>NC_134534.1:23825000-25095500 GCF_050624435.1 Tenrec ecaudatus | reverse complement strand
TGCAGTCTTTAAGAAATAGAATATAGCAATCCCTATGCACATACAACTCTACTTTTCAAATTTATGTTTTCTTAGTTCTAGGAAAGATTTCATATAGAGACTGCTGATTTAGTATATATACCGTGATTGAGAGGATTAATAACATGCTTTCGGATGTGAGGCACTCTGGTAATATTATAGAAGGAAAATGAAAAAAACTACATTATAAATGCAAAAGCTTCTTTTGAATCAACTAAATAAACATAAATAGTGAAAACTGAGAGATATAGTATAGATAAGCTTAAAAATGGAATAAAACATATACACAAATGCATTTTGACAAAAATGAGATTTTTTGAAAAGACAAATAATTTTGCATACTTATAACTGGTAACAATCCAAAAGGTATTGATTAAATGGAACTGAAAACCTTATAAAATATAACTGAAATCGGAGTAAAAATAACAAGCCGCGTTATAAATATATGGATGAAATTCAACCAGATGCTTTAAGTCTACACCTTTATTCAGAATGCTGCAACATTAGAACTCTGAAAAAGTAGACTACCCTTAAGAAACAAGGGGGAATTGAATAAAACTAGCAAAAGTTGAGCTCCTCTAAGAAATAGTTGGTTAAAAATTGCCTTGTGTGCCAGTAGTCACTGTATGAACTTTGAGTGTCTTGAGAGGGTTGGGGAATCTGAAGAGATTTGAGGTGGAGAGTTGAAGCATGAGGACAAAGAGAAGGTCACAGAGGAAATCTTCCTTTATTACCAGGGACACTTGGTGTCACCACTCCATCAGATTTTGATTTGCTCATGTCTCTAGTTTTCTTGTTGATTATGGTTTACAGCTCCCTGGTGATGACTGCAATGATGGCAGTCTTGTGTATTTGTATTTCAAGACCCACTCAGTGAATGTCTCCATGGGAACACATAAGATCTTAGATAAAATTCAGAGAGGGACAGTTGAGATAGCAAGCATTAACATGAGATTCATCACAAGGCCTTGGACAATACCTCCTATTGAAATCCTGCTACTTTAGTTTCAGGTAAAAGAGCAATTCTTTTCCTCAACCTGAATCAATAGAGAAAGGAGGCTTGATACTGAAAAATTTGCAAAAAATACTTTGCACAGTCACTTGATTTACCCAGAGAGTCAAGCTTAAGGGGAATGTAGTTATTTAATTTTTTGGATAAATATTAAATCTGTAAAATACAGTAGAAAAACAAAAAAAAATCTCTAAAATAAGGGGGATGTTGAGAATGGCAGGAATTCACACAGAGCACAGATATTAATTATTTCCTGATCTTAATGCAGAAGTTGCCAGTATCAAGCCTCTGCTGCCTCCTGCAGGGTTTGGAGAAGTTCCCGGCTTTAAGATGATCTACTTCCAGAGAACTTGGAGATGCTTTGTTTTTACCTTTCATCGAATGAAGCTCAAAGGTATGGTGAATGAAATCTTTGCAACTGGATAATATGAACTCAAATGTTGATCCTCTGGAAGCCCATATCACTGTTTGTGATTAATTTCTGAATAAGGTGAAATTCAAAGAAGTTTATTATTAATATTAACATTATTTGTTTCCAATAAAACGGGTCTCTGGCTTAATAGTCCAAGGAAGACAGTCCAATGGTTTATTCTAAAGGAATGCCGTCCAGACACTAGAGTGATACGCTCCAACATCTTTCACTAAGCTCCCGAACATTTGTGCAGTTGGAGACCTGGTGTGGTGTTCTTAGTTATGGGCGAGGCTGATAACTGAAGGCTGGTGGTTCAAATACACTCCGTGGAAGAAATATACGACAGTCTGCTTCCAAAGCCTACACATCATTTCTGTTCCGTCTATACGATGGCTTTGGGCTAAAATCAACTCAGAAGCAATGCTTTCGTTTGGTTGTGTCAATTTACCCAGAATGGCTTATTTGAGCACATTGTCATAAACAGGGAATGATAATTTCAGTTTCATGTGAATTCACATGGGAATAATCTGTAATTTTTCTGTCTGCATGGATTTAATGATCAAGAGCTTGGGCCAAAGCAAATAAAGTTCATTGGTGATCTTTGTAAGTTCCAGGTGCAATATCCCTGATATTACTCATAGTCTTCGAGGACTTGTGGCAGGAAGGGCAGAGAAACTGCATGATAGAGTTCCTTTATTCCTATATAAAATGCCTTCCTTTGACAGTAGGCAAATGGGTAACTATTACCAAAATGTAAATTTTCAGTGTAAAGTTGATTCACTAGTGCCAGAAAATCAATATTCCTAGCAATGTTTTTATTGCTAGAAAATAAAAATCTGATTATCTTGCCCATCAGAATATAGATATTCTTTGTAATAACAAAATGGAGAAGGATATCTGAATTAACCTCTTTATAAGTATTCAAAGGTCTATATTTTTAAATCCTGCCCTTGTCTGATCTTCGTAGTTTTCCTAGGACTGTGGAATTGAAAGGTGAGAGCTACAAGTGATCACCTTTTAAAATTTTATTTTATTTTCCCAACCGATGCTCATTTCCAATGTTTCATAATTTTTTCTTTCCATGGTTGGAAGGAAAGTAATAAATGTGAGAGGCACATTTCAGCGTCTTAGAGCGGACCCAGCTGTCATTAGCTTGCTGCCAAAGACCATCGGGTGTAGTAAGTGATCAGAATTTTTTTCATGGGATATTTCAGAATCAGGTGATCATGATGGGAGTTGACTAACGACTTCAGATTAATTAGAAATATTTAGTAGGTTTTGATTCTTGAACCATTAAGGCAGCCTAAATGAATTGAACATAATAACCATCCAAACCCATTCCTTTGCTTCTTGAGTATGGTTTATAGTAAGTGCACCAATCTTATTAGACCCGATTTATTTGAAACATTTAATAGAGCTTTTATAAATTATCTTAATAGGAGTACCAACTATAGTTTAAAAATCTAGATTGCTTTCAATTTCAAGATAATTCAGAATTCAAAAACCTTACATCTGTATAGGCATCTGCCTTCTGTCGGCTAATTAAAGATACAACTCGGGAAAAGCTAACAGTCTTGGAAACTCCTGCACATCTGGCATTTTGAGGCATCTTCAACTACAGAAGATGCACTGGTGGCACATCAGGTTAAGCACTGGGCTGTCACTTATGAGGCTGGTGCTGCAAACACATCAGCAGAGATGAAGCTGTCTGCTCCTTTTAATGTTTACCACTTGGGAATCCTGCAGAGCATTTCTGCTCAGGCATACAGGGCTGCTAGGAGGTGGAACTGATTGATCACAATGAGTTTGTTGGTTTTCTTTCCTCCTCCTCCTCCTTCTTCCCCACTCCCTCCCCCCCACCCCAGTCCTCTCCTCCTGCTCTTCCACAGCCTCCCTCTTGTGTTTGAATGATTGCAGATGGAGCTTAAAATCCTCTTCATTTTCAAATGGAAGTCAGCCAAAGAAATTCTTAAGCTTAGTTGCCTAAAAGGACTTGAGCTTCCTACTGACCCTTGCTAGCTGTTAGGAGAGAATGGGGTGTGTGGTCTTCAAGTGCAGGAATGGAGAGAAAGATGGGAAAGAGAGTAGCAGGTGGCACAGGGTTTCTAGGAAAGGGAGGTGTCTTTTTTTAATCATTTTATTGGGGCTCATACAACTCTTATCACAATGTATACATACATCAATTGTGTGGAGCACACTTATACATTCATTGCACTCATCATTCTCAAAACACTCACTTTCAGGTTGGGCTCCTGGGATCAGCTCATTTTTCTTTTTTTTTTTTTCCTCTTCCCTCCCTCTCCCCCCTCCCTCAGGAACCCTTGATAATTTGTGAATTACTATTTTATCATATCTCACACCGCCCGATGTCTCCCTTTACCCACTTTTCTGTTGTGGGGGTGTCTGAATAGCGTAAGGGAGCCAGCAGTTGGGAACGTTAGAATTAACATTAGATTGAAGGTCACCACTGCCACTCTGCATCAATCTATGAATACAACTATCTTGCAAGACATAGACACAAGAAACTCCATTTCTGCAAAGAAATGAAAATATAATATTTAGGCCCAGCCTAATATTAACAAAAATAAAGTTTTTGCTGAGGAATCAATAACAAAGGGTCCATAATATTATTTCCCTGTTGAGATTAAACCCAAATCTTATCAGATTCATTCATTTGCAAATTGAAACAAAGGTTCATGCTAATGAGAATGTGCAACACTAAGGGGCTGGGAAGGGAATCTTTTATGGTACTGAATATTTTCTCTAGTGAGTCTGTCCAAAGCAAGAACTCACACGTGGTCACCTTTGTCAGACACACCAGGCTAAGCACATACGAGAAGTTAGAAATCTAATGTTAACAAGATCCTATGAGACTGAGAAAACCTCTAAAGTGTCTTAGGTAATGAGTGATTAAAAGTGAGAATAACTTTCAATATTTAAATGAAAATCTAATTCCAATATGTGTGTGAGAGAGAGAGGTAGCGACAAATGACTTCACATCTTCAAGCCTCTCCTTTTAAAATGAGAGCTTGAGCCCTTTAACAAAGGGATTGCCAGATCACAGAGACCTTATGGGTTCATTATCCTTTATTGAGGACCCCTGGGGTGCAGTCACTAATCTACAGTTGAGGAATGAGTTTGAAATTTTGATTCTGCATAATGTTGCTTGTTCTTAGGAGTCCTTAAAGTAAGCAATTTTGAGGGTTCTTTTGTTTAGAGGCAACATAGCACCCCAATATTTTTTTCCTGTCCATTTAAGACTTAGAAACTTTGAACCCATTGGTTCTGAGGTATTCCACCAGAGTATCATTTTATTCACAGCTGAAGTTCTCCAAGTAGGCGCTCTGGTTGCCTGTGGCAGGCGCTGGACTGCAATACCAAAGCACACAGTTCCGAAGATGGAGCATTCTACTCCCCCCGAGGGTGACAGTCTCAAAACCTACAAGGGCCTTCTTATCTAACAGGGTCAACAGAGTCAGAATTGACTTAATGGCAGCGCATTGAAGCTCTCCCAAGGTGCCTACTATCCAAGTTGTCCTTGGTAAAATATTTCTGAGAGCTTTAATGTTAGGTCCATTGATTGACACAATTATACCTGCATGTGTATGATAATAGAAAATACTGGGAGTTTCATTGAATATTTATTGCTAATATTCCACTGAAGACAAGAATGGACAAATCATAAGACCTTTGCAGTCTCAGCACAGAACTTTGCCTTATTCATGAAAGACATGAAAAGTGAAAATGATATAAAGCAAAAGCATTTTAAACATACAAGCAGCGAGGCATAAGTGTGGTAGCAAGTGAGAGAAAGGCATAGGGGCCTAAGGCTTCGGAGCATCACCTTGATTCAGATACAAATATTTCCAACTGATACCTGAATCTTGACGTGAGAATGTACGGAAATATATCAGAACAGCTTTATGCATACAGTTTTGTTCCAAAAAATTGGGTCTGGGAACTCCCCCCCAAAATTGGCAAAACTTAGGGTAAAAAGGCTGAATGTAGCCAAAGCCAACAGTAGGAATTCAGTGTATATTTATACCAGTATTAGTTTCCTCGTAAAAGGAAGGAGTCATTTATGTGATTTAATGATTGTGCGTGTGTGTGTGTGTGTGTGTGTGTGTTCTTGCCTTATGAAGATAGGACGGAAGATGGGGTGGGAGAAGTGGGTAAGAAGGTGTTGACTCGGCAGATGTGCTATCCGGACCCGCTGCAACCAAACTCCGAGAAGCCAGGTGCAAGGCATACAGGTAGGAATCCTGGAACTTCAAATTTCAAAGGAAAGGATACAAAAGTAGATCACATACCAACTAGAAGAAGAAACTAAATAATAACTGCGAACAGAAAGATGCATGGAGCCCTGAATTGTCAACTTTCTTGCCATCACGGTGCCATATTGAATCCTGGTAAGGACAGTCCTCATGGGGCAACAACTAGATAACCAGGTCCCCTCACGCAGGACTGGACCAACAAGCACACCGAGTGCCAGCGACCAAAGTGAGGCCATCTTTCCAATTCTCCTGATCCACTCCCTGTGGGAATCACAGTGTGGCCATTTCACCCATCCTGAGGGCCAGCGAGCCCCTCCACCCCCTACACACACACACACCACCACCACCACCACCACCACCACCACCACCACCACCACCACCACCACCACCACCACCACCACCACCACCACCACCTCTGTTCTGCCTCGTGGCCTGTTCAGCTAGACTTCTCTACCTCCTGCCCTGTTGTCCTCATCTACTCGACTCCTCTGGTGAACTGAAGCCACTTGTCACTTAACAATCAAGGCCTCCGGGGTCAGCAAGGTCCACGCTCATAGATTGTCCTGTGCACACCACCCCTGCATCTGGAGACAAATGTTCCTGTGAATCGGTTGTCCCATTCTGTAGCATCTGTGCAGCTAGGAGATGATGTCATCCGGACTAGAGACCTCGTCAACAACTGCTCACACTTCTGCCATAGTGTGTTGCTGCAGAAAGGCACCTGATCCGGGGGAACCTGGTCTATTTCTTTCTCTTGTTTACCCTGCTGCTTGATATGTTTGATTTGGGCTTAGCCTTGCTCATCAATTTCTTTATAACTGTATGTATCCTACCAGTGGGCAGCAGTAACTGTGTCCACACTACGCAGGCACACTCACCACCCACGTCTTCACACCCATTGAGTAGGTGCATGAACACTTGATTAGGAGGACCTAGAAATAAGACTCTATATAATTTTAAAACTGTAAGGTTTGTTTTCATATAAATCACCATGAAATAAAATTTGAAATCACCAACAGGTATTCAAAATGCATGGCATACACAGAATTCAAACATTAAGAAAGAAGCAAATGAGTCGCTTAATCACACGTTTTCAATAATTATTTTAAAAGAACATTAAAAAGTCTACAATAACTGGACAAAAGTAAATAATAGAGATTTTAGAGAAAGAAGCAAAACAAAGCAAAAACAATAGAAAAATTAGTAAGACTAGCATTTTTTGACAGGGCTAATAATATTGACAAAAATGCACTGATTCTGATTCATAGCTACACTGAACAGAGTTTCAGATGGTGTAACTTTTATGGGAGCAGATTGGCTTCTCTTCTGCTACAGAGAGGCTGGAGCCTCTGAACCGTGGACGCTGGTCAGCAGTCTGAGCTTAACCAAGAGCACTGCTAGGACTCCCAATAGTGACTAAACATTGGCAAATCTAAGTTAGGAAAAATCAGATCCAAAAACATAAATTAGAAATGAAACAGATGATATCCTTAGAGAACCAGCTGGCAGAATATTATCAATAATAGAATACTTTCTGTAACAGTTACCACAGCTTATTATCAGACTTGTGATTCAAATAATTTAAAGATTTAGTTGAAATGGACAGATTCCCAGAGACACATGGCCTTTCCACACGAACACAATCTGAGGGAGAAAGTTAGAAAAGACTCACCACAGAAAAAGAAATGGTCAGAAAAATGCTCTCCTCACAAATGTCCAGGCTTCACGGACAAATTCTACCGTTCAGAGAAAAGTTGAAACAATGCAGAATATAGAAAAGATGGCATAATCCCAAGGAAATTCTATGATGTAATCATAATCCTGATATTAAAATTGGGCAAAGATAGCACTAATAGAGAATTATACATTGGTATAATGGTATTAAGAAAAGTAAAATAATAATTTATAATTTATCAATGGTTTACGAGGGTGAGAGGGTGAGGGAGGGAGGAAAAAATGATATGCTAATGTCAAGTGCTCCAGTAGAAAAAAAAAGTTTTGAAAACGATGATCGCAACATATGCACAAATGTGCTTTACACGATGAATGTAAGAATTGTTCTAAGAGCTGTAAGATACCCTAGTAAAATGACTTTAAAAAGAATATAGACGCTAAATTCTACATTAAATTCTGTTCGTGTAATTTAACACTTTATCAAGAAAATAATACATCATGATCATGTGACATACCAGGCTTCCAATGGAGGTTAAATATTAGGCAAAAAAAAAAATCAACAAGACCCATCACATAAATAATACAATAGAAATCCATATGATCTGATAAATCAATGCGGAAAAAGAGTTTACAAAATCGAACACCTATTACTGATAATGATCTACCAAAGTAATAGAAGGAGAATCCCTCCACATGATGAAGGGCACACACAAGACCATCAGCCAAGAATACTGCCAACATAGAGAAACTAAAGTAATCCCTTTGTGAATAGGTATTACTGTTATTCTATTTCATAAAATGAGAAGTAAATAGCAAAAGCAACTTAGTTCATCTTCTTAGCTACTGATATTCCACTTCTATGCAGTAAGGTCAAAATTTAAAACAAGGTAAGCTGGCTTTGTCTTGTATTCTATGGTGTTGCATTTTAATATATGTTCCTGTAATTGGGTTATAATGCAGTTTGTACTTGCATGTGAAATTATTTTTAATGATACATAGAGTCCTTGTGGGTAACAGGTAACATCATGATAAAACAGAAAAGATTGAAGTCGAGGATTTCATGCTGTTTGGATCCACAATTCAAGGTTATAGAACCAGAAGTTAAGAGATCAGAGGGCACATTTGCATTGCATAAAAGTGCTACAAAAGATTTGTTTAAAGTGTGAAAAAGCAAGTATGTTACTTGGAGAACTAAGGCATGCCTGACCCAAGCCATGGGATTTTAAATTGCTTCAGATTGACATTGAATAAGGAATACAGAAAAAAAATCAATGCCTTACAATTATGGTGCTGGTGAAGAATATTGAAAGGACCATGGATTGCCAAAAGGCCAAATAAATCTGCTGTAAGAGAAGTAAATCCAGACTGCTCCTTACAGGCAAGGATAGAAAGACTTCATCTCACGTACTTTGGCGATGTTATCAGGAGAGACCAGTCCTGAAGAATGCCATCATGCTTGGTTTGGTAGAGGAGGAGGACTCTGGAGCAAGTGGATTGACACTGTGACTCAACAATGGGCTCAATAATAAGAACAAGTGTGAGGACGGTCCATTCGGGTGGTATTTTGTTCCCTAGTCATAGGGCTGCTAGGCAATGGAACAGGCTTGACGGCACCTCACAACCACATGGACTGGAATGGACTGCATGGCAGTGGGTTTGTATTGAGGGTACATGCATGATTATAGTAAAACGTACTTGAAATGCTGTATCAGTGTTACCAATGGTCATCTCTATAATAAAGGATTATTAATTTTCAACATACCTTTTACATTTGATAATTTTTATACAAGGAGCAAGAATTGTAATACAAGAAAATTAGTAGAAGATACAAATATTACAACATAATGAAAAGACTTGAATATTTGTTACATACTTTTCTCCCCCAAAGACCTGTAAAGGAGCCCTGGTGGTATAGGGGTTTCGAGGTGTGCTGTGAGCCCCATGGTCAGCTGTACAAAGCCACCAGCAACTCTGCAGAAGGAAGACTGGGCTCTCTGCTCCTGTGAACAGTTGCACTGTTAGAAACTCACAGGGGCCATTATGAGTCAGCATTGACACGATGGCAGTGATTTTAGTTTTGGTTTTGAAATGCTAGTTAAAGCAGAAGTATCCATTTGTCATTTGTTGTCAAAAAATCAGTTCCAAATAATTTCTTATTAAAATTTAGATTTTGTTTGTTTTAAATTACTAAATATTTTTAAATGAACCAAATTAAAAAGAAATAGCAGAGCATTTCCAAAAACTGTTAAAAGAATTCAACTGCTCAAAAATGAAGAAAAAGACCAAAACCTGTATCACATCATTAAACACATCCACACACAAAAATATTTTTAAATAAATCATAATTTTGCAATGCTTCTATTTGTAATCCAATGCTAGCAATCTTGGTAATACGAATGCTTCAAATTTAAATTAATATCAATATGCTCAAGATTAACTAAATAATGTTAGCTACATTTTAATGATACGAATTTTACAATGATTATGATCCATATAAAATGTAGCATTTTAAACACTAGATTATTTCCAAAATGTTTTTAGAACTTTGTCTCTTGCATGTGTCACTATATGCTGTTATATTGACAGCAAAGTTAAATATACTTATTCAAACATTCTGTCAAATACACACACATACACACACACATATACCCAATACAAGAGGGTACCCCCAAACATATTTTTTTCAGAGTTATGTATTTAATTTTTTTACAAAACAACATTATCACCTTGAAAGTACTGTACTCTCCACTACACTTAATTATTTGTCAATCTGCTATTCCATCTTGGATATATTTTTCAAAATCATCTCTTAGGATGGCTGGCAGTACCTCCCTTATAATTTTTTTTTCATTTTTTCTATGTTGCCAAATCGCTGTCCTTTCATGTCCCTATTCATTCATGGAAACAAACAAAAAAAAGTCACATGGAGTGAGGAATTGGGACAGGTGCATGGAGAAAGAGAGGCATGCTATTATTTGCCAAAAACTAAGTCACTGAGATGGCTGTGTGAGCAGGTGAATTGTCATGGTGGAAAAATCAGTCATATGATACAATCTTTTCAGAACCTCTAAATAGAAAAGTTGACTAACAGTCTGACCTGATGGAATGAACGCCACATGCTCTGCATTTTCTTCTGTTCAGGAAGCTGGACCATACATACACTTGAGGTTTTCCCATAGCACTGTCCTTGTAAGCTGTGTTCAACATCACAACAGTTTCTGAACCATTTTCCCTGAGCAAGAAACAAAATTTCCCGGCTGCACGCTATTCTCCGAAATGGGCCATCACAAAAAATGAAACTGATTTTACAAAAATATTCATTGTAACCAGATTAAACCTTCCCAGTGATGCCACTGGGTGCACTATCTCAGAACAAGTTACTTGATGCTTGCCTAGTGGGGAAAATGCATCGTAGGAAAGCTCCGCTCTGCAAAGTGCAATTCCAGTATCTAGAGGTACCACCTCATATGTAATGACACATTCGTGGGCATTTTCCCATTCGATTCAACATCTAGTCAGACTGCTTGCCTACCCAGACACTTATGGCCCTTACTCGGTACTTACCCAGAAAAAGTACGAAGGGCTATAACAGAAGGAAGAATCAACCAGGACTCGCGGGATGGAGCGACAGTAGATTGAAAGAGAACAATGGAAGAATGGAACAAAATGTCTATCAACTGTTGAATGTAAAACTATGATTGCTCTGTAAACCTTCTAATTCACAATAAAGAGTAAAGAGAGAAGAAGGAGCACATTTATAATTCTTAATAAAGAAGTATTTAGATTTGATTGCCCTTTAAATTTTGGTGAATCACTCGAAATATTTGTCCCTATTCACTATACAAACAGTACAAGGGTCTCCAGATACAAATATTTAAACTTATCCAATGCAATATTTTCATATAGTCTCTTAATATAATTGAGATTCTGAAAAGTTTATTCAGAGCACTATTTTCTGTCTTATCTACATTTTTTAATTTTTGTGAACTCTATTCTAAACCTAGTTCATGTCAAAATAAGAAAGATTCCACGGATGATTAAATAACATTATGGGGGAAATGGAAGCAGTGAAATAGTGAGTCAGTTTTTTCTTGTTATGAAAGAGCCCTTATCATCTCACACAAGTCGGACAGAGCCTACCTTGGATAATCAAAATCTTACTTAATAAGAAATGACTGGGTTGTGCTTTCTCTAGAGAGCTTCAGGTGCTTGGTGACAATTGCCAGGAGGCATACTTCACAAAATAGCGTGCTTTAATAGGGCTACTTACATGTTATCAAACCTAAAGGAGGGATATCAGAAGTGGTGTGTTCCACCATTAACTTTCAACTTCCCAAAATGGAAATCCTCAAAGCCGACTCAGATCAATTATTTCTAGTATATTTTTCAAGTTAAGAATTGACTGTAAGTTCCCAGCTCTCTTCACGATGAGTCACTTCCTTATACTAGGCACCAACTTTTTCTGATATAGCCTTAGTTTTGCTCTAAGTTAGCGGTACAGTGGTCAGCTCACCTGCTAGCTGAAAGTTGGAGGCTTAAGTTTAATTCCCGCTCGGAGGGAAGCCACTTCTTTCTGTTCTGATGTCGAGTGAGCGGATTGGATGGCTCCTGTGGATTTCTGAGACTTCGAATCTTTATGGATTTAGAGTGGGGAGCTTCAACTGTCGCCTAGGGAGTAGCTGGTAGTTTCAAACTGCTGACCCACTATCCATAACCCACTATGACACCAGGGCCCCTCTCTGACTCACAGGAACGTAATAGAGAATTTCCAGGCCTGCTAATCATCATAGGTCAGAACAGCTGACCTCTTGCTTAATATTCTAACACATAATCCTCAGAACCACTTAGGAAGAAGGGGCAATCAAACTACTTTCCAAAACTCCAGACGTTGAAAACCTTGCCCAGCATAGTTCTCCTATGATACACACGAGGTCACGATGAGTCCGCGGCAGCTGGTAGCTGGGATCCACTGCTTACAGCTGAGGACATGAACTGGAGGGACAAAGTTTCCCCTGTAATATCATCCCACCCATGAAGCAATAGTTTCCCATTGAAAGCAACATTTTGTTTCTTAGTCTAGTGATCTTGAACTAAACTTGTATGGCTCTCGGCGTTTGTCTAATTGTCTGATAATGTCCCTGATCCCTTCGATTATTTTATTCTGGCCTTGAGACATGTTCGAGCCGGCACCACCATCAGTAGGGAATTACAGATTTCTTTTGAAGCATTGCTCGTTAGCCACTTATCCCTACTTAAGGATCTTAATTACAGTTCTTTATATAAAACAACTTTATGCAAGTATACACAACCAAACAAGACATTCAAAGGCTTTCTCATGAAGAAATTGAAATGCCATTCACACAGGCTTTGTGCTATCTTTTGAATCACGAAAATCTTTGTAAGGATATTTACAATCCGTGTGCTTTAATGATTCCGCTAGGCAGTGCAACATGAGCTTTGGATGGTTTATTTGCAGCTGAAAATGTGAACTCTCCCCCATGTCCCCCTCTGATGGAAAAACAAACAAGACTTATTCACCTGCTTTGCATACCAGGTTTGCCCTAGAGAAGTGCTTTTAAAATGTTCTTTTCTTGTCTACAGCTGTACAGAGTGTCTTGGGGGCTTGTGGAGTCAAGTCGGCGAAGTCTTCTACTAGTGCGTTCACTTTTATTTACATGAAGAGCGCATGATGGGATTCCACTTGGGGCAAAGGAGTTCCAACTGCTAAAACAATGTTTGGAAAATAATGCTGTACACCTGATATTGCAAAGGTGCAGAAGATGTCACCCAAAATCATGTGGAGGCCTTTGCTCTTTATTTTACTTATTTTTAAAGGAGTACAGGAGTTTGGTCTTCATCAGCTTGGCTACATATGGCTTCTACATACAATACATTATCTGAGTGTTTCCTTTGGAAAAATACTTGAAAAATAAAAAGGCTAAATTGTCCCTTAAGTTCAAAATCCGAGTAAGCAAATTAAAATATCACTATAAACTTTATAACGGACAAAAAGAAATACTGATAGAATCTTTATAATCAACTGCATCAATGAAAAATCAGAGGTAGCAGACTAGTCTTCTAATTTTATTTTTAGTAAGACAAATGGTTTCCCTAATAGATGCCATAAACTGAGCTAGACTCTGAGTATACACAAATGTCGTGCAAATAAATGGTGTGCAGGCCACGTCTGACCCCTCTGACTACACAAAGGAGATCCACAATTCAAGTCCGAGTCTGCACAAGGATGTTTCCTAGGAGGCCAAGGTTACCTACCCCTCCACCTTTCAATTTCTTTACCCTGTCCAGACACCAGTCATTTCTCCCATGTGGCACTCTCTTTTTGTTGGATTTAAATAATCCTTTGATATGACCACAAAGAACTCAGACTGTACTTATGATTGTAGGGTGTAATTAGGAGAGTTAATGGCTTACATCAAATTAAGATCAGAAAACATTCATATACAGTCTTTTGTCCATAGTGCTTCTCAAGCATCCCAGAAGGCCTCTCACTCTCTTTCTCTGGTCCCTGGCCTCTCAGGCAGGAAAGCATTTGGCCACTGCTGTGATCAAGCATTATAGAATGCCTTTAGTGAATGAAAAAAATCATAAAGCATAACCCATTCTGCAATGCCTTCTTCAAAGTCTTTTCTACAACCACTTCCCCATGAAGGAGTCTCCACAAAGCATGGCTCCTCCTCTTACTAATTATGGCTTCTCCAGCTCTCTCTGTCTGAGATGGCACTTTCATACCCAGAGACTTGGCAAAATGCCCTCTACATTTTATTTGTGTGCTTCCATTCATTCATTTGGTGGGAGTTACAAAGATTTTGCTTAGAGCAACGTTATCAAGTAATTTTACTCCACTCAATATTTTCACTCACCGCATATGCAGAGGAGAGCTGAACAATGAAGAAGGAGGTCCAAAGAACATTTGATGGGTTTGAATTGTGGTGCTAGTAAAGAGTAGTGAACGTATCATGGGCTGTCAGAAGCGCAAACAAATCTATTTCAGAAGGATAGCCAGATGTTCCCCAGAAGTGAGAAGGGTAAGGCTTCATTCTCAGGTATTGGGACACCCTCTCTGGTGGGACTAGTCCCTGGACAAGGTATAGTGCTTGGTGAAGTACAGGCCCAGCAAGAAAAAGAAGATTCTCAACCAGGTGGATTTACACAGTGGTTATAATTATGCACTCAAAATACTTGACATAGGTGAAATTTGGAAGGATATGATATTTGTATTAAATCCCAACTACCAATAAAAAGATAAATAAATGAAAACAATTGTGAGGATGGTACAGACTGGGTCTTTATAAGTCAGTTCCTACTGGAAGTAACCTAGCAATAACAATAAGATTGTACAACACAAAGAATGATCTAACATAAAACTATAACATTTATCAAAGATTAATGTATCAGTAGTGGTTTATCAGTAGGAACAGGCACCCACTATTCTCATGCAGGTGGGTAAAACAGGACAAACTGTTCAGACCGAAAGAGGCATTTTGAAGTTCCCAGTACTTTGTACAAACTTTTATATAAATTTAAAACTGCTCTAAAACCTCTCATTTAAAATATCAAAGAGCAAATGTAAGGAAAATCCAATAAAACCACCTAAAATATTTTTACTAGGTCAGTTTTCCAAGCAGAAAAGGATGAAATAAAATGAGAAGGCTCTGCTTTAGAATTCTGCACTTCTTATGCTATGAAAGTAGACCTAAAATTTTTACTTGCAATAATTTTATAAAAAATATTTGTAATGCATATAAAAAATAAAGGCAGTGTCATCTTAATCTCTTATGAGATTTATATATTTAATCATAATAATTGGCTATTATTTCCATGGTTGAGATACTCCATTCTGAAATAATTTCAAAAGAGAATATATCAGATAAAAATAATTCAAAGTTTCTGGTTATTAATTATACTTTAGTTTTATAAAGATTATTATTTTCCTCATATCAATATCTTCATCATTAATTTCTGTAGTTTAACAAAATGTTTACATTGTATCTTGCATTTTCTTAAACCAGGACCAGTGCTAGACATTATAACAGAGTATTCCAAGTATATTTTCTTAAAATATATCTGATTTTAGTATATTTTAATCTTCCTATCTTTAAAACCATATTTAATTGTTATAAATCTTTGATAGACAAGTAAGCCACATGGATGAAAAATGAGAAACAGGTTCAATAACAACTGCATTTCCAAATGGTAATTATGGAGCAATTTTCAACATAAAATTAAAAATGAAGCGCAGTATTGATTGTGCATTGGTTATTAGACACAATGAAGTAAAAAAAAATAAAACTCAGATTCTGGTTTTTGTTTAAATTTTATTTTTGACAGAAAGAAATGAGGATTAAAGAATTAATAAAATGTTGTTTTTATTCCTGTTTTAGCTTATTTGAGTCATTCAATTTTATAGTATTATTTTTTTCATAATTTTTAATATCTACCAGCACCTCTTCCCCTAAATAATCAAGTATTTAAGTGCGCTACAGAAAATAAGTTTTACAGAAAATTATTTTCTACATTTTTAGACAACTATAGAGTTTGAAACAATGTTTTCGTTATTGTAAACATAACTTTTCAAGGCAATGAGCACAGATTTTTCTATCTGGAGTAGTGGTTCTCTAAGACTAATGCCATCTTGTGGTTACTTCCGGAACATACGATTCCTTCATGTACCCTTAGACGGCAGCCTCTTGCTTAGGTCATTTACGCCTTTTAAAATGGTAAATGGCACTCACATGTTCAAGCGAATTACCTTATTAGCCATTAGGTATTTTTAAGTGCCAATGTTAAATGGGCTACAAATTACAATTTCTTCACAATGTGAACAACTAGGCTGCCTCCGATATATATATTTAATTCCAAGACACTGGTTGTTTTCTATCCTTTGTGCAACCATAGATTTTAAGTTGTATGTATTCTAATTATGAACTCAAGGTGTACAAAGGGCTCATCAGGCTACTGAGCACAGAGTTAGCAGTTGACAGCTACAAGCCACCCCAGGAGGGAGACCGGGAAGCCGTTCTATCTGGTCAAGATGCAGCACCTCAGAAACTCAATAGGGCAGTCCTGCTCTGTCCAAGAGGGTCGCTGGGAGTGGAATGATCCCATAGTCGTGGGTTTGGTTTGGATTTGGGTTCTAATTATATCCACCAGCCCTCTCATCTTTAACAATCCTAATACAGTAAACATTTCTCTCTCACTCAATAGATTAAAAAAATTTATATTCTTCTAATAATAACTTAAGTACAAAATCAATATATTTACTTCAACTTTTACCCCTTTTCTTCTTAAAATTGCTCAATCTTGCAGTTTCTTTGAATACCTCCCCCCCAAATCAATATATGCTCAGGGATATGTGTGCATTGAAATCTATATACATGCATATGTGTATGTACACGTGTATATGTATAAGAGTGGGGAAGCACACACACAGCACACATGCATATATATTAAATGCGAAGACACTGGTTGTTTTCTAACATTTTACCTAATACCTCTGTACAGCAGCTTTCTCTGTCTGTAAGAAGGGATCACCGTGTTACCAATCTCCTAGAATGACTGTAAGTATAAAATGGAATAATCCATATAAGGTAAAGCACTTGGCATATTTCCAGGAAAATATCTGTCCTGAAATCAATTGATGTATTTTGTTTTTTGCTGCTGCTTCTCCTGGTACTTCTGTTTTTACTGTTGTTGTTGTTGTTATGGAAAAGGATCATAACGTCATTTCTCACACTGATCCCACTGAAGGAACACATCATCTCGCTCCTGAGTTGAGTCCACTCTGACCCATAGCAGCCTGAGCTAGGGTTTCTGAGAATGGAAAATCTTTACAAAAGCGGACAAGCAGACAGCCTCTTCTTTCTTCCTCAAAGCAGCCAAAGGGAGTCAAACTCCTCAAAGTGAGTTTGAAGCACCGCTCACAGTCTAACACTTAGCAGAGAGCAGCAGCATCTACTTATATTATGAAATGAATTTCATGGACATGCAAGTGTCTGATAGCTCATCAGTTTACATGTAAGTTTCTTATCAGTCACAATGATTAGAATAGGAACTGTAGAATCTGGAACATATAGATGCTTAAGGGTTCTGACACATGTTGTTCGAATATGGAGTTAAAACCCTTATTATAAACACATATAGATATTAACTTGTATATAGTTTAAAATCAGGTGAATAATATTAAGCCAAACCAAATGCATTGCCAATACCTTAGAGTGGTCCGTTTGACTGAGTCGAAGTGCCCAGATCATGTCCGACGCTGTAACCCTGGTGGGAGATGACTGCGCTTTCTTACTCCCATGGGGCAGCTTGGTGGCTTTGAACTGCCAATCTTTCACAGTAAGTAGCCAAGGACTTTAACCATCATGCCTTATAAATAATGTTATTATGACAGTCTACTTAACATGGCTTTAACTAGCTCTAATCTTTAAGAGGTGTTTTTATGTCTGATGTCAGCAAATGTGTGGCTGCACCCTTCCCAACGTCTCACCAGGGATGCCAGAGTCTGCCAAGAGGACACATTAACTTCTGGGAATCAAATCAAGGTCTTCCCAAGGTTATCAAGAATTGCTGACATGAGAAAATGGTTCAGTATCTGTATGTGTGCATGGGATTCTGCTTTTATGTCTGTCCTATTGAAATCTTGTTTAAATTAGTCTTAATTCAAATACCATAATGACCCGTGTTTAATTGACTACACGCAAGTAAGCTTCCAATTTCACTGTACAAATGTCTAATGTGCGAAATTATATTTGTCATGAGGGCATGAAACTGAGACATCCAAAGAATGGAATTCTACCATACATTTGCACACTTAATATTAAAAATGAATACCCATGAAAATAGAGAAATAATTAAGCATGGCTCATTTTCTTTCCAGAAAGATAAATTAAGATTCTTGAATCATTTCACTGATAGGCAAGGATTAAAGGAATTCTAGCAAAAATAAAATTGGGATTTTGTTTTCATAAAACAAAAACACCATTTTCAAACATAACTTTTGGTGTATAAGTTTTACCATTTTAGAAGGCAGAGGTATTCATGTTTATACATACCAGTAATTTTGTTGGATAAATGTAGATAGGTGATGCTCACCAAACCTAGGACTCCATGACAATCTATCTTGTTATATAATCCTCATCCTACCCATGTGTGGATATTTCATTATAAATTTAAAAATAATGCACTTTTCTTATTTGGGCACGGTGGATATAAACGTGCTTTCATTAACTTATTGTTTCAACAGACACGTGTTTTTCCTCACAATGTTATAAAGTTGCGGGAGTCCCTTTGTGGTGGTAGCGTTTTCTCAGTTTGGTGGTGTGGTGGTGTTTTGTATACACCGTATTAAAGATTGACCATGCATAGTAAGGCAGGAGGAAGGTCAAGGGAGATGGAGGAAAGAGCTAGGAGTCAAAGGGCATTCATGGAGGTCTAGACAAAGACATGTACATGCATATATATATAGGAGGTTGGGGAAATAGATCTTTGTGTCGATATTTATAGGTCAAGTATTAAGGTGGCGGAAGGACCTTGGGCCTCTACTCAAACACTCCCTCTATGCATGAATACCTTCTTTTATTAAATTGGAACTCTATGATGCTCACTCTCCCGACACAACGGCTGGAGCCAAAGTGTGTGAACAAGTAAATGTGGTGAAGAAAGCTGATGGTGCCCGGCTATCAAAAGAGATAGTGACAGGGGTCTTAAAGGCTTGAAGATAAACAAGCGGCCATCTAGCTCAGAAGCAACAAAGTCCACATGGAAGAACACACCAGCCTGTGTGATCGAGTGGTCCCAAAGGGATCAGTTACCAGGCATCAAAGAACAAAAAATCATATCATTGACTGCACACCTCCATGATAGGATCGCTGAAGACAAATGGGTGCACAAGCAAATGTGGTGAAGAAAGCTGATGGTGCCCGGCTATCAAAAGAGATAGTGTCTGGGGTCTTAAAGGCTTGAAGGTGAACAAGCGGCCATCTCGCTCAGAAACAAATAAGCCCACATGGAAGAAGCACACCGGCCAGTGCGATCACGAGGTGCCCAAGGGACCAGATATAAGGCATCATGCAAAAAAAAAAAAAAAGATATGTGTGTGTATGTATGTGTATATATGTGTATATGTATATATGTATGTGTATATATATATTATATTAAATGAAGGGGGAAGTGCAGAGTGGAGACCCAAGGCCCAAGTGTCGGCCAATGGAGATCCCCTCATAGAGGGGCTTAGGAGAGGAGATGGGTTAACTAGGGTATGAGGTAGTATTGATGAAGAACACAGCTTTCCCCCAGATCCTGGATGCTTCCTCCCCCCAACTACCATGATCCGAATTCTACCTTGCAGGGCTGGATAGGACAGAGGCTGTACACTGGTACATATGAGGGTTGGAGGTACAGGGAATCCAGGGTGGATGATACCTTCAGGACCAAGGGTGTGAGGGACGATGCTGGGAGAGTGGAGGGTGAGTGGGTTGGAAAGGGGGAACTGATTACAAGGATCCACATGTGACCTCTTCCCTGGGAGAGGGACAGCAGAGAAGGGGGGAAGGGAGACCCCGAATAGGGCAATATATGACAAAATAACGAGGTATGAATTACCAAGGGCATATGAGGGAGGGGGGAATGGGGAGGAAGGGGGAAAAAAAGAGGACCTGATGCAAGGGGCTTAAGTGGAGAGCAAATGCCTTGAGAATGATTGGGGCAGGGAATGTATGGATGTGCTTTATACAATTGATGTACGTATATGTATGGATTGTGGTAAGAGTTGTTGGAGTCCCTAATAAAATGTAAAAGAAGAAAAGAGAAAAAAAATGATTAGGGCAAAGACTGTACAGATGTGCTTTATACAATTGATGTATGTATATGTATGAACTGTGTAAAGAATTGTATCAGCCCCAATAAATTGTTTAAAAAAAAAAAAAAAAAAAAGATTGACCATGCACAAACCATATGCCGGTGGTTTCTAGAGATCAGAAAATCGCCTTGAAACAATTGAGAGGTTTTGCTGGAAAATTGTCTCTGAAATGCTTTTGTTGATTTCCAAAACATTCCACTGAACAGCTGTGCAGAGCATCAGGCATCCTGTTTGCATTCCAACTCACCTACTGCTCCATAGGAAAAAGTTGTGGCCGCCTGCTCTGTAAAGACTCCAGCCTGGGAAATCCTGTGGGGCCAGCTCTGTCTGCTCAGTAGAGGCTTTATGAGTTGAAATAGACTCAATTACAATATGATTTAATTTCTTTCCAAGAATTCAGTGGAAAGGCAACAATAGCATGCAATGTTAACTCATACATGTATGGAGTCCTGATATATTGAGAACAAAGTCATAACAACCTACTGGAAAAATAAAATATAGTAGGTAGGAAGGCTCTACTGCTCATAAACATGCTCACTTTTTATTCCTTTTTACAATATTCTAAAGTTATTTATCATATGTTATAAGTGATGGAAAGCCATGACGACTGAAACTAATTTTCCTCCAAGTTTTAGACATGTTTGGCAGACAAAAATCCTGACTCCTTTTGCAAATAAGTGGTTGTGAATATTAAATTTACTTATAATGTATCTATGAAAAAGTAACATAAAGGGGTAAGTTAAACATAATGTTACCAAGGCTCAAGTTCACAGTCTTATTCCATACGAACTATGTTTAAACATGTCTCTGTGACAAGTAGATGGCTGAAGACAACTTCTCTCAGTCATACACTTGTCTTCATGCCAGAAGGATGCCTTCGGGAGAAGTTCAATCAAAACAGTGTCTTCCTAAGGTCTCTGCTGTGTCAGTGAAATATAAGGCAGAGAGGTCACTTCAAAAGCCTGTGGTGACAATTGGAGCTGTGAGCTTGACAGAGTGCCCAAGACAAAGCACAGTCACAAAGGATTTGATAAAGAAGTGGTTAGGAAATGAAAGTTGCGCTGGTGAGAAAAAGGCCAGCTCTGGAAGAAAGGGGACTAGGTTAATGGGTTATTACATGCCCTTAACGTGATTGAACAGAGAGACATTCAAATACTCTATGTCAGGATCCCTATGAATCTTAGGACTACCTGTTTTGTTTTGTTTGGTGTTTATCTATCCAAGATAGATGGGATAGGAAAAAGTGGAAAAAAGATAGACTATATAAATACATTTGTGTGTGTACACACACACACACACACACACACAAATGTAACAAGAAAGCAGATGCACTTTGTGCCTCTACTTAAATCTTAGCACAAGAACGGTTTGTTCTAATACGGTGGCATCATATGATACCTTCCTGACACAATTGCCGAAGACAATGGGTGCATACGTAAATGTGATGAAGAAAGCTAATGGAGCCTGGCTATTTAAAGTCATAAGATCTGGGGGTTTAAAGGGTTGTAGTTAAACAAGCAGCCACCTAGCAGGGAAGCAATAAAGCAAACATGGAAGAAGCACGCCAGCTTGTGTGATCATGAAGTGTCAATGGGAATAGGTATCAGAAGTTCAAATCAAGAAACCAAATCGATGTGAAGGGACATGGATGTAGTGGAGACCCAAATCAAATTCCACCTGTAAAATCATTGGACAGTCCCTCTCAGAAGGGCCACATGGAAGGGATGATTAATCCAGGGTGCAGTATGGCACTGATGAACCACGTAACTATGCTCTACTCTTTAATATTTCCCCCATTTACTACTATGGTTTTTATTTGTTTTACCCCATTAATCATGTCATATTTGTGTATGCTAATTTGTATATTTAAAATTGTTTGGTACATGAATACCAAGACAGATAACCCTTCGGAAACATTAACAGAAGTAATGGTTCCCTGAGTGTATGGGGAGAGAGGGGAGAGGAGGGGGAGACTAGGAGCTGATAGCATTGAAACTGTGTAACACCATGATGCGATCGAATATAAAAAAGTGTCTGTAAATGGATATATTAGATTTTATAAGATATGGGGAAATACTATTATAGTGGAAAAATTAAACAAACTCAGGTTCCTAGGGGGCAGGTTGTGGGTAGGAGGGGATAAAAGGGAGCTGATATCAAGGAGTTCGAGAAGAAAGAAAATGTTTTGAAACTGACTGTGGTAGTAATTGTACAACACTGCTTGATGTGATGGAACAGTGCAATGTCATGATATCTGTAAGAGCTCTCAATAAAATGATTAAAAATTAAATTTAAAAACTTAGAACAAAAAAAATAGAAAAAAGAAAAAAAATTTCCCTCCATCATACAATACTTCTGCTCATTCTTTGTGGATAAATTGGGTTGTTTTATAAGAGCTTTATACAAGAACAATAGCCTTCATATTGCCTTGCTGCCTTCTCTTAACCTCAAAGTTAATTTAAAAGTAATATTTAAATTCCTCAAGGGTCCCAAAACAGCCATTTTGACATGGTATAGATTGACTTCTTCATATATTTTTCAGTTTGTAGTATTATGGTGGCTTGTATGTTTCTATGATACTGTAAGTTATGTCTCTGGTATTTAAAATGCCAGCGGGGTCACTAAATATGAACAGCTTCCAACAGAACTTCCAGACCAAGAACAGGCTAATTTTCACTTCAGAGAAATCGGTCACTGAAAAGCATATGCATAGCATCAAAATATTGTCAGATATTGAAAATCTAATTGATAGAATATTTTCAGAGCTAATGCCAGAATATAAGCCCTTCAGTTCAGAAGGCACTAGAAGAGCCTGAAGAAGAGCTGCCTTCTCAAAGAAGAGCCAATACTAATGTCGCAAATTGACTAAAGCTTGTGAGAGTCCCTTCTGGAGCTTCATTTGCTGATGTGGCATGGCTCAACATGAGAAGAATCAGTTGCACATATCAATTAAAACATGGACTAGGAATGTATGGAGTATGAATCTAGGAAAATTCTCAGTTTTCAAGAATGAAATGGGATGCATAAAGATCTATATTCTGGGTGTTAATAAGCTAAATGGACTGCATTTGGCCACTTTGGATCAGCAAATCATATTGTTTACAATGTCAACAAAGACAGATTCAAGAAGAAGGGCGTTGCACTCATTGTCCAAAAGGACATTTCAAGATTTATCTTGACACGCAATGTGGTCTGTGAAAGAACACTCTCTATATGCACACCAGGACATCCAGTCCATACACGATTATTCAAATTCGTGCACCAACCACGAAAGATAGTGATGAACAAATTAAAGAATTCTCCCAAGTTCTTCAGTATGAATTTGATCAAACATGCAATCAAAATACATTGATAATTATTACTGATTGAAATGCAAATGTTGTAAAAAGAAAGGAATAATACTTGGAAAAGCCTTGGTGATAGTAACGAAGCAGGATTGAATGATAAAAATTTTGCAAGACCAACAACTTGTTAACTACAAATATCTTTTTATTGAACAGCACAAATTACAAGTATACTCATGAACTTCTCTAGATGGAACAGAAATAAAATTGATTACATATTTGGGAAGATAAGTTGGAGAAGTCCAGCATCAGCAGCTTAAACCAGTCTAGGTGCTGACTATGGAACAAACCATCGATGGTTTCTATGTAAATTCAAATTGAAGCTGATGAAAATTAAAACAAGTCCATGAGAGAGAGAAAAAAGCCTTGATTATATTCCTCTTAAATTTCAAGAATAACTCAAAAATACATGTGGCATATTGAACAATAATGATTATAGACTCCATGAGTTGTGGAATGATATTAAGAATATCATACATAAAGAGAACAAAAAGTGTTTCAAAAGACAGGAAAGAAAGAAATTATCAAAGTAGATGGCAGAAGAGACGCTGAAACATTTAATTGTAAAATGCTCTTAATTGTAAAATAGTTGAGGCAAGAGAAAACATGATAATGTCAAAGAGTTGAACAGAAAATTTTAAAGGGAAGTGCTAGGAGACAAAGTAAAATATTACAATGAAATATGCAAAGACTGGGGGCTAGGGGAAAAAAACCCTCAGCATATCTTAAACTAATAAAATGAATAAGAACTCCATTTCGATTTGCACTATGGAAACATTCTGTGTGCAAAATATTGGACGATGCCAGAAACATTCCAAGAAGAATGAAGAATACTCAGATCACTCTAGCAAAAAGGACTGGCCATCATTCAATCATTTCAAGAGATAGCATATGAGCACGAAACAATGACACTGAAGGAAGATTTCATGAAAGCATTAGCCAAAAACAAGTTTCCAGGAATTGATAGAAAACCAATGAAATGTTTCAACACACTCATAAAGCACTGGAAGTGATTATTTGCTTATAGTAGGAATTTTAGAAGACAACTACTTGGCTGACTGGGAGAGGTCCCTGGAATTGTGACCCAACTGTGTAAACTATAAAACAATAGCATTATTATCACATGAAAATAAAATTTTGCTGAAGATCATGCAACAGTGGTTACAACAGCACATTGACAGGTTGCTGCCAGAGGCTTAGGCTAGATTCAGATGATATCAAATAAAGGGTATCATTGCTGATGTCCCCTCGCCCCCTCTCTTCCTGTACCCTCAGGGCACCGTTACTCCTGTTACTGTTTCTGACGAGTTTTCTATCTTGACTTCCATGTACTGAACAATCTTAAATATACATACTCAAATCTAACATGATGAATGAGGCAAATAAATAACAGCCTTTTAGTGAGGGGAGGAAATGTTTTAAAAACTAGAGGATAATTATGTGGTTCATCAGTGCCATACCGCACACTGGATTTATCATCCTTTCCATGTGTCCCTTCTGAGAGGGACTGCCCAGATACCTTGCAGGCGGGTTTGGGGTCTCTATTGCATCTATTACCCTTCACGTCAAGTTGGTTGCATATTTTAGAAATTCTTACACCTCTTCTCATTGAGACATCGTCATACCTGGTGTGCTTCTTCCATGTACGCTTTGTTTCCTCTCTGCTACATGGCCACTCGCTTTATTACAAGTCTTTAATGCCCCACATACTTCATCATTTGATGGCCAGGCACCATTATCTTTCTTCATCATATTTCCTTATGCACCCATTTTGTTTTCAGCAATCCTGCCAGAAAAGTGGGTATCACACAGTGCCAAATTATTTCAACAAACTGTTCTTGTACAAGATTTAAGTAGAACCCCAAAGTCCATCTGCTTCCTCATTACATATTTATGTATATATAATTTTCCCATCCTAGAGTTATATTTAACCATCATTCATATATCAGTAACTCCTCTCAGATATCAGTCAATTGTTCAAATACATCAAGAGAACTTGCCCTCTCTTCTCCGGCAATTTTGGAGCACTTAGCCATTCTCCTGTGCGTTGAGGACTAAGTTATGCCTGAACCAAGCCATGGTATTTTTCATCTGCCTCCTGTACATGTGAAAGTTGAACATTGAATAAGGAATCCAGAAGTTAAAAATCAATGAGTTTGAAATAGGATCCTAGTGAAGAATATTGGAAGTACCATGAACTGCCAAAAGAGTAAACAAGTCTATCCTAGAAAAAGTACGGAGAGAGAGCTCCTTAGAGGCAAGGATGGAGAGACTTGTTCTCACATAGTTTGGCCAAGAAATCAGGAAAAACCAGTCCCTAGACGCTTGGTAAAGTTGAGGGTCAATGAAAAAGAGGGAGGTCCTCTACAAGATGATGGACACAGTGGCTACAACAACTGGCCTCTCCCATAAGAGCAACGGTGAGGATGACACACGAAAGGACAGTGTGTCGTTCTGCTTGCAGTAGAGACCAGTGCAACCTCACCTCCCATCAACAGCTACACACTTAGAAGAGTTGGTGTTGAATTCACTGGGGGTAGAGCGATAGGAACACTCTCTTCAGTATTTGTAAACCTAGATCGAGAGTATGTTGAGAAACAATGGCTTCTCATTTTGATACTTTTGCTGCATAAAGGTTTCTATGATTTTGCAGCAATAATTTTTTACTTACCCTCATATTTTGTGATAGAAATATAGCATGCTTATTCCACTAGACTTCTGATTTTATTTCAACAAACTCATCCAGCATTATTCCTGTTGCAGAAAATTTGATGGTACAAAATAAATAGCAGATAGTTGAACTCACTAAAATGAAACTTCTTTCCCATCAGTCACCCATGAGAGCAGGTTATATAAGTTGTTTTAATGACACCATCTGTGTTCCATATCTTTCTAAGGGGGTTGATTTTTGATAATGTTAGCAGACGAATGATTAATCAGACAGAGAGGAAGAGAAGAAGAGAAAGAGGAGTTGATTTCCAAAGTTCAGATCCAAGTCACTTAAACTCCATATGCCGCCTCCTAAAGCAAGGGAGCTTCAAAATGCTTGTACTTTAAAAAAAAATACAGTACAAAATGTACTAACTTTTTCCATACTCATACTAACCACAACAAAAACCAAACTTACTGTCGTTGCATTGATTCTGGCTCAGAGTTACTTTAAACAAAGAGCAGACGTCTCCTGTGGGTTTCCATGACTATTACACTTCATGGGAGAAGAAAGCCTCATCTGTCTCCTACTGAGCTGCTGGTGCGTTTAAAGGGCTGACCTTGTGGTCAGCAGCCATTGTGTAACCCACTCTGCCCTCAGGGTTTTTATGGACACGAACAGAATTCTACAAGGTATGCTTGTTAGATGATATTTTTGGATATTATCAAACACTTTTCTGGCAGTGAGATTTCTTTCATATATAAAAGGAAGACTTTCCTGTTGACTCACATCAAAGCAAAATAGCACATGTAAACACTACTGTTAAATTGACTCAACAGATGAAACAATTCACTTCTGACTGAAAGTCTCAAATATATTATTTGTGTTTTAAGTTGGCATGAAGCTGTGGCTTATGGGAGAGACTAGGAGAAAAAAGAAAGAAGATTTTACTTTGGTAGAGAAAGCAAGAAGAGAACTGGGACTAGAGCTATCGAGGTAAGCATCAGAAAAGGGGATTTACAGTTTCATTCATGCACACCAAGATGCAACTTGGGGGGGATTCTGGCCATGTAACCAATTTTTAATGGTGGTCATGCATATACATTAAGGTATATTTATGACTCTTGACCTAGAGTGGTTTGTTGGACTCCTTGCTGCTAAATGTTAGTACAGGTGGTCTGATGATGCCTTTCTGTAAATGTTTTATTCCTTGACAAAAGTTATTTTGTTCCAGGATCAATTGTAGATCATGACTGTCCTTTCTGTGCATGTTCAGCAGGCCCGTCTTGCTTAAAACAGATGCTTGATTTCTGTGGTGGAAAGAGCTTAAAAGAAATAAGTTATCAGAAGGAAAACAGCAATACAACAGATTAGTAACAGATGAAAGGTGAGCTATGTTTAATCAGCCCATGAAAATCCTTTTATATTCTAAAGGTAGGTTCACTAGGCAAGTGGCTGTACTTGAAGGATCCATAGCATTATACAGATTAGGAAGTGTCAACTCAACTCAATTCTGACTCATGGTGATTCAAGGTGTGCTTTCCATCTACCTTGGATTTTAAAGCTGGTACTTTTCAGAGGCAGATTCCCAGTCTGAGTTTTCCAAGTGCCTTTGGGTGGGTTTGAATTGCCAACTTTTGCATTAGTAGTTGAGCGTTTAACTGTTTTCACCACTCATGGATGCTTATTCTCAAATAATTAAAGACAAGCAACCAACCAACCAACCAAACAAACAAACAAAAACACTCCTATGGGGTTGATTCTGACTCATCAGGACCTAAAATAGGGTTTCTGAATTTGTAAATCTTTGCTCAAGCAGACAACCTCATATTTATACTACAGAGCATTTGGTAGGTTTGAACCACCAAACATGTAGTCAAATGCTTACCTAGGCTCACCTCAAATAGCAATAAGTGTTCCAAAATGAGTAGCAAGGAGGGTGTGAGTGGCCTGGTAGGGATTCAGCAGGAGCCAGGTAACCTAGAGAAATTACTGAAACCCAAAGGAAGGCTGAGCATGATAGTGGGACGAGAGGAAAGTAAAAGGAAATAGAGGAAAGAACTAGGTGACAAAGGGTATTTATAGAGGCCCAAAGACTGGAATGTACATATGTAAATATATCTATATGAGTATAGGGAAACAGATCTATTTATAGGTTTAGTACTAAGGCAACAGATGGACATTGGGCCTCCACTCAAGCACTTACTCAATGCAAGAACACTTTGTTCTATTAAATTGGCATTCCAAGATGCAGACCTTCCCAACATGATAGCTGAAGACAAATGTGTGCATAAGTAAATGTGGTGAAGAAAGCTGACAGTGCCAGGCTATCAAAAGATATAGTGTCTGGGGTCTTAAAGGCTTGAAGATAAACAAAAGGCCATCTAGCTTAGAAGCATCAAAGCCCACATGGAAGAAATAAACCAGCCTGTCAGACCACAAGGTGCATAAGGGACCAGTTATCAGACATCAAAAAACTAAAAATCATATCAGTGGGTGGCCAACTTCCTAAAACGACCACTAAAGACAAACATGTGCATAAGCAAACGTGGCGAAAAAAGCTGATGGTGCCTGGCTATCAAAAGATATAGCATCTGTGGTCTTAAAGGCTTGAAGATAAACAAGTGGCCATCTAGCTCAGAAGCAACAAAGCCCACATGGAAGGAACACACCAGCCTGTGTGACCACGAGCTGTTGAAGGGATCAGGTATCAAGCATCAAGGGGAAAAATCATATTATTGAAAATGTGGGCGAGTGCAGAGTGGAGACTCAAAGTCCAATGGTTCCCAACCGGACACCCCTTACTGAAGGTTTGTGGGGAGGAGTTGATCCAGTCAGGGTGCAGGGTAGCAACGATAAAACATATAATTTTCCTTTAGTTCTTAAATGCTTCCTCCCCCCTACTATCATGATCCCAATTCTACCTTACAAATCTGGCTAGACCAGAGGATATACATAGGCACAGATAGCAACTGGAAACACAGGGAATCCTGGACAGATGACTCCTCCAGGTCCAGTGGTGAGAGTGGTGATGCCTGGAGGGTGTAGAGAATATAGGGTAGAAAGGGGGAACTGATTACAAGAATCTACGTATAGCCTGCTCCCTGGGGAAGAAGAAGGCGGGGGAAGACATCGGACAGGGTAATATATGACAAAACAATAATAATTTATGAATGATGAAGGGTTCATGAGGTAGGGGGGAGTGGGGAGGGAGGGGGAAAAAGAGCAGCAGATATTAAGGGCTTAAGAAGAAGGCAAATGTTTTGAGAACAAAGATGGCAACAAATGTACATATGTTCTTGACACAGTGGATGTATGTATGGATTGTGATAAGAATTGTATGAGCCCCCAATGAAATGATTAAATATATATGTACATATATATACAAGTTAAAATACTGATTTATCCAGTCAATATTTATCTCACCTTAAGAACAGAGATCTCAACTTACTAATTAGTGCATGTGCTCTTTTGTGTAAATATCTAATAGTATTTTTTTAAGAGGTAATTATATCAAATACCAGTTATTCATTTCATTTGGTTTTGTATTTATTTAACTTTAATTACTTCACTATTGTTTTCTTAGATCAAAAGATAATATAAGTTGTTTGGGGAGCAGATTTATCCTTACTCTTTGCTATGTCAAAATCTTCAGATAATTAAAATTAGAAATTTCTTTTTTAAGTATTTTGTATGCTCTAAATCTTATTTCTTTGTTTTAGTAACTCGGTTTTAATAAGCAACTCTGTGTCAGACAAATTACTGGAAGTTTAAATCAAACCAATTATCATAGACACAACCTTAGAAATATCAGGTCATAGTGAAATTAGCAGATATTAGACCTATGCAGAAATGACACAGACTTTGTATAAATAGAGTCAACAGAAAAAGTGTTGAAATATCAAGAAATAGAATTTAAGTAGGAATAAAGTAATGCACTACCACTTGTCTGTCCAATTGTGATACTATGGGGGCTGTGTGTTGCTGTGGTGCTGGAATCTATGGCACTTGTATTTCACATACCAGCAGGGTCTCCCCACATGACCCCCGCAGAGCTTCCAGACTAAGAACAGACAAACAAGAAATAGACTGTCAACTTCTGAGGAGTTAGCCACTGAACACATGATGGATAGCAGCTAACTCATGGCAGATACTAAAAACTGCATGAATAGTAGTGGGACTGGGTCAGAGAACACGCCTGAGGATGAGCCCCTCAGGTTGGGAGGCATTAAAATTATGAGGAAGAACTGTCTTCTCAAAAGAGAGTTGACCATAATGACACAGATGGATTAAAGCTATCTGGATCTTCATTGATCATCGGGCACCAGGCAAAAAGAGAAGAAAAAATTAAAACTGGTAAAAACGTGCAAGTAATCTGAACTTGCAATATATGAAGTATGAATCTAGAAAAGTGAGATATAAATGAAAAATAAAGTGGACCACACAGAGATCAATATCCTAGACATTATTGGGCTAAAATGAATGAGTATTGGTAAGGTTGAATAAGAAAATTATATGGTTTACTATGCCACAAACTACACATTCAAGAGGAATGCAATCAAACTCGCTCTCAAAAGGAAACTTTAAAAATTTATCTTGAAGTATAATGCTGTCTGTGATAGGAAAATATCTATAGAAATTCAGTCAATACAACTATTAATCAAATTTATAAACCAGCCACAAAAGATAATGATGAAAAAATTGAAGATTTTACCAATGTTTTCAGTCTGACAGTGGTCAAACATGCAATCAACATGCACTAATAATTATTGTCATTTGGAAGACAAAAGTTGGAAACAAAAAAACCCAGTAGTTGGAAAATATGAAATTGGCAATAAAAATGAATGTGGAGATTGAATGATAGAATTTTGAAAGACCAATGACTTCTTCATAGCAAACACCATTTTTGAACAACACAAATGTAGATACATGGAGTTCTCTAGACTGAGAAATTAAATTGACTACATCTGTTTGAAGAGAAAATAAAGCAGCTCAATGTCATCATCAAAACAGACCATCAGTTGCTCACATGTAAGTTTTGGTTGAGGCTGAAGAAAATTAAACAAGTCCTCAATAGTCAAGGTAAGATATTTGTTATGCTCCTCCTGATTTTAAAGAACATCTCAAGAACAGATCTGATGTACTGAACACTAGGGGTCAAAAAGGGCATGAGTTGTGGGATGACATCAAGAATAACTACATATAGAAAGTAAATATCTGATCCCTTCGACACACAGGCTAGTGTGCTTCTTCCATGTGGGCTTGTTGCTTCTCTGCTATGTGGCCACTTGTTTAACTTCAAGCCGCAAGACCCCAGAGGCTATGTCTTTGATAGCTGGGTACCATCAGCTTTCTTCGCCACATTTACTTGTGTACCCATTTTGTCCTCAGCGATTGTGCTATGGGGGTGAGCATCACAGAATGCCAGATTGTTAGAACAAAGTGTTTTTGTGTTGAGGGGGTGCTTGAGAAGTGGCCCAAAGTCCATCCACTTCCTCAAGGTATTGCCATATAAATATATAAATACCTATGCCAATACCTCTATTTTTATGAATTAAAATATTTACATGACGGCACACCTATGCTCATACCTCTATCCATAGCTTTGCTTCCTAGATATTTCCTGTTTCCTCTTACTTTCCTCCTTTCCCACCATCGCATTCACCTTCTTCTGCCTCTTGGTAATTCCTCTCAGCTAGATTGCTGTTGCTTCAACAACCCCAGGATCTCTATGTCCTCCTCGTTTTTTATTTTAATTCCATAGTTTTCCCTTGTTTATGGCATTGCTTGCTCACCACTCCCTTTCCCTGCCGCCTCCTCCTAAGTCCCTCTATACCCTTCATCCCATTGCTTTCTCCTTGTGCTTGTTCCCCATGCTTGTCTTCTATAGGTAGGCAAACTAATAACGAAGTACACAGTATTAAAAGAAAACAAAAAACATTGAATAAAAGAGAAATAGATATATAAAAAGAAAATAAGGTAACAGGCATCAGAAGACCCAAAACAAATAAGCAAAAAATATTTTGTTCAGAATGGAGGGCTTCAGAGCAAAGACACAAAACCCATGTGTAAACAATGCAACATCCCTCACAGAAGGATCACAAGGAAGGGATGAGTCAACCAGGGTAAAGTATAGCACCAATGAAACACACAGTCCTCTGGATCCTTGAGGCATCCTCACCTCCCACTATCATGACCCCAGTCCTGCCTTTCACTGCAGACTAGTCTGAAGCATGTACACAGGTACATATAAGAGCTCAGATGCATGGAATCCAGGTCAGATATACCCTTCGAGAACAGAAATTTGAGTGCCAATGCCTGGAGGGTAGGGGGAAGATGGCGAGAGAAAGGAGGAAGAAACCGCAAGGGAAGGGAGAGAGCAGTCAATGTAAGATATGGAATAATAAGATTTTATAGTTTATCAAGAGGGTGGGGGGGAGGGTAAAAATTGGAGCTGATACCAAGGGCTCAAATAGAATGTAAATGTTTAGAAAATAATGTCAACTTATGTTCAAATATGCTCGATATACTTGTTGTATGGATTGTTTTAAGAGCTGTAAGAACCCCTAATAAAATGATCTTTAAAAGATAGAAAGTAAATAATCATAAAAAAAGCAGGAATGAAAGAAAATATCAAAGTATTTATCAGAAGGGAGTCTGAAACTTGCTCTTAAGAGTAGCTAAAGAAATGGAATTATGAAATCCAAAATCTGAACAGAAAATTTCAAGAAGCAGCTTGAGCAGAAAAGTAAAATATTATAAATATTGTAATGAAACACGCACAGACCTGGATTAAGGGAATAATATGCTCCATATTTCTCAACTTGAAAGAAGTGAAGGAAAAATTCAAGCCTTGAGTTGCAATATTGAAAGATTCTTTGGGCAAAATCTTGAATGATGCAGGAGGTATCCAAAGACTATGGAAATCACACACCAAGTTACTATATCAAAAATAGCCTGTCATCATTCAACCATTTCAAGAGGTAGAATGTGTGCAAAACCAGTGATACAAAAGGAAGAAATCCAAACTTCACTGAGCGCATTACCCAAAACAAGTCTCTAGGAATTGGTGAAATACTAATTGAAATGATTCAATATACAGTAAATGCCCTCACTCATCTATAGCAAGAACTTGGGAAGACAGGGAGCGGGCCAGCTGACAGGAAGAGATTCATATTTGCACCATTCCAAAGAAAGGTGACCCAAAAGAATGTGCAAATTATAGAACGATATCATATTTATCATGTACAAGTAAAATTTTGCTGAAGATAATCCACAAACGTTATAGCATTACATTGACATGGAGCTACAGAAGAGGGTGATTAATAAGAGATATTATTGCTGATTTTAAGCCTGCGTGGCTTAAAGCAGGAAATACCAGAAAAATGTTTACTCTTGTCTTATTGACTGTACAATAGTACTGAACTGTTTGGATCACAGCAAACTTTGGATAGCATTGAGAAAAATGGCAATCCCAGAACATTTTATTGTGTTCAGCCAAAACCTGTACATGGATCAAGAGGCAGTTAGCTGTTCAAATAGAACAAGGGAATTCTGCATGGTTTAAGTGTCAGGGTTGTATCATCTCACCATACTTATTCAATTTTGTATGAGGAACAAATATCCTAGAAGCTGAACTATATGATGAAGAAGGCATTATCAGGATTAGAGGAATGCTTATTAATAACCTTTCATATGCAGATGTGAGATAGTTTATTGTGCCAGCCTGACAGATAAACACAAGTGGGATTAATTGAAGGGCAGAGAGATAAATGGTTCAGTGAGCCTCACCTTTCTTGTCTCTTGCTCTTTGATCATCGAACCACTGTGCGGCTGCCTTGCTTGTTTTGTGCCTCAATTTTCAAGCTACACTACCTGTGGAACACCTAGCAAGTGAGCTGTGTTGCTGTAAGTTGAGGACCCTTTAAGATCACATGATTGGAATGTACATCTCTGGAGCTAGGGACTGATGGTTGCTGCTTATGCTGATATAGCCTACCTCTCTCTACAGAGGACTAACTGGTGGCCCTCAAGACTAAAAGGACTGCCAGTGTCTCACAACTCTCTCAGGAGAGTGAGTTGCACTGAGCCATTTGTACTGCTTTATATTTTAACTGTTCATTTCTTATATATCTATCTGTATATAATTTAACAGTTCATTTCTTATGATATATCTATATTTATAAATAAATATAAAATTACTAACAATCTGGTTTTGTCTCTGTAGAGAACCCTGTCTAACACAAGATGTCACAACTTTGCTTGCTGAATGTAAGGAGGACTTGAAGGAGTTATTGATGAATGTCAAGGATTGGAGCCTTTGGTCTGGACTACAACTCAATATAAAGAAGAGTAAAATCCTCATAGCTGAACTAGTAGGCAACAACATGGTAAACAGAGAAAAGGTTGAAGTTGGCAAATTTTTCATCTTAGTTGGATCGCCAATCCATGCTCCTTGAAGAAGCAGTCAAGTAATGAGACAACATATTGCACTGGTTAAACTAGCTGCACAAGATCTCTTTAAAGCAGTTTTCAACCTTCCTAAGGCCATGACCTTTAATACAATTCCTCATGTTGTGGTGACCCCCCCCCCCCCAAACCATAAAATTTTTTTTGTTGCTACTTCATCACTATAATTTTGCTACTGTTATAAATCGGGCAACCCCTGTGAAAAGGTCATTTGTCCCCCAAAGGGCTCCCAACCCCCAGGTTGAGAATCTTTGCTTTAAAGTATTGAAGATCAAGGGTGTTACTTTGAAAATTAAATGTCTATAAGTCCAGTCAGGGTCCTTTCAATTACCTCATTTGCATGTGAAAGTTGGGCATTGAATAAGGAAGCCTGAAGGAATTTGAATTGTGTAGCTGTGGAGCACCATTGGAAGAACCATGGACTTCCAAAAGAACAAACAACTCTGTCTTGAAGAACAGCCAGAGTGGTCCTTAAAAATGAGGATGGTGGGCCTTCATCTCACGTACTCTGGGTCTGTTTTAGGGAGAGACAAGTCCTTGGGAAAGTTCACCCTGCATGGTAAAGTAGTGGGACAGTGAAACAGAGGAAGATCCTCAAGGGTGTAGATTGATGCAGTGTTTGCATCAATGAGTTCAAGCACAACAGCAATGGTGAGAATGGCTTAGGACCAGGCAGTGTTTAGTTCTGTTTATGTAGGTCACCACGATTCAGAACCAAGTTGTGTCACAGCAAAAATCACAAGGTAAGGCAGGTGAAAAGTCAAAAGACCTGATCTGGATCTTTCTGTTAACTAAATAACTTTAAGACACATCCCTTTCAAGTAAATTCAATGCTGCTGGGATTTTGATCCAAAGTCACATTATACTGCAGGGTGATGAGGCTGAAATTCTTTATGGAACAGATAGCCTCCGTTTCTAAGCACAGTTTGAAACCCTTCGCCCCTCTGCAGGAGTAAAATGAGTTTCTACTCCTGGAAAGATTGAGTCTCAGAAACTCACAGGGGCAGTTCTACTCTGTCCTCTTGGGTTGCTATGAGTCAGAGCGATTCGACAGCAGTGAGTTTGGCTTTGCTCTTGTCTCTGCACATCAACTTGTGAGTCTGAATGGGCCACCTTGCGGTTATCAGTCCAACTCCTCTGCAATAGCCCCAGCAGGGCACGTGCGAGCGGGACAAAAGGAGAGATGTTGGGATCTCTGGTCAGATACGGGTTCATCATGTACCACGAGGAAGAAAAGCTGATGGATTGAAAATCTCATGTGCATAGTATAGGTCTGGCAGCTAAGCAAATGCCAGAGAATTTTAAAACAGTCATTATATGAAACATTACACTTGTTTCCCGAGGGAACCATATAAATCAGCAATCTGAATAAAAAAGAGCACTTTGTTAAAAAAAAACAACAACAACACATGCTTAAGCAACCAAGAAACATGAATTTTGATACAAAAGCTATATTACTAGAATGCACAGCAAGCTGAAACTTTAAGACTGAATTCTCTTGGTTTTATTACATAATGAGACAAAAGGCAGCTTCTCAATCTTGTTAAAAGGGTCACGATCCTGTTTATAGTCTATCATCTCCACAGAAAATGTTAATTTGACATGACCCTTGTTCATAAGCATCACTTACAATTTTCCCATCATTATTAAAAACACAATGTTATGTGCCTGGGACTCTCCTTGCGCCAGTGGCTACAATGGTAACTGACACAAAACCCGTGTACTCCAGGACTCCACGCTGCTCTCTGGGAGGGCTTATGAGGAGTGCAAGGGAAAAGGACCTTTCGAACAGAAAGCGATCATGCGGGACTAAAAACAATGGGGCCAACATGCATTCTCAGGGAACAAATGTTCAGGATTGAAACCACTTAGGAGCAGTGTGTCAAGAAGTAAATAGTTGTTCTTGGGAAGAATGCGTTCAGAACGAAGCTAACCTGGCAGAACGTACTATCATATATAAGCAAATAATGATGCATTTCATTTTTTTAGCTAATGGCATCTACCCCCAAGGCATTTTCATAAACATATGCGTCAACAAATTTGCCCCTGGAATCAGTGCAATCCTGACTTAAAAAGCAAACAATCAGACAAAGCCTTTGCTATTGAGCTGATTCCAACTGAGAAGGAAACCCCGCAGGGTGGTGGAGGCTGTAAAACATTTGTGGGGGGGGGGGGGGCGAGCAGGGCAGAGTCCCTTTCTCTCCAGAGCAAGATGCCGACTTTGAAGTGGTCAATCCGTTAATTAACCAACTCTGCTACACTCATCAACAGCTTCTTCAGTGCTACCATGGAGCACATACCTCAACTGGCTGGTGTCTTCAAGTCAGTAGTACTTCACTCCTTCCTCACCAAGGAGCTAATGTTTAACATTTCAAAGATCTTCAGTTGAAACTGATCTTATCTAAAATCAATCACCTTTCCTGGGTTTTCTTTGTGCACACTATTGATGCAATCCGGGAACCTTAATATAGAACCATAGGAAAATTATCATTGATTTGTCCTAAGAATAAACTGGGAATATTTTGATATTGTGTTTTCAAATAGTAAACTACAGAGAGAAATCTGCTGTGTATTTAATGTAACAAATTCACATGATTTAATTGTGTTTGCTCAGTATGAATTTGAACATTATAATTCTCTAAGTCTTGTATTTAACGTTAACTCTAGATAGTTTATAAGGCTCACTTAGAAATTATACTGCCACATACGGAGGACCATTATTCATTCTAAGTATACTAAAATTAATAAAGGATAAAATAATTTTGAGGGTTAGGTTAAATTATGCCTTTAAGTAGCTGTTTATAACAAAGTGCTATAAAAATGTTTTTGTACTATTGTGTGGAATATATTTATGGAATTCACATTGACCCAGCTCAACTGAATACTGTTTTAGAGCAAACAGTGTCATGGAAAATAATTTTGCTAACAAAATAAATATAATCATTGGACTACATTAAAGTCCATTTACATCTTATGTCTTATAGGCCAGCCAAAGTAATGTATGCAAAGGGAGTGCAGAAGGAAGAGGTACAACCTGCGATTGTTCCAGCGAGTTCAAACAGTTGTCCTATAGCATCCTCTTCTAGACATATTCTTAATTTTCTCCTAATCTGATCCTGTTTCTGCTTGACTCTAAACCTTGAACTACATATACCTTCATGCTATCTCAGACCAGAGCTTTGACCTTTTATTTAACCCATCCAGATTTGGCCTAACAGATGCATAATTTGTCATATATAACTTGTACCCTTGCCTGAATCTACTGTGAAGACATCTTTTCAAACATGTTTCTTATATGAGGTTTACTTTTCAGTAATCAGCCTAAAAAAATTGGGCAATGCTATTAGGCAGGGTTCTCTAGAGAAACAAAACCAGGACACTAATAATTTTGTATATAGTTACATAGATAGATAACATGAGAAGTAAACAGTTGATTAATATATAAAGCAGTACACATGGCTCGGTGCCACACACTTCCTTGAGAAAGCTAGCACACCGGCAGTCCTTCGAGTCTTGAGGGCCACAGGGTAGTCCTTTGTGGGGCAATTCAGGCTATGAGACCACAGGGAGCAAACAGCCAGCAGGTCACCAACAGTCAGCCAGACGACAGGGTTCATTGGTATAACATTTGCGTACAAGAGGCTGAGCCTTTTATCACTCCACCCTTCAACTAATCTCACATGTGTTCATTGGCCATGTTGGCACAAAAAACCTACTTATCACAATCCACCCCTTGCCACCATGTCCACTTTGTTCATGTGCCCATTAGGCGATAACAGGAGTGGCAGAGGAAAGAGGAGGACCGGTCTCCACAGTGCATGTCATTTTATCCACTTGATTGTTAAAGTCCTCTCCTTCAGAGGTAACCTTTTTGTGAGCGTTCACATGAGATACAGTTACTTTCTTGGCCCGCTCAGAGAGGTCTATCCACATACCTCTTCTCCACATCTCCTTGTCACCAATCTTCCAATCATGGTCCTTCCAATTCCCTGACCATCCTATCAAGCCATTAGTCACAGCCCATGAATCGGTATACAGCCTCAGATCTGGCCATTTTTCCTTATAGGCAAACAATGTCCAGAGATGCACTGCTCAAAGTTCTGCCCATTGGGAGGATTTCCCTTCACCACTGTCCTTTAGGGGATCCCAGAAAGGGGCTGCAGTGCTGCAGCTGTCCACTTACGAGTGGCACCTGCATATCGTGTAGAGCCATCCGTAAACCATATCGTGCAGAGCCATACCAAGCATGACTTTTTTGTTCTTCATTTAGATTATCATAAAGAACTCCCCGGAGGCCATAGGTGTAGCCTGGGAGAAGGAACGTACCATGACAGGAGTGGAGACTGTGGGCATTTGGGCCACTTTTTCATGCAGCTTACTTGTACATTCAGGTCCTACTTTGGCCTGATCTCATATACACCACTTCCATTTAACAATGGAGTGTCGCTGCACATGTCCAACTTTATGACTCTGTGGGTCAGACAATATCCAGTTCATGATGGGTAGTTCAGTCCTCATGGTGACTTGGTGGCCCATGGTGAGGCGTTCATTCTCCACCAAGGCCCAGTAACAGGCCAACAGCTATTTTTTCAAAGGGGGAGTAGTTGTCTGCAAAGAATGAAAGGACTTTACCCAAAATCCCAATTGTCTACGCTGTAATTCACCAATAGGGGTCTACCAAAGACTCCACATTGCATCTTTATCTACAACTGACACCTCTAGCACCATTGGGTCAGCTGGATCATATGGTCCCAGGGGAAAAGCAGCTTGCACAGCAGCCTGAACCTGTTACAGAGCCTTTTCTTCTTCTGGGCCCCATTCAAAATTGGAGGCCTTTCATATCACGTGATAAATAGGTTGACGTAGAACACTCAAGTGAGGGATATGTTGCCTCCAAAATCTGAAGAGGCCCACTAGGTGTTATGCCTCCTGTTTAGTCAGTGGGGCGCCAGATGCAATAGCTTATTCTTCACTTTAGTAGGAATATCTCAACATGCCCCACACCCCTTGATCCCGAGAAATTTTAATGAGGTGGAGGGTGCTTGAATCTTCTTTGGGTTAATTTCCCAAGCTCTTGTACACAGATGTTATACCAATGAATCTAGAGTCTTTGATACATCCTCCTTAGTGGGTCCAATCATCATAATATCATCCATATAGTGGACTAGTGTGACATTTTGAGGAATAGAGGTGATCAAGGTCCCTTCGGAGTAAATTATGGCACAAGGTGGAAGAGTTGATGTATCCCTGGGGGATAGTTGTGAAAGTGTATTGTTGCCACTGTCAACTGAAGTATATTGTTTCTGGTGGTCCTTCGAGACTGGTATTGAGAATAAAGCATTGGCAAGATCAATAGCTGCATACTAAGTACCAGGAGAAGTATTAAGTTGCTCAAGCAATGAAATCACATCTGTAATGGCAGCTGCAATTGGAGTCACCACCTGGTTAAATTTACGATAATCCACTGTCATTCTCCAGGATCCATCTTCCTTCTTTACAGACCAAATAGGTGATTTAAACAGGGGTGTGGTAGGAATCACCACCCCTGCACCATTCAAGTCTTTGATGGTGGCATTGATCTCTGCAATCCCTCCAGGAATGCGGTACTGCTTTTGGTTTACTATTTTCCTAGGCCATGGCAGTTCTAATGGTGTCCACTTGGCCTTTCCTACCATGATAGCCCTTATTCCACATTTCAGGGATCCAATATGGGTGTTCTGCCAGTTACTAAGTATATCTATTTCAATGATGCATTCTGGAATTGGGGAAATAACCACAAGATGAATTCAGGGGCCCGCTAGACCCACCGTGAGCTAAAACTGAGCTAAACCTCCATTGATAACTTGACCTCCATAAGCCCCCACTCTGATTGGTGGGTCTTCAAAACACTTCGGATCTCCTGGAACTAGTGTCAATTCAGACCCAGTGTCCAGTAATGCCCGAAGTGTTTATTTCCTTTCCCCCAATGAACAGTCACTCTTGTGAAAGGCCGCAGGTCATTTTGGGAAAGACCAGAAGAAAGACTAAGAGTATAGACTTTCAGTGATGTAGCAGGGTCTTCCTTCTAAGGGACCCGGCCTCCCCCTCATTCAAGGGATTGTGGGTCTGTAAACTGGCTCAGGTCTGGGAACTGATTGAGTGACAGTGACTGTCTATTCTGCTGTTCACCTGATCTACCATTCTTCTGCCTTTATAGATCACATAAATATTTAGTAGGTTTCCCATCTATTTCACTCCGAAGGATACAGTGGCTAAGTAGCCAATGCCATAAGTCCACATGAGACAGGTTGGTTTGATTTCTACGGAAACCTTGCTGTCTATTATAACCACGCCCACCTTGCCTCTGTTGATTCAGTGCTGACACCTGCCCTCTACCATCACGGGGCCGAATCAACCCCATTGTCCGCAAATATAGGAGTTTTCTTAGGGAACTGCCCACTGTTAATCCTGGTGCACATAAAATAGCAATCACAGGAGTCTTCAGAGATGCTGGGGCCCACTTCACAAACTTGTTCCTTATGGTTGTGGTGAAGGGTATGTCCTCAGGACACCCCCTTTTTGGGTCTATGGGAATATTCTGATAGATCCATTCCAATATACCAATTTCTCTAAGCTTTTGGATGCCTTCTTCTACAGTATACCAAGGTAGGTCAGGTACCTCAAGTTGGCCTAATCTAGGCCATCTGGCAGCCCATGCTTCAGTGAACCAACCAAATAAGGGATTAGATCCGCTCTTAGCCTCTCTCACCGAGACATTGAAAGAAGAATCTGTGCTCAGGGATCCCATATTCAGGAATTCAGACGGGTCTAATATTACATTTCTTGCACCAGTATCCCACACCCTAGTAACAATTCGCAGGGATATACTCCAGGCTTCTGTTTGTACATATTACAAAGCTCGAGCAGATTTTTGTGAGTATAGCACGCTTCTTATCGGGTAATCATCACAACCTCACCTTTAGGAGCTTTCTAAGACTTAATTTTAGTTACAGGTCTAGCAGAAATAATGGGTGGTGAAGGTGTTTCCCTGGTGCTCTCAGCCGTATCTTACAAGGCGTCTCCCTCAGGCAATGCTATAGATGCAGCCCCACCTGGCATTTCAGTTTGAGCAGTTTGGTTAATCTGCTCAGGTGTGGCTTGTTCTATTAACAGTGGATTGAAACCTACAGCTGGGAGGGGTGGATCTATTGACTGGAGTGGGTCCATTGTTTCTAGGGGCTCAATATCCTGCTCTCCTGGATCATCAACCCATATGTTCCCATCCCATTTTTCAGGGCCCCAACTTTTTCCTATCAGTGCCCTCACTTTGGTATCAGACACTGCTCTAGATCTGCAATTCAGCTGATATAATTCGGCCACTCGCATAATGAGACTCTGGACCTGGTTCTCAGCAATGCCAGTTCTCTTACTAGAGAGAAAGAAGGCTCTTCTTTGTAGCACAGGCAGAAGCTTTTAAGTCTTTAAATCGGTTTCTGAGGCTCTGAGACCATCCCTCTCCTTAATCACACTTTCTATTGTAAGAAGGACCAGCCAACCAGCTTCCCTATACTTGCCATCTTGACAAAACTGCTGGAGAATATCAAACATACGGTCATGCAGAGCCTCTCCTTTAACCAGCACCTCGTCTATTGGTGCTGCTGTAGGTGTTACCTTTGCTCTGTCACACCATGGACTAGAAAGAGTGGCAGACTAATCCAGGCCTTTATGTGTAGAAATAGCACTATAAGTGCTGTTAAGACTAATCAGGCTGGAGAGAAAGTTTAAGAAGCCCATATTTATGATTTTCTTTCTCTAGAAGCACTCCAATGTGTTAGACAGGGTTCTCTAGAGAAACAAAAGTAGGACACTAATATTTTTGTATGTAGTTATATAGATAACAAAAGAAATAAACAATTAACTAATCTATAAAGCAGCACACATGGCACAGTGCAACTTACTTCCATGAGACAGCTAGTACACCAGCAGTCCTTGAGTCTTGAGGGCCCCCGGGTAGTCCTCTGTAGAACAATGCAGGCTATCTGGCCACAGGCAGCAAACAGCCAGCAGGTCACCAGCAGTCAGCCAGATGACAGGGTCCGACAGTCCTCAGGTCAAGAGACGTACCTTCCAGTAGCTTGGCGATGGAGGTCTTGAAGGAACCTCAAGTTACAGTGACATAGTCCATGGGTAGGTGTCCCACAGGTAGTGTAGCTTGCAAATGGAGGCACAGAACAAGCAAGGCAGCTGCACACTCATCCGATGATCAAAGAGCAAGAGAGAAAGAGGTGAGGCTCGCTGAGCTATTTATCTCTCTGCCCTTCAATTAATCTCACATGTGTTCATTGGCCATGTTGGTGCAACAAACCTACCTGTCACACTTAATAGGCCATTTTAATAATAACAGAAAGAAACTTAAAACTAAAAATTAATACTTTTGCAAAGAAGTGTCTGCATGCATCTCTTTATAAATATATAAAAAATGAAATCAAAGTGTCTAATCTATGAAGAACAACTGAAGGAGATATTACATAACTTAGAGTTAAATGCATTTGTATACACACAATGGATCGTATGTACAATTTCAATTTATGTGTAACCATGGATTTCGCACTGGAATTACTTGTGCAGCACTTTGCTCTGAAGATTTCTATTTTTTAGTAATTACACAAATTTTGTTTTTGCTAATTATAGCTAACAAATTCTGCAGTTTTATTCTAGAAAATCATTCCTACCTTTGGCATTACTCCCCACCAAAATGTTAAAAACGAAACAATAGTTGCTCTTGAGGCCATTCTGACTCAGGGTCTTCCCATGTGTTTGTTTCAGAGGAGAATGACGTACCTCAAAGTTGTGTGGCTATGACTTTTCAGAAAGCAGTCCAGGCGTTTCTTCTGACGTGCTCCTGAATGTCTTTGATCTATTGAGGAAATGGTAAATACTGTAGAAGCCACCCTTACCAGCCTCTAGTTTCACAAGAGGAAGCAGGATCCCTCTCCACCTCTGCCCCATGATGATTCTCATGAGGCAGAGATCAGACATGCCTCCACTCTCCAGCATTCTTTACCCTGTTCTGACACCAGCCCCCACTGGGAGCAGGGCCATCTGTCTCTGCTGGATTCCACCATCTGTTGCAGTGGCCATAGAATATTCACAGACAATCTTAAAACCGATGGGGCTTATTAGGGAATCTAAGAGGTTACAAAATGTTGAGTATGCAATTCTCTTGTCCACAGTGTCTCTTCAATCATGCTTACAGGAACATCTCTCTCGGGTCCTCTGTCAGCTACGTGGCCCTTTGGATGCTGTGCTGGAGGGACAAGTGCACAAAGCCCTTTTGCTCTGATAAACGCACAGTGGACATCCCCATTTATGCCTCCTGCCAGAAGACTCTCAGTCTTATTTGTACCCACGGCAAGGAGGCCTTATGGTGTCAGTGTTGCTTCTCTGCGGCTACCTCTGCTACCACAGTCTCCTGGTATCCACAGTCACTAGAATCTAAAACATTAGGGTTTGAAAACAACACTCCTTTGTGGGCTTTTTTAACTGATGACTCTGAGATTCTCTGTTCCTGCTACTAATACATCTCATTTAATACCCAGTCAAATTGCACAGTTGTGCATTCCCCACCAGTTAGTCTCCTATACACTCTGCATGGTCCCATGAAATCCTTTGCTGAGAGTTACAATGACTGTGGATAGTGGAGCCATTCACTGTAACTTTGCTGAGAGTTACAATGACTGTGGATAGTGGAGCCATTCACCACAACAATCAACCTTTTGATTAGCAACCCAAAGCACCCAAGTATTTATGAAACTGAAATAGACCTTATACAGGGAATTACCTTGTGGAGTCTTTTGTTAACTTTCTGGCTCCAAAGGATAATCGTTTATTTTCTGCATGCTAGAAAGTATTCTGTCTATATTTTAATTTTTACATCAGTAATCCATTAATAATATTTTCCAGGGTTAATCCTTGTCTTTCATCCATCATATTTAGAATTTTTACGCTATGTATTATAAAAGTTATGTTTAAATTGAATATGCTACTAAAAGAGAAGTAGCAAAAATAATATTTTGAATTAGGTTTATTGGAGAAAGATTAAAAAATACCCAGGAATGCAATTATAAGCCTCCTAAAATTTCCATTGTGCATTACAAAAATATATATACATATTCTTTAATGAGAATTGGTGAATTATATTTGCATTTATTACCCTAGAAGGGATTATAATGAATTTTTATTTCAGTTAATGTAAGTTTTAGTAATGTTCTTAGACTGCTGATTAGTATAAAAGTTCTACAAAAGTAGCGTTTCCATTGAGTGAATTCCTAAATGGTTTTACCTGTACAAAAATAAAGTTTGTAACTCTTTCTGAAGCTCAATAAAAGTTTAAAATTGATTATACACTAGAAGCAAGAAATTGGAAATAAATTTATATCAAAAATTAAATATATATAAAATTGCATATTGTAGATGGGAGTGATTTACAAATGCAATAAATAATCTTAAATAAAGTATGTGATCATTTTAAATTTATAGTTGGGAAAAAACATCTTAATAACAGTTCATATATTTGAGCATGGAACATTTATCCTACTCTTACTTGAAAGTACTTTAAAATGTATGCTCACCATTGGGCCTCCACTTAAGCACTTACCAACTGCAAGAACACATTGTTCTATTAAATAGGCATTCCAGGGTGCACACCTTCCCGACACAATTGCTGAAGAAAAATGTGTGCATAAGCAAATGTGGTGAAGAAAGCTGATGGTGCCCAGCTATCAAGAGATATAGTGTCTGGGGTCTTAAAGGCTTGAAGATAAACAAGCAGCCATCTAGCTGAGAAGCATCAAAGCCCACATGGAAGAAGCATAACAGCCTGTCTGACCACGAGGTGTAGAAGGGACCAGTTATCAGACATCAAAGAACTAAAAATCATATCAGTGGGTGACCACCTTCCTGATACAATCACTGAAGACAAACGTGTGCATAAGCAAATGTGGTGAAGAAAGCTGATGGTGCCCGGCTAACAAAATATATAGCATCTGGGGTCTTAAAGACTCGAAGATAAACAACTGGCCGTCTAGTTCAGAAGCAACAAAACCCACATGGATGAAACACACCAGCCTGTATGACCATGAGCTGTCAAAGGGATCAGGTATCAATCATCAAGGAACAAAAATCATATCCTTGTAAATGTGGGTGAGTGCAGAGTGGAAACTCAAAGCCCATTTGTAGCCAACCGGACACCCCTTACTGAAGGATTGTGGGGAGGAGATGATACAGTCCGGTTACAGAGTAGTAACAATGAAACATATAACTTTCTTCCACTATCATGATCCCAATTCTACCTTACAAATCTGGCTAGATCAGAGGATGCACATTGGTACAGCTAACAACTGGAAACACAGGGAATCCAGGATAGAAGACTCCTTCAGGATCAGTGGTGAGAGTGGTGATGCCTGGAGGGTGGAAGGAATGTGGGGTAGAAAGGGGGAACTGACTACAAGAATCTACGTCTAGTCTCCTCCCTGGGGGATGCACAGCAGAGAAGAGGCAGGGGGAAACGTCAGTGTCACATATGACAAAATAATAATAATTAATTAATTATGAAGGGTTCGTGAGGTAGGGAGGAGTAGGGAAGGAGGGGGAAATGAGCAGCTGATATTAAGGGCTCAAGTAGAAAGCAAATATTTTGAAAATGATGATGGCAACAAATGTATATATATGCTTGACACAATGGATGGCTGTCTGGATTGTGATAAGAATTGTACAAACCCCCAATAAAATAATTTTTAAAATGTATGGCCACATAGTATGTTATTAATAAAAAATCCCCAAGATATCTGGTACTATATGCAAGATCAAATAGTCAATTATCAGCAAAGCTGACAGTGGTATATAATTTTTCTGCCTGGCTTACATATTTTTCACTCTTTGAGTATAATTTGTACCGTACAGTAGGATCTTGAGACCCTAATGACATAGGACACTGTTCTAGTTCTTAAGGGAACTGAACCCCAGCATTTGAAAACTGCATAAACCACATATGGGTTTCAACACCTACCTTGAAAACCACTTATAAGAAGCTTTGTGAAATCTGTTATGGACAATGTGTTTATAGCTGCCATTTACACAGCAAGCAGTTACTAGGACTGGAGGCTCTGAGTCCATGTATAATATATAAACGCCCAAACCGTCGAAACCACGTATGTCAGAAATGCAGTCAGAGAAAGTTGTTTTTTGGTTTTTTTTTTTAGTGCTTCCCGAATGTGCTGCACACTCACCTTCACCTTCAGGCTTGGTGAAGCCATCTAAAGGACGCCATACAGATTTCACAAAGCTTCTTATAAGATGCAGTTAAGTAGAAAGAGCCTATTCTCCTCTAGGCACATAGCAGAATTGCTTTCTCTTTATTTCAACACACTTACGGGGGCTTAGAGATGATGGTATTAACCATGTTGTAAACAGTTCATAGAGAATATAATAAGCATGCCATTTTGTCATAATGTGAGAAACAAATTAAAAAGTTCCCAAAATAATACAATGAGTGATTCTTTTCTGCCTAATAGTAACATCGATTTTACAGTTTACTAAAACATGTACTATTGGGTTGACCAAAATAATGAAGTACAATGGCTATGGAGTCTCAGGCCTCATTCTGAAAGTAGCTCACGCAGCTTAACCTTGTCTGACCTTGGGAAATGTCTATAGAGCGACTCTGCATTTCTGTTTCTTTCTCTAACAGAATGCGTCTAGTTACTGGACCTTACCCTGAAGAGTTGTTTTCAGTATTAAATAATTCCTTTTTCAGACTGTAGATAATTTCCTTATCATAAATGTTCAGTGAATTAGACTTATTATGATAACAATTAGTGTTCCTGTAACTAAAACACAATTAACGTATGATAAACACCACGCTTTTTCCTTTTCAGGGTAAATTTGTTTCTCACTTTATTAAGAAATCTTTTCTAAAACCAAAACAATGGAAAATAAAAGGAAATAACTGAAAATGAAAACACTTGAAAATGAAAAATAATTGAAAATGTGACATGAAAAGGAACAGTCCCTGTTCATATGTTCAAATGTCTGTACAAAGCAAAAATTTACTAGAAATGAGACTAAATGAATCTGTAGCCACTAGTCTGTGGGGCTCTGGATCCAAGAAGCATGTAGCTGGGTCCAGAAATTTATGAAAACTAAAGAAATCTACATTAGAGTTGAAATACATGAACTAGACACAGATTTAGTCACGAGACTGCAGAAGAGTTCTTGAATGATGTTGAAAAACATCTTGACCACTAATCTGAGGCCCTAACTCAAACAGAAACTATACATACAAGCTAATCTAAAACAAACAGAATCTAAAAGGAACAGTCGTGAAATGAGGAATTTATGTATTCTACAACCGTTTCTTAATTGAACCTGTAGTCACTCCAAGATTGCCCTAGAATCAGAATCCCATGCCATTCAGAATTATTTTTAGATTGGAAATTTGCCAGCCTAACCAAGGCCATTGCTGTTGAGGGGATGATGACTCAGTAGCCCTCGTGGGTTCCCGGGGCTGTAAATCTTTACTGAAGCAGACTGCCATCGCTTTTTCCCATGGAGCAGCGGGTGGCTCCCAGCTGACAACTCTTAGTTCAGCAGCCAAGTGTTTAACCAATGTGCCACCGGGCTCCTTGGAGATTGCCAGTGGAGAACATTCACGGTAACTACCAGGAAGGAAAAACTTAAAGTAATACTAATCATAACAAAAGGAAACCAAACAAAATTACCATAAAACTTTACCAAACTCAAACTGCAAAAGTATGAAGAAACAAAGTGGTGTGAAATATATTCTTCCAAAAGTCACTGACCAGCTAAATTAATTTCTGAATAAATTAATTTGAAAAGCTGGCTGTGAAAGATTTAAAATACACTTGTGTACAAATCTCAAATGATACACTATGAAAAATAAAATGATACTGCTACTACAGATAGGCACTGAAATATAATAGCTGAGAATAAAAAATAAATAATAACATCAATATTTAGTAAAAATATAATTTTCACTCTTGACCTCTAGAAAGGGTTAATTATAAAGTAACACTGAAGAAGGGTGGGAATTCCAGAACACTTCATTGGGCTTATGCGGACTTGTACATGGATCAAGAGGCAGACAGAACAAGGAAATGAACAGAGAAATGCTCCACAGTGTAAACGCAGGAAAGGTGTACAATAGGGTTGTTTCCTGTCATGGGATTCAGTTGGTTTTCCCTGGTTTGGCAGAACCAACACCTAATGTTTTGTTGATTCGGGCAAACTGGTTGTTAAAATGGTACATGTAATAAGGGTTCTCTCTAAAGTATGTGGCTGGGCAGGTAATATTTAATATTTGTTTCATTAATGGCTTAAAACTCCTTCTTGTCACCTTAGTTTTGTGGTATCTTTTTTGCACTTATTCAAATACAAACAGTATTTTCACACAGTTTTAAACTGCCTTTAGGCATATCATATTTTTTATACTTAAAATGGCCATTATAGCAGTGAACTACTTGTTAAACCATTTGAGTCCCACCACTGATTATATTCTCTGACCATATACTCAATCAGTATGCTGATCAAACAATCAAAGAAGCTGAATTATATTAAGAAGTAGGATTGGATTCAGGATTGGAGAAAGGCTTTTTAACATCTGCAATATGCAGATGACACAATTTTGCTTGCTAAAAGTGAGGAGGGCTTGAAGCACTTGCCGATGGAAGTCAAGGATTTAAGGCATCAGTATGGATTACAATCTTCAAAGCCAAAAGACCAAAATATTCAGGACTGGGCCAATAGGTAACAACATGATAAAGAGAGCAGAGACGGAAGTGGTCAAGGATTTCGTCTTGCTTGGATCCACCATCAAGGCTCAAGGAAGCAGTAGTCAAGGGATTAAAAGACAAATGCATTAGATAAATCTGCTGCACTGGACGTCTTCAGAGTATTGAAAAGCAAGGCTGATAGTTTGAGCACTAAGGTGCACTTGAGCCAACTCATGGTCTTTTCAATTGCCTCATATGTATATGAAAGCTGGACATTGACTAAGGAAGACCAAAGAAGAATGGATGCATTTGAGTTGTGGTGCTGGAGAAGAATACCAAAAATGTTGTGGACTGCTAAAAGGATAAGCCAATCTGTTTTGGAAGAAATACTGTCATGGGGCTCCTTATAGGCAAGCTGAGTCTACAGTTTACATACTTTGGACATGTTGTCTGGAGAGACTAGTTTCTGGAAAAGGACACTGTGTTAGTCTGGGTAGTTTAGAGAAACAAATCCACAGAAACTCATATGTAAAAGAGAGAGTTTTATGTAAAGGGTAAGCATACATCAAGAAAACATCCCAAACCAGTGCTGCTCAAGCCCACAAGTGCAACATTAACCCATATGTCTGAAACGAATCCACAAAGTCCTCCATCTCACAAAACACACACCATGACGCCGACTGCAGGAGGAAAGCCGAGTCAGTGAATATGTAAGCATCTCAGCGCTATCAGGGGTCTCCACACGGCTGCTCCAGCACCCAGGGCTGCATCGGGGTAGGTCCATGTGACTTCTTGCCAGCTGAAGCAGAGAACTGGCTAAGGCAGCTGCACCTGATCTGACCATCAGAAAGCAAGGGACCTGAGGACTAGAAAGGCGAGGCTCACCAAGCCATATAGCTCTCTGCCCATCAATTAACCCCACATGTGTTTATCGGCCGTGTTGGCACAATAAACTTTAACTATACCAGACACCATGCTTGGTAAAGTAATAAGACAGTGAAAAACATGACGACTTTCAGCAAGATGGCTTGACAAAATGACTGCATTGATGGCTGCAAACAGAGCTCTGAGAATGAGAATGAAGCAGGACTGGACAGTGTTTCATTCTACACAGGGGGCACGAGGAGGCGGAGCAGCCTACACTGCATCTGTAAACAACAATGACAAAGTGGCAGAAAGGATGGGTTACACACCGGACTGCAAACCACACCACAAGGTCAGTAGTTCAGCTACCATTCCTCCGTGGAAGAAGTAGGAGGCTTGCTACTCCCGTGAAGGTTTATAGCCACAGCCAAATGGGCTGTTCTACTCTGCTTGTAGGCTCACCAAGAGGTCCAACCTGACGGCAGTGAGTGCAGAAGCAGAAGAGCTAGCCTAGAGACAGGAAGCCCTAACTATGCCTAGCCTTGAGAGACAAGTCGGAGTTTGTGCTGAAGGACTGCCATCCACTGGCAGAAGTTAAATATTGTCCGTGTGTCTGGCAGGAACTGTCGCTAAGGAAGAAGGTAGCTGCCGCTAAAGATCTCCAAAGGCAGAGAAATAGCCAAATTATCTACCATCTCCTTTCCAGTATCAAGGTTTCCACACAGCCACAAACGAACTCTATATAAATATATATGCCTATATATGCACATATAGGTATGCAAGTGTCTGTGTAGGTGTGTATGTGTGTGCTCCCCCACTTCCGTTGAGTACATGCTTACTGATAGCAGCCCTCTGTTGGGTGGCCGAGACTGTAAATCTTTTATGGGATAGCCTCATTCATCTTTCTCCCAGAAAAGGGCTGATGGTTTGAACTCTTGCTCTGAGAGTGAGCAGTTGAATGCATATTGAAGCCTGCGCCTGCATGTGTGAGGAGGGGGAGGAGCAGAAGCAGCAGACACACAAGCTGATAGAACTAGAAATGGAAATCTGAATAGAAAAGGCTAACAACTCTCAGAAAAATAGCATTATGATTCTTTTCTCTGAAGGTTTTAAAATAAACCAAAGCCACTGAAACCCAGTTCTAATTTATGGTGCCACTCTGGGACAGAGTAGAACTGACTTACAGTGTCTGCCAGGTGGTCGGTCAATCTCTCAGGAAGGAGCCCTAGTGGTGCTGTCAGGGGGCTCCCATGGCTAAGTTAGGAGAACGAAACCCCCAAGGGCAGAATGGGAAAGCGATGAGGCTATATCTGCTCCAGTAAAGATTTAAGGCCTAGGCAGCCCTCTATGGAGTGCTTACGAGTCAGGATTGACCCCAATGCAGTGGGTAGATCTCTTTGAAATAGACTGACCTGCAGCTGTGTATTTGAATCACTGGCCTTTTAGTTAGCAGCCAAGCATGTGTACAACTGTGCCACAGTTTCTTAACCAGAACCAATACACCAACAAAGTATGCAAACGGTAAGAAATAGGTGTTATATTATGATTCCCCTGCAATAAAAATATCCAAGCATGACAAAATCAAACCTCCAGCAATAATATTAAAGCATTTTAGTGCATCTCACATGTAATTAATTACTATCTAAAAGAAAATTGCTGTCATTAAGTCTATTCTGACTCATAGGATACAGTAAAACTGCACCTTTGGGTTTCTGAGACTGTGGAGCTTACAGGACCACACAGCCTGTCTTCCTCCCCTGGACCAGCTGGTGGAGTAAAATTGCTGACCTAGAGGTTAGTGTCCCAGTGTGTAACTCAGTACACCACCAGGGCTCATGAGAAGATGATTTTTACTTTTAAAAGTTTCTTTACGTAGAAGCAAAATATTCCTTTAAAACGTATTAGTGTATTCCAAAGATAGTTTTAGGTTAAGGGTGGCTGCGTGATATGTTTAATTAACTTTAAATGGGACTATTCCAGTAAATATTGGAAGGTTCCTTCTAACTTTATGTCTTCTGGTGACCTCCTCTAATATATGATCGCTCCCAGGCCAGCGGGAATGGGTTTCCTGTGGTGAGCATTTGGCTCCTAACAGACTTATTTGCTGAGGGCTGAGGGCTCGGTGGCTTCTTAGCAGGATGGGAAGAAGAAAGGAGAACAGACAGAACCATTGAGCTGACAAGAAACACACTTTACATAACTTGATGGTCAGTAGAAAGACAAACTTTTTTTCCACATAAAAATTTTGCAACATCTAATTTTAAAAGCACAATTCCGGGAAAGACTGATGATTAGCAATGCAGTTTGGGGGTCTGGTAATTGAAAGAAGAATCAATGAATGATTTATAAATCTAATCACTATTTTAAGGAAAAAGTTTTGATATAAATATATATATATCCCAGTTATGACTTTCCAAGGTGCATTGAATATCTATTAGGAGTAGGACAGCCATTTCAGTGGAAAATTACTGAGTTTAATTCCATTTATAACCCAAGTGTAGTACTTCTTGACAATTATTGCTGCTGTTAAGTGTCATTACCTTGTTTCCAACTCAGAGAGTTGGAATAGAGCGAGACATTGCCCGACCCTGCACCATCCTGATAATCATGGTCATGTTTCAGTCAATGTCAACCGTTGTGTTGGGGATATTCCTATTTTTGTTGACGTTCCACCTTACTGAGCATTATATCTTTTTGCAGAGATTGGTCCTTCTTGATAATGTCCAAAGTCCCTATGATGACATCTCACTATCCCCACTTCAAAGGTGCATTCCACCTCTACTTTAGCAAGGCAGTGGACTAGTCAATATTTCTCAACACCATAATTAAAATGCATCAACTCTCCTTTAGTTTTCATTAATTAGGGAGTACAACAGAAGCTGAATTTGAGAAGTTCAATTAAGTTTAAAATTTACCTATCCCCCTTAACTTCTCTACACTAGCGAGCTTCCATCTGAAAAAAAAAATCAACCTTTCAGTATGGGCATGTGGTGATAGTATGAAATTTAAATGGAATGATGCAAATTCAGCACTTAGTCCATTGAATGCTGTCTAACAGAAATGAACTATTAGTGATGTTACTATGCTTTCTTTAAGGTAATAGAAGATTTCAAAATAAATAATCTGCACATATTTTTAAAGGATATTTTTAAATACCGCTAGCTGATATTTGTCATGTTTTAAAAAAACGGATGAATTGCACGTATGATCCTATCCAGATTTAATTTTATTTTCAATTTTAATAGAAAGGCACAAACTAATACACTTGATAAAAATAAAACAAATGAGACCAAAGCAAGACAGCATTTAAAGTTTATGAGGTAATTAAAGACCTCTAGATTACTTCATTATGAGACTGCTTGAAAATGCACTAAAATCATTTTTAAATGCTTCACATTTAAATATTTAAGTTGTCACTATCTTTTATCTTCATTGTTTTGACCTATTATGGTATTTTTAATTATTTATGCTTACTTTAAGAATATATAACAACTCTTGAAATTGCATTTGTATTTTCTCATAAAATTAATTTGAACTACATGTCTTTATAAAAATAACAGTAGGGCCATTTTGCAGGAGCTTGTGACCGAGTGGGAGTGGAGCGGAGCGGCAGTTGTTGCCGACTCTTCCCTCCTTCCCACTGTGCGGTCGGCGAGCTGGTCCGGCCCTCGGCCCTACAGCCGAGGCTTGTCTCGTACTTAGTTCTGGAGGACGCCTGGCCGACATGAGTGATGTAGAGGAGAACAACTTCGAGGGCAGAGAGTCTCGCTCTCAGTCAAAATCTCCGACGGGAACTCCTGCTCGTGTAAAATCGGAGAGCAGGTCAGGCTCTCGGAGTCCATCACGGGTTTCCAAACACTCCGGATCTCATTCTCGATCACAGTCTAAATCTAGGTCGAGATCTAGGAGGCATTCTCATAGACATTACACTCGATCCAGATCCCACTCTCATTATCATAGGAGACGATCTCGAAGTAGATCATACACACCAGACTACCGACGCCGAAGGAGCCGAAGTCGAAGTCACTCTCCAATGTCTAACTGGAGGAGACATACAGGCAGCAGAGCAAATCCGGATCCTAACACTTGTCTTGGAGTATTTGGCCTCAGTTTGTACACAACAGAGAGAGATCTTCGTGAAGTATCCTCTCGATATGGACCATTGAGTAGTGTTAATGTGGTTTATGATCAGCGAACTGGACGGTCCCGAGGATTTGCTTTTGTTTATTTTGAAAGAATAGATGACTCAAAGGAGGCTATGGAAAGGGCAAATGGAATGGAGCTTGATGGCAGAAGAATTCGTGTGGATTATTCCATCACCAAGAGAGCGCACACACCTACACCAGGCATCTACATGGGCAGACCGACTCACAGTGGTGGCGGTGGTGGTGGAGGAGGAGGAGGAGGCGGTGGCGGGGACGGTGGTGGCAGACGTCGAGATTCCTACTACGATAGAGGATACGATCGTAGGTATGACAGAAACGAAGACGATGATTACCGGTACAGAAGAAGATCACCTTCTCCTTACTATAGTCGATACCGTTCACGATCAAGGTCTTGTTCTTACATCACAAGGCGCTATTGATAAATTGAATGGTTGCGGTTGAAGACCATTTTTTTTTAAGCACCCTTTTGCAAACGTCTTTGGTTTAATATCTAGATTTTGTCGGTTGTATTGCTGTTTTCCACTCGTCACTATACTCTAAAGGTGGAATTGTTAGTGAGCAGTTAAACATCATGAGTTAAAAAGGAACCCTGGTGTCAGTTTGGTAAATTATTTTTCTTTCTTTATAGAAAATTAACTTGTAGCTAATCAGATGAGGATAGAAAATGACCTTTTAAAAATTCATTTTGTGTTAGACATTGTATATTAAGACGTGTATGTTTGATGCTTTTCTGTTTTAATTGTTTATTTTGGGTAGATGGTAACAAAGTAACTCTGTCATGTCAAGATTGGCTGGGGTGGCACGGATCTGTCAAATAGTTGAGTGTAGACAATTTGGAGCTATAGAAGAAAATTCTTATGTGGTCATTTCTTTTAAAGAATGGAAGTTTGAATCTAGAAAATTAAGTTTTTGTTAAAGATGAAAAACATGTAGGCTCCTCCATAACATGTATTTGAAATACATCTATTATCTGTTATACCTTGCCAACTTAAAATTTGATGTGTGTGTTAAACTTTGAGGTTTAAATATGCCCTAATCATTGAAGGACAACCCTTATTTATTAACTAGAGCAACTGTATAATTTGCTGTTAGAAATTTTGGTATTGGAGCAATGGTTATTTTATAGTCTTTAGAAGATATGTGTGGGGAAAAATTCTTTCAAATAAAACTTAATTTCCTTCAAAAATAACAGTAGAAATACATTTATTTCCCCAAAGTAAATCTTAAAACAATTTAGCATTGAATATAATTAAATTATATTAATAATAGTATTTATCTCAATTCTGCAATCGATATAAAAATAAGTGATATAAAAGAGAATGTAATAAAAGGGGATTTTGTTATTTGATCTCTCTCCCCCTGTCCTAGAGGAGAACAAATACTAAAAAACATTTTTTCCTCTTTCTACTTATTATTTTACTTTTTAGGGTCAAACAGTGTATTTGACTATACATCTTATATTTATACATATTTTATAATCTTTTAAAGTTTTAATTAACAATTGAATATATAAATGTGTGTATATATATATACATATATATATCTGTGGTTCTTAGGCCTAGAATTTAGGAAGAAATTGGAGCAAATTTTCCCTGGCACTTAGTGAATATTGCAAACCACAAGAGTGGAATGTCTCCTGACCCAGATATGCTTTTTGATCAACTTGTTATAGTGAACATCTTTATTTTATTCCACTCCAGTCTACTCATTATCATTATTTCAAGCAGATTCTACTCTGTGACTCTCTCTTCCCCCTTGTTCTACAAGTACCGCTTCTGTATGTTCTCATGTGCTCAGAGAAACAACGCAAAGGCAATGACCCTCTGACACAATCCCAAACTGTACTGCAGTCCTTGAGAGTGAGTCAGGATCCAAATTAGGTTTTTGATATCTGCCTGAGACCACAAAGCCCATTTCACTCCATATATGACAAGGAATAAAGCAATGCTGCAGAAATTAATTCAGGAAACATAGGGAGGGGGGTGGGTTTTTAAACTTTAAACCTCCAGAAATATTTTCATAATAAAATACAACTCTTATCCATTCGATGAATAATCTAGATATTATCAGTTCCAAGGCTTTAATTTGGACAAGCTGAGTGGGTCATGGGGTTTGGAGCGAAATTTAGCGCACTGTCATCATCAGAAGGCTGGCCTGTTCTGTAAGTGTCTGTTCCAAGAGGGGCTTCCCTAAGCTCTTCCGAATTTGTCTACTGTGTTTGGCACAGGAAGCAGAATGAGCTGATTATTCAGAGGCCCTGGGATTCTTTGGGGAGAAAACGGATATTTAGAGCAGTGATTCAGGGAAAATGACTGCAGGGACCCAGGAGCAGGAGGTCATGGGAGAACAAGAGACAGATGGCATTCATTTGCATCCTGGCTGGTGGTTTGAGGAAATATTATTTACATATATAAATAGGAGTTCCTTCAGGGACTTGGGGTTCTTTCACAATCAGTTATTAAATGTATATTTAACTCATTCAGTCAGTCACTTACTCAACAATTACTTATCAAGCTACTCCTGGGTGCTGGACACTGAGGAGAGCTGGATGATTAAAGCAGATCTAATCTGACCTTCATAGATCGAGAGGAACTGGCTGCTGTTGTTTTAAAGTGAACTTTTAAATTTTTTGAACAATTTTAGACCTACAAGTGAAAAAAATAAAAGGCGGTATAGTCTATATATTCTACACCCTGGTCCTCTTATTATTCATATCCTACATTAAGAATTTAAAAATTGCCATTCAATTGATTTTGACTCATAGTGACCCTACATACCTCAGAGTATGCTCCGTTAGATAGCGATTTCAAAGACTGTACATTAGGAGTGAGATCAGTGGATCATTCCAGGGTACTGGAATTTGCAATATTTTGCAATTAGCAATCAGGAATGTACCACTAATATTCCTATATTTTTATTGCAGTATACTTATCAATTAATGAATAATATTAAAACATTATAAGTAAGTCCATATATCATTCAATTTTAAGAAAAAATTAGACACACCCACACTATAGCTACCAAATTCTATCGAGGATACTACAAACTCCATTTTCATTAATCATCTGTTTCCTAGGATCATCCTGACTATGGCATTTCCCCAGTCTTTCTTGTTTTGGATGACTTGTCATTTTCAGAAGTCATGGCAATCTTCTCCCGAAAACTTTGCAAAATTGGAAACCCTATGGGACAGTTCTACTCTGTCCAACAGGTTTGCTTTGAGTCAAAATTGACTCAAGAACAATGGATGTGGTTAGATATATGTTAGACTACTTCTCAGTTGGGATTTTCCCAATGCATTCCTCTTGATTGAACTGGGGTTGTGGGTTTTGAAGAGAAAGACCACACAAGTAGAATGTCCTTCATATCTTCTCAAGGGTGCATACTGTCAACATGATTTATTGCTGTTGATTTTAACCTTGATCGGTTGGCCAAGGTAGTTTATCAGATTTCTCCACTGTAAAGTTATATTTTCCTCCTCTCCATATGATAGTTTTAATAGGAGCAACTATAAACAGGATTTTTCTATAAAGTGAGAGGATAAATAAGATAAGGAAAATATGAGGGGTTATGAAAATGTACAAGAGTATGATGCAATATGTCCTGTGGTAAAAGGAAGCCTCACTCTTATAAAATCATGCTAAAATGTCCCCAAGCACATCAAATTAATGTTCTAAATGGGAACACCACAGGATTGCTTGGTTTCGGCATTTAATTACTTTATTTACATACCTTACAAAGTTACTCTATTTGAGAGTTCAAGAAAGGATTTCTGCTCGACAGAATTTCTAAGGGGATATGTTGTTTCCTAAGCTACCCACCCCCAAGAATGACCTTCCAAAGAACAATTTAGAATTATTTGAATTATAAAGGGTCTGAACATAAAAGGACAGAACCAATAACAGATGTCAAGAATAAAAACTTCCAGGGTGTTGGGAGAAGCACAGTTTGAACAAATTCACCAAAAGAGTACAGTGATCATAAGAAAGAAGAGAGAATATTATGAGAAGAGAAAGTAGGAAAACAGACATGATTTATCTATTAGTTATTATTATACCAGCTCATACCTCACAAATATTTAAAAGTTAGATGGAAAATAACTTATTGTTTTGTAACAGCTTATTTCTCCTCAGGCAGTATGATCGTTAAGGTTTTGGGTTAAATCTGCTGGGCCAAAATTCTCAGAGGTTGGCAGTTCCTATCTAGTAATCCCACATGATTAGATCTAACACATGTAATTACCTCCATAAGAAGATATGCTATGTTCAGTTGAATCAATTATAAAGAACATTCCTTAGGGCTTTGCATGGCCTGCTTTGAATATAAGTTGATGCTGTGGACAACCTGCTTGCTGGCTGCTGGTTCTGGATTATGTATCTGGCTCGTTGACCACAAACCCTTTCAACTGGAGCCAATGGCCTGCAGCATTGCCTGCTGAGCGTGGATGCTTTGAGGAGCCTACCATCTGATTTACCCACCATGGAGTCATTGGCCTCTGCAGCCATTATCATGCCATCTTCCTGGCAATCTTACATTTGTTAGCCCTGGCAGCTGTAAAAGTCAGACCAGACTCCTGGCTAGAGTCTAACCCATGTACTTGGAAATTACTCAAACTTAAAACTTATCCACTTCTACAGCTGTGTGAAGAATTTTCTGTATATAAATTTTTCTATATATATATATACATGAGAGTCACTGATTTTGCTTCTCTAGAAAACTCAGACTAAGACAAATCATATAAATGTATATTGATTGATGAGAAGAATGGAGAAATATGAGGAAGTGTGCTCCTCCCCCCCCCCCAAAAAAAAAGCTCGCAGAACTTTCACACTATTCCGTTTTTCTAGATCGATGAACATCAAGCAACTCACTCTGAGTTAGTGCACCCAGTGGCATCACCTGGGAAGGTTCTCTCTGGTCACAGTGAATTCTTTTTGTAAAGTAGTTTCACATGAACTTTGCTTTCTATGATGGCCAATTTAAGAGAACAGCATGTAGCAGTGAAATTTGGCTTCCTGGTTGAGAATAATGCCGCAGAAACTGTTGTGATGTTGAAAAAAGCTTACAAGGACAGCACTATGGGAAAAACCCAAGTGAGTGAGTGAGTTTTCAAGTTTCTAATAAGGTGAAATGTCAATTGAAGCCAAATCTCAATCTGAATGTCTGTCAACTTCCAGAACGGATGAAACTGTCAACTTGTAGTGTGCATGGAGTTCATTCCACCATGTCAGATTGTTAATCAAGCTTTCTATTTAGAGGTTCTGAAAAATGTGCTCCAAACAAGGTCTGATTGGTAGCAGGCGGGGAGTGGTTTTACCACCATGACAATGCACCTGTTCATGCAGCCATCTCAGTGCAGCAGTTTGTGGCCACAAACATCATGCCTTGTTTCCTCACACACCTTGCTCACCTGACCTTGCTCCGTGTGACTTCTTTTTGTCTCTATGAATGAAGAGAGACACAAAGGACAGCAATTTGATGATATAGAAGAGGCGAAGAAAAAAATGATGGAGACGCTGTCAGCCATCTGTTCTGTTTAGATGAGTCTGAAAAATATTTCCAAGAATGGAATCACAGATTTGACAAATGTATTAAGAGTACTTCAACGGTGAGAAGTTTGTTTCTTCAAAAAAAAATAGCTTTGAAAACAAATTCCGTTTTGTTTTTTCTTTGTGGGGGAGGTACTACCTCATATAATATCAATGAGCAAGGGCACGGTATGCTCTAGGAAACAGTGAGAAAAATGATATCACCACATACTTAACAACTCTAACTTCTGGAGAGATTAGCATAATCCACTAAACTGGAAATTTAACTGTGAACAATGTTATTTAAAAAATAGACAAACAATTACCTTCAGGTTGAATCTCTGCAGAACAGAGAAGAACTATCCCATCAATTCTACAGAGAAATAGAGTGACAAATCTTTCTCCCATGGAGTTACTAGGGACTTTCTCTTTAGAACACACACTTAACCACTGTGTAATACAATTTGCTATAGAAACTTGAGAAATATGTCTCCTAAAAGGTAAATATTAAATCCCAAAGGATCTCATAATTAAGGCACTATTAGCCACAACAACTTCCACTTATATTCTTAATTGATCTTTTCTTTTACCCAGTTCTCCATTTGTAACAATGCATTTTTCCTTCAAATTCAGGTTTCCTGTTTTAAAACTCATAGGGTTTTGAAACCATAGGGTCACTAAGAGTCTGCACCGACTCTGGCGCTAGGCTTAGTTCTTATTTGAAAATGCAGGCACTTGTGCACAATAGAGTTAAGGCCTTTGGCATTCAGGATACGCTGGTGTCATGACTCCCATCCGGCTCTTCCCCTTGCATTTTGTTTCTCTCTTCATGTTATCTGATTCGTGGCTTCTATCTTCTCTGTCAAGTGAGAGCTCTTGGCCCTAGCCTGGAGGCTTGGCCTCCTTTAAAACCATCTTCAACTGTGATCATAACCACTTGTACGGCTCTCGTTCTGAATCCACGCTGCAAGTCAGATGTTCTTACTCTTTCAGCACCTAGTTGTTGTACACTAACTATGTCAGGTTCTATCGCGAATACTAGAAGTGAAATCATATGATTACTAGCTACATGAAAGATTCATTTATGTTTGATAAATCATATATTATTAGCACAGATATCATAGTACAATGTTGCAAGGCTAAAAGAGAATTGAATAAAATCATAAATGCAATTTGAGTAGCCCAGCATCTGACAATAATAGGAACCAAGAAGTTGCAGAAGCTGTTGCTGTTGATATAAAATTAAGAAGGTGGCAGCTTTGTAGTGCTCTTGAATCTTCCTCTATGTCATTTCTTGTCTGATCATTTCATTCTGAACAAAGAACCTCTTGAATTAAGATAAGGTCTGATCCTATGCTCTCATCAGGGACTCCAGTCAGATTGTGGATTATTTTTCTGTGACAAAATGATATTTTTCACCAGTACATCTCCACCCTCCTTAGTCCATGGGCTGTGTTAAAAATTAGTTGGGGATTGTGGAGAATATAACAGTGAAAATTCCTGTGCTATAATCTGAAAGCTTTGTATCAAAAGTTAAACCCGGGTTGTAGATTTTTACAAATTCACCTGGGTGAATACTAAAATAAAGCCACACACTCACTGTGTTTTGTATGTCTAATTGTGTATCTACCCAACCTATCCTTTATATCCAGGTCAGACTTCAGAAATGTAGAAGCCAGTTTGCCTTACTTACAAGTAATGGCTTTAAAATGATATTAATATTGCTTTTCAAGATGCAAGTTATTGTTCATATAAAATTCTGCAAAGATAGTGACAGGAAGGTTTGTTTGTACAGTCCAATTATTAGGGGGATTATCGGTACAGTCTAGTCAGTCTTCACTCAATATAACCTTATGTACAATAGAAGGAACCATTGCCCAACCCGATTGCACCCTTCAAAATTTTGTGTGAGCCCATTTTGGGGGTCACTATGCCAATCTATCCAGTCGAAGGACTTTAACTATTTCATTGACTCTCTATTTTATCAACCAGGATGTCTGTCTCCAAGGACTGGTTCACTCTGATGCTCTAGCCGAAGCATGTGAGACAAAATCTCTCCATCATATCATACCTACATTCTGAAAATATTTTTATTTTTATCATTTTAGACATGCCAAGGATTATAAAAGTGATACTATCATTTTAGTCACAGAAACAAATGAATTCTAGAAATACTCAGCAACCACAATAGAGCATATTTTAATGCAATATTTAACAAAACTACTTGATGTCATAAGATAAAGGCATCAGCAATATTACTGATTCTTCTTTTTGACATAGGCACCAATATGTCTCTGCAGGGTACTGATCCTAAAGATATACATCAATGAAACATTTTGTTATTTTGGGGATACATGTATGAAATGACACATCCAGTCTCTTATGAAGTGTTTAAAATTCACCGAGAAACAAACAGAGAAGTGAACTCATCTGTAGTGCTTGATGATCATGTGTGCATATGTATGTACATGTGATAGTGGGGGTGGTGATGGAGTTTTCCTTTCTGAAATGTTGATGGAGGAGTAATGATTGGCAAGAGAGAAGGTACAGAACAGGGAATTTGCCAAGGAACAGATATTTACTTAAGTGAATACCATTAATAAATGAATAAAACTAATTAATCCATTGCAGATAAAGCCAGTTACACAGACTTAACTGTATATTTCATTATATTGATGTCATTAAAGTGGACTTCATATTGTACAGAGGCATGTTCTTACTGCTGTTGAATGGGTTCTGACTCAGACTGGTCTTATGAACAAGAGAGCAAACTGCTGGATCGTGAGTCAAGTTCACGGTCAGTGTTGGAGTGTCCTGGAGCAGCCCTCTGTCTAGCCTTCACATTGGGGTTCTTCTACGTGAGAATGAAAGGCTCATCTATGATATACTATACTGGAAATTAAATATACTTCAATACTAAAAGTCCTGCAATACAAAGGGATATTTCGACATTACCAGGTCTCTTACAGAAACTTAGAGGGGAAAAAATTACATGGCTAATATCTAGTATTCATGAATAGAGCATGTAATTAGGCACTTGATGCATAAAGATACAAGATCAATTACTTTTAGCATTTTTAACGCATGCCTAATATGGGGGTGGGTGATTTCTCGTGTGAGTGGAAACTTTCAAGAGGAGTTAGGTAGACTTCTGCAAGGTGGAGGATGAGATGGAAGAGACCATATAAATTACTAGAACTGCACTGCATGAAGCAGAAGAAAAGAAAAAATATGTATTTGTGGAGACAAACAATGAAAATCCAGTCTTGTTTTTGCTCTTAAGTACAGATAGGAATAGGGAGCAGAGTAAAATATTCTCCAGGCAATCCTCACAACAGCAATACTCTAACAACAGCATGCTAGAACAGGAGCTCACATTACAATTGAACCTGGAAATGTGCTAAAGATTGAGTTGCAATCATTCCCAGTTGCCTCTCTATGCATGATCAATTGAACCACAAATCCACTCTTAAGCAATGACGACTCCTATGTCAAATCTCAGCTTCAAACAATTTCTATAAAATAACACTTTCCTGATAATTTTTTAATAAGCATATAAATATTTGTGTATGTAAAGAACTATGAACAACAGATTGAAGAGATTCAAGGTGGCAGTATTAGATTAATAAAGACCACAGATTTGAAGCAGGAAAATTCTGAATATAAAAATAGCATGTTGAATATATACTTTTTGCATTAAAATTAATGCTGGACATATAAATAAGAACAAACATGTCCAGATTATTTTAGAAGAGTAACAAATTGAATTTGCTGAAACAAAATCTATTACCATGAAACTCATAAGAGAAATTGAACACTAATATCCTAGATAATGAGGTGAAGACAGATTTACTGAACTAGAGAGTGATTTAAAGTCCCTGCACAGGATGTTGGAGCAAATATACAAAGAGTTGAAAATTAAAATAGACTCTAAAATATATTACAAGATGCTTAAAAGTGCTATTTTGGATGCAAATTAGAAACGAAATAATTCGTGCTTGCTTTGGCAGCACATATACTAAAATTGGAACAATACAGAGAAGATTAGCATGGCCCCTGTACAAGGATGACATGCAAATTCGTGAAGCGTTCCATTAAAAAAAAGAAAAAGAATTCAATGGGGGGACATTTTCCACAAACTACAACTGATTATCTATAAAGTTGATAAAACTAAAATGCTAGACTCAGAAAAACCAGTGAATATTTTTAAGCCAAATAGAAAAAAACCCTATAGGCACAAAAACCAATTTTTAAGAAGCCAAGTCTCAAAAGCAGCCGTGCCAAGCTGATTGTGACTTGAAGGAGTCACACAGGACAGTGGAATTGCCTCATTGGAGTAGATAGCCTGCTCTTTCTTCTGCCTAGTGGTAATGTGTTAGTCTGGTTGACTAGAGAAACAAATCCAGAGACCCTCATATGTGTATAAGAAAGAACTTTGTATGCAAGCGCAATTGAATATTGAGAAAGCATCCCAGTCCAGTCCAGATCAAGTCCATATGTCTGATATTAGCCCATATGTCAAATAACAACTTATAAATTACTCTTCAGATTCACGAAACACATGCAATGGTGCCAAATGCAGGAATGTCAAGGGCGGTGGGCGGAAAGTCTTGTGAATCCAGTGATGGTAGAAACATCTCAGCGCTGGCAGGGTTCTCCACGTGACTCCTCCAGCTCCAGGGCTCTGGCTGCATCAGTGTAGCTCCATGAGGCTCATCATCAGGAATTTCTCACAGGGGTGAGCACGTGTCCCACCTCCAAGAAGCTATTTATCTCCTTAGTGCCTCCAAATGAGGTCATCAAGGTGCGACCTGATTGAGAGACTAAATTCCATCCCTTCACTTTTTAGTGTCAAATTGATAAAATATTATGTAACTATCATAGATAAGTACTTTTAATTTTTCCTTTTTCTGTTAGTAGCAAAGTTATTAACCAATGTGCTGCCCAGGAGTCTAAAAGAAATCATCTCCAATAAATAACTAAATGAAAATAAACACACAAATCCACTCAGGGGACCATCTAGCTCAGTTGTTTTCAGCCTTCCTAACGCCGTGACCCTTTAATACGGTTCCTCATGTTGTGTTGACCCTCAACCATAAAATTATATTTGCTGCTACTTCATAACTGTCATTTTACTACTGTTATGGATCATAATGTAAAGAGTTGATATGTCGGATGTGTTTTCATTGTTACAAATTGAACATATTGAAGCATAGTGATTAATCACAAAATAATATACAATTATATATTATGAAATATTTATTTCTAATTACACATAAATAAAATGTCTTGAAACATGATGTAGCATGAGTAACAATCTTCACATCGGGTACTCATATGTGATGTGGGCATACCAGCATGCAGGCGGACCCGCCTGGAGACAGATAGAGGAGTGGTGTCTCAGTTCCTAAGACCATCAGAAATATGTGTTTTCCAATGGTCTTAGGTGACCCCTGTGAGAGGCTCATTCGACCCCTAAAGGGGTCGTGACCCACAGGTTGAGAACTGCTGCTCTAGGGCATTTCTAAATCTTTACAGGAGAAGACACTTGCATCTTGCTCCAATGGTGCAACTGGTAGTTTGACAAGCCAGCACTGTGTCTAGCAGCCCAGAACCCAGCCTCCAAACTTCTAGGACGCCCCTTTGGTCTCTTCTGCCCTCCCGGTCTGTCCCTCACTCACAATTTTAGTTTTGATTGAGATCATTGTTGCAACTACCATGTCAATCTACATTGTGAAGGTTTTTCTTCTTTCTGTTGACCCTCAAATTTATAAACGTGGCGTTATTTTCCAGGGACCGGTCTCTCCTGATAATATACCTAAAGTGTTTAAATAAAGCTTCAAAAACTTGCTCATAAGGAACCTTCTGGTTCTACTTCTTCCAAGACAGAATTGTTTGTTCTTCTGGAAGTCTTCCATGCCTTCAGTATTTTCCCCAACCACAAAAATCAGTAGCTCTCAACCTTGGGTTGTGACCCCTTTGGGGGGGTCGAATGACCCTTTTTCAGGGGTCGCCCAATTCGTAACAGTAGCAAAATTACAGTTATGAAGCAGCAACAAAATAAATTTAAGTTTGGGGGTCACCACATCATAAGGGGCTGTACTAAAGGGTTGCGGCATTAGGAAGGGTGAGAAACACTAACATAAATCAATTCCTCTGCATTCTTTCTTATTCACCGTCCATATTTCACATACACACACAAGAGATAACCTGTGAGCAAGACACACTTTAGTGCTCAGAGTGACATATTTGCTCCTGAGCATTTGAATGAGCACTTGACCAGCAGAGTTGCTCAATGCCATAGAGCATCTGATTCCTTGATGATAGTTTCCATGAACATTGACTGCAGATTTAAAAAGATGAAATCCCAGGCAGTTTCTATCTTTTCTCTGTTAATTATGATGCTATCTATTCGTCCAGGTTCTGAGACCAATAATTTTATTTGTATTGAGTTGCAAACCATAGGGGAGGTGAGGGGTTTTGATTTTTAACAGTAAGTGTGGGAGGACCAGCCCCCCAGCACTACCCATGTATTCAGTAAGCACAATTGTATGGTTGATATGTATATATATATATATAATATATTATATTAAAGTCATTGAGAACTTGATAGATAAGAGGTATTGCAATAATGGGGTCAGACACATTTCATGGTAACCTTGCTCACCTCAGACCTGCTTGATGGTCCACATGGAGAGATGGGGAAGGGAAGGAGGGCAAGGGGAAAGGGAATAGAGGGTGGGAGAGGAGATGGGAAAAAGAGTGAGAGGGGAGGATGAGAGGAAGAGAGCTCTTTTGCTAACCCAGGCCTATATACCTTTTGGGGCGTGCAAGCCCACTAATTACAGGCAGACATGCGTCCGAGGAAGGGGTTGCACTATAGGTTATACAGCAATGAGAGGGGTGGTCTAGGGACATACAAGCAATAGGAAGAGGATGGATTGGGGGTATCCATGTGACAAGATGGGTGAATCCTAGAGTCAGGAAGGCAGCTTAACTTTGACCTGTTCTCTGGATCTCCATAGGAGCCATTATCAGTAGGGTGTAAACCCCACCTATAGTAAACAGGCTAATGGTTGCAAGCTTCAGGGAGAAGTAATCCATTGTCTCGAGCAGCAGGGAGCAGGCCCACCCCTTTGGTGTGGGGAGACAGCAGTCTGCCTCCAGAGAGGATCTGACCTCCCCCCACAAGTAAGTGCTTCAAACCCTCCTCTTTCACCCAGCATGTTCTGTTACTCACACATCACAGATTGTCAATAAGCCTTTCTCCACGCTGGGTGCTGAGCCCCTCTTCCCATGGCCTGGATGTTCAGGCCATGTGCTTATTATACAGATTGAACATGTATGGTGATAGGATATGCCCCTCAGATACGTTTTCTGGCTGAAAAGACACAGTATTACCTTGTTCCGTTTGAAAAACTGCATCTAGGTCTATGTCAGACGGCATATGAAGCCTTATTGAATTCCCATTATTTGCAATGGTCTCCACTATTTCTTATGAGCCACAGTCAACGGCCTTCACAAAGTAAATAAAGCCAATGTAAACAAACAGCTTTCTGGTATCAGCCAGAATCCACCTGGTGTCAACAACGACTCTTCTGAATCCAGCTTGAATTTCTGGCAGCTATCTGTTCAAATACTGCTGCAAACATTTAAGAATTATCTTCAGCAAAATGACACTTGCTTGTGATATTACTGATCTTGTTCAATGACTTTTGCATACTGTTTGATCACCGTTTGTTGGAATGGGCACAAACATGAATCTCTTCCAATCGGCTAAGCAGGTAGCTGGCTCCCAAATTTCTTGACATAAAAGAGTGAGGGCTTCCAAGTGTTTTTTCAGCTTGTTAAACATTTCAACTTATATTCCATCCATTTCTGAAAGCGCTGGTTTTCATGCATGTCTTTCATAGAGCTCGGGAATTCTTCCTTCACTATCATGACTTCTTGATCACACATTATCGAGCAGAGGGTTGAACACTGACTAGATCTTTTGGGAACAGTAACTCGGTATTCCTTCCACCTTTCTTTGATCCTTCCTGCATCACTCAATATCGATCTGTGGAATCCTTCAACATCTCCACACAAGACTTCAATTTTTCTTCAGTTCCTTCACTTTCAGCTATGCATAGTATGGTATTCCCTCTTGAATTCTTAACTGCAGTTCTTTAAACATTTTACCATTTATCGCCTCTCATGCTGCTCTCTTAAATTCTCTGTTCTGATCTTTTACTGCATCAATTCCTTCATTTGATTTAGTGTTTTTTTTTTTTTTTTTTTTACTCTTTGGTAAAAGCAAGTTTCAAGTTTCTTTGGATGACCACTTTGACATTTTCTTTCTCTTCTCTCTTTTTAATGATCTTTTACTCTGAATGATGTTCTTGATGCCATCCCACAATTATTCATAATATTTTCATATAAATTTTATTTCTGATTTTAGCTATTGTGTCTCTCCAATTCTCTCCACATTTCACTTTATATAGTTTCTTCAAGTTGAATTAAGGTCTGTGGATTTTATTAAAATTTTCAAAAAACCAATTTATGGTGCTAGTGACTCTATCATTTTTCTATTTTCTATCTTATATTATCTCCACTCTAATCTTTATTATGGCGGCTTTTTTCTAAGTTTATTATTATTTTTTCTAGTTCTTCAAGATGTAGAGTTTATTCTCTCATTTGATTTCTCCCTTGAGTCTTTGATTATTTAATAGTAACCAATTTTCATATATGTATTTAATGAATTAGTATAGTTTGCATACAGAGACCTTTATTGATTTGTCTATAAGTTCTCCTGGTAGCTACCAAAGCTACATTTCCTCTATCTATCTGCTAAAGATTTAGCATTGTCCTCTGCCACTCAGTGAATTCTGACTCATAATAATTCTATACCACTACTACACTACCTACTACCCACTGCCATCAAATTAATTTCTATTCAAAAGGACACTGTGGACAGAGTAGAATTGCCTCTTAGGGTTTTAGAGGCTAAACCCTTCTCAGGACAGATAGTTTCCTCTGTCTTCCATGGAGAAGCAGGTGAGTTTTAACTGCAGGTTTTCCACATAGTAATTCATGGCTGAACCAAGCAAACCAACAGGGCACATAAACCCAAACCAAACTCCCTGTGTGGAGTCACTTGTGACTCAGAGTGACCCAATAGGCTTGATTACCCTGCCCCTGTGCGTTTCCATGACTGTAACTCTTTCCCAGAGTAGAAAACCTCCTCTTTGTCCCACAGGAGCTGGTGGGTTCAAACTGCTGACTGAGGTTAGCAGCCCAGTGCGCAACCACTGTGTCACCAGAGCTCCTAATAGGGCAGATAGCACGTGGATAGCTAAATAGTATGTGAGAAAATGAAGAAGCTTTTAAAAAAACATATTTATCTGAAAGGAACAAATAGATATGTACTAATTTGGAGCCCATACTTAATTTTATAATGAAACTATATACACATTTCCAAGTGTTTCTATAATCTGTGGTTATACGCAAAATTAACTTAAAATGTCTACTAGGTTTATGAAAAGAAATAGATTTTATTTATAATTCTTAGATGCAACTAGGAATAATATGAAAAAACAATTGGTAATATGTTACACAATGCAGCACACATAATATATAAGGTAATATATTTATATATTTACTTTATTCATATATATATTCTAATGAGAAACAGCTTATCATACAATTTCCTCATTTTCATTTGAAGAGTAGTAACTGCATGTAGTAACTGCCTTCATTCAGAAATACAAAGCATAATTTGTCATTGTAGTAAGTATAATTCTTTGATGTAAACATTCACCAGTCTTAAACCTTTGAATTGCCATACTCTAAGCAAGATAGTACAAAATATTTCCAAGGGGACCCAAAGTGCCTACTGATGACACTATTTTCTCAAATAAAACAATCTGAGCACGCTCCCTTTCTTACCTACTTAAGCCTCAAAGCATTACACTAGCAAGTAGGTATTATTTTGCTTTCCATGTGTTTATAACTTTTCAGATTCTATTCAGAGAAGATGAAGCAGAGCAAGGACAATAGGGACACGGAGAAGTAAACTATGCGAGCAAAGTAAGACTCAGAAGGTTGCCAGGGAGCTGCAGATTGATAGGTTTCTGTGGCATTACAGAAGCCAGCCTGTCTGTGTGCACAAATCATAAATAAAACTGCAAATTGTGAAGCAGAGTTTATGATAGACAAGCATTTGTCATAGTTGTAGTATAGAAACATGACAAAGCATGTACATTTTCCATCAAAATTCTAGGAGCTTGGTTATCAGTTAACTTACATTATTATAATTAAGACTATGGAAAAATACCTAACCTCATTTATCTGTGCCCTATGTTCACAATAACAAGAAGGAAGTCTTCCTTTACCTATTTGTGGGATCATTATACAGAAATAATGGGAAACATTTTACAAAATGCGAAGTGATACAACAGTATAAAAAGTATCACAAGAGCTAATTATCATCATAAATAATTTAGTAATCATGAAAATGCTGATGAATTTTAAATTTTGTAGATTTTAAAAGATAATTATAATTTATCCCTTTAGATAAATTTATTTTTAATTATTCACATAGCCACTGTTTTTATAATTAATAAGACACTAATTTGCAATCACTCTCAAGCAATCGTAAAGCAAATGAAAGTATATACTAATGTGTATTTCATAAGATTAATAAATCTACTAATGCCAATGAGAATAATGAAAAGTTTTAAAGGAAACAGATTTTTAATTATGCAAATGGTAATTCTCAGTCATATACAAATCTTATTCTCAGGTAGATAGGGAGTAACAGGTTTTATTTAGCCCTTAGAAATTCATCACCATTTTGAAAAATTAGTAAGAAGAAAGGAAACTGCTGGCTTTCAGGAATTCCTAGAGATGTGTAGTGTACTTCACAGGTAGAAGGGCCGACACAGAGAAAGAGACCAATACGTCAGTAGTAACACAGTGTAAAAGTAAGACAAAAGTCATTTGAAATGCAGGCAATGATTGATTAGGTTGAAGATCAAGTTAAGTAGTTATGACACAATGTTCAGCTTACATAAATTCTGAAAATTCTGTTTTTATGGTGTTAGGTACTAGAAAGGCCACTGCTTTATGATGATTCATAGAACCTTTTGCAGGGATCGAAGCGAGCAGTGTTTTAGCCATCTCGGGTGCTTTTCCTCAAGGTTCAAAAAGGATAAATGACACTGAGAGGTCACCTGCTCATTCTTTCTCACCACCTGGCAGAACCATGTATCAACCATTCTAGACGGAATTAGTTTGTTCCAGAAAGGGAAATAAAAAGTATGTGGGTTCATGAATATGGGCCAATCTCATCTGACTTTTAGAAAAGTCACTTTCTTCCTTTCACTTTTTCCTGAGTTTCAATGGCAAAAATATTTAACATGATAACTAACATGGATCGGAATGTAGGTGCTTTAAAATGTAATTTAGTAGTGAAGAAAGGTCTTTTTTCATCTAATATATATCTACCTATTCTGTTGATAAATACTTGCTTTTAATATCTACAGGGTCAAGTGAACCAAAAAGTATAAGAGAAAGATATATATAGTCATAGACAACTTTTTGTAGAAACCTTTCCAATTGCCCCCCCCCAAAGTTATAATCTGCATCAAAAATTTGCGTATAATTCAACATTTTGGGAAATTAAATAAAATAAGATGATACACTTGTATGGATGACAAGATAAACAAACCAGCTTTTCTGCTAATTCTAATATCATAAACCAACCACCGTCTCACTGGTAACAATTCAATTCCAACTCACAATGACCTTGTTGACTGTGCCCAAGGGTGGAAATACTTACCTGAGCAGAGAGACTCATCTTTCTTTTCATGAGTTTAAACTATAACCTTGTAGTTAGTCATCCAATGTTTACCTTAAAGCAGGTACTGGTAAAATGTCCTAATTTCTAAAATAGGAGGAATAACATGTATATTTTAAAATCAAACTTGAAGACAATTTGTACAAATAGCAATGATTGTATACATAGATTAGTGTGTTTAGAATTCCACAAAAAAAATCAGGGAAATTTGAATTTATTTGAATCTCTGAGTTGCCCAATGAGATAACACTTTCTTGACCTAAGCTTTGAACCAGAATGAACATCACGTGGACATTAATATATCATTAACTGCTGTAACGCCAAGGTTGAACATGTATTAATGAGAGAATGCAAATGGAGTTTGATAAGTACAAATATATAAATATTCGGAACATATTGGTAAAGGAAATGCTTGAAAAAGCAGACAAAACATGTGTTTTGTGAATTCCTATTGTGAATTCACAAAGAAGAGAGGTAAGGAAAAACAGCAATCACCTTACAATAAATTCCATTAGCAGAGAAACAAGAATGAAGGGCTATTGTTGACCAACCAGATACTTGTTGTTGACTAATCAGAGGAAAATATAAACAGTAAAATAAAGAGATTCAGAATATTACTTCATTTCAAGAAAACAGATTTTGGTAATGAACAAGGCTTTTCCACTAAGCTGAATACCTCTGGTTCCGAGGTAGAGTTTCTAAGGCGGCCCCTTTTATCTGAAGTAGGTAACATCGTCTTCCCTCTGCAGAGTAGCTGGTTTGTTTGAATCAGGTCCTGTATTTAACAGTCCACTGTCTAATACAGATTGTCAGCAGGGCTTCTTAAAAGTGAGATTATGGGTATAAAAACACAGGTGATAAAGAATGTTAAGCAAAAGATGACAATTATAATAAGTTTATATCAAAATAATAGTATTAAGATTAAATTCAAGTAAAATTATATAGCTTTCCAATTCTGGATAAAATGGAGTAGTAAGGACATGAGTCAAAGATTAGATAAAATGCTTCTCCTGATTTGCATAGCTGCAAGTGACTAATGAACCAACATTCAGCAGGAAGATAACAAGCTTGAAGCCATAGAGACAACTGAATACAGGGTAAACAGGTCAGTTAAGTTTGCAGAGGCAAATAATGCCCTGGTCAGTAGGATGAACTTCAGATATTAAAGAATCCAAGGTCAGCAGATAAGATGGTTGGCTTCTGATGACTCCCAAGATTGGTATGCGAAATGGCAGACCACTGACTCAACTACAGTGAACCAGAGATAGACTGGAAAGATGGAGGATCCAGACTCAGAATAAAGAAAGAAAGCCTTCTTGAGAGTATCTATTTATATTGGAAGCTGGCTATTTCCTCTCATTATGGGAGATTAAGATATCTTAAGTATTAATCCACAAAGATTCCTGGCTCTGCCAAACTTGGAAATTCACAGGAATGTTCTACTTTGTCTTACAGGGTCTATCTCTATGAACAGCTCTTGATTCAATGGCAGTGTGTTTTTGAGTTTTGGAGTATTCTATTAATGACATATATCTTATATCATATTAATCATATAAATATAAACAGTAAAATAAAGAGATTCAGAATATTACTTTTCATATTATATCATATTACCTTCAGAAAATGAAGGAGTGTGCTCCCTAAACAATGGGAAGAAAGTAGGTGACTCCAACCATGGGTTCAAGCAGAACTGATGTAAGGATGGGGCGGAGCTGGACTGTGTTTCTTCCTGTTGTACGCAGGGCTGCTCTATATGGGAGCTGACTCCACAGCACCAAACAACAACAAAAGCAACCGTTCTCTGATGTTCCTACTTAGAAAGAATATTTAAGACATGACATAAGGAAACATAGAATAAGCAGTCTAGAAGGCCCAATGAATTAAGGAGAGCTTAACCACCCAAGCGATAGAACTAAGGACATCTGTAGAAGACACCTCAGAATCACCAAGAGAAGCGGAAATATAATATTCACCATAAGTGTTCCTAAATCAAATTGTTTATTATGTATGACATTTCCCAAATCTCTGTTTGTTCAGAAAAGATTTTTCTATTCAATGCCTAGTTTAATCATGTTTATATTCCATTGTTTGGGACATATTATCACGAGTGACTAGTTTCAAAGAAGAATAGCCTATTTAGTAAAGTAGAATCTGTTATTCTGGTGAGGAGCCGAATTCGTCAACAGGTGGGCACTCCATCGTAAAAGTTAATGGAAGAGTAAGTAGAATCCTTCAAGTTGATTGGCTGATGTGGTGATTTCATTAATGGGTTCAGCCACTGCAGTGACTGGGAAGATGGGGAAAGACCAGGCAGCCATTTGTTCTGCTCTATGTCAAGTCCCTTTGTGTTAGAACTGGCTCAATTGCACCTAACCATACATATTTTTACCAACATTGTGATGGTTGTGTAAGAGGATAATCTAGGGAATTTGAAATATCCATACTAAGTCATAGAATTCTATTACAGTCTATAAAAAATATATTCCAGGTCCCTAATAAGGGAATTTACAATTTCGTGGACATAGTACCTGTTTTATTATATATTGGAGTTAAGATATTTTACAGAATAATTTACAGTAGGGGCTGAATTATCAGTAATGTAATTCCTTCCATGATGGGATATGATAATCCTTTTGAATGTAGAGAGCTGGGGCATTCAGACCCATATATGATTTTATTGTTCATTTAATGACCCTAATTTTTCTTTGACTTCTAAGATTAGAAGGAAAACAAAAGGAGGAGCAATTATTATAAAAAGGGATTATATCAATGAAGCATAATTCTTGAATGAGTGTACTGAACATAAATAGGGTGAAAACCCCATTGTTATAATATTCAAATTTGCCTTGGTTTAGTCTGTTCAATTTTAGACTTAAGTAAAATGTAAAATTATGAACTATAGTCCATAACTATACATAGTATACTTTTATAATTATCATATTAAATAATGGGTATTGTCTCTTATGTTTAAAGCAGAGTAATTTAAGTAAGATATGAGGCACAATTTTATGAAGTGGTGATAGACCCCTAGTATTTACTAAGAAGCCCTGGTGGCATGGGGTTAAAAGGCTTGACTTCTAATCAAAAGGTCAGAGGCTCTAATTCATCATCTGCTCCACAGAAGAAAGACGTGGCAGTCTACTTGCACAAAAATTATAGTCTTAGAGACTCCATGGGCAGTTTTGTTTTGCCCCATAGAGTTATTGTACATCAGGATCAATTTGATAGCAAGGGGTGATATTTACTACATATGATAATGCGTGTTTGCAATGAGTGGTTGAAATAAATCATAAAGGGTATGAATGAAAGAATACTGAAGGTGATAGAAATTCTCCTATGTCAATGGATATTCAGTGATCTGTAACCCATGGATAAAGAAAGGAAAGAAACTTATGCTGTGACATAGTGTAGTGGTAAATTTGATGCACTGCAGTGGAAGGGAAGGCTTTACAATTTGTCTTCAATTAAAAGCATATTTGAACCATAGATAAACTGGATTTTATGAATGGAATTAGATTTGTTAGCTGCTATTTTTATGAAATTCTTTTAAACTTCATATTCTTTTGTGAGTTCCTTTAAAGAGATGTGTTTTGGAGAATTATGTGTAAAGAGATCATTTATCAAGATCTAGAGAATATAGCATTAAAAATGTGACGGGAGTGTTTTTGTGAGATTTTTATGATTACATGTATGGACATGCTAAGTAGCTATATTGAGATTCAAGGCTTAAGTAGAATTAAAACAAACAAACAAAACTGTATTTACAGCTGTGTTGCCTTTCATGAATTTCCTTCAGCTTTAACTTAGTGAAAAATAGACTTTAAACCCCATACTGCCCCTTCATAGGGAATATTCTAGATATCCATTATGTTTCAGTTGAAACAATGATGTTAGTTCTTATAATATCCTGGTTATTTTTGTCCTTTTTGAAAAAAATACATATGAAGTATAAAATATGAAGGGCTTTCAAAAAGTTAATTTTTAAACATAATTTAAAAATAATGACATTTTTCTTAAACATTTCAAACCCCTCATACAATCAAAACACTGACAAAAGTGCGGGTATATCACCTAACCCAACAATGGCATTTCAAAGACAGTCCAAACGTTATGACAGCCTCTAGAAATGATATGCCTCAAGCTATTTTCATTTATATTTCCATTAAACTAGTAACTAAATATAATAAAATATGGTCTTATCTATCTTGATACCAGAAGAACTAGCTCATGCCTAACTAGTACTACTAATAAAATTCTTGACAAATTCAGTTGTGGCAGTTACATAATCTACTGTCAACTTGAGAAAGGGCTGGAGTCTAACCTGTCACTCAAGTCACAACAAATGAAGTCTGTGTGGGCATGGCCTTCTCCTGAGGATTCTGGGAACTCCTGTCTTCCACCCTGGAGGTGGGATAGACACACTCTCTGTTTCACATGCCTGTAGGCAAGCCAGATGGAGTTACGCTGATGGAGCCAGAGCCCTGGAGCTGGAGGAGCCATGTGGAGACTAATGCTGGCTCTGAGATGCTTTCACCACCACTAGATCCACAAGACACTCCACCCACTGGCCTGTGATCTTCCTGCATTCAGAGACATTGCATTTGTTGTGTGTGTCTGAAGATGAATTTATAGACTGCTATCAGACATATGGGCTAATATCAGACTTAAGGGCTTGAACTGGACTGGGATGTTTTCTCAATATACAATTGTTCTTTCATATAAAACTCTTTCTTATACACATATGAGTGTCTTTCAATTTGATTCTCTAGTCAATCCAGACTAACATATCAGTCTTGTGTCCATGCATGATTATGTGACCTATGGGTCCAGTTATGAGAATTTTTGTTTTCTTTTCATGGAGATGTAGTTCATACTGAAGGCTGCAATCCTTTATTTTCATCAGGAAGTTGCCAAGAATTTTATCATGTCTGGATCCAGAATGGAAACAGCAGTCAAGAGATCAAGGCATTGCATTAGGTAATTCTGCAGTACAAGACTTCTTTAAAGTGTCGAAAAGAAGGATGTTATATTGAGGTCTAAGGTAGGCTGACCCATGCCATGGTATTTTCAATTGCTTCACATGAATGTAAAAGGTGAACAGCGAATAAGGAAGGCCAAAGAAATATCCATGCACTTGAACTGCAGTGTTGGAGAAGAATATTGAAAATATTGGGGACTGTCAAAAGAACAACCAGGTATGTATTTGATGAACTACAGCCAGAAGGCTACTTAGAGGTAAGGAGAGCAAGAATTTCCATCAAGTACCTTGGACAAGTTATCAGGATGGACCAATCCCTTGAGAAGGATATCGTGTTGGGCAATGTAGAGGGCAGTGAAAATGAGGAAGGCTCTCGATAAGATGGATTGACAGAGTGGCTGCAGAAATGAGCTCAAACTTAAGAGCAACAGTGAGGATGATGAAGGACTGGGTGGTGTTTCATTCTGTGGGAGCTACGGCCGCTATGAGTTGGAACAGTTTCCGTATAACCACTGCCACCACTACTGATCTTTTGGATTAGGGATAGAATGAAATGGGAGAATATACGGAACACAAGTAAAATCCTTCAGCACTCTAGACTTAGTCGAGCGAGACTAGAAGACTTGTTCTGAGGTTATCTTTAAACCCTGAACTGCCATGCCCTGACATAAGCCTATAGTAAAACACAGGATGCTCACAAAATAAAGAATATCATCCACACTTTCTGAGATCCTTTAAAAATCACTTCTATGTAATTTAATGCTTTGCTGTGTGCTGTTGACTCTGAACCTACGGAAATTTGTATGAGAATTAGAACCATCCAATAGCGTTCCCTAAGCTGCAATCTTGATTGGAACTGAGCTCCAGGTCCCTTCTGTGATGAACGCATATCATTGTAGCGCCAATGCCTCTTATATGCTAATGATCAGTAATTACTTTAAAGCAAACCTGAGAAAGTAAAGGAATAGAAAAGCTAATTTAATTGAAGTGAAATAATAATGGAAATTATGAAAATGTTGACCCATTGTGAAGTACTGTATTCAATGTCACAGAATAATTTCTGTGGAAATGCCTGAGTGAGGAATATTTAGCTGTGCAAGTTTCACCAAAAATAAGATTTCATTCCTATCAAAATATTGTTTGTAAATGAATTAAAATCTAGTTTATAAATGTAAAACTAAAAAAGTAATACAATCACAAAACTCATACTTCTGTATTATTTGGAATTAAATTAGGACCTCTATAGGCTTTCTGAAACTGTCAATCTTTATAGCAGCAGACATTCTCATTTTTCTCCCATGTAGAAGCCTGTGGAGTTGAACCGCCAACCTTGTGGTTAACAAACCAATGATTAACCCACATATTAAATTATAACTGAATTTCCTTGATGAGTTGTAGTTATAACCACAGAGAAGAGGACACATATTAATATCATTTTGAGTCTCTTATAACTAAAAGTAATAATTACATTTGAAAGGTGATTTCAGTAAGAAGAATACATTGTCACTTAAACTTCCACAAAATTACTGAAAGCACTAAATGTTTGCTATTGTTTGAATTATATAAGGATAACTGTACAACATATCTGAAAATTTGTCTGGTACACAGAAATTTGATTGTTCTGTTCTAGAGATCACTGTCAAAATGAAAAAGACAGCTTATTTTATTTTAGCATTTTTTATTGTAAATTAGTTGTGGGTTTACATTTCTCATCATCAACTTTGTATTCAACAGTTTAAACAAATATTTACCTTGGTTTTCCCCCTTTAGCTGTGGTATCACATACTCTTTTTCCTTTTTTATTTGTTAATTTCATTCATTCTTCAAGTCCATCCATGCCATGATCTGCTTCATGTTTCTGCCATTGTGCTTTGGTGATGTATGATATCTCAACCTGTGTATATATCGCCTTTTACTTCTCATTCTTCGACTGATTAGCAGTTAGGTAATGCCCCTTTCTGGTTTTGTGAACAGTGCTGTGATAAACATGGATGTATATACTCTTGCTTTAGCAAGCCTAAGAGTTCTAGAGGCTTGGTGTTCATTTTTTCTTGTATCCAAATGTTACATATAACAACTTACTACAGTTTGATCTAATCATAAACTAATTTCATGAAAATATGATTGCATTAGAAAGACAATTTCAAAGCATAACCTCTCCTCACAGGGCAATATTGTTAGCAGTGTTCGTAAAATGTATTTTGGTTATGCCCAAGTTTGACTGAATCAAAATAAAGTTAATTACATCTTCCATCCTGGTGGAACGAACGCATGCCACTGATTTTATGTTCATCACCTGAATTTTAAAGTATCTCATTTTTGTGGGGAGGAAAAACAAAAGCCCTATAAAATTGAAGCCTTAGCAAAATTGTTAAAAGAATAACGCAGCTCCCTCAAGTCTACCAATACATGCTATCATTTGGAAGTAATTGCAATATAAAATTAATTATGCTGTCATAGCTGAACAGTAATTCTTGTCTCTTCAAAAGGCAGGGAAGAAAAAAATGTAGTACATTTGAAAATAGGGTTTTTCTGTAAATTAGATATGTAGCTCAAAATAGCTCCAGGTTTCATGGTATTGAGGATTTGATTCAATTTCACCTTCTCAGTCAGACAACTGTACTACTCATTTTCACTGTTTTTCTATCTGTTTTACACATAGTAAATACTTAAATGGAGAAAAGAGTTGGGCGGGGAGAGAATCAATAAAGCTAGTGTCTAAACTTGTCTGTTCATTGGGTTCCCAACATCATCAGATAAAGCAAAACCAGACCCACTTCCATTGAGTGGATTCCAACTGATGGTGACTTAATGTAGGGCTTTCAAACTGTAGGGCTTTCAAAGAGACTCCTCTTTGTCCTAAGGAATGCCTGATATACCTGCACGGCCGATCTTATAGCCACAATCCAGCACCGATGTGCAACATACTGTGGTTCTATGATAGGCTTTGCGGAAATATGTTTAAAAGTTTCTGCTAAATAAGTAGATTCAGGAGAAGGGCCTGGGGAGAAGGATTTTTTCTGATGCCAAATGAATCTCGGCTGAAAATTCTGTTGTATTAAAGGGAGTTTGCCTGTGTTTCAATGACTGCAAAGTATTCAACTGTGTGACCTATACAAATTTGGGGACAACCTTTCAAATATGGAAATTCCAGAATATTTAGTTTTACTCATGCTGAACCTGACACAGACAAAGGCAGTTGTTGAAATGGAACAGGGATATGACATATCTCCTTTAAAATCAAGAAAAGTATAGGTCAGCATGGTATACTTTCAACACATTCACTCAATTTGAAAAAATATGCTGAACAAATAACCTAAGAAACTGGATGATATGAATAAGCATACAGCATCAGAATCGGAAAACTCATCAACAACCAGTGGTGTAGCCACGGAGGTTGACTGTAAAGAAGATATTCCAACGCAGGTTGGTAAATATATAAAGCTTTCAACATGGATTACACGCTACATAACTGAAATGAAAATTGACATAGATGGGCCAATAAACAGAATTATGATAAATGTAGACTTTCATTTTACTCTGATTCACAATCAAGATACATGGAAGCAGTAGTCAAGAAATACAATGGCATATTGTGTTAATCAAATATTCTGCAAAAGATATCTTTAAAGAGTAAAAGAGAAAATATGTAGCAGTTTTACCCAAGGCAATGCGTCCTTTGCTCTCTTGATTTCTGCTTCCATGAGGATTGTTTATCCAAACAAGATGAAATCCCTGACAACTTCAGTGTTTTCTTCATTCATCCTGTTGCTAACTGTTGGTTTGGTTGGAAGGATTTGAGTTTCAATTTTAATACACAATGAAGGTTAGAACTCTTGATCTTCAGCAGTAAGTGCTTCCACGTCTCCAAATTTTCGGAAGGTAAGGCTATGTCATGTGCAGGTTGCTAAGCCTGCCTCTAAATATGAGACTGCTGTTTCCTTCATGTAGACCAGCTTCTAGGATTACTTGCTCAGGATACAATATGAACATGTGTGGTGATAGAATAGAACCTTAACACACACATGGATTGATTTTTACCAGGCACTGTTGCCTTGTTCTGTTCACACACCTGCCTCTCGATAAATGTATAACTTTTGCAGGAGTACAATGCTCTGGAATTCCCATTCTTCACAATGCTATCCATAGTTTGTATGATCCAAATAGCAGAATGCCTTTGCAGAGTCAACACAACACAAGTAAATGTTGTTCTGATACTCTCTGCTTTCAACCAAGATCCATCTGACATCAGCAATAATAACTCTTGTTTCAGATCCTTTGCTGGATCAGGTCTGAATCTCTGGTAACTCCCTGTCAATATACTGTACATCTCTTCTGACATATTTTGATCTTTCTTTCCTGTCTTGTGAATGAACTTTTGTTTTCTTCATGCATGATGTTCTTGATATCACCACCCATTCAGGTCTTCTGTCCTTAGTGTCCAATGCAGCATATCTGTTTTTGAAATTCAGGTGGAATATACTCAAGGCTGCAGTTGGCTCTTGTGAACTTGTTTTAATTTCTTCAGCTTCAAGATGAACTTACATAAGAGCAATTGATGGTCTGATCCACTGTCAGTTCCTGGCCTGATTTCAACTGCTGATATTTCTCCATAGTGTCTTATCACAGATATAGTTGATTGATTTCTTTAGATCCTACCCGGAGAAGTACACATGTAGAGCTGCCACAGAGCTGCCAATATCTTTTTGAAAAAAGACATCTGCTACGAATCACTGTTGGTCTTGCGGGATTCTAGCATGCAATCTCTAGCTTTGTTTTTAGCAAGACCATATTTTCCAAGTTCTGTTCCTGTTTGTTTCCAACTTTTCTATTCCAGTTGCCAATAATTATCAGTGTAGCTTGATGGCATGTTTGATCAATTTCAGACTAAAGACATTGGTAGACCTCTTCAATTTCATCTCCAGCTTTGGTGGCTGGTGAGTAATTTGAATAATATTTATATTGATTGGAATTTTGTGTATATAGATAGATATCCTATCGCAAATAATATTTCAAGGTAGACTTTGACATATCCTTTTGGACAATGAGTGTGATGGCACTCTCTTAAGATTTTTATTCCCTTCATAGCAAACCACATGATTTTCTGATTTGAAATGGTCAAACCAGTCCATTTCAATTCCCTAATGCCTCAGATATTGATCTTTATGCACTTTGTTTCAGGTTTGATGACCTCCAATGTTTCTAGAGTCAAACTTCATACACCCCAAGTTCCAATTCTTAACAGATGTTTGCAGCCCCATCAGGAAATGAAGGTTCAGAAGACTGCACTCATGAAGGCTTCACGCCATCCGCATTATTAGGTTCGACTCTGTGAAGGCAGCTCTTCTTCAGCCTCACTTTGAGTGACTTCCCACCTGAGGGGCTCATTCTCTGGCTCAGTAGCTGGTAATATCCTGCTGACGTCCATGAAGTTTTCACGATCTGACAGTGTTTCATTGTTAGTCACAAGGCTCTCAGTGGCGAATTCCTCAGAAGTGGACAGCGTAATCTTCTAGGTTTTTTTTTTTTTATCATTTAACCTGATCCCTTAGACACCTCGTGGTCACACAGGCTGGTGAGCTTCTTCCATGTGGGCCTTGTTGCTTCTGAGCTAGTTGGCCGCTTGTTTATCTTCAAGCCTTTAAGACCCCAGACACTATATCTTTGGATAGCCGGGCACTATCATTTTCAAACCATCTGCTTTCTACTTAAGCCCTTGGTATTAGCTCCTCTTTTAACTCTCCCTCCCACACACACACACCCTCGTGAACCCTTGATAAATTATATCTTATTATTTTCACATCTTACACTCTGCTGTCTCCCTTCACCCACATTTCTGTTATTCATCACCCTGCTGCGGGGAGCACTATACTTTGATCATTGTGATCTGGTCTTCCTTTCTCCCCCTTTGTGCCCCTCCTTCCCTCTACCCTCATGGTATCACTATTCCCATTACTGCTCCTGAGGAGTTTATTTTTCCTGAATTCCATATGTGCAGAGCTCTTATCTGTACCAATGTGCATGCTCTGGTCTAACCAGATTCGTAAGATAGAATTGAGGTCATGATTGGGGAGGGGGAGCATTAAAGAACTAGAGGAATGTTGTGTGTGTCATCAGTCCTATGTTGCCCCGTGGCTGACTCGTTCTTCCCTTTACTTATGACCTTTCTGTGAGGAGGATGTCCAATTGTCTAGAGATGGGTTTAGGGTCTCCACTCCAACCCCCATCATTTGCATTGATGTAATTGCTTTGGATATTCTTATACTTGACCCTATTGACACCCCGTGATCGCACAGGCTGGTGTGCTTCTTCCATGTGGGCTTTGTTGCTTCCATGCCAGATGGCTGCTTGTTACCTTAAGCCTTCAAGACCTCAGGTGCTATAATATCCGGGCACCATCAACTTTCTTCACCACATTTACTTGTTCCCCTTTTTGTTTTCAGTGATTATATTGGGAAAGTATCACAGAATGCCAATTAAGAACTTGCATGGTTTACACAGTTTCATTAACTTTAAATTTCCAGTGGAATGCTAATTATGATCACGACTGTGGAAATCTGCAGAAGACCCACGTTGTTAAACACGTTATATACATACACGCAGATACACATATGCTCATTTATTATTTGACAAAACACCAATTAAGATGTTTTGACACTCAGAAGAAGCACTAAAATACTCGACATTCTATTGCAAGAAGTTTGGAAGACAGGTACCTGGTAAACTGTCTGTAAGAAGTCAGCATTTGTACCCATTCCAAAGAAATATAATCCCACAAAAGAAGAGCTTATCGAACAATATGAATTAACATTAGATTCAAGTGAAATTGTATTGCCTGTCATTCAAGTAAGGCTGCAGCAGCACCTTGAGAGGGAGATGCCACCAGTTCAAGGCAGGATCAGAAAAGGGTGTTAAACAAGGGACATCAATGCTGATGTCATATGGGCTTTGACTCAAACAGGGGGATCATAAAACAGCCCAATTTATGTTTTATTGATTATTAATAATCATTCAATTGTGTATATAAAAGCAACTATAGACAGCATAGAAATTAATGAATTAAAGAATACTACATTGTGTTCTTGAGGAACCGACACATGGAACAAGAGCTAGTTGTCTGAACGCAACAAGAAAATGCTGCAGGTTTAAACTCAGAAAGAGTGTGTGTCAGGGTTACACACTGACTTAATCTGTTGAGCAACCACTCAGAGATGCTGGAGGATGTGCACAAGGATGTAGCATTTGGATTGGAAGATGAGTTATTAACAGATCACGATATGCAAATAACACACATTTGCTTGCTGAAAAGGGGCGGGGGTGGATTGAAGCACCTGCTGATGAAAAAATCAAGCACCCAGCCTTCATTGTGGATCACAACTTAATGTAAACCAAATGAAAATATTGAAAACTGGAGCATTAGGTCACACCATGATCAATGAAGAATAGATTGGAATTGTCGAGGGTTTTATCTAGCTTGGAGCCAAAAGCACTGTTAGTAGGACTGGTCAAGAAGAGGAGTGACACATTTCATCAGTAAATCTGCTGCACAACACCTCTTTACAATGTTGAACCATGAGGATGTAACTTGTGGTACTCAGAAGAGCCTACCCACAAACAAAATATTACCGATTGCCTCAGATGCTACACATTCCTCTCATTTTGTCACTCTGTGTTAGCTTGCCTGCTTCTCTGATGCAAGACGCTATGCTGCGAGTATTTCAAATAATAGCAGGGTTACGCAAAATGAGATTTCAGCTGAGCTTCTGGATTAAACACTGACTACAGAGAATAAGGGTAAAACCCAAATGAAGGCTGAGCATGATAGGGGGACAAGAGGAAAGTAAAAGGAAACAGAGGAAAGAGCTAGGAGGCAACGAGAATTTGTAGAAGTCTAAATAATGACATGTACATATGTAAATACATATGAGGACGGGGAAATAGATCTATGTGCATATGTTGATAGATTTATTATTAAGGTAGTAGAGGGACATTGGTCCCCCACTCAAATACTCCCTCAATGCAAGAATACTTTGTTCTATTAAACTGGCATTCCATCATGCTCACTTTCCAACACAATTGCTGAAGACAATCCGGGTGCATAAGCAAATGTGGTAAAGAAAGCTGACGGTGCCCGGCTATCAAAAGATACAGTGTCTGGGGTCTTAAAGGCTTGAAGGTAAACAAGTAGCCACCTAGCTGAGAAGCAACAAAGACCACATGGAAGAAGCACACCAGCCTGTGTGATCATGAGGTGTCGAAGGGATTAGGTGTCAGGCGTCAAAGAACAAAAAATCATATCATTGTGAATGAGGGGTAGAGCGGAGTGGGGACCCAAAGCCCATCTATAGGCAACTGCACATCCACTTACGGAAGGGTAGCAGGGAGGGGACAAGCCAGTCAGGGTGCAATGTAGTAACAATAAAATGTATACTTTTCCTCTAATTCCTAAATGCTTCCTCCTTCCCTCCCAGCACCCCTACTACCATGATTACAATTCTACCTTACAAATCTGACTAGAACAGAGGATGTACACTGATACAGATAGGAACTGGAAACACAGGGAATCCAGGGTGGATGATCCCTTCAGGACCAGTGGTGAGAGTAGCGATACTGGGAGGATCAAGGGAGGGTGGAGTAGAAAGGGGGAACTGATCACAATGATCTACATATAACTTCCTCCCTGGGGGATGGTCAACAGAGAAGTGGGTGAAGGGAGACATTGGTCAGTGTAAGATATGACAAAAATAATAATAACTTATCAAGGGTTCATCAGGGAGGGGGAAAATGAGGAGCTGATACCAAGGGCTCAAGAGAAAGCAAATGTTTTGAGAATGATGATGGCAACAAATGAACAAATATGCTTGACACAATGGATGGATGTATGGATTGTGATGAGTTGTATGAACCCCAAATAAAATGATTTTTAAAAAAGAAAATGATGATCAAAGCATATGGAAAAATGTGCTTGATACACTTGATGTAAGGATTATTATAAGAAATGTAAAGGCCCCCAATAAAATTATTTTAACAAGGAAAAGTAAATAGTAATATATAGTTACTTGTCATTGGTGTAATCAAAGTTAACTTTATTATTATAAAATTATCTCAATGTATCAAGTATTTAATTTGGTCAAACATGATATGCATAATTTTTATCTAAGCATCTCATCGAGAAAGAAAATATTAAGTAAAAGCAGTCTGCAAAACACCTTTGCCAGTCACACTAAAATTTGTAAAAAGAAAAACATTGATATAATTCTTGCCCTCTTCTCTCCATTTTAGCACCACATAGAGATTTTGAAATATATTTTGAACTTTAAAAATATGAGCATTTGTCAAGATAAGTGAATGATTTTTTTTCATTACAAAAAAGAGTCTTGGAAAATACTTTTAGATTTTTTGCCACTTTGATATAATAAGAAAAAATTATAAACCCATTAGGGACACATTGTATTACATATATATATATATATATATATATATATACATATGGACTTCATGGAAAAATGGAATTAAAATAATATGAGATTTTTCTACAATCTCTCTGAAGCAACCTCATATATACGTAGCTGTATATTTGTGAATAACAAAATAAGGTCTCTTAAAGCTATACCTATCATAAAGAAACATTTCCAAATAATTATAATTTTAAATTGCTTGTCCTGCCTCTTCTGTATCACCTGTAATATAATATGTCAAGAATATCAGTTAGGTAGCATGTGTTATAACATTTGGGAGAGGACACCTTTAGAAAGCATAGAAGGAAATTCAAGAGTTATGCTATGCAGTATACTACTAATATAAATCTGTCTTAAAAATTGTTTTAACTTATACAAACCTAAAATGGATTATTTAAATGTCTTAAACAGATTAATTTTAATATTATCTAAACATGTTTAAGATGATATGTTTGAAGTAAGTGAGCTTCATCATTTTAAAAAGAAAGCCTGGGTTCTTGACCATTATAGATTTACCTCATGACTTTTAGAAGTGATAGGGATTTCTCCAAATCTCATTTTTCCTTTGGCAGGTAAATAAGTAATTCTGTCAAGTTTTTCATATTTTTAATCAGAAAAGGGGTAAGTTTGAAATTCTGAAAACCATGAAGTGCTTGATCATTCCATTCTTTAATAAAAGAGATTTGGAGGTAAAAATTTTATTATTTTAAGGCTTAAAAAACCTGAAAGTAACCTACCATAACTCATATCTAATTATGGCCAGAAAATGAGTGAGTGTGTGTGTGCGAGTGTGTGTGTATGTGTGTGTGCATGTTTGTGTGCATGTGTATGTGTGTGTGCGTATTTATGTGCGTGTGTATGTGTGTGTGTGCATGTGTGTGTGTGTGTGTCGTGTATCTATTTTCCTCATTGTTCATTTCAGATACTAAGCTAACTGTTATAGAATAGCAATTTATCTTCTCAATAGCAAAATGTTTGTTTTGTGTCTTCCTATATAGATGCACATTCTGAATTATGTTCTGTTATTGGATTAAAGAAAAGATGAGTCTAGACCATGTTGTAGTGTGGGGAATTGGAAATTGCTAAATAATATCACAATGATGGGGATATGACAAAGGGACCCAGAGTCAACTGGAAATCAAATATGCAATAGTCAAAGCTCGAACCATTTGAACAAGATAAACCTATAAAGTAGTATTGAATATTAACTCAAATTAAACTGCTATAAATAATAAGATTGAATAAATGCAAATGACTCATGGAAAGCTGCATGTATAGACTCTGTTGTCCAGAGGGTGAAACAAAAGGCTCCGTTCCTTAAGGGTTGACTGTGAGTGATAGTGTAAGCCAAAATCTATAGGCTAGGTAAGATGAAATAGAGAATGTTTGCATTGGAGACACTACCAAACCCTGCCTCATCCACGTGCTCTGTCATGTGGAGAGTATGCATTTTTTACACTTTCTTCTGTGTCTTCCACCCAGGAAGCTTCAGGCTCAAGGTCCTGAGAGGAACACTAGGCAAATCCTAAGGAAGAGACATTTCCATGAAATTCTTGACCAGGTTCTTAAAATTGTCAGTGATCAAAAACATGGAAAATCTAAAAATGCCAAGATGCACCTAAGTGGACATTACAACTAAAGATAATGTATTATCCCAGATGGGTGCTGGAAATTGAATGCATGTATTCGGTAAAACTGAGCACAATGTGAATTAATTATAGACTTTAGCTAATGACAATCTATTATGTCCTTTAAGATTTTATCTTGATAAATAAAGTGATGTTCTGATTCGGCACTTATAAACAAATTTAGTTTATTCCATGGTAAGGGACACAATATGTCATGGCATTATGTAGCATTAGAATATCAGAATTGACAATTAGAATGTTAGTTTAATTTTCAGTATCTAAATCTTTACATGTCAGGCCATTTCCTTAAAAGTAGTCTTTTGGAAGAGACTAGACCATTCCTTGAACTTGAAGTAGGATTCTCTTAGGATACAAGGTCAATCGTGGTGATTACTATCTCCACAGGCTCCTTTGGTTTTAGACACAAGAGCAGAGAGAGCTCTCCTTCTTCTGTCTTTTTCTCTAGAAATCAAGAGAAGTCCATAGGTATGTTTTATACCTATATATTGTCATGATTGATTGTAATTGGTATGTTTCATTGTCAGTTATGAAATTGTAGTATGAATACCATCTATACTTGAGTATAAGCTGAATCTTTCCGCACATTTGCAGTTTTTGTGGTAAAATTAGGTGCCTCAGCAGACATTTGGGTCAGCTTATACTCAAGTATAGATGGTATTTATATTTTGTTTTATTTCCAATTGTAGTGTGACATTTATATTCATGTTTACTACAAGTAAGTTAATTTAATATTATTGGAATTGCTTCATGGCATACTTATTTTGTTTATATATATATATTTATGTCATATTCTGTTATCACCTTGTGTAGGTCCACAGCCCCATTTATGAAAGTCATTTATGACCTCCTTCCCATACTGCCATTATCTCTGTTCATGGTTAGAAAAATTGTCAACTATTTATAGCTATGTCTATAGAGCATGATATACTTACATATGCTTGTAATTCAAAGCTTAAAGTTCTCTATTTAAAACTACATTTTCAAACCTAAGACATGGTGTCTAAGGAAGTGCAAGATGGTTGTATCAAGACTGCTGAACTATTGGCAGGCAAACAAACATGGTCTCTCTACATCAATAGCTTATATGCTGTATTAAGATGTGTATTATTCTAGCAAAATGTGACTAACATTCTCAGTGATTATTATTATAAATTTCTCTGATAATTAACCCCCATTGTTCGTATAAATAGTGTCCAGTCATGATATGATTGGTTGTGTAAGTGAATAATTCAGGTACTATGATATGGAGTTAGCCTACATTGGCCCAATACCTTAATGACTTGTATTTTTATATTTCTGTACTTCAAGTTTAAAAGTCCAAACATAGTAGGAAGTGTGCTGAGAATTGTGCTCCGGTGCACAATTAAACCAGAATCTGTTTTTGCTCTTCTAGAGACTTCTCAGAAATCGTATATTTGCTGTCATTTTGTGAACTTAATTTTGGCCTGGGTCACATTTCCTTCAGACAGTTGTCAACCAAGTCTTTCGGCTTTGCTGTGAATTTCCCTAAAACATGTCTACAGCATTCTGTTTTAGGGTTTGGATGAGGTACTATTCTGAAATTTCAGATAGCCACGTGTGTGTGTTTTCTACAATATAGTTTTCAGAAATACTCACTGGGAATGTAGAATTGCTCCTCCCCCTCACTGTGCAGCTCTGCACTGCAGGCCAAATAGAATGAAAACTATTACAGTCATCTGAATATGAGATTATTTTCTAAAAAGAAATTAGCACTTGAAATGCCAGGAAAAATAAGCCAAGCTGACATCGCCAGACAAAAATCATTGGTAAGCTTTCTTTATTTCAGTCTTAGCAAGATTCTTTCAGCTTGAACTCTCCACAGTTCACAAGCTCTATATACAAACACTAACAAATTAGAGTAGACCTCAAAATATGGGTATTTTAAAGTTGTATTAATGCTTGCACAACTACCTCATCCAGTATAACTTTCATAATACATATGGTTTTACAACACCATACACCTTGCAATTTAATGGATTCTGTATTTCCTTTTATAGTATTTTAATAGGATTGCACTTGGCTCCTTATCTTATTCTGAATATTTTTATTGAGTTTAATCGATATGTCATGTTTAGTATGAGGTACTATGACACTAGATGACAAAGAGTCTAAGGCGAGGCAAGTTAATGTTTACAGTACAATTGGACAAACACACGAACAATGAAATAAGAAAGCAAGCAATCTTTTTGCAGTTATTTGCATTATCTTTTCCCTGTTGATTGCCTAATGTTATTTTCACTTTCCAAAAGCTGTGCCCACCCTCCCTAAGATTATAGACATTGTCTGGCTCACAACAGAAGCAAAAGCAAAAGCAAAACAGCAATAGCAAGCAAGAATGGTAGATCCACACTTGGGTTTTTAATGAAATGATGGATGGGTGAGTCCTTCAGTTATCTGTACTTTCTAAAAGCACACATACACTATTAATTAACCTGCGTCCCCAGTGGTGGTCCTTGGGCACCAGACTGTTATATTTTGAAAATTAATCAGATATTTGCAAGGAATATTTCTGTCCTATTATTTACTGCTGGGCCCATCCTACATGTCTAATTCCAATTACATTCCTACCAACAATCATAAGTTACATTGGAAAGCATTTCAGCACTGGAGTCCGATGAACCTGATTAATCCTTGACCCATCATGTAGTTTATTAAGTTTAATAAAACCGTGACAGAGGAAATGGATGTAGCCGAGACAGTGTAGTCACCTAGTTGAAAGCAGTGATTCTCAACTGGGAGCAGTTTTTCAACAGAGACGGCATCTAATAATACTTGCAGACATTTTTATTGCAATTACTTGGGAGTTGTTACGAGGACCTGGTGTGTAGCAACCATAGACATTACAAAACATTTCACAAATGAACAAGGCAGTTTCCCTCGACAAAAATTGTCCAGTCCAAAATATCAAGGAAACCACTGCTGAAAAACCCTGGTTTAGATCATTCACTAGGTTTAAGTACTATATACTTTATATAATACTAATTAGTCCCTCCCAGAGAAATCAAACGTACTATCATTAAGTCAATTCCCACTCACAGCAACCCAGGCAGAGTGGAACGGTGCCTGTGGCTTTCCAAGGTGGTTCCTCTTTGAGGGGGGAGGGAGAGCCTCACTGAGCCCAGGGAGCTTTCAAATGCTGACTCTGTGATGAGCAGTCTGACATGTCACCCCTAGGCCACCAGGGATCCTAATTGGGCTTTACAGAGGGTGGATCAATTTCCTCACCTGTAAAATAACAATATTTCATTGACTAGATAGGAAGATGATATTAATTAAGGCATACAAAGATCTTAATTATTGTCTTTCACTTGGAAAGAAATCAAACCAGTGTCCCACAACAATCTCAATTAAAAACTTTTTTTTTCTTCATTCTGGAATTGTAGATAAGAAGTTTAAATTATTCTTCGTCTGATGCTGGTTCTTAAAAAGGTCCATCCTCTGATTGCCCATTTGTTTTTCCTAGCTCCTGTGTACTCATGATCAATAAAAAAGGTATTAATATTTATTAAAGATATGCCAGAGGCTACAAGGGTATGAAGATATTTTGAACTCATTCTTTCTTTAATTTTATAATAATTTTGAGTTCCATTTTTCTCTCTTTAACAGTTGGCACAGTCCATGCTGAGTACTTGACCCTTCAAAAGAACTTATGGTAGGCTATGCAAAAGGCATACTGACTGACTGAGTGATACATGCATTTAGCACGCAGGTGCTTTGGTGACATGCCTAATAATGATAAAAATAATACTTAACATGAGGGATTTTAAAAGTTTTTCATGGAAAACTTTCATTACCATTTTATTCCATTTCCACAAACTTCTGACACCCCCTTATAAGCGTTAGATGCACATTTAAATTTTCCCTAACTTACAAGTTACAAGGAACACAGTGCACCAAATCCTCAAGTGAACTAAGCCCAGGTGATCTCTCTGCCATGTGCTACCTGAGCCATGGACATAACTTGAAGTCACTTTTATAAAACCTTCCCTTCCTTCCAGCAGTTCATCAAACCTCAACTGTAACTCTTCTCAGCTTACTTCAATAATTTTCTTCCTTCCCCACACTATTCAGTCTAGTCTATTTTCCAGGTCTCAAAATATCTCTCAATAACTCTTTTCAGCTGAGCTTCTAACCTAAGAAGTGATCGAGAAAAAAAAAAGAGGCTTTCCATTTTGGAGGGATTAAACGCCAGAGCCCTTATGAATAGTTGTGCAACATTGTAAGACGGTCAGGATGGATTGACGGAAAGATGCACGCGGGCTCACACATCGTAGCCATTGTGAGGATGGTGCAGAATTGGGCAGAGTTCCATTCTGCGGTGTCTGCGGTCGCTATGAGTTGATATTTATTAAAATGGCACCTAACCACACCAGAGCCAGTGCCTTCAATTTGGTCTTCTATATTTTGAAGCTGAGAAAGAGAAAAAAAGTATGTTCTTAAAGATATGGCATTTTTGTAATGAAAACACTAACTAAAACTCCCCAAAATTCAAGGCTGTTTTCTAGTAGGATGAAGCATTCTATTATAAAATGGAAAGGAAAATTGGTTTTCTGTAGCAATACGCTTCTCTGTATTAGGAACAATGAGATCAGCAGAGTGAAAATTTAAAAAAATCATAGTCATAAAGTATAAATAAATTGCTAATATTAAAATGAAATATTAGTAATTTATTTATGGTATTATCTCAATGATTATAGAAAAGAAAGCTTATGATATGTTCATATTTTTAAATGAAATAAGACTATGCCTCATTTAAATGAACATAATTTCAAAATTAGCATAATTTCAATTATTTCATCCACTTTTGCATTTATTATAAAATCATACAATTATCTATACATAAGAGAATTTAGCTTTGTATGGTTTAAAATAGTTTTCATAGTCATATATAAATGGTTCTAACATTATTTTAATGTAAATATTTTAGATATGTACTTCAAGCCTCAGATTTTAAAATCTTATTTTCTTTTGTTTCACTTCAGTTTTAGGAATATTTTCTAGACATTTAGGCAAAACTCTCTCCTGAATAATGAAATCTATTTTTAAATATTGTTTTGGATTCCAATGTCTTTGTCCTTTTGGAGAATTTACTGCTATGGTCTTCATTTTCAACTTATTATCAGCTTTCCACAGCCAGCATGTCAGCATTTAGAGACTATTTTATACACATGAGGCTCTATTCTTAAGAAGAAATGATGATTATTAATTCTTAAAATGTTAAGGGTTTGTAATCACTTTATCCCTGGTGCAATATTAATAGAACTTGTTTAATAAATCGGGTTTATTAAATATTATAAAGTTACCATGCTGGGTACCACTGAAATTGTTGTGATATCTGAGCGTTACAGTTTTCTTACTTGATGCAAAGACATAAATAAAGATTAGGTAACTACGGAGCCTGGAAAGCATGCCATTTATTTTTAAATTGTCATTTTATTACCTTTAAATCAGCAATTTGGGGCATGTATTTTGTAATCTGAAATGTAAAATTCATTGTAATCTGAAATGTAAAACTTATGTCTATGTAAACTATTTATAATTATAGTGTTTTAGAGACATGATTTACATTAAAATGATTCGATAATACTCAGTTATAATCATTATGAAAAGCGTTTGAATTTAAATATTTTTGCTGCGTTTGGCATGGCTCCAGAAATCACGGAAACATATCCTGTCTCTTTTACTCTACCAAGGAACGGTCCCAGAGTTTTCAGTGAAGGGTCAGATTCCATCTGCAGTCAGGTGGGTGAGAGTACTCTATCAGACGTTTAGCTGCACGTCTGCCCTGCAGGAAATAGGCCTCTTGGTTCAGCACTTCTCTTCCCTCACAGGCTTAGAACGCTTAGCATCGTGGGGGCTCAGAGATACAAAAGGCACTTCAAAATCCCAACAGCAGACTTGGCTTTGATTTCCTGATTTTTCCTCACTCAAATAAGCGAGAGGGTAGAAAATGAGTTAGACCCCTGTTTCGCTCCGGTCTAAATGAAGGAAAGTACAAAATTCACACATACACCAACAAATACGCATGCACGATCGAAACCTTCTTCATGTAAATCTTCTGAAATCTTGCAAAAGTGAGGCCAGCTAGCAAACATGGGACCTGGATTCGTATTTCAGATGTACTCTACTTGGTGCTTGGAACCCTTTTTCAATGACTCGACTAATATTTATTTGGCAATAATTCAGGGCCGGACATATTATTTTGGTTGCCTCCCTTTCACTCTAAGGCTTGAAACCTATTAGCTACTTGTCTGACAAACAAGGTGCTGATCACATTTGGAGTTTCCGTCTTATGAGACGGTGTGTACAGAGCCGCGCTCTCCAGGACCTGGAGAGAAACGGGAGGAATTGCTCTGCAGGAGTTTCCGGTCTGTGGCAAGCACAGGAACTCAGAAGCGCAGCAAAATATGCTCTCCAAACCTCTCCTGGAAGGACCCTAATGTGTTTACAGATATTTCATTTCTGGCTGTCATTTCTTTTCCTGGGCGCCGTAAGCAGTTGTTCGTTGGTTTAATTGGTTCCGGCAGTCTATCCAGAGAAGCTCCCTGCTGAGTCAGAGGGTTGGAAAGAAAGGATGAGCGCCTGTCGGAGGGAAACGAACGCAAGATCAAAGTGTCACTACAATGCCATCCCTCTGTCATTTTGCTCATCGACTTTATATATATATATATATATATATATATATATATATATATATATATATAATATTATATAGTCAGATTTCACGTTTCAGTACAATAAAAATTGTAACTTTTACATGAAATATTTAATCAACTTATTTTACGTCATTGTTGTGTGTGTGCGCGCGCATGCGCGCGCGAGCTTGCTAGGTGCCATTGACTCAGCTCATTTATGTCGTTTTCTTTTTAGGCACCTTAGAGTCATTGCCAATTTTAAATGACTCTTGTAGAATCCCTACCCTTTTCCAGGTCATCCTCATGAGTGCTGTTAGTCAGTCCATGATCACAGTCACTGTGTTAATCCTCCTAGCTCCGGATCATTGTCTTTTTCTACGACCCTCTACTTTACCAAGTATGATGTCTTGGTCAAGGGACTGTACTTGGTCAAGGTACAATGTACTTGAAATGAAGTTCTGTCACATACATTTCTAAGACGCATATGCTGACTGTACTTCTTTCCATTGTTAAGGCACTTTATACAATGTAAATCTAAACCGAAAATGTTTGATTTTATTCTGTGGGAGAGGGAATTGTAGGAAAAACAGTATTACAAAATTAATTGTTTTGTGACTTAGGGGAAACTACCTGGACAGATACCCACCTTTCCTGATTTTATATCCTGCAGCATCCATTGTTTTGTTCATACAACTACCTCTTGATCCATGTAGATATTCCAAATGAACACAACGATGTGTTCTGGAATTCCCATTCTTCTGAAGGCTAAAAATGTTTCACTTTAAGAATTTTTTTCATAACTTTTCATTAATTTAGTTATTTTATATAAAAACTACTCTTCCTTTGTTTCCTTTCCCTAAAGTTTATATTATTTATATCATTCCTAAAATCGCAGGGAAAGACTCATTGAGGGAGCATTAGAATTGATCGTGATAGTGTATAAGACAACTCTTTTTAAAAGCAATTTAACTCTGGAAGTGTATGATATGCGAATAGTACATGACGAAACTTCTGTAAAAAGAAGACTTATTGAAAAACAACTCATAATCCAAAGAGTAATAATCTGAGGGGTTATTTTATCAAGAGAACTAATGCCCCAAATAATATTTCCCCTTAACTCTAAGAAATATTCCTATTTGTTAGGGTATTTATAATTTGTTAAGGGGTTGGTGACATTTATTACATAGTAAACTGCTATTCTACATGCTGTTCACACAAAATCAAAACTGCAATATTTTATGCAATTGTGGTTGCTCCAACATTGCGTTGCTAATGGCAAGGTCATCGGTTAGGAAACACCAGCTGTCCCTCAGGACAAAGACTAGGGTTTGTCCTCTCTTTAGGAGTACCGTCTAGGAAAACAACAGAAGCAGTCTATCCTGTCCTATGAGTTAGAATTGATTGGATGGCAGTGAGTTTGAATGAAGCAGCCCGGCAGACTCTGTGTTGAGGTGAGAACTGTGTGGATACTGAAAAAATTATCGAACCTGTGGGCGTGCCGTGGGGGAACAATTAGTGTCAGAGTCCTGTTACAGAAGAACAGAAAGAGAGTCGCGCGTGACCTCTGCCCTGTGGCAATCAGCGTTGGGTTCATAGAGAGATGGAGTCTCCATTTCCCTTGTGCAGTCAAGGAAGGTCAGATATGGCTTCCCACTAATTAACAATACATTTCCTCTCAACAGAGGACAACCTTAATATTATTAAAGCAGTCTTGAATTGCCTGTACTAATATTTCTAATGAACAGATATGATTTACTCTCAGTCTTGTGTTTAATTGTATTCGCATTTTCAACAACTCTTTCATAGTTATTAGCTTCAATTTTCTTTCAAAATAAATTTCTTGACTTTGCTTTCTGGAAAATCCATTTTATCTCTATAAAGTCCTTTTAAATGGAAGGAGCTGGGGGCTGTAACTTCTTTGGGGAATTAGTTAAACTGAAATGAACAACACAGTCCTTTTGGTGCATAGGCAACTTTTAAGTCTGTGATAATGATTTAAAATAATTTCTCTGAAAATGCTAAATTATTTTATAGTTTGTACCTGTATTAACCAAAAGAATAACATCTCAATGTTTTTATTTGATAGAGTCCAAAATATCACTGGTCTACTTTCCAAAGTTCAGAGAAAACATGATATGAAGAAATATTATTTTAATAATATTCATTTCATACTTTTAAAATAAAGCAATTTAAAAATTATTTTCAGTTGAAAAAAGGATAACCACAATCATTTAGAAATTTTAGTAGGAAATAGCATCATATTTTAAAAATAAACTAAGAGGAGAAATCCTTATGGAAAAATGAAGATATACAAATAATAAATATATTATGGTGAAGATTGGATCAATGGATAAGTGGAACAGAATAACTAAGAAAAACCTTATGCAAAGACATTTACTTTGTTTTGATTTTTTGGAAAAATTACAAATTTTAATACGCTATTTGCATGAATTGATCTAAGTCTCCTCATAAGGAGCCTTGGGAGTGCAGTGGGTTTCTTATTGGACCAGTGGCTGCAAGGTGAGCAGTTTTAAAATGCCAGGTACTCTTCAGATAAAGACGAGGCTTTCTGCTCCGGTAAAGATTTGGAGGCGCACAAATCACATAGATGATTTCTAAGTAGAATCCATGAGAGGCTAGGATCATGTGATGTAAGTAATTTACAAATCATTGGTAAATGAATAGTTGCCTAGTACATTGTCATAGGATAATTGCAACAAATAATATTTAAGAAAAATTAATATCATTAATAGATAAGTTCAAACACGTTAGGGGAATTTGTTAAAACCACAAAATAGAAAAGAACTAATAGGCTATTCACAGGAAAGAAAATGTAAATATTAATAATTATGGAACATTGTCATAAGCATTTGTTATGATTACATTCAAATTTCTAAAACCATGCCATATCTCTTATAGAATTAACAATGGTTCTGTTCATATTACCTCTAGACAGGAAAATTATATAGCATTGGTGGATCTATGAATGCTTAACTTTTTCTGAAAAAAAGATGTAGCAGTAATTTTAAAGGGCTTAAATTATTTGTTCTATTTAAGTAGCAAATTTATCTAAGAATTTATTAAAATGAGGTTTCAACATAGAATGGAAGGTTTATACACACACACTTATGTGTGAAATAAAATACGCTAGCGTGGAAAAATACTCAACCATTAAGAGCTCCTAGAAATAGGGATCATTATAGAAGTAGGAATAGCACAGCTAAGAGGAAAACCAGGACAGAATCTCTGATCCTTTCACACCAAACCCAAACCAAGCCTGTTCTATTAAGTCGCTTCTGACTCACAGCAACCTTACAGTATACCTTTGATGGGCTGGCGGCATCTGTGTGTGTGTGTGCTTCTGTGTTTGCGTATACTTCCATTTTCATCTGGTTGTGTATATGGATACTCTTCTCTCCTCTTCACATTGTTGATAATAAAGTAATGTGACTTTCTTTGACCAAATCTTAGCTTCAAAATACCACTTCTTAGAGAATCAGACTTTTGACTGGAGATGTCAGACACTAAGAGAAAACAAGTGGACTAAGAAGCAAACACCTGGCGTCAATTATAACGATGAGAGTCGTTACAGTACAAAAATCATCAAGTTTCACCAGCTGTTAGGGGAAGTAGAGTCCCACTGGTGTCATGGATTACACATTGGGCTTCTGAACACGAGGTCCAGAGTTCAAACCCATTAGACCAATGTATTATGGAGTAACTTAAACAGACGTGTTCTATTAATGATGAGGGCCATCCTCAGACATCCACAAGGCTGTTCTATACGCGTCTATGGTCATTCTGAGTTAGAATCAACTTGATGGCAAGGCATTTATATGTCAGGTAAATACAAATATCTATTTATAAATTTGATAAAATCCCATGACATATTTTAAGCTATTAACCCAAGCCCAAATTCCAGAAATAAAAATGAACCTATTTATTATTCCAATTTCCAATATGCCGCAGTCTAATCTTCCGCTCTACTTTGATATTTCTTAAAATATTAATATCCTACTTTTCATAATTCAATGGGCCACTGGTTGGGAAGGAGAAAGTCAGTTGTGAGTTTATTCACTTTTGATAATACAGAATCATCTCAGATCATATTATGTGTATGAAGCTAAATCATAAATTAAAACAATAGTTTACTTCCAGAAATTGTATAAGAAAACATTGCAGGAACGTGCACTCCTTGCCAGGCAGTTGTTACGAGGCATGATTCTTCCCTGGGACATAGATGCCGAGAGCAGGTGTCTCATTCTATTAAAATTCAAAGAGCCCACATGACGGCATAACACTGGCTTAATGCAGTTGATGGATGTTAGCCCCATTAAGAGAAGTGTCCCCCAAATATATAGAGTTATATATTTTTCTTGAGTTTAAGATGGCATTAAATATTAGAAACTTGATACACAAAATATATGTGCAAACAAATACCCACTGATGTTTTAGGATCTGAAAGTTAAATTCCAAAAGCATCTTCTAGCAATTCCTGAAATACACTAACAAGAGTGGAAGTCAGCACACAGAAACATATGGAGAAATGTCTATTGTGCTTACTTAGCACTTTATTCCTTGGCTGAGATTGATGCCAAACTTGTGCATTAGTCAGAATAATTAAGTTTTAAACCATACTATATCTTTAAAAATCATATTTCCTCTTAGAACAAAATGTAAAAATAATGAGTAAGGTCAATTAACTAAAATTCTGCAAAGGTGATTACTGCTATAAAGAGGAGTGTACGTGTAACAGAGGAACAAATTAAATAGTAAGCTGGCACCATTTAAGAGGGGTAAAAGGCCTCCACCTCTTACTGGTCCTTACGGGCAGAACTCTCTAGTGCCCTGTACTAAGCAATCATTGTGAAAAGGCTCTTAGTTAAGAAATGTTAAATTATGTTCTTTCTGAAAGTTCTGTTCAAGAAGTTGAGAAAAATGAATTATACATCAAATAAAAATACTTAATGTATTCATAAAATTTGATAATTATAGAAGTAAGAGTATAAAAATGCATTTATATTCAATGCTTTATTCCCCTGAGATTGTGGGTAGCTAAACAGAAGATTATTATATAATTTATTTTATTCTCTAATAAAAATAATATTATCCCTTTCCTTCTCTTCTATGCCACTTCTATAATTTGCCTGAAAAGTTCAAGAAACAAAGAAATGAAATGATTTCACGTAGCTTATCCACCTGGGGAAAAGTGTGGAAGATGAATTTTTTTTTTGAGGAACTGCCTTGTGGATTAGCCAACATTGTGGGGGAAATATAATAAGATGACACCTGAACTCAAAGTGTCATTGATATCTGGAACTAACTCTGGAATTATGGCCCAGCCTGCCAAGATTCATGTACTATACTTACTGTGTGATGCCTGCCTTCTGCCTGGAACACATGATTGCCCGGCAAATGTGAGTTTTCTCATGGATTTTGATATTTTGTGCTCTATTCATCTGTCACTCATTGCTTCATTACTGATCACCCAGGTTCTCTGTCCTCTGCTTAAATTGATTCTATAAGCAGAAGAGCAAGGACATTTTTTTTCTTTCAAGGGAAGTCATTAGAAACATTTATAAATTTTTTTAGAGAAATAAGCTATATTTTTTAAAAGGCAGACTTTTTTCAGATTATTTTATAACCAATTGTTAAACACAAAATTTCTAAAATATCATCACCATGAGGTGCCTGCCATTCCCACTGAGAAGTAGACTGACGTTCCTCTCCCACGTAGTTCTTTGTGGACTCTCTCTTGATGGGACTTGTCAGGCAGGAGACTATTAAACTGGGCCAGGTGACTAGCTTCCGCATCCTCCACTGAGGCTTACACAGACAGGCCACTGCTATCAGATGGACTGTCAATGGATTTAGTTGCTTTAAAAATTATTTGTGCCTAGTAAAGCATGGAGGTGGTCACTGCACAGGCGCTAAATCTCCAGGGGATATTTTTTAAGGCAAATCCTTTAAACCTGTGATAGAATGAACTCTTTTCAGAATGGTCGGGGAGAATAACATTGAATATCAGAAAGATCACATTTTATAATAAACTAATGGAATAAGGTTTGCTCCTAACAAGAATAATGTATTAACTTTGTTTAGGAAAATGTTTTTATTAAACATATAATGTATTATATGTATTATTTCACTAAAACTGAATACACTATAATAATTCATTCTCTATAAACTTATTTCTTTGTATGTCAACATATACATTTTTTCATTATGAGACTTCATTGGTAACAGTTTTATTTAATTATAAATCACTTAGCATACAAACCTCTGACATAAAGTATACATCACAATGCTTTTAATTATATTTACAGATTGTGCAATCACCACCATACTCAATTTAGATCATTTTTATTACATCAAATATAAATCCAACAATGCTGCCCTCAGCATTGTTGTCTATTGTACATTTAATTTAAAATAGAGAAAATATCTAAACTAAAATGAACTATTCTTACACAAAGATCTAACACATTTTGGGTTTTTTTTGTGGGGGGGGGGTTGAAATGAAAACTTTTAGCATGAGCCCTTTCAATTTCTTAGTGGTGATACAGCTTTACATGTAACTTTGTTTTTTCCCACTGTGCAACCCGCCTCAGTGCCTGAAGCCCACAGAGTAAAGCCAGGCAATGGTTCGGGGTTCCAGTGGGTGTTGGCACTGGATACTGTTAGAGGCCCAGGGGATCAGACCTGCCATCAATCCAAACCCAGGCACTTTCATATAAGTCCTGTAGGAAATGTTGATTCAATCACATCTACTTGATGGATGACAGACAACTGGAAAACTGAAGTAAAAATATCCTTCCAGTTTGCAAATTAGATTATAATATAAATTTTAATATTTTCACCAACATTTAATATTTTCACTAATAAAACATAACAATATACTTATTGTCTTCATGTCCCCAATTCTCCCTATTTTGAAATATCTAGCTAACATTACACATATAGATTTATTACTATTATCTTTATGTTGACAGTTTGTCATGTTCCCAAAAGGAGAGAAGTTAGCTTATTTGAAAATCACTTTTGCATTGTTGGAGTTACAAAAGTAGCTACTGTTTTCATCATAGAACTATTATACTTGGCTCCTACGCAGATGAGTAGAAAACAATTTGACTCTTTATGGAATCCACTGACATATGGGTTAATTGTTGGGTTGCTAGCCCAAAGGGCAGGTGATCAAACTCACCAGGCAATCCATGTAAGAAAAATGAGTCAACATTCTTCCATAAAGATTTGAGGTCTTGGTACCTTATGGAGTATTTACACGATGTCCTATATGACTGCTGTGAGTTGAAATCAACGTAAAGGTAGTGGGTTTTGGATTCACAGTCTTCTATTCCTTGTAAACTATATGTATTTTGCTTCTAAAAAGTAATTATTTAGAGTTAAGAGATCAAGAAAAATAAACAATTCTGGCTTCATTTTTAATGAAAATAATTAGAAATTTGAGTTTACTGGCATGAATGATGTAGATTTGGAAAATATAGAGAATGATAATTTCCAGAGGGATTATATCACATTCATCCTCACAAAGAACCTTTCAAGATCTATCTTAAAATGGCATGCCATCTGTGATATGATAATAATCCATTTGCTTCCAAGGAAATAAACTAACATAACTATTATTCAAATTTAAGCATCAGACACTGAACCCAGTAATGAAGAAAGAGAGCTTTACCTAGTTATTCAGTCTAAAATGGATCGAACATGCAGTCAATTACATCAAAAATTATTGGTGACTAGAACGCAGAAGTTGAACACAAAGAGGAAAGAACAATGCTTAGAAAATATGTGGCCATGGTGATAGAAAAAGAGAGTCCTGTGGGTATAGTGGATATGCTCTGGGCTGCTAACCATGAGGTCAACAGTACAAAACCACCAGCTACATCCAAAGAAGAAAGATGAGGCTCTCTGTTCTCATAACGTTATGGTCTCAGAAACTTTCTCCCAAGGAGAAAGCAGCGGTTTCAAACTACCGACCTTGCAGGTGCCAGTCAAATGTATAACTACTACATCATCGGGGCTCCTCTTAATGAAAGGTTACAATTATTTTCTCTAAATGCTAGCAGAGAAGTCAAATTCTAATATGAGCTCAATTAAGGGAAAAGTTCTCTAAAGTGACTTTTTAAAATCTGGGAGATATTTAAATGAGATTAATTTAAATAAAAGATGAAGGAGTAGCCAATCTTAAAATTGAGGCAGACAATGAATTCTGCATTAGAACATGGCAGGACTGATGGTGTTTGACTGTAACTAAGTTATTGTCTAATATTTAATGACATTTAGTTAGAACTAAAGTTACAGTCAAAAAGCAAGCCAAGGAAAACATTAAAATAGGCATGCAATCCCAAGGTTAAACAAGCTTTAAAAGCATGCTTCTAACCTTAGGAGGAACAATTGCCTTCTATTGGGCAGCCTTTTATTTCTTATTTATTTATTTTTTTCAGTCAAGGATTAAATGCAGATATTAACAAATATAAACTTAAAGTGCCATGGTCAGCACAATGCAGCCTTCTATCAAAATACAATGTATGTATGCAGTCAGCCCCACAGCATTCATCAAATGCCAGACTTAAGTTTTAATACCTGAAGCATTCGCACACATGTACTGAAGTCTTTTCTTTGTTAACTTCTCCAATCTATTTATTTTGAAAGCAAAGCGTTATTTTGCAACATAAGCACTTTTATAATTTCTACTCCGGGAAAAGAGAGAAAGAGCACATTTACATAGTACAAGAGGCATTGGTGTCTGTAAGAAGGTCACATAGAGAGTTATATGTTGCTGCAATATTTGGTCTACAGGGGATTTTGGAGAAGTTTATGTGTGATGCTAATGAATAACAAAAGAAGTGAAATACAAATGATGGTATCTATTGAAGAGTAAATTGAAAGTAAATCAGTTCCTACAGGAACTTCACATCAAGATTTCAAGCAGCGCTGGGATCACCATCTATCAGGTTCGGTAGCCCGAATTTCCTACCTGTCATTAGTGCAAAGAAGGCCACTCCATGTACTCCCCGCCCCCTGCCCTCCCCGCCCCCCCCCCCCCCCCCCCGTTCTATTCCTGCTTAATTTGACCCCTACGGTGCCACGCCTCCCAGCTAAAGGTAACTCAAGAGAGCAGATGCAGAAAGACACGCATCGATGTTCTGAGAAAGCCAACCCACAGTATAATCTTTTTTTTTTTTTTAATCCAAGGACTGTAATTTTGGTTCCGGGACTGCAAACCACAACTGGAAAATCTGAAAATGGACAGCTTTGAAGGTGAAGAGAGTTTTTATCATTACAGAAATTTCAATGGTTATGCAACTTTTAAAGTAATAAGAAAAAAAATCATATGCTCTCCAGTTCATGCCAACTCCTGTGTCAGAACTGCGCTTCATCGCCCCTTTGATAGCCACTTGTTCCTGAGCAGATTGCTAGTCTGTTTGGGTCTTTTCTCCAAAACATCTCTGACTGGAACCCAGCAACCGAACTTCCAGCTAGCAGGCAGATACATTAACCACACACCCCACTCAAAAACAAAACCAAGAAACCAACTAAAGACAAAACAGACACGAGGTGGTTACTCTGTTGTGACTGCGTGTGTGATAAAGTACAACTGCTCCACCAGCATTTCTGAGTTCGGATCTTTATGGAAGCCTATGTCTAGGCCTTTCTTCATGGTACCACCGGAACAGCTCCAAGACTTAAGTTGGCACAGGGATGAAAAAAGATGCCCGAACAGAACTCACCGTCAATAAGATGATCTTGCCCCATAGCCCCCACATGAAGGTTTCTGAGGTTGTAGTCTTAAAAGGAGGCAAGCAGCCCCATCTTCTTCCCTCATAAGAGCAGGTAGTGGGTTTGAAGTGCCAGCCTTGTGGGATAACAAAACAACGCCCCTCCCACAGTGCCACCACTGCTACAAAATCAGAGGTTCTCAACCTGTGGGTCGCGACACCTTTGGCGGTGGACTGACCCTTTCAGAGGGCACGCCCGATTCATAACAGTAGCAAAATGACAGATACGAAGTAGCAACAAAAATAATTTTATGTTTGGGGGGTGTCCCGAGAGCCACTGTACTAAATGAATGGAAAAAAATACCTGACACAATCACTTTCTAATTTGAATTATTTTAGGATGTTTCTCCACTTTGCACACATTTTTCCTCAGTAGATATTCGCTTTGATCAAAATTTAAAGGCACAGTTAAAATTGAGACACTTATTAAGACAAAGGATAATCCTGCTGAATATGACTGTCTATACCAAATAATGAACATTTTAAGGGTGAAGGAGAATTCAACTCTAAACCAGTACAAGGTTGATTTATACACGGCAGAAATCAGACACACTTCCACTCTCTGTCCTTCTTTACCCAATCTGTCATCAACCATTATTCTCACAACCCTTCACTTCACTATTGGGTTCAAAAATTCATTGCAATAGTCATATCGAAATCCACAGACAATAATCACAATTAAAGAGGTTGGCTAGTAGCCAACTGCCTGATGCTCACAGTTGATCAGAGGGGACTTCCCATATCTATTTTTAAAATGTAGGGGGGATTAGAAGATAAAAATAGAAATTTTATTTCTTTGTACATACTAATCCCAATAAAGTCAAAAGGCTGCATAAATTATACAAGTCATTTAGTCCATCTCTAAAGAACTGAGCATCTTGGAAATTTGACTATTTTAAAATATGTTTTATAACTAAGGAAGCATGAGTGTGCTTTAAATAGTTTTATAAAATTAGAACGCAATAAAAAGCCAGAAAATCCAAATCAGCAATGTAATGTGGGTGCCTAATGATTTCCCATGGAAACGCTCACATAATTGCCCTTTTGCGAAGAATGAGCAAGAGTCTTGGTAGAGAGGGACATTCTGGAAAAACTTCCCAAAGCATTTTTATGGGAAAGCTTTGGAAAAATACTCTCATAATACAGCTATGGTATTGTTCTTTGGCCTTCAAGAAATTCAAGAAGCAAATTCTGAGTATCCGCCAAATCTACGGACATGGCTTTTGTTCTTGGCCAATGTCCTTTTGCTTTGACGAGATCATTTCAACTTCTTGGTAATTATAATCTTGATGTTGCTTTGTCTCTTTTATGGTACTGATAAAGCCATGTTTCATATCTGGTTATCATTCTTCCAAGAAATACTTCAGGATCTTGCCATATGTTAAAATTTCTACAGAAAGCCTTGCTTTTGTCAGTAGCTGATGAAGGTGCAGCAATTTTGTCCACATTTCAAGCACAATGTTCAATTTGAGTGATTCAGTCTAATTGTATACATTGAACAAATGCAGTTCTAGTGTTGGCTACTGTTTCTACTGTTCCTTGATGGTCTTCTTCGTTTAGAGCACACAAAAGATAGTTTTTCTCACACTAACTGACGGTTTGCCAGTGTTGACTTACTGTTCAACATTGTTTTTCTTCTTCTCAAAGGTGTTCTGCATTTGAAAACTGCCTAGGGGTATTGCCATACATAAACTTTTCTCAAAGCATCAATGATTTTGCCATTTCCCCACACAAGCTTTGCCATGCATTTGATAGTTGCTCTTGTTTCAATTTTAGAAGAATTCGTGTTGCTTTGAGAGAGCCCCAAACTAATATCTTATCCTTTTTAGTGCCTCAAACTAGAATCTGTTCAGATAAGTCAGAATGAGTTAGGATGAGCTAATTAGTTCAGTTTTTACATCCATGCATAATTTTTTCATAATATGTATTTCCATGAACTTTTGGAAGAAATTTCATATATTTCTAGATTTTTAGCAATTTGTAAACGTTAGATATTTGAGATTCTCTTTTAAAAGCAAAAGTTAACCCTATCACTGATAATACATAATTTATTTTGGAAATGAAGAAGCTGTGTAGTCAATATTAGTCTACATGAAATTGTACCTAGAATCTCTAAATTAAGACACTGAAAAAATTCTAGAATTAATAACACCATTTTCTCTATTTAAATTCCAAATAAACATTTATAACAAAAGAAAATAAGTTAGAAAGTGTATTGGAACATTTCTCCCAACTGCGAGTCAGTTTGTTATACTACAGCAGTGCTTTGGGTGTGGTTCTGATGCTGGAAAATCGTCACCAGTATTTTCATTATGAGGAGTCTCACTCATTATGAACAAATGTTCATGAAGTTTTTAAGACCTGGAAATCTATTTTTTAAATAACTAATGAAAGCCCTATGATTTACAGCAGAATCTTGCCCAATCCCATGCCACAAGATGAGCACTCACGTTTGGAAGGCGCTGTGCAATGAAGAGGATAATGAGTCAGCATAGCAGCAAGAACGTGGCTCAGGAGCAAGCAGCGCTTTATCTGGTTGCTCTGAAAAGTGCCAAGAGTCAGAGTCAATGGATAGCAATGAACACCAATTGAAACATCTCACTGGTAACTACTGTCAAATCTCTTCAATACCAGAGTGTAAAACCAGGCATCTAGAAAAATACATTTTAATTGGAAAATAAGGTAAACTAAATAAGGAATGGAAAGAAAAGAAAATGTAGAAAGACTTTCATGAACATGACTGTGAAAGTTGAATATTATAAAAATGTTAATTCTAAACAAGAATTGAAATCTACATAATCTAAATAAAAACGGAAGTGGAATGTATAGGGTATTTGATAAAAGGGTTGCAAATTCACACGGCAGAGAAAAGTGTATAATCATCCTGACAAAATCACCATAGATTATAAATTCACATTGGTGTAACAAATAATTTAAGATGGAAGATAGTTTTACAATCTTGATAAAAATTAACTTTTAAATGTAGCCTTTTAAATGGATAAAATAAAATACTAAGGAGCAAACAAGAATATGAAAAAGACTAAAATATATATAGTAATAGACAAATGATAATCATGATTAATACATATTTTAAAAATTCTAAACTTTCTACAAATTATTTTTAAAATAAAAAAAATAGAAAATAACAAAGGTTGGAGATATACAATGTGCATACATTATGCAGTTCTACAAAATGTGTTAATCATTAGGCAATCACCATGTTCCTATTCACGAATACCACAAAATATATTTGACTATCATTTCTACACATATGAATCTCCTCATCAGAAACACTTGAATTGTATCATAGTAATTCATTTAAAAGAAAAAGTGCCTTACTGTTGAAAAATAGAAAAATAAACCAATGCATCATAGAGGAAGGGCTAAACCAGCTAGGTAGAATGCAGAATTACACAGTTGTTAACAAAAAGAGAAATCATACCAAATGCACTCATGTAGAAAAATTTCTAAATTATATTGTTAATTGAAATAATAATTATACTATGATTCACTGTCTGGCACATTTTTATGTGTGTGTGTGTCTGAATTTATAACAAAGAGAACTGTAAGGATGTAGTATAAAGTAGCTATGTGTTATCTGACTTTCTAAGACACTTCCAAATTACTTAGGCTTTGTTATTGTTATTATTGTTCCAAGCCTGAGTCTTTGTATGTCCTAAAATAAAGGTGTCCACATACTTTTTAGCTTAAAGCTGAACATATTTAAGAGTTAAAAGGAAAGCTATTAATACTTATATAATAGTAATAAAAGAATAATTATAAAGCTGTAAATTATAACTTTCTCAACATCAAATTATTTTTGTGATTAATTGGATTTTCTACTTATTATACTATAATAAAAAGTCATAATGAAGAAAGTTGGTATCACCATTAACAGTCATTAAATACTTCCATAAGATTCTAGGAAAGAGAAACACGTGTCTAATGAAGAGCAACTTTACCTTTTGTTCCAGCTAATTCTGATTTTAGCATTTGAAAAATTATGTACAATTTATGGAAAAATAACATTTTAATAAATAACTGTGAAAACTTTGTATAATTGTTAAGTTGAAGAATGTGACTACATATTTTTTAGTTTGAGTTTCTCAAACAAGAAATTTTATACATAATTATTCTTCCCTGTTGCATCACAACTTTATTTTATAATATGAAGTTCTGTAACTTGGTTGACTGTTACTGTATTGTGTTAGATTTTATTATTATGTTAGTATATATTTCTAACAGTTTACTAAAATTTATACCTGAATTTATTTATTTAAAATAATAATTCCATAATAATATATGATATATGCTCATATTCATTTAAAATAAATGTTTATTTTAAGGTATACATTATCATTTCTTTTTCACTAGCTAAAATTAGGCTCCAAACAACTATTCAACATTAGCTTATCTATGATCTTATGTCTTCCCACCAAAGAATCTGATACTTTACCAAACATAAAACCTGAAATAGTATAATAATCTTTGCATATCACTGGATACTATCGGTTAAACAGGTTTACTACATCCTGACATGTACATGAATCAAGAGGCAAACATGTACATGGATCAAGAGGCAGTTGTGCTAAGAGAACATGGAAAATTGCATGGTTTCAAATCAGGAAAAAGTTGTTTCAAGTTGTCAACCCTCGCCATACTTATTCAACCTACATGCTGAGCAAATCATCAGAGAAACCGGCTGATGGGAAGAAGAAGGTGGCACCAAGGTTGGAGGAAGGCTTATGAATAAATTGCAGTGACGTCAGCTGACACAACCTTGTTTGCGGAAAGTGAGGAGGACTGGAACACTTGCTGATGAAGGTCAGGGATTTCAGCCTTCGGTCCGATCACAGCTCAACGAAAGGGACACCCACATCCCTGCCACGGAACCGGAGGGAACATGATGATAAGTGGAGCAAGGTTGGCAGTTGTCAAGGACTGAATGTTGCTTGGATTCATGAACAGTGTCCATTGGAGCAGCCGTCTGTAGCTCAAACTGCAATGGCATTGGGCCATTGTGCTGCACAAGACCTCTCTAGAGTAACCAAAGGCAAGGTTGCTATTTTGACGACAAAAGTGCACCTTTTCCAAGCCATGATAGTTTCAATTCCTTCATATATATTTGAAAATTGCCATTGAAAGTGGAAGACTGAAGACTATATTAGATATCGGTATATTTGAATTGTCTTGCTGGAAAAGAATATGGAAAATACCATGAGAAGCCAAATGGAAATCTCAGAAGAGTATTTCGTAGAGGTAACGATGGGGAGGCTACATCTTCTAACTTTGGACATATTATCACGGGCGACCCATCCTGGAGAAAGACATCCTGCTTGATAAAGTGGAGGTGCAGAGGAAAAAATGAAGATCCTCAAGGAGATAGATTGACCCAGTGGCTTCAACAACGTGCTCAGGCGCAGTAACAATTGTGAGCGTCGCTCAGGACTGGTCTATTCTCCTTTCTGTTATGCACAGGGTCTCCTAGTCAAATCTGACTCCACGGTCCCTCACATAGCAACAGATCCTGAAGGATTACATGCAAGTTACAGTCATTCTTGTATAAATCCCTCTTCCAGTCCATTGAGATGTGTTTTGTGCAAATGTCTTTTAATTTACTTCTACAGGAATGTGGTCAACTTTTAAATATAAGCTTTCTATCAATGTAGTTCAGTTATTAAAATTTACTGAAAATTTTTTCACAATTATTAATATGACATCAAATTTCTTTTTTCCCCTCCAGAACAAATGTTCTTATATAAAGGAAATTTTCTTCTTAATATATCTATATGGTTGATTGTGTCTCAACCAACTATGGAATTACATACATTTTACTTTTCCACTGAGTTCATACCTTTCTTTTTGGAAGTTAGAGAGGTTATATAAAATGCTATGTTGGAAATTGAGGGAAAACTAAGTGTACCAATCTAAGTGTTCTGTTTTGAAATGATAAATATGGAGAGTATCAAAGTTATTATGACAAAAATATAAGAATGTATAAACATGGGTTATAAATAACGATCTTTTTCATCATAAATTTTAGAATAAGATTAATGGATGGATGAGTGAGAGTAACAACAAGCAATACATTTTCTTGTGAGCACCAGGACTGACTGTAATTGACAGGCCATAATGAACTGTTTCCGAAGCTGAGTGTATGGAAAATTAAATAAGCTTGTGTAGGAAAATTAATCTCTTCATTAACAAGACTGACTAAACCCTGTAACCAGCACCAACTAAGTTCTACTCACCTCAATTTAGGCTTCATTACGGACCGTGGGAATCAACAACAATCCATTTTATAACGAGTCAGATTTTTATCAAGTTGAAAAAGTGCAATGATTGAAGTAAAAAATCTTGTCTTATTAATTGCATCATCATAAGTTTCAACATTTAAACTAGTAAATTGCATGTGATTAAATTATTTCTTTATTAATATTCCTTATTTAACCTTTATTTTCACTTTACAATGATGAATAGAACAAAACCATTTGGATTTAGAACTAGTCTTAAAAAATTCTTGTTCCCTTCAAGAGATGCCTGAATTTGTTCCAAACCAAAACCTTTCCCACAGAGTGAATTCTGACTCAGAACAAAATTATAGGACAGAGTAGAACCTCCCTTTTGTGTTTCTGAGACTGTAAATCTTTTCAGGATCAGAACGCGTCATCTTTCTTCCATTGAGGGGCTGTTAGCACCCCAATATAGAGTTTAAAATTTATAATTAAATTATTAAATCTTTCCATATCAGAGTAGCAGGAAAGTGAAATTTATTTTTTCAACCAACTTTTACTTACGAGTATTCATGTCCTTTATTTCAAACTTAATCACTAGGTCGGTGGATCAGTATTCACGTTTGATGCATAAGAATGAACAAGGACGAGATATTCAGCCGGTTGCTCAGTGCTGTTGAAACTGACGGCAACTCGAGGTACCCCAGCGGATGCACCGCCGGTCCTGCGCCATAGCCTCCATTACCCGTATGCGTGAGCGCATTGGTGCAACAACTGTGTCCATCCGTCTCGTCGGGGCCTTCCTCTTTCTCACCGCCCTTCCACTTTACCAAGCACGGATGTTCTCCTCCATGGACTGTTCCATCATAATAGGATGCTCAAAGTACTTAAAACGAAATCTCCTCAATCTTGCTTTGAAGGGACATCCTCGCTACAAAATGTATCTGGTTTTGTTTTTCATTTTGGCAGTCTGTGGTACTTTAAATATTCACCACCAATGCCCTAGTTCAAACGCATCTATTTTTCTGTGGTCTCCTTTATTAATGTCCAACTTTCACCTTCATATGAACCAATTGAAAATAGCATGGCTTGGAGCAGGTGCACCTTATCCTCAAAGTAATGTTCTTGGTTTTCAATACTTTCCAAGAAGTTTTGTGTATCAGATTTACCCAATGCAATAAAATCTTGTGTCTCTCGGCTGCTGCTTCCAGAGTGTTGTCTGTGGATTCAAGGCAGACAAGATTCTTGACAACTTCAGTTTTTCTCCATTCATCACGATGTTACTTATTGGTCCACTTGTGAGCTTAAAGCTTTTCTTTGTGTTGAACTGTAAGCCATACTGAAGGCTACTTTTTTTTCATTAGCAAATCAAATGCTTCAAGTCCTCTCTTTCAGAGAGTCTGTTTGTGGCATTAGCATATTGCAAGTTGCTAATAAAGCTTCTTCTGATCCTTATGCTGCATTCTTCACCACATAACCAGCTTCTCCAATTCTAGATTGCTGTGATTTATTCTGCTTTGGTTTTTCCCAAAAGTATGCCAAAAAGCCTAAATGAGGATTGACCTTTTTATTTTAAAATGTACAAAGGCAATCACCTCTGAGTGATACATACTCACATGAGCTCGGACACACACACACACACACACACACACACACACATGCACACTCACATTATTACTCACCATACATGCTGAAATTTTAAGCCCAATTGTCTAATACTTCCTATATTCATGATTTTTCCTCACTTTATTTTGCTATTTTTATTATTTCAAAAAGGAAGATTTGGAATAATTTCATCCTTAATTGCATTCTATTTCTTTCAACATAATATGGATAAAATGTGAAAGTTATCTTAATGATTCAAGAAAACCAAAATAGAACTATTGAACTTTAAAATACCTCTAGTATAGAATAGTACTCTAAGAATGACCAAAATGTTTCTTATTATAATACATAAAATAAATGTAAAGTAGTAAATTATCATTCTGTTTTCCATCAAAGATTAACAGAGCAATAACAAAAACAATAGGATTTTAATATTTTACTACTCAAGAAAAAGAAATGTTTTCATTTAAATGCTCAAAATATTCGGGTCTGTTAAACAAGAGATTACAGGAGAATGTAATGAAAAGTGGAGAATGTGTTTAGTATATCTTTACATTGTAATAAAATGTTTGGTATATGAATTGATGCTTATTACTTTTTCAAAAGATAATGTGGAATGAAATAGTCTAAAGAGGAAATAATTTCTGATCCTCTGAGTTTATATTGCCACTGCTTACAATATTTTTTTCAAATTAGAAAATTTTTTAAGCACTTTAACTTTTCTGTTCTGATCTTTAATATCAAACAAAATACTCCCTCGCTGTTCTCATGAGGATTGAGAGGTATTAAATATAAACAACACAAAACGTCAGATTTAGTTTTTTAAATAGTTCTAGTTAGACAGAAATATAATATAGTGCTGTATTCTTTACTTATGTGTGCAGTATATTTGTTAGCTTTTATCTAGTGTTCAATCTCTTCTATACTTTCTTAAGCATATAGAGGCAACCACTTACGAGAATACGTAACCTGTGCACCCTTACACACACAGTTACTAGCTACATAAACAAGATGCTGACATGAAATTTTAAACTCCATTTCTTACTGATTAAAATGTCATATTTTAATAATTAGAATGCCAACACTTTGGACCCAATGCTATTTTTCTAGTTAGTTTATGATATTTAATGAGCGGGTGGAGCTTTGCTACTTTAATTACTGAATCTTTGTACTGTAAGTAAGCCACTAAGCTGTATTGCTTGTGTGTGTTAGGAATATTTTTTCTATAATGATGTTATTTTAGCTTCTTTGTGTGTAAGCCTCGGAGGAACTACAGTATCAAAAAATGATTTTTAATCATTATTATCATAGCTCACTTAAAATGACGATCTTTAAGAAAATATGAAGCTGGAGAAGTACAGACACATATAATTTTCGCTCAGTAGCAATATTTTTTACAAATAAAAAAAAACTAAAGAACTTATAAAATACCAGACCCTAGACTCAAAAATTAGAGTAGCTGGTGGGCCAGATAGGTAAGGTGCTTGTCAATCATAGGTGGGCAATTTGGGTCCTTGCACAGGTAGCTCAGAAGAAAGGCCTGGTTATGAGCTCAAAAACAAACAAACAAACAAAAGTGAGCACTGCAAAGTGGGGCACAGTTCCACTCGTACACACATAGAGGCAGAGTGATTTTCAATGGACTCCATAGCATCTAGTTTAGAATAGCAAATTGGGAGAAAGCAAATCTTACTGTTGTTATCTTGAATTCAATATTAAAATATTAAAATAACATGGCTGACATTTTCCATTGGAGTAGGCATGGAATGCATTTGCACTTGATATTATGAGAAAATAAAATGACTGAACAAACCAAGCATGTTGCTTTACCATCACCATTAACTCATGGCAGCATGATTCATGACAGACTAGGGCTTCCTCGTAGGTTGATGCGGTTGTTCTCTACAGGAACAGATCAGCAGACCTTTATCCAATGGTTCTACTGACTAGGATTGAAGTGTATCCTTTAGAACAGTAACCAATCAGAACCACTGTGTCACCCAGGAAACAAAGCAAATTCCAATAGTTAAATCGCAGCTCCACTCTTCTTGCCAAGCACACATCGAATCATTGGAGTCTACACGCCATCGGAGGTGGACGAAGGAAGGATATTGCTAAGCTCAAATGGACTTTGGCTCAAAGCAGAGAACACCAGAAGGATGTTTACTTGTGTTTTGTTAACTATGCAAAGGCATTCAACTGTGAACTGCATACAAATTTTTAAAAAGTAAAAAAGTTAAACTGGGGATTGCTTAGAGAAAAGCAGGAATTCCTGAGCACGTTAGAGTGCCTATGTGGAGCGTGTACATGGACCAACAGGCAGTTGGGCAAACAGTGCAAGGGAATCCAGCATGGTAAAAATCAGGGAGCGTGTGTGTCAGAGTTGTATTCTCTCATCATACTTATCTGATCTGAATTTTGAGTAAATAATCTGAGAAACTCGATCATATCAAGAAGAATGCAGTTTGAGGATTTTAAAAAGGCTTATTAACAACCTGTGATAAGCAGATGACACAATTCTGCTTGCTGACAGCGAGCAGGACATGAAGAACCTGCTAATGAACTTCAAGGACTGATGCCTTCAATACGGATTACAACTTAATATAATGAAAACCCTAATCTTCACAACGGGACCAATTGGCAAATTCATGAGGCGTGGAGAAAAGTTTGAAGTTGTCAAGGATTTCATCTTGCTTGGATCCAAAATTGATGCTCCTGGAAGCAGCATTCAAGAGATCAAAGGACACATTGCATTGACTAAATCTGTTTCACAAGACCTATTTCAAGTGCTGAAATGAAAGGATTTGACTGTGAGAAGTAGGGTGTGCCTGACCAAGCCATTTCATTGAACTCATCTACATGTGAAAGTTGGACATTGAATTAAAGAAACTGAAAAGAAACAAAACATTTGAATTAGGTGCCAGTAAAGAATATTGATAGTGCCATGGACTGCCAAAAGGACACACAAATCTCTTTTAGAAGAAGTACTAGAATGCCTTCAGGGGCAAGGGTGGGGAATTCTCCTCTCACGCATTTTGGATGTGTTGTCAAGAGAGACCAACCAGTCCACGAAAAAGGATGTCACATTGGAAAAGTAGAGGGGCAGCAAAAAAGAGTTGGAAAGCAAGCCCTGGACAAAGTGGATGAACACAGGGACTACCACAATGCCCTCTAACATAAGCATCATTGGCAAGGGAGCACAGGGCCCATCAGTGTTTCCTTCTGAGGTGCACAGGGTTCCATGAATCAGGAACAAATGAATGGAACCCAACAATGACATATATCATAATCCCACATTAAATCCCCTCTTTAGCCTCCTGCTAACAGGCACTGAGCTTCAGTTACTTCATGTTCCAGGAGCCCCTCGTGCTCTGGTGACCGATTTTCCTGCTGCTGCTCTTCTGCCATTTAAGCACTCATCTGTCAACAAAGGAAGACAAACTGATTATCCTAAGGAAGGCCATCATATCTGAATAAGCAAAAGGTCATTAAGAAGTCGAGAGAGAGAGCGCAAAATAAGTGTCAGAAGCAACTCTGAAACTTGTTTGTGAGCATAAAATAGCTGAAGTGAATGGAATAAATGCCTATGTAAAAGGTGTGAACACAAGACTTAGGGACACAAAAGAGAACAATACACAGCATCCACCAAGTTGGAAGGATGGAATAAAAGTCACATCTTGAGTTCAAAAACTGGAGGATTGGATGAAGAAATATTGGACGATACAGGGACAATCTGAAGAAGATAAAATGAACGCAGAGCCACAATGTCAAAAAATAATGGGTTTTCATTTAACCATTTCAAGGAGTATACACACAGGAATCCATGATGTAGAAAGAAGATTCCAAGCTGCCCCCGAGCCATGAGAAAATTACAAAGTACCAAGAATTGATGGAAAATCATTGTAATATTTCAGCAAACTGATGCAACACTGAATGCAATCCCTGGCCTGTGCTAAGAAATGTGACAAACAAGCACTGGGAGGACTGACTGGAGGAGATCCATAGTTGTGACCATTTCAAAGAAAAGTAGTCACACAGACACAAAACTCAATGAACAATCTCATGAATATCACCCACAACAACAAAAAAACTGAAGATCTTTTTAATGGTTGCCGCATTAAATTGGGAGAGAAGTGTCCAAATTTAATCTGGATTCAGAAGAGCATAGGAGTGAGGAATATCATTGGTGATGTCAGATCCTGGCTGACAGCAAATAATACCAGAACTATGCTTGCTGCGATGTTTGGATTTTGTGTATAACAACAAAGTATTGACAATATATTTAAGTATTACAATTCAAAAACACGCAACTGTTCTCATGTAGAGCCTCCTCAAAGATACAGAGATAGTCTTTTAGACAGGACAGGAGATACTACAGGCTTTGTTTTAGGGAATAGATATTTCGGAGTCGCTTCCTTTCGCCAGTCAATATCCTGAGCAAACGATCTGCAAAGACGCACACGGTGAAGACAAGTGTGGCTTCAGAGTCTTTGAAAACCTGCAACATGCAGATAATTCAGCCTTTGTCGCTGAAAGGAAAATAACTTGAATCATTTACTGATGAAGATCAACGACTGCAGCCTTCAGTATGGATCGCACTTCAACAGAAAGAAAACTCTCACAACTGGACCAATAAGTAGCAGCCTGATGAGTGGGTAGGTGGGGGGAATGATGGAAATTTTCAAAGACTTTATTTGACTTGATCTACAATCAATGCTCCAGGGAAGTTACAAAATCTTCTGACATATAAAATTGGGAAAATCTGGCACAACAAAACCCTTTATTGTGCTTAAATGCAAAGAAGTCACTCTGAGGAAGAAGGTGCACCTGACTGACACTTTACTGCAGTATTTTCACCTTCTTCCTATGCATGCCTAAATGGGACAACAAATAAGAAACGAATGCCTTTGAATTATACTACTGGCAAATAATACAGAATATACCATCGACTTTCAGAAGAACGAAGTAATGTACCTTGTGGAAAAGCCAGAATACTCCTTAGAAGCAAGAATTCCAGGGAGCAGACAGACTGCCTCAGGGGTTCTCCTGGCTGTAAGCGTTATCAGAGCATATTGACAGGTCTTTCTCCTACGGAGTGACCGGACGGGACCCGTTACCAACCATTCAGTTAGCCATTGAACCCTGTCATTGTGCCAGACACTTACAGCAGGATAGCAAGCAAGGCTCTATGGCCTTAACCGAGGGACGGACAGATAAAAGACATGCGCTGCCATGCTTGCTTTCCTTGAAGCCATACAGTTAGACTGAGACATGAAGTGGGAGGAGGAATTAACAATTAAAAACAAGTGAAGCTGAAAGAGGGACTAGAACTGTATATGGCGCGCTCTGAAAGGACTCTGGGGCTGGGCGTGGGTGCAAGTCTCTGTCCAGTGGATTCGGACTCATAGAAACCATATTTTACAGAGGAGCACTGAGTCCCATCATGTTTATATCAGTGAATCACCGAAGCCTTCTGTGGTGGAACTACTTGGGTGAGTTTGAACCACCAATCTTTCATTTGGAACCTCTTCCCAAAGAGCTTGCGCCACTTAGGCTCCCTCCTATAATAGATACGAAAGTCACTATTTGTTTAGACAAGTGAGTTTCAAAGTCTAGGCCATAAACATCTGCACCGAATGATGACATATCAGAACTATGCATTCTCAGGTACCAGCCCAGAGCTAACTGAATTACTAAGACTTCAACAACCCCCCAAGGAGAATCTAGACCTTCTTGATTCCACCTAGAATGCTCCCTGGAAGCCAGGCTGGTGAGATTTCATCTCACCAACTTTGGGTATGTTCTAAAGAGATCCTTGTCCCTGAGAAGGACATCTGCTCAGTAAACTAGAAGGGCAGAGAAAGGAGGATGGCCCTCAATAGGCTGGATGAACACAGTGGATACAACACGGGCTCAAGAGAAAGCGCAATGCCGAGAGTGATACAGGCTTGGGGTGTGTTATTGTGTTGTGCACACGGTCGCTCTGAGTCAGAGCTAACTTTAATAAAGCCTACATTTCGTTTGCTTTGTGTCCTAACATTCTGTATTTTTATGCAAACAACACCTGCTTTAGATGTGTTCTCTTTTGCAAACCAAACAATCTTTAGTTTCCTCTGTATGATATATAATTTGTATTGGTATGCTCCTTGCTTATACATGCACATGATATGCAGATATACTATTATCACTCCTTTGCTACTTAATACATATTTTAAATAGAACATTTTATAATTGTCATTCTCAATCACAGGAATTCCTAGGGGTAAAATATGCTACACATGGATATTACATGACCGATAGGAGGCACCAATAGGGAACCAAAGGTCTAGACAGCATGGTAACACATAAAATAATAATTTTCGTGTGTTGATTGAATGAAGATCTAGGATTTTATTAGGAACATTGCTCTGAAATTCTCAAAACTTCCATTTAAAATGAGTATTAGAGGGCAGTCCCCTGAGACTAAATTTCTGTGTTCATATGCAACATAACTAATACACAAAATTATTGATGACATTGATATCACACAAGTAAAATTTTGCTTAAGATCATCCAAGACCTGCAGCAGGTCGACTTCAGAAAGGGACACAGAGCAATGCCATTGCTGATCTTGGCTGAAAGCAGAGAATACCAGAAATATGTTGATTTGTATGTTATCTACTATGCAAAGGCATTTGACTGTCTGAACTATAATAAACTAAAAATAACCTTAAGAAGAATGGGAATTCCAGAAAACTTGATTGCGCTCATTTGGAACTTTGAACATGGATCAAGAGGCAGTTGTGCGAATAGAATAAGGGAACACTACCTGATGTAAAATCAGGAAATACTCATCATACATGTTCAAGCTACATGCTTGGCAAATCATCTGAGCAGCTGGATTATATCAAGCAGAGTGCACCAAAAGGATTGGTGCCTATGAACAGCCTGAAGTATGCAGACAACACAACCTTGCATGAATAGAGTGACCGTGAACTTGAAGCACTTGTTGATGAGGATCAAGGATTGTAGCTTTCAGTATGGATCACAGCTCACTGTAAGGAGGACCTACATCTTCACAGCTGGACCAATAGGTAACATCATCCTAAAGACAGAAAAAGTGGAAATTTTCCATCCTAAAGACAGAAAAAGTGGAAAATTTCAAGGATTTTGTCTTACTTGGATCCACAATTAATGGTCATGGAATCGAGAGTCCAGATATCAAAAGATATTAGGTATGTCTGCTGCACAAGACCACTTTGTAGAGTATTGAAGAACAACGATGTCACTTTGAGGACTAAGATACACCTGACCCAAGCCATGGCACTCTCCACTGCACTGTGCGCATGTGAGAATGGGACGGTGAATAAGCAAGATGGTTGGAGAAGTCATGCATTTGAATTCTGGTGCTGGAGAAGAGTATTGAAAGTATCATGGACAACTACAAGGACAAATAAATCTGTATTGGCAGAAATAAGGCCAGAGTGGCAAGATATCGGCTTACATATTTTGGATATATTTTCAGGAGACAGCAGTCCCTGAAGAAAGGCATCATTTTGGTGAAGTGGAGGGGCTGTGAAAAAGAGCAAGACGCTCAACAAGATGGGGTGACAGAGTGGCTGCATCAATGGGCTCAGGCGTAGGACTCATCGTTGAGGATCATAACAGCATGACTAGACTAAGGGCCTAAGGATCACTCACCGAGCAGGACTACATGCTAGGTTCCTAAGAGGAAGGAAGGCAGTCCAATGCAACCAGTCACTCTAGAAAAAAAGATGTCTTATTCCATTTGTTAAACATTTATAGCAGTGGAAACGGTATGATCCATTTTACAGGTTCACTATGGAATAGAATAAAATCTTTCATCATTGTGTAGATTGCTTATTAAAATGTAGCCTGAATTAAGACAGTAATTTTTAAAAATGTCTATCTTAAACATTATTGTGAAAACCAATTTTTCAGGGTTTAAAATGTTCTCTATTTCCTCCTGTGCAGTTATTTGCGACTGTTGTGGTAATTACAATATCTCGTGTCAACTTGAGGGCATTAAGAGTGAAGGGGTGGAGCCCATCAGGTCACAGCCTGATGACATCTCCTTGTGGGTATGGCCTTCTCATGAGGATTACTGAGAACGTCCTCTCTTTCTCCCTGGAGGCAGCACACACTCTCTCTCTGCTTCACCTTCCTGTGCAGGAGCCACAAGACTGAGACCTGCCAGAGCCACCATTGGACTCACAAGACTTTTCAGCCACTGACCTGTAACCTTGCTGCATTCTACATCATTACTTGTGGCTGCATAAGTCTAAAGTCGTTTCAGACTTATGGGCTAATATCAGACTTATGGACATGATCTGGACAGGTCTGGAATATTCTCTTGATATACAACTACTCTTTGATAGAAAATTATTTCTAATTCATTTGAGTGTTTCTGGATTTGTTTCTTTAGTCAACTCAGCATAACATATTTCTTTTCTTTTTTTTTTTAACTGAACATCATGTCCTTCCTTTTCTTGGGACACTGAATTTTCCTGATAATTTGAAAAAAATGAATGAGACAAATTCTTGCCATCCTCTCTTGTAAGGAACATCCTGGTCGTACTGTGTCCAAGACAAATTTGTTTTTCTGACATTCTATGATGCTTTCAATGCTTTCTCTTTGCTAACACCACAACTCAAATGCATCAATTATTATATGGTCTTCTTTACTGATTGTTCAACTTTCACATGCAGAGGAAGCAACTAAATATATTGAAACTTGATTCTGAAGCACTTTAATCCTCAATGTGAAATCCCTGCTCTTCAACAATTTAAAGAGAACTTTGCAGGAGATTTACCCAATACAACACATTGTTAGATATCTTGATTTCTACTTTTAATACCATTGGCAGAGGACATTATGAATGATGATATAGGTCAACAAAAAAAGAGGAAGACACCCAATGAGATGGGTTGACAAGAAGACTACAAGAAAGCACTCAAACATAATAAGAATTGTGAGTCTGACCCAGGACCGGGAGTGTTTCATTCTGTTGCACAGTGGAACCCAAGAACTTAACCAAATAAAAATTTAATTCCCTTGATGATTACTGTCTTTATTGCTACTGTAAGATAATTACCCCAATTAGGTGTCTTTAAAGGACAGAAGGCTATTTTCTAACTGTTCTGAAGACTAAACATATATTTGAAGGACTTTGCCTTATTAATTCCTTCTTTATAGTATCCCTGGGTCTTCCTTGATATTTTTGGTTTGTATAATATCAAAACATGTTAGTACAATCCATAAATGTTGATAAGCCTATAGGCACACATATAGTAATGGGTTGAATTTCTAGTAGTGATGAGATATCTGAAATAAGATATGCTATTGGCAGGAACACTCGGGTATGGTGGTTACAATTTGGACTGCTACCCACAGGGTCAGCAGTTCAAAACCACTAGACCTCTACAGGTGACAGCCAAGGCTTCTATTCTTGTAAAGAATTAGTCTTGGAAACTCACAGGAGCAATTGCACCTTGTCCTTTATGTTTACTATGAGTGAACATGGAGTTTGGATTTCAATTGTTCATTAGTTTATGCACATAATATTATATATAGTCTCTTCTGAGGAATATAAACACTCTAATATTATGTCAAAAAGAGATGCAAATTGCATTCATTAAAATAATGAGGTTAATTCACTGTGGGACAAACAGAAGGAAAGTTTGGGGCTGAATGAACCACAAGTTAGTTCATGTATTTGGGGAAATGTGATATCAACACAAAATGGAGATTGTTTCAGGACAAAAGGGAGCAATATTAAATAAAAAAAGAATGTGAGTTAAATGTATCGAATCCTTATGATGTGCTATACCATAATTTTATGTATTATCTTACTTAAGTCACACCAAATATATTAATTATGCCATTACCCTTCATTACATGTGAATAAAATAAAACAGCAAGAGATTAGGTGATGTAGTCTAAATGACACAGTAACTTTTGATCTGAATCCAGAATTTGAACTCAGGTATATTGCTCACACAGTTTTTACTCTGAACTCTGTATGCAAGGGTAAAACTTGTTCACTATCAAAGTGGTGCATGATTCTATGTATAATCAATAACCACACCACATGTGAATTATCCCTTGAAAATTCCCTTTTTTCCCCTTCTTGCTTCTTTTCTTTACTTACATAATTCAAATATCTATATTTCCTGGGACCATACCCAAAAGTTATTTTCATAAATAAATAAATAAACTACGTTTAAATTAAATCATGATTTTCTTATATTATTATATAATGAAAATAGAAAATGAAACCACAAATAAAAGTTTGCAAATACCTGGCATGCAATACAGTTTTCCTATTCAAATCAAATACTGAGTCTTCCTTCAAAAATGACCTTCTCTATTTCAACCTTAGAGGACATCCATACTCCCACTCCATCTTTAAATTATTTTTCCTAAAGTAAAACATCTTATCATTCCGTAAAGAAACACCTATTTATAATTTAAATCGTGACTCACAAAAACGACCCTTAAATATAAATAAACAAAAATCTCTTTTTTGAAAAACATGTAACGTGGTGGGGTGGGAGGATGCAAGCACTGCCTTACATGAACTTGCTCATACTTACTCGTGTGCCAAGGGCTAATTTGGACTTTAAAAAAAATCCATGTTTTTATCCAAATGCAAATTGAATATATTTCTAGCATGAAAATATGATAACAGTTGCTTTTCCATATTAGCTGCATTGATACATGATGTCTAACTGTCATTTGACAGGAGACTATTGCCAGTAGCTTACTCGGCTGTCTTTGCAAGAATAATATATTCACTAATAAAGTATCTGGCTTTACAAACTGCTCCGAAGTAGTTTGACTTCAACATGTTCTTTTTTGTTGTTGTTTTCCTACAAGTGGGACAACTTTGAATGATGTCTTTGGGGAAAAAAGTAGCCTTTAGCAACAAAATTAATCAATTTTTACTGGTGAACATTATTTTGCCTTTGGTCTTGAAAATCCATTATTGCTTTACTAGAATGCACTCTCGTATTTTTTTAAAGGAGACTAATGTTTGTTGCCTTGATGCTATTTGAAGATTTATAAAAGACAAGCTACTAGGTAATCAGATAGCAGAAACCCAATAAAATAAAATTTTCAGATGTACATCATCTAATTCACACTAATTTGATTTGGTTTGGTTTGACTGCCTTTTTTAAAACCATCTAATTCACACATTGATTTATCTTTCACTAAAGGCAAAAAAATCTGTATAAATATATTCAGATATCATCATATATTTTTTCATTATTTTACTCATTTAAAACCCATTTGCAAAGTATTGTCAATATAGTTGCACTAACAGAATATGAACTAAAACAGAGATTGCATAACTCTACGCATGGCAAAAGAGTGAAACAAGTGATTTAACATGCTGCTAACAACAAAAGTTAAACCATTCTTAAAATTATGATGCAGAAATAGTTTACCTTCATGTTCAGTAATAAAATCTACATAGGTAACAATTCTATAGTTACATTTAAGCAGAAATAATAAATTACCATATATTTTACATTTGTGAAATCATAAAAATATTAATATTTTCATTAATAAAATTGTTTTATTATCTCAAACAATGCTTTTCCTGAGAACCATTTAATACATGAGATACACATTTTCCCAAATGTAAGTTTTTCAATGGCTGTCCTAGTCAAATTTATTTTGGTTCATTTAACTAAATCTAGTGAAATTTGATTCAACTAGAAAGACATTTGCTATATTTCATTTATGCTAAACATTGTACCTGAGGCTGGATGTGCCAAAACAAATAAAACACTAGATTTCTCTTTAAAATACAAATTTCTATTTAAAATTTCTATTTAAAGACGGGGAATTTAATTCTTACATTTATTTACATGCCCTTTTATAATCACATAAAAGTAATTATATAGGATAGTTAAGTGGCAACTAATAATATTAGTAAGAGAGAAGAAATGGCATCAGTAGCACTTGGGAAGTTATGAAGTACAGTCTAATAGAGAAACATGAAGGGGCATCTGAAAGCTAAAACAAAATTAACAATTACAGACACCAAGAAGAAAGCTGATTGGTACCATAGTAATCCAGAAGGGTTTGGGACTTAGAAATACAAGACACATAAGAAAGTAGCATTATAAATAACAGAAAAGAGAAAATTGGAAAGCTCATTAAAAATCAATTAGCCCATAACCCACCCACCCTCTTGTTCCTTCATCTCTCCAAGAAAAGGCAATAGATTTGATTGTAAAAAAGATTCAAGATTTTTCTGTGGAGATGAAGCATGGTGGTGGGATGTGCACTACATTGAATAGTAAGGTATCTCTGTTCATTTATTCAATTTTCAATGACCTTAGAATATGTGGGGAAATCAATATACTCTTTGTAAACCTCATGACAGTTTTGATTAAATGACATTATATTATATATTTGCTTATAAATAATTCCACTTCATAGAATAAAAAGGGATGAGGGACTTTTTGTGAATTGTTCTTTTTGTTTTATTTGCAGAATCCTTAATGGTGCAAAATATGTATTGAAACTCTAAGTAACTAATACAAATGAATACATAGCATGACAAATTCATGTCATGGAAAGAAATCCAATGTAGGTAAAGTATGTGTTTAAAATTTTGAGGAATTGAGGTCAAGTTCATTGCTTTAGGTACAGGATAGCAAATGTGGCGAATCTGAAATGACCTCACATGTACATGTTATTTTTATGTTTCTCAGTTAGTCTTGATGACATGAATGTTGGTCACTCATTATTCTATCTATTGTGTTCTTTGATCATCTAAGGAGTCAATAATTTCGCAAATCCACGCAGAAAATAACTTCCAGTTTAAAGGGCCTCAGTGCCATTGTTCCACTAGGGGGGCACGTGTTTCTTGGTTTTCTATTGTTTTTATCATTCTGTCATTTCCACCTATTTCATTTATCTATCAACTATCTATCTATCTATCTATCTATCTATCTATCTATCTATCTATCTATCTATCTATCATCTATTTCAAACCAACAGCCTTCCATTATTTTTGTTAAACTCTCAATGCAGACGCACACGAACCAAAGGAGAAACCAGATTATTTGCCGATACAAGTTCACTTGATCAGAAGGTGGCAAAAGTCTCAATCCAACTCAGCATGAAAACCGCTAGTGAGCCTGGGCAAATGTGGCCGTGCATGTGTGCCAGCCCTCAGGGGCTCCTGACAGACCCATCTTGGTTCTCCTCCAGAGCCGTCTGCTCTTGCAGCTGTGCCTGACCTTATTACCGGTTTTCATTCGAATCCATTGCGGAAGGGCCAGTTCTACTTCTGCTTCTTGGCCAGGAATCTCTTGATGCTGAAAGTCTTATGAGACGACATGGCGAAATTGGAAAACCACTGCACCCAGAATGGTGGAGAAACGGAGAGAACACACCTATTTTTGTTATTAGGGGTGTTCATTACCAAATACCATGAAGAAAATCCCTTTTAAAGAAAATTTATTTTCTCACAATTCTGGGGGCTAAAATTTCAAACCCGCGTCTTAACTAAGTCACCCCTCTGTGGGCTTCTTTCCTAGTTTTTGGTCATGGCTAACAACCTTTCGCAGTTTTGCCTCTGACATTGTATAGCGTCTCCCAGGTGTATAGTCACCGAGGTTTAGTTACCACCATATTCTAGTAACAGGGGCCCTGATGGTGCAGTGTGGTAAGCATTGGCATGTCAACCTAATGGTCAGCTGTCCAAATCCACTGGCAGCGCAGTAGAAGAAACTTGGGGCCTTCTGCTTTTCTGAAGAGTTACAGTCTTAGGCAAACTATAGAGCAAATGTGCTCTGTCCTACAGAATAGTCTGAGTTGAAATCTACTCAATGGCAAAGTGTGCTTCTTACTTCATTATAGTCTCATCAACACAACCCCGACAAAAACAGACAAGCAAATGAACCGATTTCCAACAAAGATCACCATCACAGGTATAGGGAGTTAGGAATTCAATAAACATCTTTTTGACATTATTCAAACCATAATAGCATGCCTTCACCACTTCTGTATTTTCCAAACAAATGCATGAATCTTCTGTGGTTATTATGCTTAAGTCACTGTACTTTTTAATTGTTTTCTAAAATTTGTTTGTGTGTTTAGCAATTCAACATTTTTCCTACCACTTTACGTGAATTGCACTAACGCTTGGGATTATATAAGATAATTCTTAAATGAGCAACATAATTATGGTTATCCATATTAATACATGCAAATGAGAAATGATTAAAAGTTGCTCAGCAATGTTTCTTAGATGATATCCCCAAGGCCTATTAATTATATTTAGATTTAATTATAAAATCCAAAGTGGAGCAGCTAAGCAACAGGAGAGCAGCTATTTTGATATATGAGCATATTTTGATATGTGAATAATTTTACTCTTGAACCTTATGGTCAGTTACATGACAAACTGTGTGATTTGAAATTTTAGCACCACTTTTAATTTAAAGTTAACTATTCTATATGAGAAAGATTAATGCAAAGTATGACCATCTTGAAAAATAAAACATAAAAATGTTATTCAACTCAATTCCAACATTCCCAAACTGCGGATGTTGTTAATTGTAATCAAACTGATTCCAACATGTCAACCCATCTGTGCGTCATGCATTCAAGGCTGTTACCTTTCAGAGTAGATAATTAGACCTGTTTTCCTAGGCATGAGTAGGTGGATTTTAACCCCCAACTTTTCAGGTAATAGTGAAGCACTTAAATATTACAGTCTCATAAGCGTAGCCCAAACAACAACAGGTGACACCCAAGGGCTCCTTGCTAATTATAATAGGACAAGAGTCTTTCAGAGCATAACTCAAAGAATGTCTTGAGAGGCGAAGGTAGTCCATCCCTGTTGAGACATCAGTTCTGAACAGGTCAGCAAAAGCTCTAAAATATAAGCAGGGGAACCTTCTATTATGAATTTGCACAACAAGTATAAAATGAACATGTATTATGTGGCACACGTGTTCCAGGAGTACTCCTCAAGCCAATATGAGAATGAGAGACAAGTCTCAGTCCTCGTGGAGTTTATCATCTAGTGGGGAGCAGAGATAAGAGGCAGGGAAAGGTGAAAAGGAGAAAACAGAAATGATCTCTATATTCCTGGAGATAAAAGCTTAAAATCTCTGAACAATTCTTATTCCTTTCCTCTTGGCATTGCATGCTATTTTCTAACTACTACCCCACCCCAAGCAAGACTTGCATCTATAAAAGTTGCCTTCATCAAAATGGCATTTACAATTGGGTAATTCAAGCGGAGAGAAATGAGCCCAGAGCATTTTTCATTAGCATTTATGTTTGAGGCCATTTGTGACTTTAACTTTCAAGGCATTTCTGGATCACACATAGACTATGTCAGCATTTTCCCCTATTTCTTCTTAGTATGCATAACATTGATAGGTAACCTGAGAGAAACATTTGATTGGAGTCTCCTTGCTTTAAAATAATTCACTTGTGCATGGCTTTGAGAAATGTCACTGACATCCACTATTCCTCTAATCCACTTTGCCTTTTTCTGATTGCACATAAATGTATCTTTTCTCAGTAAGGCACCGGTGATATTCGTAAGCATATTGGGACAATGTACTTGGCTTGTGAAAACATCATTAATGGTTATTGCTCAATTACATTCTTTCTCGAAATTTTAATATTTGCTTGAAGGATTATTAAAGATAATGCTCGAATAATTAATTTCACTCACTCATTATACCGAAAAGTGTCGGAATTTTTTGTAAAGCTATGCACTTAATTATTTTACAAAGCAACCTTATCACCTTCAAAGTACTATCCATTACACTCAGCTTTTTCCTTCACCTCTTCTGTTGTCAAATCGCCGTCCTTTTATGTTCGTCTTTACTCATGGAAACAAAAAGAAGTCAGATGGAGCGAGAGCAGGTGAGTAAGGTGTGTTGGGAAAGAGAGGCATGCTGGGATTTTGGGGTTTTTTTTGCCCAGAACTGGTGCACTGAGATGGCTGCATGGGCAGGTTTATTGTCCTGGTGGCAAAACCAGTTCCCCATCTGCCACAAACCTTTGTTATTCATTGTTATGCTGTCTGTTCAGAACTTTTAAGTATAAAGCTTGATAGACATTTTCATCTGTCCAGAAAGTTGATGGATGCCCCTAATGAAGTTTGTCATCAATCGACATTTCACCTTTTTTGAAAGGACAAAACCACTCACAAACTTGAGTTTTTCCGTATTGCTGTCCTAGTAAGCTGCGTTCAACATCACAACAGTTTCTGTGACATTTTCCCTGAGCAGGCAACAAAATTTCACAGCTGCACGCTGTTCTCTTAAAACAGCCATAACAAAAAAACGAGGGTTCAGTAAAATTGTTTTTACAAAAATTTCATTGTGATCAGAGGGAATCTTCCCAGGCAATGCCACTGGGTGCACTAACTGGGAGCGACTGGCTTGATTCTTGCCTAGTGACAAAAATGCATATTTCAAAAGCTCCACTCCATCCAACACAATTCCAGTTTTTGGGGTATGCCCTTGTATACCATTGTAGTTGATCAGTAAGCAGATTTTATTTCATAAATGAAAAGCAGATATGAGAAAATACTAATTTTGTAATAGCAGATCCTTGGAGGCTCTGCCAGTTAAGTATTAAATTTCTAGCAGCAGTTCAAGGTGGCAGTTCAAACCCACCAGCAGAATCAGGATAGTAAGATGAGGGTATTTGCTCCCATCAAGATCTATGGCCTTAGCAAACCTACATGGATCACTTTGAGTCAGAATGGACTCTGTGGCTGTGAGCTGAGTGCTCCGAGGTTATAAATGCAACTGTAAGCAAGCAAATATTTTTATACGTGTATATAAAAACCTAAATTGTAATCCAAATGTTAAAATGTCCTCTTTCCAATAATATCTCCCATTAAAGTTCATTTATTTGCATACAATTTGTGTGAACCTGAGTTCATTATCCACGTCTCAGAGATAAAGTTGTTTGATCATGTTTGTGACTTTCACTTTCAAGAAAAGTCATTTTATTGTACGGATATTTGAAAATTACCTTCTTGGTGCTCTGGAAGTTATCAAGATATTCCTAATGATTATTCGCAATTGTCATTCACGATAATTACAAAGTAATATGAGAATCACAACTTCATAAATGTAATATTATCATTCTGCATATGAAATTAGTACACCAAACTTTTATTTCAATAATTTTAAAGTGTAAATAAGACTTTAGATAATGGCAAATAAAAATTATTACTGAAAATATTTAAATAGAAAACTATGAAGTTTTACCTAAAATTATGTTTATGTACCTTTAGATAATATACCTTATATATATGCACTTAATATATATATATAGTTTTTAAGAATAAAGAACTTGAAAATTTCAAAGGTTTTTTTAACTTTTGTTGAATTGCAAGAAATTATATATTTGTTGAAATCTTATTATTTCAGACTTACATAAATTGTCCTCTGAATAATTTTAGTTAATATATTGTGGTTTTATTCTTATACATCATCAAAGGCAAATGTTAAAGAGAAAGATGATTACATTGTTGTATCATATGTTGAAACTTACCCTTTTGTTGTATGCTCTTTTCATGTTTCTAATATTACAGTACGTGAGCTAGCAGAGTCTACTAATAATATTTTAGGTTATTTTCAGTTGAGAAAGTGATGAATAATGGCTTCCAATACCATTTTTCATATCTTTGGGAATTATTTACAGATATTTTAGTGATACTATAGAAATATATTAATTACTGAAACAATGTTTATACTATTTAGAGTTAGTGGAAATATGCAAAAGATTTAAAACTATAATGTTTAGCAAAAATAAGCCAGACAGGAAATATATATTCAATATGGTTTGATTTATATAAAATAGACAAAGAGGAAAAGAAATCTTGTTATTAGTAATCAGAACACTCTATTATGAGGCAGAGACTAGAGAGAGTGGGAGGCGTCAGAAAGGAGTTTCAAAAGACTCTAATAATTTTATATTATTTAGAAATGTGTTGTCATAGCTGTGTTCACTTTTTGAAAATCGAGGAAATGGCATGGGGTTACATCTCAAAAGAAAGACTCTAACATCACACCATGCAAGGCCAAGTGTCACAAGGCAGAAGTTAGATATACCTCCATTCTCCAACCTTCTTTACTCTGTTCTTATACCAACAATTCTTCCCAAGCATCTCCTTCTCTCCTGAGTTCAACAATTTGTTGCAATTGCCATACAGAATTCACAAAAAATACCCATGATTCTGAGGTTTCCTGGGAGTCAGAAGTACCACTCCACAGCCATGTTTGTAGGCACATATCTCTCTTGAAACCTTGGCCTCTCAGTTGCATTGCCCCTTTGGCCTCTGCTTTGTTTTCTGGGAGAGAGAGGCTGAAACTGTGGCTCACGATGGTGGTTCTCCTCCTCTGCTCTAAGTCTTGGTCTTGGTTCTGTGGCTTCAGTTGCCTCTGCCACCATGAAAGTCAACCACTGGTGGTTCTTCTTTCTTGGTGGTCATGATATTCCCTCTTCTGGCTCCTGAGATGGCTCGGCTGGTCCCAGAGTAATGGCATGAATGACCAAGCCTCGAGTTAGTGTTTCAAACACCCAATTTGAATGACCTCAAAAAAATCATGCGGCAGGAGTCAGGCATTGGTAGAAGAGTCATTCTAAGTACATTCATTTCACCAGAGGCCATCCTGTGGCTCCTTGTTACAAAAAAAAGTGATAAAAATTATAAACATACATAAAAATATAATAATAATAAAGATATTTCAATAACTGACTATGAACTAATAACAACATGAAAAAATGTACATGTAGGATCAATTAAAATATATTTTGTTGAATAAATTAGGAGGTAGTTACATAATAGAAGTTCTACTTCCTTTTGATGACAGACACTATCTCTCAAATAAAACTTAGAATGAGTTCAATTATCAAGAGACTTATCAAGTATTCCCTTTATTTTACTTTTTTCTAATCTTATTATTAATCTATAAAAAACAAAAATAAAATTAATTAATTTACATATCAATAATTTAAATCTGCCCATGAATACATAACTGTATAGAATTAAAGGACAAACCTATATAATTCATTTGAATATATATTCTAAATTAACTTTATTTCTTATATTTATAATTATATTTCTTATATTTAAAAATCATCAGAAAGTTTTATGTTTATATTGTTCTGTAAATGCTATAGAATTAATTAGAACTTTTAATTTGCAGTGTTTTGTGGATTCAGCATTAAAACAATAAACATGTTTTAGACATTTTTCTTAATTGTCGAGGATTTGACTTTATCTACATCAACACAGTCAATTCTCAACTGCAGAGCCCTTCCTGATCGAACCATTGAATTTATGCTACACTAATTTTTGAACAATAAAAAAGAAAAAAACAACTATTGCATTGAGCAATTCAAATGACCTCTGTAAAGGATTACTTTTAATATCACTATAATATATGCCTTGACATACATCATGGTATTTTCAATGATTTCATATACATATATTTTTGAAGCAGAAAAGCTTGAAAAGATGAGTTAAAAAAGGTTTTCATGCATAAAATACATTAAGAAAAAAGTACATGGAGGTCTTGGAGTAGATATCTGAGATAAATATTGAAATAGAATATTTTAAATATCTTCCCTTTAAACAAGAGCTTTAGTATTTTTAAGAGAATTATTACAGTAACCGTAGTACCTGACAGTATAAAGTGCTATTATTTTATTACAGGAAAGTTTCTAAATACTTTAATCATTTTAACCTTCATGATAACACTATAAAACATGTTCTCACTGTCCTCACCCAAAGAAGAGGAAACTGAGGTAGACAGAAGTTCCACTAATTTCCTATAGCGTGGCACAATAATAATCTGGAAAGCTAAGAGTGACTCAGACCTTCTTGCCCCACAATCTTGGCTCTGCACTGTTATACACACTATCAAAATATGAAACTGCTGTTTCCTGAATCCCATTGAACAATTTTAGTTTTGAAACGTTTTTATTTTATAATTTCTGTAATTATAGATGCATCAAGAAATCACATAGCTTTCATTTATTTAAAATTACATAAGTCAACTTGAATATGTTTAAAGTGATTATTTTTGAAATTGGTTATGAAGCACAAGGAAAAAGGTTTAAAGCTCTCTTCTTTAATGCATATGCATAAATATGCAGGATGTGGGGTTAGATTCAATACATGCATGTGCCACTGGATTGTGTATGGAAAGGTCCCTGGCACTACCTTGCTTACAGCTTCAATTCCCAACCAGATCTCTTTCCAGAAAGATGACAGTCCGGAAACCTCTACCGGACAGACTACCCTTTCCTCTGGTCGTACCATGAGTTGGAATCAACTGGAGAGTCATGAGTTTTGAATTTTGTGCAAGATTTGTCATTTTCTACCTCTGAATCTTCAATAGTTTATCACAGGAAAAAATACCAACAAGAAAAACTAATTTTTGAATATATATTTTGGTATAGCTCATTGGAGATGCTTGAGAACATTAGGTAAATCAGGTAGAGACCTCTGTAAAGTGTTCATAAGCAAGGACGTTACTTTGAAGACTAAGGTGTGCCTGACCCAAGTCATAGTATTTTCAATTGCCTCATGTGCATGTGAATGTTACAGAAAATAAGGAAGACCAAGGAAAATCCAATGCATTTGAACTGTGGTGCCGGTCAAGTACATTGAAAGTACCATCGACAACAGAAGAAAGAAACCCGATCTGTCCTGCAGGAAGTGCAGCCAGGATGAGTCCTAGAGGCAAGGATAGCATGATTTCATCTCATATGCTTTGGGTATGAGTTTATCCTGCTTATCAGGATAGACCAGTCCCTGGAGAAGGACATCACGCTAGGTCAAGTGGAAGGAGGTCGATAAAGTGGAAAGGCATTGGCCAGATGCACTAACACAGTGGCTGCACCAACGGGCTCAAATAGAGGAATGGGCGTGAAGAAGGCGCCAGACTGGGCAGTGTGCGTTTCTGTTGTCTATGGGCCGCAACAAGCTGGGCAGTCCCTCACAATAACCACTATTAAAATATTTCAATATGATATCCTTTAAACTGTTGGAAAAGCAAACCTAGAGCTTGGTGTCAGCTTTCTTGAAGTGGAATTCAGATACAGCTCTGTGAGAATGGGCCTTCCTGCTCACGTCAGACATCATTAGGCTTTCATCTGATTGCCCATATATCCCTAATGCTTCTGTACACTGAATTGTTATTACCCATTTAATCCTCGTCTCCAACCAGACTGAGTCCCTGAAGGACAGGAAATGTATCTTAATTAATCTCAACAACCCCTGTTTCTAGCACAAGCACTCTGAGGAAACAGCAGCCTTGCCATAATTTGTGGCAAATTGGTTAATCAAGACACAGATCCTTGTTGATCCACAAGAGTGAATGGCTTTACCCAGTGGGGCACTAAGGAGCTGAGATTGAAAAAAGACCAAGGATGCTGTACAAGGAAAGATCAACAATTTAAATCTTGTATACTAAATGCAGAACGATCACAAAAGATATTTACATTTCATTTACACCAGGTTGATGCAATTGGAACATCATTTACAGTTGAGACTTCAACTTGGTCTTTATACAAAAAGCATTAAAAAATTGCATGTAACATTAGACAAGTACAAGAAAACAAGGATCCCTTCGAACAGACGGTGATCCTCTATGGAGCTCTATAGGAACCGTGCGCAGTGACTGGCCTGGCTTCACAGATCCACCAATAATTTTGAGCAGTGTGACCTTGGTCAAGTTGCCTCAATCTTCCCATTTTGAAGATCATCAAATTTAGAGTGAAATGATAAAGTTTCTAGATGATAAGAGGAGTGCAAGAATTAAATAAATATGTATAAACTGTAATTTATAGCAGAAGCTGTATAATACATAAATATTACTCTCTACCAATTAGAAATATTACCAAGAGGAACTGACAAAAGAGATGCTAAAATGCCTATCGAGTTATATTTTTCAACGTGTGTCTGGTGCTGAGATTGTTAAATGGTCACTCCGCATTAGGCATCCTGATTAAGAGAATTCTCTAACGTCTTTTGTTTTGGATTCTTTGGCTCTTACTGAAAATAGCACATGATTAAAGGTTCTGAAAGCTCAAATTGATTAAAAGGATATATGGCTACCAAACCTTATCTTTCCATGATTAAAAAAAAAAACCCCTGCAATGTTGAGTTTCTTTTAAATCAGGAAACTACCGGTATGAGGGTATTTAATAAATATATATAAATCAGCACAGCATCACTTGAGGGAAATTGAACTTACTTACTTAAGGAAGATTATCTTAGTTTAGAATTCCTGCTCATGTTTTTCCCTGGACTGCTAACCCAGTGGTATGAAAAAATTAAGCATGAATATTTAGCACTACTATCTACATTGCTTAGAAAGTTCAATGATTTACTTTCTTCAAATGCTTTATTGCAAATAGAGAGACGGTTACGCTCTGTGCTTTAAAAGAAAGTTCAGTTCACCTGAACAACAAGAAACAGCTTTTCTCTACTATCGATTGTAGAGTGGCTGTGAAACAAATTTGATTTCTAATATGTCCCTGAAATCAAAGCATGTGCATTGATTTTATTTTGTGGACAGTTGTATTTTGCTCATAAGTATAGCTTAAGGAACATTCATTAAATATATGCTTGTTTTAAAAGAACCCTTTTACTCAGCCAGCCTATCATAAGCAGTACGATAAACACTAAGGGACATAGAGGATGGATTTTCTGCTCAAGGATAAAAGAAACTCTGTTTCCTTAAGATTTTAAACCAACATTCTTTTTCTGGCACACTCAAGTAACTAAATACAGTAAAACTTCTTATACTATGGAGGGCATTAATTTGAAACGTATCATAATTTAAACAGGTGCCAAGGTAAAACTTTGTTTTAATTCTTGTATTAAAAAGATGAATATGTATTTGCGCCATTAAACTTTGCTTAATCTATGAAGACAGATATTTTTCTAAGGAAATAATGTAAAATATTCTTGGAAAGAATGTTTGATATTTATAAAAGATTCAAATCCTTTTGTCTACTTTGTAATCATTTATTCATTTAAAACAAGTAGGAGTAATACTTTATATTTTTGTAAAGATAAGGTGTTGCATTGATTGAGGTGATTTAGTGTGTTGGGTCATAAGCTGAATGCTTTCTGTGTACTGCCTTATTAAATCAACTCCAAATAGGATGTCTCACCTATTCAACAGTTACTTGAAGTCAGGGCCATATTTTCACTCATCATTGTATGAGCTTAGCATTTAAATGATCATTTAATAAAATATAATTAAATGGATCTGTGTCAGTCTGTGTAGACTACAGAAACAAATTCATAGAGACTCATATGTGAATAAGAACGAGGTTTATATACAAGAGCAAGTGAATATTTAGAACACATCCCAGCCCAGTCTAGATCAAGTCCATAAGTCTAATATTAGCCCATATGTCTGATACCAATCAGTGAAGTCTTCTTTAGACTCAAAAAACAGATGCAATGACGCTGAATATAGGAAGATCACAGGCCAGTGGGTGGGAAGTCTTCAGGATCCAGGGCGTTGTAAGCATCTCAGCGCTGGCAGGGGTCTGTACATGGCTTCTCCGGTTCCAGAGGTCTGGATAGGTCCATGTGGCTGCTCCTCAGGGATGTCTTACAGGGAGTCAGTCTTGTCAGTAGAGAGTCTCCAAGGGAGTGAGCCAAAAGAGAGAGTGTGTCTTCCACCTCCAAGGAGGAAATACAGGAATTCCCAGAATTCTTAGAGAAAGTCATGCCCACACAGAGGCTTCATTGACTATGACCTGATTGACAGACTGGATGCCATCCCTTCAGTCTTAATCTCCTCAAGTCCCAAATGGACACCAGATTATGTAACTACCACAGGATTTCATAAAAGAGATTTTTATTTGTTCCCAGCAACCTAGCAACGTATCCTGTAGTACAGTAATCCACCAAGCACCATCAAGTCAACTCCAACTCATAGTGACCTTAAAGAGGGTTTATCAGAATATAAATTTCAGCCAAAGCACATAGTCTCAACTTTCTTTTCCAGAGCAGCTGGCCGGTTTGAACCACAAACCTAGCTGTTTGCAGCTCAATACCTAACTCAAGGTACCGGTAAGCACAGTTGTATATAACTAAAAATTTGGTAACCTAGCTGAATGCCAGTGATTCATTTACCCTGTACACATTCATCATTGTTTTAATGTTAAGTAGGCCCACTAAGCAAAATCTAAACGTAAGAGCATGCATTAAATGAGGGAACTGATTTTTGTTTGTTTTTCTCTTCTAAATTTATGAGTTCCTCTACCTAAAGTTAGATTGAGACTTGCTACATTGAGAATACAGAAAGAAACTTTAAGTAATATTCTGGTTCTGACCACTGGAAATAGTTATGCAGCAAGATATTTAGCTTCAGGCTACACTATTTATTTTGAAATATACTTTTCTAAATATCAAAACATTTCTAGCCATGTGTGGGTAATTTTTCATGTAGCTTTCCCTTCCTGAAGATCATTGCCGTTTTTGCATATGAGAGCTGTGATTTTAGGAATATAAGTCCAATAAGAAAATGATAGTAAAATGTGAAAATCAGTAAAAAGTACAGTCTGCCATTTCAAAGGCTGTTTAACGAGGTCACATAATTAATTAATATTCCAGAAAATATATGTGTGATCGCTTCTTTGACATAACATTGGAATAAACTATGACTTTTCATGACAGCGTGAAGATTTATGTTCATTAAAACTATGTCAAACAATGTCTGGATCTGTTCTTTTTTAAATTTTGCCTACAGCAAGGTAAGCTTTCATTGAAGCTGTTATTCGAATTGTTCCCTTTAATGCTACAATGAGCATAATGGTCCAGTTACTCTGTTTGTTTGTTTGCTTAATTAGAATTGCCATCTATTGATACTCTCATCAATTAATGGATTAAATAATATTTCACATCTACGTCTCCTGTATTTCTATTAAGGTTCTCTTTTTAACGTTTTGAATAGTATGCTTTGACAGATAAATGGAGAGTGTCAGTGCCTTTTAGCTGAAGGCTACCAGGGTCAGACTTGTAGTGGAGTAAGTTGGATTTATTACTTGTTGGCAGTGAGGGAAAACAGGCATAGTGGAGAGCTAGGGAGTGTCTCAGTTAAAAATTACTAGAAATAACTTTTACAGGATTTCTGACTTTGTTAGGAATTTGGAGGGAGGGATGATTAAGAAGTTGGCTTTTATTCTGGATCGGATGTCATGGGAAAGCAAGAATATTTGTTATTAAATATCTTCATGAATCTTTTCAATCAGGAGAGAAAAACAGACTGAGGCTGGGTAAGCATGGTACTGCTAACCACAAGGTTGAGAATTCAAATCCATCGGTTGCTCTTTGGAAGAAATGTGAGGCTTTGTGTCCCCATAAAGATTTACAGCTTTAAAAACCCTTTATAGGGTCACTATGAGTTGAATTTGACTTGATGGTATTGGTCTTTGTCACATTAAATTGGAAATAAAGCAGCAGCCACTAATCAACTGGGAGAAGTGATGGCAAATACTTAGTTGTTTTATATTATCTTTGCTTTTGTCTATATTTAGAAAAAATTATGAAGTATTTGTTGCCTCTTTTTTATCTTGGTTACAGAGTGGTGACACAGTACAACGAGACCTGTGATAGTTCTTGTCCACCAAAAGAAGACAATGGCCTAATAGTGATCAACAAATCTGTTTTGGAAGAAGTACAGTCAGAAGACTCATTAGAAGCAAGGATGGCAAGACTTCATCTCATGTACTTGAGACACATTGTCAGGGGGACTAGTCCCTGATGAAGGACATCAGGCTTGGTAGAGGAGAGAGGAAGATAAAAGAGGAGGGTCTTTGAAAAGATGAATTGAGACAGTGGCTGCAGCAATGGCTTCAAACGTAACAGTGAAGAGGATGGAGCAGAGCAGAGTTTGGCCAGTTAGCCACAGGGTCGTTGTAAGTCTGAACCAACTGCTGGCACCTCCCAGCGACACCAACAGCGGTGGGTACCAGATTAGCTCTTAACAAACAAAACACACCTGGAACTGTCAGACCAATTCCTGCATGTCTGAGGTTTCCTCACCTAGATGGGCAGTTGTGTTTTCACCCACTAAGAAATAGCTGCATATAACCCAGATAAAGTGGATTCAGCTGCTGCATAACTGTAAAAATGAAGACAATTATTTGAAATAATGTATATAGAGCAAAAAACAATGTAAAACAACTGTTAGCATAGTATTACATCCTCTCATAACTGCCTTTAATTCCATATTAAAAAAAATAAAAGCCACGATATTATACAGTGGTATTTATATAATCTATAGTCAATTTGAGACTTACTAGTGAAGGGGTGGAGTTTAACCTGTCAATCAAGTCTCAGCTTGATGACCTCATTTGGAGGCACTAAGGAGATAAATAGCTCACTGGAGGTGGGAGACAAGCTTACACCCTGAGAGACACTGCAGTTGACAAGACACATGGAGCTACACAAGTGCGCTGAGCTGGAGGAGCCAAGTAGAAACCCCTGCCAGCACTGAGATGCTTACACCACCACTGGATCCACAAGACTTTCCACCCACTGGCCTGTGATCTTCCATCGTTAGTATCATTGCATGAGTCTGAAGAAGAATTTATAGATTGGTATCAGACATATGGCCTAATATTGGATTTATGGACTTGATCTGGACACAGCTGGGATGTTTTCTCAATATTAAATTGCTCTTGTATATAAAGCTCTTTCATAGACATATACTCAATTCTATTTGTTTTTGTTATAATGTTATTTTTCAAAGGTACCTTCACCAAAATTATTCAGTGAACAACAGGTTAGTCTTATAACTCGTAAATAAAAGCAAAATTGGAAGTGATTTTTCATAGGAAGGATGATTAAGAAGATTGTGTACATATGTTATTCACTTACTTCTCTTTTAAATGAAAGTTGTGTTGTGGTTTTTGCTTTTAATAGAAAATATCCCAGCAGAAAAAAAGTTTTTAAAATGACACATATAGATCGACAATGTTTAAATGCTATGAGGAACGTGTTTAAGTTTCCTTTATTACAGAAAGAAAAGCCAAAATGTTAGCAAAGTCTTCAGGAATCTCCTTGTTAGAACCTCTGGCTGTTTCTTAGACCACAGCATAGAAAAGTCTTCCCTTTTCAGGAAATACTCTGGAAACATTCCGTCTTCTTACATGATTTTGATTCCTCATCTGTAACCTCCCTGATCATTAATGAGCCTTTGCATACATTTTATCTGTAAATGCTCTCAGTTTTGGCATAATCGACACTTTGCTTTTATTCAAATAATAGAATAAAATTTACCCACCTGTACAGATTATTTTTCCATCCCTTCATGTCAAAGAAAATTGACTTGATGTACAAGCCACTTTGAATTAGCTTGTCATGCATAATGTACGAGGGGGTGCCCAAAAATTATTTTAAAACATAATTGTTCTGGGCAGAGCAGAGCTTTCCCGCTAGACAAGCCTCTAGCAACTTGCTCTGAGTCAGTGCACCCACTGGCATCATCTGGGAAAGTTCTTTCTGGTCACAGTGAATTCTTTTATAAAGAGGGACCAGACTTCAATACAGTGCCCCAAGGTGTGAGTGCAACATTCCAGCATGGAGTAGGGAACAAGTGGAGAGGTCTGGGGGCGGGGGGGGCTGGTCCCAATCCTAACTACTAAGTGGACACCTGCCCCTCCTCTAAGAAGAATTTATTTCAAAGGACAGCATTGAATTTGCAGCTCCAGGAGAGGGACATATCTGACCAGAGCACACAGGAGCAGATGAAGCGGGAGGAGGAGAGAGTGGAGCACATCCTAGCCCACCAGGCCTTGAGGACGATGATGCCAATTAGAGCAGCCAGTCCAAAGAAAGGATCACATGGCCAGCCCCACTGTGAGACATGACGACCCTCACTGACCCATGGCCCCCGATAAAAGTATCATATTTAAAATTTTTAACATCTTTATATTTGTTATGGAGTATTTTTAATGCAAAAAACAGCTATTTACCCTGTTTGTAAACAGACTGATAATAGGAGTTGAGCTTAGAAAGTTTTTATAGTTTTCTCACCTACAAGTGAACTCACTCCTTTTGTGTTACATTTGTAATTATTAGCACAATTCAATTACTTATCTGAGTGTTTTATAAGTAACTAAATTATATAGGGTATAGTTACAGGTAATTAGTATTCAATAAATTATAAATTATTGCACATTTCATGTTTTGTTTTATTTTCCCAGTACATAGAGGTATCTCTCTGTCTCTCTCGCCGTCATTGAGGTGACAGTGACCCTCAGAGTGACCCTATAGGACAAGTAGAACTGCCATGTGGTCCTGAGACTGTAACTTCTCAGAGAATAGAAAGCCTGTCTTTCTCCCACGTAGCTGGCTGGTGGTTTTGAACTGCTAGCCTCTGGTTAGCTGCTCAAGATTCCTACACAGTCAGGTAAGTAAACACAAGTCTTTCAAATGTTAATTTTTATAATAGTTATATTTTATGTTTATGATTCAGATTTTACCATATAAGGCATTTTGTTATTTAATATTCCCTTTCACGAATCTGAACACTTCCCATTGACAACAGTAACAAGATCACCATTAAGTGGCAACACTTCTTCATCACAGATGCACAATCCCCAAATAACTGGAACCAAAAACAAAACAGTAAAGGAGATTTTAATTTTAGAAAATTCATGTTTGTTGAAATCGGCAAAAGAAGGCATCTTGAGTCCCACCATTCAGTATTATAACCTGTTCATTAACAGATTGGTTTTTCATAAATGTTTTTCTAAATTAGTTTCAATAAAGTACCTACAAGAAAGCTTCAAAAATGTAATGGAAAAATCGACTATTTTCCATGAGCTTTTTGAAGCTCTCTTCTACTTCAGCACATAGGTGGTAACCTCCATCACAAAGGGCAGATGTGATACACAGTAAATGACAATACATTTTAGGCAGGTATAAGGAACACAGGCTCTGGAATAATCCAAATATTTTATAAACCCAAGTTCGGCAACTCACTAAGCGTGAAGTTTTTGGCAAATAATTTAACCTCATTAATACTTAATTTGATATTTTTGTAAATTATAGCATTATTATGAGGATCAATTGCTACTATTTTAACAAAATTTGGCATATAGGAAGCATATGATTATGATATCTCTATAATTACTTCAATATCATTACAAACTCTGAAAAATATAAAATTGTAGTAATCAAGCTTTCCATTAGCCAAATAATAATAGGCATATTTGATATGTTTCATACTAAATCTTAAAATATTGCTCTCAGGAATTTAGATGTGCTGATTTGATTGGAAATTAGTATAAATTAGAATGCATTGTTATCATTATATTAAAATGCATATTTTCTATTTTATTTTAGATCTTATAGAATTAATCTGATGTATATCTAATGGTTTTAGGAAGTTTGGCAGTGAACCATATTTTCAAATAGAAACATATGCTGTGAGTAATTCTGTCCAGTGATTCTAGGAGGGTAGGCTATTGCTTGGTGGTCCAACATGGTGGACATGGCGTAGGACTGAGAATGACATGTGAGGATGGAACTAGTACATCTCACTGAGAACCTCTTCTGTATTTTTTCTTTTATTCTGAAGACCTTGTTGAAATCCCAATCCTTACTTCTTCAATAGAAACTAAAATAATTATACTCATTCTGAAGTAGTCTAACTATAAATGTGCCATTACATATCCTATGTTCTCAGTGTATGGCTGTTTTAAAGATCTATTCAGGTGGTAAGAACAATGCACTGTTCTGATTAAAAAGGAGGGAAAGATTTGCTACACTGAGTGTGATTATGGGTGAAGAAATGTGAAGTTTCAAATCAGAATATGTATGGGATTGAAGTTGAGATGAAAATGAAGAAAATCAGTAATTTGAAAGCAACGTGTCCTCAGGTTTTTCTCAAAGCACCATTATCAAAATGCTTCTGTATGTTTAGCTACTACCTTCAAAACACAGGACTCGGAAGTAGGAGACTGCAATTCCGTGCTAGTTATAACACTTAAAGACTATATGCCTTTGGACAAATCACTTCATCGATGAAATCACAGTCTTGCAATCACACATATTAGATATATTCAGAATTCTTTGTTACCTCTAAATCACTGATGAATTAGTATGAATAAGTTGCATATATTTTTCTTTTGTTTAATTGCATTCATTTTAATTTAAACATTGGTAGTTTACACTCTGGCATGTACACTTTTGCAGAGAAGTGCTGACATACCAGGCACTATTAGTGTTCACGTTATATTAACCCAATGTGAATGCTCTTCAAATATGAACTGGCTTCAGTCTTTTAAGGAAAAATATAAAATCACCTAACACAATAAGTTTCTGTTCACTCTCGTAGCCTGTGAACACCTCATCTTTTTATATAATGATCTGACTCACAGTTAGAGATTAGGAACCATCTATGATAACTTAAAAATAAGAAAAAATGAAGCAGGAAGGAGGGTAGTACAGAAGAAAGGAAGGAGGGAAAAATATGGCTAAGAATTTTCTCGAGAGTGCAGTTATCTTTCTCTTTTTGTCTTTCCTTAATACATTGGGCCCATTGAGTTGATTCTTACTTTATGTTTTTAGATAATAAATTGAGTCTCACCTTATACTTTCAGCAGGAGCTTGACCTTTTTTACACATTATTGTGAACCTTTAGGAAGGCAGCCTACATCCTGAACAACTGAAAAAGCACCTGAGGCCTATTTTATATTAAATGCTATTTGTTTAAATTAATGCATAGGTACGTTGATACATTAATTAACATTATACTATTAATGTGTCAGAAGACATCAGTACCCATGGAAGGACCCATATGTGGCAAAAACGAGGGGTCACAAAAAACAAAAAAACCCAAGAAGGCCCTCCAGAGATGGAGTGACATCATGGCTGCAGCAATGGACTCAGCTAGAAGAATGACACAGGACCAGACCATGTTTCCTTCTGTTTCGCCAAAGGTCCCAATGGTCAGAGCCAACCCAGCAGAAGCTAACAACAACACCAACAACAAAACAACAACATTAAATTGCAAAGTGATAACCTGTACATGTCTTTACTATTGCAACGCCGTGCATGCAGCTGATGGCTACGGAATAGTTTCATTTTAAAACACTCACAAAAATGTCTACTTTTTTGGATATACTTTTATGTAAAAAAATTATCAGAAACCTTTTGGGGTGAAGACACCAACTTCACCATAATTCTACAAGATGATGTACACAAAAAGATATGTATTCATGGCTGAATTTGACTTTTAGATTTTGTAGAAATAAAGAGATGTTAATTATCTGTCTTATAGTGCATAGCGATATATTAATGGAAAGTCAATATATATCTATTTTATAATTAGATTTCAGAATTTCAAAAAAGAAAGAAAAAATACTAGCAGAATGATTCTGAGTGGATTCTCTGAGCACTCATTTTCTAAAATAATCATCATTGCATCTAAATTACTAAGAATGTTGATTGGGACAGTACATAGGGCACATCTTTATTTAATTAATTCTTCTTGATTTCCTTTTTCCTCCTTAACCTGAACACTATACAGTGGCAATAAGAGATATTTAGCAAATTGAAGCTAAGATGAATGGGGTAAAGAAAGAGGAGAGCAAAAATGCTTTGCTTTATTGAATTAAAAAGAATTTTTTTTCTCACCATTTCCAGCAACATACCTAAATGGGGGACAAACTCGCTGCTCAGAGGGTCACCTTAAGGACCGAGGACCTAAACTGACGGCCAACGAGCAGCAGTGCTTGATGCCTGGCGAGAGGTTAGTGAATCAGTCATTTCCGCTGACTTGTGAGCGCTCTGCGCAAACTGCAAAAGAGCAAGGCAAACTGCCCACGAGAATCACTTCTACTCCCCGCCTTAACACTGAACGGGAAGAAGCGAATGATCTAAAATCACAAGGAGTGAGAAGAAAAGGCACCCGGACTGGGGGCCTGCCGGAGCGTCAAGAGCCTGTGTCCGTGAAAGTCGTGTGCTGATGGGCGTTTCCCACAAGACAGACAGAATCCACTGCAGACGTCCTATAGTTTCTGGGGTTACTTTGGGGGAAGGAATCAGCACAACCAAGAAGGAAGATGCGAGGCTCCTCGGAAAAGACACAGTCCAGCCCTGCTGGCGAGGAAATCAGAAGCCTGGTTAGTAGCCAGTTTTCCGCTTCCCTTGTTGAGAATGGCAGCGCCAGCAAGTTCCGGGGCTATTCCATCCAGGGAAGGTTACAACACAACACTGTCCCCTCACTGTTTCTGGAGCCCCAGAGGGAGCCCAGAGGGAGCTCCTCGGAGATCTGGATCATACCCTTACACAAGCCCCCCCTGAGCTTAGTTGCTGGCACAGAGAAGCTATGTAAGAAAGCAAGAGAATGACAAGCTCTTAGAACCAGAAGGAATCAGAGAGACGGTCTGTCCTAATAGTTCCCAAAGTGCTGTCCCCAAGCAATCTGCTTCGAAACCACCTTGGTGTCTCCTGCAAGAGGGGATTCCTAGGCGCCCCTCCCCACTGCCCCATCTACTGGAAGCATAGCTTGGTGTCTGCAATCCCACAAACACTCGAATTTTTTAAAATTTTTATATGCACCGTTAGTTTTAAGAAATGTCTTCAAAATTCAGTCATGGATCAATTCATTACCTCCTAATCCTCCACCCTTACTGCTTGAAATTACCATCAATAACCAATGACATCAAAAATATCACTTCTAAAAGCAATCAGAAGTGCACATGTGATATAAAGTCAAACAAGGGTGTTAATTTTAATAACACTTTCAGAAAACTAAGCTATATTTTAGGAAAAAATTCTGGACAGAATATATTAATTTCAGTTATAAGAGAAATTAAATAAAAATATGATATTCTTTTATTTGGATAGAAGTATTATTTTTCATTTTGTAGTAATCACTTATAAACATAAATTATCTCTCATGAAACCTCATTAGACTACAAAACCTGGGTATTTATGATTATTTGTTGGTCAATATTTAAATATCAAAACGCAATTTATTTAACAATTTTAGTTTGGTTGATTCATCAACCTCTATGTTTTGAAATATAAAATTCCTGAGTTTTCCTTTTCCCGGATGATCCACATATATCAAGGAGTCCTTGCAGGAATGGACTATGCTTCGTGTGCCATGGCTCTTCTAGGTCACACAGTACAAACACTCCCAGAGATAAGTAGGATGACTGCTTGCCTGGCTCATTTTGCCAAAAACTGTCCCTGACACTGACTTAATGAAAAGGATGAGACTTAGTAATCTATGTATTATTTTTTTAAACCACACATTTCTTGGTATATTTGGAAATCAACAAGTAGAAGAATCATACAGTAACACATAATTCATTCCAATTTTGTTGGAAAGTTGGAGTAAAAGAGTTGTGTTAGAGGTGGGCTACAGTGAACACCGAGCTATAGTAAATACCTCTTAAATTCAATGCCCACCTGAAAGAAACCAATTACTTATTAAAATATTGCCATCCACTTGAAGGTGAACAAACGGCCATCTAGCTCAGAAGCAAAAAAGCAAAAAAGCCCACATGGAAGAAGCACACCAGCCAGTGCAATCACGAGGTGCCAAAGGGACCAAGTATAAGGCATCATGCAAAAAAAAAAGATATATGTGTATATATGTATGTACATGTATGTGTGTATGTATGTGTATAAGTGTGTGTGTATATACATATATATGTGTGTGTATATATACATATATATATATGCGTGTATATATATATATATATATATGCGTGTATATATATATATATATATATATATATATATATATATATATATACACCATATTGAATGAAGGGGGAAGTGCAGAGTGGAGACCCAAGGCCCAAGTGTCGGCCAATGGAGATCCCCTCATAGAGGGGTTTAGGAGAGGAGATGGGTTAATTAGGGTGCGAGGTAGTACCGATGAAAAACACAGCTTTCCCCCAGATCCTGGATGCTTCCTCCCCCCAACTACCATGATCCGAATTCTACCTTGCAGGGCTGGATAGGACAGAACTTGTACACTGGTACATATGAGGGCTGGAGGCACAGGGAATCCAGGGTGGATGATACCTTCAGGACCAAGGGTGTGAGGGGTGATGCTGGGAGAGTGTAGGGTGAGTGGGTTGGAAAGGGGGAACTGATTACAAGGATCCACATGTGACCTCCTCCCTGGGAGAGGGACGGCAGAGAAGGGGGGGAAGGGAGACTCTGGATAGGGCAAGATATGACAAAATAACGATGTATAAATTACCAAGGGCACATGAGGGAGGGGAGAGCGGGGATGGAGGGGGAAAAAAAAAGAGGACCTGATGCAAAGGGCTTAAGTGGAGAGCAAATGCTTTGAGAATGATTGGGGCAGGGAATGTATGGATGTGCTTTATACAATTGATGTATGTATATGTATGGACTGTGATAAGAGTTGTATGAGCCCCTAATAAATTGTTTTAAAAAAAATATTGCCATCCAGTCGCACGAAGCCACGCTAAACCTGTTTAAAGCACTGACTTGTAAGCTTTGATAGAAAGCTTTTTTTTTCTTTCACTTTTAACTAAATGTTAACTTGATACTAAACTAAAAATGTAAATTCCTTCAAAGGTGAGTGTCCTAATTTCAATATGTTTTAGCCTTTTATACATGTATTTGATTGAGAACTTTTAGGGTAATAAAATATCCATTACTTTTAAAATGGAAACTCTCTAAGAGGAAAAATGTATTAAAGTCACTTATTTTAATGTGCCTATGTATAAGTTGACTTTCTTAAAATGCATAAGTAAAATCCCCAGGCTGTGTTAGACATAACTTAAGAGGAGGTAGACTTAAAAACCAAACTACTGGAAAGAAACTCAATAAAAAAATTATTATTCCATTGATGTGAGAATCTGTCCTGAAACTGGGATATATATATATGTCCTGAAAACCATGCAGACTCTGTCTTCTGTTTGATAAAGTCCTAGCATGAGTCATATTTGTTAGGTCAATGAAAGCATACTGATTTATGATCATACCGAGTAAAAGGCGACACGGATGTGTCTGTCCACACTGATTGCAATTTAGAGCAACCAGATGTTGCTGGCACATTTTTCCATGAGATTTGGTTCATTTAGTCCAAACGATTAGGGGGAGAGCGCATGCTAGAGTGAATCTACTCTCCTGTAAGCAAAGCTGAGGTAATGATGGAGCAAAACAGCTTAGCCACAGCAAGTCGGCGGGAAGTTTCATTCTGCCCCCTCTGTGCATTCATCTGTGCACATGACGGCTTGGAGAGACGGTGCGTTGATCAGGTCGGCAGCACCATCAGCATGCGGATACTCATCACGACTTCTCATTTTCATGTCACGCAGATGGTGTAGCTGCTAGACTGCAATTTTCTTTTCTATGTATTTTTAATCGGACCCTTTTTTAGATATTGACTGCACCCTCTTATAGATATTAGAAGCCAAGCTAAATTACTTCTCTATTAGCAACAACTTGAAGTAACCACGTATTGAAAGAAAACACTTGTGTATACAGGTACAGCGTTTGTTTGCTAATTGTCTCTGTGTTTAAAGTAGCTTTGCCTGTCACCAATATTAGGTAACTTGTTTCTATAATGTTTTGGATGAATGGCTGAGGTATATCCCCGATATGCAATTGAATGAATGGAGGCTACGGTCACTTCAAGGAAGAGTCAAAAAATAAAATAGGATCTTAGATAAGATTTTATAAGATTAATAAATAATCTTAGATAAGATTAATCTGGCTCATTCAACCAGTTTTATAAATGAAGAGAATATAAAATATTTGAAGGAGTACAAACAGGGTATGAGTTGAGACCTAGAAGTATATTTTATGCATTGTCCTATTATCTGTAACTTATGATTACTCGCCTATATTCTCCTTGGCTCACATCTTGAAGTACAGTTAAAATCACCTTTATGTTTAAAGCCCATTGAGCTCTCACAAAATCCCCAAAGGCAAGGCCACCCAGTGTGGAGGCCTCAACCAGATATGTTTGGCGACTCCTGTCTCTGTGGACAATTTGTTTCAATATGTTATAACCCAGATATGGAACAATTTGTTTAAACATGCATTAGAACCTGTCCTGAATAGACATCTGCACAACGGTATTCATTGCAGCTTTAGTCACGATGTAAAAAAAATTAACAACCAAAGGGATCACCAAGCCATGAAAGGCTAAGCACAATGTGGTACAACCCTAAACATTGAGGGTGCTTCTGCAAAACCTTTTGTAGCATCAATGGGCCTGGGATGCATCATGATAATACACAGAGGTAAAGATGTCACCTGCATATGAACACATACTGTATACACCTCTTTTCTAAGAAGACATGCATAGGCATACACAAAGACAACAATGTTCATTGACGGTTAACCCGTACAAAGCAGAAGAAGGGGGAAATACCTCTGGGAGCTTTAAACTGGCAAGCAGCTATCTAAAATAGAACTATTGGGCTCTACTCTTCAGAAGCAGAACAGTAAGAAGTGGGTAACTAAAAGCTTAAAGAAATAAGTTATCAGGCTGTTAGTTTACATGAGCTGTGCCCCCAACCACCAGAGGACCAAGATGTTTCCTGGCCAATCTGATCACTGATCTGTCTGATCAGGGTCACAATAGATGGTTGTCAATCGAATGGGCGGAAAAATATAGAATAAAACTCAAATTCTTAAAAAGAAAAAGCCAAACTAATGGAACCACGTGAATCCAGTGTTCTTCCTAATACTATCATGCTGAGACACTCTGAAATTTGAGCTGAAACTAACACTATATATCACATTTTCTCAACAACAAAAAAAAGAAAGAAAAAAACAGCGATTCACCAAATAGATGCTGAAAAACATATGAATCCAAGAGGTCAACACAGAAGCAAAGATGGGAAGATAAGAGTGGAAGGAGGCAAACCAGAGGGTTATAAGGGAGATACCAGAACACAATTAATTGAATGTTTACAAATTATGACAAATATAACTAATGCCAATCATCTATTTGTGTGCATAGTGCTACATGAGGATCTAGTTGCTATGTAAACTTTCCTCAAAGCAATAATAAAATATTATTTGTAAATTATATTATAAAATCCATGACACCATAAGAGATACAGTGAGTGATTTATTGATGGGGGGTATAGAATAATGAGTAGACCAATCTATTTGCATAATTGCTGATTTATCAATCAGTGCATGTGAAAATTCCTTAAAGTGTTCTGTGATCCTCCTTTTCAGGAAAAAATGGAGCGCAGACACCCTCTCTTCTTGTTTTAATTTATATTTTATTGTCAAATGTGCCCTTCCTAGTTAACTTCATTTCTCCCACAAGAAGAAAACGAGTAATTCTGTTACTGATCAAAATGCTATAGCTATTTTAACCTCCTTTGTATTAAAATAAGAGACAGAATTTTGTCTTCATAAGTCTCTAAAATAACTTATTTAATGTCTGCTTTGATGCTGTTTAGTTCATTCTGTTGCCTGTGAAACCTTATTCAAAGGAGTCCTTTAATAGAAGTTATTCTTTTTCCTGCGTGATGACCATCAATACAAGTCTTACTCAGAGCACGCAGCAAAAAATGTGAATATTAATTTGTTATCTGGTCATATTAAATATACATTTAAAACTTTCATAATATAAATTTATAGGGACATATATTCCACCCATGCCTTGACTTGAAATCTCTAGGCTACAGTTTTTATTTCTAGAATTTGATCTATTTTAATGTTACTGGTTTCTGACTTGTATACACCATGAACAGCAGCAAGATGATAGGTCAATGGGCAGAGAAAAGCACTTTTATGCAGTCTAATCTTCATCCAACAGAGTGTAAGAGCAACCAGGAAGAACACGGGAATATTAGAGACCATCACTTTTTTTCTCCTAAGTCTCAAATTAGTTCAAAATTAAAAGGTAAAATATATATTTACATAGAATATATAAAGTTTAGATCTCATGCACTCTATAGGTTAACATGTTATCATTTACACAACTATTACCTTAATTATTTACTAGCCTCATCCAAGTCATGATTCAGTTATCTTTTATTAATAAAGAATCTTATGGATGAGACGATGATGAATTTTTTTGAAGGCTGATTTGATATCAAAACAGTAAAGATATAGGTTGAGCTTGTTATTTAGCAATGTGGAGATTATTGGTGAAATTAATGAATAAGACCACTTTCCATGGCAGTTTATGCTTAAGTTCTAACAAGAAGAAGCTCAATGGGAAATATGTGGGCAGAAACTGGAGAAAGCAGACAGATTAATATTGCAAAGCAAACACAAACTGCAAAGGAAACTAAATCTACAGTTGCTGCATAGAGAGAGTTGGGTCTTTTTCTAAATTTGATTTTGGGTTTTTATCACAGAAGAATTAAAGAAAGTATGGCTCCAAGGCTGGTTTGAATTGCCGAGTAGAGAGACAGCTGATGCTGTTGGACATAAAGAGATTTGACTGGAGCATTTCGTTGAATAATTAAGAGAAGCTGAGAACTAGTGCATCCATGGAAGGTTGGCAAGCTGGAAGATGTACGTGACCAGTCGGCATAGCTGAGTAGTTCATTACACACCTATTCAGTTATCTTAGTGCAGTCTAACACTAATGGAAGGTTGGATTTGGTTAGAATATTTTCCCTTCTTTCTTCTTGTTTAGTGCTATTGAGTCAGTTGGATTTCTAGTGACCCTATAAAGAAAGGGATTGAGTTCTTAAGTTTTACTACCAGTGAATGATTATGATCATTCACAATGAATCTTAAGTTGAAAAGATGAATAATGAAGAAGGGATGGGTGTAATGGGTTATAGATCTCAATAGAATGGCAGGTTTGTTGTAATGAAAGGAGTGAGCTGAGAGCTGAGTTGAATACTTCAACGGGAAGCTGCGGAAGTGTTTCAGTTACTAGTACGGAGCAGAGAGGTGAGGGCATGCAAGGGAGTGACTATGATAAAGTGAAAGGTCTTGGGAGGAAAGACACTTGATAAAAAAATTGAACTTTTTCTTAAGTTCCTTCAATTTCAGATATACTGTGTTCTTCCTTTCTGGTCGTCTAACTCAAGGTGCTTGCACATTTCCTTTAATATTGGGCTTTCTCTTCTCAAGAGGCTCTTTGACATGTTCTGTTCAGTTCTTCCTTCATCGGTTCTTCCATTTGCTTTAGGCACTCTGCCATTAAGAGAAAGGTCCATAGTCTCTTCGGACATCCACTTTGGGTTTTCTTCATTTCCTGTCTTCTTTTTCCATGAATAATGGTCTTGATGTCCTAGCAAAGCTCACCGGGAAGCATCAGAAGAAGATGGTAAGAACACACAGAGTCACAGTACCAAAGACACCCAGTCAACATTCTACCTTTTCAGAGGTAGCATATGAGCAACAACCACTGGTGCTGAAGGAAGAAGTTCAAACCATACTAAATGTATTAGCCAAAAACATGGCTCAAGGAATTGATGGAATACTAACTGAAATGTTTCAGCAATCTGAAGAAGCACTGGAAACAATCACTAATCTGTGCCAGGAAATTTGGACGACAGTTACCTGGCCAAGTGACTGGAAGAGAGCCACATTTGTCCCCATTCCAAAGAAAAGTGACTCAACAAAAAGTTACATTATAGAGTGATATTGCTGATAGACAAGTGAAATTTTGCTTCATATCATTCAACAAGGATTGTAGTGATACACTGCCAGAAATTCAGGCAGGATTTAGAAGAAATCTTGGAGCAAAGGATATTATTGTTGATGTCAGCTGATTCTTGGCCAGCAGCAGAGAAAACCAGAAAGAGGCTTACTTGTGTTTCATTGACTATGCCAAGCCATTTGACTGTGTGGATCATAATAAACTGTGAGTAACCTTGAGAAGAATGAGGATTCCAGAGCACTTCATTGTGCTCAGGTGGAACCTGTGCGTGAATCAAGAGGCAGTTGTGTGAAGAGAACAGGAAATACTTCATGGTTTAAAATCTAGAAAGGTGCACATTAGGGCTGAATCCTCTCACCACACGTGTTCCACCTGTATGCTGAGCAGATCACCAAAGAAGCAGGATTATATGAAGGAATATGTTGCCTCCGGATTGGAGGAAGGCTTACTAACAACTTAAGAATGTAAAGATAAATATGATACCTCCTGAAATTAAAAAAAGTTTTTGAATGACCTACAGATGAGTCACATGAGCTATCTCTTTGGGGTACACATTATAAGTTATTTAGAAGGGACTGGGAATGAAGGGAGTTGTTACATCAAGAACCCTATCAGAGAACCATGTCCAAAATTGTTATTGCTGAAAATACCTCATTCAATTTGAAGTATTAAGTTTTTTTAATCTCATCTCATTCTGATTGCCACCAGAAACTTCCAAATAAATACCACCACCACCACCCCGTACAAGGGTTAAAGTGAATAATCTGCTAATGAAGTACTACAAACCCACCAGCTGCTCCTGGGCTAAAGAAGGTGACTCTGCACATCTGTGTACCGACTCACAGCCCTGACCTAGCAACGACGGGTTATTATTACAAGGCAGGCAGCTGTCATTGAGATGTGTGCAAGCTGAACTCCAATAAAAACCTCCCTCTCCTATCACTAATGTGCGCTGTCAGTCAAGGTCCACATATTACCACACCAACTCAAACACCAGGAAAGTGAACTGCAGATAAAAGATTAGATGTGTGTGTATTATACTTAGTTTTAGTCCACCAACATGAAAATTTAAACCAGTGCCCATGAAAAAAGAATCAATTGCAGTTAGTTTTGTTTTAAAACAACAGTTTCTTTCAATCTGTAATACTTTTGTATTTCTTCTACAAAGTAGACTTCTCCATAGCTAGATACAGGATGATTTATAACCCCAGGATTTAAGGTAATGCTAGTTAATAGGCTGCACTGAATATATATGTGATGGAAGAATTAATACATGGATCATATAGAAATACAAGGAAGTCCTGCATATATTTGAAGAAATATATAAGTAGGAAGCACCTTTTATTGCTTGTAAAACAATAAAGTATGATGAAATGATGATTTTCTTTGCCTAACTAAATTAACTAATTTCAAAAGATTACAGGTAATACAGTGTTATGGTGTTGTTACTGTTAGTTGTTATTTCCAACGGATAACCACCTTCTTCACAATGGAAGCAAACACCGCCTGTGTCTGTGCCATTCTCGCGACTGCTCTTATGCTGGAGCCCGTTGCTGTAAGTTCCCTGTCAATCGAATGTGCTGAGGGGCCTTCCTCTTGTCTGCTGCCCCAGTGACTGCTCTTTGCTAGTTACACGCCCAAAAAACATGTGATGAATGAGCCTCACCATCTTCACTTCTCAAAGGCTTTTTGACGGTACTTCTAAGACAGACTTACGGTATATGCTTCTCTGGCTGTCCCTGATACTTGGAATATTTGTCATCAGCACCATTATCCCAAGGCACAGTTTCTTCTTCAGTATTCCTTATTCAATATCCCACAATTCCATGTAAAAGGCTATTGAAAATGCCCTGGCTTGGGTCAGGAACACTTTAGTTCTTAAAGTAACATCTTTGTTCTCAAGAGGTCAGAGGTCCTGGGCAACAGATAGACCCAATCCAATGCAACCCTCCATTTTATGACTGCCGCTTCCATAATCAGTGACTGGATCCAAGCAAGATGAAATCCTTGAAAACTCCATTTTTTTCTCCCATTCATCCTATTTTCCCTCACAGGTTGTTAATTAGCCTTCCTCGAATCCTACCATCGCCTTCTTCTTTATATCATCCAATTTCTCTTGTTACTTGCTCAGCATACAGATTGAAATAGTGAGAGGCTACCATCTTGTTGTATACCTTTAAAATTTTGAAACCAAGTTTTATGACACTTAAAAATTAAACTCACTGCCAGAGAGCTAATTCCAACTCTGAAACCCACAGGAGGCAGTACTAGTCTATCCTACAGCATCACTATGAGTTTTATGATAGTCTTTAAAAATTATCTTGGGAAATATTAAGTTGACTATTAGAGATTTAGTGGAAACATACACTGTTGATAAAAATAAAGTTGTCTTCTTTTCAATGTACAATCTTGACTGGTATCATAGTGGTGACACCTTGGGCTGCTAGCTCCAAGGTCAACAGTTCTAACCCATCAGCTGCTCCATGGGAGAAAGATGATACTTTATAATTTCATAGAGTTAAAGTCCCAGAAACCCACAGGAGTAGGTCTACCCCACCTTACAGAATCACTATTGTTCAGAATACACTTGATGACAGTGAATGAGTTTGAGAATGATCACTAACCCTTAAGCACTGTATCACATCCTGCTGTGATAAAAGTGATGTTTGGCTTTTGCAATTCCCTTGCCCATCTAATTCCTAAAACTAAACTGGTTAAAACTAGTGCTCATATTTTAACTTCTTATATTGATTTGAGTAAGAATGCCCGGTGAAAATTGGTTTTTCATTCAACAACTCCTACCCATTTGCTTTGTCACACTGATTGTGACCCCCACAGTCTAAGCGCACTCTCCCCATTTCCTCTGATAGCAATTGCTTTGGTTCCTCCTTCTGCCTTATCCCTTCCTGGCTTCTGAACTTTACCCATGGGCCAATGCTGTCCTTTTGATCTCCGATGCGTGGTTGCTGAAAGGAGTCTATCCCTTCCTGGTTTGTTGTTCACCCTACAGGCCTGTCTATCGCATCCCTGAAAGCTGAACCACGTGGTGAGTGCTGCCTGCCCTGGGCTACAGGCTTTTTAAGGTGCTTGATCCTTGGGGTTCAATTAGTTTCCATGGGATGTAAATCTGACCTTTTTTATGGGCTAGGCAGGGTTTCCTTCCACATTTCTCTCCCCTCTATCCAGCCAGCACCCTCTATTGTGAGCCCATTCAGGGATGTCAACTACGACAGCTGGGCAACAATGAGTTCTTCTGGTCTCAGAGTCATGGAGGCTCAGTTCCATGTGGTCTGTAGTTGTTTCCAGGGGCTTTTTGCACATTAGTGGTAAGTAGAGTCCTTGTTCGTTGTCTGTGCTTAATCTGGAAGCTCTGCTGACACCTGTTTCCTTTGGGTGACCCTGCTGGCATTTGAAATACCAGTGACATACCTTCCAGCCTCTCAGCAACTCACAAGTCACCACAATAGGACAAACTGACAGGCAAGTGGTGGAAGAGGAAGACCATCAATGAGATGGATTGACACAGTGGCTACATCATTGGGCTCAGGCATAGGAACAATTATGAGTTGGTTGAGGGGGTTTCATGTTGGGCTGCTCACCACAAGGTGGGCAGGTTTACTCCACCAGCAGGAGAAACATGTGGCTTTTCACTCTCAAAAAGAGCTACAGCCTTGGAAATCCACAGGGCAGTTCTATCCTGTCCTGTGGGGTTATTGAGAGTCCAAATCGACTTGATACCAGTGAGGTTTTATATTCAAATATAGATTTATAGCACATGTAATAGCATATGTAGAAATACTCTCTGTCGTAATTATAGTGCTTCACAGGTTTATTTTTATTACTGGGAGATGAAAATGAGCTTAATGTTTGTTTTTAGATCTAAAAGTTTAATGGAAAGAGTATACAATCAGACAAGAAAGGGAAGAGGCAGACAAAATGCAAATTAGTTTTATTTTTTTCCATTATGATTTTTATCTTCAATCTCATCTTTGAAACTTGGAAGGACAAACCCCATGACAAGGGGAGGAGTGTGACATAACTCACTCCTTTTTCTTTTTCTTCTTCTTCTTCTTCTTCTTCTTCTTCTTCTTCTTCTTCTTCTTCTTCTTCTTCTTCGTTTCTTATAATCAGATGTTTCTAAGTCATTAGATATCAAAATTTAAGAATCTGATGAATAGAGCCAAAACTTTTTCTATTAACAAAGGGCACTTTGGGAATATGGACTTAGAAAAGAAAAAAATCAAAGCACTGTGTAGCAGTAAACTAAGCTGTTTAAATAACCTAACGTAGCTCCTCCTTTATCAGCAGAACAGGGCAACAGTTTAGGAATCTCTTCTTCTGACCTCTCGGCTGAGCCATCTGCAGCATGGCACACTAAGGACCATATGTCCACACTGGACCCTCCACTGGATTAGGTAATGATTCATTCTATGTTTATTAAATCCACCACTTTGTTTTCTAGTCTTCATGCCAAATTTACCCTGGCAAGAGAATCGAGGGGCTACTGAATGCAGAGCCCAAGTGTTCGTTGATCTTTCTGAAAATAGCACTCAAGCTCATTAAGCATTTGCATGTCATGCATCGTTTAAAAGAAACGTGATTCAGAGGAGCCATAAACTATTAAACATGATTAAAATGGTCAATTACTTAATTTTAATTTTTTTGTGTTGTTCTCCAAATAAAATGCCTTCCCACCAATTCTGACTCATGGCAACCCTGTAGGTCAGAGTTCAATTATCAGAGGATGTCAAAGGTTTCAATTTTTTCACAAAAGCAGACTGCTACAGCTTTCAAAAACAGTGGAATTTTGAAGTTGAATTTGGGTGAAACTCAGTGCCTAACCGTTGCATTGCCAGGACATCACGAGTGTGAGCGGGTTTGAGAACACTCTCCTGACTAGCTCATCACTTCATTCAAAGTATTTTCTATATTATTACTTGCTTGTTTTTCCCTAAGTATCAGTGACAAGGTCTACACTTTCTATTAGACTACATTTTCAATTGGTTTGGTTCTAAAGTTAATATTTTCAATCCTGTCTGGGTTCAAATTCCTATGCTGAATCTAAAAAACTGGTTCAAGTTATAATATCCCTCTGAAAAGCTAAAGTACATCAAGCTGAGTTTAAGCTTATTCAGACTAATACACATTAGTAATTTATCCATTACTCATGATATTAACTATGTAAAACTATATGGCTTTCCAATTTGGTGTCTTTTTTTGTACATTGTCTTCTATACTAATATTTACTACTAAAGTAATAACCAAAAATTCTCTGCCATCAAGTCACTGCTAACTCACAGCAACCTTCTGTGGCTTTTCTGAGACAGTAACTGTTTGTGGGAGTAGAAAGTCCAGTCTCTCCTGCTGAGCGACTGGTGGTTTGAACTGCCAACCATGCGGATCAGCGCCCAATGGTTCCCATGATACCTTCAGGGCTAATAAGAAATAGCCATTTGTGGATATCATGGGTGTTTTAAATTTGATTTTGCTAATAAAAATGGTTGAAATAATTAGAAATCATGAGCAGAACACACATACAAACATAGCAGCTATCAAATATCTATCTGTATCTCTATTTAACTATCTAGCTATATATATATCTACATGGTATATGTATATATATATGTGTGTGTGTGTGTATATGTGTAAACATGTGAGCAAACATTGGAAATTTCTTTCATGCTTCTCAATACAATACTGGTTATTAGAGGTAAGTTGTCTTTTGTTGTGGCAATAAGCAATTTAGCTTCGTCCTTACATGCAAATATTTCATGATCATTATCAAGTGTACTAGCCTGATGGCAACAGCACTTCTGATCATTGTGAAATGTATTGCCTCATTAGTAATGTTACAATAATAAATAAGATATCATTGAAGATATATAAAAATATCTACATTTTTTCACTACCAAAAGATGTCTCCCTTGAGGGCTCCCTGCAGACATTTTTGTCTACTCATTGAAATATTTTTAAAGTCAGATTATGTCGTATTTACTCTTTCATTACGTGATATTGGTTGAAGTATTTTTCAATTAGATATTCCATATCTTCATTATTTTGCTGTTTCATTATTTGTTTCCTTTTTAGCATGTTAGCAAGGCGGAAGGGCAGTGGTAAAAGGAAGCCCTAGAAGAGATGGAATTACACCGCGGCTACAATGGGTTCCAACATAGGAACAACTGTGCGGATGGTGCAGGCCAGGGGCTGTTTGGTTCTGTTGTACATAAGGTCACAGTGAGCCCAAACTGGCCCGATGGCTCCTAATAACTACAACTTAATTTTCATGAGCTTATTTTTCAATGTTTATCAAGAATATAAAATAGATCTGTTTTTGACTTATTTAAAAAATAATGTTTTACTGTGAATTGGGTGAAGCCAGCCATGTGTTTTTACAAAGTCAAATGTATTCCATTAGAACGACTATCCTTTATTCTGAAATCGTGTATTTCCTGCATTTGGGCACCAAATGCATTAAAGCTAATAGCATATGGTGACGTGTTTTTTCTGTTGTGTAGTTTTGACTGGCCATGATAAAAGCTGGAAAGCACACAAACTCTCCTAATGAAAAAATATAACTGTATTTTCAATTTGTAGATTACTGGTCCTTAAACCTTGAGCCTGGGACATACAGACCCAGGGACGTGCTCGCCCCCTGTGTCACATGTGAATTATTCCTTGGGGAACCCTCCAGAAAATTACACAGCAATATAAACGCTGTGCCTTAATTAATTCAGGTCCATATAAACGTGAACTTAATAAAAATACCAAACAAATGGGTTTTCAATCAATACCATGATCACATCATCTTTCATTCAACAGGGAATGACTACCTTTGAGAAAGAATAACTCCATGTAAATAAGCAAACAGGAACATGCTTGTAGAAAACCTTACAGATATCTAAGTAGATTACAGGAAATCCTGCCATCAGTCAAACAAACTCATCATCATTCCTTCAACTCATCATCATTCTTTCAAAGATCCACGGGGGTGGTATTCTGGAGACTCGTGACATTCCCCACTTTCTTCACTAAAATGCCAATAGTAAGACCTGCCAAGCCGGCTTTAATTCTCTCATAAATATCTTCCGATCCAAAATCAACAGCAATGGCTTTTGTTTCCACTTTGAATTTTTTCTGTATTTCTTGCTGGAAACTTGATTCCGTTTATCTTGTGATCTGCTGAGAAGGACCACTTTCCTTCCAGGCTTGGCCAACTCTTCTGCATACGACTTTCCATTCCCATAAGTACTCTCGTTAACAAATGCCCCTTCCCTGAACCCCGGTGCCACCCCAGGTGCCTCTCCCAACCTCCAGACCTGAAAGGCCGTGAGGCTGCGCAGTGGATGCACAGGGCCATGTGGACCAAGAAGCCAGCTTCCACTCAGTAGAGGAGATGAGCAGCCAGGATAGCAGTATCCGAGTGCTTTTCGACTAGGCCTCACTAGCTCGGTAAATGAAAATAACAAACAAACAAAAACCGAACCAACGAATCCAGGAGCTGGGCAGTTGCCCTTGACAGTGAGCACCACCTAAAATCTATCGTCATATCTCAAATTGTCAAGTTGCTCTTAACAGCGCATTATCTTTACAACATGAAATTTATGGCAAAAATGATTTTTTGTATTATTTGCATTTTAGTCCTTCATTAAAGCCCTATAATAATGATTTATACTATACCTTAAATTATGTAAATATCACTCCAGGAAAGGCTCTGAACAATGAGGGAGAGGGGAAAGGCAGCAAACACTGTTTAAGAAGATATTAATTAAGTTATAGCAATAAAATGTTGAACTTCATAAGTCACAGAGGCACATGTTTAGAACAATGAATAAAGCTATCTACTATTAAGAATGCGTGTCCTGAATGATCATTTAAAATCAATCATTTATGGTCACTTATTCCAAATGATATTAAAAACTAGACAGTACAGATTAGATATTGTTACTGCTATGCTTCTATCAAGTATTTGTCTGACCTTCTCTATAATTATTACTTGAAATAATGATACTATTTTCATGCCATTTGTTTGAATTACTATTTAATTAACAGAGTCATTAAACTATATTCAACTCCACCTGTTACATAAATATGATAGAATGATAGTTCACAGGATACAGCCGAACATCCTGGGACGTAGCAGTTCATGGTGCTTCCCAGCTGCTGACCGTGTGGTTAATCTGTTCTAGAAAATCACTAAAAGTTGAAATTGAAGCCATGACACAGTGAGTTGGTCTATTTCTTTTGGTGAATTAGCAATTTCCAAATGCCTATGTGCACTGCTGAATCATTAAAACTAACCCCACCCCCCATTTACACTATATAAATCATGGATGTTTTAGCAAAAATGGTTAATGAAGGGTAGTGATGTGTTTTACAAAGTCATAATAAAGACTCCTTTCTTTATCCCTTTCATCTCCGCTTCAATTTGTTCAAACCTTATTAATTCACTCTGTATTGTTGCCTGGCTGGGGTAAAGAAAATAACAAAATTAAGAGGAGGGAATTAAATACAGATATGTCCCATCTACTGTCCCAATCAACATTCTTAGAAAGTTAGATGCGATAATAACTCTTGTAGAAAATGAATGCTCAAGGGGTCTATTCAGAATCATTCTGCTTGCACTCTTCTTTTGCATTCTGAAATCTATTCATAAGTGCTTGTCATTCAGTAGATTGTGACTCAAAGCGACCCTGTAAAGACACGGTCGAACTGTCTGTCCCTATGGATTTCCGTCTCTTAATTCTTTAGGGCAGTAAAAAACCTCCTCTGTCTCCTTCAGAGCAGCTGGCGGTTTATTGGATAAAGAACAAAAACTTCATATGCACCATCAATGTTAAAAAATATCTTCAAAACTCTCATGTAACAATTTATTGCCTCCTACTCCCCATCCCTACTGCTTATGTATTCGTGTCCCTGACTGCTAGCCAAGACTTTCTGTGAGGTCCTCCTGGAGCTCTTGTTAGCGGTTTCCATTCGTTCTGTCAACATAACTGCAGAACATTCCTTTACTTATTTTCCTCAATCCACCTTTAATTATCTCTGATGCACAGCCGGATCTTCACTGACTAATTCACTTAGCCATGAATGGTGTATTACTTTTTTAACAGTTATAAAGCAAACAAAATCAACAAATTATGAAAATTGTACTATCTTTTGTTTTACTGTATCGCATTTCTAACTTCTAAGGAAGTCCACATCAAGAGGTTCCATTAAATCTAAGAGCAGTCAGTAGTCAATGTCTGTGGCGGCCTCACATCACTCCTTTTGATGGTGCGATTCCTCTTTTGTCAGAGTCATGCTAGGCAAACAAGTCACAGTGACTTTTACTTATTACAGGAGAAAAGAAAGAGACAAAATCAAAGTTGAGACAGGATGTTCATGGATTATAAAATATATATTTGATATTATGCTTGACACATTTCAAAGGGTATTTGTCCATATGTTGTATGGGGTTAAAATGCTCGATATTAACAGCTAGGTACTGCAACTCTTTTTCAACTCTTTTGAAAGTAAGTAAAGATATGAAGAAAAAAAAGGATTAATTTATTTATTGATTTCACTAATAGTAATAAAAAGACCTTCAAACCTTATGGGATATTTTGTGGAAGTTATACTATAAATGGACCATCCGGCACAATTATTGCTCTTATTCCTATTGGCATGCACCATCAAGAAGAGTAATTTAGGACACTCCCAAGGTCACTGGGAGAGAGAATGATTTTATTAAAGCTATCAAACGTAACCATTATGCTTCTCATTATGCTTAACATCCTCTTCTTTAACCGAAAAAGAACTAAATTCGAATCAATGGTAAATGTTTTAACAAAGAAATAGTGCTTAGGAAAGGAGCCAATGCACAATAGCTTTCCAATGCATATTAATATGTTAATTAGCATGTTAACATGTGAATAGCAAGGCCATTATAAATATGAATGCAAATAGATAGAAAATATAATAGTTCTCATTTTATTCATAAAATTTAAGACAATGAATTTAATGCTGCATATTCTTATCAAATTGCTTTCAACATTGAGATATTAATATATTCTATAGATTTCTTAAGTTAAAATGAATCTTTCATATTAAAATACAAACATATAAAAGAGCAAGATGAATTTAAAAGCCTTTATTACATATTGTACTCATCCTCTTAATTGACACATATTTATTCCATAACTTTTACCTGAAAAAACTTTTATGTAAGAAACAAATTAAAATGGGGAAAATGCTATGCCACTGTTATTCTTCGACCCTCCTTATGGAAACCCTCCATCCAACAGAACAAAGCCCAGCTCAGCCCTGTGCTAGTCTCCTCATCATTCATATGTTTGCACCTGTTGTTGTCAATCATCTCACTGAAGGCCATCTTCCCTTTAGATGAGTTTCTCCTTTGTCAAATACAACGTCCATGTCCAGGCACTGGGCCCTATCACAGAATGTGACAGGAAACCATACTCACTTCTAAAGACGTTCTGATTGTTCATCTTACAAGACAGATGCCTTTGTTTCAAGGGACTCCCAAAGTAATTTCAATATGCTTTTCCACCCCCAGGATCAAAGTAATCAATTCTCTGGTCTTCCTTCTGCATTGAAGACATCAGAAATACCATGACTTGGGTAAGGCACATCTTAGTCTTCAAAGTGATATCTTTCCTCTTTAACATAGTATAGAGCTCTTGTATAGATTTGGACTATTACCTGTTGCTTCCATGGACCATTGATTATGGATCCTAGAAAAATGAAATCCCTGACATCAATCTTTTTTCCATTTATCATGATGTCTATTTTTTCCACTTTAAGGATTATTAGTTTTCTTTATATTAAATTATAATCCATATTGAAGGCTATGATCGTTAATCTTCATCAGCGAATTCCTCAAATCCTCCTTGTTTTCAGCAAGCATGATTATATGGCAGCATGAGTCTTCTTATCCAGATGCTGCGTTTTTCTTACTATACTTCTTCTTCTTGGATTGTTGGCTCATGGTACAATTCCACTATGTGTGGTGAAAGGGCACCACCCTGATGTTCACCTTTCCTTCTCTTTGTTCTGTTTGAAGGACTGGTCTTTGTCTGTGCAGTTGCCACTTGTGGTTAGATGTCTATGCGTCAGTTCTCACTCATAGCACCCTTATTCACAACAGGACAAACTGGTCCAGCGCCATCCTCACCATTCTTCCTGGGCTCAGGCCCATGTGCAGCCACAGTGCCAACCCATCTCTTTGAGGGCCTTCTTCTTTGCTACCCCTCTACTTTAGCAACCATGGTGTCCTTCATCAGGGATTTCCCTCCTCCTTGAGGACAACTTGTTCAAAATACTCTGGTCATACTTCTTCCAAGGCAGATCGGTTTGTCTTTTTAGCAGTCCTTGGTACCTTCAATATCTTCTCCAGAACCACAATTCAAATCATCGATTCTTCTTTGATTTTCCTTATTCAACTTTCACATACATATGTGGTAATTAAAAAGATCATGGCTTGGGGCCATTCCACCTTACTTCTCAACGTGACATCGTTGCTTTTTGATACACCCAAGAGGTCTTGTGAGGTCCAACTACCTCACACCACAGGTTTCTCTATCTCTTCTGCACTGCAGCTCCATGTGCACTCATCTGGAATCCACGCAAGATAAAGCCTTGGACTTGAACCTGTTCCCCGTTTCTTCCTTTGAAGTCCAGGTGTGCCGGTCCTGGTCTTCGTTACACTTATTTATTGTAACTCACACTGAAGGCTGAAATCCTTGATCTTCATCAGCAAGCCCTTCAAGTCCCCTTCCCGTTCAGTAAGCAAGATTGTATCATCCACATATCTTAGGTTGTTACTAAGCCTTCCTCCAATCCCGATGTCCCATCATCTTCATATAAATCAGATGATTTGCTCAGCAGACAGATTGAATACATATAGGGAGAAGATAGACTCCTCTCCCATCCCTTTCCTGATTTCAAACCAGGCAGTATTCCCTTGTTCATTCCCACAATGCTGTCTGTGATCATATCATATCGATATTCCTTTAAGGAAATATCACTTTATTTCAAATTTATATATCATTTTATCAATATATACAATATATTTTATTCAAGTTTATACAATATATCATTTTATTCAAATTTATGCACTAATCACAAAAGTCGCTGATGAAGATATTGAAGAACTCTATCAATGACTTCCGTCAGAAATTGATCAGACATGCAATCAAGATGCATAGATTAGCGAATTGGAACACCAAAATGGAAACAAAAAGGAAGAAACAGTAGTTGGAAAATATGGACTTGGTGATAGAAATGAAGCTAGATATCACATGATCCAATTTTGAAGATCAAGGACTCGTTCATACAAAATACCTTCTTTCTACAACACGCAAGGCAACTCTACACATGGACTTCTCCACATGGAATACATCTGTGGGAAGAGACACAGGAAAAGCTCAATATGAGCAGCTGAAACCCGGTCAGAGGCAGACCATCAACTGCTCATTTATAAGTTCCCAAAAAGCTGAAGAAAATTAAAACAATTCCACTGGAGCCCAAATATAACCTTGACCCTATCCCATGTGAATTTCAAGATCATCTCAGGAACAGATCTGATGCACTGAACACAGCCTGGTGAGATATGGGAGCCCATCAAGCTCATCATTCATGGAAAACGCAAAGAAAGAAAAGATAAAAGTGGAAAGCAGAAGAGACTCTGAAACTTGCTTTCACTCATAGAGTAGCCAAGGCAAATGGAAGAAATGATGAAGTCAAAGAATTGAAGAAAATTTCAAAGCGAAGCTTTGGAAGACAAAGTCCAGATAAAATGCACGAGAAAACAAAGGGAAATAAATCTATATTTGTAAACAAAATGTGTATGAATTGTGAATGAAATGCCAGCTCTATACTTTGTAATATCAATTAAAAAATTTAAATCAAAACTATAAAAGTAAGAAAAATAGCATATGTTCTCCCATTGATGTTTCAGGACTTCAGGCTGCCCACAGTTACGTGTAGGGAGTACAATTTTTGATAAAAATATGTACGTTTCTCTGTACAGTTAACAGATTGAAATAAAATAGGCACAAAACAATTATATTTTTGAGAGTTTTGTATTGATTGCCTAGGAAAGTTATTATTTGCTTAAAATATTATTTAGAGACATAAGAGAGGATCTGATCAAAATTTGTCCACCTTCAGGATTGGGACTTTGGAACATCTGCCCAGTCATATTCAAGAACAGATTTGTTGAGCCGGTACATCATTTCCCTTTGCTGTTTTTCCCTTCCCCATGGGAGAATTATTGCCTCTACCTGGGTCTTATGCCTCATTTGAATATATTTGGCATGGGAAACAGCTCATCCTTAATTTGAATAACCCTGAGGAAAAGGAGTAGCATCCAGACATAGTTTAGAGATGATCATGTTTTCTTGGCGTGGAGCCTGCTGTAATGATTGCATAGGGCATTTAAATGGCCCGTTCCGGAGTGGCGTTGCGTTTGCTGTACTTGAATAATGAAAAGAACTGAGTAGCTGTGAAGTGATATTAAGAAGGCAGACTGTTATTATTCTTATCCAAAAATATTACACTCGGTCACCATGTGGTCTTCAGGATTGCTATGCACAATTGTTCATTGGAGAAATCACACTCTGCTATGCAAACACCAATAGCTTTCTCCCTAGCTCTAAGGTACAGAATGAGTTTCTATACTTGGTGCTATTTCTTTAACTATTAGCTTTTTATTTTTAATGCAAACATTCATAGGAGTTTTTATTCTAGCATGCCTGAAATATTCACAAGTAAACATAAACAATAATTGTTGTCCTAGTAGTATGGCTTTCAACCATTTTTAGCTCATACTGAATCCGGCACACAGATAAGTAGAATACAGGAAGCTGTCATTCAGTGGCCACTGAGCACTTTAATGTTATAAAAGTGGATTTTGGTTTAAAGAAAGAAAAAGCAAGCTTCTGGGTAAATCATGTCAATTCTGATCACAGCCTCTAGCAATACTAAAATTAATTTTGAATCTTCAAAGTTTGAATCTACTGTGTGTACCCATCATTTTTCAGCTATTAGATAAATCAAGAAACACTGTAGCCGGGATGCCAAGCCGTTTGTTATTTTCAGTGGAGACAGCGGGGATGAGCAGTGTGCTTTCACAACATAGAGTGTTCAGTTGACATCCAGTCTGAGTATCAGTACAAACGATACGTTACTGTTTTTATTGCAATCATAAAGCAACTTTAAATATACAATGACCTGCTCAGGCTATGAACTTTCCAAGATCTTGTGATATGTGAGTATCTTTCATTGAACACGATTAAAATGCTGCTTAACACTAGTTAACCTTTTATTGTAGGGAAACACCCTTCTTTTGTGAGTCTCAGGGAGCTCTCAGTTGCCTGGAGGGCTCCATTATGTGCCCTGAAACAATACTGAGTGCAACATTAATTGCAATATTTTACTGTGTCCTCATACTGCTTCACTAATGTACTACAAATGTTACATTTAATCTTGCCATTAAAATGCTTCATTTCCCTGAATTCAGAAGTAGGATTTCACATTATATGAATACAGCTAATGCAATGTCAAATAGATTTTTCGCATAAGAAATATGTTTAACATATAATTCCCAAACATAACAGATTTGGATTGGTCTATAGTTTTTTTATGAATAGTTTTACAACATAAGAAAATTACATAATTTTGTGAAGAAAAAAAGTAACATATATATATGTTTATACTTATCATGTAAATTTATACTACCAGTATAAAACACAGCTAAAATCATTTTTAGCTTTTAAAATTCATATCTTTATTTAATATTTACTTTTGCCACTAAAATTTTCAATTGATTGAATGAGACCCAACCTATTAAGGAGGGCAATGTACATTAATTTAAGCCAATTAGGCTAAATGCTAATCACATAAATATTTAATTGCAGCATGTTGACTAATGCTTGAACAGAGAATCGGTCACCATAGCTTGACCAAATTGACAAATAAAAGTCAACACTAGATAGTCATATGTCATCACTGGGCTAAATGTGTCCAGATATTATCTCACCCTTGGAAGGACAGTGATCCTTGTGAGCGCATCAGTAACTGAACTATCTGTTACTACATCCTCAGTAGGTCATGTTTTCTAATTGCTTGGAAGAACCCTTTTGAGTCATTATAATTAAATTTTTCTTAAGTTATATTTTATGTAAGTTTATATAGGTATAAACCTAACTAAATTTTGAATCAGTTTCAAATAGGAAGTTGTATGTAGTCAGCAGACATATTAACTGTAGATTAGTTGATACTTCTGAAAATAATTATACAGACTATAAATATGTCCAAGTATACACTTTAATATTATATGTGTTTGTCAATGTTAGATGAGTCTCAGAATTTTGCCTACTATATTTGAAGATGTAAGAGTTTTCAAAATAGAGTAAAAATATTATCAATTAGGCTGGTAAAATATTATCAATATTATCAATGATCTGACTGTTTCAATGAACAGATAATATGCTAGCTGGTGGAGAAAAATATGTTTTCCGGCCTCACTCATCTGAAATCCATGATTAAAAATCCCATTCCCAAACGCCTCTGTGTTGGAATTTCTGAATATTAACCAGTCTGTGCCATTGCTTTTCTGAAGCCAACAACAGAAATAAACAGGACACTATTTTCAAACAGGCAAAACAAGTGCTTAATGTATTTTCTCATAATTAATGGTTGTCTGTAACAAGGAATAAAACTTTTGTATTGGAGAGAAAAGGTGGGGACGGGGTCCTGGAGGCACTGTGGTGTCAGGGTTGGACTCTTCAAAGGCAGCAGATCAAGCCTATCGAGTGCCGAGTGGGCTCATGGTGAGGCTGTCTTCTCACATAAGAAATACAGCCTCTGAAACCCTAGCAGAGTCACAGGGGTTGGGGTAACTCAGTGGCAGTGAATTTTTATTATTAAAAAAATCAAATATCATTTTTCCTTCCCACAACACCATATAAAGCATAGTTTTTTCTAGAAATTATTTTAGAAAAACTTAAAGATGAACCTAATGTGTACCAAGCATTTTAAAAAATGTTTGGGCTAATTATATCCCACAAAATATGGCCACTTTATAATTATAATATCCATCATATTATAATTACTAAACATTATATTTATCATCATTATATGATTAAATTTTCAGTAAGTTGTACTAGCTAATTTACAAGGATTTAGGGAAAGCTTGCTAGTCTAAAATTAAACTGTTATAGTTTAAAGCAAAGCAAAGTAAGCCCAATAAGAAATGAGAAAATCAATATTACATATTTTGATGAACTAATTGGCAGTGTTATACATCTAAATGAGTCTATGTCTTGTCTTGATTTAATGCAGAATTTATTGTATATGTGACAGAATCTTAAAGACAAGTGTTCTTTTTAGTAAAGAGTGTTTTATAATAATTAAATTTAAAGGATGTTATCATATATGCACTTGTTTAAAAGACTGTGAATAGAATTATGGGTTATAGTTCATAAAAGATATAAAAAGTTCCAGAATGAATATGAAATAATTTTATCAAGACTTTGGAAAGCATAATTTCATCTTTTAAGTCAGCAAATAAAATGGAATTGTTAGGGAGATATATATATTCTGTACGAATTTCACAATGTTAAAATCAGACTTTCTATAAGTCTGCAAATTGACTCGCACTAAATAGTTTATCAAAAAAATGCTAGCATAGTGTGAAAATACTTTTTAAATTCCTTATTCTTTTCCTTTTTTAAGGAACCCTGATAGAGTAGTGGTTAAGCACCAAGCTGCTAACAATAAGGTCAGCAGTTGAAAACCACCAGCAGCTCCATGGAGCGTAATGAGGCTTTTACTCCCATCAAGGGTTACCATATAGGAAACTCACAGGGGCAGATCCACCCTGTCCTGCATGAGTGCTGAATCAGCATAGGCTCAATAGAATTCGTTTTTTGAGTGTTATTCTTTTTGAAAAGTTGACACAATCAACTTTTCCCTAATCGATTTAGATCATAAGACCCAATTCAGATAACAGATAGGAAGCACAAGCTCTATTTTGAATCTATTTTCATGTGGCTCCAACTCCATGAATTTTGATTCCCAGAGCCTTTCATAGACATTCTATTTATTGACTTTTGCTTTAGAAATGCCTCATTTCTGTGACATCTCAGTTCCAGTCAATTGTACTTTACAATGATAAATATATTACACACATGTTAGAAATCTAATGCTGTAATGAAATTACTGAACTTAATCATTCCCAAGATAATATATTTGATGCTATGCATCTCCTATCAAAATAAATATTAATCCAAAGGAGATCGCATGTAACAGAGTGACACCAGAATAAATTCCTGCACTGAGAACTGTAAAAGAGTATACAAATATGTGACTTTGCTGATTTCATCATACTGATCTATTTGATGAACAACTGTGTAAACAGGAAAAATAATGTTTGTGAAATCACCTACAGTGCTTTGACCATAAACGTTACGTAGTAAGTTTTCATTTAATTGCAGAAAATTTACCTAAAAATTAGATAAGAAAGTGCTTAGCACTTATTCCCTTGTATCATAAAAAGAATAAGCTGGATATAAAGCGTCCCGCAGATCTGTCTGTTTGTCACACTGTGCTGGCTTGTGTTTCGTGATGCAGCAGCGATGTCACTGGTATTTCAAATCCAGCAAAGTCGCTCAGAGTGAACAACTTCAGCGGAGAAGACAACAAAGGACTGTTTCTTACTTAGGAGAAAAGAGCCACTGAAACCTATGCGTAGCCTTGAAACGTCATAAGCAGAAGGCTTACTGAATGGAATCATAATTTAAAGAAAACATACATCACAATAAACTATGGAAAAGTTTGAGAAGATGGTAACTCAAACCACTTTATTATGCTCATGCAGAACTGGTACCTGGAGCAATAGACAGTGCTGTCAATAGACAAGAGAACATTGCCTGGTTTAAAATCAGGAACAATGTGTGACAGGCTTGTCTCCCATTGCCATACTTATTTAAGCTGCATGCAGAGCAAGCAGTTGGAAAAACTGGATCATATGAAGAAAAATGTGGCATCGTGTTTGGAAGAAAGCTTATTATCAACCTTCGATATGCAGATGACACAATCTTTTTTGCAGAACATGAGGAGGACTTGAACTCTTGCTGATAAAGATAAAGAATTGTCGCCTTCAGTGCAGATGACAACCCAAGGTAAAGAAGATAAAATTCCTCCCATGGAGAAAAGATTGAACGTGTCAAAGGTTTTGTCTTACTTGGGTCCACAATAAATGTGCATGAAAGCAGCAACCAAGAGATCAAAAGATGAGTTGCATTAGGTAAACCTTTTGATGATTGAGAAGCAAGGATGTCACTTTGAGGACTAAGATGCACCTGAGCCAATCCATAGTATTTTCCACTGCTTCATTTACATGTGATAATTGGACATGGAATAAAGACAAATGAAGAAGAATCAGTGTATTTGAATTGTGTTGCTGGAGAAGAATTGAAAGTACCATGGGCTGCTAAAAAAGTGCTCCTCAGAGGTAAGGATGGCAAGACTTAGTCTTACATACTTTGGACATGTTGTCAGAAGAGACCAGCCCCTAGAGAAGGACAGCATTTTTGGTAAAGTAGTGGGGCCACCTCAAAGAGGAAGATCCTCAATCGATGGATTGAAGCTGTGGTTGCAACAATGGGCTACCATAGGAAAAACTGCGAGACTGGCAGAGGCAGGCTTTCGTTCTCTGTGCTGAAGGTGGCCACCCACAGTTAATCAGATCTAGTCCAACGACACCGAACAACAACAAATATTTTTTAAAAGCAAAAAAAAAAAAAAATAGGGAAACCTTTTTAAAATAGTGAAATAACCCAAATTATGTTATTATTTAGATGAAAGGAAATTCTACCAAATGATGATAGCACTTTTCTGTATCCTTTTAATATAATTTGTAATTAAGTCTTAAAACTTACTATATTTTAAAAATCTATTTAATCTTAGATCCCTTTCCAAGTACATGCCGTCAGTTTGATGTGGACCAGCATTGACTGGTGAATGTGTTGGAAAGCAGGGACTTTACTAGGAGGATTAAGGTGAGCCTGACTCAAGCCAAGGTATTTTCAATGGCCTCATAAAGATGGAAAAGTTGGACATTGAATTTGGATGACCTAAAACAATTGACGCATTTCCATTATGATGTGGGAAATAATATTCCTAAAACTGTGCTGCCAAAGATCAAAGAAATCCATCTTGGAAGAAATATAGCTCAAATTCTCCTGGGAGACATAAATGGCAGGCCGTGGGCTCACGTATTTTGGACGTTGTAAGGGACACCAGGGTCTGAAGCAGGACATCATGCTTGCAAAATGGAGGGATAGTGAAAAAGAGTAAGATCCTTGACAAAAGAGATTAGTGACACAGTGACTGCAGCGTTGGTCTCACATATGAAAACCAGTTTTGAGGATGGCACGTGCCCTGGAAATGTTTGTTCTGGTGTACACCGTGCGGCCATCCATTGGCACTGACTAGATGGCAACGAACAGCATCAACAGGAGCTGTGCTGAGTAGTGGACAAATGACCTTACATTCTGCCTTTGTGGTACAGCTGCTCAATGGAAAAGAGAGCCGTAGAAGAAAACTGGGACAAGTGAGCCTCCGATGAACTCTCGAGGCCTGAGTCAGTCCATGCTCTCTGGATGCCAATGGGGACAAACTCGAGAATATGCGTGAATGCGTTCCAAAGGCTAAAAGAGCAAGAACGGGAAAATAAGGCAGGTGTGCGTAAGGGGTGCTTGGGAAACCATGGTTATGCACATTTGAATAAAACCCAAGGCGTTGAAAAATAAGCAGGGTGACGTGTTTTGTTTATCATATTTACAACACTACAATACAATGTCCACCCCATTATTTTGCAGATAAAATAAACAGTGGTCTTCCTTTAGCTTATGAGTGAACAGGGAGGGTATGGACGAGATCTGGCCGAGCTGCTCACAACCAGAGACACCAAGCAATGGGATTCACTCATTAATTCCCAGCTATTCTTTTCTAACATGCATTCGAAACTATTATGAATCTGTAGCTCTGTGATGCTCCAATCTGACAGCTATCCTAAAAGTCTTTCTAGCTCTGTATATTTCAATGATTCAGCTCCACCCGCCGGCAAAGCTCTCCGATTGCTCTCTACATGCTAGCCATTCTCGTTTCTTTCAAGCTCTTTGCTGTGGGTGAAAGTCATAGCCGACCGAACCCCCATGCTGGGGACATCTGCATCTGAACATCGTAAAACAGCCTTGAACCTACTGCAAGCCTTAGTTGAAAATTGGTTACCAACATCGATTTGAATATGATGAGCAGACAATTACAATGTGTTTTTAAAATTTTCTTTATCTCCAAGAGCTTAATCTGTGGGTCACTACACGTGTTATTACATAATTGACCTCTACATCAAAAGGGTCCAAATTTAATTAATTAATTAAATCAATTAATCTAAAGAATGAGATTGACAGAAACCGCTTTCATGACATCTCCCGCTGTCTTCTTATCTCATTTACGTTTCAAGATATTTTTAATATGGATAGCATATTGTGAAATAAACATTGGTACAAATCGGTTTACCAAAGCGCAAAGATAACTCACATCCCCGTTTTCCTGTTTCTTCATGTCTGAAACCAGCAACCCCTTAGTGTTTTCTTTCTCTCTGACCCTGAACACCAAGAATTGGACCTTTCCAAACTGATTTCCTGCACGGACCCCTTCCATGCACCAGTCATTCAGGCTAGCTCCTCGCACGTGGGGGCTTCACTCTGCAAGACGCTGACGAATAGACAAGACACCAAGTTCTCATACATTTTACTGTCCGAACTAGATTGGATCATGCACTAGAATAACTTACAACATTCATAGAGAGAATAACTTATACTTACCCCGCCCCCGCCGCCAATTCAAACCCATTGATCCTGAGGAGATTCTCATTCATGGTGGCCCTAGATGGGACTTTTGAGGCTGTCGCTCTTGCGAGGAGCAGATATCTAGAAGTGTGATGCCTACTGGATCATGCCATGGAGGGGCCTTGCTTATTTATTTGCCCATTTATTATAACCAGAAAAAATAAAAACTTGTAGACAGAACAGACAAGGTCTTTCAGATGACTGGAAACCACAAGGTTTCCATTGTCCCCAGAGATGTGCTACACACTTTCCTGTCTGTGGATCTTCTAACTAACCCAGGTGGGCTCAGGAGAGGTGTCTGTAGCCATTGGAACGTCATCGGATTAGTTGATTAACTATCTCATGCCTTCTTCCTCTTGAGGGAAGTTTGCCAGTGTGTTTACCTGTGTAGCCCCTACTTCTCTGGCTATGTTAGAAAGACAAAAAAAATCTAACAAACAAACTACCATCAAGTCATGAATATAAAGGAATCGGGAGAGCAAATGCTACAACAGAAATTGCAAGTTATCAAGTGTATGTCAAGTATTAATATATTATTCGATCTGAATGAGAAATCCATATCTACCTTTACCTCTATCTCTATATCTATTTATATCTGTCATCATATATATATATATATATATATATATATATATATATATATATTCCCTTGTCTCTTATGTATTTGATTAACTGAGGGAGATTTCGCATCACAGAATTATTCCTCATATAGAATAAGCTCTTTTCTCCTGCCAAACTATAGCAGATCCCCAATTTTAAGTGCTGACTGTATTCTGGACCTCTTTCAGCCCTTTTCATAGAAAACTCAATTTCTGTTCTCACAAGAATCTATGTACCATAAGGTTCGTATTACTGTTCGACTGAGTTTTATTTTGATCTTGTCTTAGCCCAAAGCAGCATTTCCTGTCAAGTTATTTCTATGTATTAAATATATGTACTTATTAAGTACATGTGGGGCTGTTGAGTGTAATTTTAAAAAGGAGTAAGGGTGATAGGCACAGTTAGACCCAAAGCGAGTCTAATTACAGTTGATATTTGAACTAAGAATAAGATGTAGCTGTGAAAATAAAGGGTATGCTTGCATTGTAATAGAGAGAGGCATTGAGGAAACAGCTTGAAAGGCCACACCATGTCTCCTTTGGCTGTGCAGAAGCCAAGTCCTCAGCCACCAAGGTTAATTGACACAATGTAGAGATCAGACCTGCTTCCTCTCTCCATCCTTCTATTGCTCTATCCCGACACCACCTGCTCCTCCCAGTCTACTCTACTTCTCTGCTGGCGCTGCTAACCCACTGCAATGAGCACACAGAATTCATAGGCAACTATTACAGTTATGAGAATGTATTAGAAAATAGCTAACTTAAAAGAATGATCAGAAAGTGTTAAGGATACAATTTTTGGTAAATAGTGTGGCTTCTTCTCAACTACTTGTCAACTCTCTCTCTAGTCCACAGCCTCTGAGTTACCCAGATTGTTGGCCTTAGCCTTTGTGGGACAGGAGATCCCTCACTCTCTGCCTCACGGTCCCATGGTCCTTAGATCAAGGATTTTCTGCTCTGTCCCTTTATGGGTCCCTTGAAGATCCTACTATTTCAGATAGGAATCTCAAACCTCCCACCCGGTGCCCCTTATCTCTTCACACTCATGAAAATAACCGTGTCTGGTTATGCGATGGTGCCCGAATACACAGAGAAGTGGTGAAACGGACTAACCCTGGATTGAGAGTCCACCACACCGTATTGACAGGGTCCCACTACATCACTTGTCAGCGTTCTACAGACATGGGTAGGAGAGCCACACAATTAAGCAATTTCAGTTCCCCATATGCATATAAAGCTGAAGAAAAACATTCTCACGTCCATCGAGTCAGTCATGACTCAGAATGACTGGACAGAACAAAGCAGAACCGGCCCTCTGGGTCTCCAAGACTGTAACTCTTACGAGAGTACTAAGCCACTCTCTCTCATGGAGCAGTTGGTGGTTTTGAACTGCTGACCTTGTGGCTAACAGCCCAACCTGTAACCAACCCATTAAGCCACCAGGGCTCCAAAGAAAATAGTGAGGGCCTCAAAAAGTTTATGGAAAACATCCATTATCTTTTCATTCCATTTTTCCATGAGCTTTCTGAGAACCCTTTCATTTAATAACCACAGACTATATATGGGTACAAGTGTATTTGTGTCTATGTACAGCCATAAATAACCTAATATGTTACACGATAACTTCTATGAAATAGGATGTTTTGTGATTTGGAAAACACCAGATTGTATTCAGGCCTGCTGTTTCTTTAAACTTCTTTTACTAACGTCATGCTTCCACACTTATAATCAATGTGCTGAGAGTTATCTGATTTTTGGTTTGATCGCCAAAACATGTCTTTAGCAAATTTTCCATATCTGATATACACCCGCTCACATTTTCATTCACCTTGTAGCATTCAGTGGGGTCAATCACTTAACATCTTGCAGAATTATTTCTTCATTTTTGAGAATCATCATGATTGCCGGATATGACATGTGTACACCTTGAGCAAGGGTGTGCATGCCATTTCTATCTTCATGCTGTGTGATACCTGTTTGTTTCACTGCTAGACCATAACGCCCCTTTGTCTCTTGATGCTGCTACCACTAGCTCTGCTTTGGAGTCATGGTGACTTCATGGTAACGTTTTGAAAGAAAATTAAACAGAGAGAGAATGCTACACTAGTCGATAGAAACAAGATTCACTGCCATGAGCCAAATTTTTAGACAGCAAGTACAGTATAGCACTCAGGGTAGTAATGTGGGTGTTTATGTGACGATCAAGACATATGTATTATCACAAAAACAAACCTACTGCTCCCAAATAGAAGGATATAACTTTAACACATAACTTTCCTAATTTTAAACAATGTTCTGTCTAAATGAGTCTGTAGATCTTTGTATGTCTTCTGTGGGAGCGCAATGAAATGTTTGGTAATTTCCATGTCTTTCAATGGCATCCATATTTTTGGCATACTCAACAAAACACAGGTAAACTGACTTCTGGTATTCTCTGGTATCTATTGAGATCTGTCTAACACCACTATATTGCCCTTCATTCCATACTCTCAGAATCTATCTCAAATTTCTAGTAGTTCCTTGTTTCTGTGCTGATTATCTTCAGTATAATATTACTTTTCTGTGATCTTGATGATTGTGTTTAATAATTTCCACATTTTGTTGTATTGCTTGGCTTTGAAATAGACTAAAATATGGATACCTCCCAATCAGCTGACCAGGTGGATGTCGTCTGAAATCCTTGGCAAGATGGAGTAACTCCAACATTGCATCCATTTGTTGAAACTTCTGAAGCTTCGTTACCAAGCAATAACTCAGCATAACATGGACTTCTTCCTTCTACATAATCAATTCTTGATTGCATGCTGCTTCCTGAAATATTTGAACATTGACAAATTATCTTTATTATAATGATTCTGTGTATTTTCCATCTTCTTTTGATATTATATTTTTATTAATCTGTATCTAATATGTATATAATATCTGCTCATAATTCAATCATGTCAAGTAGAATTATACAATTGCTACCACAATCAGTTTCCAAACATTCTTTTTCTACATTCGATGTTTTGCCCATATCTTTCAAAGTGGCAATAAGAGGTCTGATATTTTTCTTCAGGTCTTTAATTTTTAAAAATGTCAGGTGAGTTTTAACATTTTGGTTTTCCAAATCCAGGCCTTTTTACATTTCATTTTAATACCTTTATGAAATGTCATTGTATTAAAATCAAATGGTATAACATCAAAGACATAAATAGAGGGCATATGCAGGAAAAGGCAGGAGTCAGAGTTCTGGGATTCATCCATATTTCTATGTAGGACAAGGGTACTTTTCTAAGGAAATGTAAAATGACTTGATAGAGAATGCTATGGGAAATCTGGAGAGAGCATTATGCTGGAAGGCAAGGAGGTAGGGGGTTGCTAGGAGGCTTCTCAGAAAGGACTGAAAAGCATCGTTTCAGAATAAGACACTCTGTGAAGTGGGTGACTGTAGAGGCGTGGAGACAGAGAACAGAAAACTGGCCTTTGTAGACTAAACATAAAGCCACTCTAAGTAAACCTCAGATTATGAATCTACCTTAGTTGAGTTTTAAGAGCCAGTTATGTCTTCAATTTATCAAATATGATCAGAGTGGAATTCTCAAACAGGAAGAAAAAATGCATAGGACCGTATAAGAAATTACTGGAGAGTAGTCCAAAACCTTAAGCAAAGTGATATGAGGCTTCAAATAAAATAAAAGGCAATAATTTTGTGCTATAAAAGTTGAAATATGATAATAAATATACTAATGTCTAAATATCAATGCAATATTGATGCAATTATTTAGTTTGTACAGACATATGTTACTTAAATATTATGCTATTTGTTTCATCAAGAAGGACCATATTAAATATGATAAGAAGATGGATTTTAAAAAGAATTGGACTTGCTGGACATGGTTTTGTCCTTTGGCCTTGTACCTCTCTGTTCCATCTGTATCAGATAGGGTAACAGAGCCTACTTCGTGAAGTTGACGTACAAATAATTCAAGGTAGTGCACACAATACATAAGAGTACGTGGAGGATAGTAAACACTCATGTGTCAGTTAGTTTTACAATAGTAGTAAAATTACCATTTTTTGTTACTAAATTGACTGAATAAATTTATTTTTAAACAATAAATAAATCACCAGCAGAGCTTGGATAAGAGCACAGAACACCCCAGAGTCCATATTCTTAATAAAATAATTCATGCTTTTAAAACATCATAAGAAGAAATCAAATTTGAGGGAAATACAAATTACTTAATTTGACATATTTCTGTAGTTCCATAGTGTAGTCTAGGATATAAGTGATTCAATCCACTCTTCATGATAGAAGACTGGGTTATCAATAGACTTGATAAGTGTCAACGAGTACTTAGAATCACAGTTGAAGCTATGTCTCAGCACAATTAAGCAGAGACATGTAAAAGCACAAAATGTGAAGTCTCATGGAACATTAACATTGTCAGGACAAACACACACAAACACACACATACACACAGTAAAGGACCCTGAGAAGCAGTATAACAAACTTTTGAAGTAGACTTGTGAAAAAGCCTAATCTGAACCTGGTCATATTGTAGGTTGAATGTCAAATTGTAAAGTTATAGAACATAATGAATTGCACCAGTGAAACTGTCATTGAGAGAAATTCTACAGGCTACCTCTTTCCCTTATGACTACCAATCCATTGATAGAGTTGAGGATGACGAGAGAACAAAATGAAGCACAAGTCTATAACTGAAAGTACTTTAATGATATAGCAATTCTTCATAAACTACAAAACCTTATTTGGTTCCAGCTTGCAGAAATAATATTTTTAAAGATTTTAATGGAATTTTAAGGCAATTGCAAATTTCATACAGTCTAATAATACTGAAATTAACTATTTTAGAGATGCCAAAAGGTTTTTTATTATATGTACTTTTTAAAATACTTATGTATTTAGGTATTCATCCTAATAATAGCATATCTGAGTTTGCTTTAAAATAATATGGGCCAAGGGTTTGGGGGATATAAACAAGCAAGTGAATGTAAGTTGAGTTTAGAAATTGGGTGGTAGATATATAGGATCAATTTATACTATAATCTGATTTTATACATCTTCACTTTTATCTTAATAAAAATAAGTATGAAATTGATATCAAAATGCTTGTGGGGGGAGGGGGGAGTTGAATTAAAAGATAACAGATCTTTCCCACAGTCTTTTTGTGGCCCTTTTGTAGAAATAGAATGGCAGTCAAACAATAAGCCTCTCTAGAAAAGTAGAAGTAGAATTAGATATATAAACCCAGAGGAAATTGGTTTCAAAAAGATGTGTAAATGGCATAAGGGCTGAGAAAACATGGAAAACTGGAATGTGGTGCATTTGACAGTGTGGAAGTGATTGATGAATTCGCTGGGTTTATTCTCGCTAACACAATCTTCCAACCATATAATCACAGAGTCTTGTCATAAGCTTTGATGTCTAATCCTGCTTCAAACCCCACATTAATTTCTCTGCCAACTCCAAAGTTAAGCAGTGGCTAACTTCAAGATATCCTTTTTCTTTCACATATCTACATTTCTGCCGATTACAATTGCCATTATATTTTGCTTTCACTATTGCAAAAGATTTCTAATTAATCTTCTTTTCTTTAGCTTTGTTCCAATCCAATGTATTTCCCAGCAACTCTATCTACTAAACATTGTGTTATTCATTTAGCAGCTATGATCCAAGCCCATCAATTTCTTATTTTTACCAGAAAAGGGGAGGCAAAAAAATTAAACCTTGCATGTCCAATTCCCTCTGTGGCATTTTGTTCAATTTTCTGGACATTGGGATAATGTGTAGATGATCATTCTAATTTTTTATATGTTGTATTATTGACGGCTATGATTCTTCCAGAACTTTATGAAAGCAGGACTTCAAACAGACTCAGTCATGTCTAAGGAAGCTGAACTGGAACAATCCCAAGAATCCCAACTTTTAAACTGTGAGTGAACAGGAATTAAAGTCGAGTGGGGGAAATTATAAGTTGAAGTCGTGGGATGGGAGACTAGGAAGAGGTTTTGCAAGCCATTCCAATATCTTGATCCAGGTGAAACTGTAGGAAAGAACCTGTGCTTTCTACCCTGTAGAAAATCGATACAATTGTTAGGTAACAGATACACTCTCATAAGAAGGAGAGAAAGTTTGCAGCAAGGCTGTAACTCACATGTTTTTGTTTTTTAATTCCATCCATCACTCCAATTCAACCCAATTTTTAATATGTGGGTTGGTTCTAGTATCCTTCTCTTGGCTATGGTTGAACTGTTTGAACTAGTTGGAAGCCTCATAGGAAAACTGTCCATGTTTATACCCATTTACCTCTAAGCTGTGGGCCATCTACCTCCCCATATCTGAAAAGTATTAATAACCCTCTGAGGATCTTAGTTAGGCAATGGTTGAGTACTTGGTTGATAATCTGAAGGTTGGTGACATGTCCATAGAGCTGCTGGTTGAGCAACTCAATACGAGTAAGGCCTGACAATATGTTCCAATAACATTACATCCTGGGAAACACATGTGACATAACTACTTGTCATGTGAACTGCTAGTTATTGAAAACATATAGTCAGCAGCAAACAACAAGAGCAATATCGATTTATTATCTTCATGATACAAGTAATTTTAAAATTCTGCTGTTTAATGCAAAGTATGTCATGAATGTATTCTCTAAACAAAGTAGCTAAGAATTTAAATAGAAAGTCATGACATTTTTAAATACTACAGAAGATAACATCTTATCAGAAATATATGTTAATTTAAATGACCAAATTCAAACCAACACTAACTTGTCTGACTTCATAGAAGAAGTCTTTAAAATGCTTGTGGATATACAAAATAAAAAGATAATTTTTTTTAAATATACAAACTTTATTTCTCACCAAAAGCTCCATCAATGTTAAAATACATTTCAAGCCATTATACTGGTCATTTATTCCATTTCTAATGAACCAAGATACCTGGGAGTTTATCCATGTCAATGTAATATTTTTACACAATTAACTGAAGAAAATAGAGTGTTTTATATATATATATATATATATATATATATATATATATATATATATATATATATATATATATATAATCTTTAAAGATTGTGAAACAAAAGGAGACAGAGACGCTAATTGAGGACTTGAATTAATTCACTGAAACTTGAAGGAATGTCCTTGATTAATAAAAAAGATGATGGTTGTGTTTTAATGGTGGTGCTGGCGAATATTAAAAGTGTCATGGACCGCAGCGTCCCTGAGAACCCTGCTTCCAGAAAAGCACCAAGGACACTATCTTGAGGAACTCAGACCCTCTTGCCATGTGTCTGGCTTTGGGTCTGCAGACGTCAGCTCCAACTACCAGTTCCAACTCTTGCCAGTCATTCTTCTGGTCATACTTTATCGTCAGGCTTATACCCATAAAGCCATGATTCATCACCTGGTACAATTCTTTCAAGAAATTATTCAGGATCTTGGTTCTACTTGTTTCAAATGCCCATTGAAAGCTAGCCAGTCATGGTGTAGTGTAGCACTGATGAAACCTATAACTTTCCTCTAGTTCTTTAATGCTTCCCTCCACCCCACTATCATGATCCCAAGTCTACCTTACAAACCCGGCTAGATCAGAGGATGTACACTGGAACAGATAAGAGCTGGAAGCACAGGGAATCAGGACAGATCAACCCTTCAGGACCAATAATGAGAGTAGAGATACCAGGAAGGGAAGAGGAAAGTGGGGTAGACAGGAGGAACCTGTTACAGGGATCTACATATAACCCCCTCCCTGTGGGATGGACAACAGAAAAGTGGGTGAAGGGAGACATCGGTTAGTGTAAGACATGAAAAAAAATAACAATTTATAAATTATCAAGGGTTCATAAGAGAGGGGTGTGGGGATGGAGGGGGAAAATGAGCTGTTACCAAGGGCACAAGTAGAAAGAAAATGTTTTGAGCCTGATGATGGCAACAAATATACTAATGTGCTTGACACAATGGTTGTATGTATGGATTATGATGAGTTGTGAGAGCCCCCAATAAAATGATTTATTAAAAAATTTAAAATGTATTTTTTAAAAAAGGAAAGCTAGTATCTCAGCTACAACCAAGCTGAGTTGTAGTTGTTAGGGCCCCATGCAAAAGAAAGTTTGGCCAACTTTAATTTTTTTCAGTCAGAATTCTGTAAGTTGAAACAATTGTACTGCTTATGGTTTGATGTTTTTTCTGTTATTAATTGTCTATTTTGTTCGATGAGGGCACCAACAGACTGTTTCCTATAAAAGTGTTGTGGATGCTCTGCCACTGCATGTTGCATAGTTGATACTTCACATCTTCTTAAGACAAGCTATACCTTCGGACATTCCCGATTTCTTTGGGGCATTGTTCACATAAACATTTTGTAAACCATAAATAATTTCACCATTCTTCCACCCAAACTTCACTGTAAATTTGGTGTTTGTTCTTTTCTGAATTTTAGTAGAATTCATGATGCTTTCAGTTCTTTGCAAATGGATGGCTTTGTTAGTGCCTAAATTAGATCCTGTTGAAATATATTCATATAAGTGCATTGGACAAATTTTTATTTTGAGATACATATATAGAATTTTTCACAAATTCATTTCTTTGAACTTTTTGAAGACCCCTAAAATTGATATTCGAGTATCATTTAATATATATCACAAACAGAAAAGTTCATTATCGGTGATTCTATAGGACCTTTTAATTACATTGAGCTGCAGAATTGTCACTGCTTAGGTAGTCCAAATACATTGATATAACAGTAACTGAAGATTGTTTTTATTACCGATAGGTGTTGTTTCACCCTGTCTTTTCAAATTTCCAATAGATGATGTTTAACTTCATGACTTTTTCATATTTCTGGGTTTTCAATGAGTGTTTCATATCTTTCCCACAGATGGTACTCTGTTATAGTTTAGATAGTTACTCATATATAGAGAGAAAAATATATGAGTTAGTTCTTCTTGCACACAAATGATCTTATTTTTGAATTTCCATTAATGGTTTGATGGAAACATAACTGTCTTCAAAACAGTACATGGTTCAACAGATCCAGTTATTATTATTGCTCCTTAAAATTTGCCCTTAATACTTACTTAATAAAGGCAAACATAAATATTTAATGTTCTTTTATTAAAATCTTTATGGAGACTTATTTTATTAAATTCCTATTGGAGTTATTAAAAATTACCATGAATTTACTAGCTCAAAACAACACAAATAAATGATTCTGCATTTATGGAGCTCAGGAGTACCAAAAGGGTTTTCTTGGGCTGATATCAAGATACCAGCAGGGATAGGTTCCTCCTCAGGGACAGAAGGAAAAACATTTTCTTCAGCTTTGTCAGCTTCTGGTGTTTTCCTGCCATCATTCATTGGTTTATGTTTCCATTCCTCCATCTTCATTCAAGCTGCATAGTCTCTTATAATTTGTCTTGCTAACCGTTTATCTTCCACTCATGATTGTTGCGATTTCACTGGTTCTCTGATAGGTCTCTTTTCAACCTGATGTCTCCTCTCTCTTAGTTCCTAGGACTCAAAACCTGGATGCTCTAGAATTATCTCTCTGTCTCAAGGTGCTTAACTCTATCTGCAAATCCCCTTTGCCATGAAAATAACAATCGCGGTGCCAGCGTCCAGGTTGTGCATATCTCTGAAGGAGGCATGATTGCAGAGATTAGCACACTCTTCTTTCCTCTCACAATTAAAAAACAAAACTGTTGATTACCAATTTACCTTTTTAATCCAGTGCTTAGATTACTGTTTCTTAAGACTCATTCTCTTTAAATATATGTAATAATAGTATATCTGGATTCTCTCTGCTTGCTTTGGTAACACCTCACCAGTAAAAGTAGTTTGTGTCATGATTACTCCTGCTTGTGCATTTCAGAGAATTGTTACAAGCCTGAATGTTCCCAAGCTCCATTTTCCTTGCATATAAAATGGAAAAATATATTATTTTATATATTAGAAAATATATAAAACACATATAGGACCTAGTATAAAACATGCTTAATAAATGGTAATTGTATTGGTTTTACTTTTGTGATTTTAGTTATACTATTTTATTAATATTATTACTATAATATTAATATATCATGAGAGTATGATAGGCAAATAAAATCCTCTGTTGTTCAAATCTTTGATATGCTCTCTACAAGGAAATGAAACATTCCCTTGGCCCTAGGAGTTTTATTGACATTCTGTTTAATGTCTATTTTATGTGACCTACAACCAATTATGCATTACACATAAAAGAACATTTATTTTTTCCAAAGAAAAAAAGCATTTAAAGCAAGCTATAATTGAACTACATTTGGAATGAACACGGTAACTATTTTTCCACTCTTTATCTAGGTCTAGGAGTCTGAAAGACATAGACATAAAATTCATACTCAATATTCCCCAGCAGCAAAAGTCTTTATCATTGACACTATCTAGACCGTCACCTACATTATCTACACCTACTTTGTTTGAAGCCCATCCAGGTCACAGTAAATTGAGATGCTTCCCTAAATACCAAAGGACCCTCTTGGCCCCTAGAGAGCATGACTTCATTCTTCAGATTCCTCCATTGCTGTGGATAGCCTCTAGAAGAGCAGCCACTTATTGATTGAGGAGATTGTGTGTGAATAGCTCAAGGTATAAAGAACATGTGAGGTGGTGGAATGAAGAAAGAAACCATGAAGAAAGCAACAGAGGACGAGTCTGATGGGTTAGGACAACGATTGAAAGCACTGCCATTTCGGGGAACTTAATGTGGACTAAACGTTGCAAAATATCTCACAGAGATAAATAAATGGTCTTTTATGTATATATTAATTCTCATGACATTCTTCACCTTTCAGGCTTCTCTAGTCCTTCCATCTCTCCCTGAAGGTGGAATTTCAACACCCCCACATGACATCTATGTGTGTTTGCATAATTTGTTCACGCTTAGTTCAACTTTAGCATATAGAAATGTAAAAAATATATTTTGACCTATAAATTGTCTTATAAAAACTACATGGAATACTATTTATATGCAGTTTCCATCAAGACATCTGGCATTTAATATGTATTATATTTCCTTTTCTGTTTGAATTTGAAACTTTTAATTTTGAAATGCTGTCTTGAAGTGGTGTGCTCTCTAAAAAAGACTGGATCACTATGTAAAAACGAGACTAAGAATTGATGCAAAAGCCACCAAAAATTTCTAAGTGCTTTAGGTTATCTTCTTTAGTCGCATGAATAAACCCACTGGTATACCAGGGGGAAATATCACTGCCATTGAATTAATTCCAAGTCTAATTTTGATGCTAGGAGAGAGTAGGATAACCTCTTGGGTTTCTGAGATTCTAACCCTGTTCGGGGAGTTAGAAACCTCCGTTTCCTCCCTGGGAGCAGTGCTGGGTTCCACCTGCTGAGCTTGAGGTTAGCAGGCCCACATATCACTCCTGAGCACCAGGCTCCTCACTGAGATCCTGCAGATACTGTGAATGCGGTTCTCAGGGCTACACAGTGAATAAGCATCAGAGGTGAGCTCTAATTTTCTGTGTACTGATAAAAGCTTAAGCCACTAAGGGTCCAGTCGGTCCTGAAGTGTAAAGCTAAAACTGTTATTTTTATTATTTTAAACATTTTATCAATAGTCAGTGTAGAGGGTGATTTGCAGAAAGCAATCCTAGTAACTGTGTTAACTTATTTCTTGGTCATTGTTTATAGGGATTTGGAAAATGAGAAATAAAATATCTAGAATTATCCAGAAAATCCTAACATACTCATAGTGATTGCAGGCTGTGTTTAATGCATTCAGACAAACAGACCAAAAGGAGCTGCATGACCTTCGTATAAATGTGAAAATTAATTTGACTATACACAGAGAAATCTCACAGACACCAACTCCACATTTTATTATATTTGGGGGGAAAAGTTATTTTAATTGGGGTGTTAACATCTTTATAATCCTGATATTTATCCATTTGATGCGCAACCAAAATAATTGCTGTTACTCAGATTGATTATTTTAAATTTTAATAGAAAAGATCATTTTCCTCTTTAATGATCACATAAAAATAGGTATTTTTAAATTTAGCAATTGTACCTCAGATGTGAATTGAATATTATACCAGCATAATTGTTGCACTATTTTTTTATTTTTCTATAAATACTTCCACATCAGTAATAAACCTCCCTATTGTCTTTCTTTTAAAATAAATGAGGTGAGTTCTTTGGAATATTCCGTTCTATGCTCAAGAATATTTCAGAGTGTATGTAACAAGTACATTTTAGTCAATAACATTCAAAATTTACTGATTTTTCTATGTCAGATGATTAGAAACTCCTTTTCCTTCCCTCTTCTCTTTTTATAGATCAAATTTGACACATCTCTGAGAGAACAACTCGATGTCAGATATTTGGTCACATAAAATCAGTCCAATAAACCAATGGATAAGATCGTATCCAGTATGCAGGCCCACATTTACAGTATCCACCCTGGCAAAATCATGTAAAATTCTATTTCAAGGCTATCAAATTTAATCAGCTAGATCTTTGTGAGCCTAAACCTTTTACTCCCTCCATCTTAAACCTGTCATAGTAATAGAATATAGACTCTGTTTCCATTTCAAGAATCTTATTTTGATTATATAAATAAATCAAGCAAAAGATTGTCTTGAGCCAGAATTTTTCTCTTGCTATAAAAGTCACCTCCTCAATTCTGCTACCCTGACTCTTCATATGACTCTGTCATTACACATACATTGACATTCACTTAGGAAGAGACCCGATGGCATCATTTTTTAGTTATTTTTCTGTGAGGCAAACAAAGCATAACATGTTTTTTATAATAGCTATATGGTAATAGTTATAGGCACACACATGAATGAGACTAAAGGCAGGCAAAAGTAAATTTAAATAATCTCAACAACACTGTATAAGTTATTTACTATCAGGTGCTCTTTTTCTCATCTATGAACCATTGATAAAGTATTTCTCCTAGTTGCAGTGAATATTTAATGAGGGAATATCTGAAAATATTTATTTAGGTTTTACACTACATATTATATGAAAATGTACTGCAATTTATTATAGTTCCTAGAATAATAAAAGTTTTAAAATTACTTTAAAATGTTCAAGGGGTCTATATAAGGTAGTTTCAAAATATTTTTCTGTAAGTCTATAACATGTGCACACACAATTTTAGGTCTTCACCCAAACGTGCATACATATGTACTAACTAGTGCCAAAAATTGGACGATAAAATTTGGAAGAATAAAAGAGTTAGCAAGGGGCCTGAGAGGATTTTAAAGTAAAATTTAGAAATAAAAATTGCCTCAATCAGATATCCATGTGGTTTTCTTAAAAAAAAAAACCTCTTTGTAAAACATGTTAATATTTATTAGTAAGTGGGATGTCTACCTAGACAATGATTTAATAGGCTATGACTGCTCAGAATAACTGATCACTATAAATAGACTAGAATTTATGGATTCAAGAGACATTCCAGGTTGAAGAATGGGAGGAAACTACATAAATATATTCTACCTGGCAATTAACAAACACAAAAGAGAGCAGTCCCTAATTTCAGTTTTTATAATATAAGAGTCTGTTTGGTTGACAGATGAGCTGGGTCCAGATCTTCCATTATTATTTTCTCAGTCGCCTGGAGCACATTAATGAAATTATCTGAGACTCCCCTTCTTTCCTTGGAGAGGGACAAGAATTCTCACTTTTTGCACTTGCTCTGAGTATTCAAAATTACACATAGAAAGCATCTGTTATACAGGAGATGAAGGAATGCTGGTGGTGCTAGGGTTTAAACCCACTGACAATGATGTCGCAAATCGCTGTCCCAAAGATCGTAGCTTCAGAAAGCCTACAGGTCAGCTAGCTCCACTGCCGCTGTTCTGCACATCTACTGAGTCCCAAATGACTAGACAACAATGGGTATGTAGCATATATTAAATAAAGAACATTGATCAATTTGATGAATACTGTTAAATTTTTAAAAATGTATCCTTATATAAGAAACAACATATATAAATATGAGTATATTCCTATTCCTATTATGTATATTTTCAGTTAAATCTGAAAATAATATTTTGTATTTGCCTTAAGAATTGTCTGATCTGAGACTGACTTAGGTTGGCTTCTGTTGGCTTGTTTATATTCTGTACATGTCTTATCAACGGCTTATTTCCAACTCATAGCAACTCCATAGGACAGAGCAGAAACATCCCTTGGGTTTCTGAGACTATAAATTTTATGGGAGTAGAAAGCCTCATTTTTCGCCTGCTAACCTTGTGGTTTGCAGCACAGTGGGTGAGTTGGAATCTTCTGGATGGCAGTGAGCTTATTTTCTTCATTTGACGTTTTCTTCATTTCTTGTTTTGCCCTGTCGTTTAAATTTTTAGAAAAGTTTTACACTGCGGAAGATCTGTGAGAACTTTCTGTCTGCTAGAAATCCTGTGTCTGCTTTGACAATTCAATCATTTCTGTTAACATTCTTATGAGAAATTTTTAACCACAGCATAATATAACCTATCCTAATTACTACATTTTTCTTTTTAAGTAATTTTATTGGGCACTTACAACTCTTTTTTAATATCATTTTATTGGGGCTCATACAGCTCTTGTCATAATCCATACATATATACGTTGGGTCAACCATATTTGTCCATATGTTGCCATCATTATTTTCCAAACATTTTCTACTTGAGCCCTTGGGATCAGCTCCTCATTTTTTCCCTCCCTTTACCACCTACCTCCCTCATGAACCCTTGATAATTTATATATTTTTTTCATGTCTTATACTGACCAGTGTCTTCCTTCACCCACTTTTCTGTTATCCATCCCCCTGGGAGGGATTTATATACAGATCTTTGTGATCAGTTCCCCTTTCTCTCTACCCCTACTTTCCTCTTACTCTCCTGGTATCATTACTCTCATTATTGGTCCTGAGGGTTTAATCTTATAATAACCCATACATCAATTATATCAAGCACACTTGTACAAATGTTGCCATCATCATTCCCCAAATATTTTCTTTCTATTTGAGCCCTTGGTAGCAGCACATATTTTTTCCATCCCTCCCTCCCCATCCTCTTACCATCATGAACCCTTGAAAAATTATATACTGTTATTATCATATCCTATACTGTACAGTGTCTTTGTTCACTGACATTTTTGTTATTCACCCCCCCCCTTGATGGGAGAGAGGGGGAAATATGCTGATCATTGCAATTGGTTCCCCCTTTTCCCCCCTTTTCCCCACCCTTCCCCCTACTCTCATGGTATCTCAATGGTATCTCATTACTGTTCCAGAGGTGTTTAGCTGTCCTGGATTCTGTGTGTCAAGGGCTCTTATCTGTACCAATGTATATTTTCTGATCTAGCCAGATTTATAAGGGAGAACTGGGCTCATGATAGTGGGAGGGAAGGAAGCATTAAAGAGCTAGAAGAATGTCATGTGTGTCAGTGCTATACATCACCCTGACTGATTTGTCCCTTCTTTCTGATCCTTCTCTGAGGGGATGTCCAATCATCTACAGATGGACTTTGGATTCCCACTCCGACCCCCCTCATTCGCATCAATATAAGTGTTTGTTTTGGATCTTCTGATACCTTATCCCACTGACACCTCATGATCACACAGGCTGATGTGCTTCTTCCACGTGGACTTTTTTGCTTCTCTATTAGATGGCTGCTTGTTTCACTTCAAACCTTTAAGCCCCCAGATGCTACACAGTAGCAATGCAGTCGAGGTCTGAATCAATTTTTCCCTAAAAAACAACTGAAACCAGATTAATCTGTTTGCAACTACCAAATTTTACCCTAACCTTGCCTGTTTATACAAAACATAACACAGAAATTTCAAAGTAAAAATGTTCAGAGTTAAGTAATTAAATAAGAACCTGAACATTAAAAACGTTTTTAACAACTACAGTATGGCCCATTCCTTGAAATTGATGAAGATCTGGATCTGTGGACACAGATGTGGAGAGGAGCTATGGAGAGCGAGTCGTGATTTGGAAGGGGAATCCCCTTCCATCAAATCAACTGGGCTTTCCCTACCCTAATAAAGCGGCTTTTGACCTAAAAAAAAAAATCTAGAAAAAAAGAACCGGTAGCTGCTTTTCAGGAGTTTCTTCCCCTCTTTGCCTTTTTAAACTAGGACCTGGCTGGCTTGCTCTAAAAAAAAAAAATCTGTCTAACGTGGTCTGCTGTTGGCGTTTCCTTAACTGTTTTCTAAAAGGGTTTACTGAATTATCACCAACAATATCAATAACACAGTTAACCAGTTACTTATCATGATTCTTTGCAAAGAAACGATTTCTTAGGACCCATGGTTTTTATCTAAAAAGAATAGAAAAAGCCACAAAAACAGAAAATTATAGCAAAATGCTTTGACTACAGCTGCAAAAGGTTTAAGCACCACATACTAACAATATCAACTAATGCTGAAAGACTACAAACTACTTTTGTTTACAAAAATCACCTGCATCAGGCCAGATTCTGATGTTTTATTTGAGCTCCAATGCACACTTTTCTTGACATTTCACAACGAAATTTGATTATGTCAAGTACTGATGTGGTCAAATACCAGGGTTCTATTGTATCTTCTAATAGCCTAATAGCCGGGCACCATAAGCTTTCTTCACCACATTTGCTTATGCACACATTTTGTCTTCAGTGATTGTGTCAGGAAGGTGAGCATCACAGAATTCCAGGTTATTAGAACAAAGTTTTCTGCCTTAAGGGAGGATTTGAGTAGAGGCCCAATGTCTGTCTGCTTCTGGAGTACTTAACATATAAATATATGTACATAGACCTCTCATTACCCTGTTTCCCCGAAAGAAAGACATCCCCCCCAAATAAGACCTACTTACAGTTTTACCTCTCACTGAAATATAAGGCATACCCCCGAAAATAAGACATCCCCGAAAACAAGGCCCCCTGAAGCTACCCTAATTCTGGACTCTGGAGCACAGCAGCAGATGCTGCTGCACAGCTCACTGTTGGCCACAGCGCAGCCGGAACAGATAGGAAGTGCAAGGTCTCTTTTAATAAAGCAATAAATGTGTACTATATTCTTCATCATGGAAAAATAAGGCATCCCTTGAAAATAAGACCTAGCATATCCTTGGGAGCAAAAGTTAGTTTAAAACACTATCTTATTTTGGCAGAAACAGAGTATAGGTTGATATATTTATGTAGATGCATACATGCCTATATTTATACCTCTATAAATGTCTTTTGCCTCTTAGTTCTTTCCTCTATTTCCTTTACTTTCCTCCTGTTCCACTACCATGTTCAATGGTCATTTGGTTCTCAGTAATTCTTCTGAGCTACTTTGTACTTGATCAAACTCCACCAGGTTTTCTACGCCCTCCTTGCCATCGATTTTAGATCCATTGTTGTTCCCTTGTCCCTGAGTTTGTTGACTCCCCATTCCTTTCCCCCCGCCCCTCCTCCTCTCCCATGACACCTCTCCTGGAGCCATCAGTCTGGTTGTTTTCTCCTCAGGATTAGTTAGCCTGCCTATCTTATATACAGATAGCCAAAAAGGAGGGGGGGAAAGAAAAAGAAAAAAAAGAAGGCAATAAATAGTTCCAGGTCTGTATGCTGACCCTTATGAATGTGTTCTGATTGGATCTGACAAGGTTTTGAGCACTGCCTCCCTTCCACGTACCCTATCAGAAGTCTATTTTCCGGATTCCTTGGGGATTTAATTACTTTTCTCTCCTTTCTGCTCTGTTACCCTCCCTGCATGTTTCTCCCTGGTGTGGGGTGATCGTACCAGGCAAAAATCCCACTGTGTCCTTACTGCAGTTCCCTGTAGTGTTGTGGGTCAGTGAAGGGACATTGTGTTTCATGGTGGGACCCTGTGGTCCTCTCTGTGCACTGACTGCTATGAGCAGAAATGTCGTCTTTGAGGCTTGGTGGGCCAGGACATGGTCCTCTCTCCTTCTCTCTCTTTCCCCTCTTAATTTGCTCCCACCATGGTCTGAACAGACTCACCATTCTTCCTGAGTGCTTGGACCTCATCCCGGGAATTTATGCATTAAGTAGCTTTTCCCCTATGCCCATTGTGCTTTCTTGTGGACTCATGTTGTACCTATCCTGTTGCATTTGGCTTACTTCGCTTAACATAATTTCCTCTATTGCTTCCCATGAGATGATGTGCTTCATGCACTCAGCACTGTTTTTGAGGAATACATAGTACTCCATTGTATGTATATACCAGAATTTTTTAATCCATCTGTCAGTTGATGGAAATTTAGGTGGTACCAACGCTGCGATTGTGAACTATGCCACAACTGAACATTGGAGCACAGAAGTCTGGCTGGGGTCCTTTCCTTACTTCTGGGCATAGGCCTAGTAGGAGGACTGCTGGGTCCTATGGCAGCTTGATTTCCATTTGTTTTAGGTATCGCCAGATTGATTTCAATAAATCTGCACAAACCTGCAGGTCCACCAGCAGTGGATGAGAGTTCCTGTCTCCCCACACTCTTTCCAGCACTTGTTGCTTTCTGATTTTTGGAATTGGTCTATCTTTGAGGGGGCTAGGTGTTATCTTATAGTTGTTTCCATTTGCATTTCCCCTATGACTAATGATCAGGAAGATTTTCTCTCATATGTTTATTGTCCGTTCAGATTTCCACTCTGGTGAAATTTCCATTCAGGCCTTTGCCTACCTCCGTACTGGACTCTTTGTGTTTTTATTACTATTGTAGGCTAGCAGAGTATTGTAGATTTTAGTACTAATGCCTTTGTCTGATATGTCATTGCTAAAGATGTTTTCCCAGTCTGTGGCTCTCTGATTACTCTCTTGATGAAGTCTTTCAAAGTCCACAGATGTTTTAACTTCAGTTATCCCACTAGTCAATTTGTTTGTGTCCTTCCCTATTTCTCATAACCTGTATATTCCTTGTGCCAAAGTTCTTAGGTTTGTCCCAATTTCCTCATTGATGGCCCTAATAATTTGAGGTTTTACCTCAAGGTCTGAGATCCACCTTGAATTCGTTCTTGTGCATGGAGTGAGATAAGGGTCTTGCTTCATTTTCTGCAGGTAGATAGCCATTGTATTTAGCACCACTTCTTGAAGAGACGTCTGTTTCCCATTTGATATTTTTGTATGCTGATGTTTTTATCTGGATTTTCTGTAGTTTTTGATTAGTCTGAGTGTCTGTCATTATACCAGTACCATGCTGTTTTGACCACTGTGGCTGTATAATAGATGTTAAAATCAGGTAATCAAGCCCTCTGACTTTGCCCTTCTTTTTGAGGAGTTCTCTGCTAAGTCTGGGTATCTTCCCTCTCCATATGAAGTTGGTAGTCAATTTTTCCAATTCTTTGAAGAAAGATTCTGGTATTTGTATTTGGATAGTGTTAACTTATATCAAGCCTTGGGTAGGATTGACATATTTACTCTCTTTAGTCTTGTGATCCACAAGCATAAGATACTCTTCCATTTGTGTAGGTCACTTTGTGCTCTATAGTTTTCCTCATACAAATCTTTTGGTTTGGGGCTAGGTATATCCCTAGACATTTCAATTTCTGCTTGGCTATTGTAAAGGGTACTACCTTTTTGATCTCCTCTTCCATGGTATCATCCAATGTATATAACTGTTGACTTCTGTTTGTTGATCTTGTATCCTGCGCCTCTGCCATATTCTTCTATCACTTCCAGTACTCCTCTTGTGGAGCTTTTGGGGTTTTCCATACGTAAAAATCATATCATCTGTGAATAACAATAGTTTTGCCTCTTCTTTCCCCAGATGAACACCTTTGATGTCTTTCCTCTGCCTTATATTGTCAGCTAGGAACCCCAGTACGATGTTAAATAAAAGTGGGACAAGGGACATCCTTGTCTGGTCCCTTTGTCAATGGAACTTTTCATCTTTTCTCCATTGCCTGCAATATTGGTTGTTGTTTTTTCATATACAGCTTGTATTATGTTGAGGAATTTTCTTTCCATTCTCATATTCTTTAGTGTCTTAAATATGAATGAGTGTTGATGTTGTCATTAGGTGCATATATGTTTATTATGCTCAATAGTTCTTGGTCTACTAGTTCCTTGAACATTATATAGTGCCCCTCATTATCTCTTGTTATGACTTCTTATCAGTGGGTTGTGTGTGGGAAGGTGGGGAGGACTCATTCTTCCCTTCTTTTCACTGTTAAGCCAGTGTTATCTTAGGGGCTGTTTTCAATATGAACTGGGGCTGGCCACAGCACTGGGGTTCTAGTGGATGACTGGGGGTGGTAACTGTAGCAGAATCTGTAGCACCACCAGTGGTGCAGGCTGGGCAGGCCACAGGTCTCTCCGCTCCATAGTGAGTGTAGGTGAGTCAGTGGAGGTTGGTTTCCAGTTCAGGGGAGAGCTCTTGGATGGCACAGAAATTAACCTACAGACTCAGATCCCCTACTGGGCCTCTCGATCCCCCTACTCACCAATCTCCACTGAGCTCCCAGCATGGGCTGCTTACCTGGCCATCATCTTGCCAGAAATCCCTACTGGCTACTACATTGAAGTCTCAGAGAATTGTATCTGGATGCTATATAAATCTTTACATATGAAATGACAGAAAATGCAAGAAAATTAAGTGCAACAGGACAATTAGAAACAGATATTGCATACATGTGGCATTAGAAAATTCTAATTTAACTGGGTTTGCCTATTTTATGTCTTTCTAGCTGTGCCCCGAATTGCTCTATCTCACCGAGGGTCCATTTTCTCTCTCAGTCAAGAAATGAATGCGCTAGCACGTTGTTTTTCTCCTTCCTGAGGTTTTACAAGGACTAAAGGACTTTTTACCCAACAAGAGATGAGCCTAAAAGCAAACCCCTCCAGTTAATTGTAATAATGAGCGTAATGAGCATATTGGCCTGAGCGAATTTCTCCATAGCTTCCAAGTCTGTGATCACTGCCTCAGCGTTCAACCACAGTGCTGCTGGAGGGTGCAACATCTGACCCCTTACGGAGCTTCCTAATGCAACCAACTGCCAGGCCAGGGTGCTGCTTACAACTGATAAGTACTGTCATGTACGCATACATATTATAAACTCTGCAAACATATGTATCAGCAGCTCTGTTGGTGTAGTGGGATATGTGCTAGATTGTTAGCAACCAAGTCGGTGGTGGAAGCCGACCAGCCACTGTCATAAACATGATTCCATTTCCTTCAGTGAAGACTCGCTACCTTGGAATCTCACAGAGGCAAGTCCGCTCTGTCCATGAAAGCCTGAGTAGGAGTTGGCTCAATAACAGAGATACATACATATAGACACATAAAATCTATACACAATGAGTTGCGTATAACATAGAATTCATTACTTTAATTCACAGGGTGTATTTGTAGTTTCAGCTGCTTGGCCAAGTTTTGCTATAATTTTGACAAGAATTTCAGGTCAAGCCTGCTCTCCTTAAAGACTTCTTAGCTTAAAACAAGAGAGAAAGCAATACAAGGGTGAAAATGTGCTTTTACAGAAAATAATCAGGCTAAATATGCTGGAAACAAGTATTTCTTCAGGTTTTGTGCCTTAAGTATTAACCATTCTCCTCTAAAGAAGGCACACACTATGCTTTATCTCCCTTTATATCTGATGGATAAACCAGATAAGTTAGAGTAACTTATAAATTGAAGACCTTTCTCATACTCCAGTTAGCAGATCTAGGCAGCTTGCTCCACTTTCTGGATCAGTGATGAAATTAAAGCAGCCCAAGGAGATAGTACTAGAGGCAAAATTTGGTTTGTTTACTAAATATGAGGGGCAGTCAGTTAAAATTTTTGTTGTTTTGTTTTAATAAAAATGTTTACTATGGAAGTACTTCAGGAATATGAAATAAATAATGCTTATATTTTTAGAAGGTAAATATATTGAATATGTGACCTTCAGAATTTATCTTCCTCTAAACAAATTTATCAAGTATTTACCAGCCATTTAGGATATTGTTGGTGCTGTCAGGTGTTGGAAATATTATAGGAAGGAAAACAAATATACTTTTGGTTTTCATGGTTTCACATTCTAGCTAAAGGATAAGTAAGTGGTAAACAGGCAGTGATAAATGGCAAGAGCAACGTTGAAAAGGACGATGTGGATAAAGACTGCGGGAGTTGGGCACTGACACTGAGGAAAACAGCTGTAAGAGGATTTTTGGATTAAGAATTTTTGTTATGAAATTTTAATCGATAGGTGAAAATCTTCCTATTTTGTTCTTTTTCAAGATTGGTTTGGCTACTTGAGGTCTCTTGTAATTCTATATGAATATAAGCATTGAATATTTCATTTCTGCTAAATAAATTTGGGAATTTGAATTGAGATTGTACTGGATCTATAGATTGTTGGTACCACCAAGGTACAACAAAAACGTACTACCTTTTCGACAGCAGCTGCTGGCATGCTTGGTAATTAGAGATGGTAATCAAGTGAGTGAAACGATCGTGAGCTTCTCTTACAAACTTGTGCCATAATATTGTCATTGGGTTAATTTCAACTGAGGTCAGAGGAGACCCAATGTTGATTGCAGGCTGTAATCTTTATTCCCACCACTCAACTGTCAGGGAGTCCTGATATAGTGTAGTGAGTTATACAAGTATACATTGAGCTGCTAACCAAGAGTCAGTGGTTCAAAACCCCCAGCCCAGCCACTCTGTGGGAGAAAGATGAGGCTTTCTACTCCCTTACAGAGTTATAGTCCAGAAACCCACACAGGCAGTTCTTCCTGTCCTATAGGGTCATATGAGTCAGATAACAGTGATTGAGACGCCTCTGTCATTTTCTTAGACTGTGTGACTTGCATGTTTTTGTAATGCCGGGAGCCATTTCATGAAACAGCAGGGTCATCCATTAGGTGGAAAAGTTTTATCAGAGATTTCAGACAAGCCATCAATGACTCACATACAACTTGAAGCTGAAGAAATTTCAAGCAATATATAATTGCCAATATATAACTGTGTGCATTGTACACATGCTTTTTGAGACCATCTGAAGGATATACTTGTCATATTGAAAATAATGACCTGAGACAATATGATTTGGGTGATGACAAGGAGATCGCACATGAAGAAAGCCAAGCCCTTAAAACAGAGGAGATAAGGATAAGACAAAAAAAAAAAAAAAGATTGCCAGAAGAGATTTTAAAGACTTACTCTTGAACATACAGTTGCTAAAGAGAATTAAAGAAAGACCTTAAAGAAAGAACTGAAGAGAAGATTTCAAAGAGAAACTTGAGAAAATAAAGCAAACATATTATCATGAAAATTGAAAAAATTCAGAATAAGAGAAGGAAAAGTTAAGAATATAGTCAGCAATTTTTAAGCAGAAGAAATGAAGAAAATGCAAGCTTCAAATTGCCATATAACATGATTCTATGAGAAAACCATTGAATAACTCTGGAAACATTAAAAGTTGATGAAAGGAATAAAAAAAACCATCGTACCAATCTTATGTGTTCACATTCAACCACTCCAAGGGGTAGCATATGACCCAGAGTGGATGGTACTGAAAGAAGACAGCTCTGCTCCACAGAAAGCACTGTTGAATTACACAGCTCCAGGAATGGATGAAAGACAGCCTGCCATGTGTCAACAAACAGTCACAACACTGGAAATGGACATCAGGCTATGCCAAGAAATTTGGAAGGCAGTTACCATGGCAACTGACCGGAAGAGACATATATTTGTGCCAGTTACAAAGAAAGGAGAACCAACAATATGAATAAAGTACTTAACAATATTATTACTACCACATGCATATAAAATTTGCTCAAGATAGATCATTCAAAATGGTACCAGTGGTATATCCACAAGGAATTGTCATAATGTAAAGCAAAAAGCAAAAGAAAACACGGAATCAAATATTTACCAGCAACTTTGCTGCTGTCAGTTGGATCATGGTTTAAAGAAGAGATTACCAGAAAGTAATGTCACCTGTGTTTTAGTGAGTAGGCAAGTCATTCGGCTGTGTAGATCATAATGAATTATGGAGAACATTGCAAAGACCTGAAATTGTACTCATGCAGGAAATGCAGACAGGTCACAAGTCAGTCATTTGTGCAGAACAAAGGAGTACTATGGGAACAAACTCAGAAATGTGTGTCACTGTTGTGGTCTTTTGCCATACTTATCCGATCTGTATGCTGACTACAAAATAAAAACCACAAAAACACAAAGCAGGGCTATGTGAGGAATAACGCAACAAAAGAACCGAAGAACACTTATTACCAGCCAGCGATGACAGATGACATAATCTTGCTCACTGAAAGAGAAAAGCTTACTGAAGAAGACAAAAGACCACGACCTTCGCTATAGATTACAGATAAGTAAACAGCAAACAAAAACCCTCACAACAGGACCAATAAGGATCATAATAAACAAAGAAATGGTTAAAGTTATCAAGCATTTTATTTTACTTTGACGCACAATTTCATGGAAATTGTAGTCAATAAATCAAATAACACTGCAGTGGGTAACTCTGCTGCAGACCTCTTTAAAATATCAAAGAGCAAAGATACTACTTTAAAGATTAGGGATGCTTACACCAAGTAATAGTGTTTGCATCACATGTGACAACTGGATAATGGTTAAGAATTAATGCCTTTGTATTAGGGTATTAATCAATATTGAATATTCCATGAAGTTCCAGAAGAACAAACACATTTGTCTTGGAAGATCCTGTCAGAATACTCCTTAGAAACATGCCTTGGGTTTGATAGATAGGAAGATTTGAGGGGGAGGGGGGTGTCTCCACTGAATGCCTCTGCGAAACAAAATGGGATGACCATGCTACAATAAAGGGGTCATAAAGAAATCAGGCATACATTAGATACTTATAGGGACAATCCAAAGCTGGGCACACACAGACCAAGGTCACCTCAACACAGGTAACGTCAACCTGGGCACACACATTAGGCACCAGGAACACCACATCACAGATGTGCCTGAACTCAGCAACTAAGAATGGTCAATATCCTCAACCACGCCCCTCAATTGGGGATAGGTGGGGGTAAATAGCAGAGACTGGGGGCAGGCTGCTCTCTCTCTCAGGTCAGAGGGCTGGATCTCCCTTGTACACTGCGCGCGACCACACACACACACACACACGCACACACGCGCACACACACACGCACGCACGCACACACACACACGCACACACACGCACACACACGCACGCACACACACACGCACACGCACACACACGCACACGCACACACACGCACGCACACACGCACACACACGCACACACACACGCACACACACGCACGCGCGCACACACACGCGCGCGCGCACACTCACACACACACACTCACACGCACACACACGCACGCGCACACGCACGCGCACACACACACGCACACACGCAAACACACACACACACACGCGGGCACACACTCACACACACACACACTCACACACACGCACGCACGCACACACACACACGCACACACACACATACACACACACACACGCACACACGCACACACACACACACACACACACGCCCTGTCAGGTCACCCACTCACTTTATTCTGGCGCTCCTCTTTTGATTCTCGAGTCTCTTCTTAAATGGCCATGCCATTTTCCCACGTGGTTTTTCATGCTCCTCCAAAGCATCCATTTGCGTTCGAGAATTTTCCTATGGCCCCCTCCATGCAGTCTCCAAGTTTCCCAGGGATAGTATGTACTGAGACTCTATTACCCAGAACTTCCCTTTCTCTCATGAAATTACGTAGATTAACCAAAGTGTTTTTGCTGGGTGAATTCTTTCACTGTTGAGAAGCAAGAAGCTTCCCAGAAACCTAACAGTTTCATATACACGTGGTAGTTACATACTTTCATGTCAACTTGTTAAATAGGTCGTAAGGGTGGAGTCTAGCCTGTCAATCAGGCCATAGCCAATCATGCCTCTGTGCCGGCATGGCCTTCTCCTGAGAATTCTGGGAACTCCTGTTTTCCTCCCTGGAGGCAGGACGCCCACTCTCTGCTTTACATTTCAGTTGACAAGCCACATGGAGCTATGCTGATGGAGCCAGAGCCCTGAGATGGAAGAGCCACGTGGAGACCCATGTCAGTACTGAGATATTTCCACTGCCACTGGATCCACAAGACTCTCCACCCACTGGCCTGTAATCTTCCTGAATTGAGCACCATTACATATGTTGCACGAGTCAGAAGGGGAATTTAAAGATTGGTATTGGGCATATGGGCTGATATCGGACTTTGGACTTGATCTGGACTGGGCTGGGATGTTTTCTTAATATATAATTACTCTTTGATATAAAGTTCTCTATTACACATGAGTTTCTGGATTTGTTCTCTAGTTGAACACAATGCAAATAGGGTATGTTTTCAGGACAGACCAATCCCTGCAGAAAGACACCATGCTTGGTAAAACACAGGGTCAATAAAAAAGAGAAAGACCAACAAGATGCCTGAACATAGTGACTGAACAGAGGTTCGAGCACAAGCGGTTCGAGCACAGCAAGACCTGTGAGGACAGTGCAGTGTTTTGTTCGATTGGCATCACTATGAGCTGGAACCTTCTTTCCAGTACCCATCAACAGAAACTATCATTATGGCAGTAAGCAAACTGCACCTTTCTCTCCTGGAGCAGCTGGTAGACACTTCCTCAGTATTCTTCATCAAAGAAACATTGTGCTCGGTCGCAATGTCAGTTAACAAAAAATCCACTGCCATCAGTTGGTTATGGCTCATAGCAACCCTGCAGGATCGGGTGGAACTGCCCCCTGCGACTTTCTAACACTAGAAAACTTCATCTTTCTCCTGCAGGTTGGCAGCTGGTTTCAAACCGCTGAATGTGCAGTTAGCAGTCCCACGTATAACCACTACACCACCAGTGCTTCAGTTATGGTGTGCTATAGGTACGAGCAAGGAAGAGCAGTCGATAATCTACTTATTTAATTGAAATCGTATAGTGGGCCTATGCTCCCAAATGATATAGCTCTTTATTCACCAAAATAAAAAAAAAAAACAAACTCACTCCCTGGGTCACCATTGATAGTATTCTGACTCAGTCACCTGGTAGGACAGAGTAGAAATTTCCTTTTTTGGTTTCTGAAAATGTAAATCTTTACAGATAGCCTTTATCCCAAAAAAGCAGCTAGCAGATTTGAATTGCTGGTCTCATAGTGAATAGCCCAATAGCCTCCTCCTTCATTATGTTGGTTCTATGGGCTGGATCTGGCTAATCACCCTGAAGGGGAAAATTTCTCGTTGAATAGTGGGTCACGTTGAGGCTGCTAACCACAAGGTCAGCTGCTAGGGAGAAAGATGGAGCTGTGTGTTTCCATAAAGACTTGCAGCCTTAAACCCAAAGTTTTAGGTCTAATGTCTTCTACATGCTCACAATGAGTCTGAATCCACAAAATGGCAGTGAATGAGCCAGCAGGTGTGACAATTCCTTTTTCCTGGGGAGTAGGCTTTGTTATGTAGAAGGTCATGGGTGAAGTTCACACTGATTATGCTTCTCTCCTGTATCTGGAGCCCTGAGAATATTGACCTTGAAATCTGATCTTTATCTTGAAAATGAGAAGGCTGTCCAAAGAAGTCAGCCCCTGCAAGTTACCCACTTTCACAGTGGTCCACAATGTTGACAACGATTTGTAAAAAAAATATATATCATTTAAATCTGCCTACAAGTTTTGGATTCTAACAGCTTCTTCATTGTATGAGCTGATTTTTAAGGCCATTCTCTGAATTCGTGTTTTTCTCATGGAATAAGGGTTAAAATTTCTAGCAACCTGTAATCTCCTTTTAATTTAAAAAAGGGGTGGGGAGAGATTAATGAGGAATGTGGTCTCCTTTTATATCTGGTAGAAGGTTAGCGCATCACCTGTACCTGGTTCTGGAGCTCCTCTGCCCCCATTTAGTGCCCCTCTCCCTGTTTTGTTGTTGTTGTTGTTTCCTTCTTTTCCTGGTTGTGCTTTAAATCTGAGTCATCTATGCTTCCTAACTGTATCCACTGCTCACATTCACTCTTCCATCAACTGAACTGCAATTCTCAAAGAGACACTGTAGGACAGGGTAGACTCTCCCTGAGACTGAGACAAGAACTGCTGATAGGAGTAGAGAGCCCAGTATTTCTCCCGTGGAGGGCATGATGGTTTTAAACTGCTGACCTTGTGAATCATAGCTGAATGAGTAATCACTATGCCATCAGGGCTTCTTTGAGTCAATATCAGCTTCTGGTCATGAGTTTGGCTTGGTTTGGCCCTGTAATTTTGATTCCTAAATAAAATCTTTATTAATATTTTCAGTACTAATCTTACTTGATATCTCTCTAGTGCTTGACATGGCTTGCTATTTCTTTTATCTTAACATATTTTTATAATATGTAACAAATTTACCTTTTCTACTTATTCCTTGATAAATGACTGTTCTTTTTTAAAAATTGAGATACTCTTTACGTAGTTCTTCATCTTTTTTCTCATAGCCATGGTCTCTAGGTGATAAAACTTGCATTGGTAGTTTTAGTGATTCCCCAATTATCTTTTTCCAACATCTTTCTCTCCTTATCATTCAGGAACAGTATACGTAAGTTCTACCTATGATTCTTTTTATATCTAGGTGTTTAATATCATAGCATACTTCAGTTTTTCAGAGTTGAACTTATTGTATTACACTAATCTTTTCATTATTATTTTCAGTGATAGTACACAAAATGGAAAATTAAATCACCGATTGCTCTCTCATCTCCATCATAATTCCAAGTTAATCTAAAAATATACCTTTGATGTTATATCTCTGATATATATTGATCCTACTGATTTCTTTGTCTCTAATAATTATCCTTACTATACAACCTGTCTGTAACACATTTTACACTTTGAAAGTCAAATAAATTTGTTTTAAATATAAATGATCCTATGACTCTCTTGATTACAAACATTCAGAGGATACAAGTTTGCTATAAGCATAACTTTTTAATGTATTACTAGACTGTGAGCCTGGCAAGGAGAGATAAATCACATCCCAGGTGCAGCAGACACCCTATGGTGCCAAGGAAAGACCCCACACAGATGAACAAAACCAAGAGCATATATTAAAAGGGATGTACTAAATTAAAACATAAACAGATTTATAAACAGAACAAGACCTCTGGATATGAGTCTCTCCTTGTGATTGCCAGTGGTTGCTTCTCCATGAACTTGGTGGTCCTTGAGTTTCTAAGACCAAGACGCCTTCTAGAAGGTCCCTTACTGAAGGCTCACATTTTGAGGTAAATGCAGTAAACCTCTTAGATGTATGCACCTATCTGAGCTGCCCGTACTCTCCTACTGCCCCAAGGCAGGGGCAAAAAATCTACATGGCCCAAACTTCTTTACCTTTTCTAACACCAACTATCACACCCACGTGGCTCTGATCTATGCTGGGCTTGGTAATTTGCTGCAATGGCCACACAGAATTTACAGACAATGCTCATGGTAAAGGGGAGTTGTGTTTGGCCGGGGGTGACTAGAGAAACAAATTCTGTAACACTCAAATACATGTAAAAAAGAGTTTTATATCAAGATGTTTTATCTATCAGGAAAACCTTCCAGCCAGTCCAACTCAAGTCTATAAGTCTGATACTAGTCCTTCTTCAGACTCAAGCAGTCACAAGCAATAATGCAGAATGCCAAATTTCACATGATGGTGGATGCAAAGTCTTATGTATCCAATGGCAGTGGATGCATCTGCAGGGCTCTGGCAGCCACCAGGGTCAGCCAGCAGGAAGGTGAAGGCAGAGAGAGAGAGAGAGAGAGAGAGAGAGAGAGAGAGAGAGAGAGAGAGAGAGAGAGAGAGAGAGAGAGAGAGAGAAAGAGAGAGAGAGAGAGCTTGAGCTTACTAGGTTCTCCTTAAGAGAAGGCCACCCCCAAAAAGGAGGTATCATCAACCTGTGACCTGATTGACAAGCTAGACTTGCCGTCCACACACACACTTTTAGATATCAAGTTGACATGAAGTTATGGAACTACAGTAGAACCCCAGACCTTGACACTAACCGGTTCTAGAAGGAGCATCGAGATGCAATGCAATCAAGTACCTAATCAATTTTTCCCATTAGGAATAACTGAAAACAGATTAATCCATTCTCGACCACCAAGTGTTTACCATAACCTTGCCTGCTTATACAAAACATTACACAGAAATGTCAGAGTAAATAAATTCAAAGTCAAATAACATAATTTCAATAAGAAACACAACATTTTAAAAAGTTTTTAACAATTTCAGCATGGCTCTTTCCTTAGGGTTGATGAGGATCTGGTTCTGGGACATGGATGTGGAGAGGAGGTATGGAGAAAGAGTCATTGTTTGCAAGGGAGTTTGCTTTTCAGGAGTTCCCCTCACCCCCTTATTTGCCTTTTTTCACTAAGACCTGGCTATCTTGCTCTTAAAAAGAAAAAAATCTGTGTAATATGATCTGCTGCTGGCATTTCCTTAACGATTTTCTATAAAGGTTTACTAAGTTATCATCAACAATATTGATAACACTGTTAACCAGTTCCTTATCATGATGATTCTTTAAAAAAAACAAAGACTCTTTCTTAAAACCGATGTTTTTTATATGCAAACATTACAAAAAGGCACAAAAACTAAGAAAATTATAGCAAAACACTTGGCACACAGCCACAAATGATTTAAACAACACACACGTACTAACAAAGCCTGCTAACGCCAAGTGACCCAAACACGAATGGCTTTTGTTTACCACAATCACGTGTGTCGGATCAGATTCCAATGTTTTGTCCAAGCTCCGATGCAAAATTTTCTCGACCTTTCACATCAAAATCCGATTATGTCGAGTACTGATTTGGTGGAGAATTGGGGTTCTACTGTACCACAGGGGTTCGTTAGAGAAGTTACTTGGCTACCACAAATCAAGGTTAGCAAACAGAAAGGATATACCATAATCATTCGTGTCCTCAGCCAGCAGTCTAGTCCCTCTCTGGTCCCTTGACCTTTGCAACCAAGAAGAGCCAAAAAGCAAGTTTACCTGTCACTCTGTCCCACACTTCTAAAGTCTTGGGTCAGTGGGGGAGTATTGATACTACACCTTTAAGTCTCTGGTGCATCTGTTCTTTACGACCTTGCTCCTTCTGAGAGAGAGCTTAAACACACAGTTCTGAGCTCCTCCCAATGTCTCCCTTCAACCACTGCTTCAAACATGGCTCGTCCTATTAGCCAAGGGGAGTAACAAAGACTGACCTATGAGAGTGGCATCTGACCTAACTGCATTGTCCCAAACAATCCTTGGGTGAGATTTACAGACACTTGGGAAGAAGAGCCATTAAGGGACTTCACTCCACCACAGGAACCGTATTACTTCTTCCTGCACTTGGTGGGTGTTGAATTTCCAGAGCAAGAGTCATGCTGGCAGTGTTCTCTTGCTGAAAATCTCAACTTCAGGGAAATGCATGCGCTTTTCCCTAGATTTGGTGCTCTTTGAAGTTTCCAGAATCAAGAATTACAGCATCTATACCAGATTGGTAGTAGTAGTGACTCCTTTGCTTATTATTTGCTTATGAGATTTGAAAGAGTGAATTTTGCAATTTGGATCTCAACCCCTTCTTTGTGAGATATTGACACTAATAGCCTGTTGGTCAAGAAAACGGGGGGTTTGAATTTTAACTTTCATTCCTTTATAGATGATACCAGTGAATAAAATGTAAGCATTACAAAGACAATTCAGAGTCTCTGTATACTTTATGGAATTTGTTTTTAAAAAGGGTTAAATATATAAACATGTAATATGAATTCCATAAAGATATTTTTTGTACTTGACACTTCAACTCTATGTTTTTAAAGAGTGATTTTTTTTCAATCTTTAAAGAGTTTGATGGTTTTATTTAAGCTTCCAGGTGTCAAGGCGGTCAATTAGGATGAGTCAAATGGAAAGAAGTAATTCAGCTTTAGTTACTAAAGAGAATTGTATAAAAAAAGAAATTAAAAAGAGGTAAAATCAATTCCCCACTGTTTCAAATAGAAAAGTTTAGGAGCCTTCAACAAGTGTATTTTTTTTAAATATAAACTGGAGGTTGAGGGAGAATGAGAGAGGGAAGAGCTAGGATTGGAGAAGTACAAATCACAGAAGGAAAAATATCTTCAAGGATCTTCAACAAGGAAATCGACTGACGCACATGAGAAAGCTTATGAAGCTCCACAGGACAGGAATTCTGATACTTAGGGACTGAGTCGTTGACAGCAGCTCCCTGCAAGGACTGCAGTGCATTGGGTAGACCACGTTTGATGTAAGGGACTGCCTTTGCCTGTGAAGCCTTCCTGATACGATTTTCATAATTGCTTAGAATCCAAACCAAAATCACTGTCATATAATCTATTCTAATTCACTGAAATCCAATACAGGGTTTCTGAGCCTCATATTGTGTGTGAGCAGAAAGCCTCATCTTTCTGCCATCAAGCAGCTGGTGGTTTTGAACCACTGACCTACTGGTTAGCAGTCCAAAACATACCCGAGCATGCCACCAGGACTCTTTTTCATTGTTGATAGTTCCATTTTAAAGTTTACTCAGTGAATTTTGTCTTCAAGCCAGGTTCAATATAATCCACTCACACCAAGTTATTGGTATTTGTCCACATTAATCTTTCTCATTTACCACTAAGATCATTGCTGTATATTTGTAATTTTTTGCCCTTTGAGTGCTTAATGTCCTAGCAAGTTGACATATTTTGTAATTCAGCATATGCATTTCTTCCTTTCAGAATAATTTTCCAGTCATTGAAGTTAATGCCTATCTATCATAAAATTTTACATTTAAAATTTTAATTAATGATGGCTTCCATTAGAATATAGGTCAATGACATTTATATTATTTTCAATTAACTATGGCTATCCCATACCCCCTTAATAACAAGTTTTCATAACAGTATAGGCATATCAATAGGAAATCATTTGATTTGGGTGACTGGAACTCATCCATCTATTCACTGATCCATGGCCAGAGGCCATGGCTGCTACTACCCTCCTTACAATGCACATGCTCTCTAGTCACTTCCAACACAGGCTTCTTAGTTGCCTTCAGTTGATGCAAACCCACGACTACACCACATGGGCAGAGTGGAGCTGCTCCATGAAGTTTTCAGAATTAGATGACCAGGCCTGGATTCTAAGATGTCTTTGGGTGAGTTCAAACTGCTCTACCTTCTGCTTATAATTAATTAATCAGACATTTGTGCCACCAGAGTATCCTATAAAGACTTAAGAGGCTTAAAGTATCAGCATTGCTGAGGGTAAAAGAAACTGTGAAGATGATTGCTGAAGACAAATGGGTACATAAACAAATGTGGTGAAGAAAGCTGATGGTGCCCAGCTATCAAAAGATATAGCATCTGGAGTCTTAAAGGCTTGAAGATAAACAAGCACCATCTAGCTGAGAAACAACTAAGCCCACATGGAATAAACACACTGGCCTGTGTGATCATGGAGTGTCCATGGGAACAGGTATAAGGCATCAAAGGCCCAGAACTAAAGCTCATGTCAATGTGAATGGATGGAGGAGTGTGGAGGGGAAACCCAAAGCCAATCTGTAGGCAATTGGACATCCCCTTACAAAAGGGTTGCAGGGAGGAGACGGGCCAGTCAGGGTGCAGTGTAGCAACGATGACACATACAGCTTTCATCTGGTTCTTTAATGCTTCCCTCCTCCCCACTATCATGATCCCAATTCTACCTTACAAATCTGCCTAGACTAGAGCATGTACATGGGTACAGATAAGAGCTGGAAGCACAGGGAATCCAGGACTGATAAACTCAGGACCGGTATTGAGAGTAGCCATACCAAGTGGGGAAGGGGAAGGTGGGTGAAGAAAGGGGGAACTGATCACAATGACCTACCTATAACCCTGTCCCAGGGGGATGGACAACAGATAAGTGGGTAAAGGGAGACATTAGTCAGTGTAAGACATGCAAAAATAATAATAATTTATAAATTATCAAGGGTTCATGAGATAGGGAGAGGAAAATGAGGAGCTGATACCAAGGGCTCAAGCAGAAAGAAATGTTTTGAAAATGGTGATGGCAACAAAAGTACAAACATACTTGATATATGGATGTAAGTATGGATTGTGATAAGAGTTGTATGGGCCCCCAATAAAATGATTTATTCCTGTGTTGAAATGTTCATTCTAAAATGTAAATTTATTCATGTTGTTAATTTTGTTAAATGGTCTATATTGAATATTTTCTAGAGTCATGAATATGGGGAAGAGTCATGAATAGAGTCATGAATATGGGGAAGGTTTCTCAAGAATTTAAATATAACAACTCTTCTGAATACAACTTGATAAAATAAAATTATTGGTAACCTATTAGGGGGATTCAAGTGTATGTCTTCTCCCCCCTTTGTTTTCATAATAAAATCTCCCCCAAGCAGAATTTTCTGCTCAATTCACACCATGTCAAAACAGCATCCGTGACAGATTCACAGTGTGCTCTTTTTTGGTTTGTATTTGTTTTGCATACCATGATGTTTCCTTGCCATGGATATAGAAATCATTACAATTATATTCATTAAAGAAATATAATCCTTAAGATTATTCTCAGGAAGTATTCATTTAATAACTATTTTTAATATTTAATTGGAAATCATGTACAGTTTGCTGCTTATCAGACTTCTAAACTAATCTCTTTGTCAATCACTAATTATCTTACTTCATTGTGTGCTTTGAATTCTGAGAAAAAGAAATCTTATGCGGGAAGATCAGGACTGTCTGGTAGATGAGGTCAGGTTTAGAGGTTGAATTCTCCCAAGATAGCCCTAGGAGAATGAGCTGGCGGAATATTATGATGAATAAAGAAGTTCTTGGTACAACTTTCATAGCTTCTTATCAATGAAGTCTCCAATTCCCTAAAAAATTCTTTATGATAAGCCCCCAAGATCATCCTATGTCTTTTATAAAACCTATGAAGAGTGATGCTATTGTTTTGTGCAGACAGCCAGTAAGTGGCTTATATAAAGTCCAAATAAAACCCACTTCAGTAAAGTTGCCTTCAACTCATAGAGCTCCTGTAGGCTAGCAAAGAGCTAGCCTTAGGGTTTCTGAGATGTGAAGTCTTTGCTGGAGAAGACAGCCTCTCATTACTCCAATGAAGTGGCTGGCAGCTTTGAACTGCTGACTAGGATTTGTTACAGCTAGAAAATCAATTAAACAAAATCAAATCTGTATGGTGTGGGTCTTTAGACCCTAAATGCAAACACTGGAAACACAGTGTGCCCAGAATGGCTCCCTGGCCATATTATCTAAGTGTATGTACTTTTCCAAATCTCTAAGTGTAGAAGGAACTTAATCTTGTAATATTCTGCTTTCCCCCGCTATGAAATTCTTAATAATTTGTGAAAGTCTCCTTAAGTGACATAACAGATAAGCAAAATTTTCCGTTGGAATTCACTCAGGGGCCCCTTGGAAGGTTGGCCTGGCAGTGTGACCTGCTTCTGAAAGGTCTTAACGCTGAAAATCCCAATACTGCACTCATCTGACTGCCAAAAATGGAATTCCTCTGGCGAGCAACTCAAAAATTGAAAATTTGTGCAACGGAATCCCACATTTCCATGGCACATTGGATCTACAGATTCTATAGCCAGAGTCAACCTGACAGTGGTGAGTTTGCTTTTATATCTTTGCATAGCTGTTTTGCACATGTTGTTTTTGAAGGACATGGAGTCAGTTCCTGCTCATAGTGAGCCTATGTATACCACAAAGCACCGCCCACTTCCTACGTCTTCAAAATTGCTCTGATGTGAGCCTGTTCTGGCAGCTACTGTGTAAATCCATCTTGTCAAGAGTTTTCCTATTTTTCATTACCCTTATATTTTTTAAAGAGGGAATTACACATTTTAGTTTTCTTCTTTTAGTTTTGTTTTCATGCTTTTTGTTTCAGGTATACATATACTTTTTATGAAGCATGATGTCCTTTTCCATAGAATGGTCTTTCCTGAATGTAGGAGGCCATCTTCTGGTCAAGGTGTTTATTGATGGGTGACCAATTAGTCCCCTGTGTCTCTGCATCTTTGCAGACAAAAGCATTGCAAAATAACTGTTATTTATGATCTTGCAGCTAAAAACATTGCAAGATAACTCAGTTGTTTAAGACCTCTTTAAGATTCTTTTGAATCTTGCATATCCGTTTGATTGTCTTAGAACATAGTGCTTTTATTACTCAAATGTTAAGAAAGTATGACTAGTTAAGTAACATTTGCATAGATAAGGGTTTAAGAATCTTTTTTAAGTTCTTTGATGTTTGTTTTATAACCATTCCCTTGTAAGAAGAGTATAAAAACCAAGCTTTGAATATACTCATACTTCAGTCCATCAGACTGTTGTCCTCCCAATCCCATGCTTTGTACATGTCACTTTCTTCTCTTTCATCTGTATGCCTCATTTCAGATGCAGTTTGATGAGGGATAGCTGGTCTAATCACCTGCACCTGAAAACATGTCCAAAGTACATGGATGAAATCTCCCTCTCGTTGCTTCTCAGGATCATTATGGCTGGATCTGTTTGTTCTTTTGGCAGGCCCTGGGACTTTGAATACTATTCACTAATTCCAAAATGCAAATGCATTGCTTCTACTTTTAGTTTTCCTTAGTCAATAGCATCTTTCATGTGCACAGGAGGCGTTGGAGAAGACCATGGCTTCAGACAGGCACACCATAGTCCTCAGAGTGACACCCTTGTTCTTGAACACATTAGAGAGGTCTGTGCAGCATGTTTACCCAATGCAAATGTGGCATTTGATCTCTTCACTGCTGCTTCTCTGAGCATTGGAACCAAGGCAATATGGATCCAAGCAAGATGGAATTCTTGACAACTTCAGTCTTTTCTCTGTTTACCCTGATGCTACCTATTGATCCACTTGTGAGGATTTTTGTTTGCTTTACATTGTGTTGTAAGCCATTGTAGACTTTCATCAAGCGTTTCAAGTCCTCTTCACTTTCTGAAGCAAAGCTGTATCATCCGCAGATCAAAGGTTGTTAGTAAGCCACCCTTCAATTCTGATGCCGCATTCCTCTTCATAAAATCTTACCAGTTATTTGCCAAGCTTACAGATTGAAGAAGTATAGTCAAAGTAAAAGAAACCCTGACATGCATCTTTCTAATTTTAAACTATGCAATTCTATCCACTCAATGGCCTCGTGATCCGTATACAGCACACAGAAGGTTTCTGGAATCTCTGTTCATCTCAAGCCTATCCATAGTTTATTATGGTCTACACATCCACATGCCTTCATTAAAATACAAGCAAACATTTTTCTGATATTCTCTTTCACCCAAGATCCATCTAACTTCAGCAAGGATGCCTTCTTCTGAATCTTGCCTGGCAACTTCCTTCAATGTACTGCTGCAATATCCTGCTGCTCTTGGATGATCTTCAACAAAATTTTGCTTGCATGTAATAGTAATGATATTGTTCTATAATGTTCACATTCTTTATGGTCATCTTTCTCCGGAATGGGTACACATATGAGTTTCCCTGGATTTGTTTCTATAGTCTACCCAGACTAACACAGATCCTTAGGATCTTGACCCTCAGTTTCCTCGTAAATAACATGAGAGGCTGAATTGACTGGTTTTCATTTATATTTTCGCTAAAACTTTATGGTTTCACACAAACAACAATTAAGGATGTTCTGACTTTCTCCCCAGGTTATCATATATATTTGCACACCACTGTAAGACACCTCGCAGTTAAACACCATCCTAAAAGTATGTTTATGCCAATATTGTAAAAGAAAAACAAAAAGAATTGTATTATGCTATAGAATTTATTTCACCTTTTATTCCATCAATTCCTAGAGCCTTGCTGTGGTTAATACTTTCAGTGCAACTTGAACTTCTTCCTTTGATACCATTGGTTCTGGTTCATGGGCTACCTCTTGAAGTGGTTCAATGTTAACGAGTTCTTTTCAGTACAGGTGTATTTTCCCATATTCTTTGGAAACATCATGCATCACTCAATATTTTGCCCACAGAATCTTTCAGTATTGCCGTTTAAGACTTGAATTTTTTTCTTTCTTTCTTTTTTTAAGTTTAAGTTATGCTTAGCATATTTTTCCTTTTCTGGTGTTGTAGATCTAGCTGTTCGCACATTTCATCATAATACTTTATTTTGCTTCCTTTTGAAATGTTCTCTTCAGATTTCTCTTACTTTGTCATTTCTTCCATTTTGCCTTTGCTCCTCTATGATTAACAGCCAGCTTCAGAATCTCAGCTGACAGCCACTTTGATTTTTTCCTTTTTCCTCTGTCTCTTTAATGACCTTCTGCTTTCCTCATGTGTGATGGTCTTGATGTGCTCCAACCGCTCCTCACGTCTTCTGCCATTCATGTTCTATGAGTCAAACCGGTTCTGGCGATGGTCTCAACATTTAGGTGGAATGCTCTGGGGAATTTTTTGACTCTTGTAGTCTTGTTTTAATTTTCTTCAGCTTCAACCTTAGCTTTCATATGAGCAATGGATGACCAATTCCACATTCGGCCCCTGACCTGCTTTTAACTGTAGATATGGAATTATTTCCTTGGATCTTCCCACGAACGCAGCCAGTTTGTGTCTATGAATTAATCTGTAGACATGCGCATGCATAGTCATCTTTAGTGTCGAGAAAGCATATTCGCGATGAAGATGCCATTGGTCTTACATGTTGTATCATGTAATCTCCAGCTTTGTTTCTTGAGAGCAACACCAAGGCCATCTTTTCCAACTGTCCCTTCCTCTTTTGTTTCCATCTTTTGCATTCCAATGGACAGTAAGTATTAATGCATTACACTTTAGAAATAAGACCGGATCATGGAACTCCTGGGGCAGAAGCCACTCAAACTATGAAATAGAGCTGCCTTATCAAAATAGCCGACATAATAACATGGAGTAAAGCATTTGGAAGTAATGCTTTCAGGATTTTAATTTGCTGATGAGGTCTGACTCAAAATGAAAATAAACCTCAGAAAACATTTATTAATAATTGGAACTTTGAATGAAAGATGAATCTAGCAAAATTAGAGTTCATCGAAATGAAATCTATCAAATAAAGATTAATATTAGGAGTTAGTGAGCTGAATTGGGCTGGTGTTGGCCATTCTGAATCTGAAAATCATATGGCTTACTCTCCCTGGAATGGTAGATTCAGAAAAAATGGCTTTGTATTCTTTGTCACAAAAACAATACAACATTCCAAGATGTCTCTTGAAGTAAGACGCTCTCTGTGATAGGATAATATCTAAACGCACAGAAAGAAATCGTCCATAAAATAATTATTCAAATTTGTGCCCCAACAATTTAAGCTAGTGATGCATAAATTGAAGAATGTTACCAACTTCCTCAAGTTCACCCATTGAAAGTTAAATTGTTGCTAAATATGGAAAGATGATTGATGGAAGCTACCTGTTGGGGTCATCAGAAAGTGCATAGTGTGCTGGAGAAAAAGAAAATGATGTTATCAGTGAATAGGAGGTCAATTGGACTAGATGTAAAGCATTATACAGCTGTCACCAATAACAAGGAAACATAAGAGAAACTAGCATGCCCTTTGCCATGCTTACTAGTTGCAGTGCAATAGACTACTTTCATGTGACCTATCCAGCTATGGTCTTTTAACTCCCACAGAATGATTGGCTGGGTCTATGCAAATTAATTGATTTAGTGGTCTATCCAGATGGCAAAAGAATTGATACATTTGAATGATAGTTCTGGTGAAGAATAGTAAAAGTTCCAGTTGCCAAAAGGATAAACACAGCCGTGCTGGAAGGAGTACAAGCAGAGCGCTCCTAAGAAGCAGAGGCGGCGAGACGTTTCCTCCCGTGATTGGGATGTGTTATCAGCAAAGGCGACAGTGTGCTGGGTCCTGTAGAAGGACGGGAAAAACAGGAAGCCTCTTGGCAATGTGGTATGACGGAGTAGCTGCGCCAAGTGGCCGGAGCAGAGCAATGTGAGGAAGGGACAGGATCAGGCAGTATTTTCTTTCTTTTTTTTTTTCCAGCTATAATTGTTGTGTTTTTTTTGTTTTGTTTTTTTAACAATTTATTGGGGCTCATACAATTCTTATCACAGTTCATACATATACATACATCAATTGTATAAAGCACATCTGTACAGTCTTTGCCCTAATCATTTTTTTCTCCTCTTTTCTTTTTTTACATTTTATTAGGGACTCATGAGTCCCAGGCAATATTTTCTTCTGTTAAGTAGGGTCGCTATGAGTCAGAACTGACTTGATTTCACCTAACAACAACTATAAGAACAAGGTGATTGTCAAGGAGTCCTGATGGCACTATGGGTTAAGCACAGGTTAAGCTCCTAATTGAAATTTTCAAACCTACCAACTGCTCCAGAGAAGAAAAATTAGGCATTCTGTTCCTACAAAGATTTATAGTCTCATAAACTCTATGAAGGGTCACCATGAGTTGAGATAAATTTGATGGCAATGGGCTTGGTTGTTTGTTGTGTTTTTGGTTTTTGTAAGGTGCTTGTCAGCTTGTGGTTCCAGTGGGAAGATCATGCCTTGAGATTAACAAGGAGTAGACTCATGGAAATCTCAATCTTACACCAATTCAAGGAGAGCTTCCTACTGTCCACGTGAGTCTGGAGTAGATCATGCTCTTTGGACCAAGGACCTGAGGTTACTATGCTGAAAATTCCCTCTGACACTAAGAAGACAGAGAAAACACAGGAGATGGCATGAGATTGCTAGAGAGAGTGGAAGTGGGCTTGCTGTCTCACAGGGAGAAGGCTGAGGACTGAGGGACTGAAAGCATTGTGACACTTTCTAGGGTGAGGCAGAGACTTGAGTGCGTTCAATGCAAGAATCGCATGGACCCTCCGAGGCATGCAGGGTCTCCAGAGATTTGAGGGCTCAAGTGAAATGAGAGGTACTGGCAGCAGAGTTCAGGAAAGGACCCCAAGCTCTATAAGACCCCCTAAGCAGTATGCCTCGTGCCATAGGCAGAGGGAGCCTTGAAGACAGTAGCAAACATCGAACCTTAGCCACAGTCGATGTGCCAACTGACATAAGATGGACATGGGTAATTTGGGGAAAGATAAGAATTTCTCCTTTGGGAAAATTTTTGTTGAATATTTTCTTCCTATAAACAAAAAATAATGATTTTCACTTTGCCCGCACTGTGTGTGTGTGTGTGTGTGTGTCTCATGTGTCTCTCTGACTCACAGATGAACAGGTGTTTCTCATTCCTAGCAGTCTTAATGCTGCCTGAAAGCTTGAGGCACCGCTTGTCTATATGTGTAGTGCAAACATATATGCACATATATGAATATAAGCATGAGAATATGTTAATGAATACTCATGTTTCCCATGCAAAGGAAGATTTGGGAAAGTTAAGTATAACTGTAATTTCAAATCTACCTCTGTAGCCAAGTGTTATTAGAGGAGAGAGAGTCTCATCAAACACCTAAAAGGTAAAGATTTGTTGCTTGACAATAAAATTGAAAATAAAATCCAATTAGAGAATATGTTAATCTATCTTCCCATCTGGTAACATCACTAGAAAGATATTAATGTTTTCAATAACTGGGAGATATAAATAAGTTTGCATTACCAAAGCAAACTAATTGAGATAGCATCATAAACCTGAAGGTTTCATATTCCTATACAGTAAATGCAATCTTTGATGAACAATGGCTTATTTTTTTAGAAATAAAGTAAAATTGTCTTTAATTAAAACAGCATTCATGAAATATTAAAAATAGCTCTTCAATGCTGAATAGAACATGAGTAAAATTTAATTCTTAATATAATAGTGGCAGATCTTAGAATTGTGTTTAAAAGAGTCTTACAGCGACCTGAAGGCAACATCTAAAATTTCCACACACTTTACAGTATTTTGTAACTATGTCCTTTCTTGATTTCCCTACATGTGTCATGAAGCTTAGCACTGGTGTCATTCTAAATGCACGCCTTTCCTCTTAGAAACGATCACACAGACATCACTCATGTTTGCTTTTTCACAAGCTATTTTTCTGCTATCTTGGATTATTTTAACTTTTATTTGACACACTATACATTCATGCATGCAACTGAATTTTCATCTTCTTTATGTAATTCACCTTATATTATATTTAGGTCCAGTGTATCACAGTGACATGGGACTTTCAATTATCATATCTTTGATATACTGAATATATCTATATATAGCAACTAATCATCTCAGACAATCTTTCATATTTTACTCTAATTCTCATATAACATTTTATGAAATAAACCAAAATATACCATATTACCTTAAGTTGTTTTTTTCCACTCTATTGTCACTAATTGTCAATGGCTGATGTAGAAAAGCACTCAGGATCAAGTCATTTTTGCTCAGGACATGAAGTTCTGCCAAGATGAATTATATTCATCAATAGCACAAACTAAATTACTGAATTAAGTTCTATTAAAGCCTAAGAGTGTCTTCTGAACTGGTACTCACATTATAATTCTTAATGCAGAGCTAAAAAATGCAAAAATAATTAAAGTAGTAAGGAATGCCAGGTCTCTTTGAATTGCTCAAATCTCATTATTACTGAACAGATTCTAGCATGCCAAGTCACTATCATTTTCAAAATAATGTGTTTTATATATTTCCTATAAATTATTCTAAATTGAAATAATAATCTAATGGAAATATATATACAATTTTAGAATTTTGTGAAAATAGTAGAGTAGAATCTATTCCTAGCTAATGAAAACTATAACATCATTTAGAGTAAACATCGAATGTGCGTATTTTATTATGGTAAAATTAAAAGGAATGGGGAGAAAGAGAGAGCAATATTATTATGCAGGAACTGTTTTGGCACATTGGCTGAAGCTCTTGGCTGCTTATCAAAATGGCAGTTTGAACTCACCAGTCAGTCTTGTGAGGAAACAAAATAAAATAAGTTAATCGGCTTCAAGAAAGATCAGAATCTTGGAAACTATAGGGCAGCTCTACTCTGTCCTACCCACTGGCTCTGAGTCAGAACCAACTTAATGTCAAAGGGTTTCACTGTAGTATATTCAAATGAGTGAACATATTAGCATGCATGAACAGAGTAGGAAGCAAGCCAAAAACTTCATCCATTTCTATTTAGTAAAATGCCAGCCAAACTTCAAGGGCCACACTTAAGAGTCGGTTGCTCTTCAGTGCTACTGAGTAGGCTTTGCCTAATAGCGACCGTACAAACAATAATGACCATATAAAAACAGAATAAAAGACTGCCCATACAGTAAGATTGCTATGATCGAGACCATTGCTACAGCCACTTTTTACATCCATCTCACCACCAAGCTTCCTGTGTTGCACCAACCCTTTACTTTAGCAAGATTAATGTTCTTCTCCAGGAACTCCCTCCTTTTAATATATTCAAATAAAGTCTCACTAGCTTGCTTCTAAGAAACGTCATGGCTGTGCTTTCTTCCAAGACAGATTTTCTAGTTCTTCCAGCATGCTTAGGTCTATTCGATACTCTTCATCAACTTCATCGCATGAGGGCATTCATTCTCCTTCATTCTTTCTTCGTTGTCTAGCTCTCCAGTGCATATGAAGCAATTGAAAATCCCATAGATTGGGTTAAGGTGTATTTCAGTATAAAGAGATATCTTTTAATGGGAGCATCTTAAAGAGATCGTTTACTTCAGATTTACTGCTGTTTTGTTTCCAGATCTCTGCTTCTATGAATATTGATTGATTAGATGTAAAAGTAAAATGAAATCCTAAATGACTTCAAAATTTTCCCCATTCATCATGATGTTGTTTATTGGTCTGGTTGTGCAGGTTTTTGTTTTCTTTATGTTGTGGTATAATCCATATTGAACCAGTCAGGGTGCGGGGTAGCAACAATAAATCATATGACTTTCCTCTAGTTCTTACATGCTTCCTCCCCCCACTATCATGATCCCAATTCCACCTTAAAAAGCTGGCTAGACCAGACGATGTACACTGGTACATGGGAACTGGAAACACAGGGAATCCAGGACAGATGACCCCTTCAGGACCAGTGGTGAGAGTGGCGATAGCTGGAGGGTGAAGGGAAGGTGGGGTAGAAAGGGGAAAGTGATTACAAGAATCTACATATAACCTCCTTCCTGAGGGATGGGCAACAGAAAAGTGGGTGAAAGGAGACAACAGACAGTGTAAGATATGACAAAATAATAATAATTCATGAATTATGAAGGGTTCGTGAGGGAGGGGGAAGAGGGGAGGGATGGAGAAAAAGGAGGAGCTTATATTAAGGGCTCAAGTAGAAAGCAAATGTTTTGAGAATGATGATGGCAACAAATGTACAGATGTGCTTGACATAATGGATGTATGGATGGATTGTGATAAGAGTTGTATGAACCCCCAATAAAATGATTTAAAACAAAGAAAGAAAGCTGTATTCTTTTTGACCTCACCAGTTGTGCAGCAAGTCATTGGGTTACAGTAGACAAAGTTGTGTCATTTCACATTGCAGATTGTTATTGAATATTCCTACAACCATTCTTCTTTATAGTTCAGATTTTGAGATTGTTTTTCCTATATGAATAAATCTGGTAAAAGCGCGCAACCATGACAAATACCTTCCCTGATATGAAAACATTCAGAGTCTCCCCTTGCACTGTCGAAAGGGCTGCCCCTCGGTCTATGAACAGGTCTCACACAAGCATAATCAAGTGTTATGTAACTCCCAGTCTTCAAAATATTAGATATAATTCATTGTTATATAAGCTGTCAGATACATTTGTATAGTCTATCACACAAAAGCAACTGCGTTCTGGTATCATCTGATTTCAGAGACGCTCCGGAGGACAGCAGCAATGATATCCCTTGGTCGACATCCTGGTCAGTATGCAGCTTGAATTTCTGGTGGTTCTTTGCTGATGTAATGCAGCAATTGATTTTGTAATGCAGCAATTTTTAATTATATTCAGCAAGACATTACTTTCATGTGATATTAGTAATACATATTTTTGATATTCTGAACTTTGTTAGAGCACCTTTCTTTGGAAATGGTGCAGATATGAGTATCTATTAGTCACTGATCACATAGCCATCTTCCCATTTGGTGGGCATAGAGATGTGAGTGCCTTCACAGTTTTATCCATTTGGTGAGACAGCTTCATTGCTATTCCAGCAATTCTTAGACCCCTGTTTTTCACAAATGCTTTCGGGGAAGCTTGAACTACTTCCTTCAGTACCATTGGTTATTGTCCATACGCTAACCAATGAAATGGTTTAACACTGGCCAATTCTTTTTGAGGTTTCCGTGTTGTTCAATATTTTGTCCATATAATCCTTTGATATTGCAACCTGAAATTTAATTTTTTCCCTTAATTCATTTTAGCTTGAGAAATGTTCCATGTGTTTCACCATTTTCCCTACCTCCAAGTTTTTCCATAATTCATTAGCATGCTTTGACATCTTTATTACTGCCCTTTTATTTTCTCATCTTTATCCTTCAGTTTAGCTACAATATATTCAAGAGTAAGTTTAATAACTTCTTTTGACATTCATTTTGTCTTTCTTGTCATTTTTATGACCATTTTTATTTTTCTTGATACATGATGTTCTTAATGTATGATATTCTCACAAATTGTTTGGTCTTGGGTTGTTAGTTTCAATGCATCAAATCTATTCTGCAGGAAGTATATAAATTCAGGGTGAATATAATTCAGGTCACACATCCAACTCTCCTGGACTTATTTTAATATTTTGCCTTCAAATTGAACTTTCATAAACAATTAATGATTTGTTCCATAGGTGGTTATTGGGTTGTATCAAGCATCCACATGTTTCTGCATCCATCTTTGCACTTATGTATTCAGTTTGATTCCTTCGTATAACATCTGGCAGGATTCATGTGTATATTCTCCATATATCTTGTTGAAATGTGGCATTTCCAGTGAACAGGTTATTGGTTTTGTAAAATCCTATCACTTATCTTCCCCTGTTATTTCTATCAAATTAATATCTTATTATTACTGTCCTTTATTACCATTATCATCACCAATAATTATCAATGCATCATAACTGCCTGTTGAATCAATTTCTGACAAGTAGGTGAACATTTTCAATTTCTCTATCTTTGTCAAAAATGACTGGAGCATAATTTGAATGATATTCCAATTAGCTGGCTTCCTTGGTGATGTGTGCATATTACTTTATCTCTGACAGCATTACACTTTAGGATAGATTTTGAAAGGTTCTTTTGGCTTATGAATGCAATGTAATATCTCTTTAATTGATCATTCCTGACATAGCAATCTATAGGATTGTCTGATCAAACATGACCAGTAGTCGTGTATTTTTGCTAAGTAAAGCCAATAATGTTGAACTCAAGCATTCCATTTCCTATTGCTTTTAAATTCATACTTAAGGTAAAGGTACAAAAATGCAAATCCCCTATTCCATGTCTTTGTCATTTAGATAGGTATAATAAATGATGGCTTTGTACAATTGTGTCCAATCTATATTTGTAATATAAATGATAAATTAATATACTTTCTAAATTCAATTTTATTAATGAAGTTGAGAACAGCCTTTAAAGATTAAAATAAAAACAAACGAACAAAATATATTTTTCCTTGCCACTCCATGGTTTTGTGGAACATGCCAAGGAGTTTATTTGATAAAACTGTGATTATATCTGATTATAATTAATCAGTTAAATTGGTGCTAAATTACACTTTACCTTTTGAAAATTTCTCTAGACACCATATCTATTCTAGCATAAAACATCTTAAATCATAGTGGGGAAGCTTCCTTCAAAGGCTTCAAGAGTTAACACAGCATGACCTAGCTCACAGAGAGCTGCTCGGCAGTACGATATATAGTGAGACGAGGCCGGAAACTGTATCACATAAGTCTATATAGATGTGTCTCTATCTCCTCTCTTATCTGTAAAGCTTAGTAGTTTGTCATAGGAGCAAATCGAATTGATTTGTCTTGGTTGGCTTTGCCCCAAAGTCATATCAGTCACATTAGTTCCTGCTGAAAAACTCCTGCTTTACTACATAATCACAATTTTTTCTTCATCTAATGTCAACTAAAATACAAATCACTGGCTTACTTGTGTTTCACAGCATAGAGAAACACGTTATAACATACTATCATAGCTTTATCACATCTCTATTACCCATCACTTTTAATAGAAGATAACAGTGTAAAAATTTGTTCTCATTAGCATTTGCACAGTTAGTCACCAATATCATATTATCTAATCAGTATGTACATCCTGATGCTTTCTGGCTATTAATCAGCTATGAAGTATTGCTCATTTTTTTACTTTTAGTGAGCAAATAATATTTTCCGTGTAGTCTTTTAAAATGCATTTAAAAGTAAGATTCAATACTACTAAATGACAATGTACCTTCACGTATATCTATAAAGTTATCTGAATATGTTTATACATAAATATATAACATATTTCTAAATTAATATAAATATATTAGCTTTTTATATAATCTTATATATGCATATATAAGCAAAATATAATGAGATTACACAAATATATAGAGAGATATATAAATAAATATATAAAAAGCATATTTAACTTTACATTTTTTCCATCTTAATAATATAACCTCCATTGATGTTAATATCACTTTATATTTTACCTGCATGGAATCATGCTATTTAAAGAAAGTATAGAATCTTTTTTATTATTTAAATTATGTTTTTGGTAATTTTCTTATCTATTTATCTTTCTTACAATAATAAATAAATAGAGGGAAGCTAAAGAGTTTATTAGGCTCTTAATTTTTGTAACTGAAAAAATAAAACACATTTAATGATGTATGTTTTCAGTTATTTACATTTTTAAAAATTTTTCAAAGAGAAGATTATGACAAATAAGGAGAAGAAAATGTCACCATCCTTTCCATTGTTTTACACTAATGCCTGTGCTAAAAGTGTCCTAAGTAGAGATTCCCAGATAAAAGTAAAGCAACACATATCATATTTAATCTAAAAATGTTTAGAATGCATAAAATTGACCAAATATGTCTTAGGAGGCTTACACAGTTTAAATTTCCATAAATATCAAATAGTATCACTTTTATACACTTTCAAAACATTCATTCATATATAGCATCTTCAAATAATAAGTCGCTGAGTCAGTATTAACTGGATAGCAGTGAGTTGAGTTGAAAGTAATGTGTGATCATATTCTTATTTTTTCCATTAAAGTTTTTACCTGTGATAGTCTACTGACTTATTCCTTAATTTGAAAATTTGCTAAACCATTTATTTAATAAAGTCATTCTATTTTTATTAAATGGCATGTATCATCTACCTTGATAGTGGAATGTACTTATTTGTTTTTTGTTTTGGCATATCAGGGTAAGCAAATATGATTTTCTTTGTAGGAAAAACTATTTGAGGTCAATTAATACTTATAATCCCTTTCTAATGTGTATATAGCATTATATTACGGAGAAATCATCAGCTGTGTTTTGTACCCATTTTGTACTAAGAGAATATAGTGTAATAAAATAGATACCTGACAACTGACTATAATTCAGACAGGTCAATATTCTGTTCTCCCAAAAGAGGTCATATAAATGCTACCTACTTCTGATTAGGAATGATCATTCCAACACCCATTGAGTAGGAGAGTGACTTAAGTTTAATATGTAATTTAAAGAAAGCCCATTCTTTCATTACATTCTGTTGACAAGAAAAACAAGATCAAAGGGAATATCAGAAAATACAGCAAAACTCATCCCTGAATGTTGAATAACGACAGTGAATGAAGAGAGTTTTTAAGAAAAAGAGCTGAAAAGAAAACTTGAGAAGAAACAGTCAGTCATTATAATGAAATATGCAAAATAAAGGCAAGGGCATGCTCAACACCTCTCAAGCAGTGGGGGAAGACAACATTGAAACCTTGAATTGTCAGTGTAATACTGAAGGATTCAGTAGATAAAATATTAAATGATACAGGAAGCATAAAAAAGACAGAGGTAATATAGAGTCAGTGTACCAAAAAGTACTGCTTGACATTCAACCATTTTAAGAGGTAGCATAGGCTCAAGAACCAATGGCCTTGAAAGAAGCAGCATAGCAGTGAAAAACAAGGCTCCAGAACTGACTGAATACCAATGGAAATATTCCAAACAACTTGCGTAGGACAGGAAGCACGCACCAGTCCATACCAAAAACATTGGAAGACAGCTACATGATTATGTAGCTAACAGCTACATAGGTGATGTAGTTAGTTTATTCTGCCAACCTGGCCGATAAACACATGTGGGCTTAATTGAAGGGCGGAGAGATAAATGGCTCCATGAGCCTCGCCTTTCAAGTTCTTGGGTCTCTTGCTTTGTGATGGTTGGACCAGGGTGCAGCTGCCTTAGCCAATTCCCTGCTTCAGCTGATAAGGCTCACTTCTGCCAAACAACCCAAAGAGAAGGCGCATGGACCTACCCCATGCAGCCCTGGGAGCTGAAGCACCATGTGCAGACCCCTGCCAGCGCTGAGATGCTTACAAGTTCACTGATTTGGCTTTCCTCCTGCAGTCAGCATCATTGCGTGTGTCTTGTGAGATAGAGGAGGACTTTGTGGATTCGTGTTTGGTGTTGGACATATGGGTTAATGTTGGACTTGTAGACTTGGGTAGAACTGGGTTAGGATATTTTCTTGTGCACTTAACCTTTATATAAAACTCTGTCTTATACATGAGTTTCCGTGTATTTTTCCTCTAAAGTACCCAGACTAACACAATAGGGATCCCTATGTGTGCCCATTCCAAAGAAAGGTGACCCCACACAATGTGGAAATTATCAAAAGGTATCATTAATATAACATGCTCATGAAGTTTGCTGAAGCTCATTTTGTTTAAATGTACATCAGTCTGTAACATCAGTTGGTATCATAGGGAACTTTCAGAAATTCAAGTTGGATTCAGAAGAGGACTTGGAACACGGGATATAATTGCTGATTTAATGTGCATCTTAGCTGAAAGCAAATAATACCAGAAAGATATCTACTTGTGTTTTATTAATTATGCCAGGCATTCAACCATATGGATAGTATCAAATAGTAGATAACTTTGAGAAGAATGAGAATTGCAGAGCCTTTAATTGTGCTCTTTCAGAAACTATACATGGAGCAAGAGGCTGTCTTTCAAACAGAACACGGGGGTGCTGCATGGGTTAAGGTCAGGAAAGGTGTGTATCAAATGTACACCTTCACCTTATTTATTCATTCTGTATGCTGAATAAATAATCTGAGAACTTGAACTATTTGAAGAAAAATGTGAAATCAGGATTGGAGGAAGGCTCAGTAACAAAATTTGATATGCAGATGATACATCTTTGCATACTGACAGCAAAAAGAATCTGAAGCTTTTACTATTGAAGATTAAAAAAACTACATTTTTCAGTATGGATCACAACTCAATGTAAATAAAACAAAAATTCTCACAGGTGAATCAATAGAGTACACCCTAACAAACAGAGAAACGATGGAGTTGTCAAGAATATTGTCAACTTGGCTATAGAATCAATATTCATGGAAGTAGCAGTTATGAGATGAAAGGCTATTTGAGTGAAGAGAGACATCAGACAGTGTTAGACATGAAAAGATAATAAAATTTATAAATTATCAAGGGTTTGTGAGGGATGGATAAAGAAGGAGGGGGGGAAATGAGGAGCTGAGATCAAGGGCTCAGGTAGAAAGCAAATGTTTTGAGAATAATGATGGCAACAAATGTATGAATGTGCTTGACACAATGGATGGATGGGTGGATTGTGAAAAGAGCTGTATGAGCCCAGAATAAAATGATTTTAAAGGAAAAAGAAATTAAATAAAGAAATCAAAGGACATATTGCACAAGACAAAACTGTTTTACAACAGAAGAATGGATGAAGGGAGAGAGTGGTTGGTGTAAAACATGAAAAAAATAATGATTTATAAATTATCAAGGGCTATGAGGGGGGCAAGGAAGGGGGAATAAGCTGATATCAAGGGCTCAAGTAGAAAGAAAATGTTTTGAAAATGTGATGGCAACAAATGTGCTTGACATGAGGGATGTACATATGGATTATAGTAAGAACTGTACAGTGAAAATAAATAAAAATGTGTTTGAACTTTTAAAAAACTGTGTGCAAGACCTCTTTTAAAAATATAAAAATGCCCCTTTGAGGACTAAGGTGCACCTGATCCGAGTCACGGCATTTTCCATTGCCTCATCTGCATATGGCAGCTAGAGAACGCTGAAGGAACACTGGAAACTACTGGAAGCGTTTGAATGAGGGTGTTGACGAAGAACGCTGAAAACAGCAGGCAACACCAGAAGAACAAGCAAACTGGTCCTGGAGGAAGCACGGCCCAAAGGACCCTTAGAGGCAGGTGTGCTGAGAGACTTTGGTTTGGGTCCTTTGAACATGTTCCCACAAGAGGCCAGAACCTAGAGAAGGACAGCATCCCTTTAGAAGCCGAAGGTCAACAAAAAAGACAATGGGATGGGCTGGTACAGCGGGGCCAACAATGGGTCTAAACATAGCAACAATTGTGAAGATGACTCACTACAGCAGAGGGTTTCCCTCTGTTATACAAAAGGTCACTCTAATCAAACCTGACTCAATACACTTAATAAAAGCAGTAACATTAAACAACATTTTGAATCTTATTATTAAATGCCATAACATTAATAAATCCTTTAGCCACCATTTAGTTTAGCCACTAATTGACAAATAATCCATTTCTGAGATCAGGCTTTGCATTCCAGTATCCGCCTTTATATCTTCTTCCTTCTGCATAAAGGAGGAAACAGAGATTTGCTAAATTGGAAAGAATGCCAAAATTAGGCATTTAAAGGACATTTAAAAGAAAGAATTTCTCAACTTTTTTTTCTTTTTGAGAAGTGGGTAACTTTGAATAAGTAAGCTTCACTTTATAAATAGCTTCTAGGTGGGGTGATATTCAAAGCAAATTTCCAGAATGATTATATAATAAGTGGCATTAAAAGATCAAATCTGGCATGAGTCGAGCGATTCCAAATTATGAAACTGAAATTATTTCCCTCCACCCACCATTCCATCCATCTAATCTCACTTTTCATTCAGTCAGACCAAGAAATTGTTTCTGAAATATACTTTGCTAATTCTCAGCTCTAAACTGAATGCTAATACTCCATTCCTGGACCCCCTACTCCTGTGCTGCTAGGTACTGTGGGGTTGGTTCCATCCCATTGCAGCCCGTACACAATAGAAGGAAGCGCAGGTGGGGCCTGCACCGGACTCACAATTGTTCCTGTGCTGAAGCCCATTGTTGCAGCCAGTGTGTCAATCCAGATCCTTAAGGACTTCCTCATTTTCCCACTGCCCCTAAGCTGCACCAAGCAGGATGTCCTGCTCCAGAGACTGGCTACTTCTGACAACATGTCCAAAGTATGTGAGACGAAGTCTAGCCGTGCTTACCTCTAGGGAGCTGTCTGGACATACCTCTTACAAGAGAGATTTGTTTTCCCTGTTGGCAGTCTGGGGTCCTACAATATTCTTCTTCAGATCCTCAATTCAAATGCATATGACATGATGACTCATATTCCTATTTAATCCACAACTGAAATGCCAAATCTTACACAAGACTTTCTGAGCCACTACCACCAAGAAAGAGAAAATCCTTCTCTTAAACTACAGAGACCTATTCAGTCTCATTTTCATCAATCACCAACGAGATAGAGAGCTGCTTTCTGGGGGTATCCAAATTTGAAAACCTTGTTGTTTTTTGGTTCTGGATACAAACTAAATGTCTAAACAACATTATATTGATTGACTGGGAAGGAATGGTAGCCCTCAGGACTAGTAGGCAAGTTGTTGTTGTTATTGCTCTTCTTCTTCTTTTTACACACTAATTGGTGGATGTTCATGAAGAAATTACCCTGGCTATATTTTACAATATTACAAATACAGTGTGAAAACAGACTAGCTATTCCTTGTCATAATATATCTGCAAGCCCTACACTGCTTTTATCTAGCTATTCCTATAAAGAAGATGCCCAACAACATTTAATTTACCACAAAATACCTTTACCTCGTCAGCTTCGAGGATAGAATAGTTTAAAATAACACTATCGTCACTTCCTTCATATGTATGATTCCCAGGGTTGATATTATATTACTTCAACCCACTTCTCCACAGACTGACAATTTAAAGCAATCTCGTGTTTTTTCTGCAAAATGTTAGAATCTGGTCATGCAACTACACATTAGAAGAAATATATCTTGTAGCATTTTTCATAAGTGAAGGATATGATCATCTATACTGCCTCAGTTGACAACTTTACCCTAAAAATTTCCAGACTTTGAAAATCCCCTTAATTAAATTCCAGATTTCTGCCATTCAAATCGTTTTCATTAATAGTTCTCCATTTTCTAAAACTCCTTCAAGACATTTTCTACTTAGTAAAAATTAAAATGCTATTTACTTATGTGTCCCAACATTTCCCAAATCTTTATATGTTAGTTCCCTCTTCCTGCAATAGGCCTTGATCATAAATTATTAGAGTGTCTCAGGTTTTGACATTTATTCTGATTCTACCAATAAAGGTGTAAGTATAAATCAATCCAGAGCCTATATTAGTGCCATGAAGGAACTAAAATAACAGAGCATAATACTCATACAATTATGATTTTCCATTTATAATTAACACCGTCCACCCTCCATCGAGCATACTTTATTTAGTGTTCCATTTTAGACTATCCTCTGTAATAAATTTATAAGCATTCGTTCCAGTAGTGCAAAGCAACACACTGCACTTTAAAAGGCACCTTTTAAGGTAAGATCTCCTTGTTGGAAACCAAGTGTCACTTACGTTTTGTATCTTTCTTTGCTGCCGTGGCAGCGCTATTTAGGAAAGTGCTCTCCAGCTATGGTACATGAATCCTGCTTTCTGGTTAGTCAAGTTTATTTTATTTTTTCTCTTTTGAAATGATAAAAACTAATAAGAAATTTCAAGTACATTAATGGATTTAATTTTTGCAAGTAATATTTTGTATTTTATTTCATCTTTCTTTTACCTAAAGGAAAAATGGATCAAAATAGCTATGGTATTTAAGAAATATTAAATTTTCTGAGATTAAGCTCTATGTTTTATGCCATGTGAATACCTGCCATGCCTTTACACAGATTATCTTGAAATGAAACAAATATTATGATAAATGTAATAATACAGTTAAAAATTTCAGTGTTGGTTTTATGTAATATATTTAAAAGTGTAGGTTTCAATGGTACTGATACTTTCAAACTTGAAAACTAAATGGGATTTGCTATCATAGTGGTGATAGATGTGTATGAAGGGTACAATTTTCATGTTCCTTATTTATATATAAATATTATAATGCTTTATCTGACTTAAAAAAAAGAAAATCATTTGACTTCAATTTAGAAATCTTCAAAGCTTAGTGGCAGTTACTGTTAGTAAATTTCCTCCATATATCACTATTTTACTTATCCGTTTAGATATTAATTAACCCAAGTTACTTTATAAATTTAGCCTTAATATTATTAACTGTCTCTTTGAACTGCACCTTTCCACAAGCCTGTCTGAATGCTATAAGGAGCTCTGGAAGATGATGCTCTACAAATTCTGTGTCAACACTGTAAATGGTCCCAATACATTTCATTCTTAAGTGAATTTCCAAAGTAAAGAGAAAATGGATCTTACACAATGTCCTTCGTGAGAGAAGTCTTAAAATGAGAATTAGGGACTACATTTTTAATAGCATATTAACTTATCCACTGCATTGGAGGCATTTTTCAGTATTATAAATAGGCCCACAGATTACTCATCAACATATTTGGGTTACAAGGACTTGGACAGTACAACAAAATATACATTATGCAAAAATGGCAGATTGCAACATCAGGCAAAGGCAAAAAAACCTTAGGATTGCTACCTCATTCTGTAACAGTCAAATTATGACTATCACATAAATGTCAAAATACATCTGAGCACAACTCCAAAATTGCACAATTTCAGGTATGCCAAACCACTATAAAACATGACCAAACCAAGCTAACACGTAACCTTAACTGTCACAGCCACATTATTTTTGCCTTGCACATGGTATCTGATATTGTCGTTATAAATGAAAAATGTTTGATTAAGGGACAATTGGTATATCAGCCGTGTGTATAGATAATGGTAATGCAAGTTTGTTTGGATTGGCAATTATGCTAAAAGATCAATTAATTGCTTTGTATTGGTAAAAAATATTTTGGTCTGGTTAAACATAACATACATTTTTAAAAATGATTTTAGGCAAAGTTAAGTATCATGATAATATGAGCAAAGAACAAGAGTGAGAAAGCCAAAGGAATAACACAATGAGCATATTCCAAGTTGAAAGAATTCAATTATTTTTATAAGGAAATCAAGTTCAAGGATCTACATATAACATCCTTCCTGGGGGATGGACAACAGAAAAGTGGGTGAAGGGAGATGTCAGACAGTGTAAGATATGACAAAATAATAATAACTTATAAATTATCAAGGGCTCACCAAGGGGAGCAGGGAAGGAGGTGGAAACAATGAGGAGCTGATACCAAGGGCTCAAGTAGAAAGCAAATGTTTTGAGAGTGATAATGGCAACAAATGTACAAATGTGCTTGACACAACGGATGTATATATGGACTGTGATAAGAGTTGTAAGAGCCCCAATAAAATCATTAAAAAAAAAGAAAATCAAATCTTGAGTTGTCATATTGAGGGACTCTAAGGACAAAAATATGAAATTAAGAAAACACCCCGAGAAAATAGAAGGAATTCACAATAATTGTATAAAAAAAAACTGGGCAACATACAAACATTTCAAGGGGTAGCATATAATCAAGAGCAGAAGTCCAAATGAAAAAGTCCAAGATACACTGAAGATATTATTTTTTTAAAAAGGCTCCAGGAATTGATAGAATACCTATTTAAATGTTTCAACAAATGTAAGCAATGCTGCAGGTACTTACTCCTTTATGCCAAGAATTTTGGCTGTTATCTACCTGGGAGATATCTATATATCCAATAAAGATAAATTATCCAATAAAGTGTGGAAACTATCAAATAATACCATGAATATGCAGAAGCCCAGGTGGTGTAGTGAGTCATCAGTTTGATCAATCATAATAAGGAGACGTCCTGCTCCTCACACCTGTAAACTAAGGAATTGTGTTAGACTGGGTAAAAAGGGGAAACAGATCCACAAAAACTCATGGCTAAGAGAGAGCTTTACATAAAGGGTACATTAAGTTTACATTAAGAAAGCATCCCAACCCAGTACTATCCAAGCCCATAAATCCAACATTAGCCCATATGTCTGACACCAATCTACAAAGTGCTCCTTAATCTCACAAAATACATGCAATGATGCCGACTTCAGGAGGAAATCAGAGTCAGTGAACATGTAAGCATATCAGCCCAGGCAGGGGCTCCACATGGCTGCTCTACCACACAGGACTGCCTCAGGGTAGAGCCATGTGGCTTCTCCTCAAGGATGTCTTGCAGGACGTGAGTCTTGCTGGCTGAAGCAGGGAACTGGCTAAGACAGCTGCACCCTGCTCCAACCATCAGAAAGAAAGAGACCTGAGAACTAAAAAGGTGGGGCTCACCGAGCCATTTATCTCTCCTCCCTTTAGTTAATACACCATGTGTTTATCAGCCAGGTTGGCACAATAAACCTAAACTATCTCAGGAACAAGACCAAAAGTTCATGGTGTCTGAATAAGCAGAAGTTAACTGTACCATGAGAATTGCCCTGTCAGTGGGCAGGTAATCATTGACTTACAATCAATGACCCATATGCTGGAATAAGATATATATTAAACAGGCAAACCAGTGACTGACATTCTCAGTGAATATTGGTATAAGTTTTCCCTGACAACCAACTCCCATTGTTTTGTGTAAATAGCGTCCTGTCATGAAGGGATTTATTCTGCACAATGTGAGTAATTCAGGCATTGTGATATATAGTTAACCTACTTTGGCACAATATCCCGCTTTCAATCATGCTGTAAAAATTAGTACCAGGGACTAATCAATGGCAACATAAATGAAAGCTCCTTTTGCCCCAGAGAGATTATCGATAAGCTTCTCTACCATCAGTTAACAAGGAGGAATCTAAAGGGAGCCAAAGGCAGATGTAAAGAGAAGTGAAGACATAGATACAGATGGGGTTTGGGCTCACAATGAAGTTCTGCTCCAATTCAAGTACAATTAGTTCTTACAACATGGCCCTGCTTGACACTTGACCTCAAGAAGAAAACACAGAAGATATGGGTGCTACAGCAAAAAGTGGTAAAAAAAAAAAAAAAAGATGGTTCCCAGGTACCCGATAAAAAAAGCATCTGGGAGGTGGGATAAACAAGCTGGAGGAGAATATAATGGGACTGATGGTTCCGGGAGGACAGGAGATGGGGAGGCCAGGGAAAGGAGTGGGTGTTAACAAACCCAGGGACAACGGGACAACAAATGTTCTAAAATCAATGGTGAGGAGGGCGTAGGATGCTTGGCAACACTTGATCAAAGGCAATGTGACTGAGAGGAATTACTGAAACCCAAATGAAGGCTGAACATGATAGTGGGATGAGAGCAAAGTAAAAGGAAATAGAGGGAAAGAGCTAGGAGGCAAAGGACATTTATAGAGGTCTAAAACCAGGCACGTACATATGTAAATATATTTATATATAAGGATAGGGAAATAGATAGATGTTCATATATTTATATGTTAAGTATTAAGGTAGAAGACGGACACTTGGCCTCTACCAAGTACTCCCTCAATGCAAAAACCCTTTGTTCTAATAATCTGGCATTCCATGATACTCACTTTCCTAACAAGAACACTGAAGACATAAGCAAATGTGGTGAAGAAAGCTGATGGTGCCTGGCTATGAAAAGATTGAGTGTCTGAGATTTTAAAGACTTGAAGATAAACAAGTGGCCATCTAGCCGAGAAGCAACAAAGTCCACATGGAAGAAGCACACCAGCCTGTGTGATCACAAGGTGTTGATGGGATCAGGTATCAGACATCAAAGATCCGGAACAAAAAATCATATCAAGGTGAATGAAGGGGAGTGCAGAGGGGAGATCCAAAGCCCATCTGTCAACAATTGGACATCTCCTTACAGAAGGGACACAAGGAAAAGACAAGGCAGAGACATAAAACTTTCCTCTGGTTCTTTAATGCATCCTCCCCCTACTATCGTGACCCCAATTCTACTTTAAAATTCCAGCTAGACCAGAGCATGTACATGGTGAGGCAGTTAGGTTATTGTGCCAACCTGGGTGATAGACACATGTGGAATTAATTAAAGGGCAGAGAGATAAATGGCTCGGAGAGCCTCACCTTTCTGGTCTCTTGCTCTTTGATCATCGGAGCAGTGTGCAGCTGCCTGCTTGTTCTGTGCCTCAATTTACAAGCTACACTACCTGTGGGACACCTAACCCGTGGAATGTGTCACTGGGATTTGAGATTCCTTCGAGACCTGCTTCACCACACAACTGGAGTATACATCATTTGAATTGGCAACTCTTGGACCCTGTCATCAGGCTGACTGTTGGTGACCTGTCTTGCTGTTTGCTGCCTATGCCCAGTTAGCCTGAATTGCTTTACAGAGGACTACCCAGTGGCCCTCAAGACTTGAAGGACTGCCAGTGTCTCACAACTGTCTCATGGGAGTGAGTTGTACTGAGCCATTTATACTGCTTTATAATTTAATTAACTGTTTATTTCTTATGTTATATAACTATCTATCTGTATAAATATATATATATATAATTATTAGCATTCTGGTTTTCTTTCTCTAGAGAACCCTGTCTAACACATATGCATACAGATAAGAGCTGGAAACTCAGGGAATCTGGAACAGATAAACCCCTCAAGACCAATAATGAGTAAGCATGTCAGGACGGCAGGGTAAAAAAGGGGAATCAGTCACAATGATCTATATATAACTCCCTCCCAGGGAGATAGACAACAGAAAAGTAAGTGGAGACATCAAACAGTGTAAGACATTAAAAAATAATTTATAAATTGTCAAGGGTTTAGGAGGAAGGGTAGGTGGGGGAGGGAGGGAAAATAAGCTGATATCAAGGGCTCAGACAGAATGAAAATGTTTTGAAAATGATGGCAACATATGTACAAATGTGCATGACACAATGGATGTCTGTATGGATTGTGATAAGATCTGTACACGCCCCAATAAAATGATTTTTTTAATGGCATCAGGGTCTTAAAGGCTTGTTTCCAAACAAGCTGCCACCTAAATGAGATGTCAACTAAGTCCACATGGAGGAATACTCCAAAAGCAGTGACCAAAGGATTACAAATCTTATAATGTGATGCCAAAAGTTGAAATAGTATCAGAGCCCAAATTGTGAGATTCTGGTCTGCAGAAGGATGTGGATGACAGCGGGAGCCCAAGACACAACCATGAGATCTACACGGGAAATAAGCCCCTGGTGATTTCCTGCTGTAGATAATGGAGGGATGGCAATAGACGAGTTATAAAACAGACTGCATTGGACAGATGACTATTGGAGATCAAAACGATACACCTGACTTGAACAGTTAAAACCCTGTCAGTTGATCCTTCCCACTCATGTGGGCCTGATATGTTTTTCAGCACTTTGTGTTTTGGGAGTATTTTTTTTTCTTTTTCTTCATATTGGGATTTAGCTGTGATGTATTTTTTTAATTGATTGGTGATAGACCACTTGAATTTTTATTATGTTTTTCTGACTTTTGGTACATGAAACCCAGGATTGATGAGCCTATAGAGGCAGCAAGTAGTTGAAGGGTTCCTGGGGGCATGGGGGTGGGTGGGTATTAGTGGATGAGGGTGGGTGGTAAAAGGGAGCTGATATCAAGAAGTTCAAGAAGAAAGAGAATGTTTTGAAACAGATTGTGGTAGCCATTGTACAAGACGGCTTGATGTGATTGAACTATGGGATGATAAGATATCTGTATTACCTCCCACTAAAAGATTGTTTTGGGGAAATTTTGTATAGTCTTCGAACTCTAACGTGGTCGCTGTACTTCATCCAATGGGTTGCTCTGAGTTAAAATTGACTTGATGACATGTGCATAGTATGAATACCACTAATGTCACCATGTTTACAAAGATGTTGAAGGTCATTCCAAGGCATATACACTGGTGCCTCAAAAGGGAGCTGCCAAAATTCAAACCAGATGCCAAAGAGGACACCAAACTACTGCCATGATGCCAGAGGGCACATGAATGAAAGACAAAATGCGAGAAAGATGTTAACTTGTGCTTCATTCATTGTAGAAATACATTCTATCATGAGGATTAAAACAAACCTTGGATAATGCTGAGAAAAGGGGAATTCCAAAATAATTTGTGATGCTTATGTTGGACCTATACATAGACATGGAGGCAGTTTTTCCACAGAACCAAGAACTATTGCATGGTTTAAAACAGGAAAGGTGTATGTAGGTTTTTATCTTTTCAAAATAGCTACTCAATTTATATACTAAACAGAAACTTAGTCATATGAAAAATAATGCAGCATCAGGATTAGAGGAAAATTTGTTCAAAACGTGAAATTTGAAAATGACATTTAGGAACTGGAAGCACTAGAGGCTTTGGAATTCAAAGACTTTAGTTTTAAGTTTGGATTATACCTCAACAATAGCAGCAAAACATTTTAAATTCCTTCAGGGGTCCTCAAACTTTTTTAAATAGGGGCCCAGTTCACTGTCCCTCAGACCCATTGGAGAGCTGGACTATAGTTAAAAAAACTATGAACAAATTCCTATGCACACTGCACATGACTTATTTTGAAGTAAAAAACCAAATGGGCCAAAAAACACCAGGTGGGCCGGATAAATGTCCCCGCGGGCCATAGGTTGAGGGCCCCTGAGAGAAAATATTGACGTTGTCAAGGATTTTGTTTTACTTAGATACAATCAATACCTAGGTTTAAAAAAGCATAAATATCCCAAACAAGGTATTGTATTAAGAAAATATATTGCAAAAAGCCTTTTTAATATTTAAAAGAAAAAAAATATCATTTTGCTGATGCAGGTGCACCTGACCAAGGCTCGGTGTTTTCAATCATTTTTTCTGTGAATGTGAAAGTCAGATACCGAATAAGAAAGCTGAAGAAGACCTGATGGATTTTAATGATAATATTGAAGATGAAGACTGGGCATACCTTGACCTGTCAGAAAAGGAAACCAATCTGTATCCGCAGTAGCACAGCCAGAATATTGTTAGAAGCAAGCCTCTTCAGACTGTTCGTGTACTTTGGACATGTCATCCAGAGAGATGACTACAGAGAAGGACAGTATGCTTTATGAAACGGAGAGGTGGCAAGAGAGACAAATAGTCTCCTTTGTATGTCACCGTGGCTGCAACAATCAGTGCAAACGTAGAGAAATTGTGAGATTTTTCATTCCAACTACTACCATAGCCTCTGTCTGATTAACAGGATGTTCTCATCCCTCAGTTACCGTCAAAGGGGATCAGAAGTTTCGTATTTGGGGATTTCACTTCCATCCACAGCCTAATGCAAAACAGAGTCTCACACTTTAGCTCTGATATCATTCTGTCATTCAGTTTGGGATTCTATTTTTTAACAAATAATTTTATTTTATTGGATGGAAGTTACTTGCAATATTTTTGAGCAAGGCCTGGAATAGCAGGCAGAGGGTTATGTGACCCAGTAAATATTAGGCAAATGAAAAGACAAATGACAAAGATAGTGCTGTTTTTTACTTGTTTGTTTGTTTGTTTTGTTTTTAAATCATTTTATTGGGCCTCATACAGCTCTTATCACAATCCATACACACATCAATTGTGCAAAGCACATCTATACATTTGTTGCCCTTATCATTCTCAAAATTTGCTTTCCGCTTGAGTTCCTGGAATCAGCTCCTCATTTTCCTTTTTTCCCTCTCCCTCCCTCCCCACACCCCCCTCCCTCATGAACCCTTAATAATTTATAAATTATTATTTTATCTTATCTTATACTGCCCGCTGTCTCCCTTCACCCGCCTCTCTGTTGCCCATCCCTTAGAGAGGAGGTTATATGTAGTTCCTGAGATCGATTCCCCCTTTCTACCACCCCCTTCGCTCCCCATATCGCTACTCTCATCGCTGGTCCTGAGGGGTTCATCTGTCCTAGATTTGGGATTATGTTTTTACCATCCTTGGATGATGCATATTGGTCTGCTTGTTTTGTATGGAATTAGTTGATGTCTCACTTAGATGGCTGCTTGTTTAAAAATAAACCTTTAAGAACCCAGACACTCTTCTTTCTGATCACTACATACCATCCAGTTTCTTCACTGCACTCTGCTGTAGCACTCCTGCCTTCCTTGTATCCTTCAGGAGGGTGTGTATCAAGCAGAGCCAGGTTTTCTGAACCCATTGGTCTTAGATTGGAGCTATGATGAAGTGCGAGCCCCAAGTACATTCCAAGATATATGCCTTCTGTATTTCTCTGGTTCACCCTAGAGACCCCTTCATTATTTTATGTTAGAGAACCTTAACAATCATCTCCTTAGAGCATAAGGCCTGCTTTTTATAGTGTCATTGATTGAGTCCATGGTCATGTATTTATAACACAATTGACAAACAATATTAATCAAGTATAGGCTAACATAAAATCACAATTCATGAATTATTGACTTGTATAGACTAACTCCTTATGTGGCTGGACACAGTATAAACACACGAAAGAGGGTGTTGGTCAGGCAAAAGTTACAATAATCATCACTGACAAGGACAGACCCAAGCCTGTCAGAGGAATGCATATCTTAATCATGCAAGTGGGCCATTGAAGTAGTAAGCACATGGTAGTCCGCCTACCAACCGCTCAGTGCTCTTGGTGTAGCTGTCTTCTGCTTCTTTACACATCAGTTTAGTTAGAAAAATACTTCTTTTCCAGGCTTCTATTTTTAAAAAATATCATTTTATATAGTAGATACTCTAATTCAAGTTATATTTTCTCAGGTCCCTTTTCACTTAAGTGCTTTCCCTTTAAAGAGTTGACCCCTGTAGGGGTTGGAGTGTGACCTACTAAACTCCTGTGTGGTTGAGTGAGAGATACCCTCTTGGGCACTTCTTCTCAAGGACATCCTAAGTTGGGCTCTTTTTTCTACTCATATTTTCTCTTTCCTTCTACCAGACTTTCCTGCAAGCTAAAAAACAAAATAAATAATAGTATATATGCTTCAGCTTTAAAATAATTTTCCCACACACTATATGTATCCTGAGCCAATAAATCGAGAAGCTAACTACATGAAGAAAAAAAATGCATCAAGATTGGAAGAAGATTCATTAAACAACCTGAAACAAGGCACAACGTTGCTTGCTGAAGTAAAAAGGATTTGAAATACTCAAAATGACGATCAAAAGACTATGAATTTCAATATAGATTATAGCTGAACACAAAGAACAAGGACCCCCCCCCCCACACACACACACACACAATTGGGCCAATAAGCATCCTTGAGGTAAACAGAGAAAAGACTGAGGTCGTAAAAGATTTTACTTTACTTGGATCTACAATCAATGTCCATAAAAGTAAAGGTGATGACGGCAAATGACAAAAATCAGCAGGTTTCCTGCAAACACTACACCAAATGCATTGCCCTCCAGTTGCTTAAAATTCATAGCAACAAGGCCAAATAGTACTTAGTACTCCTTAGGGTTTCCAAAGCAGAAACTCTCTACAGGCGCCGAAAGCCTCATTTTCCTTCTGCATATTGGCCGGTGGCTTTAAACTGATGACCTTGTGGTTAACAGGCCAACGTTATGAACCTCCTACATCATCATCAGTCACTATGAGTTGGAATCAACTTGACAACATGTCAGCAGAGTTTCTGCTACCACAGACACACTTTCCAAAGAGCAAAGATGTTTTCACATTGATTCCAACTCATAGCAGCACTATAGGACCCAGTATACCTGCCCTCATGAGGTTCCAAAACTGTAGCTCTTTATGGGAGTTGAACACCCCCTCTTTCTACCACAGAGCGGCAGGTGGTTTTGAACTTCTGACCTTGTGGTTTTCAGGCCAAGATGTAACCACTACCACACCAGAGTGCCCAAAGATGACTAGAAAATTCATATTAAATAATTAAGTCCACTGAAGATGATACGGCTCTTGTTGATGATCAAAAACATATAGCATTTCTGTAAGAATTGATGAATATGATGCGATAAACTGGTAGTTGGAGATTTTTTTAAAAAATTTTAAACATGACCATTGGGTTGAGTCCTGCTTATCTTGATCCTACATAGAGATTCAAAAGTCATAAAACTTTACAGGAGCAGAGAGTTGATCTTCCTCCTTCAGGGGGAGCTGATGGCTATGAAACATTGGCTGTGAGGTTCAGTCCCACACTTATGAGGCAGCACCACAAGGGGTCCTTTAGTTGTAGGTAAAGAAATCACAATGTGAGAACAAGGGGTACTGAAATGATTGTACACTTGATATCTCTATGAATGAAAACAGAGATTTAGAAGGTAGGAGACTGAATAAACAAATTTTAATCCTAGAGCAATGTCCTACTCTGATTTTATGCATCAAATGTGAGCTTTCCAGTCTCCAGAGTACTGTCTGAATATCACTTGCTTTTATGCTTGACAGTGAGATACAAAGTAGCAGTTTTCTCCAATTATTCTACTTCCTTATTCCCTGCTATCCTGGGCGCCATTATCTCGGTCCCCTGGTGCACTCCAGTAGTATACCCTTAGTAATTCCACAGTATGATTTTCTTGTCCTCATTTAATGAAAGGAATAAGCATTTCTGATTGCTCTTTATGTAAGTAATTTGGCCTTATTTAATTTGGATCCTGAGAGTTTCCTGCAGACAATAATCAGAGCACTTTTTTTGGTTTACAAAGTGCTCATTGATTCCAGTTGACTACAGCATAAAATGAACACTCTGAAATCATATACATAATAATTAAACATTTATATCCTTCCCTTTCTCTTTTAACACTTCTATATTTTGGCTACTATCTTCTGATTTCTGCATTCATGGTTTTATGACTTTTGTATCTGGTTCACTGGTTTAAGTAAGTCTCCGTGATAAAGGGCATGGGCCAAGATTCTCAGAGGTTTGGCAGCTAAGCTGTAGTAATTCCCCATGATGAGAACTACCGTCATGAAATCACTTCTAGGATGAAATCTGCCATGCTCAGCCAATCAATAGCACTTTCTCAGAGATATGGGTGGTTTCCAATATATGAGGTTGCTAAAGAAAAACATATTTGTTTTTGCTGTTTCTGGATCCCACTTCTGCCTCATCTACCGGCCTCTAGTTTTTTAAACTTGAGCCTGTGGCCTACAATATTTCCTGCTAATCTGGAGAGCCATCAGCAGCCTGACACATTCCCTGCCAACCAATTAGCTTTCGCAGCTATAAGCCTGTTGTTCGACCTATCTATTTTTGAACCCACCCTTGATAAGTCAGTGTGTCATAGGGTGGTGACTTTTGGGGGGCTGTGATGCTGGAAGTTATGTTGATGGTATTTCAACTACTAGCAGCATCACCCAGAATTTATAGGTTTCAGCAGAGTTTCTGGACTAGGAATAGGAATAAAGAATACGAATGAAAAAAATAGGCTTTTTCCTTCAGAGGAATTTATTGCTGCAAACCTTGTAGATAGTATTAAAACACTGTCAGTTACTGATGGCTTAATGAAAGGAGTTGAAAATTATCAGGAGCATGCCAAAATATGAACCCCTTGAGTCAGAAGGTACGTAAACTATGGCTGAGGGAGAGCTGCCTTTGTAAGGCCCAGACAACCATGTAACATGCATGGAGGGAAGCCTGCCACAGTAAAGCATTCAGGCCCTGAAGTTGTTGAGGGGACATGACTCAAACTGAGAAGAACAGTTGCAAAAGACTACTAATCATTGGCTATTGTATTGACTATTAATCTAGGAAAATTGGAAGCTGTAAAAAATAAAAAGGAACAATGAAGTTTGATATCTTAGGTGTTAGTGAGTTGAAATTCACTGGTATTGGCCATTTTGAATCATAAAATCCTAAGGTTTTTATGAACTTAAAGGTTACTTTGCTGAGAATGACATAATCAAGAGGAATTACGTTGCATTAATTGTCAAAAAAAGACATTTCAAGATTTTCCTTGATGTACAATGATGTCTACAATAAGATTATATGTAGCCACATAGAAGGAAACCCAATGAACACAACTATTCAAATTTACACACCGACCACTATTGCAGGCTTGAAGAAATGAAAGAATTCTACCCAAAACTTCAGATTGAAATTGGTCAAATCAAGATGCTTTGATAATTATTGGAGACTGGAATGCAAAAGTTGGAAACAAAGAGGAAGAACGGTAGAAACTGAGCTTAAGGTTGTAAAATAGAATATTGAAAAACCAACAAATTTTTCATAACAAATACCATTTTCAAAGACCCACACAGTGATTATGATTATACACATGGAGTTCCTAGATGGAGCACACAGAATTTAAATTAATATCTGTAGGAAGAAATGATGGAGAAACTCATTATCAGAAGCTAAAATAAGAACAGGTTATAACTCTGGACTAGATTACACATTGTTCAGGTTGTAGGTAAAGAAAAGTAAAACGTGTCCATGTGATCCAATATACAATCTTGAGTATGGACAATATGATTTTTAAGAATTTCAAGATCCTTGAGATAATGAATCGATCTGAAACATTGAACAATAATGGCAGAAGGCCTGGTTAGCTGTGGGAGGACGTCAAGAACATTATTTGTGAGGAAAGCATAAAGTCGTTAAAAAGAGAAGAAAGGAAAGATGAAAATGGATATCAGAAGAATCTCTGAAACTTACACGTAATCACAGACTAGTAAAATCAATTGAAGAAATGATGAAGTCAAAGAGTTGGACAGAAAATTTAAAGGGCAGCTCTAGAAGGCAAAGTCAAATATTACAATGAAATGTGAATCACTCTCAAGTTAGAAAACCAGAAAGAAAGATACATGCTCAACATTTCTTAAGCTGAAAGAAATCAAGATAAAGTATCCAAGCTTGTTTGGCAGTTACTAACTTCATAATAAATCTGTTTTAATTTTTTCTTCAGCATGTGCTTGCAATTGTATTAATGAAATGCTGTTTCTTTTTGTCTGTTGTTTTTTGTATTGCATAATATAGTACCTGGAATAAAAAAGTGCCCTGCAAATGATTATATGCATATATTAATTAAATGATCATTTTTCTTTAAAGAAAACGTCTTATTTGGCACCATAATATCATGATATATATGAAGCTGAAGGACTTAAATAATGTATGTAAAATTAAGATCTTCTTAAGAATATATATTTTCAGAATGTCTGGGGTCCTAACGGCTTGAAGGTAAACAAGCAGCCATCTAGCTCAGAAGCAAAAAAGCCCACATGGAAGAAGCACACCAGCCAGCGCGATTACGAGGTGCCCAAGGGACCAGGTATAAGGCATCATGCAAAAAAAAAAAAAGAATATATACATATACCATATTGAATGAAGGGGGAAGTGCAGAGTGGAGACCCAAGGTACAAGTGTCGGCCACTGGAGATCCCCTCATAGAGGGGTTTAGGAGAGGAGATGGGTCAGTCAGGGTGCGAGTTAGTACCGATGAAGAACACAGCTTTCCCCCAGATCCTGGATGCTTCCTCCCCACAACTACCATGATCCGAATTCTACCTTGCAGGGCTGGATAGGGCAGAGGTTGTACACTGGTACATATGAGGGCTGGAGGCACAGGGAATCCAGGGTGGATGATACCTTCAGGACCAAGGGTGTGAGGGGCGATGCTGGGAGAGTGGAGGGTGAGTGGGTTGGAAAGAGGGAATTGATTACAAGGATCCACATGTGACCTCCTCCCTGGGAGAGGGAAGGCAGAGAAGGGGGGGAAGGGAGACTCTGGATAGGGCAAGATATGACAAAATAACGATGTATAAATTACCAAGGGCACATGAGGGAGTGGGGAGCGGGGAGGGAGGGGAAAAAAAAGAGGACCTGATGCAAAGGGCTTAAGTGGAGAGCAAATGCTTTGAGAATGATTGGGGCAGGGAATGTATGGATGTGCTTTATACAATTGATGTATGTATATGTATGGATTGTGATAAGAGTTGTATGAGTCCCTAATAAAATGTAAAAAAAGAAAAGAAAATGATTAGGGCAAAGAATGTACATATGTGCTTTATACAATTGATGTATGCATATGTATGGATTGTGATAAGAGTTGCATGAGCCCCTAATAAAAAATTTTAAAAAAAGAATATATATTTTCCCTTATTTTTGTCTTTGAGCAGACCCAAATTCAATAAACGTGTATACAGACTTTTCGACATAATTAAGAAAGAGGAGAAAAGGTTAGTCTGACTACTCCCGTAAAGAAGTATAACTTTAAAATAGGTCTACATTGACCTTAAGGTTCACCATGTGTTAGGATTGACTCAATGGCAGTGAGCTTGGTTGTTTTGGCAGTCACAGTACTATAGAAACATACGGTATTTAGTAGTTATTCATTTATTAGGCTAACTCATGTTGAAACACCACACAATTTTTTGTGGTCAGAATTAATTGAATATTAACAAATTCATAAAGTGCAAAGTATTTTTTCAATTTAGGGAAAAAATCACCTGCACATTCTTTAAATTTTGACTACACTTAGGGAATTCTATTTCAATTCTATAGCAAACTTTCTGTGTGCATATTCGATTTGTGTCAAATATCCTTTTGATAAGGGTGATATAAATATCCTCTTGCCTTTTTGATCAAATTTTGCATAGTAAGGATTTTACATCTGAACAATGCTGAAACAGCACAATATCACTGTAATTGCATTGACATCATAACAGTTCCTTGGCAGCAATTCCGTTCTCAATAATGCAAATATAGCGCATAATTAAGGTAGAGGATACCACGGTGATCAGCAGCACGCCTCCTTTGGAGCCTATACAAAGTCCCAGCATTATTGCTCTGAGAGCAATGATTGCATCCTGCAGATTCCGAGGAGAGCACATAATTACCAATATGTGAGTATCATAAAGGATAGAAATTGACATGTACAGCAGATGTGTATCTCGATTTCTTCAGATGTTTATTCATAAAATACATATTGCTCTTGTCAGTCATCCCAGAAATTATGAATTCACAGTACAAAAGATTAGTTCCCCCACCCCAGAAGAATCAATTAAATACTTTGCTGTGTTAGAAACTCTTTTAAACTAGAAATCAGCTTTTAAAACTACTTATAAATTTATAGTGCATAAAACGTAAAATAGCCTTAATTTTCTAAAAGACTTATTTAGTACCTTAACACAGCAAACCAAATTCTACTTCATTCATTAATTATGATGGTTAATGTTGCGTGTCAACTTGGCTTGTCCATGAATCTCAGTGATCTGACACATGTATAATCTTCCTCGATTCTAGAATCTAATGTGAACAGCCAATCATTTAAGAGGGAACTTTTCTTGGGGGGTGTGCTCTGATCCTACATATGTAAACACCCTGGAAAAGGTTTCATTCCCTCTTTATCCTTCATTCATCCTAGTATCCTCTGACCTCCATTCAGTTCTTGGGATATAAGCCCGCAACCTGCCCCTGTGAACTGCAGATTAGGGTTCAAGAACACCTGAAACTACTGGAATCAGAAATCTCCAACTAGATGGCTGATGAATGGATTTTGAGATTGGCCAGCCTCCATAATCGTATTTCCTCGAAGGGAAACGTACTTGATATATTAACATATGCTCTTCACTCATTCTCTAGGGAGTACACACCAAGGGGTTGACAATCTCCTCTCTGAGAAATATAACCTAATTTAGTGGGGAAAGTGTTTTTCTTTTATAAAATGAAAGAAATGTACCATAAAATCAATGTAACAACTAGATTTTTAAAAAGATAATGTAAGTAATGTCCCGACACAAAACAGGGTCTTTCTGTTGTTAGTTATATTTGTTCATGCCTTGCTTTCCTTATAAAAAATTTTTATAATTATGGTGACACCAATTAATTTAAAACTCATGCCAACCATCTAGAATGGCATGCCCCCTCCCAAAAAATGGGTTTTGTATTGTTCACAACTGCATTTCCTATATCTGAAAGAGTGCCTGCTTCACAGAATATTTTACATCTATTTAATCCTGTCTAGAGCAGTGGTTCTCAACCTTCCTAATGCTGCAACCCTTTAATACAGTTCCTCATGTGGTGGTGACCCCCAACCATAACATTATTTTAGTTGCTACTTCATAACTGTAACTTTGCACTGTTATGAATCAGGGAATCCCTGAGAATAGGTCATTTGACCCCAAAGGGGTCACAACCCACAGGTTGTGAACCTCTGGTCTAGAACATAGGTTTCCAAAGTTATCTGGCATACCCTGTGCTTTTCACAAAAACCACAAAACTCAGCATCCCCTTGGCAAGTAGAAACACTTGTGTGATACCCCATAATCCAGGATAAAGTATAGGTATCCGCCTTGACAGCCACTCTAGGTAGTTCAAACCCCCTCACCACCACCCCTTCCCGGAAGGTGACACGGCTCTCTTTGGGAAGCACGGATCTAGATTGTCATATGTATGCAAATGAGACCCACGAGTGCAAAAAGATGTAGACTTGACTGGTTGCATGTTTAGAAGAGATAGAAATTTATAAAAATAGACTGAATTTTTAAGTTGTCTAGTCACTGGTTTAACCGCTATGTTAACTTTACCTACTGACTTAATAAGCAAGGTAGATTTCCTCAACCATACCTTAAAAAGAAAAAAAATCTTTGGATAAAAATTAAAGACTCTCTATCTCATTATCTTATACAATATAATGAAAAGTTAAGTTAAATAGTTGTGGTAGTTACATAATCTGTTATCAATTTGAGGCTTAAGAGTGAAGGGGTGGAGCTTAGCCTGTCAATCAGATTGCAGCTTGATGACTTCATAGGGAGGCGCTAAGGGGAAAAAGAGCCCCTTGCAGGCAGGGCGCATGCTCACTGCACATTCTCTACTGACAAGACCCATGGAGCTATGCTAGTGGCAGGGAAAGCCCTGGACCTGGAGGAGCCAGGTGGCGACCCACACCAGCACTGAGATGCTTCCACCATCACTGGATCCACAAGGCTATCCACCCACTGGCCTGTGATCTTCCTGCTGTTGACGTCATGGAATGTGTTTAGTGAGTCTGACCAGAACTTTATAGATCGGTATCAGACATATTGGTGAATATTGGACTTTATGGGCTTGATCTGGACTGGGCTGGGATGTTTTCTCAATATTCAATTGCTCTTATATATAAAGCTCTTTCCTATATACATATGAGCGTCTATGTATTTGTTTCTCTAGTCTACCCTAACACAATAGTATTAGTACTAAAGATCTAGTTCATATAGTTATACATGTATTCCAAACAAAACATGTTTAACCATGTATTTGTAATCAGCGGATGTATGCAGACAAAAATCTCTCAGTAATATATTTGTTTAGACTCATTGCTACACCATTAAAATTTTTCCTATCAAAATAGTTGGTTCAAAGTGATGTAGTAATTTACCATATATACTCATGTATAAACTAAGTTTTTCAGCACATTTCTTATTCAGTCTTTATGGTGAAATTAGGTGTCTCCGCTGATATTCAGGTCAGCTTATACTTGAGTATATACGGTTTTTAAATTCTTGTCCAAGTGGTCTGCTCAGGATGTTCTTGAAACTGCTTTTGCTTGTTTTCTCTATTTGTTTGGGAAGTGGGATGGAGACATCCTAAAGGAGTAATCTTGGTAGACAAGTAATCTTGATAATCCAAGGACACAGGGGGGCATTTTTCCCATTTAGACAATGCATCTTTAACCTTCATTTTGTTCCCCAAAGTCAAAGAACATTAAAAAGGGACACATTGTGGCTCCCTCAAGTCTACAAAAACTGCTCCTTTGGCATGGTGTAGAGAGACGGGTGCAGAATTCTGTGGGGATGGGATACAGGGGTGGAAACACTGCCTTCAGCAAGGTATAGACTTATATAGAGGATATGTCAATAAATAATATCTTCCTATGTTGACATTTTTGTTTAATGAAGTTTTCTATGATTTTATAGAAAGACTTCCTCACTTACCCTACTGTAAAACAAAGAGACTCTTGTCAAGAACACAATTTCTTATATGCTGCACCCTATAAGAATTATGTTGTTCGATCACTGAAGACAAAATAGGTGCATAAGCAGATGTGGTGAAGACAGAGGATGGCGCCTGGCTATTAAAAGATATAGTGTTTCTTGGGTATTAAAGGCTTGAAGTTAAACAAACAGCCACCCAACAGTGAAAGGACAAGCCCACATAGAAGAAGTACACCAGCAGTGAGATCGTGAGGTGTCAAGACTGGGCAATGGGCATCAGAAGATTTACAACAAACAGTAAACAAACAGACAAAAATACATTGGTGCGAATGGAGAGGAGTTGAATGGAGAGAGACCCAAAGGCCATCTATGGACAATGGAGTATTCTCCCACAGAGGGGTCACAGGAGGGGTGGGGGGTGAGTCAGTCAGGGTGAAGTAGAGCACTAATGGGTCACACAATATACCACTGTTCCCTGGAAGCCTCCTCACACACTCCCTCCCTTTCCCCCCACACCCCCCGTTATCACGATCTCAGTGCCTCCTCCCAATCTAGACTAGATGGGAGCATGTATATAGGCATGGGCAACAGATAAAACTCACAACACATAGAATCCAGGAACAGGAATGGGAATAGATATACCAAAAGGGTAGAGGGAAGGTGAGGAGAAGTGGGGGTGTGTGTGACTGATTGCAATGAATGGCACATAACCACACACACCCAGTCCAGGGGAAGAACAGTAGAAACCAGAGGGGAAGGGAGATGGCGGTCAGAGTGAGATTTGAAAATAATTAACAATCTATCAGGGGGCCATGAGTGTTAGGGGGAGAGGGAGGGAAAAAAGGAGAAGCTGATCCCAAGGGCACAATGGAAAGTAAATGTCTAGGAAATAATGATAGAATATATGTACTAATATGTCAGATACAATTGATATATGGTTTGTAACAAGAGTTGTAAGAGTCCCTAATAAAATGATTTAAAAAAAGAATTGTGTTGTTATTATTAGTGGTTTGGGCAAAATAAAATGAATAGATCACAGTATAGAGCTCAATTATGATCAAACCTAATGATCTATTGGATTTTTCTATTGAATTTTTGTGGAATTCTATATTTTAAATTCTTCTCAGTTCTGATATTATAATCATTCTTTGTAATATTAGTTGAAATGAGAATATTTTTACCATCTATCTAAATCCAAGCAATTGTTTTCATCTGATTTTAAAACAGTTTGATATCTTGACAAGAATTTCCTTCATCTTAGTAATATTGCTGGTCTACGAACAAGCAATTGATTTTGTCTTGCATAAAATAGTAGCCCAAGTAAATTAAGAAATTTAAGATAATCTTTGGGTATTTTAGAGTTGTATAAACAAATTTAATGAGCTCCTATTATGAAAAATGCATAAAATATTTCTTATTAACCCAATTATTCTCATAAACTAAGTAGTAAACTGAATCATGAAAATGTACATCTTTGATCATCTTTGATATATAGAAATAAGAATATATAAGGCTCAAATGAATAGCATCACACCAATGTTAAAAGTAATAAAGCCTCACCTTTCCAGCACACCCACTGAAGACAAAGCAGGTGAATAAATGTGGTGAAGAAAGCTGGTGGTACCTGGCTATCAAAAGATAAAGTGTCTGGGGTCTTAAAGGCTTGAAGGTAAACAAACAGCTATCTAGCTCAGAAGCAACAAAGCCCACATGGAAGAAGCACACCAGCCTGTGTGATCACGAGGTTCCCAAGGGATCAGGTATCAGACATTAAAAAACATAAAATCTTATCATTGTGTGCTCACCTCCATAATACCATCGCTGAAGACAAATGGGTGCATAAGCAAATGTGGCGAAGAAAGTTGATGGTGCTGGCTATCAAAAGATATAGCATCTGAGGTCTTAGCGGCTTGAAGGTAAACAAGCGGCCATCTAGCTCAGAAGCAACAAAGCCCACATGGAGGAAGCACACCAACCAGTGCGATCATGAGGTGTTGAAGGGATCAGGAATCAGGCATCATCAGAACAAAAAATCTTACCATAGTGAATGAGGTGGGGGAGTGCGGAGTAGAGACCCAAAGCCCATTTGGAGGTCACTGGGGAGGAGATGAGCCAGTCAGGGTGTGATGTAGCAACTATGAAAAATATAACTTTCCTCTAGTTCTTAAATGCTTCCTCCCCACCACACCACTATCATGATCCCAATTATACTTTGCAATTCTGGGCAGACCAGAGGCTGTACACTGGTACAGATAGGAGCTGGAGGCACAGGGAATCCAGGGCCAGGGTGGATGATACTTTCAAGAACAGGGGTGTGAGTGGCAATACTGGGAGGTTAGAGGGAAAGTGGATTGGAAAGAGGGAACCGATTACAAGGATCTACATGTTACCTCCTCCCTGGTGTACAGACAACAGACAAGTGGGTGAAGGGAGAAGTCAGACTGGGTAAGATATGACAAAATAATAATTTATAAATTATCAAGGATTCATGAGGGAGGGGAGAGAGAGGGAGGGTAAAAATGAGTAGCTGATGCCAGGGGCTTAAGTGGAGAGCAAATGTTTTGAGAATGATGATGGCAATGAATGTACAGATGTGCTTTACACAATTGATGTATGTATGGACTGTGATAAGTCTTGTATGAGATTCTAATTTAAAACAAAGTGAGAAAGCAATCTCAACTAGATTAAGAATTTAATGGTAGCCACAATCATATTTGTGGTGTAGTTTAAAGCCAGTTCCCCATCATTCAAGATCCCATATGTTGTATCATGAGTGATCAGATTTATCACTTTGATTTCCATATTTTTGTTCCTCTTATCTCAAATATATATATATTAGATATACAATGCCTTCTTGTTATTAAAATAACAACTATTATCAGAATATTTCTTAGGAAGCCATTATAAATAATTAAATAACTATGTTTGAGGTTTCTTCAGCAGATTTAGTTAAAATATTGAGTAAATAATTAAATTCCAAAGAAGAAAGATAATAGAATAATAAGCTAGTTAAAAAAAGTGTTTGTCTTTTTCACAAAAGAAAAACAAATATGTACTTCATGCCCCCAATAACCTTTTTGTCAGGAAGGAAAATAATACATCTTTTATATACTCAATATTTTCCCTCCGATTTATACTTCTGCTGTCTGGCTCCTTCATGTCTACAACCAAGAACAATTTGCTATTAAAATTGTATTTTCATGCCTTTAATACCCTGCAATAATATATATAACAAAACTAAACATAATAAAATGCTAATACAGTCAACTATTGAGTAAATTGAGTTAATATGTAATTAACCAATTATGTCTTATTTGAAAAGAAAAAATAGATAAATTATATTATTTGGGGTTAAACAAGTCATTGGTGGCATTCTTTCAGCCATTTTCTGCTCTCCTTTGTGGATATAGTAAAAGGTATTATCCCACAATTCTGAATTATCTACTCTCCTTTTTTGGTTTTATATTGCAGACGTCCTACAATTCAAACTAGTAGAACAGATTATACTCAAAAGTAGTGCTAATGCTCGCCAAAAGATTGGAAACATTGTTAGAAATTTTATAAAAGTATTGCAGAAAAAATTCAGCTTGAGTTGGCGTTTCTTTAAAGTGAAGTGGATACTGGCTTGTTAAACATCAGAAAGTGAGGATTTGAAACAGTGCCATCTCAAAATGAAATATTTTTTTAAATGAAAGATTAATGTCCTTTCAGATCTATATTTCCATAAAGCCTGGGCCCAAAAAGTCAGGCAGAAACTGAATAGGACAGGATTTAAATGTCTGTGGAAAAAATCAAATTAACTTTATTTAAAACAAAAACATAAAGTTTGTGTACTTTTTCAAAATTTGGAGTGTGATTATAGATGCCCAATATATTCTCTGAGTATTCAACTTCAAGAAAATCTACACACAAAATAAGGAAACAATGCCCATTTCTAATCCAGCCTTCAATTTTGCTAAGTTTGGGCCCTTTATTGCAGGCACTATGTCAATCCAATTCGTTGAAGATCTTCCTCTTTTTTTTTTTTTTGTGAACCTTCTACTTCACCAAACATGATTATATTCTACTCTTCATGGACTTATCCTTCCTGGAAACATGTCAAAAGTAGGTGAGACCAACTATAACCTCACCTCCATTCTAGTGAGCATGTTGGTTGTACTTCTTTGAAATCGGATTTTTTTTTTTATTATAAGATTTTATTGGGGACTCTTACAGTTCTTATAACAACCCATACATCAATTTTATCAGGCATATTTGTACATATGTTGCCATCATTATTCTCTAAACATTTACTTACTATTGAGCCCTTGGTATCAGCTCCTCTCTTTTCCCTTCCTCCCCACCCCCACCATCAAACCCCTTAATGAATTATATAATCATTATTATTTTCATATACACTGACCGCTGTCACCCTTACACCGTGGTTTCTGTGGTTTGTCCCTTGTAGGGGATGGTGGTCGTGGTGGTGGCAGTGGTTATGTGTTTATTATTGTGATCGGTTCCCCCTTTCCTCCCATTCCCTGCTCACCTTCTCCCTCCCCTTCTGGTATCGCTACCACCATTCCTATTCCTGGATTCTGTGTGTCACGAGCTCTTATCTCTTATCTGTGCCTGTGCTCATGCTCCAGTCTAGCCCACAGTGAAAGGCAGGACTGGGGTCATGATAGTGGGGGGTGAGGAAGCCTCGGGGAACCAGAGGAGTATTCTGTGCTTTATCAGAGCTATACTGTGCCATGGTCGACTCATCCCTACCTTGTGACCCTTCTATGAGGGGATGTCCTATTGACAACATATGGGTTTGGGGTCTCTGTTCCAACTACCCTTGTTCTCAATAATATGGTGGGGGGTGAGGGTTGTTGTTTGTTTGTTTTGGGTCTTCTGATGCCTGTTACCGATCCCATCAACATATCTTGATTGCACAGGCTGGTGTGCTTCTTCCATTTGGGCTTGTTACTTCTCTGCTAGATGGACCCTTGTTTAACTTCAAGACTTTAAGACCCCAGACACTATATCTTTTGATAGCCGCGTACCATCAGCTATTTTGCCTACTTCCTCAGGAGGTTAACTGTTTTCCTCTTTTTTAAAGTATTGTAGATTTTAGTAATGAGCTCTTTATCTATTGTGTCATTTACAAAAATCTTACCCCAGTCTGTTGGTTCTCTTGTTACTCTCTTGATGAACTCTTTTGACACACAGAGGAGTTTTATCCTTAGTATATCCCACTTGTCGATTTCAGGTTCTCCAGTGTGTACTCTTACCTATTGTAGTTAGCTTATGTTCTCAAATGCCATTTCTTCATCCATTGATATATCATGACTAAAAAAATCATTTTATTAGGGCCTCATACAGCTCATCACAATCCACACATACATCCATTGTGTCAAGCACATTTGTACATATGTTACCATCAACATTTTCAAAAATTTTCTTTCCACTTGCGCCCTTAGTATTACCTCATTCCCCCTGCCCCACATCTCTCTTTCTCATGAACCCTTGATAATTTATAATTTCTTTTTCATGTCTTACACAAACTGTTGTCTCCCATCACCCCCATTACTGTTGTCCATCTCTCTGGGATGGGGTTATATGTTGATTATTGTGGTCGGTTCCCCATTCCTCCCCCACCTTCCCCTTCCCCTCCTGGTATCACTACTCTCATTGGTCTTGAGAGGTTTATCTGTTCTGGATTTTCTGTGTTTCTAGTTCTTATTTGTACCAGTGTATATGTTCTCTTCTAGCCAGATTTATAAGGTAGAATTGGGGTTATGATAGTGGTAGGAGGAGCATTAAAGGATTAGAGGAAAATTGTATGTTTCATCGGTGCCATACTGCCCCCTGACTGGCTCATCTCTTCCTTGTGACCCTTCTGTAAGGGGATGTTCAATTGTCTGCAGATGGGCTTTGTTTCTCCACTCCCTACTCCCTCTGACTCACATGTTATTCTTATACTTTTTCTTATCAATATGGTGTTTAAAATTGATGGATTTTCTAATGTTAAACCATCCTTGCATCCCTGGAATGATTTTCTCCTGATCATGGTGGATGATGTGTTTTTATATATATTGTGTTCTAGTGTCCAATATTTTGTTAAAGATTTTTGCATCTATGTTCATTAGAGATATCATTCTGTAGTTGTCTATTCCTGTAGGATCCTTTCCCTGTTTGGGTATCAAAGCTATACTGGCTTCATAAAATGGGTTTGGGAGTTTGTCGTCTATTTCTATGCTCTGTCATAATTTGTGGAGGATCTGTATCAGCTCTTCTCTGAATGCTTGGTAGATTTCTCCTGTGAAGGCATCAGGTCCAGGAGCTTTTTGTTGGTAGTTTCTTGATAGCCATATTTGTGTCTTCTTTTGCTATGTGTCAATTGAAGTTTTTTACTTCGATCTGGGATAATCTAGGGAGAGATTGCTTTTCCAAGTATTTGTCCATGCCTTCCACATTGTTGAATTAATTGGAGTAAAGACTTTCATTGTACTTCACAATTGTCCTTTTAATGTCATTGGGGTCCACTGTGATTTGCCTGCTTTCATCCCTCGTCCTGGCTATAGCTCTTTGCTCCTTAGTTAGGCTTCTCAGCAGTCAGTCAATTCCGTTGATCCTTTCACTGAATCAGCTTTTACCTGCATTGATGTTTTTTGCATTGTTAACTTCTTTTCCCCTTGGTTTTACTCTCCCTAATTTTTATTATTTCTTTTCTTTTACTATTGGAGGGGTTGTTCTGTTGACTCTGTTCTAGTTGCTGGAGGTTTTGTGATAGTGTCAGTCATAAGTCTCTCTTCCTTTTCCATATATGCACTTATAACTATCAAGCTACCTCTGACAACTGCTTTTGCTGTATCCCGTAGGTTTTGATATGTTATATTTTAATTCTCATGAGTTACTGACTCCTCTCAAATCTGGGCTATACCAATCTGTGTCACAGAAGAACATTATTGTCTTCCAACTGTTTGTCTTTTTTTTTTTCCTGCTTATCCTTTTGTTGATCTTCAGATTTATGACATGGTGATCAAAGAGAGAAGTCTGAGTTATCTCTATGTGTTTGAATTTACTCAGGCTCCACTTTTGACCCAACATGTGGTCTATTTTCAAAAATGAGCCATGTGTACTTGAAAAGAATGTGAATTTAATTTTACATTTGGATAGAAAGTTCTATAAGTGTCTATTAGGTGCAGTGTTTAACTGTAGCATTTAGCTCTGTAGCCTCCTTGCTAAGCTTCTTTCCCAATTATCTATCTTTAACATCAGTGTATTAAAGTCACCTACTATGATTGTTGAATCTGTAATTTCTTTTTTCGTCTTTTAAATAGTTTGATGAATTTTGTGGATCTCTCATTAAGCGTGCATTATGTTCACTGGTTCCTGGTCTATTGATCCCTTGGGTATTATATAGTGCTCCTCATCTCTTTTTATGGTTTTTCAGCTAGAGGTCAGTTTTGTCAGAGATTAGGATTGAAACCCCTGCTTTTTCATAAATTGCCTTTTGCCTGATGTATTTTCTGCCAACGTTTTATTCATAGTTTATTTTTATCTGTGAGATTATGATGGGTCACTTGCAGGCACCAGATTAATGGGTTATATTTTCCAAGCCAGGCTGCTAGCCTTTGCTTTTTAATAGATGAATTGAGGCCATTGACATTCAGAGTAATTTTCGCAATCTGTGGATTCATTGCTGTTATCTTGTTCCTTTTGTGTTGGGTGTTTCCTATCTCCCTTCATACCAGTGTGCTGTGTTTGTGTGTGGGGGTTTATTCTCATGTGCTTTTTCCTCTGAGACAGTGATATCTTGGTAATTGTTATTGGCATGTTGGTTTTTGGTATAGTTGACCTATATGGTGGTGTCCTGGTTGTGCTTGGAGGATGTTAGTCTTCTGACCATAGTGAGCTGACAAGAATTATCCATGGGATTAGGTGTCTTATGGAGTATTCTTTGAATTTTTTGTTGTCCTGAAAGACTTTTACATCATTGTCTATCTTAGTAGATAGTTTGACAGGGTAGAGGATTACCATACTGACTTTTTTTCAGCTTTCAGATGTTATCCCACTCTTTCCTCCTTTATGTGGTATCTGCTGATAGGTCTGAGCATATTCTTACCTGAGTACCCTTGTATGTAAACAACTTTTTTCCCCTTGCTGCTCTTAAAATTTTCTCTTTTTCCTCGACTATGGACAATTTAACTATTGTATTCTTTGGTGAGTTCTCTCTGGGTGTAGTCTAATTGGTATCACCTCTGCTTCCTGAATGAGTGTCTGATTCTCATTCATTAAAGGAGGAGGGGGAGTTGCTTCCAGAAATTACTTCACTAATTTAGCTGTTGACTTCTCCCTGTTTCTTGTTCTGGTAGACAAATTATTCAAATATAATTTCTCTTCATAGCCTCTTTAATTGATCTCAGATTTTTTTCCACCTCATTGATTGTCTTGTTTGACTGTTTTTCCCATTTGTCGAAGTCTGCCTTTTTGGCTTGAGATTGTGGACATGATTCTTGGCGTTTTCTAGTCCAATTGGTGAGGGTTCTGTGATCTTGTGTTTTGCTTCTGTTATCTATTAGTTCTTGTACTTCCCTTTGGTTCATGGACTTCGTCCCTTCTATCATGGACTTCATCTTTCCCATAATTGCATCATTATTCTGCTTTGCTTCTCTCACATTCTGTATTATTCCAAGCAGCATCCTGAAGATTTCTTTTTGTGGCAGATCAATGTATGATTCTCCTATGTACATCTTTAGGTTTATGACTTCCTCTGCTATTGTGTCTTGTTTTCTTGTTTTCTTTTTGAGAGTGTTGAAGCATGTTGCTGTTTGCATATCATTTTGGAATTTGGCAACACTGGTCAGGAGACCAAGGGAATCTGAGTTCTTTCTCTATGTAACTGGAAAGAGTTTTCTGGGAACTACCTATAGCCTACTATGCTTATGGGTTGGACTGCTATGTAGACCAGGTACTGTGGTGACTCATTGGCCCATGGAAGTGGGGGCCTTGGAGTCTGAGCTGAAGCAGGCAACTGTAGGTTTGCCTCTGGCTAGGTTGTGACAGGACTGCAACATGGCAAGGGTCTTGCCTGGACTGTCTGGCCATAATTTTCAGCCTTTTAAAAACTCTCTGTAGAGCCCAGAACTGGTTTTTGGCTTGTCGTGTTAGTGATGTTATGCTAAAGGACAAGACAGCGTTACACAAAGGCACACTGCCTGGAATTGAGAACACTTTTTGTTTGTTTAATTTTTCCCCTCTTTTTATAATGGCTGTGGGGTACTCTGGTATCATGGCTCTGCCATGTTCTCCCCCAGGGAAGGGCACAGCATTAGTAGAATGGGCTTGAGGCTGACTGGAACCAAATTATCCCCTGGCTGCACTCCTGTGTCACTCCCATTACTCTCCTGCACAGCCTGCCAGTTGTGCTCTGGGGAACTGTGTTTTGTCACCGGTAAATATCCCAGCAGCTCTTCAATTGCTGCAAATTTTTATCTAATTATCTATCATTACCCACGCTGGCAGGTGTAGAGCTGTGGAGAGGGAGGAAATGGGTGGTCAAACTAGTCACTCTGTTCCTGGACTGTAGGAACAGGGAGGATGGCAGAGGGGGACTCCAGTGTGAGGTTTTTTTGGCTGTTTCTCAGAGGCTTTCCACAAGCCTGGGATTATGACCACTTTTTGACAGCAGCCGGGGGGTATTACTGTTTACTGCAGGTCTCATATTTTGTGTGTAGAAAAGGATGGAGGACTCCATCCTGCTGGATCTGGCAAGGGATTAGTGGAGCCTGTGGACAGACACAGTGAATTTAAAGTGTTTCAGTGGGTGGGTGAAAATCACATGGAGCTATCTGATTCAGACTCTAGTACACGGAATCTATTTTTAGCACCCAGTCTCCCAGTATTGGTCTCCTTACCTCTTAATTCTCTGGTCTAGCAACAGGAGCACCTGGCGGGTGATTCCACCTGGACATCATATGGCCTCCCCTTTCCCTGTTTATACTTAACAAAACTTTTATACATGTGTGTGTGTTTTTATCTCACCACTGCTTCACCACATGGTACTTGTGAAAACAGTTTTGTCTCCGCTTTATAGAGACAAGGAGACTTAGCAGATTAGTTCATTTTTATGGAGTCTTTTGTATAATCACTATTCTTCACCAATACATAATTACAATGAATATAACATTCTAAAGAGTGAGGATAGATGCTTTATGTATGTATATTTTTTGTCTTTCTAAACTTTTTACTTAATGTTCATCACTTTCATTGCAGTATATTACTCAATTCAAAATAATTCTATAAGTAATACAATTATGTAAATATGCAATTATTTATGTGCATGTTTATTCATATTTATACTGGAAACTTTAATTATTCTCAGAGGTTAAGACATGAATTGAGTTAATGTGTAGATTGAAACCTTTTGCACCTTCTGTAGACATAGCACAGCAGGTGATTTTAAAATTTCTTAGTTGTACAGTTACATTTCCTGATCCCGTACACCATTTATTAAAAGAGATGATTTTTTAAGTTGCTCATAACTGAATTTATTGACTATTTTAATTTTACCTACTAAATTAAACATTGTAGAGTTCTTTGATTATATATTTAAAAAATTTTAAATCTTTTAAGCTAATAGTAAATACTTTCTATGTTATACAATATAACAAAAGGGTAAGTCAAGAAGCTGTGTTGCTAAAGTTCCAGTTCACATATTCATAGAATTTTTCCCAAACAAAACATGTTTAAACATGTATTTGTCATCAGTGGCCATAAATCTAAAGATTCTATAGGCAAAAATTGTAATGATGCAGGAAGCATCAAGAGAAGATAGAAAGAATATACAGAACTACTAAATCAAAAAGAGCCAGTCAACAGGCCGGCATTTCAGGAGCTAGCACATGAGCAAGGCCAGTGGTGCTTAAGAAAGAAGTTCAAACTGCACTGAAGGCATCAGCCAAAATCAAGAGCCAGGAAATCGACAGAATACCCATGGAAAAGCTTCAGCAAACTGAAGAAACACTGGAGACACTCACTCATCTATGCCAGAAAATCTTGAAGCTAGGTAGCTGGCCAATTTATGGGGAAAGATCCATAAATGTGCCCATTTCAAAGAAAAGTACCCAACAGAATGCTCAAACTATTGAACGGTACTCATAATATTGCACACAGTTCACTATTGCTTAATATCCTCCAACAGCAACTGTGGCAGTGCAGAGACCGGGAACTACCAGAAGTTCAGAACAGAGTCATAAGAAGAGGTGGAACAAGGGGTATGCTTGCTAATGGCAGATGAATCTTGGCTCAAGGCAGAGAATATCATAAAGATGTTTACTTATGTTTCATTGATTGAGACGAAGGGACATTCGAGCACTTCATTGTCCTCCTGATGAACTTCTACAGATTTCAAAAGGTAGTTGTGAGAGTAAAAATAAAGAGAAAACTTCATGCTTTAAAATCAGGAAAGGTATGCATTAGGGTTGTATCCTCTCATCATCCAGTAGAACTTTGGACCTCGGTGCTAATCTGTTCTAGAGGTGGAGCATTGAGATGTGAAGCAGTTGAGTTCTGAATCGATTTTTCCATAAGAAATATCTGAAAATGACAAAATAATAATTTATAAATTATCAATGGCTCATGAGGGGGTGGGGGAGGAGCGAGGGAGCAAAGGAGAAAAAAAAAGAGGACCTGATGCAAAGGGCTTAAGTGGAGAGCAAATGCTTTGAAAACGATGAGGGCAATGAATGTACAGATATGCTTTACACAATTGATGTATGTATGGATTGTGATAAGCGTTGTATGAGCCCCTAATAAAAACGTCAATAAAAAGAAAAAATAGAGAAATATCTGAAAATGGATGAATGCATTCTTGACCACCAAGTATTTACCCTAACCTTGACTGTTTATACAAAACAACACAGAAATTTCAAAGTGAAAATGTTCAGTTATATAATTTTAAAAAGACACGTTAAAAAAATTTTTTAACAACTACAGTATGGCCCATACCTTAAGATGAACGAGGATCTGGATCTGTGGACATGGAGGTGGAGAGGAGGGATGGAGAGGGAGTCATTGGAAGCGGAGTCCCCTTCCCTCAAATCGACTGGTAGCTGCTTTTCAGGAGGGTTTCCCTTCTTTGCCTTTTTTAACTAGGACCCAGCTGGTTTTCTCTTAAAAAAAAAAAAAAAGCGGTGCGATGTAGTCTGCTGTTGGTAATTCCTTACCTGTTTTCTAAAAGGGTGGGTCTCAGCAAATTAAACTAGGTCGCTAAATCAGTCACACGAATGCCTCTCACACTTCTCAATAATCTCTTTTTTCAGTTCAATGTGGTACTTACCATTTTCCTTTTTTGCTTGTCGGAAATGGCTTTATTAGGACCCATGGTTTTTTTTTAATCTAAAAACAGTACAAAAAGCCACAAAAACTAAGAAAAGTATAGCAAAACGCTTGAAACACAGCTGCAAGAGTTTTACATGGCATACTAACAACACCTACTCACAACAAATTGACCTTATGAACTGCTTTTTTTTACAAAAATCACGTGCGTCAGGTCGCATGTTTTGTTTCAGTGCTGATGCAAACATTTCTCAATGTTTCATATTGAAATGCAATTATGTCGAGTACTGATGCATGCATTTGAGTACCAGGGTTCTATTGTATATGGCTTGATTGATTACAAACTGTGAATAAAATCCTTGATACTTAAGAGGAGCAAATTTCTTCAAATAGTTATTCAATTACTTTCTCCTGTGAAATAATACCAAGGATATGTTTGTAGATATCTTAGTTGTTCTCATCTTTAGTATATCATTAAATATAATTTTAATTATATAATCTATTGATAAATCACTCTAAATTTTCTAAACTCTGTGAATTTAAAATGTTTTCAATTACTTTGTTCCCACCCCAAAGTAAAAAGCCTTTGCCAGTATACTTTTACAAATAAACTTTTTGCTTTTTTTATATATACATTTTGACATGCCAACTGTAGTTATATTTGGTTACTTTTAAAAAGCTATGGCACTAGGTGATTGGTAAGATTGTCTATAAAAAAGTAGCAAAGATGTCTTTAACATGAACGAGAGGAAGATAGCAAACGTAGATTTAGGAATGGATTATGGGATCCCACTTATTCCCAGGTTCAATTTAACAGCAGTTCTTGTAACAGGGCCATCTCAATACTTGCCCTCGTGAAGGACACACAGAGGATCTGAGTGCTACAGCAAGGTGTGGTGAAAGAATTGAATGATGCCTGGCTATCAGAAAGAATAGCTCCTGGGGTCTTAGAGGCTTGTTTTCAGTCAGCTATCTCAGTGAGAGGTCAGCTCAGCCACCAACATGCATTATCTGAGGATTGTGCAGAGTATAACCCAAATCTGAGCGCGGGAATGGTGTCAGAGCTTCAATGATGACATTCTGGTTTGCAGAGGGCTATGGATGACAGTGGAAACCTAAGACATGTTTGCAGGCAGTCACGTGGAGCAAGCCACGGCAAATGTCCCTCTGAAGGTAGCTGAGGGATCGGAATGACCTGCTTATCATGTTGAGAGTGTTGTATACATGACTATAAATTAAAAGGGAAAATTTCCCTTAAAGGTTAAAATTTTGACAATTGATCTTTTTGATACACTTCAAGCTTGATCTGGTTTTAAATCTTTTCTAAGTGTTTTTGTTTGGTTTGGGTTTCAAATTGGGATCTGTTGAATTTTGTCATTGTTGGTGTGGGTAGTGTTCTTGACTCTCCATTATGCACTTTTCTACGTTTATTGGTATATGAAACCCAGGCTGGACAAATCTATAAAGACGAAAACTAGAATATTATGTGATAGAATGTTGGTGATACAACAGGGGAATTAGGGGACGTAGTGAAGAACTGGCATCAAAGATTATAGGAACAAAGGAATTGTTTTGAAGCTGGTAGTGATTGTACAATATTGCTTGATATGAACTAATGGATGATATGATATATGGATTATGTCCTAATGAAATGGTTTCAAAAAAGAAAGATAAAAATTACTTAATAATTGTAAAATTCAATTTCCATGATTCAAGATAGACAAGATAATTCTTATTTAAAAACAAAAAAAAATCTTTTTCCTTCATTATTCTCAGGTAATACACAAACCTTATCCTGTGGCTTAAGACGATTCTACACAAGCTATTTCCCCTCTGACCTGCCTTCTTTAATTCTCATTCATAGTGACTTAACCATATTAGCTCCTTTCAATTTACCTAACTTCCCATATAGCTTTCTGCTGCAAACGTACCTACCATTCTTCTGCCTAACATCATCTTCCTGAACTTTCCCCATAGCATCTCTCTATTCTTTCCTATTTCAGTGACAGTGCCATTTTCTTTAGAAAAAAAATCTTCACTGTATAACTTGGTGACTTTATTTCTAACACAGACTCCCATTTTTCCCCACTCTACAATGTGACACAGTACGTGATTGCAATGGAATGACAGGCATACCCTCCATCATAGTATACATCATAAGAAGCCAGTGATCTTGATTCCAACTATACAGGGACACTTCCCAGCTGCATTTTTAAATTCTGCTACCTGGTGGTGGTGCCGTGAATTACTTACAATACTCTTCTAGTCAGTCTTTGTCTCCCAACAACAGATTTTGTGGGAACCTACAAACAAGGTGTGTGGGCCTTCAATGAAAACTGTTCAGTTTTGCCATCTCTCTTGGTATAAAATAAGCCATCTCAGAGCAGGAATGGGGGATATCACCACTATCAAGAGCCAGATATGGAATATGTCTTTGAACCCCGAGTTCCCTGGACAGGACCCTCTCCGTGAAGGGGACAGAGGGCTTTGTCAACAAAGAAGTGGTGGAGGAGCAGCAGCAAAGCAGCAAGAGCAGCAGAACCAAGAGCAGGAGGCAGGACCATGTTCTCCCAGGTTCACAGAACCAGTTCAGCTTGGTGCCTCTGAACAGGAAATTTGCTTGCAAAATAAGGAACACAGGAAGAAAAATAGCAAAAGTTAACAGCAAAGTTTGCAATAATTTTTATTGCTAAATATATCAATAGAATTTTATCTTTCATGTATGAAAATTAAACTACAAATTAGACTTAAAAGCTATTTCATGATTTTATGGATGTGGACAAATATGTTAACTTTTACAATATTAGTTGTAGACAGAGCAAATTGTTGGTCTGTGAAGATAAACTATAAATATATGTGTGTATTTGATTATATATTTCTGTATATGTAGTTGATTCAACATTGCATCACAACTACTTTATTTTATGAGATTGTCAAAAAACATACATTTTAAACATTAGGCATTCTCACTTTGTGAAACTTTAATAAATACTGATCAAGGTAATCTAAGAACTTTTCTAGGAGTTACCTTAAACTGGTAAGTCATAAGAGAATTGCTCCCTGCTAATCTTCGGGCAACTGTAACACAGTGTCTTTACCCTACAGTCTTCTAGTCATCACTGTCTTTTGCAGAAAAACGAAATTGCTTAGCTATGGTCTGAACAGAAGCTAGCTCTCCCAGCTTTAGCACTTTCTGTCAAAAGTCTTCACGTTTACAATGGCAATCATGAGTGGCAAAACATTCGTTGATAATTTCAGGCTCATAGCAAAATTCAGCTGCATGAAACCTAAACAATCCTTGTGTTTTTCTAAATCCACATAACAACATATATGTTTTTAAATACACACACATTTACTGTTCCACCATGCTTCTTTCATTAGCCAATTTTTATTCTAATAAGTTTTGCATGGATCTTATCATCTAATTACAGTCTAATTTAAAATGTAAAAACCATGGCATAGTAATTCTCCAGTCTTAATCATGGGCATGAATATACTGTTCTTTGAAATTCAATCTGACAGCCTCTTCAAATTCAGAAATTGACTTGCTTGAGACCTCCAAGGTCATGATCCTTCAAAGCACTGTTTGTCAAATGGCCCTGACATGCCTCCTGCAGGAGAAAAAACACAAAAACAAAAAAATGCTCTTTGGTTATTAATATATTGTGGAAAGCAACATTGCCTTGCATACTGATCTTAAATGGGAATATAAATTACTAAAAGTTAACAGCCAAAAAAGCACCTTAGGTTAGTATCTCACATATATTGTCATACTAAAAAAGTATGATTTAATACATGACTATTTCTGAAAAAAATAATTTTTAGCTTGCTAAAAGGCATCATTTTATCTTTTTTTAGGATTGTTCTAGAACATAAAATGCGATGTTCAAACTCCTCAGTATGTAGTACATGTTAGACGAATATCATGGTTTTGCCTTTGCAATTGAAACTATAAATCAATAATATTGATTATATGATATAAACTGCCATTCATAAATTGTAAACAAAGAAATTCTAATACCCTCTGTTATGTCTCAAATCCATAAAAATGTGTTTCTAGGATGTCAATTTACATCAATCAGCATATTATAATGTGTAATAGTTGCAGTGCAGTAAATTATTTAGTGTTTGTTATTTAAAGCAATAACTTTCCTTTTCCTGATGGGGGTGGCTAGAGGGAGACTGACTGTGTTATATGTGAATGATGGTTAACAGAGCTAATTGTGATGACTATCCTGCTGGCCATAAAATTAGCCATCTCAGAAGCAATAGTGGGGATTCTGTTACAAGGAAGAGATTGAACCTCCTTAGTCCAGGAGACGGCCATGACACCAGAGAGCAGAACCGGGAGGCAGAGCATGCGAGAGGATGGCCTTCCCAGTCCACATAATAAGTAAAGCTGAGTGCATTTGGACAGAGGCTGCTGTGTAGAGTTGAGGATTCCTCTGGGCCCTTCATTGAAGGAGCTGTATTTGTGGATGCTTGAAGCTGGAGCTGGGTGCCTTAATTTGAGGCTTACAATGGAATGCTGTGCCTTGTGGACATTTATTGGCATCCCTAAAAGAGCTGTTTAATGTAGCTTGGCCAGGTCAAAAGGCCAAAGTCAGTGGGATTGTTAGAGAGCATGCTGAATAGCTGCAAGCTGTATCCTGAGAATTTCTCCCCTGCATTGTAACCTGTAAACATTTCTTATAAACCCCATAATCTCAAGCAGTGGCTATGATTTCTGTATGGTCATTGCAGCGAATTACAGAACTCAACTGTAGAGTGCTGTGGGAGGAAAAAGATGGTGTCAGAATATTGTACAAAAGAATGGAAAGTTGAGCAATATCGGACCTCTGCCTCGTGGCCATCAGCTTCGGGAGCTGGAGAAGGTCAGATGTAGCCTCCAGTGATGTTTCCTACATAGTGTTTACTACCTACTGATATTGAACGATATTAATCACAAAGCCTGTGTTGGTCCTGTAGAAACATATCCTATGCATGCATACACACTTAAATCACATTAAATAATACATAGATTTATGGAGTTTTCTTGGCATAAAATAATATCTATAAATTGGTCGGTAATACATTTTTAAAAGGAAATTCAAAGTCATAATAATACTTGCACATCTTACCTAAATTATTTCGTAAATCAGATTGTCTGGTTTGGATTAAGAATCATTTGGTATTTGATTTTTCAACAATGAAACTGTGTATAAGGAGAGTAGAAAATCGTTTTGAAAGTTTGAGGAACTATTTTGATTTACTAAATGTTATACTCTGTTTTCTATGACTATGTTTGCATCCACAGATATCCTCTTTTTTATGTTAATGATTTTATACCACAGTAGAGTGAGCCTTAAAAAAATGTATCCCAGATAAAGACACACAGGGGTGACACCATTTAATCACAAAAAAAATCAATTCTTCTTGGTCTTTTTACATTCTCTCTCTCTCTCTCTTTTTTTTTTTTTTTTTACAATTTTTCATGCATATAAGAGGATTGAAATGATGTATCTTGGGTTAGGAGCAACTTGGACAGACAGGTGAGGGGCATCTCTTCAGTTTTACACATTAAAAGAGGTCTTTTAGAGCAATGCGATATATCCTTTGATTTCTTGACTACCTTTTCTGTAGGCACTGATTGTGGATTTGAGAAAACTGAAAACTTCAACCTTTTCTCCATTTATAATGATGCTGCTTCTTGGTCAAGTTGTGAAACTTTTTTATGTTAAATGAATTTGCAAAATCCGCAAGGAGGGCTACAATTCTCGATTTACAGCTGTGTTTCAAGACGTCTTGAAGGCTTTCAGTAAGCAGTGTTGGCTCATTGGCAGATCCCAGGTTGCCATTCATTTTTCACTCCTGATTCCCCTTTTCCTCTACATGATTCTGCTGCTCAAATTATGCGCTTAGTAAACAGATTGGATAAGTATGATGAACGACTAAAATGTTGTTGCACATCTTTCTTTGTCTATTTTTCTGTTGGAATGACTGGTCTATGTAATGATCTGCATGAACACAAGTATTCTGAAATCCTCTTCTCAATATTATCCATAATTTCTTATGATGCACACAGTTGAGTGCCTTTGAATAATTAATGAGACACTGTGGGGTACAAGTCTCCACAATCAAATGGGTCGAAGGGCTGGGAGTGTAATTGAAGGGTAAAGTTAAGAGACATCAGGTAATATAAGGCATGCAATTGCTCACCTCCCAGACGACCATGATCTCAGCAGCCTGGTCCATGCAGAGAGCAAGAGAATATTTCTAATTACGGCATGTATACACTTTTTGGGATGTGCAAGCCCCTCTGATTACATCATAATGGGAAGGGGTTGTACAATTGGCATAAAATCAGAGGGAGACAAGCTAGGGTTGCATATGCAATCAGAAGGGGTGGCACTAAGGGTACACATTTGACAAGATGGGTGTACCCTAGATTCAATATGGCAGCCTAACCTTGGTCCTCCTTGAGTTGGCTCCACCTCCTCTCTGGGCTCTCCTTCAGGGAGACAATCCACTGTCCTTATCAGAAGGGAGTGAGCCCTACTTAAGGTGGGACAGACTATAGAGTCTGATTGCTCCACATGGCTAATAACTCTCAGGGAGGTAACCTCTAAGCAGCTTGCATTAACCTTCAAGTGTACAGTCATTTCCATGTGTCCTAAGCAGCGTATTAGGTTTAGGATATATTTGGGGTACAACCTGGGGAAAATCTCGTCTGCATCCCACACAACACAAGGAAACAAATGTCTTACATTCTCTACTTTCAGTCAAGATCCAGCCAACATAGGCAATATCAAAAATCTCTCATTTTGTGTACTTGAATTTTTTGGCAGTTCCCCGATGTAGTGTGGTTTATTTTTTCAATTATCTTCAAAATAATATTACTTGCATATGATATTAATTATGTTACCCAATAATTTGAGGCAAGCATATAAATACATGGATCATTTGATTGACCAGGTCTTTGAAATGTCTTGGCTTTTGTCAGTAAATGCTTCTAGTGTTGCCTCAATTATTTTAAACAGCTCAATCAGTATTCCATCAATTCCTAGAGCTTGTTTTTGGTCAATACCTTGAGTATGGTAATGATTATTTTTTGTTTTATTTTGTTAGTGAGACTTAAGATAATACTTTAGCTTTTAGGAACCCGTTTTACTTTTTTCTGCTTCAACTTGAATATGAGCAATTGGTAGTCTGTTCTGTAGTTGGCCCCTAACCTTGTCCTGATTGATGATATTGATCTGCTCAATCATCAATATGCTCACCATGATAGGATGTAGAATATCATGTTTGTAAACTATGTTATGCCAATTGACCTTGGTGTCTGGTCAGACTATGGCCCTTATCTTTCAAGGCCAATGACTTATTCCACCAAGATATTAGATTATATCTAAGACATGTTCATAAATTTGGGCCCTATTGGTTCCACAGCATTCCTGGATAAGTTTTCAGCAAAATTAAGTAAATACACACTGAAATGAGCCCCTGCAGCTACATAAGACAGAAGAAGCCTGTAACATGCATCTGACCCACAGACTTGAACAGAATTGAATTTATCAATTTCAACTCTACATAAATGTACAAGGGTTACTGTTTTTGCTTCTCTAGAGAAGCCAGCCTAACACACACACACACACACACACACACAAATATCCTTTGTCAAATCTATCTATATGTTAATGGGTATTATGTTAGACAGGGTTCTCTAGAGAAACAACCAGGACACTAATAACGTTATATATATATATGTATATAGATGTAAATATATAACATAAGAAATAAACAGTTAATTAATCCATAAAGCAGTAAAAATGGCTCAGTGCAACTCACTCCCGTGAGACAGCTAATGCACTGGCAGTCCTTCAAGTCTTGAGGGCTGCTGGGTAGTCCTCAGTAGAACAATTCAGGCTATCCAGCCATAGGCAGCAAACAGCAAGGCAGGTCAACAACAGTCAGCCAGATGACAGGGTCCAACAGTCCCCAGCTGAAGAGATGTATATTCTAGTAGTGTGACGAAGCAGGTCTTGAAAGAACATCAAATTACAGTAACACAGTCTATAGGTTAGGTGTCCCACAGGTATTGTATCTTGCAAATGGAGGCACAGAATAAGCAAGGCCAAGAGCAAGAGACAAGAAAGGTGAGGCTCGCTGAGCCATTTATCTCTCCACCCTTCAATTAATCCCACCTGTGTTCATTGGCCAGGTTGGCACATTCCATTTCCTTTCGGACGTGAGATTTTCCTACACCCATACTTCTTACATGCTACCCTCTGATCATTTATGGATGTTTGGAGCTGCCCTCTTTTTGGCTCATGCAACATCAGAAACAGAATGTTTCAATAGCTTTGCTTCATCTGTGTCTGTAGCTCAAAGTTCCCTTGAAGAAGGAGCTCTTCCTTAGGTTTACCCGAGTGCTTCTCAAGCAGATAGACTCATCTTCTGGCGCTCTATGAACTGATGTTCCACTTCATCTCCTAATACTTTCAGTGGCCAGCTCTTCAGAAATGGACCACATTTTCCTTCCTTCTTGTCTGTTTGGTCTGGAAGCGATCTGAAAGCTCCACCTGAGTTGACATAATGGTCAATAGTTTATTTGAAGATGGAGCTGATGTATATATATAGTACAATGGTTTATGGTTCATAACTTTCGCACTGCGAGGATTAAAAGAGAAGAGAAAGGGCTGACTAGCCGAAAGTTTGAGGAGTTTTATGTACTCCCAGACCCTGGTAGTGTAGCGGTTACATGTTGGGCTGCTCACTGCCAGCTCAGTAGATTCAGCTAACAGTTAGTTACTCTGAGGGAGAGGGAGAAAGATGGGACCTTTAAATTCCTATAAAGAGTTAGTCTCAGAAACCCACAGGAGTGGTTCTAGCCTGTCCTGCAGCATGGATATGAATCAGCATTGTGTCAATGGCAGGTGTTGGAGTTTGGAGCCTACTGGAACCACCTAGCGTATGCAGACACGGGTTGATGCGAGAGAGTGGAGGGCCTAGCTGCTCTGAAGTTCTAGGCGGTGTCTGTGAACTTGCAAGTTTCCAACTGGTTTGTGTAAATTTGACCAGGCTTGGAGGACTCGGGCTACGTTGACCTGAACCAGATTGAAAAAGGAGAAATGTGTTGAACACTGAGCTAGTGTAAATTGCTGCAAGTTTGACAAATTCTTCTGGATGGAACATTTTATATGGATGTAGATGCTCAAGGTTGCCACCAACGTGAGGATCCTTCACAGCAATGAGCATGCTTGTTTCCTCAGAGAACTGGATTGATAGGGATGAAGGATATAGAGAGTGATGTCTAAAATCAGGGGGATAATGGACATGAAGTGGCTGGTTTACACACTTGTATGTGTGTGTTTAGTCTCAGAATGAGGTTCCGAATGAGAATTTCCCCGAGTTCTCTCTTTTGTCCTGCTGTGTCTGTGGAGGAAAGAAAGAAGATTCTGATAAAATTATAGTATTCAGTTGTAAGAGAATGTGAACAGGTTTCATTGAGACTGTAAAATTGTAGTTCTAGAACAGTTCCTTGTGAAAGCGGGAGGATTAATCCTCTGTGCATGAAAAGGCAAGAGGAACTGGCTAGAAGAGCCCAGGGGTGGCCTGCAGCTCACCTGCGTTACTAGGTATGGTTCTTCGATCCATAGTCTCTGTAGTTCTCTCTAACTTGGTAAGCACACTGCCACTGACTCAATTCCAACCCACCACTCAAAAAATTACTGCCACTGAGGTTATTCCAATTCAGTGACTCGATGGAATAGGACAGAACTGCCCTTTTTGGTTTCTGAAACTTTAAGTCTTCTTAAGAATAGTGGCATATGTGTCCCTTAGAGTAGCTGGTGAGTTTGAACCACTGACATTGTGGTTAGCAGCTTTGTTGTTATCGGGGCTCCTAGATGCCTGGGAGGGAGCATGCAAATAAAGTGTATGGGATTCTAATGTGGGGATAGGTCAGTTTTGACATTCTGCAGGATGTGCAATGTATCATCTCAGAATTAGAAATGGCGGGTTGCATGACCACAAAGAAACAAGAGTCAATAGCGCTTCGTGTCCTTTAACAAAACAAACGTATTATTGGCACATAATTCACAAACCACACAATTTAATAGTTCAAGGAGCTTGAGCTTTGACTCCAAGTTCCCTGAGTGGGAAAGAGGCAAAAGCAGAGGCAGCAGCATCAAGACCATGAAACAATGTGACACACTTCCTGGTCCATGGAGATGAATAAAGCCGAGTCTCTTCAAACAAGCTTACAGAATGGGGGCCCTTTGGGCATTTACCAATGAGAAAGAAAGCTTCGACACTTACCTGGGCATAGTCAAGCAGCCCAGGGCTGAGAATTTGACAAGCAGAGACATGTGCATCTGGCAGCACAGCTGAGACCATTCCCTGGGACAGCAGAACGTTATCCTTAATATTTCTTACCTTTAATTGTACATGTTAACTTCCCAAGTGACCCACAACCCTGAGGACTTCTGTGAGTTTTGTGTGATCATTGTAACAAATTATTGAACCCAGCATAGAAGCAGAGTGCCTTGGGATGGACGGCTGGTGTCAGAGTAAGCTAAAGAAGGGTAAAGGGTGGAGGCATATCTAACCTATGCCTCACAGATAATGGCCCAGTCTGATGTGGAGTTGGGTTCCTTTTCTCAATTTTTCAGAGGAATTCATGCAACTCTCCAGATGCTCAGTTCTGCTCCATCTTCTTGTCATCAGCGGGATCCAATGTATTGTGACTATAGCAGTCCATCACATTGAAGGTCTTCCAAATCCTAGTAAACCCTTTCAGAAACTACGGTGTCCTCATATACTGATTAATTCCTTCTAATTCAAGGGAATGTGTTGGATGATATTCTGCTTGTATTCAAAAGGTTATCATTCACTAATTTTGTTGTGTAAGTTGGGCAAATTTTCCTAGTTGGTCTTAGTCTGAATCCTCAGCTGAAATTTGTCCATAATGTATAGCTATGCTGGTTTTGATACCAAAGCCATAGCTTTCAGATCATGAAAACACGCAGACAATCAAATTGACAGATAAGTTATAGGTATAATTTAGGAGAAATACCTTATCTACATTATCATCCATTTTGTTTATGTCTTGTTATTATTTAAGATTTTTGTATTATCCCTTGGTAAATGTCAATAATGAGAATTGTATGATTTTTTGTTATACTGAACTTTTAATTTTTGCAATGCTATATATGTAGATATAGGAGACCTGGTGGCATAGTGGCTATGTGTTGGGCTGGTAACATCCAGGTCAGCAGTTTGAATCCACCAGCCACTATGCTGGGGAAAGACAGGGCTCTCTCCTCCTCTAAAGAGTAGAATCTCAGAAACTCACAGGGCCACTGTACTCTGTCGCACCACGTTTCTATGAGTCAGATTTGACTCCATGGTGGTGAGCTTGGTGTACGTTCATAAGTGTATGTATATATGTACATGACTTATGAAAACCTGCCGTAGATATTTCTTTTTTTTCTTAATATCAGCTTGTTGGATTATCTTTATTATAAAGCAAACAAATGACACAATATAACATATTATTGAATACATAAATCCAACCTGAAAAATACTTTGCCATTGTGGAGATATTAAAAGTGACCTATGCAACCATTCAGTCATTTCTACATGTACAATTCAGGGACATTGATTATATTCTTCAGGTTAAACAACTATTGTCATGATGCTTTAGGGATTTGTTCCTCCCCATCTCACGAGCCCTCTGTCCCTGAGACTTCTATTTCACTTTCTGAGTTGTAATTTTGATTAGATATTGATAGTTTCTAAAAGAGCATTATTCTCAAGCAAACACTATTTACTAGTTAAGTGAGACTACTATTTGGTATTTTGAAGATGGTCAGGGGATATTTTGGGTCGAATATTTAATAATTATTTCAAGAGAATAGTTCATGGGTTCATAAAGCTTTCAGAGTTCCAGAAAAACTAGAGGCCACGGAATTTGAGATTATCTTTTGCATTTGCCCCTTTTGATCAGGATTCTTATGTATAATATTTGATCAAAATATTAAGTAATGAAACAGTGCACTATCCAGTTCTGGTCGGCTACTTCCATGGGTATTGATTGTGGACAAATGAGCTTAAATCCATGATTACTTCAGTCTTCTATGGGTCTTTCATAAGGTTGAGAATTTCTATAGTTATGAGTATTTTTGTTTTCTTTTCTTGAGGGGTAATGTATACACATAGTTGTAGTCTTTGTTCTCCATAAATAATGCTTCGACTCTTCTTCACATTCAGCAGGCAATGCTGTATCATCTTCATATTGCAGTTAGTTAATGAGTTTGATGAAACCTGCCCATCATGGGTGAACTTAGTGATGATATTTGAAATGCTGGTGATGTATCTTTAAGCATCATTTCAACAAGCAAGTCACCACAATAATCAAAGTAATATTTGATTATTGATGAGTTTAACATTGTTTACATTAATTCTAAATTATAATACAATGTTCAATTTATTTTTTAAATATTTAAAAATATGTTTAATAAATCCATATTCAATTCAAAATTATTTGAATTTATGCATACCTTTCAAGATATTCGAGCAGGATTCAGAAGTGGATGTGGCAAAGGAATATCATTGCTGAATGCAGATAAGTTGTGGTTTAGCGGAGAGAATATTAATAAGATCTTGACTTGTGTTATATTGGCTATGCAAAGTTATTTAACTGTGTGAATCACAAAGTAAATGGATAATAATGACAATACTGGTAATTTCTGAACATTTAATTGTCATCATGTGGCATCTGTACATGGACCATGACACAATCTCTTGAATAGAACAAAGGAATACTGTATGCTGTAAAATTCAAAGTGCTGTATATCAGAATTGTATCTTACAACATATGAACTCATCCTGAATGCTGAACAATTAATCTGAGAAACTAGATTATATGAAGTAAAATTCAGGATCAGAATTAGGGAAGGCTCATTAACAACCTGCAATATGCAGATAACACAACCTTGCTTGCTGAAAGTAAAAAGGGCTAGAAACACATATTAATGAAGATCAAAGACTACAACTTAAAGTAAATTCAGAAACAAACAAACTCCTTACCACTGAATCAATTCACAACATTATCATCAAGGGAGAAAAGAATGAATTTTTCAAATATTTCATTTCACTTGGATACACTATCTACACCAGTGGTTTTCAACGTTCCTAATGCCGCGACCCTTTAATATAGTTCCTCATGTTGTGGTGACCCCCCCCCCAACAATAAAATTATTTTCATTGCTACTTCATAACTGAAACTTTGCTACTGTTATGAATCGGCAACCCCTGTGAAAGGGTCATTGGACCCCCAAAGGGATCACAGCCCGCAGGTTGAGAACCGCTGCTCTACATGAATAGAAGCAGCGGACAAATAAATTTAAAAAAACACATTGCATTGGATAATCTTACTTTACAAGGTCTTTTTAAAAGTGCTAAAAATCTGGATGACAATGTGGAGGAGAAAACAATGTGACTGACAGTTCTGGGGGGAAATGGGAGAGGAGGAGCTAGGGGGAAAGGTAGTGGTGTTAACAAACCCAGGGACAAAGGAACAACAAGTGATCTAAATCAGTGGTAAGGAGGGTGTAGGAAGCCTGGTAGGGCATGATCAAGGGTAAAGTAACCAAGAGGAATTGCTGAAACTCTGGTGGGGACTGAGCATGATAGTGGGACAGGAGGAAAGTCAAGGGATAGAGGAAAGAGCTGGGAGGTTAAGGGAATTTATAGAGGTCAGGATAAAAGCATGTACATATCTAAATATATTGATATATGAGGATGGGGAAATAGATCTATGTGCACATATTTATAGGTTTAGGGTTAAAGTAGCAGAAGGACATTGGACCTCCACTCAAGTACTCCCTAAATACATGAGTATTTTCTTCTATTAAATTGGCATGCTATGATGCTCACCTTCCCAATGCAACCGCTGAAGACAAAGTGGGTGAATAAACAAATGTGGTGAAGAAAGCTGATGATGCCTGGATATCAAAAGATATAGCGTCTGGGGTCTGAAAGGCTTGAAGATAAACAAGCGGCCATCTAGCTCAGAAGCAACAAAGCCCACATGGAAGAAGCACAGCAGCCTGTGCGATCATGAGGTGTTGAAGGGATCAGGTATCAGGCATCATCAGAACAAAAAAATCTTACCATAGTGAATGAGGGAGGAAGTACAGACTGGAGACCCAAAGCCCATTTGTCGGCCACTGGACATCCCCTTACAGAAGGGTCTCGGGGAGGAGATGAGCCAGTCAGGGTGCGATGTAGCAAAGATAAAAAAATACAACTTTCCTCTAGTTCCTAAATGCTTCCTCATCCCCCACTATCATAATCCCAATTCTACCTTACAAGTCTGTCTAGACCAGAGGATGTATACTGGTACAAATAGGAACTGGAAACACAGGGAATCCACGGCGGATGATCCCTTCAGGATCAGGGGTGTGAGTGGTGATACTGGGCGGGTGGAAGGAGGGTGGGTTGGAAAGGGGGAACAGATTACAAGGATCTGCATGTGACTTCCTCCCTGGGGGACGGACAACAGAAAACTGGGTGAAGGGCGATGTCAGACATGGCAAGATATGACAAAATAATAATTTATAAATCATCAAGGGTTCATGAGGGAAGGGGAGTGGGGGAAGGAGGGGAAAAGTGAGGGGCTGATGCCAGGGACTTAGGTGGAGAGCAAATGTTTTGAGAATGATGAGGACAATGAATATACTAATGTGCTTTACACAACTGATGTTTTTATGGATTGTGATAAGAATTGTATGAGCCCCTAATAAAATGATTTTTAAAAAGTGTTAAAAATCAAACATGTCACATTGGGAACTAAGGTGTGCCTGTCCCAAATCATGGTATTTTTAATGCCCCATGTGCATGTGAAAGCTGAACAATGGCTAAGAAAGACCAAGAAGAATTGATAATTTGAACTATTTTTTGGTTTGTGAAAATATTGAAGGAACTATGGATTGCCTGAAACATAAATTAAATATGTATTGATGAAGTCTAGCCAGAATGCTCCTTAGTCAGGAGGATAGCAAAACTTGGTCTTATGTACTTTGGACATTTTTTCAGGAGAGACACATCCATGGAAACGAATATTATGCTTACTTAAATAAGGGTCAGCAAAAAGAGGAGGAGCCTCAGTGAGTTGGACTGACACCGTGGCTAAAACCATGCTGCCAAACATAACAATCATTCTGAGACGGTGCAGCCCCACCGAGGGTTTCTCTTCTGTTGTCTAACAGGGCATTGTGAGTTGGGTCTGGCTAGCTGGACAGTACCCAACAACTACAATGTATCTAGCAATCTAAACATTCTCCATGTCTCCATGACAGCCTGGGATGCAGGTGAAATGCACCGCATCTGTATTATAAGGGCTGCTTAAAACAGATCAATATACTTTTGTGGGAAACTAATAAATGTCATTCCCACAGACTCTCCCTAACAGCCATGCCTCCTTAAAGTGCGCACATGGTTGATTCTGTCTTGCTGTAGATCTCCTCCCACTGAGGCCCCCCATCTTCCCTCATGCCCTCCTCCAATGTAGGTATTGGGGTTCCTCCCCTGTGAGCTCAGGGACTTTACTGTGATTACTACCCATCTTGTGAAACATGTGACTCCTGAATATGCATGACTAATGGCTACCTAGAAAAGTCCCAAAACAATAAACAGGCTCCTCTCTTCCTTCTGCACCTCTGCGTGGACCATCCAGAGAGGCCGAGGTGAGCATGCTCCCATGAAAGGTGTCTGACTCCTTTGTTTTCCTCTCTCTCCTATCTCTCTTATTCTCTATGACTTTACTATAATCTTTATATATTGTAGCCGTGCAATTGCACCTACCCATGAGTATTTGTTAGGGGCTAGCTCCCCTGACTTATGGCACCCAACATGGGGCATGAACCCACCACCCTGAGTTTAAGAGTCTTTTGCTCTACTGACTGAGCTAGCCAGGCAGAACATCCAAAATTACACAATAGTGCTGTCAGCCTAAGGGATAGATACCACCTGACATGGGTACAGGCCAGGCAGATTGCCAAAGAATGTCCTCACTGCCAACACACCTCACTCAGAGAAGGACCTAACGGGGTGAGTCCACGTGGTGACCAATGGAATGCAATCTGGCAGATGGGTGTCACTTATATCTCATACCCACTTTTGGAGGCCCAGGGGCTGTGCAGTTTACTACAGAAACCTTTTCAGGATTTTTGTGGCCATCCTCCATGGCTGGTGAGTCCACATAATATGTCATCAGCCACTTGATAGCCTATTTTCTGTTACAGGCACTCCTGCACACTTAAAAAGAGACAGTGGCCCTGCCTACTCTAGCAAGAGATTTCACAATTTTTGTCCAGATTTGAATATTTATCATATACTAGGGATTCCTTACAGTCCCCAAGGCCAAGCACTCATTGAGTGGGCACACGTCACACTAAAAACTCAATTATTCAAACAGACGGGGGGAAATGAAAGGCGAGACAGCACACAACAAACTCCATTTGGCCTTACTGACTAAATGTTTACTCACTTCCAGAAGATTCTAACATAACTAGGGCAGAGAAACGCTCTTCTACCCCCACAGAGAAAGCCAATCCGGAAAAAAAAAAATCTGGTGAAAGGACACCAATGGAGTAAGGAAACCAGGTTTGCTGGTGAGTAGGGGTAGAGGTTATGCTTATATTCGTTCAGATGGTGGAGAAAATAGACAGATCCCCCTTACAGGAGTCTGACCACAGATGGAGAGGGACAAGGAACAGGAAGAACCGCCTGGCACTCTGGCCCTGACTCTGTCCCAGTGCAGGAAATGGCAGCCCTCTCCATAAGTAAGAGACCGTGTGGTAAAAGAGTGGGTGTCAAACCCTCAGCAATTCACCTACCCAGCTGGGGCCTGATAAAGGCTCTGACCCAGCAGGCACAAGTACCACTGGCTAATGCTGGTGAGTCTGTCACCCAGGAAATCTGCGTTTGGCAATGCTTGCTGTCATGTCCGTCATCTCTGAGTTAAGTGCCAATCACTCTTACTGGGCTTATATCCCTCATCCTCCTCTACTAGAAATCGTGGATTGGACACCAACTGTCCCTGTCATATTTGTAAATGAGGCTGTGTGGACACTGGGGCTTAGGGAAAATGGAATAACCAGACACCCCAATAAGGAAGGCAAAAATTTTAATTTCACTCTGGGTTTTGAAACTCTGCCTTTATATGTAGGCCCCAGCCCCAGCTGCTTAACCATTAATTTATAAGAATGGAATAACTGGCTGGTCTTTAATGAAACCTATCATGGCTTCTACATGATAAAGGATGAAGCATTTTCAGAATATGAAAACCCCACTACTATAGAGGGGAGAGGACACATGTCAGGGGCCAATGGAAAGGTACTAGGAAATGACACTGTAACTATTAATGATTGGGGATCCCACCGAAAATGTCTAACTAATTGCTCAGAGGAATACAACATCACTTCATGTGATTATGTCAGTGATTGTGAGTGGACAGGACCCCTAATGGAATTGTTACTACCAGGTCAAAGTTAATGGCCTGGCATGAAGGGGGGCTTACACCTCCCCAGCCCAGGCTACTGAAATCCGAGACAGGACCTGACTAGTGGGACCTGTGGAAGTTACCCCTCACCACTAAGCGTTTGACAGGCTACACAGGAAGCTTTACTGGCACCAGTCAATCTGGCTGTACTTACGCTTTTCACAAGAACGAGACTCGATACATAGTCTCGTGTGTAAAGCTGCCTTATGTGCTCGCTGTGGGAAACATCATTACAAATGAAACTGCTCACAGTGCCACTTGCCATAATTATAAATTGCTCACTTGCATTAACCAGGCTCTGCTTATCTACCTTCCTAAAGCCAGAACCCTCATCCTAAAGAGCAGGATGGGGGTGTGGATCCCAGTGGAGATGAAACGCAGATGGGAAAGCAGTCCAGAATCGTCCTTCATGATGCAAGTCATGTCGGAGATGCTGAAAAGACCTCGCCGACTCATGGGAATAGTCATCTCAGCTGTAATCAGATTTATATCAATTGTCACCACTGCTGATGTCGCTGGGGAGCATTATAAGAGTCTATCAAAACTGAACATTTTGTGCAGAAGTGACAAGTGAACTCACCTCATCAGCTCTGGGCCACTCAGGCAAAGGTGGGCTATGAACTGGGGGAATGGGGAGTAACGGAGCTTCAACAAACTGTCCAGTGGTTGGGAGATCAAATTACGGACTAGCAACATCAACTAATGTAAAATGTGATTGGAATATAACGGATTTTTGTATAACCCCTTACACATATTATAAGACATTGCATGATTGGGGTTTGATTAGAAAACATTTGCAAGAGTGTAAGGGAAACATTTCGTAGATGTTGATCAGCTAAAAAAAGGATATTTTCTGTACATTCAAAGATAGACTCAAGGCGTCTCCTGCCTCAGATGTGATTACACAATTGGTAGATGGCATAGTATGTTTGCACCCATGCTTGGGTTCAAAGTATATCACATAGCTTAAGTTCCAGTCTGTGCTGTTCAGCATCATGATTGTGATGCTCGCAGTCTCACGCTGCTTCTATAGGAAGCTAAGAGATGTGAAGAGAGACCATGTTGCCTCCATGACACTATTAAATCTTAAACGTATTACAGAAAGGGAAATTTGTGAGAAACTAACACTGAGGGAAATATGACTGGGACATATTCCCTGACTAGTACAGATGGAATCTGGAAAGCTAGTATTCCACAGTAGGAAAGCCACCACTTTGGTAAGTTAGAGATAAGGTCCAAGAACATTTTTCTGCATTAATTATCATTTCCACAGATTCTCCCTGTGAAGCTATGCTGCGTTACAGTGAGAAAGGGTTGATTCTGTCTCCCTATAGAAGCAAACATTCCCATTTTTGCAATCTCTTCCCGCCCCGACATCCAACCCCTCTCCTAATTTGTCCCAGCAGTAGATGGGCGTAGGAGAGCTTTATCCCCCGAGCCTGGATTCAAAATGTGTACCATAAGTCTGAGTTTGGGGCTTGGCTACAGTAATTTTGTCATTAAATTTGCCTTGACAGCTTTCAATGTATAGAAAATAATCATGTTGCTCCTGTAGCTCTTTTAAATTTAATAAATAAAATAAAAGGAGGAAATGGGGGAACCTAAAAAATGTCACTCCCACAAATTCTCCCCTAACAGCTCTGCTGCCTGAAAGTGAGCACGTGGTTGATTCTGTCTCCCTGTGGATCTCCTTCCACCCAGGCACCCAGCCCCCCTCATGTCCTCCCCCAGTGCAGGTACTGGGTTTCCTCACCTGTGAGCTCAGGGATTTTACTGTGATTACCACCCACCATGTAACTCCAGAACGTGTGACTAATAGCTACCTATAAAATTCCCCAAACAATAAAGTGCTCCTCTCCTCCTTCTACACCTCCACACAGACCATCAAGAGCAGCTGATGTGAGCATGCTACCATGAAATGTGTGACTGCTTGATTTTACTCTCTCTCCTTTGTCTCATAATCTCCACGACTTCACTATAATCTTGATATAGTGTAGCCATGCAATTGCGCCTACCGGACCCATGTTTGGTTGTTAGGGGCCAGCTCCTCTCACATCCTTACCTGTTTTATCCTCATCCTAAAATGTAATAAACAGCATCATGAACTGGGAAGAGCTGGCTATATTTTCTAATATATACCCCAAATGAAACACACCATTAAACAAATGGCCTACAAGGTAGACTGAGACACTAAAATTTTGCAAATATTTTGTGGTTTACTTGTGAAATTAACATGTGACTACTTTACAACTCATCAATTTTTCCTATTATTTCTCGTACATGCACACCAAGAGAAGGCATGTTTAACGTAAAATTGTTCACAATGGCAAAATCAGTGACTGTTTGTGGTGGCTTCACAGCATCTCATGTGAGCTCAGCTTGGACTATATCTCCCCTCCCGTCTTAGTTCTTGACTGGGTTGGGCCATAAGGGAAATATTTCATGAGATTAGAAAATACTGCTGGAATTCTGAAGGGTATCCCAAATCCATAATAATAATAAAAACATTGCTACAGAGTTGATTCTAAGTCATGCTGAACATACAACACAGAGTAAAATGCCAGTGAAGATTTCCACGTCTTTATAGGAGTAGGCTGCTGCAAATGTATTCTGAAGTGTGGCTCAAGCTCCTAGAACACTGAGTCTGTGCTGACTTTCAGTGACCCCCATGGGTTTCTGAGACTAACTGTTGGCAGAAGTAGAAAGCTCCGTCTTTCTCCCAGGGAGGGGCTGGTATTTGGAACTGCAGTCCATGCTGTTCACAGCCAAATGCAAAACCAGTAGACAGCCAGTGTTAGTGGCTTAGAACTACCAACCTTTTGGCTAGCAGCAATACTGGGCAAATACACAGAGGTGCGGGCGGAACTTTCTTTTTTTAACTATCAACTCTACTATAGAACAGCAACCACAGCCCCTCACTGCACATGCGTCTGGAAACTCACAAAGTGGGTAACCTGCGAGCTGCCCCCTGTCTCAGACTATCACTTCAAGCTTCTTTGTGCTTCCATTCTAGCAGACGGGACCTCCCTAGCTCCCAACCATTGCTGACTAGACCATATTACTAATATCTCAATAGTCTTACAAGGACCGGTTGATGACTTTATCTGTTCTTCTTTGAACTTTTATTGCCTTATTTGTGAGTACTAATTCTTCTATTCATGTCATAAATCATAGTGGTTTTCTTTTCCTGATTGTAACTTTACTAATATAACATGTATAAGCTATGTAAAACAAAAACTATAATTGATATAAGTTAAGAAGATGGGTTATTATTGATTTTAAGGTATGTGTATATTTTATGTACTCTTTTTATGCTGTTCCAGAATTTACTCTTCAATATATTGACCAGTGAACTTAATTTTTTCAAAAGCTTGAAAGAAATTCTTAAAATGACCCAGTATGAGAGAAACACATGTAAGTAAATAATATTTAAATGATATGGATGAAAGTTGAAACTTTCATTATTTTGTGGATCAAAATATTTCTGTGAACTCTCCTCTGAACAATATGTAGAATTGAAGAAGACATGCTTTTCAGAAAAACTACATTTTACCTCACCAATAACTGTGTCCTATGCTGCTTTAGCAAGATACCATACAGAGTGTGTTACAAGAACAGGAATGTATTGTCTCCTGTTCTGGGAACTAAAAGTTCAAGTCAGATATCAGGCTTGTTGCTTCCTTCTGAGAACTCTGAGGGGAAAGAAAGCCAATGCCCTTTTCTTAGTTTATGATAGCTCTCAGATATTCTTGACATTCTTTATCTGGTAGATTGGTCATCCTTTACTTGGTCTATGTGATACTCTTGCCTTTTCTTAGGACCAAATCTAGTTTGGTATGACCTCTTTTTAACCTAACTGACAATTTCACAAAGACATTATTGTTTAAAAAGGCCATAATCACCAGTACCGGGTTGGGACTTCAGACACTTTTGGTAGAACAGATGCAATCAGATAGCAGACAATTGTGCAAGCTCAGTGTGAACCAAAGTTATGCCTTGAGCAGACATATACAGGACGTTTTTGGTTTAAATCAGAGGCCAGGATTCTTTAGGTCATAGGAATATTTTAATGAAAACTAAAAACTTGGCATATATGAAAGCTTTCTTATCATGTGATTAATGCACAGACATTTGGACATGTAGTGATGGATTCGTTTCACTAGTAAGTAAAGGGAAAAAAAAGTTTTCAACGTGTTAATTTCAATTATTCTGACATTTGCTTTGTCTAAACAATTTCTATTTCCAAAAGATCGGGTTTTGAGAGTTAAGATGAATTACTATGTAGAATGTCTTTTTTATTGAACTACAAATTAAAGTTGACAATGAAATTAATTACCTTGCCAAAAAAGTAAAACTGGAAACTGTCCCAATGCATCTACTCAAGGGGCTACTTCTGCGGAATTAGAGGGAAAATGATAGGGCCACCAGCAATCCCCAAGCAACTGGAATGAATGCAAAGATTTTGTAACAGTTTTCAGTCAGTTTGTAAAGACAATTCAACCATTTTCCAACTCAATAAAAAACAGGTAATTCAGGAAATATATGCCAATTCAAGTTTCATTCTTAAAAATAACAATTCAAATGGCAGATACTTGGCATCCATGCCTCGGTCCCTCTGCTCTGTCACATGTTCCATGACACCAATATGTGTCATCATAGCTGTATTTCATTTTTAATTCCACACTCCAATAACAGTGTAATAACTATTTATAAATGTTTTATATCATAAATTATACATAAACAGGAAATTTGATTTTCAACATCTCTTTAGATTCCATCTCATTTCTGTTCCCTGAGATCCATTTAGACTCGCTAACCCCATTTACTCTCCTTTGTCTGTGGAACATATTTCCATTTGGTCTGCACTATTACACAGAATTCTGTCAGAAACATGAATGATGTTCATGTTGCCAAATCCAACAGTCAGTTATTTTCCATCCTTTACTCCACTTGAGGAGAATTGGTAAAGTAGATACTTTGGACTACTTCAAAAACTATTTGGCTTCCACAATGTGATTTTCTCTCAATTATTTATCTAGAGCAAGTGTTCATTGCTTCGGGTCATCATTTTGGATTTCTGAATACTAAGTTGTGGGCATTCCTTGAGAATCTCATCTTTTATGCTCATGAGGTGTCATCATGGCTTCATGCGTGGGTTCAATCGCCTTACATACCACTGTAGTCTGAATTTTCCTTAAAGCAAAACTACCCCCTGGATCTTTTCAGGAAGTCCCGTTTTAAATGGTTAATGACTGACTCCATGTCCACACGGCTGGCCATTGTTTCAAACTTAACTTGTGCTAAACTGACCGCAGAGCGGTCTGCTTTCCCTACACAAATTGTGCTCATCACCATCACCACACTGCTCACCAGTCATTTTCTTTTCAGCAGCTAGAATCTTTCGTTTTCTTCCTGTTCAGGTCTTAAAGCTGAATTTTTTGGACCCCTTTCTCTTACTCATCACTCCATTGATCCATCAACAAGTGCTGTCCACACTGCCTTCAGATATACCTACCATCTGTTTATCCTCATCACTCCCGGGGGCCAGAGCAGTGTCACGCAGTGTGACCAAAGCAAAGGGTTCCCAAATCTTCTGGGTTCTCTGTGGTCGCAATTATATTTTATTTTACATACAGTATTTTCAATGATTTTTTTAGAAGTTAAATAAACTTTTCACACTTTCCTAAACATCTTCCCATCTCCAATAGAGTAAAATGGCAATGTTCTTGCATCTGGGATTTTCTGTAATTTCTTTAGCCAAAGACAGAGAGCAAGTTAATTACAAAAAAATTATTTAAGTTAATCTCTGAAAGCAAAAAAAAAAAACAACTAGTGGGATTTGATCGCTACAAACTACTTAAAAAAATTTGTGAAAAACAAGCAATTATATCTTAAAGGATGTGACAAAAACCAGGTTTTGCAGGAGTAGTTGGCTGGTTTTGCAATCATCACAGGATCTCAAATATTGTGACAAAAGAAGTAAGTTTCACAGAAAACTACTGAGAGGTACATTGCTCTAGAAGTTCTCAGACCACTATCCCTGGAGGCCACCTGGTCCATTGTTGATCTTTTTCATTTATTTATTCTGGTCCATTGTTTATCTTAATGGGCTTGCTTTCTTCCTTCCTGAGTTAAAATATCATTGTTGATTAAGCTCAAAATGATTTCTTCATGGAATAGTTTTAACAAATGAAATATTAAATTATGTTATATACAGTATTGTTATTAACAGTGTGCTAACTCTTTTATCCCCTATATATTTCTTATCGTAATGTACAAGCACAACCAGACCAGAGAATATCAGGATCGTAAACATTGATAAGCAGTGGTAACCCTCCTCTGCTTACACATTGTAGTGGGATATGCATCCCCCGCATATATACATATAGAAATAAAATAGTTACTTCTTGATAAAGTCTAGTTGCTGTTCTTAAAACCATTCCACATGTTTGAGTTGTACAAAAATGTGTTTTCAAAAGCATAGCATAGGCATTAGGACTGTGATATTATAAGAGCAGAAACTCTTTGAAATTCCATGTAGCTTTTATTAAAATCTATATATACATCATATTTTAATATATATATCCTGCTTTTAATATATATGTATATATCCTGTTTTCAGCTTGATAATATTTTGAAATCCAAAATGCAAGACATTTTAATTTTACATATTTATTCTTACTATATGTTAGCCAAATCTAATGTCACCAAGTCACTTCTAATTTATAGGAACTCAATAGCACAGAGTAAAATGTCCCACATCATTGCTCAGACTGTAAATCTTTACAGAAGTGATTGTCACTCTTTCCCTGTGGAGCAGTTGGTGGATTCAGATACCAATGTATTGGTTTACAGCAGAACAACTAATCTCTGCATAACCAGGACACTTTAGTGTCTTAGTACATACTGTATATATATTAGCTAATTATGAAAAAACTCTCATGTTAGCACTTATGCTAATTTCACAATATTTATAACAGAGACAAGATAAAGAATATTCCCTTATTTCATATCTTCAGTACAAGTAATAAAGGTCCTGATCAAAATAAAAAAATTATTGACAGAGATAATACTATAATAATCTTAGCTCTTAGACCAATACCATGAAGGCCAACTCTATTCCAGAGATTAAAACAACCTTCCTGCACAATACAAATATGAGACTTTAGGACCAAGCCCATTTTATTAAAGGTCCAAGCTATTTTCCAAACCATAAAAAAAATCCGGATATGACATATTCTGCTCTGGGTCCTAACCAGTTGCTGTTTTGTCCATTCCAATGGACAGCCACCCATGAGTACCAGAGTAAATTGTTTTTCCAAAGTATTTCAGTGGTTACTTTTTCTGAAACAAATTGCTAGTACTTTTTTTTGAAGAGGTAGCATTGGATGAATTTGAACCACCAAATCTTTGGCTAGCAGAGACTACATAAACCATTTAAAGACTCCACTTTAAGGAGCCCCATGGAAACCCGCAGGGGCACTCCTGCCTTGTCCTACAAGGTTGCTGTAATTCAGAATCAACTCAATGGCAGGGAGTTTGGTTTTGAGTCTGGGGGAGACCCCTTTTGAATTTGATTGCCTCGTCACTCTATAGAAGCAAACTAACCCAGAATGTTTCTGTGATTGTAATCTGAATAGTTCCAGGTGTCTAAGTTTTCTCTCTCGCTGTGCCTTTGGGTAGTTTAAAATTGCAGGCCTTTTATTCAGTAGCCAAGCATATAACCAATACAACACAAGGACTCCATAGATTGTAGGTCCTTAAGACATTGTGGAACAGGTTGAAAATACTCATAGAATAACATTGATATATATATATGCTGATCCAGTATACTATAGGCAGATCTAGTTCCCTTTGACTAATACCCTAATGGATCAATGCAAATAAATCTTCAGAACCTAAAGGGATTACTGTGCATTTCCAATCAGTGGAAAATCAGAGACCCACACCTCTGCTTCTCACTCTGTGAGTTGTCCCTATTTTAAAAAAAAATGACCTATGAGGTCCTGAGCTGCTGTGTTACCATATACATCTCAAGATTTAAATCCTTGAGAATTTACATAATCTAAAGACCAAAAGTAAGATGGTAATTTAGATCAGGTACTGTGGTAGTTACACAATTCCATGTCAAATTGATAGAAGATACAGGGGTGCATGTTAGCGTGTCAATCAGGTCACAGAGTGATGATCCCTCCTTGTGAGATCCTTCTCATGAGGATTCTGGGAACTTCTCTCTCTTGATTCTGTCACCAGAAGAGACAGGTATCCTCTCTCTCTCTCTCTCCCCCCCCCCTCCCCGCTTCCCCTTCCTGCTGAGAAACCACCTGAAGCCACCACAATGACAGCAAGAGCCCTGGAGATGCTTTCAGTGCCATTGGAGACACAGGAGTTCCCACCCATTGGCCTGTGATTGTCCACATTAGGCATCTTTGCATGTGCTGCATGAGTCTGAAGAGGAATTCATGGGCTAATATCGAACTAATGGACTTGATCTGGACTGGGCTAGGATGTTTCATTGATGCATAATTACTACTGGATATAATGCTCCCTCATATACAAGTGGCCATAGATTTGTTTCCCTTGTCAACCAAGACTAACACATTATGGTACCTTGGGAGTGGGGTACTAGAAAAACAAATCATAAAGATGGTCAGTGGATGCCTGTTTGACCTCTGCCTCATGGTAGTTTTTCTTCTTTGGTGAACCAGAGGTCAGATATAGCCAGAGGTTACATATAGGCAGACGTCAGATATAGCCATGCAGTTTACTAAGTTGTTTGCTGGAAAGAATATGGGGGCGGGGGGAGTAAAAGTTTTGATTATTTTCTTTGGTTGTTGTCTTTAGTTTTCCTGTTTGAAATGGGAAAAAGGATGTGATTAATGTATATTTTGATCTCAGAGGGCAAAATGGTTCTTTAACTTTTTCTCTGAAACCACGCTGCCTGGTCACAATGCCTGACAGAAGGCCTCGCCCTGGCTTGACACAGCTGCAGGCCTAAGGCCAAATGTACATGCATGGGATAGTTTAGAGAAGGATTGAACTTGACTGTTGCAAGAATTCAGTTTAGGATCTGGCTCTACTAGGTTTATACTGTTTTCTTCTGATTACTACCATTGATATAATGATTGATAGAAATGATTATTGAGAAGAATAAATAAGGGGGTTGTAAGTTCACTGTTTCAGCCATCCATTAGAATCATTAAATGGGGTTAGGGCAAGTCTTCAAAGAAGGCTCTGAAAGATAATCCCCTCCCAGGGCTTTGGAATACTCGGCACATTTGCATTTGAAGAGATATGCCTAGGAGGACTGTTGACAGACTGAAGAAGAAGAAGGAACCCTTGGGCCTTTTGAATTTTGAACTAGTGGTTTGTGCTATATTTCGAGCCATGAAGGTAACTCTCCTCTCTAGGAATGACATTATAAGGGAGACAGGACAGCCTGAAATACTTGGTTGGTGATCACCTGGATTCTCTTGTAGAGTGGAAGTGGGAGAAACACAGCAATAAAGAGATGGGTTGAGTCTGGTCACTGACACCTATGATCCTGGTTCACAGAGACTAAAGGAGAAGAAGCGAGCAGCTGGCTGGTCGAAAGTTCATGACCTAGCCCACGGCGGCTAGGGTTGTTGAGAATTATTAATCATGAAGTAGCTCAGTGCCAAGGACAGAGAAGTACAGATACCTATCCTTGAAACATGTATAAAATCATACACCTGAAAATTAAGCAGGTTTTGAATAATTTTATTCTGTGAGAAGACTGATTTGGTCATGATCAGCATTATACATTGACTAGGCAGAATCAATCATCCATTACAATGGATTTATGACTCACTTACTCTGCTTTATGAAGTGCCTGGCAAATAATAGGCAAAACACAAAGTTTGCAATGAATGAATAAAATAAATAAATATTGAAAAAAAATCTCTCATTGTGCATTTGAAGAACACCAAATCATTCATTGATTCATGTATTTACCAAATATACTATGCTGGTGTTGTGTGGCATGTATTCTGCTGGAGCACACGTCTGTAAAATTGAACAGAATAGAAGTCTTTTCCATAATATGAATCTTTCCCTCTCCATCGTCCTGCTACTTGCATTCTATAAATGTGAAGGGTTAAATAGAGTGGGTTTCTTTACACCTAAAATTTAGTAAAAGATCTTTTGTAGATGATAATATGCTGCCCACGTGACCTCTCCTCAGAGTTAAGAAGCAACCATTCAGGTCCCTAGCTATTAGGAGGGATTATTAAGGACTCCTCCCAAGTCACTGAACAGAGCAAATCTCTTAAGACCCATTCACCTTGGCAGGGAAAAGCCAACTGGCTATATCCAATTACTAGTGAATGCAGGAGTAGAAAACCTTTTGTTTCGATTCACATAATTTTGCAGTGCTACCCTACCTCTGAAATGTCCTGTGGGAAAATCCATGGAGCCATTGTTTGGCTGCAATGCTGCACATCTCTGCTTTCTATTTGCTTGACTGCTCTACAGATGAGTCTACTAAGAGCACTCCCTGACAGACTTCCTCTCCTGAGTAGGCTTTTCTGAGAACATTCTGTGACATTGACTAGCTCCTAATCATGCATTAAACATTAAGGATAAATCCCTTCCTACTTATAAGTCTTTGAAGACAAGAACTGTGTAATATAATTGTTTTTTTAAATTCTCTAAGCTATACTTGTCACAGCGAAAAAACAAAACAAAGCATTCAAACTAAATATGTCCTATTCTGGATGTGACTATTCCAAAGTAGTAATCCTCCTGCCTGTTAAATTGTTGTATATATTTTATACTTCAGTGATTTTAAAAGATCATTTTATTTTCCATTTTATCATTGCCTATATGGCTCTCCCTCTTCACATTTAACTCCTACTGCTGCTAAATTTCCCATCTTCTGTCATATCAACTGCAGATTATACTCGTGAAATAAGTACATCTAAAATAATTTTGCCCTCCATTCTGAACCATGTATATTTAAAACAATGAATAAAAACAGTGTATTTTTTTCTATAGGTAATTTGTCTATAAAAAGATAGTGGAAGATTCTAAGTTTTGATTGGGCTTTTGTTGAAACCCATTGGTAAGCATCCAGAAAGAAAGGCCTGGCGAGCTATTCCTGAACAGACACAACCAGGAAAATCCCATGGAGCCATTCAATGCAACACATGGATCATTATGAGGTGTAATTAACCTCTAATGCAATTGTGTTGTATTTGATTGTTTGGTGGGAGGGGTAGTGAAGAAATAGGAAAGATAGGGCCAATATGTGACTTGTTTTCCTATTTTGGCTAAATATCCTTAATAGTTCTTGTGCTGAAAATCTGCCTCCATTATTTCCTTTGTTTTGTCTATTCTTTACTATCTAGCTGCTGCATCTCTTGTCACTTGAATTCCCTCATGTTACCCTGCAAATAACAAAGAAGATTTTTTTAAAAGATAAAAAAAACAATGAGAAGGAAGCAGGAATAAGAAATGAGGAAGAGCAAATCTTGACCTTAGCTCACCCGATTTTCTTAATATTCATTAGAGGCGCTCATGGTGTGTCTGCAGGCATTTAAATAACACTCTTCAAACACTGACATCCTCCTGTCTACTTTTGATGTTGCTCCTTGAATCAACATTGCCTCTTAAAGAAACTTTAGATATGATACAACATTGGAAGTTACTGGCCACTTACTGTGGTTTCCATTAAAAGAAGAGCTTGAATACCAAAATCATTTGAAAGTTGACATTTCTCTGTAACTTTGGTCAGTAACTATTAGTTTTGATTCTAATGAAAGTGACTCAGACTTAGCTGCTTTTCAATATTCCAGGAAATAACAACCATGTTCTCTTTTATCTAAGAAGCTGTAAAATGTGTGTGTGTTTTCTTACAAAAGGGTATCTTATAAATAGAAAATAAATTAACTGCTGGAGTATGGCTTATAACAAGACATAAAATACTAGGAGTAATGTCAAGTAGAAAACTGAGCAGTTCTTTCAATTGCCACCACTAACAATTTCAAATACAATTATTGCATTCAGCTCAGATTGCTTCAAAATTGAAGCACTCTGAATTAAATGACAGCAATAGAGATGAGCAATAAATGTTCAAAGACTTTTAAAAGTTATTGCTATTACAGTATCTGACTTGGATTGTCATATTGATTATGGCTGAACAATGAAACATACCCACAAGCAATCACATGCGCTTTAGCTGATGACTCACTTTGTAAGCTTATTTTCTCTTTTATAAACTATTCACTTTTAGACTTTGTTCTGAATTTCTATCATTTTACCCTCTTTTAGAAACAGCCTTGAACAGTAAACCTGCATTATACAAACCCCTTCACCAATACATCAATAAAGCGTGAATGTTGGTCGCAGCACTAATAAATGTTAAATTTACTAAACCAATTCAACATTGTGATAAAAATGTATATTTTAGATAATGCAGTGAGGAGCAGAGCAAAACTTTAAAGTACTAAGCATGATGTCCTTTTCCAGGGATTAGTCTATCCTGACAACATGTCCAACGTATGCGAGATGATGAAGTCCCACCATCCTGGCCTCTAAGAGCGCTCTGACCCTTTGTCTTCTAAGACAGATAGGTTTGTCCTTTTAGCAGTCCATGGTACTTTCAATAGTCTTTTCTAGCACCGCAGTTCAAAAGCATGACTTCTTTGGATTGCCTTATTCAGTGTTCAGTTTCCACACGCATATTTGGAAATTGAAAGTACCATGACTTAGTCCTCAAAGTAACATTCTTGTTTTTCAATATTCTAAAGAGGTCTCATGTACCAGATTTATCTAGTTCAGGGTATCGTTTGATCTCTATACTGTCACCGCATGAGCATTGATTGTGGGTCCAAGCATGACAAAGTCCTTGATGACTTGAATCTTTTTCTCCATTTATCATGATGTGACTACTGGTCCAATTGTGAAAAGTTTGGTTTACTTTACAGTGAGTCGTCATCCACACTGAAGGTTGCAATTCTTGTTCTTCGTCAGCAAGTGCTTCAAGTCATCCTCAGTTGCAGGAAGCAAGGTTGTGTCATGTGTAGGTTATACCTACATTTCACTAATTATTTCTACTGCCAAAAATAATGCAAAATCAATATTTATGCCATAAACATTATACAAACAGTAAAAACGCATTTTAACTAGTCGAATAAAAATGCCTGAGAAATGTGTCATTTTATAGAGACTGCACAACACAGTGAAGTAAATCCACTTTTCAGAAATACTAGGAGATTATTTTGCTAGAGTCTGATGATGGTGTAAAGAATGAACAGAGATGGTGCATGATCAAGTACAAAGATGATTAGAAGATATTTTTAAAGATAGATTAGATGTTATGAGTTTGCATACAAAAGGCACTTATCACTGCACCTGTCCAACACAACTGATTACACTGAAAATAATCTTTTTCATTATTAATCATTTTATTGGGTGCTGTCACAGATATTATAACAATCCATAGTTCAATTAGATCAAGCATAATTGTACAATTGCTGCCACCATCAGTTTCAACACTTTTTATTTCTTCTTGTGCTACTTGATATCAGCTCCCCTTTAGGAACTATATATATATATATATATATATATATATATATATATATATATATATATATATATATATATATCTTATGCCATCCAATATATCCATTCACCTAAAATTATGTTATCCATTCCCCTTGAGTGGTGTTAGATAGTCATCATTGCTATCAGCTCCCTTTTACCACCACTCCCCATCCTCTACCCTCAAGGAATCATTACTCCAGTTACTGTTTCTGAAGGGATATTCCTTTTATCAAAACTTTTATCTTTTTAAAAACATTTTGTTGAGATTTTGACAAAAGTTTATTTACAGAGAAGATTGGTTTTTTCATTCAGCAATTCATAGTCAATTTGGTTCATGACAATGATTTCAATCCCCAGAATGTAAAACCACTCCTTCCAGGGCTTCCTTGTGTTGACTTTACACCTTCCTGGTGTTATTGTTTTATTTAAAAGTCAGGGAGGGATAGGGAAGGAAGAGAGCTTCCATTCAAGAGCTAAAGAATGTCTTGAAATTGAAATTTCGAGCAGTCTCTAGCAAACCATTTATATATATAATATATAATCATTCAGAATCTGCTCAAAATTATGAAATTTTGAGCCGATTCTGAATTGTTCCACAACTCCTCTAAGAACTTCCTACTTTTATCTCCAGCAGAGTGATCATTAGTGGCAGTTTTTCTCATTTCAGAGTCATGGAGCCTGGCATGCATGTTTTCCATTAGTACCTTGAGTCTAATTTTTTTCCTTATTTAATTGAGTTGATTTTATTTTTTTATTTGTACCTCAGATGGCTGTCTCTCAGCTTTTAAATGCAGTCATTATTCACTAAAATAGGATGTCGAAAACTTGCCTTGTGGACTATATTTGGGGAATAATTTTCCCAACACTATCATCTCTGTTCGTTCCCTGCGCTGTGTCTTCAGCCTCCAGTGATGAAGCTCCTTGGATTCCCCAAGCACTGCGGTCTCCAGGCCCCAGAAGTGTGGCTCATTTCCTAATGTGTTTGATTATGGCAAAGACATGTGCATATCTTTACCTCCTGCATACTCTATTATATTGATATAGGTTATATATTCAACTAAACCCAATGTCATGGAGGCAAATACTGATTACAGCGACTTTATAAAATAGAACAGACCTGCTTCTGACAGTTTCCAACCATGTAAATTTTTATAGGAGTAGTCTGCCCTATCTTTTCCTATGTCAACCTGATGGCTTTGAACTTATCCCAATGTAGTAACTCCTTGGATACATGTGAAGCACATATAAATACATACCATATATACTCAAATATAAGCCGAACTGAGCATAAGTCGAGGTACCTAATTATTACCTGGGAAACCAGAATAACTGATTGACTCGAGTATAAGCTGGGGTGGGAAGTGCAGGATGTGAATTAACACAGAGACCAGAGGGGAGAGACGGAGCACAGCCACAGACACATCTTTACCAGTTCAGCTGCCGGCATAAGTGAATCACTATGGGTGCTTCTGCGAATTGGAGCTGTCCACATCATAGGACAGCTCTGATTGGTTAGATGTGAGTAAACAAACATTCAAAGCCCTGCAGTGTCACCTCGCTGGGGTACCACTGACCCGTGTATAAACCGAACCCCAGTTTTTCAGCATATTTTTTGTGTGCTGAAAAACTCGGGTTATATACGAGTATATACGGCAGGTAGAAATACCCTATAAATATATTTCTTGGTATAGTCCCATTAACCTTACCACCTTTATTTAACTCGCTATGTATTTATCTGTAGATAATTGTTATTAATGTTATGGCTAGAATGAGTGTGTGATACCATTTACCTTTGTTACATTGAACTGTTTTACTCCTATAAGTGTCTATTTTGCCTTGACTATTTTGTTTTTATCACGGTTTTTTGTTGTTGTTTTATTTCCCTTATACTGTATATTGCTTTTCACTTTACTCAAGGTGCTCTGGTGGTATTATTTGGTCAGCATTTGAGTACTAATTTCAAGATGCGGTGTTCCCATTGGCTGCTCCTCATAGAAAGAGGCAGCTATCTGGTCACAAAGAGGGTTCGTTTCAGAAACCCTCCACTGGGTCATTGTTACCAGTACCTGTGGCAGTGGGTTGGTTCAGAGAATTTTTTCCCTTTTTGAGTAGTCATATGAGTCTACACTCTAATTAGAGCATTGAACTTCCCAATGCACACAGAATGGGTAAAGTGCAGAATTGTGGACTTCCAGGCACTTCATTGAGCGGGGTGAGGGAGGGGATGGGAGGCTATGTTTGCTTCCATGGAGCTAGCGTTGAGTACCTTCAAGATGAAGCTTATGGTGCAGTGGGGCACCCTTTGGCGTTTCTTTTTACAATGCTAACAGAGCCTGAGGAGGAGCGAGGCCAAAGGGCATCGTGACTAAGAGGCTAAGTATCAGAGAGAGGGGTGCTTGTGGTCATGACAGAGAGAGGCGCCCCTGACTGAAAGAATCATTTCCTGAACATTTCTGATGTTGAATTGTAGACTGATAACTCTCCTGACAAGCTTCATGATTGTAAGTATGATCTATGCATTCTGTGTGGGCACTGTAGAGAGTTGTCAAGCCCAGCAGAAAAGCAAATTGGGCCATGGGAAGGAAGATGTGCATCAGAATTGGTAAAGAAATTTGGAGGGTGGAGGAATTCCTGGCCTTAAGAGAAAAATCCAATGGGTTGATGTTGAGTTTGATTTGTCTTTCTCGCTTATGAAGTTGTGAGAAGTCAGATGCCACCGCCGTGCCACTATTTATACCTTCTCTACTTAATTTGCTGTTTTCTGCTTAATGTCTAAGCTATCAAAATTAACATTCTCCCTTTTGATATAACAGTCATAATTTGCTATATATATAATTTTACATCCTTTGATATTTTTGTTTAATTTTTTCCAGATGGTCTCATTTTTAATGAGATTTATTTTTTTCTTTTGTTGCTGCTGTTTTAAGTTTATTTTGGTCAAAAGACCTATTGATTTATTTTGAGGTTAATTTATTATGTGGCCAAATTTAAAAGTCTGTTCTATCTTGATATCATATAACTTCCTCTCTCTCTTGGGAAGTACTGTAACTATTTAATGTATTTCCTCTTTTTGCAGTTTTTACATACTGATGTCTCTGGTTCCTTATATTCAATGTGGTTTGCTTATTCTACTTTTGATATGTCTATGCGATTTCCAAATGATGTTACTATCTTACTCTCCAATTACTTTCTGTCATTGTTTTGTTTTCTATGTGTAGGACACCCTTGAATATGTATTGTAAGATTGGTCTGGTTATTTTAAATCCACTTAGTTGAGATAAAAATATGCTAATCATTTACTCATATTTTTTGTTGTGAAAATTTGAATACCAACTTTAACTGGTTTTTCATCTCTGTGCTTTCCTATCACTTATTTGAAAGTTTGTGATGACTTCCAAACCCCTTGCTTCTATGCTGTTGGGAGCGACATTGGGGGATCACTTTCCTTCAACAATGGCTTCTAAAACCTCCAGTAGTGGCCAGGGTTCAAAAATGTTATTCTGAGTATCCATATACTAATTGACTCTCTCTACTAATGAGTATTCACATACTAACTGACTCTCTCTAGTTATGAGTAGTCATATACTCTCAAGTAATGAGTATTCATATACTAATTGGCTCTCTCTAGTACTCCTTAAAGCTAAGGGGAAATAGCCAGTAGGCATCTTGACACACTGATGGGAAGTGGCAGATTCCCCCTGAAACATTTCTTAATTACCCATTCCTGTGGCCGCCCACTAAGTGAACCATCACTCATTCCTAGAATTAAGGCCTACCTTTATATATTCTGTAGCGAAAAAACAAGTATAAAGTACTTCTGGAAATTGAAATCAGGAAAGTGCTCACCATACACGTTCTGTCACCAGAGTGTCTTCTGAGACTAGCCTCTAATAAATTCAGTGTATTTGTCCCTTTGTTCAGCATGTGATGATTATCGATAAGACTCAACACTCCAGGGCAGGGAATCTACATTTGAAAGTATTAGGATCTCTGATCCACCCTTGGAAAAGAACATTATGCTTGGTAAAGTCAGTGAAAAAGGGCAGTGAAAACCCCCAAACAAGATGGATTGAGACAGTCATTATAAATATGGGCAAACCTAGAGAAATATTGTGAGAATGGCACAGGACCAGGCAGTGCTTCGCTCAGTTGTACACAGGTTTGCTGAGTCTGAACCGACTCGAAGGCACCTGACAGTGGCTACTCAACGAAACACAAGCCAACATCTTTTTGTAATCTGCTTTCTGCCCAGATGCATCTGACATCAGCAATAACACCCCTTGTTCCAGGGCCACTTCTGAACCTTGTTTGACTCTGAAAGCTTCCTGCCACTGTACTGCTACAAACATTTCTAGATGATCTTCAACAATATTTATTTGCATATAATATCAATAATACTTTATAGTATACACAATCTGTTGGGCTCTTTTCCCTTAGAATTGGTATGTTTACAGATTCTTCCAATCACTTGGTAAAATTGCTCCTACCACATTTCTTGGTGTCGACTGCTGGGCGATTTCAGAGATGCACCTGTTTCGAAACATTTCAAATAGTTTTCCATTTACTTACGGAGCATTGTTTCTTTTGCTAAGGCCTTCAGTATAGCTTGAAGTGCTCCTGTCACAACTGTAAATTCTTGATCATATATTGCCTCTTTAAATGGTTAAATGTCAACCAATTATTTTAGGTACAGTAATCTGTATATTCCTTTCATCTGCTTTTGATAATTTCTGCATCATTCCATATTTTGCCCATAGAATCCTTCAATATTGAAACTCGAGGCTTGAAAGTTTTCCTCAATTCTTTCACCTTGAGTTATACTGAATGTGTGCTTTCTTTTTGGTTTTCTAATTCCAATCCACCCATTTCAGTCTAATATATCTATCTCTACCTATCTCTATCTCTATCTATTTCTATACCTATATCTATCTATACCTGTATCTAATCTATTATCTACATCTAATCTATATCTATATCTATCTCTCTATCTATCTAGATCTAGATCTGTCTATCTATCTAATTTTATGGGCATTCATGCACCATATAATTCAATGGTTTAAATATATCTGATGAAGTGTATAATTATTGCCACAATCAAATTTAGGACATATGGCGGTGTAGTGGCTATCTATGGGGCTGGGATCCCATGGTCAGGAGTTCTGAGAAAAAAGACTGTGATTTCTCCTCCTGTGCATAGTTACAACCTCGGAAGCACACAGGGGGTCACTGTGAATCAGCATTGACTCAATGGCAGTGAGTTTGTTTGTGTTGAGTCTTCAGTCTTCTCATTTTTATTAGCTCTCCATTACCCAAACCTCTTGTACCACAACTCTAAGGAATTATTATTGTAATTACCATCTCTATAACTTTACCCTTCCTGGATTTCATATAAAGAAACTTATACAATACACCCTATCAATAACAACAAAATAAACATAGTAAAACGTTTATCTTTTAATTTGCTTTTAAAAGCAAATTAAAAGTGGATCAAAGAGGAAAACAAATGATAATATACTGACTGTAAATCTACGTTCCAGTGTACTCTGAGGGCAATACAATCCCTGGTCAACAATCTGAGGGTATCAGAAGAAGACATAATTTGTGCGGGGACTCTGCAAATAGATTTGGGGCTTTCACTCTCCTTCATAGCCAGGTCATTAGAATAGAAATTCTAATACAACTCCATCCTTTGCTTTGGATTTTATTATTTACAATCACCGCATCACACAGCTGGTGTACTTCTGTGTGAATTTAGCTATACCTCACTTAGATTGCTGCTTGTTTTAAGACAAACTTTAAGACACCAGATGTTATTTTTTTCTGCTACCTGGGTACCATGTGATTGCTCCGCCACTCTTTGCTGTAGCACCTGCATCTTCAGTGATCACTTCATGAGAGCAAGTACGGAGCAGGACTGAAGTATAAGAAATAAATTTTTCTTAGTTTTTTGTTTACAATGAAGTGTGAGGTCAAAATCCATTTATATATCTGAAATTTATATGCATATACCATGTATACTCGAGTATAAGCCGAGTGTTTCAGCACATTTTATTGCCATTTTGTGGTAAAATTATGCCTCAGTGTATATTCAGGTCGGCTTATACTCGAGTATATATGGTATGCTATATATATGCTTTAATTAAAATATATTCCTATATCTAAAATATATCTATTACATAATATATACTGATATGATATATGTATATGTATATATACATGTTAGATATATGAATGGATTTTTACTTCACACTTAATTATATCTATCCTTGGTCCCCATTAGAGAAAGATTTATCAGCAGATTGAGAAGTAATTTTAGAAACCTCTATTAAACATTTGGCAATTCTAATAATATTATCATTAATTTAGCAAATGGTATTAAATTTAAAGTAGTATTGTGCAAAATGAAATGTACATGTATAGGAAGGCTTTTTAAAACTGAAATACATGAGATGTTCCCTTGTACAAGTAAAGAACTTACAGTTCTCTAATGCCTATGATTCTATCTTTATGCATTCCATTTTTGATTACTTGCAATTGTCCTTGATTCATACTTCATATATTTTATGTTTTGATTAGTAATGGACATATGCAAATTTTTCTCAATTTGAGTCATTTCATATGAGGCAATAAAAGACGTGGGCTCAGTAGGAATTGCTACTCAATGCAAAGAAAACCAGAGTACTCACAACTGGACGAATAAACATAATGATAAACAGAAAAGATTGAAATTGTCAAGGATTTAATTTTACTTGAAACTACAACGAATGCTTACGGAAGTCGTCATCAAGAAATTAAACAGCTTACTGCACTGAGGAAATGTGCTACAAAGTTCTGAAGATCAGGGATGCTACTTTGAGCACTAAAGTGTGCCAGAACCACAACATTCTATTATCAATGGCCTCATATGAAAATGAAGGATGACTGAAGAAGAATTGATTTGAGTGTTGATTTCAGCAAAGTGTATATATGTGTGTCTACGTGTATATATATATATATCAATCACAGACTGCCAGATATCAAAGAAAGATGTCTTGAATGAAGTATAGCCAGTATGCTCCTTTGAAGGGAGAATGGGAGATTGTGTTTTGTGTACTTTGGATATGTTATCAGAAGAGATCAGGCCCTAGAGAAGATCTTATGTTTGGTAAAGGGGAGGTGACTGAAAGAAAGAAAGACCGTTTCCACAGTAATTAAAACAGTGACTGCGACAATGGGCTCAAACCTAGCCATTGCAATATGGGGCAAGACTGGGTAGAGTTTTATTTTGGTGTACACAGAATAGTTATGAGTTGAAACTGACTTTACAGTATTTAACAACGAGTAAGATAAGCCAATATCCACAGCACAATTCTCTTTCATTGACATCATTTAGATTCTGACACACAGTGACTCTATAGGACAAGATAGAACTACATTTTTGGCTTTCCAAGACTGTAAATCTTTATGTGATCATGAGGGAGGGGGGCGTGGGGAGGGAGGGGGAAAAAAGAGAACCTGATGCAAAGGGCTTAAGTAGAGAGCAAATGTTTGAAAATGATTAGGGCAAAGAATGTATGGATGTGCTTTATACAATTGATGTATGTATATGTATGGATTGTGATAAGAGTTGTATGAGCCCCTAATAAAATGTAAAATAAAGAAAAGAAAAATACAGCCAACAGAAAGGAGAACAAAAATCTTTATGTGAATAGATGGCCTTATCTTTCTTAGATAAACACATATTCTTAAACACACAGTCCTTCTAAGAACACTCAAATACAATTTCTCTCTTCCATCTCTGAACATCTATGGACTATTATTATGAAGGTCACAGGTTACAATTCAGGCTCTGAAATGTTAAGGATACAATTCCATTGTCTGCAATGCTTCTTCTAATCTGCACCAGTAGATATAATTCTGGTCTTCAGTCTCGCAGCCATGTGCCCTCTGCATTAACCAGTAAATTGTTTTAAATCTTATGGGTAATAAATGCCCAAAGGCACACACTCTGCAACCCTACCTTTTGCCCAAAGGGACTCAGTCAGCCCACCATTCTTTCTCATGGTCCGCATGTTCTTGCCTTTCCTGCTGCCACCTCATGACACAGGAATCCTGGACTCAAAAAGACACATTTCACATGTGACTCCCCTTCAATCATGGTCCTCAAATCACCTATTTTTACTCCTAAGATGGCTCACTTTATAGCCAGCAAGATAGCACTGAATAATACTCATGATGAAGTCCCATGCATTTTACTTGTTTGTTCCCAGGTAGTCACAGATCAGAGTTACAGATACTATTAATATAAGAGACATACCAAATATTTCATTGGTGTATTGCTACATTTTTTCTATTGTACCTAAGGTCATCATGTGCTGTTGTTGAATCTACAGCAGTTGCTAACTCTCATCAGATAGTGTATCATTGCATCATGAATTTTTCACTACCATTGAGTAAATTCTGACTCAGAGTGACACGATAGGGCAGGGTTGACTTGACCCTGTGAGTTTCGGTGATGGTAACTCTCTATGGGAGTAGAAAGCTTCATCTTTCTCCTGAAGAGCTGCTGGTGGTTTCAAACTGTTGACCTTGTAGCTAAAGAGCCTAACTTATAACCACTATGCCATCAGAGCCCTTTAGCATCATGAATAACCTCTGAAAATACAAACAAAATCTATTAATCAACAAATATCAAACTCAGCAATTTTAAGTGAAATGGATAAATGTCACATTTTAAACTGACAGTATTTTAATATTGTTCATGAAGGCATTTTGTTGAGTCGGTGTTACTGTTATTCAACTTGAAGTCATACACTAACAAAACTGTATGCTAGATATGAAAGGAATCATTTGAATAAATATACATATCCCTGTGAAACACAACTGCTTTCAATTGTTGTGGTTGTTGTTAGATGCCGGAGAGTCCGTTCCAGCCCATAGCGAATCTACGCACAATAGAACCAAAAACCGCCCTTTCCCGCACAATCTTCCCACTTGTGCCTACGCCGGAGCCCATTGCTGCACCACTGTGCCAATCCATCTCACTGAGGGCCTTCCACTTTTACACTGCCCCTCAGATTTACAAAACTGAATGTCCCTTTCCAGGGGCTGGTCTCTCCTGACAACATGTTCAAAGTACGTAAGAAGAAGTCTTCACCTCCTTGTCTCTAAGGAGCACCCCGCCGTACTTCTTCCAGTGCGGATTGGTTGGTCCTTTTAGCAGTCAGTACTTTCAGTACTCTTCCCCAGCACCACAATTCAAATGCACCAATTCTTCTACTATTTTCTTATTCGATGTCCAGCTTCCACATGAAGATGATGGATGGAGAATACCGTGGCTTGGATCATACTGCACCTTAGTCCTTGAAATAACATCCTTGCTTTGCAGTACTCTAAAGAGGTCTTATGCCACAGATTTAGATACTGCAACACCTCTTGATCTCTTGACTGCTACTTCCATGTACATTGATTATGGATCCAAGCACGGCAAAATCAAACTATTCCCCATTTATTGGGATGTTATTTATTTTGAGGCTTTTGGTCTTCTTTATATTAAACTGCAATCCATCCTGAAGACTGCAATCATTAATCAGCAAGGGCTTCAGGTTCTCCCTGCTTTCAGTAAGCAAGGAGGTGTTATCTGCATATCACAGGTTGTTAATAAGTCTTCCTCCAATCCTGTTGCCATGTAATCTAGTTTCTCTGAATATTTGCTCAGCATGTAGATTTAATAAGTTTAGTAAGAGTATACAACTCTGACACACACTTTTTCTGATTTTAAATCATGCAATATGCCCTAGCTCTGTTCATGCAATTACGTCTTGAACCACATCCAAGTTTCTCATGAGTACAATGACGTGCTCTGGAATTCCCATTCTTCTCAAATTTATCCAAAGTTTGTTATGATCCGCACAGGTGAATGACTTTGCATAGTCTATAAAACATAATGAAACCTCTTTCTGGTATTATCTGCTCTCAGCCCTCAGCCAAGATCCTTCTGACATCAACAATAATAACCCTTGTTCCAAGACCTCTTCTGAATCTGGTCTAAACCCCTGGCAGTCCCCTGTCAATGTACAGTTGGAACAGTTGTTGGGAGACATTCACAAAAATGTATTTGCATGTGACAGCGATGATATTGTTCTATAGCCTGAGCTTTCTGTTGGGTCACCTGGAAATGGGTACAAATATCCATCTCTTCCAGTCACTTGGTTAAGTAACTTTCTTTCAAATGTCCTAACAAAGAAAAATAAGCTATTTTTGGACTTCAGCAGATTGTTGAAATGTTTCAAATGGTCTTCTATCCATTCATTTTGCTTGTTTTTACCAAATTATGTAGTTGTTAAGTGAACAGGAGCCGTTCTTTTGATTGGATGGTAATATGATAATAAAATTACACCAGATTCTGGTCGGACAATTCAGAAATATTAGCAATTTCTAGTGAGATGATTCAGTTGGTTACAGCATAAGCAAGACTGAGGCTTTGTTTAGAGAAAAGGATATCTTATGCAGTGAGCTCAAGTAAAAGTGGGCTTCAAAATGTTCACGGAGAAATATAATGAAAAGGTAATAGATCTCTTCAATAACCTTTTAATTTTTACAATCCCTGCTTTTCATTTTTAGAGGTGTTCGAAACAAATATGGGCAAAATTTTAGAACATTAACATATTTATTACAGTGACTAAAAAGAAGTACTATGTACTAAGTACTTCATCATACCATTGATATTTCCAAATTAAGTTGACTTCCAGAAGAATAGTTTCAAAAGTTGTTTTAGGTTTCTTCTTAAATAAAAGTTACTAAAATTAGTTGTTATATTAAATTCATAGTGTAATTTAATCAAATTAATCTGTTAAATATTTTTGTGCTTTACAACTATGTTTTTTAGTGTAAATGTTACTAAACAAAAATTGCATACTCATTTCTGACCTTTTATGTTATTTAATGTTGACAGTATTAAGTTAAATAAAGTCAAATTAATAAGCATAATAAATATTTTATTATTCGAGAAGACTTTCTTTAAATGGAATTTTTTAAATGGTTAGATATTACTTTTTAACTTTCTTTTTCTGTAGTAAGTAAATGCTTGTTTTCATTGAAAATTGACATTTCAAAATATTTTATATCAACTTATTTAGACAGATAAATAAAAAGTAAGACATATTTTAAATGAGTAGTAAAATTAATATACAGATATATAAAATGTAGGAAACTATACATTAAAATAGCACTTAAAGTTGGTAACTTAGACGAGAATATTCAAGAATCAATAGCATGTCAAATATCAATTTTATCTATTCTACATACTTATTTTTCTTATGTGTAATTGATCTTAATAAATTACTCTTTTTGGCCATCCTATAAAAGTCAGTACCCTGCCATTTAAAGTATTGCCTTAACATTGAGAGTGATTTAAATTAATTCCTACTTATGTATTTTACATTGCACTTTTTGTTCATTTTTTAAAAAGAAATGTAGCATTATTCAACAAATGACAACTCATATAATAGGTATTTTAAGTTTCTCAGTCATATGAATAAGTCTTTTGGAACATTATTCTTATCACCATGAATTCAACTAAGATCCTGAGTTTGAAAATACAATTGTTACCTGTCAATTTTAAATGTAAAGAATGCATTGATGTACGCTTATGTTCTGTCAGAATATTTCTACAAAAAACGACCTCGCTACACAAATTAAACAGTTTAGGGTGTTCTTTTATGTCCTTGTGAAGACATACAATTAGATGGTTCTTTTTGGAAAAACTGAATCTTATTACAATTGAACAAAAATTGTAACTGGGTATGTTTATTAAGAAAATGTTGAATATTAATAACATCTACTATTCATTCTAGACTAATCATTTAAAAGGGTTTTATTTTCTTTAAAATATTAGAACAAATACTCAACAATAAGAACAGTTGATCCAACTACAGACAACATTGACCAGTCAAGAAATTGGACTTCTAATGTTCTGGTGTTCCTGTGACCCACAAGCAACAAATTGCACCTGAGAATATGCAGAGAGGTCATATTTGACCCTCTCTGGCTTCCTTATGGCCACACAGGGGTCAGACATGCTCTTCTCCCTCTCTCTCTCTCTCTCTCTCTCTCTCTCTCTCTCTCTCTCTCTTATTGGCTTCAATAATCTATTACAAGGGCCACACAGAACTCACAGACATCACTCAAAATTAAAGGCATTTTTTATGTAGTGGTTAAGTGTTGGAATGAGATCTCCTTAGGTCAGCAGTTCAAAACCACCAGCAGCTCCACAGGCGAAAGGTGGGTTTTCTATTCTATTGCTCTTCCAAACAGTTTCATATTATGGCCACTGCTACTTTGCTCTGTCTGATGGTCCCCTTGCATTGGTCACTGATCTCAGCTTGTCTCCATCCCACAGACTCTGGTGTCTCTGATCTCTACACCCTACTGATGGGTTTTCTGAGGGTCCTGGAATTTATCTCTGTGTTTCTCCTTCTGAGATCGATCACTCCTACATGGCGGTGTGGTTTTTGTCTATCACAGACTATCTATTATTTCCAAGGAAACAATGTGTGGTGACTTGGTTCACACCTTCCATTAAGGTGCACACTTACTCACAATGTAGGGAAGGCAACTAGCAGACCAGAGAACTCTATCCAAAATGGGATCGAAGCTAGACATATTGACTGGAACTTGCCCTGCATCACAAAAGGAACTGTGCCTCTGGTGGCTGGGGGCTGTCCAATTTGTTCTGACTCTTGATGAATGGAAACCTGCCCTGTTCTGCATCGTCTTCACAATCTTTGCTATATTTGAGCCCATTATTTCTGTCACAAGTGCCGATCCATTTTGTTGAAAGCCTTCCTCTTTTTCACTGCCCTGTGCTGTACCCACCATGTTTTCTATCTCCAGGGACTGGTCTCTCCTGATGAGAGTCCCAAAGTAGGGGACATGAAATTTCACCATCCTTGCCTCGAAGCAGTATTCTGGCCATTTTTATCCCAAAACTCCTTTGGTGTCCTCTGGGCCGTCCATAGCACGTACATTATTCTTCAACACCACCATAACTTGAATGCCATGGTTCTTCTTCAGTCATTTTTATTCAATTTCCAACCTTTATATGCATATGATGTGATTGAAATAATCATGGCCTTAGGCAATCTCTCCTTAATCTTCAAATAGCATCCTTGTTTTTCCAAATTTAGAGAGGTCTGTGCAAGAGATTTAGCCAATGGAATGAGTCATTTTCTTATCCCTTGACTTCTGCTTCCATAAGCACGAATTTCAGATGCCCCAAAGAAGAAATTCTTGACAATTTCAACCTTTTAAGATTCATCCTGATATTACCTATTGGCCCAGCTGTGAGGCTACTGGTCTTCTTTACACCGAGTCGTAACCATACTAAAAGCCACAATCCTCGATTTTCATCACCCAATGAAGTCCTTTTCATTTTGAACAAGCAGAGTTGTGTCATCTGCATATCACAGGCTGTTAATAGACATTCCTTCAATTCTGATGCCACATTCTTCTTCATATAATCTAGTTTCTTTATTTGTTCACCATACACATTAAATAAGTACGGTAAAACAATACAACCCTGACACACATCTTTCCTGATTTTGACTCATGCAATATTCCCGTGTTCTGCTCACACAACTGGCTCTTTACTCAAGTTTCACATGAGCACAATGTTCTGGAATTCCCATTCTTCTCAAATTTATCCATTCTTTGTTATGGTCCAAACAGTTGAATACCTTGGCATCATCAGTAAAGCACAGGTAAACATCTTTCTGGTACTCTCTACTTTCAGCTAAGATTCATCTAACTTCAGCAATGATATGCTTTGTTCCAAGACCTTCTGCATCCAGCCTAGACCTCTGACATCCCTCTGTCAATTTACTGCTGAATTGTTCTGAGGTGAAATTCAGCAAAAGTGTATTTGCATGTTATATCAGTGATATTTTTCTGTAATTGACATCCTGTTGTGTTTCCTTTCTTTGGAATGGTACAAATATGAATCTACTCTATGCAGTTGACTATATTGCTCATTTCCAAATTTCTTGGCATAAGCAAGTGAGTGCGTCTTATGCTTCATTAGCTTATTGAAACATTTCAATTGGTATTCCATCAATTTTAGGAGTTTTGTCTCTGGCTAAAGTTTTTAGTGCAGCTTGAATTTTTTCCTTCATTACTATTGATTCTTTCTCATAAACTACTTCGTGAAATGGTTGAATGTTCACAACTTCTTTTTGGTCAGTGACTCTGCATTCTTTCAATCGTCTTTTGATGCTTGCTTTATTAATCAACATTTTGGTCTAGAAGATGTCAACATTACAACTTGACGTGTACATTTTTCTTGAGGTTTTTTTTTTTCAGTTTAAGTTAGACTGAGTGTGTTATTCCCTAAATCTAGATCTTTGCACATGTCATTATAATATTTTACTTTATCTTCTGGAACTGCCATTTGGAATTTTCTGCTCAGCTCATTGACTTCATAATTTCTTCTATTTGTCTTCGCTACTCTTCAATTAAGAGCTGGATTCAGAGTCTAAAAGGCCCATATTAAGTAACTGACTGCATTTAAGTACCCGCACCTCCCGTGATGTATGATCTGGCTTTGTAACTGTAAATGAAAGAACCAAGCAAAATTCACTGCTATAGAGTCATCTCTGACTCACTGTGTGCCTATAGGATAGAAGAGAGCCCCTTGATAAGATCTCTCAGGCTACGAACACTTATGGAACTGGACTCCTTCACCCTGTTCTGTTAGAGTGGCTTGAAGTTTTCAGTAACCATTAACGTCCAAGCCTTGAACACTAAGCTACCAGAGGACCTTAATGAAAGTACCCAATTCTACTGCCACTCTGACTCATAATGAGGCTATATAGGTAAGGTAGTTAATTTATTATGCCAACTTGGCCAAGAAACACATGTCGAATTAATTGAATGGTGGAGGGATAAATGGCTCCGGGAGACTTGCCTTTCTGGTCTCTTGCTCTTTGATCATCAGATCAGTGTGCAGCTGCCTTGCTTGTTCTTTGCCTCAATTTACAAGCTACGCTATCTGTAGCACACCTAATCCATGGGCAGTGTCACTGTAATTTGAGGTTCTTTCAAGAATTGCTTTGTCACACCATCTACATCTCTTGAGCTGGGGACTGTCGGACCCTGTCATCTTGGTTACCTGTCTTGTTGTTTTCTGCCTGTGCCTGGATAGCCTGAATTGCTCTATAGAGGACTACCCAGTGGCCCTCAAGACTTGAAGGACAGCCTGCGCCTCACAACTCTCTCAAGGGAGTGAGTTGCACTAAGCCATTTGTACTGCTTTATAATTTAATTAACTGTTTATTTCTTGTGTTATCTATCTCTGTATCTGTATAAATATATATTAAATTATTAGCATTCTGGTTCTGTTTCTCTAGAGAACCCTGTCTAACACAATAGGATTTAAGAGACAGGTCCTTTCCATGAGAGCATCCAGCCTCTTGTTTCTCCCATAGAGGACTCATGGTTTGATGGCTCTGATCTTGCCATTGATAGTCCAACACCGCCATGGCGGAGCCACAGTGCTGCTTAGTCGGTCAATCAAATCCTTTTGCAAAACTAAAATTTTGGGGTCAAGATTTAACACATATAAAAGTTAGCTTCAAAGTAAAAAAATTATTTTTCAAATTCAAGTTTACCTTCTTCATGATATAAGAAAGAGTACATAAAATAATTATATATCTGTATATATAATGCATAAAGATGTAATTTGTGACAAGATGTAAACTGATATGTAACTAAATGGAATTTATGCTATTGGAAACAAATTGCCCTCAATCAAAACATGTTATATAAATTAAAGGTGCTAAGTATAATCTCTATGATGACAATGAAAATATCCTTTTTTAAAAATATGAACAAAATAAAAGGAAGGAATCATTTAAAAAATCAATTGAACACAATAGCAAGCTGTAATTTATAAAACATATGTCTACAACACAGAGAGGAAATTGAAAATAGCAGATGTAGATCTGTCATTATCTGTGATTATGTTAGATATAAAAGAAAAGCGCTTTCCAATAAAAAGGTAGATATTTCCAGGTGAATTATCTATATTTGGGTCAAAGAGAGTAGTGTTAAATACAAAGGCACCAATGTATGAAAAGTGCAAAACGGGGGAGGTAAAAGCTCTTCTAAGCAAACAATACCAAATGCAAGCTTGAGTAGCTATACTAATAGCAGATAAAGTAGACATTAAATTTTAATAAGTCAAAGATAACAAAAGGATACTATGTATCTAGAAAAGTGACAGTTGGTCAATAAGATGTGACTCTCATGAATGTACATGCACTGTATAATGTAGTTTCCAAGTATTTTCATCAAAAATCAACAAAAGTAAAGGATAAGTGGTTATAAAATAATAGTTGGAGACTTCAATACTATAATTTCAGAACTTGATAGGACAACTAGATATATTGAATATCAAGGAAGCAGCATGTTTGAATAACACTGCAAACTCAGATTTAACAGAACTATGTGGAATTATGTATTTAATATATACATTTACATACTTAACATACACATCATTTTAGCAAGTACTCATAAAAATTTCTCCAAAATAGACCACCATTTAGGTCATAACAAAAATTCTAATAAGTTAAAAATATTAAAACCATACAGCACATCTTCTGAGAATACAAAGGAATGAAGCAATGAATAAAAACTTGGAAAGAAACTAGAAAATGCAAAAGTAGAAGCTAAAACAAAATGCACTCTTAAACAACTGAGGACTTCAGAGTAGTCAAAACTGAAAGGAGTGAATAGTGAGAGATGAATGACCAGGTTAGTTTGACAACAAACATATAACAAATATGTAGGATCAAACCAAGGCAGTTATTAATCTACTCACTGCAATCTACTTGCATTTGCCTTATATGGACTCTATATACAGTTCTTGAGATTTTAAATCTGTACAGGAACAGACAAGCTCATCCTTCCCCAGCAAAGCAACTGGTGAGTTTGAACTGTAGACCTGTGTTTAACAACCAATGCCTAATCTACAAGGCTCCAAAGTAAACCCACCTACTATGTTTAAGCTCTAGAGGTACCTCACTCCATGAAGTAGCTTCTTGACTACAGGTACTCCAGCTTTACTCACTCCATGGCTTAGGAATAGGAAGCCACTGCTCTGTTTGCTGCTGCAGCAGCTGCTGGTGGTGGTGGTTTGGGCTCAAAGATATATATCCTGGAACAAGGAGGTGCAATGCAGGGATCTCGAAGTCTGTTCTCTCTTGCCGATAATGAAATACCCTCCTCCTGCTTCCCAAAAGGTTCATTTTATACCTGGAAATATGGCAGTTACAATGAACAGCATTTTTATCAGAGTGACAAAATAAGATTGTGAAATAGATAGTGGTAATTGTTGAACAATATGCTAAATATCAGATTAGACTGGAAAACACTCCAAAAGATAAAAGAAGAGACCTTGAACTATTTACCCGCTTTTTAAATTTTTTTTGTCATTGGTTGTTGTTGTTGTTTTTGCTTTCTTTTGTTGCTTTCTTTTGCTCTGTCATGTTGTTTGTGTATGTTATTTTCTCTACAGGTCTATCTAGATAAGATAAGTGGGATAAAAAATCTGGAGGAGAAAACAATGGGACTGACAGTTCTGGGGGAACATGGGAGAGGGAGAGGCAGGGGAAAGGAAGTGGGTGTTAATAAATTCAGGGACAAGGGAACAACAAGTGATCCAAAATCAGTGGCAAGGAGGGTATAGGAGACCTGGTAGGGCTTGATCAAGGGCAATGTAACTGGGAGGAATTACTGAAACCGAAATGAAGTCTGAGAATAACAGTGGGACAAGAGGAAAGTAAAAGGAAATAGAGGAAAGAACTAGGAGGCAAAGGGCATTTATAGGGGTCTAAATATAGACATGTACATATGTAAATATATTTATATATGATGATGATGGAGAAATATATCTATGTGCATGTATGTATAGGTTTATTATTAAGGTAGCAGATGGACATTGGGCCTCTACCTAAGTTCTCCCTCGATTCAAGAACACTTCGTTCTATTAAACTGGCATTCCATGATGCTCACCTTCCCGACTTGATCACTGAAGACAAAGCGAGTGCATAAGCAAATATGGTGGAGAAAGCTTATGGTGCCAAGCTATCAAAAGATATAACATCTGGAGTCTTAAAGACTTGAAGATAAACAAGCAGCCATCTAGCTGAGAAGGAACAAAGCCCACATGGACAAAGCACACCAGTCTATGTGATCACGAGATGTCAATGGGATCAGGTATAAGGCATCAAAGAACAAAAATATCATATCATTGTGAATGAGGGGGAGTGCAGAGTGGAGACCCAAAGTGCATTTGTAGGCAACTGGACAGCCCCTTACAGAAGGGCCCCAGGGAGGAGATGAGCCAGTCAGGGTGCAGTATAGCAACAATGAAACAAACAACTTTCCAATAGTTCTTTAATGCTTCCTCCCCACCCACTATCATGATCCCAATTCTACTTTACAAATCTGGCTAGACCAGAGCATGTACACAGGTACATATAAGAACTGGAAACACAGGGAATCCAGGAAAGATAAACCCCCTCAGGGCCAACAATGAGAGTAGCAATACCAGGAGGGGAAGGGGAAGGTGGGGTAGAAAGGGGGAAACGATCACAATGATCTGCATATAACCCTCTCCCTGGGGGATGGACAATAGAAAAGTGGGTGATGTCAGACAGTGTAAGACATAACAATATAATAATCATTTATAAATTATCTATGGTTCATGAGGGAGGGGGTTGGGGAGGGAGGGGTAAAAATGAGGAAGTAAAAAGAAAATATTTTGAAAATGATGGCAACACATGTACAAATGTGCCTGACACAATGGATGTTTGTATGGACTGTGATGAGTTGTGCTAGCCCCCAATAAAATGATTAAAAAAGGAAAACAAAGTCACTGATTTTTAAAATAAAAATGGTAGAGAAGTACATATAATGTCACCAATTAGAAAAGTCACCAGGAATATGCCAATAAGAGAAAAGTAAAGACTATTAAATTATATCTTTATCTCTATTTCTATCTCTGTTCATATGAAGTGCCTAGGTTGCACTAATGGTTCAGCACTTGATTATTAATCAAAAGAAGAAGAAAAAGAGAAGAAGAAGTGCGAATCCATCCAAAGACACAACAGGAAACAAAACTGTTGATCTGCTTCTCCAAGGTCAAATTTTAAAAGGTCTATGGAGAAGCAGTTCCCCTTGTACACATGGGGTGTTAGGGCAGAATTGATTGAATAGCAAATAACCACCACATATAAATACAGATAATAAATGATAGGTAAGTAGGGAGATGGCATATTAGCTAGATGATGGATAGATAGTAGATAGAAGTTGGCTCTGACTCATGGCATCCTTACATGCAAATTTTCCTTGACCCTATATTATTTTCCTGATTAACCACAAGTTTGAGTGCAGCTTTGTGGCTGTTGTATTCATCCATCCCAATAAGAGTTGGTCCTTCTTGTCCCTCTTTCTCAACAAGCATGAATGATGTCCTCTTTTGAAAGCATTGTTGGCTGCCATCAGTTGATTCCCACTCAAAGGAGACTATGTATAACAGGATGAAAAACCATTGTTATAAGCCATTCTCACAATTATTGTTTTAGCTCATGGCTCATTGTTGCAGCCACTATATCATTCCATCTCCTTGAGGATCATCCTTTTTCACTGACTACTCTACCAGGAGGCCTGATGGCAGACTGGGTCACCTGATGGCAGTGTGGGTGACTAACCACAAGATCCACAGTTCAAAACCACCAGATGCTCCATGGAAGTATGACGCTTTCTATGCTTATAAAGATTTGTAACCTAGGAAGCCCACAGGGACATTCTGCTCTGTCCTAGAGGATCGCTTTGAATCAGAAGCAACTCGATGGCAGTGAGTTGGTTGGATTAAGGGTTTGTTTATTCCTCTTGCTTTTCAACTTCCCCAAGACACCATGAGCCAGAACTGACTTGATGGCAGTGGGTGTGTTTTGAAATGCATGTCCGGAATAAATGAGTCAGTGTTCTATTTCGACCAAAAAGACTTCATTGACTGACGTTTGTAAGTAAATCCCAGACCTTGCACCCTCGTCTGTTTTAGATGGAAAGATCCACTAAAGCCTGTGCCGCATGGATGGCTCCCACATCATCTCAAAGACTGGTACCATAGCCTCCAGCCTCAAAACACACAAGCTTTTGTAGTGTGACAAATTGGCAAACTGATGGAAACTTTGCTCTGATTAAATTGCTTGACTGTAACCTAAAAGGCCATTGGTTCAAAGCTGCCAGCTGTTCTGTCGAAGAAAGAAAGATATGGTAATCTACTTTCAAAGAGAGTTACAACATCAAAGACCTTATAGGACAGCTCTACTTTATGAGTCTGCATAAACATAAAGCTATCCAACAATAACAAGTCAGAATGTTATCCATAGTCTGATCTACATCAGCTTCTCCATTGTCATTACTGTGTATGCTATTTGTGCTTCACAATTTATTTGCAAGCCAAATAATCATTTCACTTCCTCACACATCATACTATTGCTTTTTATGTCTTCGCACATGGGCCTTTTACATCAATTATCCCTACTCCTTCCTTTACACAGCATTTATATTTAAACTTGAACTAATATCAATAAAAGCAGCCTTTTGTTACAGTTGCTTATTCAGTATTTCCTTACACCTTCACCAACAAGAGCATTGTGATTGTCCTTAGGCGCCTTATAGGCAGCTCTAACTAGTAGGTACCCAATGCACAACTGAACCAAACAGTGTCTCGCCCATGCCCCAACCTCACAGTTGTTATGCTTGAAATCCTTGCTGCGGCCAGGATCGATCCATCTTCTTGGGGGTCTTCCTCTGTGTTACTGAACCTCCACGGAGAACAAGATCTCCTATTCTAGTCCCTGATCTCTCTGGGAGCCCGACTGAAGGATGCGATGCGAGACCAAGTCTCATCATTCTTCCTTGTAAGGAGTATTCTGTTGAAGCTTTTTCGGAAGCAGACATGTTTGTTCTGCTAGTAGTTCGCAGACCTTTGGATATTCTTTACCAAGTTCAACTGCATCCGTTCTTCTCCAGTCTTCCTTAGTTATTGTCCTCTTTCACCTGTCTGTGAGGCGATTGAAAATACGAGCGTGGGTCAGCTCACCTTATTCCTCAAAGTGACCCATTTGCATGCATGTACCTTCACACAGTAAAGAGGCTTTGTGCAGCAGATTCAGGAGCCCTGGTGGCATCGTGGTTATATCTTGGGCTGCAATCCTCAAATTCTAAAGTTCAAAACCACCAGCTGCTCCTCAGGAGACACATTATGCACCTCCTTGAAGCATTACAGATTCAGAAACTCACAGGGTCAGTTCTGCGCTGCCCTCTAGTGTAACTATCAGCCTGCATAGACTCAATTCCAGTGCGTTAAGTTTTCACTTTTGGTGCAGATGGACCCAAGATAATCTCTTTTTTGGATGTCTGGATTGTTTCTTTCACGAAATTTTTGACTGTGGATCCAAGTAAAATAAAATCCTTGACAATTTCAGTCTTTTCTCAGTTTGCCAATCTCTTTCAGTCTTTGAGTCTATAAAGTATTTGTCCATCATCAGTTACTATTGTAAAACCAAAACATAGCAGAAGCTCATAATATTAAATACAAAGATAAACAAATAATATAAAACTCGTCCTTGGTATATAAAATTCAAGGTATTATTAAAAACAAAATGCCATGTAATAGGACATGACAACAAAAACAAAATAACAATAACAACATATTTAATATTCCTTTGATGGTCTTACATTAATTTCTACATCATTTTTATATTAATGCAACAATTTTATTTGGTGATTATTTTAAATTTTTTCTAAGTTTTATAATCTTTTAAGAGCTTTATAGTATATTGTTTTGAGTCAAGTGTCTAGGGTTTTAAACAATAAGGAAAAGATAGGTAAAATATTAGTAGCATTTAAGAACTATAGGGAAATAAGATATATTTCATTCTTTTCATAGATAAAATTACATGACCCAAATTATCTTCATCTACTCAGCAAATTCAATTTTAGACAATAACCAAGGAAATTGTGTATACATGTTCAATTGACTTGATCTTAGATGCGTTATAATGGAATAAATGAAAATTACACTCTTCAACTTGGTGCTCTTCTATCGCAAAATAGTTCCTTTTACTCCAATTTTCAATTAAATTCAATTACTCCTATGATTATAGTGAACATCTGATGCAGTTTCTATTTCACTGAGGTTTTTCATTAAAAATAAGATATATAGGTCATTTTGTCAAACATGAATTTATATTATTATATAATGTCTGTAAACATATTATTGAAAAGGAAATAAAAATTGCTTAGTTTACACATGATATGTGTTTTCATTGCATTGTAAGCTAATTTCTTCCATCAAGCATGTGGAAGTTAATGATCCTAGCAGTCTATATAGAAAGCAATATTCTGATAGAGTTTCAGAAGGCATGAAAATATTACTCCTGAGAAAAATATAATAATCATGATAATAATAAAAATCACGGCTGCTGTCTAAAGTCTATGATGTTCAAAAGAAATATATTTTATTTAATTAAAATAAAAATGTGTCTAAATAATGATGGCCTTTTTCATCTTAGTTCACATAAGAATTTACGGCGATTGCGGTAAAATAGTAATTAATAAAGCTGTTTGGTATCACTAACTTTTTAAGGCTCATTCTCATACATAAATATGTAATAATATTCCTCTTCTGTTTATGAGCACATTAAAACTATTTTGTTTTAATATAATCTATGCTCCTCCTACATTCAATAAATTTATTCAGATAAAGCATTTCTTTTAATTAGTTAATTACTATAATAGTATAGTCATGTTTCAAGTATAAATTGTTTTTTATGCAAAACAAACCAATAAACAAGCATAACAACAATTCTGGGGATAGCAGAGAATCTAGCATTGTTTCCTTCCATTGAACACAAGGTTGCTATAAGTTGAAACTGACTCAAAGGTATCTTATAGCAGCAACAACAAATAGATATTGTATAAATGAGATAATGCAATTTCTATTAGTTTGTAATTAACTAAGCATAACCAGAGCTTAATTTAGCTTTATATCTGAGTAGGATTCATTGCATGTATTTATTGTATAATATCATCTATTCTGTCAGGGATATTAGAGTTGTTTCTGTCATTGGCTATTGAGAATAATACTGCAATGAATATTCATCTAGAAGTATTTTTGCATCTTTCTTTAAATTGTTTGGGGTATTACCTAGAAGTATAACTCATCGTGGTTTAATTGTCATTTTGATAGACTTTCTACTGTTCAACAGAACTTGTGTTTTCTGAATAAATTTGACTTATTAAAGGCATGTAATCTTTTTAATATGCTTTAGACTTTAGTTTGTGTGATGGTTAATTTTGTGCATCAATTGTGTCTAGGCTATTGTACCTAGGTGTTTAGTCAGATGCCAGTCTAATATCATGTACTTACATGGCACTGAAGTAGCTGGCATTGCCTTTCAAATTGTGGTGAAACTTCAACAATCAGTTGAAAGTTATAGGAATTGATAGGTTTCTCAGGTGGGAAATACCTTGGTTCTTGGCTTTCCTTGAGGAAGAATTCACGCCGAAGCCTGGTTTGTGCTCCAAGTGGGTTTGTATAAAGGATGGAAGAAGTTTCGCTGAACATGGACAACCTCGCAGGACTGTGTACCCACTCATGATCACCGGAGGCCGGAGAGGCAGCACAGCCAAGTGGAAGGCAGAGACAAGAAAAACAGAAGGGTCAGGCTAGCTGAGTTTCCATTATTTGGGGCCTTCAGCTGGGAGGCATAGTTGAAGGTATTGGTTGATCCCATTGGCTGAATTAAGCACACCTGGTCTAGTTTGGGCCCACCCTTGTGTACCACCCACCTGCCTCGGGTTTGAATTGGAGCATGCCCCTTAGTCCTTATGGTTTCCAACCTCCTGTAAAGGGTGGGGGGTGCACTCCAGGCATGGAGAGGGATATCCACGGTCGGTTCCTGTTTCTAGCTACCTAACAATAATGACAGTTTTTCATGGGAATATTCTGCCTCCCTCCAGAGGAAGGTGCACATTTTGTCAGAACTCACTAACGCTTCATTCTTCCCATCATCATCTGACCTACAGAATTTGACACATAAGTTTGGTAGGGCAATTAACTTGCCCATTACTTACAGATATTTTTATATATCAGCTCCCCATAATTACCTAATCTGTGATTCTCGTGACGTCATCAATTCCATTGGGGCTTTTCTCTCTGGGGAGTGTTTGATTACTCATTCATTTTTTTTCATTTGTTATGTGTTTCATATAAAGCCTATGCATTATAAAATAAATTTGTTTATTGTAATTTATTATGATGATGCAAGAAAGATTTAAAAACTAGAATAGCTAACAAAGAGTGCCCTGACACTTGCCTATACAGATACCGTTGATAGAGAACTGTTTTCAGTGTAAAGCGTTGCTACTCTAGGGGTTTGTTTTTCCATTTCTAATATCTTATGTTGCAGTGAAGGATTGCCATTGTGTTTGTTGTTAAAAAACAAGCTCACTGCTATGGAGTCTATTCCGACTCCTAGTGACCGCATAGGTCAAGAGAGAACGTCCCTGTGCGTTTTGAGGACCATGACTCTAATTTATAAGAGTAGCAAGCCTTGTCTTTTCCCACGGAACTCCTGGTAACTTCAAACTGCTGACCTTGGACTAATGGCCCAACAGTAACCACTCTGCCAAGTCAGCCCCAGCCCATAATGGCCGCTGTGCATCCGAACAAAGTAGAGCTCATTCCTTTGCCAACATGAACATCATTGCTGTACCGTCGTTAATTTTTGCAGCTACTATTTCAGTCTAGCTCGCTGAGTCTCCTCTTTATTTGGTGATCGTTTCTTACACCAAGCAAGACTTTCTTACCCAGAACTCATCCCTCTTGATAATATGTTTGTAGTACATGAGACCATGGCCTGCTGTCTCAAATCTAAGGGGCATTCTGGCTGAACTTCTTCCAGGACAGGTTTGCTCATTCTTCTAAGTGTCCTTCATGTGGTCAGTAATCTTTGTCAATGCCATAAGCCAAAGGCAACACTTTTTATTTAACCTTTCTTATTTATTGTCCAGATTTGAATGCCTTTGAGGTAACTGGATATTCCATAGTTTGGATCAAAGCGTTCAGAGCAAAGTTGTTACTTTAAAGAGGTTTTGGGGAGAAACCAGTCCAGGGAGAAGGACATCATTTTGCTAAAGTAGAGGGGCAAAGAAAAAGAAGGCCCGCGGGATGAATCGATACTGTGTGAGTTAGTCTTGGTAGACTAGAGAAACAGATCCACAGAAACTCATATCTGTATAAGAGAGAGTTTTATATATAGCGTAAGTGTACATTCAGAAAACATCCCAACCCATTCCAGTCCAAGCCCATTAGTCCGATTTAGCCCCTATGTCCGACAGCAATCTACAAAGGCTTCCTCAAACTCACAAAACACACACAATGACACAAGGAGGATCACAGGCCAGTGGGTAAAAACTCTTTGGATCCAGTGGCAGCGTAAGCATCTCAGCACTGGCAGGAGTCTCCACGTGGCTTCTCCAGCTCCCAGGCTGTCGTCCAGGTGGCTTCTCAGGGATGTCTCGCAGGAAGTGGGCCTTGCCAGCGGACGCAGCCACATAACGGTCTGACCATCAGAGAATAAGAGACCAGAGAACCAGAAAGTTGAGGCTTACTGTGCTGTTTATTTCTTCATACTTCAATTAATCCCACATGTGTTTCTTGCCCAAGTTGGCACAATAAACTTTAACGGTCTCACTGTGGCTGCGACAATGGAATCAAGCATGAAAACACTGTGCGTATGGGGGTAGGCAGTGTGATGCTTTATGTCTTATGGATCCAAACAGACTCAATGTCATGTAGCAACATGAAGTAGATTTGTCCAATGCAATTTAAAGTTTGATTTTTTGACTCCTGCTGTTGCCATGAGACCTGCTTGCTAATCTAAGTAAAATAAAATCCTTGAAAATTTCAGTATTTTCTCTATTTATCATAATGATGATTATCTGTCCAGCTGAGACTATTCATAGTTTTTTTCTTTATGTTAATGATTATACAAATTGAAGGTTGTAATCTTTGATCTTTATTAGTAAATGCTTCTAGTTTTATCACTTTAAAGAAGCCAGGGTGAATCATCTGCATATCAAAGGTTAAGGATTAGTCATTTAATTGTGATGGCAAGTTATTCCTCATATAATCAAGCTTCTCTGGTTATTTGTTCAGTATACACATCAAATACATATGGTGACAGGCTATAACCCTGACACACACCCCGCCTGATTTTAAACCACACCGTATTCACTTATTCTGTTGGAAATTCAGCATTTTGGTTTATGTACATGTTCAGCGTAAGCACAATAAATGTTCTTAATAGAAAGAATGTCTGTTCTTTGTAATGCTATCCATAATTTTCTATGATCCACACTCATAAGGTAGCACAGTCAATAAACACAGAAAGACATCTTCAAGTATAATGTGTTTTCAGTCCACAACCACCTGAATATCCATAATAATATCCTTTATTCAAAGCTTATTTCTGAATCTGGCTGACATTTTTGACAGTTTGCTCTTGATATACGGCTACAACCTTTCTTAAAGCAATCATTAGCAAATCCTCTGATGGCACGTGATACGTTTGACATGTGTTGGACCCCCTTCTCTTGGCATAGGTACCAATACGGCCATGCGGCTGCCTTCCGTAGTGTGTGGCCCCGCGGAATGAGCCCCTCTGGTGCAGCAGCCATTTGTTGAAAAGGCTCCGTTGTGATTTCAAACCCCGTTGCCTCGTCTTGTGCTTGCAGTGCCGCTTGGAAATCTTCAGTCAGAATCATTGGTTTTTAATCACAAGTCACCTCATCCAACCACAGAAAAGATGCAAGGCCCTATACTTCTTGGCAGGGTGACTCTACGTATTGCTTCTGTCTTCCTTGGAAGCTTCTTTTCATTGTTCAATATCTTATGCGTAGAATCCTTCGACACTTTAACTTGAGCCTTGATTTTTTTTATCTTGAGATATGCTGAGCATGTGTTTCTATTTTGGGTTTCTAATTTCAGACCTTTGCACATTTCATTATGATAATTTGCTTTGTTTTCTCAAGCCCTTATTGGAGATCTCTGTTCACCTCTTGTATATTATCATTTTTACCTTTAGCTGTACATATTCTACAGTGGAAAGCAAATGTCATATTACCCTCTGATATACATTACAGTATTTAATTTCTTTCCTGTCTTTTAAGGACATTTGGTTTCTTCATGTTTTATGTCCTTCGTATCATATAGCTACTTATCTGTCATTTGGACATTTGTGTTCAATGTGTTAAATTACTCTTAAATTGATCTCTAAACTCATATGGGATAGTCACCTGCTCGTATTTTTTTTCTGTCATGGATTTGTTTTTAAATTATCCTCATCTTCAACTTGAATTTACATCTGAGTAATTGATGGATTGTCCACAGTGAAACCCTGATCTTGTTCTGACTGGTGCAACCGAGCCTTCTGCAACTGATGCCTTTAATTCCTATATATGACATCTAGCAAAGTCCACCTATATAAATTCCATTTATGTTGTTGAAAATGAATTGGTTGGTCTTGTAAAACTTTATCATGAAATCTCTGGCATTATTTTGCTAGAAATGGTGGCTATATTTTTCCACTACAGATCTTTCTTTGTTATTTCCAAAGTTGTATTTAGATCACCAATATTTATCAATGCATCTTATTGACATGATTACTTATAAATTTCAAAGTGTTCAAATTGGTAAAAATCTTCCATTTATCAGTTCTGCAGCAGTGGTGGGATGAAAACTTGCAGACATGTGGGTATTATCATATCACGGACAGGGTACTTCAAGACAGATCTTGAAGATTTTAGAATGAATGCAATCCTATTCCTTTCCATGTGTCATTGCCTGTATAGTGGACTCTAAGTTTGTCCAACTCAAATGGTAACAGCAGTCATTTCAGATCATTAATATCTCCTAGGGTATCAGTCTTTATTAATTCCATTTCATTTTTTCAATTCTCCTGGATTCATATTTCATAAATTTCAAATTCTAGTTATTAATAAAGAGGGGCCCTGATGGTGTAGTGGTTACACGTTGGGCTGTGATCCACATGATCGGCAGTTCGAAACCACCAGCAGCTCTGCAGGAGATAGACCAGGCTTTCTATCCCTTTAAGCCCTTTGTTACGTTCTCAGAAACCCACAGGGGGGTCGCCTCTGTGAGTCAGGATTGACTGAATGGCAGCAGCGAGCTGGGTTTGAAGTATGGAGTTATTAATAAAAGAGCCCTGGGAGCAAACTGGTTACTCGTTAGGCTGCTATTCCCAAGGTCAGCAGTTCGAAACCTCTAGTCACTCAGCTGGATAAAGACTAGGCTTTTTACTCCTATAAACAATTAGTCTCAGGAATCCAAGGGGGGAGTTCTACCCTGTTCTAGGGACACACTATGAGTCTGGATCGACTTGGGGGCAGGGAGGTGTCTTTGGAGCTTCTAATAGAGGCGTACCGCTGTTTCTTTTCATTTTAAGACATACCACATTAGCAAATAAAGATCCTGAAATCTGTGTTGTTGATATGTCATAAGGTTTACTCCTTCTGGAGGAGGCAGCACTTCACCAGGTGTATTTTGTCTTCCAATTTGAAGGGCTCATATTGGGCACTATATCCGACCATGTTCCACTGTTATTGTTAAGGTCTCCAATGGCCAAAGTTCAGAAGTAGAACATCGCAAACTTCTTTCTGATTTATTTTAGCCTGGAAGCTCAACGGAATCCTGTTCACCACTGTCGACTGTGAAATGCTGGTCATGTAGCTTCCAGTATCACAGCCACACACAAATCACCACAGTAGGACAAATTGACAGGCTAGTTGTGGATTCCCTTATGAATGTGCCATGATTTATTGTACCCATTGTTTAATTATTTATAGCCTTAATTTGCTTCAGATTTAGCCAAATAAATAGCCTTGAATATATTGATTTCTAGGATAAAATCTACCCAAATTAATTATAAAATACACAATCATTGACAAAATTTAATTTCTTCTGCGTTACAAGTATTAATACCCATTGGTAAGATAAATAGTGTCTGCTTACAAATATTTTTTAAAGTAGATAATTAGCAAAATGTTGTTTTTGTCTTATAGTTATAAATTATTTTTGCACTAAAGAACAATAATTGTAATAAGGAAATGTGAAGTATATGTAAACACATGTAAATAACATATATAGTAGACTAGCCCCATTCAAATTAATCTGTTTTTAAATTTGCTTGTTTATCTTTTTCTTTGTTTTCTGTGAAATATTGAAAACATTGATCAAAAGTTATTATGACATATATTGTGCCTTTTGTCCTTAAAAATCCAAACTTTTTTAGTGACAGAAACATAATATTGATGCCAGATGTTATATTGAAGTCTTAATAGCATAATTCTTCCCTAAAGGCTTCCTTTTCATTTGCCAGCATGAGAAGAAACCTTCCTGCATCTTCATGCAGAACAAACAATATACCAATCTGTGATCTACACAAAAGAATTCTTAATTCAAGACAAATGCTTACTTAAAGTCAGTTTTGACATTGTATGCGCTTGGAGAACCAAACCAATTGAGTCACTTGGTTTCTAAGATGCCTTGTTGTTCTTGTAGAGGCAGCCAACTTGTTACTGATTCATATTCAACTTTTTATTCACGATAAACATGTTTACCATCAAGGTAAATTTACACTGACCCGTCCTTGGCATTGTCCCACTTGCTACGTTGGAGCAGATTGTTGCAGCCACTGCCAACCCTTCTCCTTAAGGGTAGTCCTCTGTTTTTGATGATGCTCAACTTGACCATGGCCTGGAAATAGACTACATGCTTACCACGTCGAGGGTCCGCCCAAAAGAGACAAACCCTTAACTATGAATTGACACAGTGGCTGAAAAATGGAATCAAGCCTAACAATGTTGAGGATGACCCCAGATCAGGCAATGGTTCATCACATCGTGCACACACATAGGGTCGCTGTGAGCGAAAGTGAACGCCGTAGCACCTAACAACAATGCTACTTCATCTGGTTCCAGCAGGGTCTCCAGGAATATACTTCCTCCGAGTCTATTTGTTTGTTCTTCTGGAAGCTCACGGTATTTTCATATTAGTCTGCACAGCAATGCAAAAGTATCACCTCCTCCCCAGTTGTCTTATGTATTTTCCAGCTTTCACATGCATGTGAGGCATGGAAAATACTCTGGCTTGGGTCAGATCCTCCTTATTACTCAGTGACCTCTTTTCTCTGTAATATTTTAAAGAGGTCTTGTGCAGATTTGACCGGTACCAGAGGCGAGCTGACTACCTGTCAACTGTTTCAATGAGTGCTGTGTGTGGATCCGTGTGAAATAAAAATCTGACAACTTCAGTCTTTTCTGTGAATATCGTGAGGTCGATTGGTTTAGTTGTGAAGATATTCACTTTCTTTACAAGGAATGTTAAATCACATTGAAGACGGTGGACTTTGATCTTCATCAGCAAGCCTTTCAAGTTCACTTCTTCTTCGGTAAGCAGTTTCATTTGGCACGTTCACAATGCATCTTCCTCCAGTTCTGATGACGTGTTCTTCTGGTCGATCAGGCTTTCAGATTATTTGTTCAGCATACAGATTAAATCAATGCCATGAAAGAATACAACCTTGACCCACAACGTTCCTTATTTTAAAGCATGCAGTATTCTCTTACTCTGCTTAAACAACTGCTCCTTGATCTTTGTACAGGTTTTTTTTCTCCAGAGACCAAGTATGTGTTTTTGTAACTTCCATTCTTCACAGAGTTACCCAGAGTCTTATGATATACACAGTTGATCATCTTTACACATAGTCAACAAAAATAAGCAAACACCTTTCTAATCATCCCTGCTTTCAGTCGAGATGCATCTGATATGAACAATGGGGTCCCTGTTCTATATTCTCACCTGATTTGGGGTTAAATTGCAGGTAGTTTGGTGTTCTTTGTACTGATGCAAGCATTTTAAATTTATTTTAAGGAAACTTTTACTTGCATGTGACACTAATGATGTTTTTAATAATATCCGTATTCTGTTGGGTCTTCTTTCTTTGTAAAGTGTACAAATATGGATGTCTACCAATTGGTTAGGCTTGTAATTATCTTCCAAATTTCTAGGTATGGACTAGTGAATGCATCCAACTCTTAATCAGATTTTGAAGCATTTTGATTAGTATTATATCAACTCTTGAAGCCTACATATATAATATCTTCTTCTTATTCCTATATATAACATTTTTATTGGAGGTGTGAATGCCAATAATATTAACAATAACAATTATGAGTCAATAATAACATTTCTTTCAGTGAATTTATAAAAGTGTAGTTTAATTAATGCTTTCAACTAATAAATATAATGGAAGATTAAATTATTTAATGACAAATAAATATTGTCAGAAAATACACTAAGGATGAATATTGACAAAAAAGAAAAATATAGTTTATATGCCAAGAGTAAAACACAAATTTAAAAAATAAATTTAAAGTTAAAGGTAGACAAATGTAGTTTTCCTTCTCATACTAAATATTTTGATGTGCTCATACTAGAGTTACATTGCATAATATATATTGCTGGCTTAGATTCAATGAAGAAATCTTATTTAAAGATCACAGTATACATTATCATATAATTAAAATTTGCTAAAATCTTAATATACAAACAAAGTGATAAAAACAATAAAACAGCAGGGACTAAAGCAGCACATAGCTTAATTTTCATTTAGCAACCTTAGTTGACATCAGTTTTCCCTATTAGCAACATACAGATTCTTGTGTAAATTGGGGTGTTTACTGCCAAACTGTAGTTCCTAGGCAATTATAATGGCCTCTAAATGTAATGTTTACATATAGTATTTAGTTTTAATAGATGAAATCTTTTGTACATAAGACTATAGTCTGTATTCATTGAACCATATACCCCCATTCTACCTTTCATAATTCAGGGATAAATAGAGCAGTATGTACTGTTAGTTCACATCATTATCCAACCTTTATAATATTTACTTTAACTAACTTATCATTGCCTTTCATAGAAAAGAAGAAATAAGCCCTGCTATGAGTTTTATTCCACAGATGCAATTATACTTTTACTAGCAAAGAAGGTATTGCTGTGAGTGCACATATGCTAAGCTTCCATTCGGCTTCAGCATCTGTTTGTTTTCAGAGCATATCCCCTTTACTTATAATCACTACCAAATGACCCACCAAAGAAAACGATCCTTCTAATCTTTTAGATTTCAACATAATATCACCTTTGCTGGGAAGCCTCATTAACCATTACTGAGAAGCTGTGGTTCTCGCTTCTGCTGTTCATCCTGCCTCTGTGACTTGATCATGCCTCTGTCATTTCCCAAACTGCGCTGTGTTCTAATTGATCTCTGCAGTCTGTTCTTTCTCACACTCTTCAGATGCCTTGAGATCAGGGAATAGGATTTAGTCACTTTCATATAGCTACTGGCAAGATACTGGGCTCATTGCTTTCATTTTTATTGTATGACTAATAGAATATATATATATATGTGAAAGCGTAAGATGATTATTTTATACATTATTATTTTGGAAGGATCATCAAAAAGGATAAAACATAATTTCTGTTGCGAAAGAAGGTAAATTTACTCATGCTGATTATATCATGGGTTCATAAATTCATTGTCCTGATGCGCATTCCAAACTTAGAGGACAGAGCCTTACTGCTCTACAGTCTTTACAAGGCTGTAATCTTTACAGACGGAAATTGACTCCCTTTCCCCCACTGAGCAACTGAGGAGTTCGGACAGCCAATGGTTTGGTTATCAGAGGTTAATTAAACACTGTGTGACTTAGGATCCTTTCATAAGTCCTAGCATATGTGTACATCGATCTAGCTACAAATATATATGTATATCTACATATACAAATACACTATGAATTTCACACCATACTTTGCTTAAAAATGTAGCACCCTGAAAAATGGTGAAGGAGGTTCTGATCTTTTGTCATTTTCAGTTTCATTGAGGTATACTTGATGAGGAATATAGTGTACATATTTCACATGTACAATGTGATGAGATTTTATAGATGTTTGCATTCATGGCACAATCATCACAATCATAATATTTTCTTGGGCCCTTTTTAGTTCTTTCCTTTACCTTTCCCAGCTCTATACTCTTAAGTAAATATCTTCTTTCTTTCATAACAGTTAGTTTATATTATATAGAGCTTCCTATAAATGGAATCAGAAACATACATTCTTTTGTGCCAGCCTTCTTTCATTTACCATATAAAAATCACACCTCTTGTTTTTACTGATATAGTTGTTTTTCTTATTCTAGAGTTGTAATATTTCTTGATGTATGTTGATACAAATTCTTTATCAGATTAAAAAAACACCAACATATTCCCAAGCTATAGCTCATATTTTTATTTAGTTAAGACTATCATTTAATTTCTTATTTGATAAAATGTATTGAGGTATACTTTTCATATAATTATATTCACTAATTGTAAGTTTACATTAGATAATTTCAGCCAAATATTTTATGCTATTCTTATTTTTGCAATGGATGAATTTGAATTCTGGTGCTGGACAAGAGTATTGAACATACCACGGACTACGCTCTGTCTTCAAAGGACAGCCAGACTGCTCCTCAGAAGCAAGGGTGGAGAAACCCCATCTCAGGCAGACCTGGGACATATTACAGAAGAGACCAGCCTCTGGGAAAGGACACCATGTATGCCAAAATAGACGGCAGCGGAAGAGGCCCTTGAGGAGAGTGATTGACACACGGCTGCAGCAATGGGCTTGAGCATCAGAACACTTTAAGTTCTTTGTTCTCTTGCTTTTGAAATATTTTCCTTCTGTCTCTGAAATTTGACCTTCTCTGAATTTAATATTTTTTACACAATTTTACTGAGATATAATTCACCGACCACACAATTCAGTGGCTTAAATATATTAAAAAGAGCTACACAATCATCATCACCATCAGCTCGAGAACAGGTTCTTCACCCTTACACCTCCTGTTACTAGCTCCCATTCACTGTACCCCTCACCTGCCACAACCCTGAAAGCTATTCATCTCGTGACGCTCTCAATAAATTTACCTATCATGGATTTCATATAAAGAAAATCACACATACACTCCCCAATCCCACAATCAACAAGAACTATAAAAACCCTATGTGTACAGCAGAGCCTCTGCTTAGGTTTTCAGAGCTGCAGTTCTTCGGAAGCACCTTGTTAGATCTGTCTTGCGTGCAGTCTATGGGTGCTTTGAAACACCAGCCTTAGAGTTACCTCTTTTCACCACCCAGATTGCAAAAGTATATTTTCCTCCTAATTTCTGGTGCAGTTCATTGACAGGGAAATGGGAGAAATTCAAGGCATATTCAGAAGCAGACAGGGAATGAGGGATAGCGTGTTGGTATTAGACAGATTCTTGCTGCAAGCAGAAAATAACAGACCTAAATGTACTTGTGTTTAATTCAATATACAAAGGCATTGTCTTCTGTGAATCAAAAAATATATGGATTATATTTCAAATAATGAGAAATCAACATCCATCAATTTTGCTCCTGTGGGATATGTACGCAGGCCAAGGCATTCACTTGAATAGAAACATGGGATAATGTGTGGTTTCAAAAAGGGGAAATAAGTTTGTTAAGGTTATAGATCTCCTTTCGCCACATTCGTGAAATGTTTAGGCTGAACTGAGAACTTCACATCATCTGCGGAAGTGGACTTCGCGAGAAAGAACATGGCGTCAGAAGTGCAGGAAGACTCTCAAAACATGACGTACGCACATGACACCACCTTGTTTTTAAACGGCGAAGACCACTTAGAAAGCTGACTGATGAAGATCAAAGACGACAGCCTTCAATGTGCATGATGCCTTCCCAGAAGCCAAACAAAAAATCACATCGGGGCCTTTGTGTAATATGATGGTAAACAGAGATTAATGAAAGTTTGAAGAAGTTCATATCACAACCAAGGCCCACGGAAGCAAGATTCAAGAAATAAAACTATGCATTTCATTCAGTAATCCAGGTGGAGAAGGTCTCTTTAAAAAAGTGGAATCCATCCTCTGGTCTAGTCAGACTTGCAAGGTAGGATTTGGATCATGACAGTGGGGGGTGGGGGGTGGGAGAAAGCATTTAGGAACCAGAGGAAAGTTATATTTTCTAGAGGATGTACACTGGTACAGATGAGAACTGGAAACACAGTGAATCCAGGACAGATGATCTCTTCAGGACCAGTAGTGTGAGTGGAAATACTGGGAGGGCATAAGGAGGGTGGGATGGAAAGGGGGAACCAATTTCAAGGATCTACATGTGACCTCCTCCCTGGGAGACAGACAACAGAAAAGTGGGTAAAGGGAGATGTGGGACAGAGCAAGATATGACAAAATAATAATTTATCAATTATCAAAAATTCATGAGGGAGGGGGAGGAGAGAGGGAGGGAGGGGAAAAAGAGGAGCTGATGCCAGGGGCTTAGGTGGAGAGCAAATGTTTTGAGAATGATAAGGCAACGAATGTACAAATGTGCTTGACACAATTGATGGATGTATGGGTTGTGATAGGAGTTGTATGAGCCCCTAATAAAATGATTTTTAAAAATAAATTTAAAAAATTAAATGAGAGTTCAAACACACACACACACACACACACACACACAAAGTAGAATAAGGCAAATAAGTCACTTTGAGAACTAAGGGACGCTTGTCCCAAACCATGGAATTTTCAATTGCTTTGCATTTATGTGAAAGATAGACAATGAATAGAGAAGATCAAATGAAAATCAATGTATTTGATTAGAGTATTGGTGACAAATATTGAATGTGCACCATGGACTACTAGAGGAATGAGCAAAGCTGTCTTGGATGGAGTAGAGGAGAATTCTCCAGAGAATGGAGAATGGTGAGACTTCATGGTACATACTTTGGGTAAGTTACCAGGAAGGAAAAGTCCCTGGAGAAGGACAGTGTGCTGGACAAAAGTCCAAATAAAGAGGAAGACCCTGAATGAGATAGGACAGCCCAGCAGCTGCAACAATGGGCTCAACAGAGGGGCTGTTGTGAAGTTGGTCTGGACCAGACAGCATTTCCTTCTGCTGTGCATCATGTCACTCACTAGGAGTCAGACCCAACCTGAAGGGAACTGGCAACAACAGGAAGTCATGTTTCTCCTCTGCATTGTGATTAATACTTTTAACAATGTATTTCTCATAATGCATAGAGTATTTTATTACTTTTCACCAATATCTATGGATATAGACATGACCAGTGAACCTGCACTATGAAGGACGCATAATGTTCCGGTTCAAAGATATGACTGTCTGGTCCTTCGGATGCCAGGCGTCTTTGAAGCACCAAGAAGTAGTTAGTACGAGCTTACACATCACGTACTTCTCTAGCACATTTAAATAATAAAATTTAGGAATGGAATAGTTATAATTTTTACAGCACATAAGAGTTTAATGCTAAGACACTTGTAAATGTAAATTGGTTTTATTATTGGCAGATACAAAGTCAGCTCAAGAAGTGTAGCCATATACAATGCTCTGCTACTCATAGATGAAGGATAATTTTATTTGATTTTTAATTGTGAAATGTGTGGAGGTTTACATTTCAGATGATTAATTCAACAACTGAAACTAGTTATGAAACACCCCAACAGGCTGCTCTGCCTCTCCCTTTGGTTTCAGTACACAGTGCTGTCTTCTCCTTCACGCAAGTTCACACTCGAATGCCTTCTAGCCTATTACTTCCATCTTCTGCCTTGTCCCTGGTTACTATCAAAGTCCTTTTCTTTGGGTATGGAAAAATGTGTTTTATTTTTAAAACAGTGGTCTAATATCATATTTGTTCTTTTGTGATTGACTAACTTCACTCAGCATAATTTTCTCCAAATATATTCATGCCACAAGGTATTTAACAATTTCATCATTATTCTTTAGCAATCTTTAGTAGTCTATTATGTATATACCAAAGTTTACTTACCTCCTCTTCCTCTTCCACAGATGGGCATTTAGGTGTTTCCATCCTCTCGTTATTGTGAATAATGCTGTGATAAAGGTGGATGTACATAGATCTCTTTGTATTATGGCTCTTAACTTCTTTAGGTCATGTACCAAGTCAAAGGAGTGTTAAGTCATATATATTCATAGGTGGGGTAATTTTTACTTTGTTCTGGAAACATTTCATGTTTGGCTTTGTATTATTTATGAGAATAGATATGCTTATTTGGTCAATTTATTGCTATTATGTCTATATATTTCCTTTATATATGTACAAAGAATTTGATGGGCACTTAACAGCATATTTCCTGTACTGGTTAAAAAATCGTCAAACAAACCCTATGCGTTAAAAGTCAAGAACCAATTTTCAAATTCATTATTATCTACTTATTTCTATAAGTAGATAAATTATATATATATCACATTTTATATTATTTATTTTATACAAAGAACATTATGCATTTTGTGATGGATGTTACTAAACTGTTTTATAAATAATATTGTTCTACTAGTAATTCATGATAAAATTTCTAGTATATTACAGCATTTTCATACATTTCTTTGATTATATATTATATATTTCCTCTATATTTTTCATATATACATATACATACATGTACATATGTCATTGAGAGTTACATCAAAGCTGCCTCTGGCAACCTGTGTGTGTGGAGGTCGACTGCTCCCTCGAGTCTTCAGGAAACATCCCTCCAGGTGTCACCGGGTCGTTTTGAACTGACGATTTCTCTTCTAGCAGTCAAGTGCTTCACAGAGTTCATGAGCCAGAGATTCTCGCATACACAAAATAACTATGATGCTTTTTCTTGAAAGAAGGTAGGATTTGATTTGTTTTCTGTTTACTAAACATAAATTACATTCAAACTCTGACCTTCAGAGATAATGTCTGATTCCCTTCGCTTCTACTCTGGGGGTTCAGACACATCTCAGTGAAACATGTACAGAGACCTTCTTGGCAAGTCTTCATCGAAGCTATATTTGTTATGTTTATGTTTTAGTAGTTTAATTTGTAAGGAAATACAGTTATTTTATTTATTTCCCAGCGTCTTTCTTTCACTGACAAGGAAAAGTTTTGTAGAAATTTAAATAGTGTGAATGGAGAATGAGGATTCGATACCTGCCATAGGAATAAATTCACTCTGTTATCCATAATTAAAGCAGACATAGGAATAAGAATTTTTAAATAAATTAAAGTATTGAAGTATATTTATGTTAAGCCTTACTGTATGTAAAGAAGGAAATCTGTGGACTCAGAAATGAAATCCGTCGTGTGGGGGTGACCGCTGCCAACTCATAAGGACACGGCACTTTCTGTTCAAAACTGAAATGTGGAGAAAAGGAGTCAGCAGAAGGTGTAAGATCTGAAACAATGATGATTTATAATTGATCAAGGGTTCACCAGGGTGGAAGGGTGGGGGATGGGTAAAAGAGGAGCTGATACAAAGGACTCAAGTAGGAAGAAAATGTTTAGGAAATGATGGTGGCCACATATGTACAAATGCACTTGATGCAATTGATGTATGGATTGTTAAAGAGCAGTAAGACACTCCCCACCAATAAAATTATTTATTAAAAATTAATTAATTATAAATAAATAAACACTTTCTAAAAAGAAGTGATGCACTAGAACAAAAAATGCTGGAAAGTCTGAAGAGAGATTGGAACCCTCCTGCACTGCTGGTGGGAGTGTAAATTTATACAACTGTGGAAAGAACATTACATCCAACGACTGGGAATAGAAATCTCATAAGATCCAGCAATCCCTCAACTGGATATATATCCTAAAGAAGTACGAATCATAACACAAACAGACATATGCATACACAGGTCCATGTGACAGCGTTCACAATAGCACAAAGGTGAAAATAACCCAAGTGACGATCAGAGGCATGAACAAACAAACTTTGGTACATACAATGTAATAGTATGCTTGACTAACAAACAGTGACGGAACCGTGGAGACTGCCATGGTAGGGGTGGACCTAGAGAAGCTATGCTGAGTGAATTAGCCAATCACAAGAGGAAAATATTCTCAATAGCATGTTCTGAGAAAAATAAAACAAGATAAAATACTTTCGTTCTAAAGGGAACAAACTTTGGAGATTGCCCAGCGGGACAGTGTAAGGGAAGGAAGACAAAACAATGGGCTGGACTGTCACCGAGTGTGACAGAAGTTCGTGGTCCAGAAGATGTGGAAGATAATTCAAGGAGTAGTTGAAAGGTAAATTACTGGGGACTTTATAAGTGGTTTAAATACATTGTGTTTACAATTCAGATAATCAAACCTCTACCTAACTTACAAAAACAAAAAATGTTGTTTTATTTTTAAAGTGGTGTTCCATTTTGTGGTGCATCAATTATCCATTTGCCTTTCCTGTGACTTCAATGGAGAGTCCTGGTGACGTAGTGACTCAGCATCAGGAAACCCCTGCTCTGCTTGGGAGAAAGACAGGGCCTTCTAGGCCTGTAAGGAATTAGAGTCTTGCAAGCCTCCAGCGTGCCTGGGTTTGGAGTAACCCTGTGCATTCCTTCAGTGCTTGCAAGAGCAGCTTTAAAGTGGTTTGAGGTCTTGCTCTACAATATCTACAGAGCAAGGTTATAGAAATTTCAGACATTCAGAAAAAAAGGAAAAAAGGAAAAGAAGGAAAGGTAAAAAAAGAAAAGAAAAAAGAGAAAAAAATTTAGAGTCTCCGAAAGCTCCGAGAGCAGTAAAACCCTGTCCTCTTGGGTTGCTGTAAGGTGGCATTGGTGCCATGGCAGTGAATGAGAGAGCGACTTAAACATTTAATGCTTAAACTATCCTCAAACCCTACACTGCATTCCAGTGTTACCAAGGATGCTTTAGAATGCTGATGTGACATCCTCTGTACTAGCAGGGACACTGTCATAGACCAACCAGGATGGCTGGTTACCCTTTCTATCTTTTATTGTTTTGCCTAATTTTTGTATCAATTTAATAAGGCAATGGGGCATGTTATTTCCTGTGTGTGAAAATAGAATTTTAAAAGGCAAAAAACAATAAAGGAAAGAATTGAATAACAAAAATGTTAGATCGATTCAAAATAATGTCATCTGAAATGTAGGTATTTTATCCTAATGAGTGCAGTCAGTTTGCCATCTCAAGTCAGAGAAAGAAAGAAAAGATTTTACTTAGATGTTATATCAGTGAGGAGACCACAGCAGGGCAAAACAGTATGTCAGATCTTGTATTAAATTAAATTAAACAAAATGTTCCTGTGTAGAGTTAATTTTTCTCAATATGCAATTTTTAAAATGTAGTATTATATTTTTCACAAATAGTATGCCATAGAAATAACATGCACAAGCACATAGTACACAAAGGAGAGTTTTCATAGGAATCTAATTTGTGAATGGGTTATATTGTGTAAAAATGTATAATGTGCGCATATTGGCATGATAATGTCTGATTAAATGCTCAGCTACTAACCAAATACACCAACCACTCCACAGAAGAATGAAGGGGCAGTCTGCTTCCATAAATATTTACTACTTTGGAAACCTTATGAGGCAATTCTATTCCATTTTATAGCATTGCTATGAATAGAATTCACTCATGGGTTTTATATGACACTTCCAATAGACATCCTAATAATATGTAGTATGTGAAGTGTAATAAAAAGATAGACAGATATAATACACAATTACTGATCATAAGGAAGCTGCTATTCTTCTATAAACAACAGATAAATTAGACAAAATATGTGGTGTTACAATAAAAACAAGCATGACACACTAAATGAGTTAATCCATTAAAAACAGTTAAATGATTCTACATTGTATTGACCTAAAATATAGATTCTAAGTATAAAAATTAAATTTTGTAGAACTAGAAGAGAAACTAGAGATCCTCCACATCTTAGAGGACTTCAACATTTATCTCACTACCAGATAAAATTGTGGAAGAACTGGCATGATCGGTGACTAATCATAATGTCCATCTGTTAGTTACATAGTGTTTGTGGAATGAAGAGCTAGCAGCCAAGTCTGCACTTTGTGCAATTACTCACAATTAATATGCTGTGGTAACTGAAATCAGAACCATGTTGTTGGCTGACTGGTGTTAATTAACTGTGGTAAATGAAGCCATACATATTAAAACTGGGCAGAGTGAAAACTATCTGTAGTAAGTACATCATGTGTGAAGCAAAGGGATATTTTTAGTAGAGATTATGCCATAAGAGAAGACATTAGGTGAAAGGAGAAAACAATTTTAGAGGAAAAATATAATTTATGTTGTCCAAATCAGGACTATGCACTAAGTACGGAGTATTAACCCTCAGTATATATGAGGTAATCTCATTTTCTTTGCCTTCTAAATAGGGAGAGTGTTGAGAAAGACTCAAGAGCTTTGAAAGACTATTGGATGCTAAGATGTATAATCATATCAAAGGTTAAGACACAAAATTCAAAATGAATAATGGGCATTAAGGTATTTGCTTTGTAAGCACCATCATGAGAAAAGACATTTATTTTGATGACTCAATACTTTCATCATGATCATAAATGAGAATGTTTATCTATTCATAGTATGTTGAACAGAAAACTCACTGAGGTTGAAATTAGCAGACGATAGCAAGAAATGCAAAGGCTTTCTCATTAGACCATGAAATCGAATAAATTCAACATAAATATCTTAAGGACTCAGACCATAAGAAACAACTGACAAATTGTTCTCAAGTTTGCTCATAAGCATCTTGTGGTATTTCAGAATACAGAATATTTCCTTTCTTTATATCTCAGTGTATATTATGTATATGAACATGCACCCCTATGTACTGTTGATATAAGCTTCAAAGAAGTGGATAATAAAAGGTTTAAGTCTTGGAATAAAAGAGTTTATTCTTTGAAAAAAATGTTTCCATTTTGGAAAACTTTGACTTGAATTCCAGTTCTGAAAACGTCTTCCTAATTTATTCCTTTTACATAAATGAGACTATTGTTAAAAATTTATATATAAGAAAGGGTACCCAACAAAACAGGTTTTTTTTCTATATATTTAAATTTTTTAACAAAACAATCATATCACTTTCAAAATATTCCTCATTACACAATACATTTGTCAAATTGGCGAGTCCATTCTTGGACATGTTTTTCAAAGTCATCTGTTTGGATGGCTGGAAGCACCTCCCTTGTTTTCCTCATTTTTTCCTTCACCTCTTCTATCAGGTCATCAAAGTACTATCCTTTCATGTCCCTCTGCATTTGCAGAAACAAAAAGAAGTCACACAGAGTGAGGTCAGGTGAGTAAGGTACATGAAGCAATTATGTTGTGTGATATATATATATATTTTTTTTTGTTTTGCCAAAAACTGGTGCACTGTGATGAGGTGAGCAGGTGCATTGTCGTGGTGGCAAAATCAGTTCCCATTTGCCACAAATCAGTCCATTTGTGTTGAACAATTTTATGAAATCATTTCAGAACCTCTAAAGAGAAATCTTTAGTAGCAGTCTGACCTAGTGGAATGAACTCCAAATGCAATATCCCCCTCACATAAAAAATCAAAAACACATAAGCATTAGGTGGTTTTGAGTAGGCCCTCCAACAAACTGTGTAAAAGCACATGTGTATGTTAATTAAGTTTGGGTTGTTTATACACCATAGAATTGTTTATATTTTAAAGTTCATGATCAGAAATATGGTATTAAATTGATTTTCTGTTACAGTTTCTCAGGTGATTACAATGAACAGCCTAAACTGAGAACAACTGCTGATAATTTTTAAAGCAAGGCAGTTACTTTGAGGACTAAAGTGTGCCTGACCCACACTCCTAGCATGTTCAATCGCCCATAATGCATGTGAAAGTTGGACATTGTATACGAAAGACCAAAGAAAAATCTATGTATTTGAACTATGGTGTTGGTGAAGAATATTGGAAATACAATGGACTACTAAAGGATAAACATCTATCTTGGAAGAAGTATAGCCAGAATCATCCTTCATAGCAAGAATGGAGAGACTTCATCTCCTGGGTTGGGGAGATTTTATCAGGAGAGACCAGTCCTTGAAGAAGGTCATTATGCTCAGCAAAGTGACCAGGTAGTGAAAGAGAAGAAGGCCCCACACAAGGTAGATTAACAACTAACACCTTGGGGGCAACAATGAGCTCAACCATGATCAAAGAGATGGGGAGGATGGAGCAGGATGGGTAGGTATCTCCTTCTGTTAGTCACAGGGCCACTGGGCGTCGGAATCAGCGTGCCCACACCTAAGAAAAGCTTATGATTCGTGAAGCTAAGGGAAGATGATGAAGACAATAATAATAAGGGACAGTGCAGTTAAACGCCAAAATTCTCTCCTGAATTTTCACTATATGTCCAATCTACCCTCAGCTTATAAAGCTGATCTTGTTATAACTTTCTTTTTACTAAAGCTACAGGATACCTTTCATAAGGCTATTTACTTATGACTATTTAATAAAGTTAAAAAATAAATAGTGACATTGAAAATTAACTCGCATGTCTAGTACAAAAGATTTATTGTTTAAAGCAGTCCAGTCAGAAGACTAATGATGTAATTTGTCCCAGGCTATGCTGATAGACTTGGTTTGGGCAAACACAATATGTCGGTTGACACTGTACCAAGCACATACATTTGTGCAGCCACAGCATACAGTGTTTAGAGGTTAAGGAGTACTTTTTGCCTAGTAAGACTTGAAATCCGTACCTCAGAAGCTTGAAACTGTTAAAGCTTTTCCACATGATTTTTTTTAATTTTACAATTTAGGGAAGAAAAGTAAAGACGGAGACTTTCACTTAGCATGATAACAAAGGCAAGTGTTTTCCCTGTGAGATCTGTATTAGTTGCTGGTAACAATGTGATGAGAGAAACGTGTATCGGTGTTATTCAAATACTTTACATAGCCTTAGATGCATCGTGTGCTTCTTGCTTAGTAAAAGTTTACATAGGGAATTAAGTAAATTAGTCTTTCAGTCCATCCATAAAGATTTGAGACCATCATTCAAAATAGTTTTGGATTGAAAGAGGGAAGAAAGACTTTCATTTAGGACCTTTCCCTCCCCCTTACTAAGTGAATCAGAGGAGAGTTTCATCAGAAGAAATCAAAAGAGCTGGTATGTGAACCTCCCTTAGTTTTCTCAGGATAAGAAAACAATTTACTCTTTGTTGGAAACCTTGGTGGGTTGGAAGTCTGTCTCTCAAAGCTTTGGATCCATTACCTTGTGAATGTGATCCACTAATGAATTGGGGCCTAACAAAGAGAAATCCACTGTTCCATTTCCCCAACTGTCTCTTGGTCCATGTACATCCTCCACAGGAGCACAATGAAGTGCTCTAGACTCTCATTCTTCTCTAGGCTGTCCAAATTCTGTATGTGCCACACGCTTGAATGCCTTGGCACAGTCCACAAAATACAAGGAAACATCTTTCTGGTAGTCTCTGCTTTTAGCCAAGATCCATCAGACATTAGCAATGACATCCTGTATTCTAGCCAAGATCCATCAGACATCAGCAATGACATCCTGTATTCTGCATCCTCTTCTGAAACTGGTCTGAACAGATTCAGACAGCTTCCTCTCTATATACTGCTACAAACGTTCTTAGCTGACCTTGAGCAAAATTCTACTTGCAAGGAATATCAATGATATTGTTCAATATTTCTAATCTTCCTTTCGGTCACCTTTCTTTGGAATGGATACAAATAAATGTCTCTACATGTGTCTAGTGCTTCCTCAGCATGCTGAAATATTTCAATGGGAGCCTTGTTTTTGATTAATTCTTGTAGTGCAACTTGAACTTCTTACTCCATGATCATTGATTTTTGCTCATATGCTATGTCTTAGTCTGGGTTGATTAGAGAAACAAATTCATAGACACTTGTATGTGTATAAGAAAGAACTTTATACACAAGAGCAATTATACATTAAGATAGCATCCCAGCTCAGTTCAGTCCAAGCCCATAAGTCCAATATTAGCCCATATGTCCAGTACCAGTCTATAAATTCCTCTTCTGACTCACGCAATGCATGCAATGATGCCAAATACAGGAAGATCACAGGTCAGTGGATGGAAAGTCTCGCGGATCCAGTAAGAGGCATCTCAGTGCTGGCAGGGGTCTCCACATGGTTTCATCAGCTCCGAGGCTCTGACAGCCATCAGTCTTGTCTCCATGTGGCTTGTCAACAAGAATGTCTCTCTGGTAGTGAGGAGAGAGAAAGTGTGTATTTCAGCCTTCAAGGAGGAATACCAGAGTTCCCAGAATCCTCAGGAGAAAGTTATGCTCACACAGAAGCATCATTGGCTATGACTTGATTAACAGACTAGACTTCACCTCTTCACTCTGAATCTTCTCAAATTGACAAATGATTAATGTATATAACTACTACATGCTGCCTTCTGAAAATGTTGGAATGTCTACTCATTCGTTTGGGTACAGTGACTGTGTACTCTTTCCAACTTATTTTGATTCTTCCTATATGGTTCAATATTTTTCCCAGAGAATCTTTCTATATTGCAACTTGAGGCTTGACTTCTTCTTTAGTTCTTTCAGTTTCTGATATGCTGAGCAAGGTTTGTCTTCTCGAGCGATTCTTTGATATTTTCTTTCAGCTCTTTCACTTCATTCTTTCTTCTGTTTGCCTTAGTTATTCTATGATTAAGGACAAGTTTCAGGATTTCATCTGACACTCAGTTTGATTTTTTTTCCTTCTTATCTTTTTGATGATTGTTTGCTTTCTTCATTTATGATGTTCTTGATGTCCTTTCACAGCTCTGATCAATTTCAGACTGAAGATATTTGTAGAATTCTTCAATTTCTTCATAGCTATCTTCTGTGTTTGGTGCCTCAATTTGAATAATAGTTGTATTGTTGGGTTTCCTTGGAAAAATACAGATATAATCCTATCACAGATTACATTGTACTCCAGAATTGATCTTGAAATGCTATTTTTGACTATGAATGCAACGTTGTTCCTCTTACCATGTCATTGCTGGCATAAAACTATATGACTTTCTGATTCAAAAAGACCAGCACTGGTCCATTCCAGCTCACTAACACATAGGACATCTATCTTTATGCATTCCATTTCCATGTTGAAGACTTCCAATTTTCCTAGATTCATACATTACAAGCTCTGATTATCAGATTATTGCAGCTGTTACTTCTTACCTCTAGTTGTTCCCCATAAGCAAATGAAGATCCCAAGGCTCTACTTGCATAAATTTTACTCCATTTATGTCAGCCTGGTTGACTCTATTTTGAGAAAGAAACTCCCCTTCAGTCCCATTTGGAGTGCCGTCCAATCTGAGGGCCCATCCTCAAGTACTATCTTCAAGTGCTTCTCTTCCATTCATTAGTCCTTCAGTATCTAACAATGTTTCAAAGCTATACATGAGGTTTTCATGGCTACTTCTGAAGTGGGCAGCAGAGGCTTCTTCTTGGTCTGTTCTTAGCTCAGAAGCACCACTGAAACTTTACTTTGGGTGATCAGCTGACGTTTGCAATACCAGTGACATGCCTTCAAGTCTCACAGCAACACCCCAGTTACCACAGTGTGACCAGCTGATAGACAAGCAGTTTGCACAGTAAGGCTCACTAATTACTCTTGTAAGGTTGTTGATTCGGAATGTCCATAGAATATGCTATACATCAAAAAAATAAGTGAAAAACACTTTTAAGACAACTTAGTTAAATTCTGTATATTAATAGTTTTGAAGTAAATTATTTTCAATAATTTAACTTATAACATTTAAAATCTATTTCAGAATTTGCATTCTTAAAAATATGTGTTTCACAGCAGAGGCTTCTTCTTGGGCTTTTTAAGTATTGATGATGGTCTTCTCTTTCTTACTCTTTATTTATATTATTAGCTTCATATTATTATCCTTTCCTTCTTTCCATTTTTTTGTGCTTCTGTTGGATTTCCTAATTTGTGAAGCACAGGTGGGAAGGATGCATAGAGAGAATAGCTGATGCAGTGGTCTATAAGGGATGTGGAGGAGGGTGGGACTGGGGAGGGGAAGGGGACTTGAGGATCAAACAATGGTGCAAGAAGGGGGGAGCACTGGACAGATTGTGGTGCTACAAATAAAAGTGATAACTATGGAAGTGTATGATAGGTCTGTAATATATCAAGAGAGGTACCTCCTACCAAAAAGAAACAAAAGTACATAACATGTCTCAAGTTGAATATACAATTTCCTTTTTTTAATACTGGCTTAAGTGAATATGACTTTTAGAGCTAATTATATTTTTACTCTAAAACACTTTTACCATCTTTTTTGTGTTTTCCTTTTTCTATTTGTTATTAATTTTTAAAAATATATAATTGCAATCAAATAACAGTTAAAGATGCTGGTATCCATCTCATTTCCATGTACAATTGAATCATCTCCTCAATTCCCACAGTCCTTTTAGGATTTAGAAGTTAGAATTGATTTTTATTAGCTTGAATGGAATTATTCTGTCAAGGAGAAGGTCAAAAGATTGAGACAAACTTAATAATTAAGTCAAACTACTAGACTCTGTGTTGGCATCCTGAAAATGAAAGGGAATTTCACAAATCCATAATCCATTGGTTTAAAATATTCACAAAAAACTAAAACCAAAAATACGCGCTGTATGTTTGTAATTGAGCTAGGTTGGGGGTCAGTTGGAAGTGATAGTATTCCTTGGGTGGGGGGGGGGCTTACTACCATGTAGTTAATGCCAATTCCTAGTGACCCTAAAGTGCAGTGATCCTAGACCCAGGAGTTTCTGAGGTTGCAACTCTTTATGGGAGGAAGAAAAGCAGTCGTTCCCCACTGGAGTGAGTAGTGGTTCCAACGGGCAGCTGTGGGATCACAACCCAAGGGGTCACTACTACCCTACAGGACCTGCATGTGGTGCAGGGAATGTGCTAATCTTCTGGCCAAATATTTGCTGGTTGCAGCCCATTCACAGTTGCCTTGGATGAAACACCTGAGCATTACTTTAGAAAAAGCAACCCTTGGAAATCTTATATATTAGAAATAATAGCCATTTTTCAGTTCAACAATTTTCTAAGGGTGGTTCTTGATAGCACATCTGAGGTGATGAGGGTGAGCATGAAATGATCAAGCATCCAGTGCGGCTGTCATTTTTACTCCAGGTTGAAAATGGGAGGCTGTAACAAAGGAAAGCACATCCTGTGAGCACACAACATGAACTTTCTGATTGTAGGCAATGTTTGTCTCCAAGAAAAACTCAGAAATTAAGAAACTGAATTCTCAGGAATAAAAAGGAAGTCTCATCATGTAAGATTGAGTTATAAATTTTATAATTTCTAAATTTGGCAGTGGAAAGGAATGCCTTAAGTTCCCTTCATCTTGGAAAGATAGTATATAACACTCGGAATTCTTCCTAATTTGGTGAATGAAAAGTGTCAAGATTTGTAACATAGTGGAAAAAGTTCCCAAACTTACATAAATTTCAGAAACGATACAGTCTGGATGATTGTCATAGATTGGCCCTTCCAATGATATGCTGGAGCCGAGGCGATTGTCCCAGCCTCTTTCAACTTCACTGGATGGAGATGAACGTATTTGAGGTTATGAGACCCGTTTTTTATTAGGTTCATTATTAAGTGCTGGGAAAACAAATGTGCTTGACATAACTGTGCCAGGGTTTGATGTCTAAACTTTGTGTGGCAGGCATTATAACTTTGCGTAGCTTATTAATTCTCCAGCCCCATAAGTATGGCACAAATAAGAGAGTGGTGATTGAATAATCCAATTTCTGATTCCTTTAAGTAACTTTCTTCTTCAGGGCGGTAAATATGACTGGAGCTTCAGCCCCTCTCTGAATCTCAGGACTAGGTGTCTGTGTAAACTCTTCTCTAATGCATGCTGAATGTGATTTAAAGTGGAGATCTACTTCTGATTTTAATTCCTTTGGATTTTATTTTGCAAAGATTTAATTTTGTTGATTTAACTAGGTCTAGAAAACTTAATAATCAGAGAATTTATCTTTGAATTTGTTGGCATTTTATTATTGAATGTGTTCCAGCTGCCCTAGAATCTCAGTTCAGAGTCTCTGTTGCGCTCTATTGGGCGATATGGATGTACATAAACTGGGAAGAGAAAGAGATTTGGGAAAACATTTTAGTTGCACATTTGGAAGCTCTTTGACACAAATTTTAAAGTGCCCAATAATTATGCAAAAGGACCATCAAAAGAGCAGTTACATGTGTTGAAGAGTTGGTAGAGACTCTCATGCAGTGGCTAGCAGACCATCATGATGGGTTTGTCAGTGTTCTTCATGATAAGGTTACACTGATTGAACATAAGCATTATAATTCTGCCGAAAGTTCAGAAGGATTACAAATCCTAAGAACCTTGAGGAGAGAACATATTAGGTTTCATTTTTCTTTGAGGTACTTGTGTAGGTCTCCCTGGAATGAAGTATGGATTAATAAACTGGGTGTTCTCTCCAATTTAAGATTTTGTGACATTAAAATTTGCACAAATGCTTCTTTTTGTCTTATCCATATCAGCCAATGTTTCCTCCACCCATCTTCCACTAGCTGAGGGTGATTGAAATGGCCCTATTTGAAATCTCCTTAGCATGACACTCACACCTGAATTTATAATGCATGGAAATGACATGTTTATGCAACGCTCCTCAACTGGAAAGCAGGTCCTTGTTTCACCTGCAATGTCTCTCTCGGGGCCTGACAGGACCTGACAAAATAGGCTCTCAATAGCTCTTTACAAAAGTGATTAAGCTTATATTATGAATATCCGCTGAGCAAGAATAGTACATAAACAGGCACACACTGCATAATATTTGTTCAGGGGCCATGTGGGTGCATATTTATCTATGGTTCCATAAGGTTGTCTTATTGTTTTAGAGAAAAGGTAGCTCAACTTCTGTGCGTTCTTTTCCCACAAAGCCGGAAGAGCAATAGATCTGTGTTGAAAGAACTACAGCCAGAGTGCTCCTTAGAACAAGGGTGGTGAAACTTCCCCTCACATATTTTGGACACATGTGGTCCAACTAAATCAATCCCTGAAAACAAGATTGTGTTAGGTAAAGTGGAAGGTCAGCGAAATGAGGAAGAACCTCTAGGAGATGGATTGACATAGTGGCTGCAACAAGAAACTCAAACAGAAGGATTTTAGGGATAGCACTGGACCTGGTGGTGTTTTCTCTGCTGCAGCTAGGTAGGGTCGCTATAAGTTGGAACTGAATAGACAACACCAAGCAATAACACCAACAATATCATTTTAAAATATCAAATCAATAAGGATATCAATAACCATTAATATTATAAGGAAAATTATTTTATATATTTTAAAATGGAACAAAAACTGAATTAAAATGGTATGTATTTTAATACATTACTTTCTCTAAAAATGTTTATTGTAGCATAAAATCAGGTGATTTGAATAGGTACATTTGAGTAGCACATCTTATTCTAGGACTAAGCATAATTTTCATCTAAAACCATTGACTGCCAAGAGATTGCTAGGAGATCCTAGACATGATAAGGTTAGTATGGAACATGTATTTCTCTGATGTGCTTATGACACCTTGGGAATTATTAAAACTGTAATGTGTTTGGAAATGAGTCCATGTAATCTTTTAGTATCATATTTCTATGAAGGTTTTTAAATCCTGAATCAAATTATTGCTTTTACTATTTGATAGTATTTCCCATTCCTAATTTTCCCCAATATTTCCTCTAAATTAGAATGAGCCATGGAGCTATAGAATATCTATTACTTGTATTTTACATGATAGTGTGTTCAGTATGTATGCATCCATTATAAATTTCCATTAAATAAATCACTTCTATTAGAATAAGATCTGATATTTTTGTTAGGTGCCCCAATGCATCAATACTTCTTCACTCTTCCTTATTCCAGGTCCAGCTTTCACGTGCAGCCCAGGCAACCAAAATACCATGGCTGCTTCAGGTGCACCTTAATCCCAAACACACTTGCTTTTCAACATTTTAAGGAGGTTTAGTGCAGCAGACTGACTCAATGCAGTGAGCCATTTGATCTCTTGAGGAATTTGCCACAAAAACCTTGTCAATAACAATGGACTATTGTCAGGGGCATCTTTACAACTCCTTACCTACTTTACTAGAAGGTGTGATTAAAGACTTCATTCTTGGTTTCCCTTGAGGTGGGGGATTGCCAGCTAAAAACACCCATACCTCCATGAAAGCCATTTCTCCGTGTTTAAGGGTAATCTGGGACACAGAAACCTGAGGACTGTCGGAAGGGCACATGCAAGATCTCTGTGTGAAGTGACAGAGGCAAACCAAGCCAGATACACCAGCGACTATGGGGTGAAGGCTCACAGCAGCACCACTGACACGATGGCATACCATCTCCTCATCTGGCCTGGAACTATGGAATGGTAAGGCAGAGCTACAAGAAGGCTGGCTTCCTAGTCCATGGTGGCAAAGGCCAAGGTATCACATGGATGAGAAGCTGAGACCCAGGGAGAGACTTGGCTGCTGGCTGAGAAGGTCAATGACTGTATCTTTGCTATTTGCTGATTGTGGCTTGTGGTGACCAATAAACTTTCCTAATAAACTTCTTTAATGGTGAGTATTGTCTGTGAGTTCTGTATAACCACTGCAACAAATATTAGCACCTACATGAAAAAGTAGATCGTGCTGTTTGAGAAAACTTATCATAGGGTCTAGTGGATATTTGGGACAGAAAAGCAAAGCTTACATTTTTCTAGCCCGTATGTTACCGTTAGAAAACTCGTCAGAAAATGTATACTTCTCTGGCCATATGCAAAATACTGGGATCAGGCACTGGACAATAAAATAACAAATTAGTGCTCCCTCAAAGAAATGCGCACTGCGAGATGATAAGATTATAGAACAAGTAAAACAGGCTTCCTCATGGAGAATGTCATCTCACAGGCAGTATTTAGTGTGCAGGGGAGCAGCCCACTTACCCACCCCACGTCAGAGGAAGAAAGAGGTGCTTTTATTTAGAAGAAAGTACACCAGAAACCCCAGCTGAGCAAAAGAGACTTTCTTTGGATGTCCTAGTTGAAATATGATATGTACAGCATTTATACTTTTGGCTTTGAAATGTACACTTTGGAGAGTCAGATATAGATGCTTTACATTCACTCTGGTTTCAGGGCAACCATGGGAAACAGCTGTTGACCATGAGCAAGAACATAGAAAAATAAGATTCATTAAGATTTAGGCCCATCTCAGGATGTCTTGACTAAGGAGATAGCAGAGCCTGACTTTAAGTCACTAACACGCAGATAAATAAGAGAAGATTCTCAGTGTTATTTGGCCCTTTTAGGGAGGGATATCTCTATCCAACCTGTCTGCTTTTGAGCAATGTCATAATTTATAAGAATTCTAGAGACTGTATTAGCTACCGTAGGGTAACTGCACTTTGTAAGGGGGATTTGTCTAACTACGTTAAGGAAAATAACTTGGATTAACAAGACTTCAGACTCTCTCCTTGATTTGCCAACCAAGAAACATGTTGTCATAAACTGGTAAACTTTATCCATTCCCACCCTGTCCCTTGCTTTCTAGGGCCCTAAATAAAAATAGCATGCCCAAAGAGACACACTCCTATAAACATTCTTACATAACTTCCTGTTTTAATACATAGTAACAGAAAAAGAACACTTATGTAATGAAAGCAAGGGCGAGGTTGTTGATGACCTTCAGGGAGTAGTTAAATATGAGAGAACTGGCTTCCCAGAAGCAGATTTGGAGTCTTATTGGTGAGGTCAGTGGAGCAGTACATGCTGGTACAGTCTGGCTTAATAGGCGTGCTTCCTAATCTCCAACTGCTACATACTGTCCAGTTCCATTTATTTTTTTTAATGAAATGAAAATATTATAGAAATGGAGAACAAATTATTTTGATATGGTGGAAGAGAGTGTGGTTATAAAACGATTGAAGGAGAGATCTTGGGGGAGATGGAGGTTGCTTTGGTTTCGGCATGTTTACTTGTGGGATTGTGAGTGCCACACTGTCTTGGCAAGGAACAGAAAACAATTTAAAGAGCGACATTCAATACTTATGAAGGTGTGAGCGAATCGGATCAGAAATGTGATAAAGGACATTCGTTCTGTGAAAAAAAATAAAGGCAATCTATTATCCAGTTAATTATGAAAGTACTCTATCCTGTCAAGTTAAATATGAAATTACTCTATGATCCACCACTTGCATTCCTGGATATTTGTTATAGAAGAAAAATTATATTCATGATAAACCCTGTACATGAGGGCTCACAGAAATGGTATTTGTAAGCTCCTCAGATCTTACAGAAAGCAGCCTGTGGTAGTTACATAATCAAGTGTCAATTTGGGACTGGAGAGGATTAAGAGCGAAGGGGTGGAGCCTAGTCTGTCAATCTGGTCTAGCCCGTGAGGGCTCTGTGTGGGTATAGCCTTCTGAGAATTCTGGGAACTCTTGTATTTCCTCCTTGGAGGCAAGAGACACTCTCTCTCTAGTCTCGCTCCCTGAGAGATGCTCTACTGACAAGACACATGGCACTAGGTCCTCAGAGCTGGAGAAGTCACATGGACCTACCCTGATACAACCAGACCTCTGGAGTCAGAAAAGCCACGTAGAGACCCCTGTCAGTGTTGAGATGCTGACACCACCACTGAATTCTCAAGACTTCCAACTTACTGCCCTGTGATCCTCCTGCATTTTACATCATTACATATATTTCATGAGTCTGAAGAGGACTTTATAGACTAGTATCAGACATACTGGCTAATATTGGACTTATGGACTTGATCTGGACTGGGCTGGGAGGTTTTCTCAATATTCAATTGTTCTGGCATATAAATCTCTTTCTTATATACATATGAGTGTCTATGAATTTGTTTCTCTAGTCTATGCAGACTAGCATACAACCCAAATTTTCTTCAATCAGTGAATGGTTAAACACGCTATGGGAGATCTATATCTTGAGTCCAAAGTAAAGAATGAACTATTGTTGGATGCTACAATTCAAAGAATGACTTACTCTGACTGAAAGTAGATTGTTTTTCAATATTGCATATAGTGTGAATCCATTTATTAAAAAAACGAAATGCTCAAATTAAAGAAACGGAGGACAAATGTGAGTTGTGTGTATGATATAGATTGTTTATAACAGAAGCTGCAGGAATGATCCTTGTGGCACTAGAATTGTTCTGTATATGAAAACTTTCATGTTCCCATGATCCACATAAAATCTAGTTTCATAGAACTACACTCACTGAAAATCACAAGTGAAAGAGGAAGCCGAAGTAAAATTAATGCCTGAGGTTAGAATGATAGAATCAGAAACTATGAAAGGTGTCAGCCTTTATCCTTCTTGACTAGTAAGTGGCTACTCTGTGAGACATACAGAAACTGTATTATTTATGACAAACATAGCAATAGTTAGAGTAAAATTATAACACTAATAGTTCCTAAGCCCTAGATTTTTAGAGTAAAATGATGAAGATGATATAATACCTGTACCATACAGAATCACACAACAAACAAATTTACAGCCACAGGATTCTGAAATTAGGGTCATTGAATTCTTGGAGAATAGAATAAGTCCTTTTGTTTTGTGTTTGAGTGGCAGTAACTCTTCCTTGAGTGGAGGAGAAGGCCTTTAATGATGGAATTACTTTAGAGAAAGAACATTCTGACTTCATCAGATGGGTCAGAAAAAAAGGCTGACAGTACTTCTAACTTCAAAAATGTTGGAATAAATGAGAGAATATTATGCAAACTTCCATAAAAAGATTGTCAATTACTTATTTATAGAATTTTTGTCCCTCAAAAACATGATAAAAGCATATAGAATCATCCATATATTTGATCCAGATTATTAAGAATCCTAAATGCTCTGTGTTGTGAGCATACATTAAAATTAGACATTACTAGACAGTGAGCCTGAAGAGGACAGTCATGAACTAGCACAAGAGATACCGCCTAAGGTGTAAGGGGAACTGCCAAAACGTCTGCAAAACCAGGCATGAATGTCAGAAGGGCCACGGAACAGATGTATAAGCAGCTGAATGAAGCGACAGGACAAACTCTCTCAGCTTGCAGCGATCCACTCCCGCTTCTCCCTATACTTTCTCCTCATTGAGTTTCTCGGGCCCAGAAGCATACAGGCAGCCTTCCCTTGCGGAAGGCTCTCAGCATGAGGCAATCCCACTGGCTTCTCCCTGCACTTCGTGGCTGTTGAGTTCTGGGGAGACCCAAAGTCGCCATGTCCCATTATTGATGGAAGTGCTGTAACCACAGGCCCAGACCCAAGGACCTTCCTTGCAAGATGCTAATCTTCCTTCCAGTTGTTGACACGGCATTAACTTAGATTGGTAACATTGACCCTTTTGTTTAATATTTGCTTTAGTGCTTATGACATTGGAAGGTGTGACTTCTTCCTTTGGGAGCTGATTAGAGCCCCTCCTGTATGAGGTGTTCTACTAAAAACTTGTGTTGAGCGGGAATATTGGGTTTATGCTTTTACCTTCATCCTTATGAACATGTATAACTATTGAGTGCAATGAATAAAGCCTGAAAGTCACAAAGACCATTTGATGTTTCTGTATCTCTTAGGAAAGTGGGTTTAAACAGTATTATGGGTTTTGGCATTTCATCCATTTATCTATCCATCCTAATTTATTGTATTGCTGATACTTCAGACATTTTAGATACAATAAAGTGGTTTTAGTTTTATTAGTCCAAGACGGTTGTTGAAACACAGACAGCTAATAAGCAATTATAATACATGGCTAAAACGTATTATGTAGTTATATGTAATGCAAAGATAAGTAATTATGAAGAAGATTTTTAAGAAGAAAAAGACTGACAGCAAATACATGGGAAACAGTTATGAGAACAAAGGATCTAGCCCTAGACTAAAGAGAGCCTGAAAACATGTAGTTTGGGGGGAAGAGGTAATATGAAGACTGTTTCCAAAGGGATATTTGAAAAAGTGTCCGGTTTGTGGCTGCTTGGAGACAGCACATTTTGGTAGTATATATTGTTTAGTAATTAAGCCTGATTGTCTTTGAGTTTTTATCAGACGCTGAGTGCCTTGTCTGTGGCGAGCACAGTGCAAAATGAGAAGTGAAAATGTGATGGGAACCGAGAGGAAACCACACAGCTACTGCTCTGCAAGGGCTCGTGGTCCAGTAAGAAACCTGGCCCTGAACATACACTTACCCTGCCCCCCATCCTTGGGGTCCACATCCATGGACTCAGCCAACTGTGGATGGAACATCGACGTGTGGGTGGCAATTACGTGTCAAAGCAATTCCTCAAAGGCTAAGAGGTAGAAGGGTAAGTGCTATGGACACAGCATTTACATCCCATTGGAAATTACAAGTAATTTAATTAAAAATAAAAAATGAACACCTCACTGTCATTGAGCCAAAGCTGACTCAGTGACACTGTAGAACAGGGTAGAACTGCCCCCTTACATAATCTGGCATCAATTTGAGGATTCAGAGTGAAGGCGTGGAGTCTAGCCTGTCAATCAGATCACAGTTTGATGATCTCATTTGGAGGTGCTAAGGAGATAAATAGTTCACTGGAGAAGGGCAACATGCTCACTCCCTGTGAGGCATTTTTGTTGACAAGTCACATGGAGACAGGCTAATGGCAGCCAGAGTCTTGGAGCTGGAAAAGGCACAGGAAGACCCCTGCCAGTGCGGAGATGCTTACACGGCCACTGAATCCACAAGACTTTCCACCCATGGGCCTGTGATCATCCTGCATTTGGCATCATTGCATGTGTTTTGTGAATGTGAAGAGGTCTTTACATATTGGAATCAGACACATGGACTATACTGGACTTATGGACTTGGTGTGGACCAGGCTGGGATGTTTCCTCAATATTCAATTGCTCTTATATCTAAAGCTATTTCTTAAACAATAAATAAAATGATAAGAAAGGTAGAGTTGAGTACTCAGGAATAGAAACACAAGGTAAGGAAAGGTACCAAGGACCCACAATTCATATTCCCCACCCTGCCACCCCTAAGACTTGGAAAGAAAGTCTCTGAAAGTAATGTGAAACCATACTGAAGTGATGGGTGATTAAGGAATTTGGCCCCTTAGTAATAGCTTGCATTTTGCTCATTTTTTAAAACTTGGTGTTGAGTAGATAAACATGCGATAATTACATCATTTTATCATGTACAATCCTGTGATTGTGATTAAATTCATGCAGTAAGGCAATCATTCTCCATCGCCTTTTCTGAGTTGTTCTTCCTCCATTATTTTAATTTTAATCAAAATTGTTTCTGATAAGTTACTTAATAAAAAACACGTTGATACAATTTTAATATATGCATGCCCTCTCTCCCATTGAACAAAATTCAAATATTAAAGTATTAGCACAAGTGTCTGGCAGGAATAATATATATTTTTAAAACATGAAAACATTCACACCAAAAAGTATGTCAGAAAGTTCTGCTTTTAGTGTTTTTGTTGTTTTCTACCCTAGCCCTAACCGTAACCGTAACCGTAACCCTAACCCTAACCCTAACCCTAAGCTCTTGTTTTAATACATAAAGTTGTTGCTGGTAGGTGATGTCAAATTTCTTCTGACTCATAGTGACTCTTTTTACAACAGGAGAAAAAAATGCCACCAGAGCAGCAGTCTTCACAATAATCCCTCTGAGACCTTTATGGCAGCCACTGTGTCCATTTGTCTCATTGAGAGTCTTCCTCCTTTTTGATCTCTCCATTATTAAGCTTAATAGTCTCCTCCAGAGATGGATGACTTCTGATGAATACCCATCATACATTAAACAATGTTTCCCTATTCTCACATCTAAGAAATGTCTCCTCTGTCTGTACTTCTTCCAAAACACATTTGTTCATTCTGACAGTTTATACTATGATCAATATTCTTCACCAACATCATAATTCAAGTACTTCAATTTTCTTCGGTCTTCCTTTTTCACTGTCCAAATTTCAGATGCATATGAGGTGATTAGGGAGGAGAAATGGCTTGGATCAGGCAACTTATTCTTCAAAGTGACGGGTTTTATTTTTTGCACTTCAGAGATATTTTTCGGCAGAGTTGTCAAATCCAGTACGTGTGTGATTTTCTGGCTATTGCTTCCGTTGGTGTTGATTGTGGATCCACGTATAAAAAAGTCCTTGGCATCTTCAGCATTTTCTGTTCATTATGATATTGATTATTAGTCTATTGGTATTTTTTCCCTTTATGTTGTGGTATAACCCATATTGAAGGCTTTAATAGTTGATCTACATGAATAAGTGCTTCAAACTCTCTTCACTTAGAACAAATAAGGTTATGTCATCTGCATATCACAAATACTTCATGAATCTTCCTCAAATTTGACACAACCTTCTTTTTAATTTAGTCCAACATCTTGGATTATTTGCTCAGCATCAGGTAGAATAAATATTGTAAAGTCTACCTGACACCTTCTTGATTTTATATCAGGCGACATTTCTTTGCTTTTAGAATGCGGGCCTCTTGGTGTATGTAAGTGACCACAGTAGCCCAATTAATTGTGTTGAAGTTCCTATTATTTACAATTTTATCTATAATTTATCATGACCCACACAGTTGAAATCCACAGCATATTCAGTGAAACAAAAACAAACATCCATTTGTGTTCTCTGCTTTCAGCAGTCGCTATCCCTTGATATTTTGTTTTTGGATTCCAAAGAGAGGCAGAGAAAAAGAGGGAGACTCTCAGCAAGATGGATTTCCATGGTGGCTGGAACACCATTCTAAACAGGAGAACAATCACAAGGATGACACAGGACTAGCTTGTGCCCCATCCTGTGTGCCCCATCCTGTCACACACAAGGCTGCTAAATGGCACCTATCAGAAATAACTACTATATGTTATCTAGATATGACTTCCAGAAAAATACAGGAGTATCATAAATTGGGGGGGGGGGACAAGTAAGGAAAATGCCAGGAAAGTTGCAGAGAGCATGTCTTTCGTTCTTTTTTCTCCTCGTCATGCTGGTGCACTTGTCCATTTGTCAAGAAGAGCAAGAGCTGTCCTACAAGAATTTGTGATGCCTCTTCTCAGCCAGTCAGGCTGTCAAGTCTCCTCTGTTCCTCAGCCTGTGGTTTCTGGCCTCGCTGGTTAAGGGTTGCGAAGCTCCTTTAGCTCTGTTAAAGGTCCACATGGCACCCTCCTGAGCCAGCCTGCCTGCAAAGCATACTCCTGAAAGCACTCAGCTTCCCTGATTCTGAGGCCCAGCAACTCCATCCCATGGTCTGGCGGCTGTGGCCTCCAGCACCACCAGCTCTCCTGTTGGGATTTCTTCACTGGCTCGTAGCTCTTGTCGGTGTTTGTGAGCTTCTCTCTCTTCTGTTTCTGAGAAAGCTCACTTTCTACCTGTGGGGATGGCAAAACTGATTCTAAAACTGGAATCATCTACACCTGATTCATGTGCTTCCACCGTCATTTGGTGAATGATACAGAGACAGAAGAATCCTACCAAGTAATATTGCTTCTCCCTCACCCTTAATGAATCACAAATAGTGCAAACATAGCTTGTGAATACACTGGGAAGCCAATATTTAGGTGAAACCTCTTTACTGCCTTGGTTGTGAGCCGAAGCTGCACTATTTCAGAGGTAAGCATGTATATACCAGTGGAGTTGCTCTGCGTCAGAATGTACTCAAATGTAACCTTAGGGACTGTTGGGGTCATATACTCACATGAAATTCTGCTTTCACACTTTGACTGTCACTTAATGTCATGCACCATTGACAATTGTATTTAAAACCTTCAGGTAGAGAAGACTTGTTTCTCTGTCACAACTGTTATCCCTCATCAGACCAATCATTCATCAAAGTGCTTGACACTAACAGCTGCTTTCAAAGCCCATTTAAGGAGTACTGATTTTAGTCAATACACTGCAAAAATCCCCTAGAATTGTATAGTCTATATTTGTTAGAGGCCAACAGAATGAAGATAAAATGTCATAAAACTTTGAGTGGCATGTCTTTTGAAATAGACTTGTGACAACCTATTTCTTCTCAAAAGGAAACCGAAGAATTGCCTTCAGTCAAATCACATTTTTTCCCCTCGGATTATAGCTTTTTAATATATTCTATGAATTCAATTAGAACACACAAAAATAAATGAGAATCTGTAGTTAATACATGTAATAGCTCTATCCCAGAATTAAGGTCGCAAAACTTACTAGCCCAGCCCACAAGATGCCTACGACTCATGAGCATCAATCATTTACGGCAATGTCACTGTACTTAGGTGATTTTCAAAGTAAATGATTTTTTTATTTAGAAATAGCCTCATGATAATACACAATGGGAATTTTTTTAAAAAGAAAATAATTTCATAGTTTTACCCAAAGGTATCCAGAGACTACTACTTTCACATCAGGTATTTTTCCCCCGTTTGAACATTTTTTACATGACTTTGTTCATACAATTAATTTTATCTTATGTTTCATTTTTATATTTAATACCATGTTAGTATTGTTTATTTCAATAAAATTTAAAATTATTGACATTATGGCTATATATATACAAGGGAATACCCCCCCAAAAAAGGAATTTGTGCCCCAAAACTATGTATTTAATTTTTTTAAAGCAACCTAATCACCTTCAAAGTACTCACCGTTATACTTAACACATTGTCAAATCTGCAATTCCATTCTTGGAGATATTTTTCAAACTCATCTGTTTAGGTGGTGACATCACCTCCCTCATTTGTGTCTTCACCTCTTCTATGTCATAAAGTCACTGTCCTTTCATGGTCCTCTTCAATTCTAGAAAAAATAACAAGTCACATGGAGTGAGGTCAGTTCAGTAAGGTGTGTGGGGCAAGAGAGGCATGCTGTTTTTTGCCAAAAACTTGTGCATTGAGTTGGCTGCATGAGTGGGTGCATTGTGGTGGTGGCAAACCCAGTCCCCTGTCTGCCATAAATCAGGCCTTCTTTGTCACACAATCTTATGAAATCATTTCAGAACCTCAAAATAGAAAGTTTGATTATAGCACTCTGATCTGGTGGAACAAACTCCAAATGCACTGTCCCCAACACATTAAAAAAAAAAAAGAAACCAAATGAGCATCCTCTCCGTTTTTTATTTCACTTAATGAGCTATTTTTGAGCAAGGTGACAATGGCATCTTCCACTGGATTGATTGATTGATGTTTACTTTTGGGTTCATAAGAATAACACCATGTTTCATCACCAGTAATCACCTTGTAAAAAAAATCTGTGTCACTTTGGAGCTGTTCTTTCAAAGCACAGTATGTGCCCACTCGATGCTCTTTTGTCTGGTCAATCAGAACCCGAAGCACAAATTTCACAGTGACCTTTCTCATTCCCAAATCTTCTTTTTTTAAATTGTTTTATTGGGGGTTCATACAACTCTTATCGCAATCCATACATGCTTTACTGTGTAAAGCACCTTTGTACATTCATTGCTCTCATCATTCTCAAAACATTTGCTCTCCACTTAGCCCCTGGTATCAGCTCCTCATTTTCCCCCACCTCCCTGCTCTCCCCTGCCTCATAAACCCTTGATAATTTATAAATTATTATTTTGTCATATCTTGCCCTGTCCAATGTCTCCCTTCAAGCACTTTTCTGTTATCTGTCCCCCAGGGAGGAGGTCACATGTAGATCCTTGTACACATGTGCCTCTTTCCAATCTACCCTCCCTCTATGTTTCCAGTATCGCCACTCACATAACTGGTCCTGAAGGGATCATCTGCCCTGGATTCCCTGTGTTTCTGGTTCCTATCTGTACCGGTATACATCCTCTGGTCTAGGCAGACTTGCAAGGTAGATTTGGGATCATGGTAGTGGAGGGGAGGAGAGAGGAAGCATTTAGGAACTAGAGGAAAGTTGTATTTTTCATTGTCCCTACATCACATTGTCTGGCTCATCTCCTCCCCAAGAGCCCTCTCCAATGGGATCTCCAGGGGCTTCCAAATGGACTTTGGGTCTCCACTCTGTACTCCCCTCCTTATTCACTATGGTAATATTTTTTGTTCTGATGATGCCTGATACCTGATCCCTTCACCACCTCGTGATCGCACAGGCTTGTGTGCTTCCTCCATGTGGGATTTGTTCCTTCTGAGTTAGATGAATGCTTGTTTACCTTCAAGCCGTTAAGACCCCAGATGCTATATCTTTTGATAGCCGGGCACCATCAGCTTTCTTCACCACATTTGCTTATTCATCCGCTTTGTCTTCAGCAGTTGTGTCAGGAAGGTGAGTAACAGAGTGCCAATTTAATAGAAGAAATTATTCTTGCATTGAGGGAGTACTTGAGTGGAGACCCAATGTCCTTCTGCTACCTTAGTACTAAACTTACAAATATATGCACATAGATCTATTCCCCATCCTCATATATAAATATATTTGCATATATACATGTCTTTATCTAGATCCCTATAAACGCCCTTTGCCTCCTCTATTTCCATTGACTTTCCTCCTGCCCCACTATCATGCTCAGTCCCCACCAGGGTTTCAATAATTCTTCTGTGTTACATTACCCTTGATCATGCCCTACCAGGCCTCGCACACCCTCCTCACCGCCAATTTGGATCACTTGTTTTTCCCTTGTCCCTGGGTTTGTTAACACCACTGCCTTTCCCCCCACCTTCCCTTCTCCAATTCCCCCCCCAACCAGAAACATCAGTCCTGTTGTTTTCTCCTCCAGATTGTTTATTCAGCCTATCTTATTTATACAGACCTAAGGAGATAATAAAATGCACAAAAACAAGACAGAACAAAACCAAGCAACAATATGCAACAAAACAACAACAACAAACCAATGACAACAAAACAAGAATGAAAAGCTTGTAGTTAGTTCAAGGATGATTTGTTGGCCTTCAGGGGTGTTTTCCAGTGAAGTCTGTGTTGGAGCACCACACCCTGGCTCCAAAGTCCACCTTCAGCATTCCCTGGGGACCTCGCCCCTCCATTCCCTTGCTGTTCTGTTGCACCCTCTTAGTGTTTTGCCTCAGTGTGGCAGGATCAGATCACGTGCAATTCCCACAATGTGTCTCCAGTGTTGTCTCTGTAGGTCTGTGGGTCAGTAAGGGATGCCATGTCTCATAGTGGGGCTGGCCATGTGGTCCTCTCTACTGACTGGCTGCTCTAACCAGGAACATCGTCCTCAAGGCCTGGTGGGCCAGGATGTGCTCCACTCTCTCCCCCTTCCCCTTCATCAGCACCCATGTGCTTTAATGAGTTATGTTCCTCTCCCAGAGCTGCAGCTTCAATGCTGTCTTTTGAAATACATCTTCTGGGGGGAGTGGCAGGTGTCCACTTAGTAGTTGGGATTGGGGCCAGCCCCCCAGACCTCTCCACTGGTTCCCTACTCCACGCCGGGAAGTTGCATTCACATCTTAGAGAACTGGGTTGAAGTCTGGTCCCTTTTTCCCTGTGGAAATATAAACTATACCCTCCCCTTGGGTGGGTTAGTGCCCTGTGCACCTGCTACCCAATTTCTTTTTTATTATTTTTATTTCCTTTCCCCACCTCCTTTTCAGTTGTCTACCATGTGTATTCCTGTAGTTGATCTGGTCCCTGCCATATTACCTGGTCCTCACCCCAGGAATGTTTGTATATAGTAGCTTTTTTCCTATGAGGCTTTTACCTTTATTTATTTAAGTACAGAAGATTCAAGCTGTACTTGTCCTTTTGTGCTTGACTTACTTCACTTAGCATGATTTCCTCCAATTCTTCCCATGCAGCAATGTGCTTCATACGTTCATCACTGATTTTTAGCGATGCGTAGTACTCCATTGTATGTACTCCATTGTATGCACTACAGTTTTTTAATCCAATCATCAGTTGATGGAAATTTGGGTTGCTTCCAACTCGTTGCAATGTTAGGTGGTACCTTATTGTTGTTTTAATTTGCATTTCTCTTATGGCTAAAGATCAGGAACATTTTCTCACATATTTGTTGCCCATTTGGATTTCTGCCCCTGTGAAACTTCTGTTCAGGTCCTTTGCCCACCTCTCAAGTGGGCAATTGATTTTTTTCTTTTTGGAAGCTCGCAGAGTATTGTAGGTTTTCATAATAAGGCCTTTATCTGATGTGTCATTGCTAAAGATGTTTTCCCAGTCCATGGACTCTCTTATTACACTCCTGGGTAATTCTTTTAATGTACACAGGTGTTTTATCTTCAGTATCTCCCACTTGCCTCCTATGTGTTTGTGTCCTTCCCTATTTCTGATAGACTATGTATTCCCTGTGCCAAAGATCTCAAGTTGGTCCCAATTCCCTCATTGATGGCCATAATAGTTTGGGGTTTAACTTCAAGGTCTGTGATCCACCTCGAGTTTATTTTTGTGGATGGAGTGAGATTAGGGTCTTATTTCATTTTTCTGCAGGTAAATATTCATTTTGTCCAGCACCACTTGTTAAAGAAGGCATCTGCTTCCCATTTGATATTTTTGGGACCCTTATAAAAAATCAGTTGTCTGTATGCTGATGATTTTATTTCTGGGTTTTCAGTTCTTTTCCATTGGTCTGAGTATCTGTCATTGCACCAATACCATGTGGTTTGGACAACTGTGGCTGTATAGTATGTGCTAAAGTCAGGTAAAGCAAGCCTTCCCACTGTTTCCTTCTTCTTGAGGAGTTCTCTGCTAATTCTGGGCTTCTTCCCTCTCCATATGGAGTTGGTAATCAGATTTTCCATTTCTTTGAAGAAAGATGAGGGTAATTTTATTGGGATTGCATTAAACTTATACAGTGCCTTTGGCAGAACTGTCATCTTGACTATATTGGGTCTTATAACCCACAAGCATGGGATATCTATCCTTCTATTTGTTGAGGTCTTCTTTGTTTCTTGTGATAGCATTCTGTAGTTTTCCCCATATACAACTTTTGTTCTTTTAGTCCGGTATATCCCTAGATATTTCAATTTGTGTTTGGCTATTGTGAAGGGCACCACTTTCTTGATCTCCTCTTCTGTGGTCTTATCCGATGTGTATAACAGTCCGATGGACTTCTGTTTGTTGATCTTGTATCCTGCCACTCTGCCAAACACCTCTATTGCTTCCAGTACTCCCCTTGTGGAACTTTTGGGGTTTTCCATATATAAAATCATATCATTTGCAAATAACAATAGTTTCACCTCTTCCCTCCCCAGACAAATATCTTCGATGTATTTTCTTTGCCTAATGCTGTTAGCTAAAACCTCCAGCATGATATTAAATAACAGTGGGGGCAAGGGCATCCTTGTTTGGTTCCATTTTTCAGTGGGATTGTGTTAGTCTTTTCTCCATTGACTAACATGTTGGCTGTTCTGTGGATGTTGTCGAATGCTTTTTCTGCATCTATCAATATTATCATGTGGTTCTTATAGATTTCATGTTAATGTGATGAATAATATTAATGGTCTTTCATATGTTGAACCATCCCTGGATCCCTGGTATGAATCCCACTTGGTCATGGTGAATTATTTGTTTTATATACTTTTGTATTCTGTTGGCTAATATTTTGTTAAGGATTTTTGCATCGATGTTCATTAGGGATATTGGTCTGTAGTTCTCAATCCTTGTGGGATCCTTACCCAGTTCTGGTATCAGAGTTATATTAGCTTCATAGAAGGAGTTCGGGAGTTTGCAGTATATTTCTATGTTCTGGAAGAGTTTGTGTAGGATTGGTATTAGTTCTTCCCTAAATGCTTGGTAGAATTATCTGGTGAATTCATCTGGTCTAGGGGATTATTTTTGTTGTTGGCAACCCCTTGATAACTTTGTCTATTTCTTCTACTGCTATGAGTCTGTTGAGATTCTTGACCTCCATAGAGATATAATCTAGGGAGGGATTGTTTTTCCAAGAATTTGTTCATGTCTTCCAAATGTTGAATTCATTGGAGTACAATCCTTCATACTACTGTGTGATTATCCATTTTGATTTCATTAGGTACTGTTGTAATGTCCCCTCTTTCATCCCTTATTCTTGCTATTGAAATTTGTTTCCTCCTTTCTTTGGTTAGGTTTGCCAGTGGTCTGTCGATTTTGTTTATCCTTTCAAAGAACCAACTTTTAGCAGCATTATTTTTTCCATAGTTTTTTATTTTCCCTCTCCTGAATCTCAGCCCTGATATTTATAATTTATTTTCTTTTGCTATTAGTAGGATTGTCCTGCTGACTCTGCACCACTTGTTGTAAATTTTGTGCCAGCATATAAATCATGAGTCTCTCTTCCTTTCACAGGTGTGCATGTATTGCTATGAAACTTCCTCTGATAACTGCCTTTCCTGTGTACCATAAATTTTGGTATGTCATCTACTCATTCTCATTGATTTCTAGAAATTTCCTAATTTCATCTCTGATCTCTGCCAGTACGCACTCCTTTTGTAGTAGAGCATTATTCATCCTCCAATTGTTTACTCTTGTGTTCTTCTTCCTTTTGTTGATTTCCAGCCTTATGGCATTGTGGTCAGAGAGAGAGGTTTGTAAGATATCAATGATTCACCTTATGCCCCAGCATATGGTCTATCTTCAAATATGTGCCATCTGACTTTGAGAAGAATGTGAATTAATGTTATTTGGATGAAAAGCTTTGTAAATATCTATCGGATCAAATTGTCTAATTATAATGTATAGAGCTCTAGCCTCCTTGTTGAGTTTCTTTCCCTGTCATCTATCTTTTTCAGAGAGTGCTGTGTTGAAGTCACCCACTATAATTGTTGAGGCTATGATTTCTTTTTTAATATTTTGAAGTGTTTGATTGACGTATTCAGCAGGTCTCTCATTCGGGGAATATATGTTTACAATACTTAGTGGTTCTTTGTCTACAATTCGCTGGAGCATTATATAGTATCCCTCCTTATCTCTTATTAAGGTTTGCACTTTGAAGTAAATTTTATATGAGTAGGAATTGCAACCCCTGCTTTTTTTTAAATTGTTATTTGCGTGGTATTCCTTTATCCAGCCTTAGCTTCTCAGCCTATTTTTTGTAGCATTGAGATGTGCCTCCTGTAGGCAGAAGATTGATGGATTGTTCAATGTGGCAGTCTCTTATGTATGCTTGGTGCGTGTTGTTCTTCTTCCCAAACTGAGTCGGCAACAATTTTGTGTAGGGCTGGGTTTCTTCTAATGTATTCTTTGAGTTTTTCCTTGTCTGGGAAGACTCTTACTTCTCCATCTATCTTGAGCAATAATTTGGCTGGGTAGAGTATTCTTGGATTTGAATTGTTTTCCTTCAACTTTTGGAATATGTGTTTCTCTACACTCTCCTTTTCTTCGTAGTTTCTGCTGATAGGTATTAACATATTCTTATTTGGGAATATTTATATGCGATTGCGTGTTTTTCCCTAGCTACTCTAAAGATTTTCTCATTTTCCTCAAAGTTGGATAGTTTAACTATTATGTGCCTTGGTGACCACTTCTTGCAATTTAGTCTAGCTGATATTCTTTCAGCCTCCTGAATGGTTGTGTGGTTTTCATTCATTAAACTGGGGGATTTTTCCTCCAAGATTTCTCTCAATAATGTTGTAGATGACTTCTTGGTTGTGTCTTCCTCCAGTAAGCCAATAATTCTAATGTTCTGCTTCATAGCATCAGACACAGCTCTTAGGTTTTCTTCAGCGTCTCTGATGATTTTATTAGATTTTTGTTTGTGTTTGTTAAAGTCTGCTCAGCTGTCCTCCAAGTCGCTGATGCAGTTCTCTGCTTCCTCCAGCCGATTCTCAAGGTCCATGTTTCTGCCACTGGTTTTTGTTATCTCCTCTCTAAGATCCTGTATTTCCCTTTGGTATATGGCCTTTATCTCCTCTATAATTTATCCTTTTTCTGTATTGTTTCTCTCATATCCTGTATGACTCCAAGTAGCATTCTGAAAGTTTCTTTCTGTGGCAGCTCAATGTCTGCTTCTTCCATGCATGTTGTTATGTTCAGGACATCTTCTGCCATTGCCTCTCTTTCTCCTGTTTTTACATTAAGGTCGTTGGGGTGGATGGCTGTTTGTGTTACCTTGTTTTAGAGGTGTCAGGTGCCATTTTCCAGGTAGTTGAAGAGCACTGGCTCTCTCTGGGAGACTTGTAGGAATCTTCTTTCAGCTGCCTACAGCTAATTTCACTACGGAGTTAAGCTATCACTTTATCCTCCTGTGGCTTCCCTCTCAGGTGAGTGCCCCAGAAGGTTGGTGGGTTGCCTGCTTTGATGTTGTGGAAGTTGAGCAACAGCTTGCGGAGGTTCCTGCAACAGCTTAGAATGTTGTCAAGTGTCGGTGAGCTGCCTTATGCACCCAGGTACACAGGCAGGAATACCCTGGTAAGAAGTTGGCAGAGTATCCCTTGGAGGGAAAGCAGGGCTTTCGCTAGCCTTGGGCTAACTACACAGGGTGGAACTCACCTAGCTGGGTGTGGTGCAGGCATAAATGCCCTAGGCTAAGGGGAGTGGTCTGGAGGTCAGCAGTGGAGTGTGAGAAAACAGGAAAGAGACAAAGAGGAGAAACAATAATTAAAACTAAGACCACTTAGACTGTGGGGGGGAGGGGAGATATAAAGAAGAGAGGGAAACAAAAGGAACAAAGTAGCACAGTCCCCATCCCTGAGCAGCCATGGAGCTGCAAGGGTTTAATCCCTGCACTGAGGCGGCAGCAGCAAGACAGGACATGGCTGAGCAGATAAAAAGCCCCTGCCCAGCCCTCCAAGACATTGGGGGGACAGAGAGCAGAGATGTAAACAGAAACAGCAATGTAGCTGAACCCTGATCCCTGACAGTGGAGCTGTAAGGGTCCAGTTCCTACCCCAAGGTAGTCAGCGGCAAACTGTGGCTGTGCTGATACCAAGCCCCTCTATGGGCTCCAAATGGTCCTGGCTCCAGCAGAGACAGTGGCAGGGCCAAGATCAAGCCCCAGCCAGCTTCCACTGAGGTAAGCCAAAAGCCCTCAGCCCTTCAAAACCCCATGGGTCTGTGCCTACTTATGTTTATGATGCTTCTCCTGAATTCTAGCCATGTTGAATTTCCCTCTAAGCAAATCTCCTGGGCTGAATTATATAGAGTCCGTTTGGTATGTGTCACTCCATCACCATCTTCCCAAAAGTCTTCCCAAATCTTCTTTTAAAATTCATTGAACCGAGCTCCAAGATAGTCCTGATAATTCCCCTCTCTCTTCAATGTTCCATCGCCTTGGAGCACAAGTGCACAAATTTTGTTGACGTTTTCATCCCTTAGGGAAGTTGACAGATGTCCAGAGCAATGTTTGTCATTAGTCAGCAATTCACTTTTTTTGAAATGAGAAAATCACTCCTACACTTGAGTTTTTTTCCAATAGTGTTATTCTTGTAAGCTATATTCAACATCACAACAGTTTCTGCAGCATTTTGTTTTCCAAGCACGAAGCAAAATTTCACAGCCACACTCTGTTCTCTTAAATCAGTCATCATGAAAAATGAGGTTTGAGCCACTTTGCTTTTACAAAAAAATTCACTGTGACTGGAGAGAATATTTCCAGGTGATGCCCCTGGCTGTAATAAATTAGAGATAGTTGCTTGATGCTTGCCTAGTGGGAAAAATGCTTACTACAAAAGCTCCATCCTGTGGAGCTTTTTGCTAGTTTTGTTTGGGTACCCCCTCATATACATACACATACCAAAGATCCATGGGAAAATTCCATTATATTTATATTTTATGTTTTCTATTTCTCAAAGAAAAATTTTGAAGCCTTCCTCTCTCTCTCACTGTTTACTGTTGCTATGCTTAGGTGCTATTGAATTGGTTCCAATAAAAGAAAAACATTGACTGATCCTTTGCTGTCGTCAAAATCACTCATTTATTTGATTCCATTGTTATAGCCATGGTATCCATATCAATAAGTATGGTTTCAAAATGTATATAGTTTGACAAATGTGGTGAAGTGAAACTACTTAGTAGGGCTCTTTTATCCCCAGTCATTTGTATGCCCACCAAATGATTGGCTGAAACCATTCAAAGAGATTGTTTGATCAATGAATAGATGGGCTTGGGGAGTTTTCCATTCCACCAGGTATAAAATGAGGAATTTCAGGATCAGAAACAGAGACTCTTATGGTGACTGAAAGAAAAGCCGGGAGTGAAGCATATCTGAGATGCAAAAGAGTGTCTGCAGCATCAGAGTAAAACTTAGGGCCTTTGGCAAGGAGGCTGCCTGGTAGAGATGGGCGTCCTTTGGTAACTTACTGGTAAAGGAGCTTCCTAACACTTTTCAGAGAAGGACAAATACTGAGGAGTTGGGCGACTGAGAGGACAAGTACCAGAGAGACATGCCTGCAGGCATAGTTGAGAAAAAATGCGGCTCTTGACAAACTGCTGTGACTTTAAATTTTTTTTTATCTTGACTTGCCACCTTTTAACTTTATCTAATAAACCTCATAATCATGAGTAACATATTCAAATTCAGTGTGGCCACTGCAGTGGATTATCAAGTTTAGTAGAGAAGGAAAGTGCCATGAGAGGGACATTTGATATCAAAACAGGGTAAAGAAGAATAGAAGGTAAAGGCCTTTCTGATCTCTTTTTCAAAGGAATCCCCCTCAGGACAGAGAGGAAGTTGAATTTTCCTTCTCCTCTGTGTTGTTGAAGGAGTTCAGATGTGGCTCTCCACACCATTTTCCCAAAAAATGTTTGTAATGTCTAGTATCTGCTGCTTTTTAAACCTTATGGGCACTGAAAGGTTAATTTTACATAATTTATAGTTTCACAAAGTAATATTTGTCTTTTGATTTTGTATCAAACATTCAAAAATGGGAAACATCTATAGCTCACAAGCCGTACAATCACTCAGACAGGCAGGCCCTGTGGACTGTAATTTGATAAACTGTGCTCTAGAATGGGAACTCACAATATAAAAACACATTCATTGCTTTTTGATGCAGGGAATGAAATATGAAGAGACTATGCCTCTTGGTAACTCTTGGAAAGGGTGAACTAGGGTCATATTATAAGAACCCTTCAGGCAATTGACCACCATGGCCAGAGAGATGCCTTTGTTGTTATACTCACGCCCAGTGTTAGTTGAATCTGAGATGGGATACATAGCTCTGACTCTGTGTAATGTGTTCCTAGGTGCTTCTGTTTTCTATGGACAGAATTCTTTTCCAATAAATATGTATTGTCTCATACCACTGCCAAAAACCAGTTGTTATGTTATAGTGTAGCTGTCCAATGCTTTTAATAGAAACATCATGAATTTTTGAAGCATAATGACCATGTTTTAAATATGGTCTCAGTATATATTTTCTCTGTCATGTTAGACAAGTTACTCAGACTTACTGGATCTCATTTTTCTCATTTGTAAAATGCAGAAGGAATTCCTATCCTAAAGGGTCATTGGAGGAATTATTTGAAATAATGTTGTCAATTAATGTAACACAGGTACATATTAGGTGCTGAATAAATGTATCTTTAACATTTTCTTTCATTAAAATCATATTCTCTAACCAAAAAAACAAACAAAATCAAAACTCATTGCTATTGAGTCAATTCCAAATCAACCAAAAAAACCTAAAACTTAATGCTTTTGCGTCAATTCCAACTCGTAACAAACCAGGGTAGACCTGCCTCTGAATTGCAGCGACTGAACGTTTTCACAGGAGTTAGGTCTTGCCCATTTTGAGATTGATCTTGGCTTTCAGCATGCCAAGACCTTTTCAAATGTATAAAAAAATATTAACATGACTTTCCTGCATTGGTTTTCTTATTCAGACCTTGAGAGTAAATTTGCTGGTCCTCTCTTTCTTTACCATATGACGAGAGCTGAAATCTTCCTTACTACAATAAATTATGAGAAATAATTGAAAGTAGATATAGCCTCAGTCTGAACTATCTTTTACATATTGGGGAAGTGATGAGAACCATTCATGCAAACAACTAAATAATATTAGAAGCAATATTAGAAGCATAAATGAACAGGGCTAAAATGAACAGAGCCTCACCTCCACCCTCTTACTGTCTTCCACATGAAAGTAAACTTTGGCTCTGGGAAAGATACCTGACCCATTATTTAACTTAACCAGTGATAAGCTTAATCTAAATAATTATCTGACTCTGGTCCTGAGTCTCTGAAAGTAAAGAAACCAGCTCTGATATCCAGATCATTTGGTCGCTGAATTACTTTCACCTCAGATGTTGCCTGACTCTCTTCTGTCCTCTAGTGGTGGTCCATACAATTACTTCTCCCTTCATTCAAGTTTGACCTTTCCTGTGTTGAAAACAATTATTCCAAATACTAGATAGCAGGATTATGAATATGGAAAAATTTATTACCAAAAAAATACAGGTAAAATAGCTATATGTTATTTAAACATATGATGAAAAAAGAGTTTCTAAAGCTATCTTTGGTTCTTTGTGGTTTTGTCCAATGTTACTTAATAACTATAATGAGGGAGAAATAATAATAAATATAATTGAAACTATGAAAAGAAAATTAGACTTCATGCATCATTTCCCATGTTATAAAGGGAGGCATGGTAGTTTACTGGGATTTATCACTGAGTTGGTAATCACAGGTTGGTGGTTCAAATCCCCGCATCACTCTCAGGGGAAAGATAAAGCTGACGGCAGACGTAAGGACTTAGAAACCTTAAGACACAATTTTCCTCCTCCCATATGGGCACTGTGAGTCTGAATCACTGTGCTGGCTGTGGTGGTAGAGACCATGATAAATGCTCCACCTGGGTTCTTAGATGTAAGGCACACAAGATTAGGAAGTAGACATACATATAGATAACGTATTATTCAGAGCTTGAGGTGTAGTCACCACACATTTGAGAAGTAACTGACTCTTGTTGTTGTCAGGTACCAGTGAGTTGACCCCAGCCCACAGTCACCCTGCGCATGACAGAGCAAAATATTGCAGGGTCCTGCCCCACCCTCACAATTGTTCCTGTGCCTGGGCCTATTGATGCAGCCATTGTGCCAATCCATTTCATTGGGAGCCTTCCTCTATTTCACTGCCCCTCCAAATGACCAAAGATGATGTCCATCTTCAGGACTGGTCCTTCCTGACACTGTGTCCAGAGTATGTCAGACAAAGTGCTGCCATTCTTGTCTCTCAGCAGCATTCTGGCAGTACTTACTCCAAGACATGTAGGTTTGTCCTCTTAGTTGTTCATGGTACTTTCAATATTCTTCCCACACCCACATTTAAAAGCATTGATTTTTTCATCCATATACCTTATTCAGTGTCCAACATTCTCATGCATACTAGGCAACGGAGAATAACTTGGCTTGTGCAACACACAACTTAGTCCTCAAAGTAACATTGGTGCTCGTCAATACTCTAAAGACATCTTGTGCAGCAGATTAACCTAATGCAATATGGCTTTTGATCTCATGACTGCTGTTTCCATGAGCGTTGATTGTGGTTCCAAGAAAGACAAGATCCTGGACAACTTCAACCTTTTCTCCATTTACCTTGATGTGACTGATTGTTTCAGTGCGAGGATTTTGGCCTGTCTTAAATTGAATTGTAATCCACACTGATGACTCTGATGCTTGCTATTCATCAGAAGTGCTTCGAGTCTTCCTCACATTCAGCAGGCAAGGTGGTGTCACCAAGATTGCGTCATCAGTGCAGCGCAGGTTATTAATAAGCCTTCCTCCAATTCTGATGCCACACTCCACTTCTATAATGCAGTCGCTCTCGTGATGTGCTCAGCATATAGCTTGAACAAGTATGGAGAGGGCACACGATGCTGACACACATCCTTCCCGATTTTAAACCATGCAGTCTGTGTTAGGAGTATATCATTCTGCTGACACAACTGCCTCTTGATTCATGTACACGTTCCTCTTGAGCACAATAACGTGTTCTGAATTCCCATTCTTCTCAAGGTTAGCCAAAGTTTATTCTGGTCCACACAATTGAAATGCATTGACATTTTCAATGAAACACAAATAACCATATTTCTGGTATGCTCAGCCAAGATCCATCTGGCACATGGAAGGATATCCCCTTTTACACATCCCCTTCGGAATCTGGCCTGAATTTCTGGAAATTCACTGTCACTATACTGCTGGGATCGTTCTTGGATGATCTTTAGTAAAATGCTAGTTGTGTGTGATATCAGTGATATCATTCTATAGTTTGGGTATATATTTTTTAAAAACATTTTATTAGGGGCTCATACAACTCTTATCACAATCCATACATATACATACATCAATTGTATAAAGCACATGTGTACATTCTTTGCCCCATTCATTTTCAAAGCATTTGCTCTCCACTTAAGCTTCTTGCATCAGGTCCTCTTTTTTTTTTATCCCACCCTCTCCACTCCCCACTCCCTCATGAGCCCTTGATAATTTATGGATTGTTATTTTGTCATATCTTTCCCTATCCGTAGTCTCCCTTTCCACCCCCTTCTCTGCTGTCCGTCTCCCAGGGAGGAGGTCACATGTAGATCCTTGTAATCGGTTCCCCCTTTCCAACCCACTCACCCTACACTCTCCCAGTATCGCCCCTCACACCCTTGGTCCTGAAGGTATCATCCACCCTGGATTCCCTGTGCCTCCAGCTCCTATATGCACCAGTGTACAACCTCTGCTCTATCCAGTCTTGCAAGGTAGAATTCGGATCATGGTAGTTGGGGGGAGGAAGCATCCAGGATCTGGGGGAAAGCTGTATTCTTCATTGGTACTACATCGTACCCTGACTGACTCATCTCCTCCCCTAAACCCCTCTGTGAGGGGATCTCTTATGGTGTGTCACCTTTCTTTGGAATTAACACAAACATGGATCTCCTCCAGTCAGTAGACCAAGTCTTTCAAATTTCTGGGCATAGATGAGTGAATGTTTAAAGGGCTTCTTCAGCTTTCTGAAACATGTCCAGAGGTATTCCATCAATCCTCAGAGCATTGTTTTTGCCCAATGCATTCAGTGTAGTTTGAACTTCTTCCTTCAGCACCATTTGTACCTGCTCATATGCCACCTCATGAAGTGGTGGACTGTCTACTAGTTCTTTTCAGTACAGTAACTGTGTATTTGTCCCATCTTTTGTTGATGCTTCCTGCACCATTCAATATTTCGCTACCAGTTTTCTGTCAGTTTGTCATGATGTGGTGGCATATGTGTTGCCGTGATGCTGGAAGCTATGTCACTGGTATTTGGAATGCCAGCTGGTTCACCCAGGTGAACAGGTTTCAGCAGAGCTTCCAGACTAGGAACAGACAAAGAAGGACTCAGCTCCCCACTTGAGAGGAAGAAGCCTCTGAAGACAATTGACTGACAGCAGGGAAGATAAATGCATGTGCTTGTTCAAGATCACATATTTGCAAGGGAGGCCTTTGTGACCTGATCCTTTTATCTTACCCCCCAGACCCTTACTCATAACCATTAAACATTCTGATTTATTTACTGCTTGTGATTCAGATGGAATTTTCAATTCAGCAATGACTTGTAGCAATAAATCAAATATAATCATTATTTCCCCCCAGTTTCTGTTGCTACCATTTGCCTCTGCAATGGGTCACCAGGATTCTACAAGGGTGAATGGCACTTCCATTTGGACCATTTATACTGCAGTCCCGCTCATTCTGAGTCATGGCTCCATATTTGTCCACTGAAAAATGTTTGTGTTATGGTTGCCAACTCTTGGGGCCAGGAATCATAGAACAACAATCGACGTGACGACCAGTACATCGTTATTTACACTCCAAACAGCTTTCTACTTCGTTCCACATGTCAAGCTATATCATCTTACATACATTTATTTTCCCTCATTTATCAACTTTTCTCCCACCTACCATCATCTTTCAACCTAATATGTAGTTTTAGTTACTTATTTATTTTGGTCAGTTTTCCTCTACTGGAACATCAGCCTTATAAGGCTAGGGATGGGATATTTGTTTTGTCAGTTTGTGTCTAGCCCCTAGAAAGGAACACAGCAAATGCTCATAATTAATTAATAGATAAATAAACAAATGAGTCATTTGAATAAGTCTATATGATTTTAAGGAAATTAAAATATAGACAGCATATTTGGACATGCTCTCTTAAAAGCTGTCTAATTTTACCAAATTATTTTATTTTCTGTGTTTGAAACTGAATTTAAGTTGCTGACATAAGAATATTATGCCTTGTTTTATTTGACAGGATATCCACATCAGATATAGTTCTTGCTCAGTTGTTACCAGGATTTCTAAACATCTATTGAAAACTGAGATCATAAAGGAACATGAAATCTAACTCAAGTATAAGGAGCTCAATTGTACTGTCAACACTTTCAGTTTTTTAAAAACATTGTCATGCTACTGTGTCAGCACAATCTAGAGTGAATAGTAGAAAATCTATTGTTATAAAATAATATATGCTATAGCATATATTTCTGGGGTTTTTATGGTCAGTTTGTTATACTGTACTAGCTTATATGTTGCTGTGATTGCACCAGTGTTTCAAATATCTGCAGCCTCTGTGGTGGAGAGGTTTCAGCAGAGTTTTCAGATTAAGTTTAGGAAGAAAGTGCTGTGTTGTACATCTAAAAAAGAATGAAAGTACAGACAAGAGAACCCCTCTGAATAGGAACCATGGCAGATGCAGTGCCAGAAGACGAATCCCTTAGGTGAGAAGACACTCAAAATAGTACTGAAGAAGAATTGGCTCTTCAAAGCAGAGTCCTGGTTAATGACACAAATGGAGTACAATTTTAAGGACCTCTTTGTCTATATGACACAACTCAAGATAGAACATTTGCAAACATGCATTGAAATCGGACCAATGACCATATACAGTGTGAATCCTAGAAAAATGGAACTAGGGACTGATGAGCTAAAGGGGGCTCATTTTGGACGATGTTAACTGGACAATTCTATAGCCTACGACGCTAGGAATAAAACTGAAGAGGACTGACTTCACATTCATCATAAAGAAGACTCTTTCAAGATCTTCCCTAAACTACAATATTGCTAGTGATTGGCTAATGTTCATAGATCTACCTATGACTATCATTCAATCTTGCACACCAGTGTTAATGTCCATGATGAAGTAATTGAGGAATTTTTTTTACTAATTTATGCAGTCTGAAATTGATGATACATGCAATCAAGGTGCATTGAGATTCACTGGTATTAGTGAAATTTGAAAGTAAGTAGCATCACTAATTGCAAAATTGGGATGGGTGATAGAAACAATGATGATCTCATGATAGATTTTTCAAGGTGAACAGTTTTTTCATTGAAAGTAATTATTTTAATTACATAAATGGTGGCTATATATAGGAAATACATTATTGAAAAATATCATTAACATTACATACCAATAAAATTGTGCTGCATAATTAAAATATGGTTGTAACAATACACCAACAGAAAACTATCAGAGATGCAAGTTGGATTCAAAAGAATACATAGAACAATAAAAATCATTGCAGATGTCACACTGATCAGGGCTGAAAAAAATAAACCCCAAACCAGAAGATGTTTTCCTGAGTCACGTGACTAGACAAAGACATTTGACTGAGTGGATCATAACAAGTGATGGAAAGAATTGCGAAGAATGAGAATACCAGATACTTAGGCTCATAAAGAAACTATGAATAGTCCAAAAGACAATAGATCAAACAGAACAAAGGAATATGGCATGATAAGGACTAAGGTGCACCTGACCTAAATTGCAGTATTTTTAATTGTCTCTTACACATGTGAAATATGGATAATGAATAAGGAAGACCAAAGAAGAATTCAAGCCTCTGAAACATTCTGTTTGTAAACAAATATTGGTTGTGCCATTTACTACTAAAAAGAGAATGAATCTGTCTTTGAGTAAGTATATATGGAATGTTAATTTGTAGCCAAGATTGCTAAATTTGTCTCACATACTTTCCACATGTGATCAGGAGGTACAGATCATTGCACAAGACATTATACTTGGGAGAGAGCCAGCACACATGTATTAAAAAAATCAAAGACTCTCTAGGAAATGGAATTACACACTATCTTTTACAATACCTTCAAGAACAACAGTTGTGAAGTGGGTAAAGGGCCAGAGAGCGTTTCATTCTGTAATACAAAGAAGAGTTGCTATGAGTTGAAAAGACTTCAGATAGAGCCTAACCACAAGAAATATTATGTTCATTCAAAGCTATTTTGGAAACAATAAATAAAAAAACATTTAGTTTCCCATTGCTTGGCTCCAATATCAATTCTCATGGAAGTAGCAGTCCAGAAATCAAATGATGCATTGCATTGGGTAAATCTTCACAAGGCCTCTTTAAAGTTCTGGAAGCAAGGATGGTACTTTGAGGATTAAAGTGCACAAGACCCAAGCTATGGTGTTTTTCAATGGCCTTTATGTGCCTGTGAAAGTTAGGCGCTGAATAAGGAAGACCGAAGGAAAACAAATGCATTGGACTGCTGTGTTGGCAAAGACTATTGGAATTCCCATGGACTTCCAAAAGAACAACTGAGTCTGTCTTGGAAGAAGTACAGTTGAACCCGTTATTCCACTGCATCTGTACTCGACATAATTGGATTTCGATGGGAAATGTCGAGAACATTTTGGATCAGAGCTGGAACAAAACATTGGAATCTGACCTGATGCACCTGATTTTTTAAACAAAAGCCATTTGTGTTTCAGACTCTCTGCATTAGTTGGTGTTGTTCATGTGTATTGCTTAAATGTTATGGAGATATGTTCCAAGCATTTTGCTATAATTTTCTCATTTTGTGTGGCTTTTTGTACTGCTTTTACATAAAAAATGGGTCCTAAGAAAAAATTTTTTTGAAAAGAATCATCATGACAAGGAAGTATTAACCATGTTATCGATATTGTTGACAATTTAGTAAACTGTTTCAGAAAACAGCAAAGGAAACGCCAACAGCAGACCACGTTACACAGATTTTTTTTTAAGAGAAAACTAGCTGGGTCCTAGTGAAAAAAGGCAAAGAAGGGGGTGTGGGGGGGAACCTCCTGAAAAGCAGCTATCAGTAGATTTTATGAAAGAGTGACTCTCTCCATACCTTCTCTCCACATTCGTGTTCACAGCTCCAGATTCTTATCAATCTCAAGGTATGGGTCATACTGTAGTTGGAAACACTTTTCTTTAATGTTGTGTTTCTTATTTGAATGATATTATTTAACTCTGACCTTATTTACTTTTAAATTTCTGTGTAATATTTTGTATAAAAAGGCAAGATTAGGGTAAAAACCTGGTGATAGAGAATGGATTAATCTGTTTTCAGTTATGTCTTATGGGAAAAAATGATTTGGAACTCGACTACATCGCATCTCGATGCTCCTTCTAGAATGGATTGGTGTCGAGATCCAGGATTCTACTGTACAGGCAAAGGTGGCAAGACATAGTCTCATAAACTTTGACCATGATCTAAAGAGAGACCAATCTCTGGGAAAGGACATCAAGTTTGGTAAAGTGGAAGAACAGGCAAAAAGAGGAAGCCCTCCACAAGCTGGATTGACACAGAGGTTTAAATGATGACCTCAAACCCAAGAACAAGTGTGAGGATGGCCCGGGACCAGATGGTGTTTTGTCCTGTCTTTCATGGGGCTCTGTTACAAGTTGGAACTGACTCCGACAGCACCCAATGACAACCTTTCCTAAAATTCTGTCCATCTTAGAAAGAAACTCATGATTGTTGATTTCTTTGAATCCGTCAATTTAGGTATAGATCAGCTAGAAAGGGCAAATGAAAAATAGATTGCTATAAAATCATGGAAACACATTAAACATAACATCCAAATATGAAGTTATTTTTTCCAATGTAATCTACTTGTAGCTCTGTATACTTATTTTGTCTTGCATGTCCAATAGTACTAGTACTACTTGATGAAAATGCTAACCTTTCTCCTTTGAATTGCTTTTCTTTGTCAAAATCAGCTGGGTTAGTTGTGTGGGGCTATCATTGACATTCTAAACTCAAGCCCCATCACCACCACCAGCACCACGACTACCACAGTTTTCAGTAGGGGGTGCTCCGTGGATTCTAATGGTGAATGCTATTGGATGCTAACTCTAATCAACTAGTAGATTTTCTCTTTCTCTCTGCCTTTGGATAATCAGTTTTAGCAATTTTACCATTAAATCTAAATGTGAGCTTTGCCTTACTAAGGAATTTAGGTTTATTTCAGTGCTTTTTGGGAAACTAAGGAAATGTCTTAATCACTCAGTTACATATTTTGTGCAATTTTTAAAGAGATATTTTAAATGAACTTGAAGGGGATAAAATGAGAGAAAGTAGGTATTCCATCAATGACAAGGAAGACTTGGGCTAGAAGAAAGGTTGTCTAAGAATTTTCATGTTCCACATAAAATTCAATTTGCAACATGGCATGACATTTAAGAACCACCTCTAGAGTCAAGCCAACTAGGTGTAAATCTCAGTTATGTCTTTTATATGAAATTGCAAAATCATTTCACTTAGTAAGTGTCAATTTCCTCATTTCCAAGATAAAGTTAGGACAATACTTAACTCATAGAATGGTTATGAAGATGAAATGACATATTATTTATTCATGGAATTGAAATTTTCCATTGAATGAACTAAGCACCACATAAGTATCTGTTGAATAATTTAAATTACCGGTATAAAGAAATTTTAACATAAATATAATATCTGAGTGAAAATGCTTGTGTAAGTTGAAATTTTTTGATAATAAGATTTTACATTCTGAAAGTATTTTTTGGTTTATTTTATTATAATGATGAAAGGATTCATAGGAGTTGTCAAATGCTTCTGTGTGATAAAAATAGATTTCATAAATGTGATCACAAAACTAATTAGCCTTTCATGAATATTTGCCATTATGCTGTAGCAATATTTTCTATTTTTATTTTTCTATTTTTATATTATATCTAAATATGTTTTATATAGAGTAATGCTGATGTATTATGTTTAATTGAATAAAAATACAGAAATTATTTCATTTAATCTTTCAATATAAAATAATAAATAATCTGATTTTTATATATAAAATATAAAAATACAATACACAAAGCATATAATTATTGTAAGCACATAATGCATTAGTTCAAATGAAAAGATTTATACCTTTTTACGTTAAAAAAATTTAACATATTAAAGATATTGTCTTTATTTCTAGGGCGTTCTTTATTTTTAGGGAGTTTAAATCACCATCAAGTTTGTTGTCCTTTTTGTTAGTATTTGATAGGGACCAATTCTCTACAAGAACTTTGTATGTCATTATGCATATGGAATAGAATAATAATTCTAAATTGCACTAACAATTATAAAAATCTTTAATGTAGTTCTCTTTATCTGAAATCATTTTAATTGATCCACAGACAGTAAGAGGGGTGCTTTTATTTGTTTTATTTTTAAATTATCAGCATAGAAATAATCATCTTAATAATTATGAGGATTGATTAAATGCTACCTATGTCTTAAAATCTGTGTATTTGTATATTGAAGTTTCTTTAAGATCCTCTGATAGTACAAATGATTTTATTCTTAATGAACTTTTACATGTGTAGGTGGATTTCTTCTATACACATTTGTCCTCATTATATTAGCAAAGATTTATTGATATTTATTAACCTCAATGACATTCTCATTTACAGTTGTTTACTTATCTGAAAATTTAGTCTAACCTACCTAAGAGAACAATGACATTCATTGACACTTTGGACTTCTTTGAGATAGTTCCATATTACCAACTAATTTGGCTAATGGGGTACCTGAGACCAAAGATGATATGATTAATGTGCTCAATAATGAGGTTTATATGAAAATCAGCCTACTCTGAGAAGAATAATTTAACCTTTCAAGTCTACTTGAGGCTATCAAGTGTCCAAAATAAAATTCATTATATGAAGTAATATTAACAAGTTGTGTCTAAGGCATTTCAAAATAAATATAGCACTGATTTTGTAATATTTGGGTAGTTACTTACAAAGCCTGATGTGCCAGAATAGCAATTAAAAACGCTGGACAGAACTTTAATAATAATATGCAGGCATTGCATACAAAAAGAAATATAAGAGGCGCATTTTGGAAGTAAGGTTATAGTTTCAGAAAGAAATGTTTATGGTATAAGCAATACATGAACATTGTGTTTATCCTGGGATCTGAGTAAACAGTGAAATAGAAAACAGATAAAAATAGAACCACATGAATTAAAAATTCAATTTTTTGGAAATATAAAACTAATCACAATATCTTTAGGCCTGCTCACTGCAAAGTACCAATGAAAACATTATTTCTTCTAAGACATTAGTTATTATTAATAATAATATAGGGGTGTGGAAGTAATGTAATTAGATATAACAATACCTTTGTAATTACAATGATTCCCCATTCATTAGACACTCCTTTAGAGCCATGCGTTTTAATAACCAGGAAATTTCCGTGACCTTCTTTTATTTCCTCTGTGATGCTCGGTTAAGTGTTCTGAGAGAGCAGTCCTCCATCGAAGGGAATGCTCACCTTCAAATCCCAGCATTGGATTGTTTCTTATAGTAATAACTCCTTGAAATATTGAAGATGTAAATTAACAGCTGGTCTTTTATATTTTTGTAATATAGAGTAACCAAGTGATAACAGTGGAATGTATTAGAAGATAGAATAGAGTATATTGTAACCCTTGCAGTGTACTTATATTTTTCCACTGAAGGAGCTTATTGGTTTCAACTCAGTCAAAATCATGGTCTTGAATTGATTCTGACTCACAGTGATCTGTAGAGCAGGGTACAAATGCACCTGTAGGATTCTGAGGTTATACACCTGTAGAGAAATAGCTTCATCTTTCTCATGGAAGAGCTGCTGGTTTTGAACTGCTGACCTTTTGCCGGAACACAGAGCTCACTATCCCACCAGGGCACTTGTGTTACTGGATTTAGGCGGATTAAGTTTACAATAAGTTAATATACAAAATAATTAATTTTAATGTTAAGTATCTCTAAAATCATACATAATTCAGCCATTTAATCATTGAGAATGATTATTGTTCATTCAATTGTGCTTATACTTTTGTCTTCCACTCATTTTTCTCTGCTGAGAAAGCAATATCCCTCATGTGTAAATTATGTATACACAAACGGGCCTGTGGGCAATGCTTTTCTTTAACTGTACATATCATTATTTACGTATACTATTTTGCTTAATATGTTAAAATTTCTAGACTGTCATTACCTAATTAAAGCATGAACCATGCTTCTGTCTTCATTGATTAATTCCTCCTTGAATTGCAAAAAGGTCTGTGAACACCATTAAAATAAATTTATGATTTTCTTCTGTGCACCAGGCAGAGCAAGGTGCACTTCCACAACCCCTCATGCAGTCGTTCACTTTAGCAATTTTCTCACTCACTGTACTTATCTGCATGCTTACTCCTTTAGTATTAAAGAATCATCCCAATAAGACAGTGCTATGCCATAACCTACTGCTATTGAGTCAGTTCTGACTCAGAGTACAACCACTGCAGTGTGGAGTGTGAGTCATTCCCATGGAATACCTGGCAGATTTGCACTTCTTCATTTTCGTGAGTGCCTGACCACTTGAGCCAGCACACCTCTAGGGCTCACCGATATCTTTAAAATGCACAAGTCCATTGCTATCGAGTCACTTAGGACTTCCAACTTTATTGGCAGAAAACCTTGCCTTTATTCCAAAGAGTAACTCAGCATGCAACCCACTGTGCTACTAGAGCTTGTGACAGTGTTGCCCCAACAGTCTCCCAAACGCTTAACCAAGACTTTGTGCTTATTAGATGCCGCCGAATTGGTCCCAATTGATAGCAGCCCTATGCACAATAGAATGAAACAGTCCTGCCCCATCCTCACAATGGTTCCTATACCTGAGCCATTGTTGCCACCACTATGTCAGTTCACCTCCCTGGATGCCTTCCTCTATTTTGCTGGCCCTCCATTTTATTAAGCATTACATCTTTCTCCAGGGATTGGTCTCTCCTGACAATATGTCCAGAGTCCGCAAACATCTTGCCATCCTTCCTCCAGCAGCATTTTTGCAGTACTTCTTCCACGACAGACAGGGTTGTCCTTGCAGTGGTTCCTGGTGCTCTCAACGTGCTTCTCCAGCACCACTATCCAAACGCATGCAATTTTCTTCGGTCTCCCTTATTCACTGTCCGACTTTCACATTCACATGAGACTGTGCAAAATGCCATGTCCTGAGCCAAGCCCACCTTAGCCCTTGTTTTGCTAATTCTTTGCTTTTTACCTAATCAACTCTACATAGATTAAGCCTGTGGTGAATCCCCTCTGGCCATGGAACAGGGATGGAATAGCCCTGTGAATGTTCAGAATGCAATGGAAAGGGAATTGGTGCAGACGCAGTTAGGTTAAAATTCAGCACTCTATGGATTATGTGATCTCTCTTATGATCCATTTATATTTGTCTCATTTATTAATATGTTCTTTTTTCAACAAGGTTTTTAAGTATTTTATTTTGTTATTCTTGTTAGGTTTTGTTTGTTTGTTTGTTTTGAAATATTTTTCTGTGTAGGAAATCAGGATAGGCAAATCTAAACAGTAACTTGATTCATGGTTCATTGGGAGCTAATAAGAGTGAGTACAAGAACTAAGAAATTGTTCTAAATTGATCCTGGTAATGATTGTACAGCTCTTCTTGATGCATTGAATTATTGAATCTTGTGATTGGTGGATTATATACCTATAAACTGTTGGAACATACTTACTGGGCAGGGCAGATACCCTGATCTCAAAGGTGGTTTTCCCAGAGTGAGGCTCATCCATTGCACTCAGGATGTGCTGACCCCTGAGATTTCTCCAAATGTGGGAAACTTAACTACACATTTTGTGTAGTGGGGGCTACGTTTGTGATTTCCCCTGCTTAATAAAACAAAGTTGGGGGGAAATCTGTCGAGTTCTTCCATGAAAATTTTCTTTGCAGTTACTGTATTTTTCAACTCCACAATTAGCATTTGACTCATCTTTATATAACTTCTATCTTCTTGTTGATATTATCAATGTAGTCAAATATTATACTCATGTTTTCCTTTAGTTTTTAACATGCTTTTCTGTTGTCCTTGGCTCCTATTTGAAGTAGTAAATTTAATTTTTTTGCTTTAGGAATCCCATCTTTGGGTCTTTTGCAAAACACACGTATTGATTATATTTTTTCCTTGTATATGGGCTATGCTTTCATGCACACACACACACACAACTAAACATTTTAAATACTAGAACATGGCTACTCTAGAAATAAGCGTCTGGGCTCAAGTTTTATCATTGATACACTTTGTTGTAGATGTTAATACTTTTTCTTCTTAAAAAATAATTTCTATGATATAGTTTTGTTGGGGCTGAACTTGTTTTAAGTGTTGCCAATGGGGACTCTAAATGTTAACTTAGTGGCCTCCTAATAGTTTGACAGAGATTTTCTTAAATTGCTGAAATGAACACATGACCCAGTCTTGTTTATTAGGATACATTTTTAAGCCTTTTTATACTTCATTCCTTGCTTATATGAGCCTAAAGATCATGTAATTATTTGACTTTTAGTCCTTAGATAATTCTTGAGTATATGCATAGTTCTATGAAGTTCTAAATTATCAGGGTTTTTTTTAAGTTCTCACATTTTCTATGAATATCACACTCACAGTTTGTGTGTTTAAGCTTTTTAGTTAATTTGTTGTTTTCCCCAACTGTCTTCTCTCACTTCAAGGAAGGATGAAGTTAAAATATTTGTCTATAAACAGCACTCTCTCTTTGAATAGAAGGAATTTAGCCTTGGGTGAGCTGGAAACAGGTCAGCTGCTGACCTCCCAGAGAATAAGGAGAATGAATCATTGAAAGAACTTCCTTCAGGATGGTGGGCACCCACTGATGTGATTTTTAGTTCTTTGATGTCTAATAACTGGTCCCTTCTACACCTCATGGTCAGCCAAGTTTCTGTGCTTCTTCCATGTGGGCTTTGATGCTTCACAACTAGATGGTCGCTTGTTTATCTTCAAGCCTTTAAGACCCAAGATGCTATATCTTTTGATAACTGGGCACCATCAGCTTTCTTCACCACATTTGCTTATGTACACATTTTTCTTCAGCAATCGTGTCAGAAAGGTGTGCATCCTGGAATGTCAATTTAATAGAACAAAGTGTTTTAGCATTGAGTAAGTGGTTGAGTGGAGTCCTAATGTCCATTTGCTGCCTTAATATCACTGAAGACAAACGTGTGCATAAGAAAATGTGGTGAAGAATGCTAATGGTGCCCAGCTCACAAAAGATATAGCATCTGAGATCTGAAAGGCTTGAAGATAAACAAGCAGCCATCTAGCTGAGAAGCATCAAGGCTCACATGGAAGAAGCACAACAGCCTGTCTGACCACAAGGTGAGAAGGGACCAGTTATCAGACATAAAAGAATTAAAAAATCATATCAATGGGTGCCCACATCCCTATCAATGAATACAAACTTGTGCATAAGCAAATGTGGTGGCGAAAGCTGATGGTGCCCAGCTTTCAAAAGATATAGCATTTTGGGTCTTAAAGGCTCAAAGATAAATAATTGGCTATCTAGGTCAGAAGCAACAAAGTCCACATGGAAGAAACACACCAGCATGTGTGACCATGGGCTGTCAAAGGGATCGGGTATCAAGCATCAAGGAACAAAAAAATCTTATCATTGTAAATGTGGGTGAGTGCAGAGTGGAGACTCAAAGCCCAATGGTAGCCAACCGGACACCCCTTACTGAAGGGTTGTGGGGAGGAGATGAGCCAGTCAGGGTGCAGGGTAGAAACGATGAAACATATAACTTTCCTCTAGTTCTTAAATGCTTCCTCCCCCCTCCACTGTCATGATCCCAATACTAACTTACAAATATGGCTAGATCAGAGGATGTACATAGGTACAGATAGCAACTGGAAACACAGGGAAACCAGGACAGCTGATTCCTTCAGGACCAGTGATGAGAGTGGTGATGCCTGGAGGGAGGAGAGAATGTGGGGTAGAAAAGGGAACTGATTATAAGAATCTATATATAGATTCCTCCCTGGGGGAGGGACAGCAAAGAAGAAGGTAGAGAGAGAAATCAGACAGTGTAATAAATGACAAAATAATTTATGAATGATGAGGGTTCATGAGGTGGGGGGGTGGGGAGGGAGGGGGAAAATGAGCAGCAGATATTAAGGGCTCAAGTAGAAGGCAAATGTTTTGAGAATGATGATGGCAGCAAATGAACTTATCTTCTTAACACAATGGATGTATGTATGGATTGTGTTAAGAATTGTATTTGCCCCCAATAAAATGATAAAAAAGTAAGTGATTGAAAAAAAAAAGCCATTTAAAGGAGGGGGGGGGAGAAAGAACATCCTTTATCTAGCACAGTATTTCCTCTGATTATCAGTATTCACAGTATTGTAGTCTCCTGATGTTCAAGGTAGCCACCCAACTGGAGAATAAAGGGTTGTGATTAGGACAATAAAAATGAAGTCCATACTTTGTTTTAGTCTTTTTCCTTAAATAACGTTTCTTTAGTTGCTACAGGGCGTTGCTAAATTTCTAGAGTTTTAAAAAGAGATGCTTCTGACAATGGTTTCCAACTATATTATTTTTTTGAGGATATATTTTTGCAGCCATTATTGTATTTTGTTGTTATCACCCCCTTCCTACAATCCAGCCTTTGTGCTAGTGTGTCCTTTTCCCTGTGATATACCTGAGATTGTACAGTTACAATGTTCTAAAATCTCAACTCGTTCCTGAAATCACAGATCTTCCAAAAGACCTCATATCACTAAATTGATCCTACATTGTCACTCTTCATGATAGGCAATACCATTATGTCAAAGCCATTTCCTTCATATGACATATTTTAAAGCAATGTATCAATTTATTTCCTCTCTTTTATGCATGAATACCTGCACAGTTCCCTGTGGACAAGAATTCATATCTGTTTTATTTTCTGTAAACAAAATTACTGAATGCTGTGTGATGTATATTAAAAACTCAACGTCATTTAATAATTTGAATAATTAATAATATAACGATCATAGAATTATGCAAGATTCTCTTATGCTGTGATGAACTTTCTATACTGGTTCATTTTTTTTCTTCCAACTAGAAGGAATACAAAATCTAAGGCAACAAAACAATAATTTAAATTATACAAGTGGGTTTCAAAAACATCATGGAGAAATTCCGTTGTCTTTTAGTTACATTTTTACATGATTTTCTTTGAAGGCCCCTCTGTTATAGTAATTATTTTCAGGTTAGAATTAGCCCTAAAATGAAGTTGGTGTTTTGATTAGAAAGCACAAATGACTACAATTTTTCCATCAATGGAAGAGATTGAAGAGGATAAAATCTCTAAAGAAACATTTTTCTCTCACATGCACACAATAGCAAAACACTTTGAACATAAATGGGATTAAAAAGAAATTATAAAATGGTAGTGCAACATTGTTTTGAAAAATGGTAAACATTTAATTTGGATCATATGACCAATTTGATAACTTGAATCAGAAATTATCATCTGAAGGAATAGTAAAATTATTCAGTTTCTTTATGAGGATAAGTGATAGAATCCTCCAGAACAAAAGGAAAAGGAAAGAGAAACAGGAAAAATTGACACATGATATTAATGAATTAATACGCTCTTAAGGAATCAAATTAAATTCAAAACATGCATATATTTTTTAAATTGTGAAACTTACAGTCCATTTGAGAATAACATGACTTAAAAAATTTTAATCAACTAATATTTATATACAATTTGGCATTGAATAAAGAAAACTGAAGAATAATAGATGTCTGATATATTAGCAAATAAAATTATATATATATATATCATATATCATCGACATCGAGAAGACTTAACAAATCTGTCTTATAGTTTAGTCAAAATGTTTTCTTTTAATCATTTTATTAGGGGCTCATACAACTCTTATCACAATCCATACATACATCAATTTGTACATTCATTGCCCTCATCATTCTCAAAACATTTGCTCTCCACTTAAGCCCCTGGCATTAGCTCCTCATTTTTCCCCTTCCCTCCCCACTCCCCTCTCCCTCATGAACCCTTGATAATTTATAAATTATTATTTTGTCATATCTTACACTGCCGGATGTCTCCCTTCACCCACTTTTCTGATGTTAGTTCCCCAGGGAGGAAGTTATATGTAGATCCTTTTAATCGGTTCCCCCATTTCCACCCCACTCTCCTTCCACCCTCCTGGTATTGCCACTCTCACCACTGGTCCTGAAGGGATCATCCACCCAGAATTCCTGTGTTTCCAGTTCCTATCTGTACCAGTGTACATCCTCTGGTCTCGCCAGATTTATATGGTAGAATTGGGGTCATGATAGTGGGTGGGTGGAGGAAGCATTTAGGAAGTAGCAGAAAGCTGTATGTTTCAATGTTGCTACATTGCACCCTTACTGGCTCATCTCCTCCCCGTGACTCTTCCGTAAGGGGATGTCCAATTGCCTACAAATGGGCTTTTGGTCTCCACTTGGCACTCCCCCTCATTCACGATGATATGATTTTTTTGTTTTGATGATGCCTGATACCTTATCCTTTCGACACCTCATGATCGCACAGGCTGGTGTGCTTCTTCCATGTGGGCTTTGCTGCTTCTGAGCTAAATGGTTAAATGCTTACCTTCAAGCCTTTAAAAGCCCAAACGCTATATCTTTTGATTGGCGGGCACCATTAGCCTTCTTCATCACATTTTCTTATGTACACATTTGTCTTCAGCAATCATGTCAGGGAGGTGAGCACACAATAATATGAACTTTTGTTATTTGATGCCTGATAAATGATCCCTTTGGCACCTCGTGATCATGCAGGCTGGTGTGCTTCTCCCATGTGGGCTTTGTTGCTTCTGAGCTAGATGGCCGCTTGTTTACCTTCAAGTTGTTAAGAACCCAGATACTATATCTTTTGATAGGCAGGCACCATCAGCTTTCTTCACCACATTTACTTATGCACCCGCTTTGTCTTCAGCGATTGTGTCAGGAGGGTGAGCTTCTTGGAATGTCAGTTTAATAGAACAAAGTATTCTTGCATTAAGGGAATACTTCAGTGGAGGACCAGTGGAGCACATCTGCTACTTTAATATTAAACCTATACATATATGCACATAGCTCTATTTCCACATCCTCATACATAAATATATTTAAATATGTATATGCCTTTATTTAGACTTTTATAAATACCTTTACCTCCTAGCTCTTTTCTCTATTTCCTTTTACTTTCCTCTTGTACAGCCTCATGTTTAGCCTCCATTAGGGTTTCCATAATTCCTCCCAGTTACATTATCCTTGGTCACACCCTGCCAGGCTTCCTACACCCTCCTCACCACCGATTTGAATTACTTGTTGTTCCATGGTCCCTGGGTTTGTTAACACCAATACCTTTCCCCCAACCTCTCCCTCTCCCATGTCCCCCTGGAACTATAGGTCCCGTTGTTTTCTCCTCCAGATTGTTCATCCAGACTATCTTACTTAGATAGACCTGTGGAGATAATAACATGCACATAAACAAGATAGTAAAATCAAGCAACAAAATAAAACAAAACAACAACAAGAAAGAAAAGCTTCTAGCTAGTTCAAGGACTGGTTTTTGGCCTTTAGGAGTGTTTTCCAGTCGAGTCTGATGGGGCGCCAAGCCCTGGCTCCAGAGTCTATTTTTTTGTATTCCCTGGGGACTTTGTTGCTCTCTTCCCCTTGCTGTTCCACTCCATTCAATTTCTTAGTGTTTTGTCTCAGTGTGGTGGGATCAGATCGAGCCGAATTCCCACATTGTGTCTGCAGTGTTTTCCTCTGTAGGGCTATGGGTCAGTGAGGGACATCATGTCTCATAATGGGGCCAGCTATGTGGCCTTTTGTGTGGATTGGCTGCTCTGAGCAGGAATATCATCCTCAAGGCTTCGTGGGCCTGATGTGCTCCATCCTCTCTTCCTCACCCTTCATTTTCTCCCGTGTGCTCTGATCAGGCATGTCCCTCTCCTGGAGCTGCAGGTTCAGTGCTGTCCTCTGAAATCGATTCTGGGGGACGGTCAGGTATCCATGTAGTTGGGATTGGGGCAAAATAGTCTTTAAAAGCAAAAGTGGCCCACGTGGTGGCATCCAACAACAGCAAACTCATACTACATTGAAGTGATGACTGCCATGCAGCCAATGTTGACTCGTTGCAGCTCTAAAGGCCATAATAGAACTGCTCCGGTGGGTTCTGTATCCTGGAACTACAGCATGAAGTTTCGCCTGTCGTCCCTCAGAGCAGCTAATGGGAGCGCAGCACAATGAATAGCAATGTCTACACTACTAGGGCTATAAGAGCAGATAAAGAATTCCTAATCCTGTGGTGTGCTTTGCAAGGTTGACAGTTCAATCCCACCAGCTCCTCTGTAAGAGAGAAAAATGAAGAGTGTGGTTCCCAGAGATGTAAAGCCTTGGAAACCCTAGGAAGCAGCTCCACTCTGTCCTAGAAATCCCTAATGAGTTAAAATGGAGGTTTGTGAAACAGGTTTGTATTTTGCTGTTGATGATCAATAATAAGTAGAACACATTTCAAATAAATATTCTAAATTAGACATTAAAATGTATGATGGAGATTAGCATAAATGTAAAAGAAGACATGAAGCATAGCTCCCCTTCTTTATCTCATACTCATAGGGAGATTTTTTTTTTGTTTTTTTAGTAGACAAAATGAACATTTAATATTGTTATGTCTCTTTTAGTTTACCTTTCTTTAAATCTATCTTAGATGGCAGGATATTCAATTACAAACGAGTTCAATTATGTTTCCTGGCCACTTATTGAGTTATAGGAAGGACTTTTATCACCTGATCTTTCCATAATTAATTCTTTGCATTTCTTTTTTTTTTTAACAATTTATTGGGGCTGATACAATTCTTTTCACAGTTCATACATATACATACATCAATTGTATAAAGCACATCTGTACAGTCTTTGCCCTAATCATTTTTTTCTCTTTTCTTCTTTTATATTTTATTAGGGACTCCAACAACTCTTACCACAATCCATACATATACATACATCAATTGTATAAAGCACATCCATACATTCCCTGCCCCAATCATTCTCAAGGCATTTGCTCTCCACTTAAGCCCCCCGCATCAGGTCCTCTTTTTTTTTTCCCCTCCCTCCCCTTTCCCCCCCTCCCTCATGTGTCCTTGGTAATTTATACCTCGTTATTTTGTCATATCTTGCCCTATTCGGGGTCTCCCTTCCCCCCTTCTCTGTTGTCCCTCTCCCAGGGAAGAGGTCACATGTGGATCCTTGTAATCAGTTCCCCCTTTCCAACCCACTCACCTCATAGGGAGATTTTGTAAGGCTTTTTTTTAGTGTTTAAGCTTCTCCTTTGTTAGAGGTTGTTTCCAGGTGCGTGTTCCTCCAATGTTGAACTTTATGAGGCAGTAAAGTGAAGCTGCTGTTAGTAGGCATTCCTGTGAGGATGGGTTTAAGTAGGAGTGAAGACATAAAATGTAAATCCATTGTTTACAAACAATAACACTTTTAACATTTGAATTCCTGGTGGATTTAGAAAATACTGCCCAAGAGAATTTTTCTCATCAGGAGAAGGAATGAATGATGTGGTTGAAACTAGTAAATCATTCCCTTTCTCCAAAGACAATACCTGGCCATATTATAGCAAAGTACCTGCATTACACGAATTATATTTCAAAACCTTAGTGATATATTGTGAAGAGTGAAATATGAGTTAGGAAGAACAAACTGCAAATGAACCAAGCCAGAATTTCATATTTTATAAGCAACTTCATTGCAGCAATAATAGCTAACCTCTATTTTACAGTTTTTTATGTGAGTGAAGTAGAAATCTGACTAACGTTGCTAAAAATATAATTGAGAAACAAATCTCTAGTTTGCAGTTAATTTGCCCAATTCATACTCATAATTCAAGTTTATGAAAGAAAATGTCTTTTTATTCTTCAGAACCTAGTTATATATAATAATCCTCTCCTGTTCAATTTTATTTATACAATGGATGTTGCTAAGCAAATTTGCCAGAAGATATGTAACACTGAAGTTCATCACTGAAGAAAAGAAAAACGACATGGACTGACAATTCCTTAATTATGTTGATGAATAAAATAAATGAGTTTAAAACTAATTAATTTAGCTTATATGTTGCAGAAAGTAATTTTAACTTTTGTTACATTTACTCTACTGCCCAAAGCACTTGGCATAGATAAAAATAAAGACTATGTCATTGCTGATCAGACTTATAAGCATACTTTTACCTTTCAACTCATTTTAATAGAATGCCAATTAGAAAACTTGTAAAAACACTTAATGAGTTCTCATCTGAAGAGGAACTCCTAAATACCTTTTGTGCCTAATACAGACATGATTAGTAATTCCAGGGTAATTATGTTCTAAAGAATTGAAACAAGAATATTGGCAAAAAGTTCATTTTGGATTTTAACTTACTATTTTGCCATAATAGATACTTTTTAAAAAATTATATAAATATTGAATTTCACTGAACAATGCAAATCATATATGTTAAGGATATGCCATATATACTCAAGTATCAGCCGAGGCACTGAATTTTATCACAAAAAAACTGTATTTAAAATGTGTTGAAAATGGTGTATGTACAAGTATATACAGTATATGTGTATATTTATTTGATTTAGAAATAAAATCTATTTACTATAAACACTTATGTGTATGTTTTTGTATTTGCATCAGTTTATATGAATATTAAGAGGAACTCTAAAGGTAAAATGGGCTATGCACTCAGCTGATAACCAGAAGGTTATCAGAAGGTCAGCTTTTCAAACCACCCACTACTCCACAGGAGAAAGATGAGACTACCTGGTTCCTTAAAGATTTAAAGTCTTGGAAACACAAAGGGACAGCTCTACTCTTTCTTATAGGGCCACTTTGAGTCTGAATTTACTCACGCAGTAAGGATTTAAGAATATGTATTAATGTTGATAGACATGACAAAACAAAGCCTATAAGTAGTTGCTGGTCTGTCTGTTGACCTCTATCAATGATTTCTGATCGAGTCTGATAAGATGCCAAGCCCTGTCCCCGAAGTTTATTTTTGGGATTCCTCAGGGACTTCATTGCTTTGTTCCACTTGCTGCTCTGTTGTGCTCCCTTCGTGCTTTGCTCTGGTGTGTGTGGGCAGACCAGACACAATTCCCACACGGTGTCTCCAGTATTTGCCTCCCCATAGTGCTATGGGTCAGCAAGGGGACACCCTGTCTTGTGATGGGGCCAGCCCTACAGTCCTCTCTGTGCATGGGGTGTTCTCAGTAGAAATATCATCCTTGGGGCTTGGTGGGCCAAGATGCTGTTCTCTCTCTCTCTCTCTCTCTCTTTCTCTCTCTCTTCTGCCATCTTAGCTTGCACCCTGTGTTCTGAGCCGACCGCCCCCCACCTCTCTCCCAGGGCTGTATAGTCCATGCTGTCCTGTGTTGTGCATTCTTCTGGGGAGAGGGTCCAGAATAAACAATCCCAAGGAGAAAACAATGGAACCTGAGGGGACATGGTTCTGTCCTGGGGAGACAATGGTTCTGGGGGGGACCTGGGAGAGGAAGACGTGAGGAATGTGGGGAGCCAATAATCCCAGGGAAAAGAGAACAACAAGTGATCTAAAATTGATGGCGAGAAGGGTGTCGAATGTCTGTTGGGCTTTGATCAAGTGCAATGTAGCTAAGAGGAATTCCTGAGAGCCAAGTGAAGGTCAAACATGATAGTATGGCAGTAGGAACATAAAAGAAAATAGAGTAAAGAACTAGGAGACAAAGGATAATTATGGAGGTATAAATACAGGCATGTACATATGTAACTATGTTAATATATAAAGCTAAGAATATAGGTCTATATACATATATTTATATGTCAAGTATTAAGGTACCAGACAGACATTGAGCCTTTATTAAACTACTCTCTTAATGCAGAAACACTTTGTTCTAATAATCTGGTATTCTATAAATGCTTACCTTTCTGACATGATCATTGAAAATAAATGGGTGCATAAATAAATGTGGTAAAGAAAGCTGATGGTGCCTGGCTATTAAAAGATACAGCACCTGGGGTCTTAAAGCCTTGAAGTTAAACAAGTGGCCATTTAGCAGGGAAGCAACAAAGCTCATGTGTGGCATAAGCACACCAGCCTATGTAATTATGAGGTGTTGATAGGATTAGTTATCAGGCATCAAAAGACTCCAAACAAACAATCATATAGATATGAATGAAGTGGGGCAGAGGGGAGACCCAAAGCTTATTTGTAGACACTTGGTCAACCCATCACAGAAGGATCACAAAGAAGGGACAAACCAGCCCGGATCCAGTACAATACTGACAAAACATACAAAAATTTTCTAGTTCTCTAATGCTTCCTCCCCCCACCCCAATATCATGACCCCAGTTCTACCTTACAATTCTGGCTAGAGCAGAACATGCACACTGGTGCAGATAAGAGCTCTCAAGACACGGAATCCAGGATAAAGCTCTCTGGAGTAATAGTGGAAGTAGTTATCACATGAAGGTAGGGGGCAAAGGGAGTGCAGGGAACCAATCATAATGAACAACTTATAACACCACTACCATCCACCCCCGGGTGACAAACTATTGAATCATGGCTGAAGGGATACAGTGGACAGATTAAGATATGAAAATAAGCATATAATTTATGAATACATAATATATAATTTATGAAGGGCTCGTGAGGGTGGGAGGGTGGGGGAGAGAGGACAATATGAGGAGTTGATACCAAAGGCTCAAGTATAAAGAACATGTTTTAAAAAGGATCATGGCAGAACATGTATGAATGTCCTTGACACATGGATGTATGGATTGTTATAAGAGCTGTAAGAGTCCCTTATAAATCTATTTGCTAAAATGAAAAAAATATTAACATTAAAACATCAATATATTTGATGACATTTATAAATAGAATCAAGCTTAAGGTATATGCTTAAGGTTCCAACTCATAGCAATCATAAGTACAACAGAAAGAAACACTGTTCAGTCTTATGTCCTCCTTACAATTGTTTTTCTGCTCGAGCCCATCATTGCACCAACCATTATGAGACGACTGAAAAAGACCATGACTGGCGTTAGGTGCACCTCAGTCCTCACAGTAATAACCTTACTTGTCAACACTGTAAAGAGGTCTTGTACAGCAAATTTACCCAAATTCAATGCATTATATGATGTCATGACTGCTGCTTCAATAAGCTTTGATTGTGGATCCAAAGAAAATAAATCCCTGACAATTTCATTATTTTCTCTGTTGATCATGTTACCTATTGGTCTAGTTGTGAGAATTTTGATTATCCTTACATTAAGTTGTGATCCATACTGATGGCTGCAATTCCTGACATTCATCAACAAGGGCTTAAATTCCTCCTTGCTTTGAGCAAGCAGAGTTGTGCTATCTGCATATGAAAGGTTATTAACAAGCCTTTTCTGGGATCCTGATCCTTCATGCATCTTCCTTTGGTCCGGCTTCTCTAAGGATGTGCTGGGCACACAGATTGAATAATTACAGTGAGAGGACAAAACAATTACACACACTGTTCTTCATTTAAAAAATTTTAGTATTCCCTTGTTCTATTCCCACAACTGCCTCTGGGTCCATGAACAGAGCACAATGACGTGCTCTAGAATCCCATTCTTCTCCAGACTGCTCATAGTTGATTGTGATCCACGTAGCCAAATGGATCATAGTTAATCAATAAGTAAACATCGTTCTGGTATTCTCTGCTTTCAGGAAAAAAATACATCTGACATCATCAATAGTATTCCTTGTTCCGAATCCTCTTCTGTATCCATCCTGAACTGCAGCTCCCTGTCCATGTGCTGCTGCGGCTGGTACCGATGCCTGCATAGCTGACTGAGTCCTGTCATACGCGGTCAGTTTGCTGAAACACTTCTCTGTGGATTTCATCAACTCACATCAATTCATGGAGCTTTTTTTTTAATACTAATACCTTCAGTACAGGTAGGATTTCCTTCTTTATTACCTCTGACCTTGACGATATAAACAAAGCTGGAGATCACATAATAGAATTTTGGAAGATCAATGACTGCATCTCAAATACCATTTTTCAACAACAAAAGACAATGATATCTGTGGGTGTCTCCAGATGGGAACACAAAGAAATCAAATTGACCATATATGTGGGAAGAAACAATGGAAAAGGTTAATATCATCAGCCTAACTGACGCCAAGGACTGACTGTGGAACGTACCATCAATTGTGCGTATGCAAGTTCAGGTTGAAGCTGAAGAAAATGAAAAGAAATCCCTTATATGCCTAGCAACACAGCATCTATTTTTGTAACTCATAAAGAGCCTGTCAAGCTGATACATACCCAATACTCAGCCTTTTTCAATAGCCCTAGTCAGAACAATGCTCTACTTTCCTTTGATCCTATTATGCTTGTGTAATATCGGCAAATGAGATGTTGACCACAAGTACCTCCTATATTTTCAATGATGGGAAAAATGGAGTATGCAATTTTCCTTTGCAGAGATTGCACACATTCTCAGATATAATTATTATACAAGTGTGTGTGTCTATATATCTGTAGCTGTGTAAGTATTTAAAACAAATTTATAAAGTTTAGGCAAGAATTTTTGTACTAGATTATATAACCTCCTAGAGGAAGGGACCATTATTTTAATTTTAGAAATTAGATGATCCTAAATTATCCAAAGTTATATTCAAATTTTAATAAAAAGTAGTAACATGAAACTATGTGCCAATTTTTCTACTGAAGAAAAAAGTCATAGCATTTTCTTTTTCTTTCTTCTAGATTGTCATTTAAAGATTAGACACTCATTTGCATGACCTCATTATTTTTCACATATGTTTTATCTCATTTATTTCTTGGTTGCATTCTATTTTTCTCCTTCTTAGCTGTTTCCCTGTTTAATTCTAGTTTCCTAGGGTCTCTCCTACTGTGAAAACTGCAACAGCACAACCCACTTTGTGATTTAACCTTCCTATCATACACATCAGCAATGTAGACTTTGATCAAAATAAAGTTATTGATTTTATGGGTGAGTATAAGGAAAGAGTCACCGCAGGTTCAGAATTATCCACTCATGAAAAACACACACAAGTGAATTTAGCCTCCTCATTCACACATAGAAACCACACAAAATCCTATTTGGCTCTTTATAAAACAAATGCTCTAATCGTGCATGTTGGATGTCTTCATGTAATTTTTCAATTAGCTTTGCCCATGGAATCCCAAGTAACATATCTAGAGAGTTTTCTTGTTTGCCCAGAAAGGATTCATATTTGTATATGCGGATCACTTAGCTATTCATACCGGCCAGTTTAGATCAAGTTATTCCTTCTTAGTGGTTCCTAAATTCCACCAGTGGGATCTCTCTGGATCTGAATCAGCTACGTTTCTGTTTTACTTTACTATAGTTTTAAATTCGTTATAATTTTGTCTGTGGAAATTCTTTGAGCCCTGGATTTAAATTGTCAAGGAAACATTTGTAGTCCTAGCAAGCTGTGTTGCATGAAACATATCCCAAAGCAGACATATATTCTGTTTCCGCTGTGCTTTGTCTCAGCTTCGCAAGACAATGTTTAAAACCAAAGACAGGACATGTACATTTTCTTGCACTGCCTTCTGTGAATAGGTTCATTCCTGCCGTTGTTATTGTTCATTGTCATCTGGTGGACAGGGACTATTGTAACTTCCAGAGTAAGACCGACCAAGAAGAAGGAAGAGCTAGGCCTCTTCTGACAAATTAGCTCAATTTAGTGGAAGATTACCTTAGATAGTGCTGGAAGCCCCATTGGAATTCACTCAAAAGGCTCCATGAATGGGCAGACAACCAATTGAAATGTTTCAACAGACCAATGCAGAGTGGAAGGTGCGCACTGGTTTATGGCAAGACATTTGGAAGAGAACGACATGGCCAATTAAATAAAAGAGGTCTACCAGGGCATGTTAGTCTGGGTGGACTAGAGAAACAAATCCACAGAAACTCATAAGTGTATGAGAGAAAGTGTTATATAAAGGGTAAGTGCACATTCAGAAAGCGTCCCAACCTAGTCCAGCCCAAGCCCATAAGTCCAACATTATATTAGCCCATATGCCTGACACCAATCCACAAATACTCCTCCATCTTGCAAAATACATGCAATGATGCACAATGCAGGATGGTCACAGGCCACTGGGTAGAAAGCCTGAATCAATAGAGGTGTAAGTATGTTAGCACTGGCAGGGGTCTCCATGTGATTTCTCCAGCACCCAGTGCTGCATCGGGGTCAGTCCATGTGGCTTCTCCTCAGGGATGTCTCATAGAAAGTGAACCTTGCCAGCTGAGGCAGAGAAATAGCTAAGGCAGCCACATACTGTTCTGACCATCAGAGAGCAAGAGACCAGAGAACCAGAAAGGCGAGACTTGCCCAGCCATTTATCTCTCTGCCCTTCAGTTAACCCCACATGTGTTTATTGGGCAGGTTGGCACAATAAACCTTAACTATCACAAGGGGGTACTCCCCCCAAATGGATTTTTTTAACCGCCAATCTATATATCTTTTTGTTTTATAAAAAAAAAACAAAAACACACAAACCACTGTATCACCTTCAAAATACTTTCCATAACAGTACATTTGTCAAGTCTGTGATTCCATTCTTGGAAATATTTTTCAAACTCATCTGTTTGGATGGCTGACAGAATCTCCCTCTGGTTTTCTTCATCTCTTCTATGCCTTTAAGTCGCTGTTCTTTCATGTCCCTCTTCATTTTTGGAAATAAAAAGAAGTCTCATGGTGTGTGGTCAGGTGAGTAAGATGGGTGGGGCAAGAGAAGCCTGCTGATTTTTGCCAAAAACTAGTGCACTGAGATAGCTACATGAGCAGGTACATTGTCGTGGTGGCAAAACCAGTCCCCCATCTGTCACAAATCAGGCTTTTTTGTGTACACTGTTATGCAATTTTTCAGAACCTCTAAATAGAAAGCTTGATTAGCAGTCTGATCTAGTGAATGTATATCCAGAATGAGGTTTGCCATCAATCTACAATTCACCTTTTTAGAAATGAGAAAACCACTTGTATCCTTGAGTTTTCCCCTAGTGCTTACTGTTCTTGTAAACTCTGCTCAATATCACAATGGTTTATATGGCATTTTTCCAGAGCAGGAAACAAAATGTCACTGCCGCACCCTGTTCTTTTAAATTGTCCATCACAAAAACGAGGTTTGAGTGAAATTGCTTTCATGAAAAAAAGTTCACTGTGACAAGAGAGAATTTTCAAAGGTGGCATCACTGGGTGCACTAACTCAGAATGAGTTGCTCCACACTCACCCAACAGGACAAATTTACTACAAAAGCTCCATTCTGCCTTGCACAATTCCACTTTGGGGGATGTACATGCTTGTACATGCATACTGATTCCAGGAAAAAGTTGACCCGACAAAAGGGAGAAAATATGAACAATGTCATTAATATAACATGCAAGCAAAATTTTGTTGAAGATAATTGAAAATAGCTGCAGCAATACATTTACTAGGAATGACTGGAAATTCAAGTAGGATTTAGAAAATTATACAAAAAAGGGATATCATTCCTGATATCATATGAATCTTGGTTGAAAGAAGAGAATGCTAAAAAGATTATTACCATTATTTCACTGATACATAAAAAACATAAGAAAATATTAAGCATATTGAGAAGAATGAGAAGTCCAAAATATTTCATTGTGCTCATGGAGAATCAGGACCGAGACCGGAGGCAGAACAGAACAAGGGGACACTCCATGTTCTGTCGTAATGGAAAGGCATGGGTCAGTGTTGTATATTTTCACCATATCACTTGAGTTAAAGTTTATTGTGCAAACCTGGCTGATAAACACATGTGGGGTTCACTGAAGGGTAGAGAGAGAAATGGCTCAGTGAGCCTCATCTTTCTAGTTCTCAGGTCTCTGGCTTTCTGATGGTCAGACCAGGGTTCTTCCTGGTCAGACCAGAGAGCATCCCTGCTTCAGCTGGCGAGGCTCACTTCCTGCAAGAGAGCCCCAAGGAGAAGCTGCATGGACCTGCCCCAGTGCAGCCCTGGGTGCTGGAGCAGCCGTGTGGAGACTCCTGCCAGCGCTGAGATGCTTACATGTTCACTGATTAGGCTTTCCTCCTGCAGTTGACATCATAGTGAGTGTTTCATGAGATGGAGGAGGACTTTGTGGATTGGCGTTGGACATATGGGTTAATGTTGGACTAGTGGACTTGTGGGTGGGATGTTTTCTTGATATGCACTTAACCTTTATATAAAACTCTCTCTTATACATGAGTTTGTGTGGATTTTTTTCTTTAAAGTACCCAGACTAACACATCATTCAATCCAGATGCAGATTCTGAGCAAATAAGCTCAGAAGATGAACTGTATGAAGAAAACTGCTTAATCGTGATTGAAGGAAGATTCATTAAAATATTCAAATCCAAACACCATCCTTACTTGATGAAAATGAAAAGAACTTGAAGTACTTACCGATGAAGATACCAAAAATTTAGCCCTCAATTTGAGTTACAACTCAACACAGAGAAAACAAAAACACTCACAACTGGACTCATACACAATGCCATGATAAGTGTAAAAATTATTCAAGTTGTCAAGGATTACAGTTTGCTTGGGTCACAATCAATGTGCATGGAAGCAACAGTTACAAATCAAGCTTATTGCTCTGAGCAAATCTGCTAACAAAAAGATCGCTTTGAAGTGTTAAAAAGATGCTACTTAGAACAACCACAAATGTGTCTGACCCAAACAGTTGCATTGTTAATTACCTCCTGTGTATTGGAGAGAATGACAATGAATCAGGAAGATCTCAATTTATGTCTTTGAAGTACAGTGTGTACAAAGAATATCAAATATAATGTGCTCTGTTAAAGGAATGAACAAATTGGGATTGGAAGAAGTACAACTAGAATGATTATTCGAAATGAGAATGAAGAAAGTTTGCTTCTGTATTTCAGACCCTTGACCAAAAGCGACTGGTCCCTGGAATACAGTATCTTATATTGATAGAGGGTCAGTGAAAAGAGGAACAATATTAATGAGACGGATTGACAGAGCACAGGGTCTGCTATCATAGGCTCAAATGTGAATGCTTGTGATAATGGAACAGGACATAGTAGTTTGTCCTCTTGTGCCTGGAGTCTTTAGAGCTCAGAATCACATCAATTGTGCATAATAGTACCAATATTTCCTCAGAAGTTAAACACACACACACACACACACACACTAAAAGCTTTGTTTAGGAGAACTTTGATTATATGGTACAACACTAAAATTATTGGAAGTCATACCTTCCCATCCTAATAGCAAGATAACTCTGTAATACAGAAAAGCAACACATCCTGCAGACCCAGCAGCTGGTTGTGGTCACAGGGCATTTGAATCCCAAAACTTAAGAGAGAAACAGATTGAGACCTAGTAGAAAACCAAGATAAACTTGACTTGACAAGAATGTTTCAACATAAAAGGATGAACTATTTTTAAAATGTTAAATTGGCCTTTACAAAATTAAAAACCTACAAAGAATACAAGAGAATAAAAAGATGAGTCATAAGATGGGGAGTAATATAATAAAAAACATATCTGATAAATTACTTGTATCAAAAATGTAAAATGAACCCTTAAAACTCTACTAAGTAGAAAATGCAGCAATTACAAAAGAAGCAAAAATGTCAATGCATACTAACTGAAGGAGATATTCAGATGAAAATAAGAACACGAAAATATTCCCAACATTATTGTCATTAAAATATTGCAAATTATTTAATCAAAGGAATCAAAGCTTGTATCAAGAAATTTGAGTTCAAGAGAATCAGGTAGTAAATGAACAGAAGTCTACTGCCCTGTGGAGTGAAGTAGACAAAATAAATTGCCTTATTGTCTAGAGTAATAGGATCCTAATAGGAATTAACAAATTAGTGCTGCTTAGAATAGAATAAAATATCAAATTCGAATTCCTCAAATGCTTTTTTAGCTTTAAGTGATAATGTTGTTTTAGAAGGTCAGCTTGGATTGTCATGATTCTTTCCTGCCCTGCCACCCTCACGAATTCTGAATCTATTCTGTATTGTTCTTTATATATTTCTTATACCGCCATTCTATCCCTTCACCTACAACCTGGGTATTTATTTGTTCCGCTGGAGGGGAGTTGTTTCAGCCTCATTGCTTTCAGCTCCCTCTGAATCCCCTGCCCCTTCCTTGCCCTTTCCTTCCTGAAGTTTTTACTCCCTTTACTGTTTCTTAGGGGTTTGTCTATAGAGTTACTGTCTCATGCATTATTTGATGTACATGTCTGGTTAATCCCAATTCATTGCTACTTTTGACTGGTTGGTTTTAAGTGTTATAATACTTAGATTTATAATTAAAATTATAAGCAGTACAGTTTGATCAAAACAACATAAATATATCATATATATGTATCCTGTCTTAGTTAAGCATCCTTTCAATCACCAAGACCATATTTTTCAACTATTATTCCTATCTGTTTGTTTTCAACTTTTGCATTCCAATAGCCAATAATTATCAATGTATTCGATTGCATGTTTGATCAATTTCTGACTGCAGTCATTGGTAGAACTCTTCCATTTCTTCAACACTAGCTCTGCTGAAACCCACTCCCTTTAGGTGACCCTGGGGGCATTGGACATAGCTGTGATACAGCTTCCAGACCCACAGCAACACACCAGCCACAACACTAAGACAAACAGATAGATAGGAAGAAGTGCTAAAATACAGTAAAATTTCTGATGCTCTTTATAATCAAATTTCCATATATGATATGACATTGAATTACCTAATTTGGTGTATAATTTATGTACCATATTATCATATTTGGGGAAACTTTTCAGCTGAAATATGTCACTTATGTATATATATTGAAATTAAAACAGTTCTAAGTAACACTGATGATAGAAAATATTTTTAAAACAAATAAGGACAGTGGTTGAGTTTGTTATGTTTCAGAAAATACATGCATGCTTGGAACGCATGAATGATTTAATACTAAGTTTAAAGAAACAAATGTATAACTTTACTACAATAATTTATTATATCAGTTTAAAACCATATTATTTATCTATATTTTTATTCTATTTCATATTGCTTTCCAATGACTAATGTTGTTGCTTGTGGGTAATTTTTGTTTGGTTATAAAGAAAAGCATTTCTTGGAAGCTCATCCTAAGGCTTCTTCCTTGTCTCTGTACATTCATGAGTTCAGTTCCTTGATTTTATCATTGGGAATTATATAGATCAATTTTTAATTAAATCTCTTAAAATTAATTATAACTCATTCACTTCAAATATCTAGATGTTTATTTCTAACTTTAAGAGAGAAATGAATAAAAATGCCTTAGAACATGTTCACTTCTTGCTAGATAGCTTTAAAAGTATTGCTATATCTATTATAGTCATTATTTTTAAGTATGGAAATTAAGCTGTTGGTTGGGTAATTAGTTAACATATTTAGTTGTAATTGAAAAGTTGAAAGTTCTAGTCCACCCAGATGCACCTTGGCAGAAAATACAGGAAATTATTTTTTTTTTAAAGAAAGCATTGAAAAATCTATAAAGCAGAGTCCTACTGCTTCCCAATTGTGTTCTCTATGAGTGAGAATTAGCTCTAAAGCACCAGGGTATCCAGAAGTTCTAGAAAGATGCTTCTTGAAGTTGCCAAAGTCTATTTGGAGTGACTTCCCCAACATGTCCCCTCCTAGCGTTGTTCACAGTTGCAGAGACCTGGGTTTCTTCTAGGCACACACACCTCTCTGGCCCTAGGTTTTCAATTCTGCCCCAAAGACTGAGTCACAGTTTACCATGTAACTGGTCTATTTTATGCAGGAGTTGGTGTATTTGTTATTCAAATAAGGGTTTGAAATTTTACTCAATGGGATTGTGCACGTGGTGTTTCTCCCACAGCATTGGACATGGAATTGTCCTGATGAAAGGGCCATGCTTTGGGTTTGACAAAGAGTTTACTTATATATGTGGCCGAATCCTTTGGGGATTTTTAGTGAAGAGAGAAAGAAGCAAGAGGGAACCTGAAGACAAGAGCCTAGAATTGAGTGGCTTGGACCCAGGATTCTTATGAGTAAAATCCCCTAAAAGACCTGTAATATAGGTCATCTGCTGAAAGACAGATATAGATCAAAGATTGAAAATGATGGAGAGTCTAGGAGCCTAGTATCAGATCCTGGAAGGAAGCCCATCTGCAGCGAAACAGCGGCAACAGCAGACAGCTGCTACTAGGAACATAGCTAAGAGATCTGACCAGGTTACTACACTGGTCATAAATTGGGTGAGTTCTTCACAGACAATCTGACCAAATCAGGAGGCAAAAAGTAGAGTGGTGTGTGCGGTCAAGAGAAGCTAAGTACAGCATGGAGACCGTGTGCATGGCCAGAGGAAGTGGGCACAGCTACGAAAGCTTTGAGTGTGGGGCCAACACGTTCTGCCAGCAAAGCAGGCACAGCTGTAAGTGCTGGCCTAATTGGAGGTAGTCCACATTGATAAAGCTGATCTTGTACTGAGTTGTATTGATCTACTTTCAAGTTCAAAAAAGTTGTCTTACTATTGATTCTAATTTGTTTTCCAGACCAGTTAAATAGATTTTTATATAAAATATTTTACATTTTAATTCACAAAGATGCATCAGCTTTCTGGTTTTAATTTCTCTGTTCACTATTTAAAACTATATTTTCTCGTAAGTCTTTGAATACAGTTTTCTTCATTTCTATAAGGGTTTTACATCCTTTTAGTAATAGATATTGAATGTAGTAAAAAAAGTTATTAACAGATGTTTATGAGTTTTCTTGAAATGACAAGACCGAAATTAAAACACACACCACCACTGTCTATCCTTCAAAATTAGTGTTTCTTAAACCCATATCAGTAACTCCCTATTAGGCCTTAGTTAGTCTTAAATTGGAAAATTATAATGCAATTTTCAGACAAGAGCTCATAAATTACCTTCTGTCAGTCATTCTTCTACTGAGATTTCTCTTCAATGTCTTGCACCAAGCCTAACAGCAATTCAGTTGCCCACATTTTATAGCATGTCCCCTCTCAGAAGAACCATTATTCCCTGTTTGAAATAAAAATTCTGCTTTACAGTTGGCAAAGATTTCCTGTACAGAGAAAGCAGGTAAATGATAGAGACTTTATTTAGTTGTGCTTTTCTCAAAACGTACAGTACTACACTGACTGTTGTCAATCCCTGCCAACATTTGCCTCATGTATTTCATGTGGGTTCATGGCTGTTCAGAGCAGGGTGATTCCCAAGGACGATACCCGTTTCTCCATGAAGCATGTAGGCAAAACCGCTCTTTGTCCTGTAACAGGATTTTCGATTGCTAATGTAATCTAAATTAGCAAAGCTTTCCTTTCATTGGTTTTCTAGCACCAAGCTATCATTATCTGACTTTGATCATTTATGCTGAGAAGCCAATTTCCTTCATTTATGTTACTTCTAAAACTATTTGGCTACATGCTTTTAAAATTTTAATTTTGTGTTTAGGCCAGTCTTAATTGTATATGCTTAGAGGTTTTTATGTAGAATATCAGCTAGAAAGAATGCTTGGTGTTTGTAATATTTATTAAATATGCTGTTAAAATATATAGATAGATATTTGCTATATGTCTTATTATTTTATGTCCTTTGAAGCTTTCATTTTATATACACACACATATATGTTAAATATTTCAAGGGAGTCCCTGGATAATGCAAATGAATAATGTGCTTGGCTGCTAATTTATAGGTTGGCAATTAAAGTTTACCAGAGGCAACCTGGAAGAAAGTTCTGGCAATCTACAAGTAGTTCCTGAATTATGAATATCTGACTCATGGACAAACTCCCACTTGTGCTTCAGATCAGTCTGTTCTATCTGGCAAAGTTCACAGAAACAGACACAAAACTTTAGAATTTTGAAGAATTGGCATGGTCAAACCTCTGGAAGGGTGACTTAGAAAAAGTTTAGTGAGCCCTTTCAGGAGCTGGATGCATGGCGTTGGCTTACTGGCAGGTCTGGAGCATAGAGACACACATTCAAAGTGCTCCCATCAGCTGCCATCTCCGAGTAGCACAGAACTTTTTGGGACTGCTCAAAATGCAGGTGCAAGAGATTTGGTTTCTATGCAACCCATGTGCTGCCTTTATTCTGTAAAAGAGAGATTCCATTTCAATAAAGGCTGCAAGCAGTAAGGCTTCCCATTCTGGCACTCTTTCTTGTTCATTGCAATTTTAACATTTCAGGTTCCTCCCAGTCCCTCTGCCTCAACCATGATTGAACCAGGCAGAACCACTTGAAGCCCTGGATGAATTTTAAAGACGCAGTTTGGAACAATCTTTGTTCAGAATCCTGGGACTGCTTGTGGTTCAAAAAGAATCAGCCATTGAAACCACGGAGAAGCAGAGTCCCACTCCTAAACACATCATTGGCCACGAGCAGCAGATAAACTGGGAGCTATGTCACCATTTTCCAAGCTCGTTGGGCATGCTTTGCATTGCTCTCCACTCTCTTGGTAATGAGGTTCCTGATAATTTCCACTTTCTTGAATTTCAATCTAAAAATTCTTCATTTTTCTGTATCTAATGGGTTTAACACACATGACATCTTTATCATGCTGTTGAATTTTCATCTTGATTCTCATTTTATAATGTGCCATTCTCTGTTGATAATCATACCTAATTAAGTTGTCTTCACATAATAATCATAGTTATTTCAAACCCATGTCTGATAATTCCAGTATTGGGATCTCCTTTGAGACTGTGCCTCATGAGTAAAATTTTTTAATCAATATAAAACATATCCAGGCATAGGCAAAGAGATTGCTAAATGATTCAATTAAGGTTCACAAATTAAAATATCCATGTAATAAAATCTCATTTAAGAACACAAAACCTTACCAGCATTCATGTTCCTTCCTTGTCACCCTCCCATGTTCTTCCTCAAAGGTACCCTATTCCCTGGTTTATTACCGTTACGAGTGTCATGCCATCTGACTACGCAGCCTTTCCATTTCTCTCTGTTAGGCAAGGGTAGTAGATCGTTGACCTCTTCAACTCGGTCAGACCCTGCACTGAGTTGAGAATGATTTGCATGTTTCTTAAGACTCGGTCTTCCTTGGCTTCACTTTTGTTTTCTCTGTTTCCAGAGTTTTAAATAGAAGCGTCTATTGCTTGGTGAATTCTAATTTTTGTCTCCTCAGTACTTTAAGTTCGTATTATTTTATTATCATTTATTTAAGGTCATATACATTATTGTCATTTATTTCCTTATAGAAGTTAGTCTTTTTCCTAGTGTCAAAAATAGCAAGTGTTATGGGAAATCAGTCATATGCTTCAAATATTAAGGCTCCACATTCATTCCTCCTTCTCCTTGAGATTGCTGGAGGTTCCGCTAATTCCCTCTGCTCCAGCCAGACCCACGTTCTCATCCGCTTCCCCTGCCTCGGAATCAATATGCCCCAAAGGGAAGCAGCTGTAGGGGTGCAGCTCGCTTCCTCCTGCTTCTATATCTGATGTTCCTATATTTACCCCCGTTGGTCTGCGCTCAAACTGGTAGGTTTGATGTCTATCGCAGAGGATAATATAAAATCACAGTCTTCCAAGTGTTCTTGTCTTTTACCTGGTTTCTGTTCTAGCTGGTTGTAGAAGACACAGACCTTCTCTCTTATTTTCTTGTCACTGTTTGTATTATTGTGTGCCCATAGATTTTGATTAACTGCCAGTCATTTGATATGACACAGTAGCACTGATTAGAAGGCAGTATATGTCTTCTTCCATAAAGAATGTTAAGTTTAATCACCTTATCATAATCTGCAGTGATTAATGTCTGAGTTTCAGTCCTTATGAAAACTATCCCATGTCTAGGTATACGAAATTGAGTAGAGATGGTGTCTGACCTCCTCAAACTTCTGGAAAAGAGAATTAAACCCATCACCCTGAGGCCAACTCCATGAGACAACAGTCAGGTATCCCTCCATAGTCCAACGTTCTTTACCACTTCTGAACCCAGTAGTCCATCCCATAGCACTCTCTTCTCAGCTGAGTTCAACATTTCATTGCAATGGTCACAAAGAATTCACTAAGTATACTTATGATGATGGATCTTGTTAAGTAAGTTAACAGGTTAATTAAGGAAATTCAGTGTCAGAAATAATTCAGAATACAGTTCTGTCAGCAACCTCTTCCTGGCAAGATTCCTACAAAGAGCCCATGTACTCTGTGGGCCAGGAAGCCCACAACTCCAATGCTCTGGCTCTTGCTTCTGCTACTGCTGTTCTATGGCAGTCCTCTGTTACAGCTTTCTGTCCCTGGAACAAGATGTTCAAAGCCCAAGGATCCCAAGGGCCAAAGGAAGCATTACACTCATTGATCTTCCTTCTTGGTAGTGGTGACATCTCCCTTCTGCTGCTGATGTGGTTAATTTCATACTTGGCAGGATGACAACATTGACCAGTGATCACTTTAGAGCTTTTAAAATCAAAATTAGCTGTGTTATGCTCACAACAGAATCATATAATTTTATCAGCATCTTTCCCTCAATTTCTCTTTCCCAGATTCATCAGGCAAAGAGGAAACACACTGACTCACTCAGTCATGTGATAGCAGTTAAAAAGACTATGACTAAAGGAGTCATGTCAAATAATGCACTGCATTAAACACACAAACAAATGAAAAAGAAACTTACGGCCCATGAGTTGATTCTGTTGGATAAGGCGCCAAGTGAGGTCAATTTTATATTTAAAATTTAGCACTTGCGGGCGCAGAGTATGACTAAGGCAATAGTATGGAACTCTCTGCTAGGATTTTGTCTTGATTGACTCCACAATCTGCACCACAACAGAAGCAGCCGTTAGGAGATGAAAATGTGTGTTGTGTTAGGCAAATCTGTCACTTGAGACCTCTGTAGAGTACTGAAAAGCAAGGAAGTTGCTTTGAGTCCTCAGGTGTGCCTGACCCAGCAGTATTTCCCCTTGCCTCAACAGCATGGGAAAGCTGGATACTGAATAAGTAAGACCAAGGAAGAATGAACACATTTGAATTCTGGTGCTGGGGAAGAATGTTGACAGTGTCATGGACTACTGAAAAGATAGATCTGTCTTGGAAGAAGTACAGCCAGAGTGCTCCTTAGAGGCAAGGATGGCAACATTCATCTTACAGAATTTAGACAGATTGTCAGGAGGGACCACTCTCTGGAGAAAGAGATCATGTGTGGCAAAGTGGAGAGGCAGCAACATATTCTTTTTTGAAAATGGAATTTGCTCAATGAGATCGATTGACAAAATGGCTACAACAATGGTCTCAAGAATTGGAACAATCGTGAGGATGTCCCATGACTGCTCAGTGTATTGTTGGGTTGTGCCTAGGTTGCCATGGGCTGGAACTGTCTCAGGGGCACCAACAACAACCATCTGTTAGCTAGACTCTGTCTTATCCAGTCTCGTACAGCACTCAAAACTCTCTTTAGTTTGTCAATCACTCAGTTTTCTATTCAGCAATTATTTGCATAGAAAAATGATTCCATCTCACCTTTCCTGGCTTCTCTGCTCTTTCTCTTCTTGATAGTTCAAATTTTCATAATCTTGACTTCTCTCCTACCAGTTAAACACATTTATGTTATTTCCCTATCTAGTCTAGTTTTTATGATTAGGGATATTGAGCACACAAACCTAGTTCACGGTTACCTTATGGCTAATATATATATGTATATATATATATATATTGCAATATGCCATGTGACTCGATTAGTTAAGGTTTTGCATGTTGTAAATTTTCTAAGGCTGCCGTAAGCCATTGCTGTGAACGATGCTGCATATTGTTTATGCAGCTCCTAGGACATCTTTAGCATATAATCCACACTCATAGTTATTAAATAAATACATGTACAAGTATATATTTATAAGTCCATGAAATAAATTATAGGTTGTAAAAGAAGGAAGCAATTAAGTCCTTAAGGGTATATTTTATACAATAAACTGGTTCCTAATGTCATTAATTGTGATTGCCACTTTCCTATGTTCACAGGATTCTTATATTTTAATGCCACAGCGGAAGAGTAATACACCTGATAGACTTCCCAGCCCTTTAGCTCTAAAATTGAGTGAAGTGCACCCAAAACATCACTTACCCCCCAAAAAATCAAATGTGCATTGATGAAGTTACTCATTACTTTTGTCTCCTGAAGAAAAAGACACCCATTTGGCTTAAAGTAAAATTGAAAATTTCTCATATTTCACTGTAATTTTTCATTAGCATATACAGAAAGAATACTAAAAGTGAGCTATGTTTCTATATTTGTTTTCATATTGCAAAATATATAAAGATTTTATAATATATAGGAATAATAACAACAGTATAAATAATATGAAGAGCATTAAAATAAATTTACTGCATAGTACTGTGTTGTACCTGTTTTGTTTTTCTTAATATTCATAATGAATATATGGTAATATACTATTTGTGTTCTATTTGATAAAGGAGGCATATGGAGATTAATCGTGTCTAGTGTAAAAACATCTATACTCAGTGAAAACTTGTATCATTGTATTAGATATTTATAATGATAATTACTCATGGAAAGTTTATTTGTAGAAGTTCTTAACTATGATGGTAAATAGCATGTGGCAAGTTGGATACTGTATGATTCTTAGTAGCTTAGTATGTGTCCCTCCATAAGGTAAGCCCTTCCCACTGTGTGATCTGGTGTTGCAGCCAGTCTGTGGAAAGAAGCGCTTCCATGGGGGTTGCATATGTCGCCAGTAGATAAATGAATGTTTTGACTTTACCCCAGTCTGTGTCATGGTTAATTCTTCCTTGGCAAGCAATTTTTAGTCATAATTTTCATGTCTTCCGACCTAAGGGGTCCTTCTTCTGGCCTAACTCTGACAAGTACTGGTTGTATCCATGATGTTGGTCAGTATGCAACAATGTTTGATTTAACCCTCAAGCCCTCAGCAGCGAGCAAGCCCTCAGAAGTGGACCACTCCTTCTGTGTTCATAGTGGGTTCTTCGTCTGGAAACTCTGCTGAAACCTGTTCCCTCTGTGAGACCCTGCTGGTATTTGAAACACCGGGGCATGACCTGCAGCACCACAGCAACACACACCACCGCACTACGACAACCCGACAGACACGTGGTTGATTGGCATTAAAGTTAGGTAAAAATTGGACATCTTATCATTTGTTTGCCCTTGGCCTACATTTTTTTACTACAGTTTTTATTAGTTTCTGCTTTTTTGAATTGAGGTTTTTCTGTTTTGTTTTGTTATTGTTTCATGTAAGTGGATGTATTTCTGGGTTTTCTATCTTGTTCTATCTATCATCTATCTATCTATCTATCTATCTATCTATCTATCTATCTATCTATCTATCTATCTATCTATCTATCAACATCATCATCTATTGCTAAATCCCTCAATTGTTTCCAACTCTATTTGTGTGTGTGTGTGTGTGTGTGTGTGTGTAGAGCTTGGGGTTATTTCTATATGAAATCATAGTGTCTACCAAGAGTATCACTTCTTTGCCCACCTATATTCACTTGATGTCTCCCTGTTGCCAAAGGATTCTAAGACTTCCCATATGATGTTGAATAAGTATGGAGCTAGAGGGCATTCTAGCATAGTTCTTATTCTCAGAGAAAATGCTTTCAGTTTTTCCCTGTTGGGAATGATATGGACCATTTGAATTTTGAATATGACCTTTATTTTGTTTAAGAATTGCCCTTGTATTCCTAATTTATTTAATGTTTTTATCAGATATTTGTTTAGGATATTGTCAAATACTTTTTCTTCATGCATTGCTATGCTCATGTAGTTTTTATTCCTTGTCTTGTTTATGCGGTGGATTCCATTGATTATTTTTCCAATGTTGAACCATCCACCCATGCCTGGTATGAATCCAACTAGGTTGTGATGATTGTGTGTGTGTTGTTGAATTCTATCGACCAGAAATCTGTTGAGAATTCTTGTGTCTATATTCATAACAGATATTGGTCTATAGTGTTCTATCCTTTATGGGGTCTGCTTTTGGTATCGGAGTAGTGCTTGCTTCATAGAATGATTTGGTAACTTGCTGTCCCTATCTATAGTCTGGAGGAGTCTGTGTAGAATTAGTGACAGCTCTTCACTGTATAATCGGTAGAGTACCCTGTGAAGACAAGACGCCTGGCGCTGGGATTCTCTTGATTGGGCATTTTGTGATGGCTTTCTCTCTATCTCCCTTTGTTCTGGTCTGTTCGGGTTTTCTACGTGATTGGAATGGTCTTGAGGGCAGGAACCCTCGTAAGTGAGCAGTTTTGTATTGAATAGGTGTTCAGCAATGTAGCCTATACTAAAACTTGGCAATGTGAATTAAGTACAGTGATATCTTGGCTGTCAAATGTAATTCTTTCTCATTTTGTGCTAGAAGACTAAAAAGCTGGGGAATTTTACCTCTTTTTCCTATGAGAAAAAATAGAAAGTCAAAACATTTTTCTGAAGCCCCAAAATTACATTTATAAATTCACTATGGAGGCTTTTTGTCTTCACCTGTAAGATAACAGATAATGTATAGACTGGCTCACTTCTGACAGTACTCTGAAGTTTGAGTACTGGGGGATGGGTTTGAGAGGGGACAGTCTGCAATGCAGAAACTTGTATATCAAAGGGATAGCCCAAAGTTGGACCTTGGGGGTTTCTGAAGCCTAGGCACTCCAGACCCCGGACTTTATTAGGGGCAGGCTTAAATTCATTCCCTGCACGTAGCCTGCGGCATGTGACAGGTTTTACACAAAGGGACCAGGTCACAATTTGAAGGTTTACAAAGAAGCGTTCACACATTAGCGAAGTGATTCACGGATGGGAGGGGAGGATGAGGCTGGGAACATGAAGTACCCATAACTGATTAGTTTGCAGGCTGCTGCCTTCTGCAGCTTCAGCCAGGCAATAGGACGTGTGTCTCTTTAACAACACAGGCAGAGAGATAGACCAGCCATTGCTTCATCAGCTCCCGTGGCTGAGCCATCAGCTTTCTCCCACGGGCCATGAAACGTGGAAGGTGGTGGCCCTGTCTTGTTTGCCAAAGGAACAAACAACCGCCCCCACATTTTTGCCCATATCATTATCTTGGATATGCTATTGTCTGCCAGTTGTTTCTGATTTATCCAAATTAATGGTAACTACTTAACCTCTTTGATGGTCTGCACTCTTGGTTTCATGGTTAACAATTTCACATTAGCTCCTTTAGTCACATTATTCTTTTTCCAAAAGGTTGATAATGTTGACTTAGCCAAGTCTTACCAGCAGCAACCTGATACAAATTTGACAATTTCTTTCTTTCTTTAACTGTATCATGGATCTAACTGTATGTAATTATATCAGTTTGTTTCTTTCTTTAACTGTATCAATCATGGATCTAACTTATATAACTGTAACAATTTCTTTCTTTCTTTAACTGATATCATGCTGCCTCTGGCATCACTAACTCCCTTTGAGCCATAGTTGTTATATTTTATACAAATAAAGCCTATCCACACAAAACAGCACAATCACAAAGGTTTTCTTGAACTAGCACAACCACTTTGTGTTGGCGGAGCAAGAGCGGCACTTAGAATGAATCTTCACCCCTTTGTGTCTATTGTGTCACTCAAAGTGTGACTCAAAATAAGCCAAAATGGTCATAAACATGCATTAATAATTAAAAATGTGAAATGTACATGTTATGAATCTAGGAATAGAAGAGTTTTTATCGGCATATACCTAAGTATCCTTTGATGTCATTAGAAGGAGAAATCATCAAATTGAGCAATCATTGACCAAGCAGAACTATTCTGTGTGCAGTCACACGCTTCCCTGCTGTGCATTAAGATTTGTTTATCCAATCATTGTTATTACACTTTGTCAGTTCTGATTCAAGAGGTTCGAGTAGCGTACTCCGTAGGGGTTGGCACACTCTCAAGTTTTAGACAGAGCTAACCATGCTGTAAATCTGGGTTACTGTAGAGTGCTTAACCTTTTGAGTCAAGTGGGGCTCTATCCAGAGACATTCTGATTCCTCACAGTGAAATAATTGGTATTAGTAGCAGGACTAGTGAAATTAAGTAAGCTCTATAAGTCCCAGGCATGAATGAACTGATACAGAGTTCTCACGGTCATTTTGAATTGAAGAGATATGGTGGTTTTTACAACCTGGAGAATGGTGTCACATTCAGCATCAGAAGAACAGTTCAAGGTATTTCTTTCCATACAAGGCTGCACGTAAGATGAAAATGCCCACATGCTTACAAGGAAGGACAAGTAATGTGACCGGTATTCAAATTTATTTACCAACTACTAAAGCTAATAAGGAAGAAATTAAAGAGTTCTACCAACTTCTTCAATCTGAAATTGATCAGATTTTCAATCAAGAGGCATCGATAATAAATGATCATTAATTAGGATACAAAAAGAGTAAACAAAGAGGTAATATAGGTGGTTGCAAACCACAACTTCAGTTATAGAAATTATGCTGTGATCACATGATAGAATTTTGCAAAACCAAGAATTTATCCATTGCAATTACCTTTTACCAACAACATAAATAATGACTACTTGCTTGGACCTACCTAGATGGAGTACAGGAGTATAACCCACTAACTCGGTGGAAAGAGATGCTGGAGCAGTACAGTATTATCACCCAAAACAAGGCCTGTGGTTGACTGTAGAAAAAGTAATGGTTAATAGTTATTATTTGTCAATATACAATTTCAAGTTGAAGATGAAGAAAATTAAAACAATTAAAAAAATCAAAGTTCAAAAGAGAAAAATCATGACTGTGACTGTATTGTACCATTATTTAGGATAGATCTGTTACATTGTATGCTAAAATAAAAAAGCCAAAAGATTTGTGGGATGACATTAGTATTTCATTAATGATATATTAATGTAAAAATATATTTTTATAGCAAAGCAAAGTCATTGAAAAGGTAGGAAAGAAATTAAATACTAAAATGGAAGTTCAAAAGAGAGTATGAATTTGCTCTTGAACATAGAGAAGTTAAAGCAACTGGAAAATTGGTGAAGAAAATTTCAAAGGACAATTTAAGAAAATAAGTAAAATATTATAAAGAATTACATAACTACCTGGAACTACAAAATCAAAATATGTTCCACATTTTGGAAGCTGAAACTGAAAAAATTTTAAGCCTTGAAGTGAAGTATTGAATTCTACTTTAAAAAAAAAAGAAAAATGAACTATGCAGTAATCAGCAAAAAAAAAAAAAAAAAAGATGGAAGGAATACAGAGAGTCACTGACCAAAGCAAACTGGTTGATACTCAATCATTGCAAATGTAGCATATCATTAACAACCTAAGAACTCATGTTACTAAAGGAAGACGTATGAGCTGTACTTAAGGCATTGGCAAAAACAAGACTGGAGGAATTTACTGAATAAGAATTGAAATGTTGCAACAATAATATATAACTTCATTTCTACAGAGAAAATGTGTTCAGGTCCCAGAAGAACCTTGGGAACTAGGAAGAATGAACCGCTTATGATCTTTTCAGAGCATTTTTTTGAACTTCTATCAAACATTTCCCAACTCTTTCTTTTTATTTTTAAAACGGAAGATTTTTCTAAGTTTATTTTGTTGAGAGCATCCATAGTAAAACCTAGTGTCTACATGTGCACTTCAGCGACACTGATTCCATTCCTCCAGCTGCATACCACTTGCACCCTTGCTCATTAAAAAACGTGGTGCTCCGTAAAGTCTCTATCTAACCTCTCAAATACTGATTGTAAACTTGATTCCACATCGACAGGTGTTAAGACAGCATAATGCTCGGGTGGGAAAAGTAACTTTAAGATCACTTCATGGGCTATTTCAAGTGGAGAGGAGATTTTAATATCTTTCCAGGTAATCTGTGTATATCTCTCTGCTACAATACCCAAACTTGACAAATAGTTTCATCAATACCTCTTTTCTATTACTTGAAACTCAATTGGACTTGTTCCCTTACCTTGGATTTGCAGTAACAGCACTTGGAAGATACAGGTCCATCGAGTGTTGAATTACACATTCCTTATTGGCACGTGACATTCAAGCAGTTCACGTGTCAGTGTCACCACCTCTCTCAACTGAGGAGAAGCTGATGGCAGGAAAGTGTTCTCCATAATCCCAATCCTCATAGTAATTTGTATTTTTTCATGGCAATGCACTCTGCCAGTTGTTCATTGGAAGTAGCAGGCAGTTAACTTGAGAAAATGTCTGCCAAGTGACTATGTTTCAATAGCCATCAGCTGTCTGTTGCTCATCTTTCAACAAAATGGTCTGTGAATAAAGTGGGTAGGCCAACTCTCAGCTCAATCCCACAAGTGCTTTCTGCAACTAAACCATCATTTTGAGTCTGTAGCACAGTTCATTAAATATCCCTCCAAATTTGTCACATAGAGTACTAAAATGATGTACACTAGGATCAAGACTCAATAAAGTTATTGGTTGTTGCCTCTTTAGCTACCTTCTTAAGATCCTATGTATCCATTTGATTTCTTTGGTAGCCCAATCGATTTGTAATTTTAAGAGTGTTTGTTTCCATAAATTAATTTATTTTTCCTTACTCTTTTTGTTACTGACTTGTTGCATCATTGTATTGTGGTCAGATTTCAGTGCTCTCCGTGGTTTCTATCTGTTAAAACTCACTGGAAACAGTGGACATCAAATACATGGGCAATGGCGTGAGTGCAGACTGTGCTACTGCTGAGTGGTGTGCTCTATGTCTGTTAGGTTCCAATAATTAATATTATACATATCTTCTGTTTATTTTCTTTTACAATCATTCCATCCACCATCAAAAGGTCATTCATTTAATGTCCTGCTTTAATAATGAATTTTGACTTTTAGCTTATTGTCCTAACCCTTGTGCCTTACTCTCTTTCTTCCTATTGCCTCCTGTAGGTAAAAGACAAGGGTTATACGTTGGATGGCTGCTTGCCAGCTTTCAACACTCTGCTAACTCAACAGTAGATGTTTGATGTGCTTTATAGAATCCTGTAAAATATGCTCAAAACATCTCCCAGAATCACATCACTGCCAGAAAGTGACCAGAATGCTGCCTGAGTTGAGTGTAAACGAAAGTCCTTTCAGTAGAAATAAAGTCATCAATGACACGGGAGTATTTTTCACTGAGTTCAGAACATAGGCTTACAGGATCCTTTGGCTGTAGAAAGAGGAAAGGAAAGAGGCTACCTAACGGCTAGGGGACTTACTTGTTTACTTCTCATCAAAAAAGAAAATGCCTTGCCACAAATAACACTGATAAGCACTGGCTTAGATGACCAAAAATATCAACATGCATTTTTCAGTGTTTACAGACTGTATCTATTCTAGTAGTTGGCCATGAGTTGCTAAAGCGAAGCTTACGGAGGAACTCTTGTCTCACCGCATGGCCATACACTGGATCCCACATATTCTTTGAATCTTCACTCGAAATCGAAGCTTCCCACCTTACTCTCTGATATCTTATCCATTACATTAGCAAATTTCCCGGTACAAAATAGTCCCCACCTATTTTTCTGCTCTCCCTCCTCAGGCAGACTATGAAATAGAGTACATTAGTGTTGCTGATTACAAGCTTCGTGGTGGACATGATGCTTAACTTCTGGGAGCCTAGGTACTGTCGTTCTTTAGTTAGACCTATCTGATCAGGCCAGTGGAAGAGCGAGATGTAAATACTTTGCATTTCATGATCTCTCCTTAATGGTATAAATGACGACTCCAATCTCCTTTGTTATACCAGTTGCTGTTGGTCAGTATTGTGATCAGAACTTGCTTTAGCTAGTTTGTTTCCTTATCCCTTTGAGTTTTTGCCGGTTCTGGTAAGTACAGCTAATGAGGCAACAGAAGAGTGGAGTTCAGAAAGTTAGCCAGACACTTAAGTGACCAGTCTGTGGACAAAAATTGTCTTATACAACTTCAAAATAATGTTTAAGATTGCCTTGTTCATATTGCCATATGTCTGTTAAAAAACATTTATTTTAAAATTACAATCTTAACAGAATGCTTAATTAAATGAAATGAGAATAATCTGTTCGCATTAAAGTGGATAAAAATGTTAAATTTTACATTATTTACTTTTCTAACTCAGAAAATCCACCACTACTATCACCAACTAACTCTCTCTCTCTCTCTCTCTCTCTCTCTCTCTCTGTGTGTGTGTGTGTGTGTGTGTGCGTGTGTGTGTTAGGAGCAACAGTACTTTGAAAGCATGGTAAAATACAATAGAAACCTCTGTTTGTTAAAACATGATTTCTAGTGTGTTCCAGTCAATCTGTTTGTGTTGGGCCATAGTCCTAAGGAAACCAACAGTGAAATCTGATTACAATTTTGCATCATTATATCCCTTTGAAATTTTAGATTCAAGAGAGGTAATATGTCCTAATGCAACTTTTAAAACCACATTAAATATTGTTTAGATTGCCAATATTTATCTTGCTTTTGGGATCTTAGAAAATGAAACAAAAATAAAAGTTGTATTATCATGATTTCTCTTCCTGTTTTTAAGCTGTTCTATATTTACTTGGTATGAAACCCCACCAAAGCAAGTGATTTCTTTCATCTATATTCAAACCCTCCTCCAACTTTGTCATCAAATGGCAGTCACAGACAGCATCTCACACAACCTCCCCTGGCTGCTAAAGTGGTTCCACGTGGCAGCACAGAATACAGAGTTTCATTTAAAAGACGGCAATGGAATATTGACATCAGCCAGTTGTGGATGTCAAGAGAGAAAATGTAATAAAGCTTTGCCTATTACTGAAGGAACCTAAAGGTGATTTGTGAATCACATCCACTGTCCGAGAAACATATAAATCCCAGTACCATGAGCAACAGCATTAAATAAGTTTCCAAGATTAGGTACAGTTGGCACTTGAGTCCTTAAGGCTTAAAAAGCCTTTCAGGATGAACTGGAAAATGCAATCTGTTTATAGAAGAAACACAGTACCAGTATGCTAACCTTAAACCATAGTTAAAAATACTAAGCATACAACTAATGATAATTTTTTTACTGAGTAAGATGATTCCGAATTCACTGGAAATAGGTTATAAAAATATTGATGATATTTTAATAATAAAGATGTACAATGTGTTGATATTTCAAATGATCAGCTAATGATTGCACATTGAATAAATAAAATGTACCTGCTACCCAGTTACTGGAAGAGCTTATTGGGTCTTTTATGTGAAGAAAACTCTTATTAATATTCTTTAGACATGAGTGGACATTCCTAATGTTGTAACAGAGGACTGGACTAGCAAATTGATTTTAATAATATTATTAAAAGATCATTTATTGGGGGCTCTTACAGTTCTTATAACAATCCATGCATCAATTGTACCAAGTATATTTGTATATATTTTCCATCATTATTATCTAAACATTTAGTTTCTATTGAGCCCTTGGTATCAGCTCCTCTTTTATCCCTCCTTTTCCCCCAACCTCATGAGCTCTTGATAAATTATAATTATTTTCATATCTTACACCGACTGCTGTCTCCCTCCCCCATGGTTTCTGCTGTTTGTCCCTTTGGGTGGAGGCGGGGTGAGGCAGGTGGTGGTGATTGTTTGTTGATTATTACTATCTGTTCCTGCTTCCTTCCCTCCTCTCCCCCACTCCCCTTACCATCTTGGTATGGCTACTCCTGTCCCCAATCCTGGATTCCATGTGGTGTGAGCTCTTATCTCTTATCTGTACCTGTGCACATGCTCTGGTCTAATCTTCAGTGAAAGACAGGGCTGGGGTCATGATAGTGAGAGGTGAGTAAGCCTCAAGGGACCAGAGGGCTATTGTAGGTTTCTTCAGTGCTATACTGCGCCATGGTTGACTTATCCCTTCCTTGTGACCCATCTGTGAGGTTATGTCCCATTTTCTGCAGATAGGTTTTGGGTCTCTGCTCCAACCCCCTCGTTTTCAACAATATATTTTGTTTGTTTATTTGTTTTGAATCTTCTGTTGCCTGTTACCCAATCCCATCAATACCTCATGGTCACACAGGCTGGTGTGCTTTTTCATGTGGTGTTGTTCTTTCTCTGCTAGATGGCTGCTTGCTTAACTTCAAGCCTTTAAGACCCCAGACACTATACTTCTGATAGCTAGGCACCATTCACTTTTTTCACCACATTTACTTATGCATCCATTTTGTGTTCAGCAATCATATCAGGAGGGTAAGCATCACAGAATGCCAGGTTGTCAGAACAGTGTGTTTTGCATTACTAACCTCCTGATTATAAGGATGGGCTATCTTTGAAGCAACATCAGAGTGAGAAACCCCAAGCTCTAGATTTCTGTCTGATGGTGCAGAGGCTTAGACCAAAGGCACCATAGACTGTGGCATGGACACTACTGGACAATGAAAATGGAGTAGGGTGTAGACTATGAGACTGTGAGAAGAATAATTGGTCTTAGAATCGGTGAATAGGGAAGTAAGAAACATTCAGATATGACCTCAATGTCATTTACTACAATATCAATTATTCTTTAGTCTTTCTTTTCCATTTTCCCCTTTTAGGACACTTGAAAAACATCATGGCTAAGGTCAGAGCCCAGGTTGTGTAGTGGTTATGCTTTGGTCTGTGATCTGTATGGCCCACAGCTTTGAAGTCATCAGCAGATCAGAGGGAAAGAAACTGGACATTCTACTCCCATATACAGTTACAGTCTTGGAAACCCACATGTGGTCACTGAACCAGAATTGACTCAATGGCTGTGGATTTTTATTTATTGTGTGTGTGTGTGTGTGTGTGTGTGAGGTCAGAGCACTTTAGTCATCAAAATGACAATGCCTTTGATTCCTTTAAAGAGATCTTTGACAGCATATTTGTCTAATTTTTTGTGACTACTGCTTCCATAAACATTGATCATTGTTCTGAGTAAAATTTAAATCTTGAAGACTTTAATAATTTCTACTTTAATGATGATATTGGTTAGACTAGTTGTGATCTCCTTTTTCCTTGTTGATGTATCATTCATATTGAAGTCTGTATTTTTTTATCTTCATCGGTGTTTCAAGACCTCTTGACCTTCAGAAAGCCAAGTTTTGTTTTCTGCACATTGTAAGTCATTAATTAATCTTCCTCTAATTATGATTCTGTTTTCTGCACATAGCTCTACATCGTCTTTAATGATGCATTTGAATTATGGGGTTCGTGAAGAGTATTAAGTATTCCATGGGCTGTCAGAATTAACAAATTTATCTTGTAAGAAGTACAACAAGACTGCTCCTTCGAAACAAGGATTGCAAGACTTAATCTCATTAATTTGGATGAATCATTAAGAGAAACTAGTCCAAATTCTTCGCAATTGCAATGAGAAAGAGTTCCTAGAGAAAGAAACCACGCTTGGTAAAGCAGATAGTCAGTGGGATGTAACCAATTCCTGAGGAGCTTCGAGCCATAGTTCTCCTTTTGGTGATGTACTGCAAATTCCAGCCTTTACACCAGTGATTGTAATCCCATTTTGGGAGGAAGTTGTGCTGATCAGACAGGATTAGCACGGCAGATATTGTCAGTCACATAGTAGTTTTTAGGTGCTGCTGAATCAGTTCTGACTCACAGTGACCCTTTATATAACAGAATAAAACCGTGCCTAGCCCTGTACCATCCTCAACATTATTTTTATGTTGGATCCCATTGTTGTAGCTACTGTATCAATCCATCTCACTGAGAGTCTATCTTTCACTGCCTTTCTATTTTACCAATCATGATGTCTTTTCCAAGCTACCGTCTCGCCTGATAATATGTCCAAAATACATGAGACAAAGTCTTGCCATCCCCACTTCTAAGCAGCTTTCTGGCGGTATTTCCAAATATATATATATTTGTTCTTTTGGCAGTCCATGGAACCTTCAATATTGTTTGCCAGGACCAATTCTTCTTGCGTCTGCCTTATTCCATGCCCAACGGTCATGCTAACCTAACGTTTGATGAGTCAAATCCATCAGCCTTTTTGTACGTTAAAAATGTTGCTTCCTTAAAAAGGACGTCCTTGGAAATCCAGAGAGGAAGTTCAAGTGTGTCACAGAGAGTCCTGTGAGTCACCTTAGCAGTAGTGGGAAGCTTGACCAGTAGGAAAAGGGAAAAACAGCCAGGTGGTGGTAGTAAGAGCCCTTTGAAAGACAATATTCTATTACAATTTTTAAAAACAAGGCTACTAACAAAAATAAATAATATAAATAAATTAAAAAAAAACAAAACAAGGCTATTATTAACATGTTTGGGAAAATTTTAGGATCTTATTCTTTGAAAGACTTGTAAAAACCTCTTTTGTTGACCCTCGTGGTGATTACCTTTTATGTCGTTTGAACCTGTGTGAAAACGCACAGGTGGAATCCAACTTGTCAGGCAGGCTGATGCTTCTGTGGGGGTGTGGCCTTTTAAAGATAGACTGGAAGAACTTTCCCTCTCGCCTTTTACTTTCTCTTCTTTCTCAGATTCTGTGTCTACATTTGGGTGTAGCCTCATGTGAACCACCGACCCAAGGAGCATCTGTTCCCCACCAACCTTGAATCCACGTGACTCTGCTCTAGCTGACCTGTGATCGCCCTGTTTCCCACTTTACCTTTCTGCAATAGCAGGCAGCAGCTACATTAGTCTGAAGAGGCTTTCAGCTGGCAGGGGGCCCATGGATTTGATCTGGACTGGGCTGGGAAGCCTTCTTGATATAAAATGTCTTCTTGATATAAAGCTATGCCTTATAAATATGCAGATGTCACTGGCTTTGTTCCTCCAGACAATCCAGCCTGAGACAAACTCCAAAAGCATTACAACCTTTCCTTACGACAGTGAGCTCACACACGTCAGAAGCTGTTATTCATCTGTGCACTTCATGATGAAATAGTGTCTTCTCTTTTTAGCATCTGTGTCCTACATGCACAGCTTTCTAAGTTTGTCTTCTTTATTTAACTTTATGAGCAGAGATTTGACCAATGCTTAGGATTACCTTTATATGTCATTACAGAGTGCTAATTACAATGGGCAATAGAATAAAGATTAACTGGCTTATCCTTGGTAAAATTCACAAAATCAAACGCAAACAAAAGAACAGCAAATAGACACAATAAATGTAAGTACATAACAAATTATTCAAATGTGAGAACAAATTATTCAAATGTGAGGGTGTTTGAGAAAAACACTAGTCATAAAATGTGTTTTATTTAGTCTCTGAAATCTTCCAATGCTAATAGATTAGTTCAGGATGGGAATTTTTTGAACTGAAATAGCTTAATAAAGAAGGACAGAATACATATCACCTCTGAGATTATAATCAGAAAGATTTTCTCTGACCGTAAAATATGAACTTATTAATTGTATTGTGGAAAAGATGTTAACATCATTTAAAGCTACACAGATTCTTTGAGCATGATGTATTAAGGAAACTTTATAACTAATAGGATTTTTAATGTGACAAGTCTGCAATAAACCGTGCAAGCAACATCAATGAGAATATTTTGTAATTTAGTCTGCAAGCACATTTATATTTCTGGAACAAATATTAAGCTTTTCATTTTAACGACATGAGCTTTCCCCACACTGTTTCTGGAAAGTCCCTGGTCACCTTACTCAGTTGCCATCACCTGAGGATAATTATTTTATTTGGTGCATGGAAAGAGAATAAAGAGAAGTTATATTTTATTAAACATTTGTTATTTTACAGTGATTTCTTACAGTCATCACTTAGGACAGCTTAAGTCCAAATTGAAGAAGGTATGATATCATTATTTTTCTGAAAAATTAGATAATAGAAAAAATATATAATGGTTTAAGACATGGTAACATTATAGTAGTAATTTACAAATATTAAGCTGGTAACAAACCTAGATTAGAAAAATTAGACTAAAATTATAGAGATAATGCAAAATATTAATTTAATGAAAGTTTCCAATAAAGATAAATCTCTAAATAATGAAATATCTATAGGAATTTAGAAAATAAGGCATTATAATTTATTTGGAAGTTACTATAAAAAGTTTACTACATTAGCCAGTTTATTGTACTGTATCTTATGAATCACATTAAAAATATTATCTGACCTTCTTGTTTTAAAAAAAGCATCAGGAGAGATCAAGATTTGGATTAGCACACACTATTTAATGGAGAGTGCACCTAGGAGGGTAAGGGATGCTCGGAGAGATGGATTGAAAAAATAGCAGCATAAATAGACTTGAATGTGCTGACAACTATAACAGTCAACTTAAAGACATCTATCTATCTATCTATCTATCTATCTATCTATCTATCTATCCATCCATCCATCCATCCATCATGTAACTATCTACATATCTACCTTTTTTTTAACTGTCTATCTGTCATATATCTATATAACTATCAAAATACACCAAAACTTACCATTAATATCATAAATTAAAAGATTACCTGATTGAAAACATGTGACAGGTTTAGAGGAAATGGTACTGGCTTCTTGCTACCATGGAGTCAATACTGACTTATAGTGACCCCCTATGGGTTCCAGAGACTGTTTCCTGGAATAGAAGGCCCAGTCTTTCTCCAGTGGAATGCTGCTGGCTTCGAGAATTGCGGCCTGACATGTAACCACTACACCAGCGGGTCCTCAGTATTGGCTTGGTGATAGCATAATCAGCATATAGTTGTTAGGTACCTTTGAGTCAGTGCCGACTCATCAAGACAGTGTCATAATGACAATAGAATGACACAATGCCTGGCCTGGTGTCCTGCTCACAATCATTGCTATACTTGAGCCATTGCCACCATTATGCCAATCCATTTCATTGAGGATGTAGAACTTGTTTTGCTGTGTGCATTGGGCTGCCATCCCCAGGATCAGCAGTTGGGAACCACGAGCCATTCAGTGGGAGCAAGACAGAGCTTCTACTCCGGTAAAAGTGTACAGTCTCCAAACCCACAGTGGGAGGCTACGAGTTGACTTCAGCTTGAGGTTAGTGAGTTTGGTTGTGCTTTTATCTTTCCCAGCACTGTGTCCTTCTCCGGGGACTCGTCCCTCCTGGAATATATCCAGAGTATACGGGATGAAATCTCCCTATCCTCTTTGCTCAGGGGCCTTGTGGCTGTTCTTCTACACAGACTTATTTTTCATCTGGTAGTCTATTGTTGTCGGGGGCCAACCACTCACTCACAACCCATAGAGACCCTCCCTGTGGACAGCAGAACGAAGCATTGCCCCGTTCTGCACCGTCCTCATGCCTGTTCCCCTGAGTGAGCCCATTGCTGCCGTCAGGGCCCACCCCTTTCTCACTGCCCTCCACTTTACCACGTCCTCCTCAAGTTAGCAAGCAAAGGTGTGTTTTCTGTAAAGCAAAAGTTGTTAATAAACCATCTTCCACCTCATGCCACATTCTTCTCCATATAGTCAAGCTTTCTTGGTTATTTCCTAAGGATTCAGATCGATTAAGTAAGATGACAGGATACAACCCTGATGCCACCTTCTCTGATTTTAAACAAAGCCCTGGCAGCATTCCCTCACCTATGCTGGGAAAACTGGAAGACAGCTAGTTGCCCAATTAACTGGAAGTGATATTTGTGCACATGCCAAAGAAAGATGACAAACAGAATGCTTAAATTATAGAACAATATCATGGATATCAAAGAGAGGCAAAACTTTACTGAAGTTCATCCAACAAAGCTTGCAGCAGTACATTGACAGAGAGCTGCCAGACGTTCAGTTTGGATTCACAAGAGGATGCGGATGGAACAAAGGGTATCATTTCCGATGTCAAATTGGATCTTGACACAAAGTAGCAAATACTAGAAAGATGCTCACTTGAGTTTTGTTGACTATGCTAATGCATTCAACTGTGGGAACCATATAAACAATGGATGACCTTGAGAAGAATGAGAATTCCAAAACACTTCATCGTGCTCATGCAGACGTGTACATGGATCAAGAGGCAGTTGTGTAAATAGAACAAAGGAGGGAATGTTGCATGGTTTAAAATCAAGAAAGGTGTGTTGTAGGGTGATATCCTCTCATCATATTTGTTCAATCTGTATGCTGAGCAAATAATCAGAAAGGCTGCTTTAGATGAAGAAGAATCTGGTAGCAGGATTGAAAGGACACTTACCAACTATCCGAATATACAGATGATCCAATCTTGGTTCTTGAAAGAGAGGAGGCCTTCAGCCTTTGCTGATGAAGGTCAAGGATTTCAGCCTTCAATTTTGAATACAACACAATGTAAGGAAAACCAAAATCTTCATAACTGAACCATAACATGATGATAAATTGAGAAAATTTTAATTGTCAAGGATTTTTCTTGCTTGGATTCGAAATCAATGCTTATGGAAGGAACAATCAAGAGATCAAAATACATCTTTCATTCTGTAACTCTGCTGGACAAGAGCTCCTTAGAGTACAGAAAAGCAAGGTTGTTACTTGAGAACTAAGATACACATGACTCAAGCCATGGTATTTTCTAATACCTCAGATGCATATGGAAAATTAGACAATGAATAAAAATACTGAAAAAGAATTATGATATTTGAATTATGGCGATAGAGAAAGATATTGAAAGTACCTGCTAAAAGGACACATTGACCTGCCTTGCCAGAGAGTTCCTTAGAGGCAAGGACGTCAAGTCTTGCTCTTACATACTTGAGGTATAAGGTCAGGAGAGACCAGTCCTTGGAGAAGGACATCATCTTTAGTAAATTGGGGGAGCAGTGGACAAAAGGAGGGCCTCAACTAGATGGATTGACACCACATGGTCAATGATGGACTCAGACATGGGAACAAGTGTATGGATGGTACAGGACGTGCAGTGTTTCCTGCTGTTCTGTGTACGGTTACAAAGGGCTGGAACAACTGCCTTCTGAACTTTGCTGGGAGAAAGACTCCTTCTGATCTCAATATTTTTGGTGTGCATCGAGATAATCTATTGAAATTACCCTGTCGTAATCCAAATACAAATTATTAGGACTTTCTGAGGTCATTGCTCAGCCTTGAATTTAGCTGGACCAGCATAACCCCTTGGGAGCCACTGTTGTGACTCGATTTTTTTTTTCTATTTCCAAGGCACCTAAGGAGAATTAGACAAGTACACTATTGAGAGGCCTTGTCTACAACTCTCTATTGATTGCAGGATTATGTTTAAATATCTTTTGTCTGGGATAAACCAGGAGTATATGAACTGGAACCTTAAGAGCAATCCCTTTTGACTTAAGTTCATATAATTTGTAAACTAGTGTATTAGTATTCTCTAGAAATTTATTGGAAATGGAATTTCATTCAAGTTCAGAGAGCAGAATTAGGATACAATTTGAGGTCGTGTTTAATGTTCATCTTATGCTGAAAATGGCCTTGTTGCTTCCTACGTTAGAGAATGCTGCTGTTCTGTGTATTTCAGTGGTTACACACCGGTCGCAGTAAGTCTGTGCTGCTATTGGATCCAATTGCTCTCCATAGTCTGAGATAAAGACTGAGTCTTTCCTCATGAGAGCAGTCTTTCACTACTTTAAAATCCTCATTTCTCCAAAAGGAACATGAAGGCAAACATACACATATGAACTTCTATTGCTGGGTTTGAGGTAGACAAACGATCCACTCTGTGTCATGTCTCATCTGCTAGAATTCTTATATTTTTACACCAGATCATCCTCCTTTTCCTGTGGTTGTTTGGAAAATAATGTTAAAATGTAGACGAATTGAGGTACTCTGCAAAACTCCCCTTATCATGTACTTTCAGCTTTTCTCAAATGTGCATCTTTTACAAATAATAACAGCATAAACATTTTTCTTTTCTAACACTTGAATTGATATTTCCTGGAATAAAGAGAATTTTTAGCACTATCTGTAGGCCATTTGTCAGAGAAGAAATGTGTGTTGTCTGCTACCTGGCTCAATTGCTATTAAAAGAGCTATATTCTTGGTAAAATAGCATTTAAAATATATATCTTCCATAATGCTAGATTATAAATAGCTTTAAAATTATACATGCTAATACTGTACATAATTTTAGTTCTTCATTTTAAATATAAAAGTCAAAATTATAAACCACTTTTCTAAAACATACATACTGTGACATTTTCCAATTAGTAGAGTCATGTTACAGAAAATTCCAATGAAAACATTTTCAGAAAACTGTCTGTATCATGGAGTTTATCATAAATCTAAACAATTTTGTTAATATCCAATTTATAATAGTAAAAACCTTTATTTTATATTTCTTTGATGTTTTATTATACTATCTCCTAGTCTAACATATAGATTAATAGAGATTGCATGCCACAAAGCATTATAGCTGAGTGACCTTAGTGTATATAAACGTAAGATCACTGTCCTCCTCTATAAATATTGGACTAATAATGGCAAGTTTTTGGTTCAAATCTACCAGCCGCCCTACATGAAATAAAATGAGGTAATACTTGACTGGTAAAAATATAATTTCCTCAAAACCCTACATCAGTTCACTATGAATTTGTATTGCCATGTGGCAATGGGTGAGTTCTACCCATCTGTACACACATGCGGATGGAGCCAGAAAAGAGCATATCCCGTAAGTGCAATCGAAGAGAGGCCATACTTTCTTAGACCATACACTTGCTAATATCACCAAGGTCAATTTCATAGAATTAGAATAATTGAAAGCTTAAAGTACATTTTCTGGGGGAAAAATGAAGTATTAAAGTTCTCCCAAGTTTTCATTTTTATAAGCATGATTATCTACATTTCCAGTTTTTAGATCATATTTTAATATAAGTTAATTATATTTAAAATGAAATGTTTGCTTTAAAATTATGTGCTGGTCCTTTTTGCAAACAAATGTGAATCATAATCATTATGTACAAACAAAAATTATTTGGACTATTGAATAGATTTAATATTAAATTGAAATGCAGACAATGTATCTAAAAATAAAAATTATTCTAAAATATATAAACTATATAACATATAAAATATTTTAGCATCTAATTCTATAATTTATCATGTTTATTAAACTTATAGTTGTACATATGGAGGCTTCAAAGAGTTGTTGAAAAATTTAATTGAAAGATAATGAATTTTCACCAACTTTTAGAACTTCCTCTAATATATCCATTTTAAATATTTTTACAATACACTGAAGTGACATTAATTATATTCACCATGTTATATTACTTAGTAACCAAATATGAAAAATTCAAAATTGCTTAAGTACTAATTCAAAGTTACTCGATAATATCCTTTCAGACACACACATATCTCTCAAGTCTCTGCATCACTCTGGCTGCCCAAGAGGTGTTTTGTTTTTTAATAGTTTCATTTGGACATAACCCACATATCATACAAGTTAAAAGTTCAATCATATTAAAGAGAGTTGTAAAATCATTACCACAATTGATTTGTTTAACATCATTTAATTGGGGGTTCTTACAGTTCTTATAACAATCCATACATCAATTGCACTAAACTTATTTGCACATATGTTGTCATCATCATTTTCTAAATATTTACTTTCTATTTGAACCCCTGGTATCAGCTCATCTTTTCTTCCACCACCACCCCCCCCCCCCACACACACACACCTACCAGGTTTTTATAGAGAGCAAAGTCAGAGAGAAAATCCACAAGGAGACAGAGCGACAGAAGTGGAATAATACCAATGAGCCTAAAGTTGATTTCAAATCACACCATAAATTTAATAATACAAAATAGAGACTTGGGACATATAAGAGCATTGCTTACAAGAAAGAAATTTTAAGTAGGCGCAATTCATAGGAACTTCAAAAACACCAACAACTCACTTCCATCAAGTCAACTCTGACTCCCAGCGACTCTGGACAGGGAAGAGGTGTCCTTCGGATTTCTAAGACTATCCAGTTTACAGGAGTAGAATGACTCATCTCTCTCCCTTCATAGGGCTAGACATGGTATAAAAGACCAGTCTTTGAAATGTATACTAGTGAAGTGAAAAAGAGAAAGAAAAAGAAAATGTACTGTAGCAGTTGTGTGGCAAAGAGGTAAAAAAAAATGGAGGAAAATTGGGGGTCTTTCAATGCATAAGTGAACCATAAAATAAGAAAATCCACAATGTCAAGACCAAAGGAAACAAATATAAACATAAAATTTTAATAAAATTAAAATACTTGGACTTTTCTATATTAACAGAAGAGGGTGCCATAAACCAGGCATCTTTACAATATATGAATATTATAAAAATAAACAAAAGGTCAACAAATCTATGGAGATCTATAAGTAAAAAATTTGTAAAATCAAATGTAACATATCTCAATATAAGAAATCCATCTATCCCAAAACAGTAGCGAAGTAGAAATTGATAAATAAATATCTCAAACAAAATATACTCAAACATGTGAGATAGGAATCTAATGCCAACATAAATAAATAATCCAATATACACACACATACACACAAAAGAGAAAATACAAAAAGTAGATTTAAAAATTGAGTGGACTTAGACTCGCAAAAAAAATGGAAACTCTCAACAGTATATCAAAAATCAGAATGAATTACAAGAAGCCAAAAGGAAGAGAAAATAAAACAAAAATTCCATAATAAATTTTGATACATTGCCCCACAAGAACCAAGAGAAATGAAAATGGCATAAAGAAAAAAATTGTCAAAAGATATAGAAAAAGAAATGGCAATGGATAACAGTTAAAGTGTGTATAAAAATATATATTCTATTTCTAAAACAATAACAAAACAATAAAATGGAGTTAATAATATTAATTTTAATCTAAGTTCGTTCCCCCAAATAGAAAAATATCTAAATTCTTACTTTCAAGGGACTCCATGAATATACAGAAACACTCAACTACAATGATGAACTTTGAATTTAAAGATAAAGATACATGCTCCAATCGTCAGTCAAAAATATCAAATAACTTACCAAGGCAAAACAGAAAGGAAGAAAGAAAAAAATACCCTGTTATTTCAAAAGCAACATACAAATCAAGCCAACACTAGAGAAACTGTGAAAATATAATTTCAACAGAAGAAAGTAAAGACTATGAATTTTACACCCAACTTTCAACTTTTAACATTAAAATCGTTGAATTTTTACCCAGCCCTTTTTCTCATGGACTCTTCTAGAACAGGGGTTGGAAAGCTACCATCCATGATCAAATCTGTCTACCGCCTGTTTTTATAACATGTTACTGAGTTCCAACCATATTGGCCAGAGGATACCTTGCCATGGAAGCTCTTAGGGACACTGGTTGCAGTGAGTAATTGTGATAGCGGTAATAGGGCTAGCAAAATCTGTTAGTTTTGATTTGTTTACAGGAAAAGTTTGTTAACTACTGCACTAGTTGATGAGCTTTATTTATTGAAGGATAATTGGGAATACCCCACTAAAATGATAAATAATAAAGATTTAAAAATATATAAATGTACATCTTAGACTGAAATAAAAACTGTAATGTTACTTCAAATATTTCTCCTTCTCTTTTTTCCCTGGGTGCTCCAACTAAACATGCGTCAAAATTTTGACATCATTCCAGAGTCCTTGAATATTCTGTTTCTTTATTATTTAAATAGTTTGTTCTTTTTTGAAATTTCAATTTACCTATACTTAAGATCAATGCTTCTCTCCTCCAAGAGAAAATGAAAAAGCAAGATGAATTCTTCAACGAACCGTTGCTATATCATTCATTGTGTTTTGAGCTTCTGTTAATATATTGATTACAGCAAATCCTATTTTCTACATGGGATTCTCACTATATGGATCCTATCTGAGATTTGTTCTGATTTTTTTGTTTTTATATCATTTTAATACCATTTGATCAGGTCTTATACTTTGTTCTGTTTGAAAGTCAGTCATGATGTAAGGCTTAATGAGAACTGATGTAAATACGCATTTAATGCTAGCAGTCATGTTAACTTTCCTGGGAGATGGACCATGTGCTCCGTATGTATGGGTGAAAGAGACATCACGTTTCTCTAGTCAGCTTGCTTTGATTCCCTCTTACCATTGCTGTTGCTAGTGGTTTTTAAGTCAATTCCCACTCATGGTGACTCTAGGTAGAAAGAAACAAAACCCTGCCCTGACCCACGCCACCTTTATAATCATTCCTATATTTGAGTCCATTCTTACAGTCATTGTGCACATCCATCTTGCCAAGGGTTGTCCTCTCTTTTCGCAGCTGTTCTACTTTACCCAAAGTGTTGTTTTTCTCCAGGGACTTGTCTTTCCTGAAAACACCCCCCAAATTTGTGATAGGAAGATGTACCTTCTTTGCCTCTAAGGACAATTTGGGCTGTACTTCTTCCAAGACAGATGTGTTTGTTCTTTTGGAAGACTATGTTACTTTCAGGATTCTTTGCCAACACCGTAACTCAAATGCAAAGATTCTGCTCTGATCTTCCTTAATTCAGTACAACTTTTAACATGCATATGAGGCATTTCAAAATACCAGGGGCTTTTAATCCTCAAAATAAAATTCTTGCTTTGCAAAACTATGAAGAGATATTGTGCAGTAGATTTACTCAATCCAGTGCCTCATTTAACTATAGACTTCTGCTTCGAAAAACATTGATTCTGGATCCAAAGTTAGACAAAATCTTCAAAACTTCCATCTTTTCCCCAAATATCAATATGCACACTAATGTTCCAGATGTGAAGATCTTAGTTTTCCTACATTGAGTTGTGAGACACACAAAGGCTGTACTTCTTGGTCTTCATCGTCAGTGCCTTAAGTCCTCCTCACTTTCAGCAAACAAGCTTCTGTCATCTGCATAGCAATGGTTGTTACTAAACCTTTCTCTAATTCTGATGATTCTTCTGTAATCCAGCTTCTCTGGTTGTTTGCTTAGCATACAAACTGATTACGGTGAGAGTATACAACCTTGACACACACTCTTCTTGATTGTAAATCATGCACCATTTTCTTGTATTTTGTGCACAACAAAAGACCTCTTGATCCACGTACAAGTTCCACATGTGCCCAATAAGGTGTTCTGGAATTCCCTCTCCTCTCTAAGCTATCTATAATATGTATGGTCCACAACATCAAATATCTTTCAGCCAAGGTTCCTCTGATACCAGCAGTGATATTCCTTTTCCCACATCCTCTTGGGAATCATGTAGGAATTACTGCAGCTCCATCAATGTACTGCTGCAGCTGTGAGTGCATCATGCTCAGCAACATTTTACTTTCAGGTGATGTCAGTGGTATTGTTCTGTAATTTGCAAATTCGTTGGGGACACCTTTCTTCGAAATGATTAAAATTTGACTCGCTTCCAGTCAGCTGGCCAATTGCCTTCTGTATCTCTTGGCATCAATGAATGGCTGTAGAACTTCATCAGCTTGCTGAAACATTTCAATTAGCATCTGTCCATTGCTTTTCACTGAAGACTCAGTGCAGATTGGACTTCTTCGTTCACTATCATTGCTTCTTGATCATATTCTACCTGTTAAAATGACTAAAGTTGAATAGGGTTTTGTTTGTTTGTTGAAGTGACTCTGCATTCTTTGCATCTTCCTTTGATCCCTCTGCATTGCTCAATGTTTTGTAGAGGGAATCTGTCAATATTGAAAGAACACTCTTATCATACCTTAAAGTGAAAGAACTAAAGAAAAATTCAAGCTTGAATTTTATTTTCCCATCTATGTCATTGAACATTTTATTATCACACTTTATTTTGTCTTTTCATGCTTTCCTTTGAAATTTTCCATTCAGCTCTCCTGGACATACTCTCATTTGCTTCCACCTGAACTTACAGATGAACAATTGAAGTTCTGGTCCACTGTTGGTGCGGGCCTCCTGTGAGCTGCTGACGTTGACTTTCTAATCACTTCATTGCATAGATGTCATCATTTTATTTCTCTGTATTCCATCTGGAACTGTGCAGGTGGACATCCAGGTAAAATCGCTTTTTTGTGATGTTGAAAAAAGCTATTTCTGGTGAAGAAGTTGGTGGCCTTACAAAATTCCATCATGTGATCTCCAGCTTCCTTTATGTCACCAAGGCTGCATTTTTCAAGTGATCGTGATATCATGTTTTAGCAATTTCAGACTGAAGAACTTTGGTAAAATTCTCCAATTTCTGCATCACTAGCTTTAGTGGTTGGTACATACGTTTGCATTATACTTGTGTTGGTTTCACTTCCTTCTATACAGATAGATATATCATAGATTGCATTGCATTTCAAAATAAATCTTGAAATGCCCTTTTTGATGATGATTGTGAAGCCATTCCTCCTCCATCTCTCCTTCACGGCATAGTAAACCATGTCATGCTCTGATTCAAAAAGCCAACTCCAGTCCATTTCAGCTTACTAATGTATAGGCTATAGATGTTTATGCATTTCACTTCCTTTTTGGTTGATTTCTGATTGGTCTAGATTCGTATTTCATACCATCCACAATCTAATTGTTAATAGATTTCTGCACCTCTCTCTCCTCATTTCCAGTCATGCCCCATTAGTGAAATGAAGGTTAAATGGCTTTACTCCATGAGCAGCACTCTGGTTAACTCTACTGCTTCCCCATCACATTCTGAGTGCTCTCTGACCGGAGGGGCTCCATATTCCACTTACCTGACAAAGCTCTGCTGCGATTCCAGAGGTTTTCAGTAGCTCTCCAAAGTCTACTGCTATCCAGAGGTTTTCAGCGGATGATGCCTCCAAAGGGGACGGTGTATTCGTTCTCCATTGCCTAATCCTAGTCTGGAGGCTCTGCTGAAACCGTTCACTTCAGGTGGACCTGCTAGTGTGTCAAACACTAGTGACAACCCTTCCAGCATCACAACACACAAGCCACCACAGGATGACCAACAGACAGAGTTCCTATACACTGCATCTTAATGTACCTCTAATTTGTTAGGGTTCACAGAGCTAATAACCTTTCAGAGTCAATACAACTATATTTCTGGAATTCTATACTTTTAGTCAAGGTCCATGTCATATCGGCAATGCTGTCTCCATGTCTTTTTCAATATTTTACTTATGTGTATATTAATAATAGTACTTAATTTCTGAATTTGGTTGAATTTACATTTAGAATCAATCACTAATAATAATTTCTTCTAGTTCATTGATGTGGTAGCTATTTTCCAATGTTGAACATTTCTAGTAGTACATCTGGTGGTTGAAGTATTTTAATTGGTATTCAGTCATTCCTGGGTGTTTTCGCACCAGTGTTTTCAGTGCAGGTTGACTTTGTTCAATATTGTACATTCTTAATCATAAACTGCCTTTTATTATAGAGACTATGTATATTCCTTCCATCTTCTTTCACTGACTCCGGCATCATCCTAGATTTTGTCCAGGTGTTGTTAATTTTGTTAGGTGTTGTTAATTCAGTAACAATGCATAGCAGTTGTATTTAAAATTGGTCTGTGTCATCTTCACAATTGTTTATGTCTTCTGAAATTCCCGTTCTTCTCAATGTTATCCATAGTCTTATATGATCCACATGGTCTTTTCTTAGTCAGTAAGATACAAGTAAACACGTTCTGGTCCCTTTTGCTTTCAGTAAAGTTCCCTCTGACACCAGCAGTTATGTATCCCTCATGCCTCATGCTTTTCTGAATCCGCTTTACTGTCTGGCAATTCCCTGTCACTGTACTGCTGCAACCATTTAAAAATGATTTAAATCAACATTGTACTTGTATGTGATAGGAATGATAGTGTTTCATAAGTTTCTCGTTTTGTTGGTTCACCTTTATCTGCAATCAGCACAAATCTCATTATTTTCCAGCATGTCGGCCAGGTAACTGTCTTCCAAATGTCTCAGCACAGACTGGTGAGCGCTTCTATTGCTCCATCATCTTGTTGAAACAGTTTAACTGGTCTCCCATTAAGTCCCAAAACCTTGTTTTTGGCTAACTGGCATCTGTAAAGCTTGAGATTCTTCCCTGAATACCATCAATTCATGATCATATGCTTTTTTTTAAACATTTTATTAGGGGCATATACAACTCTCATCACAATCCATACATAACATACTTCATATGCTTTTTGTTGACCAATTCCTTTGGTACATGACTCCCTTTCTTTTTTTCTTTCTTTCTTTTTCTTTGGATGTTTCCTTTATCAGTTAATATCTTGTCAAGAATCTGTCAGTATTTTACCATGAGGTTTGGTTTTCTTCATTTCTTTCAATTTAAGATATGCTCAGTGTGTTTTTCCTTTTTAAGCTTTTTAACTGAACGTGTTTTCATGTTTCGTTACGATATTTCACTTTGCATTCCTGAATTGTCCTTTTATATGTTCTGTTTAGTGTTTTTACTTTATCATTTTTTTTTCTTTTTTTTTTGCTACTCTTTGTTCAAGAGCAAGTTCAGAATCTCTAATGGAATCTAGTTGATCTTTTCTTTCATTTCTATGCAAACATTTTTGACTAAGTGAGCTATAACAAATTATGAATAATATGGAGAAGAAGGGATTTCCAAAACACTTAAGTAGGATTTTGCAGACCCTACAAATTGACCAAGATGCAGTGATGTAGACAGAACAAGAGGAAATTATAAGGTTTAAAATCACAACAGGTGTGCATCAGGGATGTATCCTTTAATCATTCTTATTTAACCTGGATGTTGGACAAATAACTCCAGAAGACGGAGTCTATGAGAAGCCGGTGGCATCAACATTGGAGAAAGACTCATTACAACCTGTAATGTGCAGACACCAAAGCCCTGCTTGCTGACAGTGAAGAGGACTGAGGTACGACTGATCCATTGCGTCATTTGAGCAATTCACGGGAGATACTTAAAACCAATGCATTCGATTTATAAGGTTGGTAAAGCAAATTTTATATCTTATGTACTGCTAGAAGAACAAACAAATATGCCACTTTAGAAGTACTTCTAAAATGTGCCTTGGAAGTGAAGGTGACAAGAATTACTTATTTTGAAAATGTCTTCAGGAAGGACTCCAACTCAACCAGACCCACTGACACTGAGGCCAGGCTGACTCTTAGCGAGCGGCCCTGTAGGACAGGGGAGAACTGAGTCTGGGTGTTTCTGAGAGTGTAGCTCTTTACGCGAGTACAAAGCCCTGTCTTTCTCCTGGGGAGCACCTGCTGGTTTCAAGAGCAGACCTTGTGACCCAACAGGTAACCACTGTGCTCCAGGGATCCTTTGGGAAGGACCAGTCTTTAGACAAAGAAATGGGCAAGGTGAGGCCCATGGCTCCGAGAACTTCCTGTCACCTGAGCCCACATTCAGCCTGCAGCAATGCATCAAATTTACCTTATAAAAGTTATCATCAGTTTATGGCTGGTATGATTTCTGCTCCATGTAAGTGGATCAAAACTGAAGTGGTACCTTGCTTGCAACCCAGTATCTCATGGTTCCAAGGAAAGGCTTTGATATTGTCATATGTTGCCTTACTGAGAGGATGGGAGGATTAATTCCCAACTTCTTTATACGATAGAGCCATGTTCACTCACCCTATGCTCCAAAGTCGCTGTTCTTCCTCTGTCAGTGCTTTTAACCTTCTCCTCATTTCATTTATTTGAGGTTCTTGTGGACTTAGTTATAGCTCATTAACTTTGCTATATATATGTATATCGTGACTTTTAAAAATAGTATTTCTATATTGGGGCTTTTCATTAAGATTAGAATTGATCACCTTTAGAGCATATTCTGAACTCTGGGACTATTTACTATTAAAATTTTTATTATTTATATTTTGTAGAGGAACCAACAGTGTCAGCTGTATGTAAACAACTTCCTTCTACAAAATTTGAAAAATAAGCAGCTGAAAAAAGCTGACCAAGTGCTTAAACAATCTCAATAACCATATTAAAAGTTTAGGGCACCAATTTGGGATGTGTAGACAGAAATTTGGTTAAAATCATGTTGAAACTTGCAGTGTAAGGGAGCCTCAGGTCTCTTTGAAGAGAAACCTTAATTCAATATTTCTTGCTCCCTCAATTGTTTGCTTACTTAGAAACTGTATCCAAAACAATCCTAGTTCATTGGACACCTGGTATCTGCTATTAAAAACTGATATGGTAGAGGGAGAAACATTGCTTTACCAGCAAACATTAAAAACATACAAATACTGCATAAGTTTTGCCAATTAAAGAATTGTTATCATTTTATAGGGAGAAGTTTCAATTAAGATGCAGTAGTTTATTGAGATTTCAGATAGAAATTACAAATTCAGAAGGAAATTTTTAATAAGTTTATAAGTAAATCTTTTAACCATTCTAGAGAAACAAGACCAGAACATTATTAATTATATATATATATATATGTAGCTAAATATATAGCATAAGAAATAAACAATCTATAAAGCAGTACAAATGGGACTCACCCCCATGAGACAGCTGTGAGACCCTGGCAATCCTTCAAGTCTTGAGGGTAGTCCTCTGTGGAGCAATTCAGGTTGTCCGGGCACAGGCAGCAAACAGCAAGGCAGGTCACCCACAGTCAGCCAGATGACAGGGTCTGACAGTCCCCAGCTCGAGATGTAAATTCCAATAGTGTGTGGCAAAGCAGGTCTTGAAGGAACCTCAAATTACAGTGACACAGTCCGTGGGTTAGGTGTCCCACAAGTAGTGTAGCTTGCAAATGGAGGCTCAGAACAAGCAAGGCAGCCCCACACTGGTCCAATGATCAAAGAACGAGAGACAGAAAGGCGGGGCTCGCCTAGCCACTTATCTATCCGCCCTTCAATTACTCTCACATGTGTTCTTTGGCCAGGTTGGCACAATAAACGTTAACTATCTCAGTAGAAATGCATATAAACAAAAACATTTTCTTAAAAGCAAAATGTTAATTCTTTGGCTGGGGTACTTAATTAATTGCCTGTGTTTTATTGTTCATGTTGTTTTTAGTTTGTTTGTCTGTGTATTGTTGCCTGTCATACCAATATTGGAAAACTCACTACCCAATTGGTTAATGAAATTTCTTCAAAATTTAATCTTTCAGATATTTTTCATGATATAACAAATGAAATAACTTTATTTTGGGCTATTGCGGTCATAAATATAAGCTAAGAATTATAGGGGAAATCAGATACTGATGGTGTAAGATCAATTTGCGCACCTAATATTTCTATTTTCATTCTTTGTTGATGTATCACCAATTAGGTTTGAGATTGATTTTTGTTGTTCATAATATCAGCTGAAATTTAAATAATCGCCCTTGTATGTTTAATTATATGATCCTTTGTTTTATCTTTGTCTTACTTCATTAAAGACCAAACTAAACAGTTCGAGCAATCCTCTAAATATATCCAGCAACTCAGATGCTTTCTAATAATGAGAAATGTCAACTAAAAACCACATGAGATATTTGAATTCTCACTTATCAGGCAAAAATCCAAAATTTTGAGAAAATACTGAAGTGTCAATGAAGATGAAAAAGCATGCACGCTTTATTTTGGTAACTGATAAATTAAAAGGAAACAATTAGGTAAGCATCCTTCCTTTCTTATTTGAGCTATATACCAGATTAACAATGACAGGAAGGTTTCTCACTACACAACTGCTCTAGTTAACAAACTAAGAATGATAAAAATAGAACTTTATAATTTGTGACCCATAATGAAACAAATTATTGACTGGGCCTTCTGATGGAAATGCTCAGACACACAATCACTGAAGTATTCTGATATCTAGAATGAGAGTATATTAGTTATTTAGTGTTGTATAATAAATGTCTCCTAAACTTAGAGGCTTAAAATAATAATAATAATTTAAAAGGTCTTGTTTTTAAAAGTCAGAATTTCAGCTCGGGCCTTACAAAATGACTTGTCTCCTTCTCATGACATCTGTGGTCTCAGCAGAATACTTGAGGAATAGGGCCTAGCCTAACATGACTGAAGGTTCACTTGTGGGCATGTGCAAAGTGTTGGCTGTCAACTGACCTCCTAGCTAAGCTGTTAGCTGGAGCACCAAAGGCTAGTCTTTCTTTTAGAGTCCTGAAGTCCAGTAATCATTGGACTGCGAATACTGTAGTCATTCATTCAACCCACCAGGAATCCATTGGAGGAAAATGAGACATCTGATTACATAAAGCGTGATAGCCTTGGAAATCCCTATGAGTTTTAATTGACCACGTGGCAATCAAACGGAGGGCTCTCATATATGCTGGTGCTTTCTCATGCATGGCAACCAGGCGCCAAGGTTAGATCCAGACAGAGCACGCCAGATGAGGGTATATAAGAGAATGTTACCTGCCTGTGGAAGTTACAGGGCATCACTTCTGACATGCTGCTGTGGGCAGGATAATACTAGTTACAGACACCTGTCCTGATTTAATGTGAGAAACATGCATTAGATCCTGTATTGTGGTGTTTGGTACATGAGATGGAATAAGTATATAGGTATTTTCATTTTGGGAAAGTACTATCATCCACTATTGGGAAAAGGTAATATGGAAAATAACCCAGTTTAATTCACAAATATTTATGAAGAAAGACAAGTGATAGAGGGAGAAAGTTCGAATTAAGGACAAAATAAATACCTATTAGGATTATATTGACCTTATTTGGATTCTGAGTTTCAAGTCATAAGAAAGGAGAGGAAATATGAATAAAGTTATTTGGTGCTGGAATTTGATAAGAAATCTGAGTTTAGTAATACGTGTATCAATGAAATTAAATTGAACCCTGATTTGGTCATTGATAATAATTTTTAAAATTAGTTATGGGTACATAAGAATAAAATACACTATTGCATGTGTTCTTGTCTGCATGCTTGGAACTTTTCCTGACAAAAGTTTTCAAAAACAAGATACATACAGTGATATTTGGAGATAATATGCATTTTGTTCCTCTGCTACACTAAAAAAATCTATTCATATTTTATATTGGCCAGAAGTAAAGAGTACACAAATGGTACTCAGAATTTGTTTTTCTATATAAAATAATTTCAATGGTTATATGGATATCAATTTTGAAATATTTGTGATGATATGGTTTCTGTTTTTATTGTTATTTAAAGATAATGATAAGATTCTTGATTATAAGCAGCAACAAATTGTAAGATATATTTGCATTTCAAATCATTAATGTATTTTTTAAAAATTCTGCCTGTTGAATATCTGTATCATATTATTCAAATTTATTTTCAATAAAAAGTTACTATCAATTTTATATGAAGTATATTAATAACTCATCTCTTCAAAAATATAAATGACTATCTTGTACCACACCACGTAGTTTCTCTAAAAGCTATGAACTGTTTTTCACATGTTATGTCTGTTCACCTCCCTCTTCCCTACCACTCTCAAAAAAGATAGGACTAAAGAAGCAAGAATAAATACATTGCATGAGACTTAATAGTTGACTGGAGTATTACTACCTGAACTTGTATTAGCAAATGAAATGATGCTAGCTAATTGATATTATGAGACCCTGGGCTAGAGTGGGCTAAGAAGTGGACTGCCAACTATAAGGTTGGTAGTTCAAACCCACCAGTCACTCTCTGGGACAAAGATGAGGCTGCTTGCCAGGTGTTCAGTGTGGGAAATCCTAGGGAGCAGTTCTCCTTTACCCTATAGACTCACTTTGAGCTGGAATCAACTCATTGGCTGTGGGTTTGGCTTATAATAGGTATTAAGAATTTACCATTTAATACTTGGACATCTTGTCAGAAGGAATCAGACTCTGGAGAAGCAGATCATCTTGGTAAAGGAGGAGATCGGTGTAAAAGAGAAGCCCCTCAATGAGGTGAGTTGACACTGAGGGTCAGAAATAGGCTGGAACACACCAACACGAGGAGGCGCTAACAGTGACAAACCAGATCGCCATGCCTAACACCTTGGGGCCCAGTGTGTGCATCTTGAAAAGCGTGACTCTGCTTGGAGACCGCGTTCCCAAATCGCACACATTGATAGTTGTGTTTGCATCTTCAGAAGCGCCCTCTTGGGGAAAAAATGAACAAGATATAATCTAGAGGTAAATGACATTTCTTTAAAATGAATATTTAATAATTATGAGGCTTTCCATTTTACAGCTAATGAAGGCTATTGAAATAACCTTACAACAGGTAGCATTTTACATCTTATAAATTCCCTATTTGACAAATTTTAAGTAGTTAGACTCATAAATAATATTTATATAGTGATCAAAAGAATGATGGTACCCTCAGAAATTATTTTCTCCATGAATATATATGATAACTATGGGCAGGCTCTGGAACCCCAGTGGTATAGTGGGTAACAAATTGAGCTGCAAACTACAAGGTTAGAAGTTCAAATTCACGAGTTACCAGATATGGATTTTTGCTCCCATAAAGATTTATCCTCTCAGAAACCCAGAGGGACAGTTCCACAGTGCTCTATGAAGTTACTATGGTTGAAATCCCTTCAATGAAAGTGAATTTGGTTTCAGTTTTTTAGGCATTATTCTATGAATAATACATATGGTAGTAAAGTGTGTTAGCCCTGGTGGACTGGAGAAACAAATTCATAGACACACATATGTGTATAAGGAAGAGGTTTATATGCAAGATCAATTGTATATTAAGAAAGCATCCCAACCCAGTCCAGTCCAAGGCCATAAGTCTGATACTAGCCCATATGTCCAATACCAATCTATAAAGTCCTCTTCAGACTCACGAAACACATGCAATAAAGCCAAATGCAGGACGATCACAAGCCAGTGGGTAGAAAGTGTTTGGGTCCAGTGGCTTTGTAAGCATCTCAGTGCCGGCAGGGGTCTCTCTGTGGTTCTCCAGTTTCAGAGATCTGTTTGCATGCATGTGGCTTGTCTTCTGCAATGTCTCTCAGGGAGTAGCAGAAAGAGAGAGGTGTCTTCCGCCTCCACAAGGAGGAAGTTCCAAATTTCCCAGAATTCTCAGGCGAAGGCCATGCCCACAGAAGTCTCACTGACTGTCTGTAGACTGACAGCCTAGACTCCACCCCTACACTCTTAATCCTTAAATGGACACCAGGTTAGGTGACTGCCACACACACACATTGAATACAGAATTCTATGATGCTGATTCAGGTTCTGCCTTTACTGCTCACAGAGGCTTGGGTCTTTCTACCTAGCTCAAGCATAACATCCATGATTTGAAGTCATCCTACTCCTGATGTACAAATTTAGAACTATGAGAGGATCTTGTTGGAAAGATTACTCCAATTAATGAATTATTTACATTAGCATATTGACTAAGTCATTCAATCAATTCTGACTCATAGGTACCCTTTGCCCACCAGAACTAAGCACTGCCCCTCATGTGCCGTCCTCACCATTGTACGTGTGCCTCTGTATCCCTGATGGTCTTACTCCTTTTGCCTGGCCCTCTCAGAAGCATGACATCTTTTTCCAGAGACTGCTCTCTCCAGACAACCTGCCCAGAGTATGTGAGAGGAAACGTGCCCGTCCATCCTTCTCAGGAATATTTGGCTGTATTTCTTCCAAGACACACTGTTCTTCTGGCAGTCAGCGATGCTTTCAATTATCTTCACCAATGCTACAATTCACGAGCATCAATCCTTCTGTTTTCCTCCTTCATTACCCAGCTGTCACATGCCTATCAGGTCAAGGAGGACATGCTTGGGACAGGTGCACCGAAGTCCTCAAAGTGACAAAGTACTTAGCTGGCTTGTGAAGACACTTGTGAGTAGACTAGAATGAGCACCAAGGAAAATATTGTGATGATAATGATAAAAATATATAACAGTTTATATTTCATAAATGTATGCTAGACTGGTGATGTTATCTACTTTATATCTATGCTCTAATATCTACTGCAATGTCTACACAGAACTCACAGACAAATTCATGGTTAAAAGGTTGAATGAATTAGGAAATTAATAGGAGTGAATCAATAGGAATTAGGAAGTTATGTGAGTGAGGAATGCCCAGGATTGAATTCCTTCCAGGATATGTTATAAAGGTCTTTCTGTGTTGCTAATAGATGCCCAAAGGGCATAACACTCAACTGTAAGCCCCGATTTGAAGGTATCCTGCTCAGATCTGTGGCCAGCATATCCAGCTCCCTGAAATAAATTCCCAGCAGCACCCCATTCTGGTAAACCTCAACACAAAGGCAGGCAACTTTACTTTCCTAGATCAGAAAGCTTAGCTCCCCCAATTCAGCGTCCTTCCACAATTCAGCCTCCTATGTAAAAACACGTAGCTTTATTTCCTCTATCGGCTTGGAAGGTCACCACTCTAGTCCATGTTCTGGCTCCTGGTTCCATTGCTGCTCCTCTGATGGCACAGTGGTCTCCGGATCCAGGAGTTTTACTGCACAGGGATCTCAGGTCAAGAGGACAAGCTTTACCTCCGACTCCTCCCGGTAATGAGATACCTCCTCCTGCTTCTCAGAGGGATTATATTAGATGCAGCAGGATGGCATCCCAGGGGAGCCCGTTCACAATTACTCACAGGTGAATCCTTTCAGTATCTTCTCTCACCATCTTACCAGACCCAAACAGGAAAGGAGCACTTGGTGGGGGTTAAAGACATCGATTAGAAGAGGCTTATTAAATAATTCACTGATGGATGTTCTTTAGGAATTTCTGTCCATTAATCTAATGCAGAAGAAAGTCAAGGCTTTCTACTCCCGTAATGCCTTAGAGTCTGAGAACTCCATAGGGCTACTTCTACCTTATATATACTATAGGGTCACTATGAGTCAGCAGGGCCTCCGTGGGTGTGCGCTTGGGTTACTCTAGTGCCATATCCTGTAGTAGAACACCTGTAGAAAAATTGAGCTAAATGGTAATTATTCCCATCAGTAATCTTTGAAAATGTGCTTATTCACTGTAAATTGATTTGCTTCTCATTTTACCCTTTGTTTCTTTGGTCGATTTCTCTTCCTCACCTACTCAGGCAACGAATAATCTTGGAAACTGGAAGGACACAGCAAATGAGAGTGGAGAAGGTGGAGTTCCATCGCCCCCCTTGCCACTTAATTAGATGCGTCCTTGAATACTCAGTTAATGCACAGACTCTTGGATGGTGTTGCTGCTGTTGGGTGCCATCGCCACATAGACACGCTGCAAAATAAAACATGGCCAAGTCCTCATAGGCAATGCCCCATGCTTGAGGCTCATTGTGGCAGCCCCATGTCAATCCATCCATCTCCGTGAGAGCCTCCGTCTTGTTCCTGCCCCTCACCAAGCACGATGTGCTTCTCCAGAGACTGGCCTCTCCTGACATGTCCAATGTAATGGTATGAGAAGACCTTTTACATTTTATAAACTATTACATGCACACACAAACAGGACAAATTGGCTACTAGAAACATCACTGACCAGTATTTTGTACCTGGTGTGCTTAGTTTAAACTCCTCATTTACATGTTGACCACACTGCATATCAGAGTCCACTATTTTAGTTCATTAAATTATACAGTTTTACATCTGCACCGCTGACATTATTAAATTCAAAAGTCAGACTTTGTTCCATCTGGATTTGAGAGTACTTGTTTGGGCCCAATTATAGGCAGAATTGATCCATATCGGTTAAATACCTGCTCAATAGATTCAAGCCAAAATCAGATGTTCTAATGACATGCGGCCACTCAACAAACTGTGTGTGTATGTGTGTGTGTGTGTGTGTGTGTGTGTGTGAGAGAGAGAGAGAGAGAGAGAGAGAGAGAGAGAGAGAGAGAGAGAGAGAGAGAGAGATCCTAAAATTATATGCTATTAGGGCAACAAATATACACAGGTACATGACATAATGGATGGATGGATTAAGATAAGAGTTTTATGAGTCCCCAATAAAATGATTTTAAAAAGAAAGAATGAAAAGAAACAACAAAAAGAAAATGCTTAAAAATGATGCTGGCAACAAATATACAAATGTGCTTGACCCAATGGATGGATGTTTGTTTTGTGATAACAGCTGTATGAGACACCAATAAAATGATATATATGAAAAATAAAAACACAAACTCCTTAAAGTAAGAAAAATACAATTTCCTATTATTACTTAAAAATGATCAGCGGATCCAAGTCCTCAAAAGCAGAGAACATTGAGGACATCCTGCATGAGCACCAGTATAAAGAGAAAACCTTCCAACAGGAAGGGTTGAAAGCATCCCTGACATATCAAATGCGTTGTGTATTAGTATTTGTTGAGTGCTATGTCAACTTTTCTGATCTCTCGGCTCTGTTACACGCAGTTCACTGGCAGCTCTCCTCATTAAAACCAACAAAAAATAGAGAACTCCACAGCCTCTGCTCAAACTCCTGCCGTGCTCTAGCAATGTGCTTTGTTATAATTTTGTTCTAAAATGGTCACTTGTTGAAATGGCACCGGCATGCTTTAAGGAGCTCTTTGAGAGAGATGGTGGATAATTTAGCTGCCCTCACAACTTTTGCTAGAATAATGCACTTTTTAATTAGTGATGTGGTTAAAAGATTCTCTTAAAAAAGGACAGGAACTGAATACATCTTAGGCTATCATGAAAAACGCATGTGAAGCACAGCAGACCCATGAGTCAGGAAAAGAAAAGTTAACACTTATTTGCTTTCAATGAACACTCGAAAAGTCACAGATAATTTCTGCATTTCATCATCATTTCATTTAAGAAAGCATTTTAGCATACAAGTAGATAATTGCAAATTAAAAGGAGGAGGTGGTCTTTATTCTTAATTTAGTTTTATTTCTGATCTCAATTTTCTTTTAACTTCAAACAGTGCTCCTCATCTATTTCATTAGCCTTTGATGGTTTTTTATTTATTATTAATTCTTGATTGTTCTCTTTGATATTTCTCACTCTTTTCTGTTTCAATTTAATCCAACACAGAATAAGAGGATTCTGAGGACAAAACATCTCATTTTCTGCTTACATATACAGATTATATTATAGTGTGTTAAATATGATAAAAATTAAGAAAAATGCATTTTAATATCCCAATGTCCATATATATCAGAAATAGATTCATCATGACACATTCATAAATATTTTACAGCTAAAACTGCTTTGTTGTAGTTGAGAGCTATCTACTTATTTTCAATTTATAGTGGCCCTTTGTACCACAAAAGGACCACTGCCCAGGCCCCCGCCGTCTTCACCCATTGTGGCAATCACTCTGTCAACACCTCGCATTGACAATTGTGCTCCTTTAAACCTAATTCACTATTGAACAAATGATATTCTTCGCCAGGGACTAGTCCTTCCTGACACCATGTCCAAAGATGTAAATGCTTCATCATCCATGCTTTGAAAGAATATTCTGGTTGCACTTCTTCTAATACCGATTCCTCCTCCTCTTTCCCTCCTCCTCCTTCTGTAATGTCATGGAATTTTGAATATTCTTTGGCAACACCGTAATTCAAAGGAAGCACTTCTTTCTCAGTCTTCTTTATTCATTGCCCAGGTCCTGAACACATACTAGGGAGTTTAGATATTTTGTGGTGATAATTTGTGGAATTGAAAAATTTCCCATGAATTTTGAAAATACCATGTTTGGGAACAGGTACACCTGTGTCCTCAAAGTGCTTCTTACCAAGTTAGAGAGAACTTTAGCAGTAGATGTGCCGACTACACTATGCCCCGAGCTTTCTTCACCGCTGCTTCCATAGCCCATGATTGCAGGTACAAGTAAACCTACTTTTGACAACTTCAAACTTTTCTCCATTTATCATGTTGCTTATTGGTACAGTTGTGAAAATCCTTTTTACCCACCTTATGTTGAGGAAAAAGCCATACTGAAGGTTATAGTCTTTGATGTCCATCAGTAAGTGCTTCAAATGCTTTCAGTTTTTAGTACACAAGGTTGTTTCATTTGCATCTCAAATGTTGTCCCAGAGTCTTCCTACAATGCTGAGGCCAAATCCTTCTTTGTGTCGCCTAGCTTCCTGGATTATTTGGTCAGCAAAGGAATTGAGTAAGTGTGGTGAAAGAATACATACAGATAAACTTATCATAAGTATCTATTATATAAAAATGGTGCAATTTTTACCTGGAAAATACAATATTAACCAACTTATTTTTATACTTTTGATAATAAAAATTGAACTAAATAATAAAACTGACTTTTTAAACTTCATAGTGGCTTATATATTACATATTCTCATCAATATTATACCTATATTTTATTGGATTAACTGTAAAAAAAATAGTACTTCTGCTCACTCCCCCAGACACATTGCTTTAAAAGGTTCTGTTTAGTTATATAACCCAACACTATTCACATTTCTATAATCTATGCTTCTGGATATTCAAACTCTCAGCCATATTATAAGATCTTCAAATACATTCTTTGGTCCCAACTACATCTTACTGGATACATGCTTCACCTGGTTGAAGAATTTATATTCTAAGGTTCTACTTAACCTCATTTTTAAACAAGTTTTCGCTGGTCCTAGCACTACCTCTACCAAAGTCATACATTAGAACATTGGCTTCCTGCATCATCCTATTTGCTTTTAGAAAACCACCCACCAATCTGGCATTTGTACATCCTACTTAGCAAGACTGGTTTGGGCTGCAGCATCAGCCAGTGTTAAAATATGCAACACAATGGTTTTAGGGAAAGTTGATTCAACAATATGCAATGGAGACAGAGTTGCTGGGAAAGTCTGTAGATTGTCTCTGGAGACACTAGACCACAGAAAAGGGGACCAAAAGAATTTAAAAAGACAATAAGGGTGAAATCAGTTGGGATTCTTTGCCATTTAGAATGTCACATGCAGAGTGACCTGCTGACTTTATTATGTAAAGAAGAGAGTTAAATGGTTCTAATATTTTAATTTGTGCTGTAATCATTAAGTACATGTGCTCATTTTTTTTCATCCATTTGGCCATTTTTTCCATGTACTTAATTATGTAACCTCTTGAAATGTCATTCGATTGATTTACCTAGTGTTTACAGCTTCCACTAAGTAAATAGTTGAAGATTCTACAAACTGTTATATGAAATGTTTTCTGTGATCTGTAAATACATAACCCCGGAACAAACATATTTTCCAAGACCTTCATACCAAGTAAGACATAACCCCACTAAAATATTATTTTACAAGGATGCCTGAAACACTTCCTACTGATAACTGTCATTTTTCTGGTATGAAGATTTTCAGAAATCCCAGAGTTACCCAGAGGCAAGTAGTTAAGCTTCAAGAAAATATATCCTCAAGTTTGGCGGTCTAAAATGTCAATTTATGTTAGAAATAGAAGCAAGAGGTTACCCTAAGAGGGAAGGAGAATTGATTAATATAAGAAAAAAGGTTAATTTCATTACAAAGTTGAATAATACATTTTGCAATAAAAAAGATATTTAAATTCAGATGGATATGTTATACTGACACTTTGAGAAGACAATTACTTTTATTTAATCCTCCTATATTATGCTAGAAAATTATATAAGCAAAGAAATTCTAAATAAGTCAAGTTTATCTGCATCATCAAAGGAAAAGCCATAAAATCTTATAGGGAAACCAACCCAACCTATTATCTCCTTGTACCTGCGGCGTTTTTCCCCCCAGTTAGATATTTAAAATATATTTCACCTAAAAGGTATGTTTATATAATTTTTCACTCTTGCTATTAGTATCATTCTTTCATTTGCTTTTGGAGAATATATACTAGGTTGTAGGCTAAAATTTTGAAGAGAAAATCCATTGTATTTTCCAAAAATCTTCATATTGGTCATTTTAGAAGTGATAAGGTATTTGTTTGTTAAATCTGGATTCCAATTAACATGTCCAGAGACAAATTGTGTACTAGGCATGTAAACGAGCTTTGTGATTTAACCATGACAGAAAGATTATGAATTAGGTACAATTATGAATTTGTTTGACAGATAAGGAAGCTGCTATGGCCAATATGAGGTACTGCTCAGGACCAGATGAGTCATAGAGTGGGACAGTGAATATTCTTACTCAGCAATTCTATCAAGTTATTCTTCTTTCTCCAATGTTTATTAGGAAGCTGGCAGCATGCTCGTTACACATCGGGCTGAAATGCACAGTGCCAGCCACTGGAGACCAAAAGCCATGCTGCGGAGGAAAGACTGGCTTTCTACTCCAATACCCAGCTGTAATCTTGGAAATTTCCAGGGGCAGTTATCCCTTATTCTACCGGGTCACAGTGAGTTGGCATCACTTGAAGGCAGTGAAAGTTTTGAAAATCTAGGCAAGGGACCCAGTTAGAAAAAGTGGAACGATATTAGATTTTCAAGTCCCCAGAAAAATTCTGAATATATAATCAGTTTTTTATAATCAATTATTTTGAACACCATATTTTTAATTTAAGTTTAGAAAACCTTAATCAATAAAAGTGGTGGAATTATTTAAGCTATACCATGAAATGGATGTTGTTTAATTCATACAATTATAAGATAGTACATGGTTTAATTATTTTAATCACATTAATCACTATTATTTTCAGGTAAATCATATCAGATATTAAATTTTAAAATGTTAAGAAATCGTGTCAAAATTTTATTTTTAATTATAAAAAACACATTATATAAGACTTTTTCATCGTATTATGTCAAACAACTTCAAAGTACATAGTGATCCATAGTGGTCTTTTAAAGAAGCAGCATCACATCATCCATATTTTGGTAGGACATAGTTTTCACATTTCTATATTCTGACAAATTTTCTATTTCAATAGAAATAAATGTCCTTTGTTCATGTGACCCACGGTTGAGTGTTCCACAGCATGGCATTACTAAGATGATGGGTACAGTACAGTGAATTATTTAATATGGCTCTTCTAGATCTGGTCTGTGCAAGTTATACCAATTGACCTTTCCTGATGAGTCTGGGTAAGAGAGGGTGGAAAAAGACACTATTTGGATTCAATTGTGTGTGATTTTGGACTGTGATTGCCATTATACTGCGTATAAAATGGGGCATATCAGAAGCAGGATGGGAGTAACCTCACTGCCATCAAGAGACAAGAGCCAGGCGTAGTGCAAGTTCTTTGGACCCCAAGGTTACTGTGCCTTGAATTTCCTTCATCCAGGAGACAGCTGTGGCATCAGAGGAGCAGCAGTAGAACTAAGAGCCAGAGTGTAAGGCAGAGGAGTTGACTGTCTTTGTGCAAGACGCTGGTCTGTGGAATGCGGTGACTCCAGACGTCTAATAGTTGGAGCTAAGTTTGCTGACCCACATAGCTAATGCTGAGCCCTTTCTCGCTGATACACATGCTGGAGTGCTGTGCCTTTGGGCATCAAATAGCAGCCCTAAAACTGCCTCCTAACATATTACAATCAAGGCAGAATTCAAAGGGTCTTTTGGCCCAGAGGCCAAAGACCAGAAAAAGGCTACTTGGGAGCATGGGTGAGAAGGGGTCATGGTTTGAGTATGTCCTGAGCATTTGTAACCTACTAACTTACTTCATAAACTCCATCATCATGGGGTTTATCCATGAGTTCGGCGTGGCTATTATAATGAATAATCAAATCCAGCTGAAACGTGGATGGCCGTGGAGGGACAGGTGGTTTCAAAATTGATAGTAAGACAAATGGTGAAGCCTGTCCGATCTCAGCTTATGAGAAACTGCCCTCAGGGAGCTGATGCTGATGAGGGCGCTTTCCTTCGCCTCTGCGCAATGAGCAGAGTTCAGAGGCCAGCCTCTTACATCACAATATTTTTTACAATGAGCATGTAAGTTCTTTTTTAAACTTTGCTTTAAAAATTATTGGCAAAAATAGTGTCATTGTACCTTTTTTCCTTTTAATAGTGTTTACCACTAAAATTTCAAGCCACCAGTAAATCACATTGATTTACCTTCCAAAGGAACCCCAAGCTGTTTATACTCTTGTTTTATTCCTGATATAATACAACTATCAAAATTTACCCGGGCTTAAACCCCTATGAATTAGAAGAAAAGCCTATTAAGCAGATAGATTTCATATTTCAAACTTAACCTTTCCTACTTTTATCTTCTCACAAAGTGAATTGAGCCACACACAACAATATTAATGTGATTATACCAGAAAATAATATTTTTGAGAATTTTGGGGGGTAAATAAAGGATATTAGGATCACTTCATTATTTGTTTGTAACTTAGCAGCTAATGCTCTTCATCTTCACATACATGCTAATAAAAATAATATGTGTCTTAAAAAACACAACACCTAAATTAGTTAAAAAACCAAGGCTACTTTTTAATATCAAGGACACTTTTAAATTATTTTAAATAATAAAGTTCTTATTTAAATAAGTCAATGAAGATACGAAAAAACAAAATTTTCCCCATACTCTTTCTCAAAATATTCCTGAAATATTTTATACTCCAGCATATATTAAATTGCTATATCTTATATTGATGGATTGTATTTCTTTTTTCAGACTTAAATTACTACTATTTTTAGAAACGTATTTCTAAAAGTTCTTGCATCTTTTTGAATGTGTCTTTAGGAATGTCTTTATTCAGAGGTTATAAAATCATTGCGTCTTGTTATATACAAAGGGCATTATCATTTTACTGCCAAATTTCCCATTTTACATGTTGCTTTTGTTTAAATATGCAGGTTAACCAGACAACATTCTCAGAGACTTATTCGGTGCTTATGGACTACGTGCCTTCAGTGATGCTAAATTTCTTTTGTCTAGTCATATTGTGCAATGTAACATGAAGAAATTAATATATTCCTTTGTTCATATTGAATTCTTTCCATTTTCCACCTCTTAACTTAAATCTCAGTTAATAAAAATGTTAATAGAGCATAATGATCTTGGAATGTTCCTTCATTTCTTGAAGGAAAAACATGGGTAGCATATTTAAGACAGGAACCATCTCTTGGATGTCCAGGTACACTTATACAGCATGTTTGTATATCTTCTATAGCCATTGGTGGCTCAGGAAAAGTCAAATGTTAGCTTTTTGTCATTAACAACTGCATTAATTAAACTACATTGAAAGGCATAATCTCATTGGGTGGTAGTCACTAGCATACACATAATATGTGACTGTGGCTATGTGTGTATGTACATTCGTGTTGTTGTTGATTTGGTACCTCAAGAAAGTTTCAACCAAAAGCGACATTTTATACAACAGAATGAAAAACTCTTCGCTCGAACCATCCTACGAACTTTTACATTTAAACCCATTGCTTCAGCCATTGTCAGTCCATCTCATTGAGGATCTTCATCTTCTGAGTTGACCTTCTAGTTTCCAAAGCACCATGTCATTGTCTACAGACCAACACATCCTCATAATATGTCCATAGTATATGAGACAACATCTGGCCATCCTCACTCTTAAGAAGCCTTAAATGTACTTCCTCCAAGACAAATTTAGTTCATACTATTTCAATATGCTTTACCAACACCACAATTCAAATGCATTGATCCTTCACCACCCTTCTTTATTTTTATGTATATGATATGACTGAAAACTCCAGGGCTTAGGTCAAGCATAGTGATGGCGTAGTAGGTAATGCATTGGATTACAAGCCACGGTGCGACAGTTGAAAGCCACCAGCAGTTCTATGGGTGAAAGGTGAGGTTTGCTGCTCCCATAATGCTTTACACCTTAGTCTTCAAAGTGAAATGCTCATGAAGTCTGGTGTAGCCGAGTTACCAATGCAATGTGTTCTTCGATTTCTTGACCTCTGCTTCTATGAGCACTGATTGTGGTTCCGAGCAAGATTAAATCCTTGGCAACTTCAATTTCTTCTGTTTATAATGATGTTATATATTTGTTCTACGAGGATTTTGATTCACGTTCCATTCCATAAAGTTACATACTTCAGGCTTCAATCCCTGATCTTCATCAGACATTGCTTCAAGTCACCCTCACGGTCAGCAATATATCAACTGCCCATTGCAGGTTAGTAATAAGCCTATATTTGATCAGAATGTTGAAAAGCAAGGATGTTACTTTGAAGACTAAGATGTGCCTGACAAAAGCCATAATCTTACTCATCTCCTCATATGCATGTGACATTTGGACATTGAATAAGGAAGCACAAAGAAGAATTGATGCATTGAAATGATGATGCTGGTGAAGAATGCTCAAAGTCCCATGGACTGCCAAAAGAACTAACAATATGCTTGGAAGTAGAACAGCCAGAATGCTCCTTAGAGGCAAGGATGGTGAGACTTTTTCTTGTGTACCTTGGTCATGTTGTCAGGAGAGACCAGTTCCTGGAGAAGGATATCACACTTGGCAAAGTAACTGAAACCCACACGTGTCACCATCGAGTCAATGCTGACTCCTAGCAACTCCCTGTGGGGTTCTAAGACTCTACCTGTTTACGGGAATAGAAAGCTCAGTCTTTCTCCTGCAGAGCTGCAGATGGTCTTGAACTGCCTACTGTGTGCATCAAGGCCCAAAGCACAATCACCACATTACTGCTGCTCTTGAGAACTAACTGGATGGCCCCTACAGCTTCAGAAACCCACATGGACAGCTGAACTGTGTCCTATCGGGTACCTCTGAGTTCCAGTTCACTCAGTGGTAATGGGATTGGCTTTGGGTTTGGATCTGTGGGAGTAAACTCAATGGAAACAGGTCTGGTTGAAAATACTAATGAGGTTCTCCAAATCATCTCACTAATTTTTGTTTTTCATTTGTTATAAACCTTATTTTTCCTTTTGACAGAAATACATTTCCCTATCCTTTAAAAGATTTAAATCATGTACTATTCTTTGATTTTATCTAAATTGCATAGTGATAACTCTTTGATTTTATGTATAATTGTATTCATTAGATGTTTTCCCATAGTATTTTGGTGGCTGGATTTTCACAAGTCACTTAGATATGAGCAAAAATGTAATGCTAGTTAGAGTCTCTTTAAAAATTATTTTAGTTCTAAAGCAAATTGTTGTATTCTTGTATTTCTAGATAACAGAAATATTATTTTAATGCTCAAATTCAACTGTAATGTTTTAATCTCTATTCAATTTCATAGTTCTAGAGCACAGTTAGCTTAAAGAATGGTGAAGGTCTTTGAGTTAGGGCTATCAGACTTCCTTCTCTCTTTTGGTCTGTCCATATTCCTCTGACATTAAATGGAAAAATAGAAATGTTTTTCTTATTAGACTCTAAAGATGTTGTTCTCCCCCTTTCCTAGGTTTCACTTATTATACTATTTCTCCCACCTGATTTTTTTTCTTTCTCCAATAACATAGAGGGACCTTGACAAAGCTGGGGAGAAAAATGGGACTTTCCACTCCTGGAAAGAGCTCTAGCCTGAGAAACACAGGGGGCAGTTTGACCATGCCCTGTAGGTTTGTTCTGAGTAGGAGTCCACTCAATGGCAGTGATTTTTGGTTTTACAAATCTGAGAGAGTAGATGCTCAAATGTATGGAAGACAAATAATTTTTTCTGTTGGTAGATGTTTCCAAAACTTATAAATATTTATTTGGGGTCAATTTTGATCCAATGAAAACAAAGTGAAACACAACCTTTCTCATATATATAGGTGGATGAAGAAAACAAATAGTCCTTGCTCAGTCCATGGTATTTATCTAGGTCTATAACTATAAAAATTCAATTTGTTTCAATAGTGATATAGCGATATTAGTTTATTAAAACTATCATATGAAATGTCACAATGGATAGTTTAAAAACAAAAAAATAAACAAACTCATATTATTACATCATTTCAGAGCCTGAGAGTCTGGGACCAGGGTATTAGATGTGCTGATTCATAAGTATTATATTACCTAAAACACAAGGAAAATCTACTACCATTGACTCATGAAGACCTTATTGGGTTATCGGGGCTGTGATTTGTTTTTAACTCTGAAATATATTTTTAATGATAACACCTCTACCCTATAGAGAATGACAGTCAATAAGAAATCATTATCATGATTAATTATGGAAATAATATTGTTCTATTTTTCTTATTGGCATGTTTTTTGCAGTCTCTGTGCCATTTCTATTACTGCCTCCCTCCCCATATTATAAGTTTAATAGTTCAATCAGATTAAGAAGAGTTGTGCAATCATCACCACAATTAGTCTCAGAGCAACTTTTCTTTCTCATACTCATTGCTGTTATCTCCCCTTTCCCCCCAACTCCCCTTGCCATGCTTCAAGGTGAGTATAAGTCCAGTTACTGTCTCCTTAAATTTACTCCTGTGTATTTCATATTCAGAAAATAATAGGACTTAAACAGGAAATAAACAAAAAAAGGAAAACCCAACAATGATGACAAAATAAAAAAGAGAAAAACTTTAATTGAAAAGAAAGCAGAAAATAGTAAAAACTAAAACAATTTTAAAATGGGTCAAAAGACAGATCAAATAAGGTGCTACATTTTAACCTAACTACATCTCACATTGTCAACTTTACAATGTTCTCTTACTGATAAGAAGGCTATTTATGCCCGTGGACTGCTGTCAGAATTCATTCACAGGACACATTTATGCCATGTGCTGGTCCTACAAATGGATTTTGGGGTTCCACTGTCATAGCCTTCTGAAAACTGGGTGCTCAGAATTCTAACTGTGATACTGTTTCCTCCTCTGGATTTAGATTTTGTTATGTACAGTCCTTGGATCACACAGGCTTATGTACTTCTGTGTGGCTTTAGCTATCACCTCACTTAGATGGCTGCTTGTTTTACAATAAGCCTTTAAGACCCCAGATGTTACACTTTCTGATAGCTGCGCACAATCTGACTTTTCCACCACACTTTGCTATAGCACCTATGTCTTCATTGATCTCTTAGGGAGAGGATAGAGTAGGGCCATGTCATAAGAACAAATTGATTAGGCTTAGGGTTAAGGGAAAGTTCCAAATTCATTCATGTATCTATGGTTTATGTGTGTGCTTCATTATCTTTTTATGATAGATAAAATTATAAATCATCCATATAGAGCATAAGGTGATTCTATTGATAATATCCTTAATTGTGCCAATAGTATTCAAATCAAAACACCATTAAAAAAAAAGTAACACCTACATGAATAGGCCAGATTTTCAGACTACAATACAAGGACCGTGAATCATTTTGGAAGCAGAGAGCTTCATCTTTCTCACACGGAGCTGTTATCCTTTGGGTTGGTAGTCCAATACTTACCTGGCAGCACTGCCACGACTCCTAATAAGCAAGTAAAGCATGGGCTTATTTGTGCTTAGTTAATAATTCATTGTGAACCACTTCACATCTGTCACCTGTGAATGTAAAGTCAGGGTCACTGCCCAGTCTACATCACTTAAAACAAGAGCATGGTTTTAGTGCACAGCAGTGTGACACAGAAATTGCCTTGTAAACCACAAACATGAAGCCAAAATCCTCTCAAAGGCTTAAACCCAACCAAGCAAGTCCTCACCAGAATTCCCCACCCTCTCATCCCGCTTTGCTATGAAATCATATTAGGATGTCATTTCTCTGTCTCTAGCCAAAGAAGCAGATGTTATTAGTTCCCTAGATTAAATTCGTCTTTTCAGTCTCCAGAACTGTGGACTTTGCCCCTCCCCAAATTGGAAGCTCATGTTCCTTGTAGGCAGGCAGAGAACATGTCCCAAAGGGAGGGAGAGGGGAATAACCTTGCTTTGTTTTTGTGGAAATCAGAAATTGGTGAAGAAGAACTTTCAACTTAAGATTTCCTACTTAAAACATTTGGTATTAGAATCATTTAAATAAGTTTCCTGGGTATTTGGCTCAGTGAAGGCATTCAATAAATATGAGCTTTTTTTATTCATATTATAGCTAATATTACTTGTCATATTTTGTGATTTATTCCTAGGCCTAAAACAACCTAAGTCATGTTTAGAACACTCTCACCACCTTCTAACTCAATCTGGTCCTTTCAAAATATCTTACCTTTAGATGAGGGAGATACTCCTGCTATCCCAGCATCATCCAGAGAATTAGTGTGAATGAATCTAAAGATGAAACTGCAAAACTTTATCCATTTACTCCTCAGTACAAAAATTAATTTTAAATGCAATCACAAAATCCATTATTTATGGTTAAGAGCATATTCTAACAAAAATATAGTATAAGCCAATGTCATTTGTAAGCTAATAATATGAGTATGGAATACACAACATTTACAATACAATACTAATACAATTATAAAAAATGAAGCAATTGTACTGAAATATAAACTTGAGTCCCACAGATCTGCTGGTTAACAGAAAAGCAAGATGAGTGTGGTGAGGGAAACTTCTTGGAAAGATTCTAGATCATTTGGTTTCCATGTAATTTTATCTCATTTCCTACATTTCTATAAGCCAAATGTAATTTTTAAGTAACATAGTTAAAAGAGAGACATTGATCTTATTTTGTGTCTCTCTTGTCTCTTTTTGTTTCAGTTACAAAAGAAAAGAACAACATATGTTTGACAAAGTAAAATCAATTTCTCTAAAAATGAACTTACTTCTTCCAATAACAGAATTAGGCATGCACATAAATAATGTATTTTGTAGCATGAAAGGGAGAACTTTATGCTGTAGAAACATTTCACTGAAGGCAGCAAACATTGCAATAGAAATGCCCGGGGCATTCATAAATAGCAAGGATATCTTTTTATATCTTTCTCTTTTTTAAAGAAAATGTACAAATATGGGACCTATTTTAGGGATGGTTAGCATTACTTCATTAATTTCTTTTACTAATTCCTGAGTGATTTGCATTCACATAAAGTTTACTTCTTTTGTCTAGGGATAAGTACTATTTGAATATTTTTTGTATTATATTCTCTAATTTCTATAAATCAAGAAACAATGTACCAAGAAATTTAGGAAGAATTTCTAAACACATGCACAACATATATACATAGCACCTCAAAATTAAAAAAGAAACATTGAGGAAAATGTCAGTATTTTTTATTGAAGAATAAATTCCTCTTGGATATATTTTAAGTATAAATTTTGAATGGCTCAGAACTACTTTTGTGCTTCTCTGGGGAGCTGTTTAAATCCCTTGTAAACTGTCACCTGAGTAAACTGTCAGTTTGGCTATTTTTAACTGATTACAGAAAGGATCATGTCCAATATCATTCTCCTTCTAGCCCTAGGACATTTGCACGGTTTTAATAAAATGTAAGTACAGCTAAATACCTAATACATAATATTTAATAAATGCACACATTATTCTGCTTAAGTGAAAACATCACTAACATAGAACCAGCAAAGCTTAGCAATTTGTCTTAAAAATAAGTGTCTCTTTTGTGTTGCATAAATGGGAATAAATTCACTCTTCCTTCTCATTCTATGTAATTACAGCAGATGGGAACATTTTTTTCTTAGATTGAGAACTTGGCATTTTACATGTTTAATTTGGCTCAAGATACAACATTTCTAGAACTACATTCCAGGGAGCGCTTTTCGAAAAGATTCCCTATTGAATATAAATATAATTATGTTAAATACCCCACCCAGAAATTACAACCCTAACCCTGAAGGTTATTCCCTGGGTACAAAACAAAAACACAGGACTTTTTACTACATTCTCTAGACCAATGAGCACCACTCTATAAATTGCTACTGAAGGGTAATCATTCACATGAAATTTGAACATAAATAAAATCTGAATAAGCTAACACTCCATAGGAGTTTTGTAAAATTTAACAATTAAACAAGCGTTTGTACATAATATATTAAGGTCAAGGCTGTTTCTATATTACTGGGAGGAAAAGACCTGCAGACGATGTAGGAAGATGAAGCCAAGATAATTTGGACTTTCTAAGTTAAGGGTCTCAGGGTTTGCTGCTTTGTGTGTTGCTCTACCTGCTGAAAGGCATTTGTACAACCAACACACGTGGGTAGCACAACTGATACTTAGAAGCTCGCTAAAGTTCATCCTACATCCAATGAAAAGATCACCCCTGAAAACCTAGAGCCAATGAAGAGTTTCCTGCAGCCTCTCTGGAGCTGCTGAAAATCAGAAAACAGAGCACGCAAACCGCTACATCTAGCAGTTCATGTCACCGTAGTGGGCCCGTGGTCTCCTGTGTTTTGTCAAAGTTTGTCAATCTAGGGAGCATGGAATGACTATAGTGAAAAGCACAGAAAATAAACGCAAAATCAAGAAGGAGTGACACAATCGATGAGCTTGGGTAAGGTCAAGTCTTCCGCATAAAGTCGAAGAGGCCCAAGGTTCTGTATGACAAGTGGTTGGGTGCGTTCACGTGGGTTCTGACCGCAGCTGCGCCTCTGAGCAATTCTCAGGGGTGAGCTCTTTTCCGCAGCCATGGCATCAATCCGCTTTGCTAAGAGTCTGTCTCTGCGGCCCTCTGCTTTACCACGCACGACGTCTTCTCCCAGAGACACGTCTCTCCTAATAACACTTTCAGCGTACAGCTTGCACATGCACATGATGCAATTAAGAACGCCACGGTTGAGTCAGGCACTCCTGTGTCCTCGAAGTGATGCAGTAGAAGCCGGTACTCGACCGCATCAGTCCTCAATCCGACATATTCGGATTTCGATGCGAAATGCTGAGAAAAGTTTGCATCAGAGCTCAAACCAAGTGGAATGTGACCCGACACACGTGCTCTTTGTAAACCAAAGCAGTTCGTGTTTTGTCACAGCGTTAGTTGGCATTGTTAGCAAGTGTTGTTTAAACCTTTGCAGCTGTGTTCCAAACGTTTCGCTATCATTTTCTTAGTTTTTATGGATTTTTGTACTGTTTTTAGATAAAAACATGGGTCCTACGAAAGAGTTTTATTTTTAAAGAATCATGAAAAGGAACTGGTTAACCGTGTTATCAATATTGTTGATAATAATTTAGTAAATCCTTTTAGAAAACAGTTACGGAAACAACAAAAGCAGACCACATAGGGAAAACCAGCTGGGTCCTTGTGAAAAAAAGGCAAAAAAGAGAAAAAACTTCTAAAAAGCAGCTCCCAGTTGGTTTGAGGGAAGGGGATTCCCCTTCCAAACAATGGCTCTCTCCATCCCTCCTCTCCACCTCCGTGTCCGCAGATCTAGATCCTCATCCATCTCAAGGTATGGGCCATACTGTAGTTGTTTAAAAAAAAAAAACCTTTTTAAATGTTCTGTTTCTTATTTAAATTATATCGTTTAACTTTAAACTATATTTACTTTGAAATTTCTGTGTCATGTTTTGTATAAAAAGGCAATGTTAGGGTAAAAACCTGGTGATCGAGAAAGGATTAACCCGTTTTCAGTTATTTCTTACGGGAAAATTGATTCAGAACTCGACTGCATGCCATCTTGGCACTCTTTCCAGAGCAGATTAAGGTCAAGGTCCGAGATTCTGCTGTGCTCTGCACGCAGCGCATCCTTTGATTTCTTCACTCCTGCCCCTACGAGGCAGCGGGCTACGAGGCAAAATGGACTGAGTGGCAGCGAGTTTGCATTTTGGTCGAGTTTCCATGAGCACTGATTGTGAAGCCAAGTGTGGTGGACAGGGTTCTTAAGAGACAAACCAGATTGCTAGTAATTATATGTAAATATATTTATAAAGATATACATATATAATATAAGAAATGAACCGTTAAATTATATACAGATAGATGATACAAGAAATTAACAGTTAAATCATAAAGCAGTGAGACACTAGCAGTCCTTTAAGGCCTGAGAGCCGCCAGTTGCCAGTCCCCTTCTCTAGAGAGAGCTGGGCTATATATACCCAGGCAGCAAACAGCAAGGCAGGTCCCCAACTGTCATCAACTGTGGATCTCCAGCTCCAGAGACGAACATTCCAACCATGTGGGATTAAAGGGACCTCAATTTACAGCAACACAGTCCACAGGCTAGGCATCCCACAGGTAGTGTACCCCTTTAAATTGAGGCACAGAACAAGCAAGGCGAGGCTCACCAAGCCATTTATCCCTCTGCCCTTCAGTTAATCCTACTTGTGTTTATAGGCCAGGCTGGCACAATAAACTATCGCACCAAGCAAAATGAAATCCTTGACAACGTAGTCCATTCTCCGAATATCAGGATGTTATCCATTCGTCCAGTTTGGAGGATTTTGATTATCTCTGCACTGAGTTTCAACCCAAACGGAACACTGCAGTGCTTGGATTTCATCAGTAAGCACTTCTAAAACTTCTTGTTTTTCAGCGAACAAGGGTTTTGTTTGTGTATTTGTTTGTTTTTTAAACTGCCTTAGATCCAGCAAATGTCAACAGTATTTCTCATGCCATAGTCTCTTCTGAATCTGGTTTGAGTTTCTGGGAGTTCCCTGCTGAGATAGCAGTAATATCCCAGTGACAACAGCGCTGCTATAACTGCTTTCGGGTCATCTTCAGCAAAATTTTACTTGTATGTGATATGTGATATTAAATATGTATATGCTTAATAAACCCCAGCTAAAGGAATAAAACAATTACTTGATTAACATTGTTTTACTGTTATATATTGTTGAACATTTTGAATACTTGTTAAACTTGGGCCCCAATATTTAAGTGTATGAAGCAAATACTTAAGTCTATGAAGCAAAGGACCCTACACAGGGTAAAGAGGATTGATGAGGAAACTTGGTGAGTAAAAATAGCTGGAAGTTCTAGTTCCAACTCTTTTGCCCATGAGTTAAGCAACTCATGTGATGCTTTCCCTGTCCCTGAAAGTTTTTCTTAGAGTAAGTAACTTAGGTAAAGAGCATCCCTACCTGCAGCAGAACTGCCACTCTCAGCTGAACACAATGCATAGGCTTCTGAGGGGGTGGAGACCACAGATATCAGAGGAAATTTTTACTTGGAACTTGTTAATAATGCTAAGAAAAATAAATAGTAAAAATGGGAAGACACTACCCTCCGGTTAAGATGATTAAAACCCAAAGGATGATTATATCAATGGCCGACAAGGATCAAAGAGCCGTCTCATGTATTTTGTGCAGTCATTCCAACTGATGAAATCCTGCTAGGAGACAGTTTAGCGGTTGCTTACACAGACAAACCTGATCTCAGTGTTAGGAGAACTGGCGGTGCAAATGGCTCAAGTGCTTAGCTGCTTACCTAAAGGTTGCTAGTTCCAGCCTACTCAGCAGCTCCACGGGGACATAGAAAACCCAGTTATCGACTTCCATAGGTTTACATATGTAGACATTATGCAATGTATACTTTGAAAATAAGTTAAAGAAGAAAAATGAAAATGTCTGCCACTCAGTTGTTTAAAAGACAAGTCATGAATCAAAATGACTTAATGACTTTAACTTTGCATTTGATTGTTACTTCAAATGGCATCGATGTAAATTGAAACCTTATTTCCTAATAGAAGAATCTATACTGAAAGTGAAGACAAACCATCTCCTGATAAAGATCAAAGATTGAAGCCTTCAGTATGAATTACAACTCCATGTAAAAAAAAAGGGAACAAAATCCTCACAACTCAATCAATAGGCAGCATCACGATAAATGGAGAACAGGTAGAAGCTGCTAAGGATTTCGTCTTGCTTGAATCCCTATCAATCCTCATGGAAGCAGCAGTCAAAAGGTCAAAAGACACACTGCCTTAAGCACATCTGCCGCGCAAGATCTCGTTATACAACTGAAAAACAAGGATGTTACTTTGAAGACTAAGGTTACTTTAGGACACCTGACCCAGTCCATGGTCTCTTCAAGGCCTGGTAGGCATGTGAAAGTTGCACCCGGATAAGGAAGATTAAAGAAGAATTGATACCCTTTGAATTGTGGTGCTGATTAAGAATATTGAAGATACCATGGACCGCACACAGGGAAAGCCCATCTTTCCATGGAGACATCTGGCTGGAGTGTTCCTTAGGAGCAAGACTTCATCATACATACTTTGGACATATTGTCAGGAGAGACCAGTCCCTAGAGACGGATATCAGGCTTGGTAAAGTAGAGGGAGAGTGAGCAAAAAGAGGATGGCCTCCAAAGAGACGGATGGACACAGTGGCTGCAACAATGAGCTCATTCACTGGAACATTTGTGAGCATGGCACAGGAGCAAGCAGTGTATTGTTCTGTTGGGCATAAGATCACTAAGTGTTGTACCTGAGTAGTTGCACTTCATAAGAACAACAGGGGGATCTATGAAATGATTTTGGATGAAGTATGCGAATATGAAGTGAAGTTTGTGCTTGGGTTGGCCATATTTTGTTTCTCAGAATGTGACATCTCATTCTGAGTTATTCTTGTGTCATTTCTATATGAGACAATTAAAGAGATTCATCACAAAAAGTGTTTCATAGGGATATTAAAAATACTACTGATAAAATAATCATACATGTATTTAAAATAATTTTAATTTCATTGTGATATGTACAAAGGTCTAAATTAAAATTTTAGTTACTTTCCTCAGAGATACTCCATTAGTAATATTCATATACATCACCTACTTTTAAATATACAATTTATTATATGGGCGTAATACAGTAAACTTTGGGAAATAATATTTTAAGTATGAAATTTTAAAAATATATAGAAGTTTTACCCTTATAACAATTCAAATCATTCTGAAAGTTAAATATTCATCTCATTCCTTACATGACAAAAAGTTTTCCATTTGTGAAGTAAACAACAACAACAAAGCTTTAATACACTAATTGTCAAGAGACAATTGTAGGAAAAGTGTCTTTTCAAACTTCTCTCCACTCAGGAACAAAATTGAGAAAAAGAGTTAAGTAAAATGCTGTGTAAAATCTACCACATTTTGCTTATTTGACATTTTGCTGTTATTTTCTACATATACTTTGGATTTAACTTTCTGACTTCCAATTGGCTAGATTCCTTACTGCTTCAAATGTCAGAATTTTTCGGTTGTCATGGATGAACAGTGTCATAATTCAAAACGAATTCTTTTTGGACTGGCTACACTTGAGTGGTTTTCCATTTTTGCAAAAGGACATATCTAACATATTAGAAAAATAACATTTTGACAAGTTCTCCACAAGTCCAGTTCAAATGCAGCACTTCTTCCACATCCTTTCCTCTCTAGCCACTTTAGAAGAGCGGGTTGATTTTCTGTCAGCCTGTCAGAGGTTGCTACACTTAGAAAAGTTCTGAGAACCTCGGGTTTGTTCCTGCTGGTGCCATGAAGGAAAGCAGAACCCTAGCAGAACTAGTAGAGGTTGAGGTCAGATTCAAGGTCATGCTTATGGAGAAATACTCCATGGACACATAGCGCAAAGAGCAGTGCAGGTTAAGCAAACTCATTCCTCTTGCCCTTCACTCAACAAGAAGATGCTCGGTCACAAAATGATACCTATCAATTAATTACCTATGGTCCTCATCTGTTGGTATGGAGTACAAGTTACTTGTAGTGGTTTGTTTTTTAATGGTCAGGCTAAGGTCATACTTCTGTGTACTGGTAGCACAATGGGTTGTGGTGTTGGCTCCTAGCCACAAGGTCAGTGTCTCAAATTCACCAGAACTCTTCATCTAAGGGTGAGAGTGTCTGCTCCTATTGTGATTTACATCCTCAGAAACGAATACTCTGTCCTACTGGGACTCTGGGAGGCAGCATTACCGAGGGAGCATTGGGTAATTGCTGCGGAAAATGTCCTCCACAGCTGAGAAACTTCATGAAAGAAATTAATTAAGGGCTTACTAATGAATTCTGGTACATGGAAGGACAAGTCATGTGTTCAGTCTCTGGAGTTCATTGGTAAGCCATCGTGCTGGCACCAGGCAGGGTCTTGAAGAACTGTGTCAAAGGGAAGAAAATGTACCGGTGCCATATGACTGTTGTGAGAGGCAGTGGGCTTCTGTGCAGGGAGATGAATCTTCTCAATGTATTTAGGGTTTCTTTCATGTTATTGGGAAGGTGTCGTTTCTTTGTTATTATGTACTATTCAAGCAAATATGGTTTTTGAGGTAAAAAACAGTGTAAGCATGTATGATTGATGGATTTCATGATCACAGGGAGAGATAAGTGTCACATTCTTCACCACTCAAGCTTTGAACAATATGGAATCACATCAGCTTCACTGAATTAAAAAATAAAATAATTTCCCCCATCAACTTATCTGACTTCCTGATTCCAGGAGTATATATGTGTAGTATGCAATATTGGTAAAAAATTCATGGCAAATAATAAATGATTACCAATACTCAGTGACTTAGGATGCATTCCCTTAGTGAAAACGCATTTTATCATCAAAAAATTACAAATACTATAATTCAGACATAAAAGTGTTAAGCACATTAGATCACTAAAGTTTTAGATGAGTCTATTTGAATATTTAATATGTCCTTGAGACAAAGTCCAAGTTTACGGTGCTGCTAATGGCTTGTTGTTAGGTGCCGTGAAATCTGTTCCCACCTGTGGAAATTCTGTGCACAACCGAACAAAACACGTCCAGCTCCTGCCCAGCCCCATATTGTTTCTATGCCTGAGCTCATTGTTGCAGCCACTGTGCCCATCCATCTCATCAAGGGCCTTATTCTTTTGGGCTGTCCCTCTACTTTACCAAGCATGATGTCCTTCTCCAGAGACTGATCCCTTCTGACAATACGTTTAAAACATGTGAGATGAAATCTCGCCATCCTTGCCTCTGAGTAGCGCTCCGTAATGTATTTTTCGTCCATGGTACTTTCAGTATTCTTCACCTGCACCATAATTCGAATGTGTCAGTTCTTCTTTGGTCTTCTTTATTCCCTCAAAAGATGGCTTGTGCAGTCGATTCAGCTAATGTGATGCATCATTTGATCTCAACTGCTGCTTCCATGAGCATTGATAGGGTCTCCAGCAATAAAAAATCTTTGATGAGATCCCACTAATGGATCACTTACTAAAATTTGTATGAGTGATATATAACTTAACTGGTGTTTTCATTGGGACCTAGAATGAAGTACTGATCTTAAAAGTTGAACTTGTGAGTCATGTCACATAAAAAAAGATACTTTTTTGCCTAAGTATTATAAATCTTATTACATTAGGCTGTTGGGGAATTTACCATAAGTAACTTAGACTTCCAAATCACAAACATACACATTATAATAAATCTTATTATAATTAATTATAGGAAAACTATGTTGTTGTTATGTGCCCTTGAACTGGTTCCAACTCAGTAATCCTATGAACAACAGAAAAAGAATCATGCTCCTGCCCTTAGTTATGTTTAAGACCATTGCTGCAACCATTATGTCCATGTGTTTCCTGAGGACTTTCTCCCTAGACCCAGTCTCTGTCTAGTTATTCTCCAGAGACTGATCATTGCTGGTAACATATCCAGTAGAGGCATCCCCACTCTTACTATTCTCCCTTCTGAAGAGCATTTTACTCTGCTATTCTAATTTTGAAAAAAAAAGGCAAAGCTAATTTATATCCATAAAAATTTGCAAATGCTTACTATATTTTAACAGTTCACATTGCCATTGCAGTATCATCTTCTATGAAATCGATCTGAAAGCATGAAGGCATCCTCTGTATAAATTTTCAAGTGAGATTACTAAATAACAGAACTCTAGTAATGCTTATTTTAGTTAAGCAAATACATGTATATACCTATAAACACATATATGCATGCACACACACAGATAGCAGTTACCAGAACCATACTCAACTACTTATAAAGTGGTTTACAATATTAAATATGGAATCAGTATTTTTGAAAGAATTTGTATTGTCATATAAACATAAAAGAGCATTGACCAATGTATTTGAAAAATGTTAACAGATTCATGTCTTAACACTTGTCCTTAGTACAATTGAGTGTATTTGTTTTTAACTACAGTTTTTTAATGTAAAAGATTTTAAATTAAATTTGAATCAATAATTCATGCTCCCAAAACATCTCCACGTAAATGCATTAGAAAAAAATCACTGACTAAATCCTGTAGACAACAAATTTAAACACAGAAGCTCAGGAATTCCAGAATGAATTACTGACTGAGCACGGATCACTGAGCCAGAGCAAAGGATGAACTAACTGTATTTTGGCCGAAGACGGGCCCGAACACCAGAGCCGATGGCTTTCTTGTTGCCAACTTCCAGGAGCAGCACCTCAATGCTCTTCCTCGCCCTGAAATGCAGTGTTCTCCATTACACTGGATGCCAAGCCCTACTATTTAAATGTATATCTTTATTTGTATGTCAGTCATTTATGTTTTGAAAAATGTCCCTTCAAGTACATTTTCATGAACACTTTTTAAAGACTTTATCTGAAGTTAGCAATCCTTTTTTAAATTTCAATGTGTATTTTTTTATAATGTACCTTTCCAGTAATAAGCATTTCCCATTTCTCTGATTATTCTTAATACTGAAATCGGTATTTCTCACAGCTATCTGAACAACAATATTTATGGCATGGTAATCAACATCTGTCTAACTATATGTAGAATCTAAAATACAGGTGTCAAAACATTGCACTGGTGTGTGTCATGGGCCCCAGGGGAAAGCTGATCAGAATGTACTGCTGTCGATCTAAGGAAACAGTGAATGCTGTCTATTCATCCCACATCATAAAGGAGCGAGATGTAAACTAACTGGTCATTTTCATAAACCAGAAAAGTGCTCACATTTAGTCAATGGTTATTTTATGGAAATCAGATTTACATACACACACACTCATATATCCTGATCATGAAAGAAAACAGACAGAAATGGACAGAATGAGAGAGTTTGGTGGAAATCCTGCCCCTCAGAGGACGGCCTCAGTTCAGAATGAACATTTCTGTAGGAACATTGGTCTGTACAGGATTTAACCTGTTGCTAAAAGGTCATCACTTTTGCTTGGCCCTTGGAAGGTGTCTCCTAAGTCATCTCCCTCCTACTCTTAAATAACACAATCTTTGAAAAATGAAAGAAAATGATCTTTCAAAATCTGAGCCATTTTATACTAATCTCCCCTTAATACCCAGAATTCACTTCCTGTATCATTGAGTGTAAAAGTGGAGTGGGGGAGGCATCTGACCTCCTCAGACTACACAAGGCGGGAAGAGAATTAGCATCATCAACATCAGCTGTCCAAGGCTGATTGCTCTGAGGCCGAGGTCAACTATGTGACCACCCTCCTTGACCTATTCAGACAGTAGGCAATTCCACAGAACTCAATACTTCTCAGCTGGGTTCTAAATTTCATTGCCGTGCCCCCACACAACTCACAGACGACACACGTCATGATGGAGCCGAAGAGGCAGTGAACAGGCTACGATTCAAGATCAGATAAATTCAGGATATAATTCTTGGGTCAGGACAGCCGCTTTTTCAGCCATCCTGCAGTCACGTGTATTTGGTGCTTGGCCTGTGTTCTCCTTGGACAATGTTGCAGGCATTTTTAGCACTGCTGTTTAAAGATCAAACCTTACTTTCCCAATTAAGTTCCTAGTGGCATCCCACTCCACAAGAGAACCTCCTGGCTCAGTGCACTCAGCTTTCCTCTGTGCGCAGGGAAGTTCACCACTCTCTCATGTTTTAAGTACTCTGCTGCGACTTCTCTGTCACTCTTCTGGGATCACAAATCCTCTAGTTCTGTCTCCTGGATCTAGGCAGTTAACTGCACATGTACTTCAGAATCCAAAGTACAAATTCCATTCCTCAGTTCTTCATCCTGTTTCTGACATGGTTCGTTTCATGTACAGCAGAATGACAATCACTGAGAACTGGATCCTGTCAGACTCTTCTCAAACCTTTTCTTACCCAGATTATTCAGGAAAAGAGACACTCGTGGGCTACTTGGGTTGCTCTCTCCAAGATCAGTAGTTAGAAACCACCCGCCCATCTCAGGAGCAGGATAGGGCTTTTGGTTGTTGTTGTTAGCTGCCATTGAGTCAGCTCCGACCCATAGGGAAACTATGCACAAGACAACCAAACGCTGCACAGTCCTGTGCCATCCCCACCATTTTCCCTATACCTGAGCCCATTGATGCAGCCAATGTGTCCATCCCTCTCGTCAAGGGCCTTTTTCTTTTTCACTCTCCTTCCATTTTATCAAACATGATGTATCTCCTGACAACATGTCCAAAGTCTTGCCATCCTTGCCTCTAAGGAGCGCTCTGGCTTTAATTCTTCCAACACAGATCAGCTAGTCTGTAGCAGTTCATGGTACTTGAACACTCTTCTCCAGCACCGCAGTTCTAATGCACTCATTCTTCCACAGCCAGCCTTCTTCACTGCCCGACTCTCACATGCGTATGATAAACTGGAGAAGACCACGACTTGGATCAGATGTACCTTCGCCTTCAAAGAACACCCTTGCTTTCCAAGACTCTAAAGATGTCTTGTGAAGCACATTTACCTAATACAATACATTCTTAGATCTCTGAACTGCTGCTCCCATAAGCACTGATTGTGGATTCAAGCAAGACAAAATCATTGACAACTTCAGCCTTCTTCTCCATTTATCAGGATGTTGTGTATAGGTCCAGTTGTGAGGTCTTGTGTTCCTTATATTGAGTAGTAATCACTAATGAAGGTGACAATCCTTGATCTACATCAGCAAGTGCTTCGATTCCCCCTCATCAAGGTTGTGTCATACGCATGCTGCACATTGTTAGTAAGCCCCAATCCTGATGCCACACTCTTCATAGACTCCACCTTCTCTGATGATTTGGTCAGCATATAGATTGAACAAATATGGTGAGAGGACACAAGCCTGACACGCATCTTCCTTAATTTTAAACCATACAGCACTCCCTGGTCCTATCTGCACAACTGTCTCTTGATTCATGTTTCAAGTTCTTCATGAGCTCAATGAAGAATTCTGGAATTCCCATTTTTATCAAGGTTGTCTATAATCTATTATAGTCCACAAAGTCAAATTTCATTGCATACACAATGAATCACCAGAAAACATTTTTATGATATTTTCTGCTTTCAGCCAAGATCTATCTGAAATCGGCAAATGATCTGATTTGCTGTCTGACAGTTCCTTCTCAATGCAACTCTTACTGGACAATCTGAAGCAAAATATGACTGATGTGTGATATCAATGATACTGTTCTGTAGTTTGAGCATTCGGTTGGATCAACTTTCTTTGGAATGGTGAGGTCTGGAATGGAATGAGATTTTCTAACCAATAAAATCTCACTCAGTAAATCTACAGGGGCAGTTTTCGACCATGCCCTACAGGGTCCTGATGAGTGGAAATCAACGGGAGGTCAGTGAGACAGATATTAGTGCAGGGAGAGCCATATGCATTATTTCACAGCCCTAAGTATTACTCAAAAGTCTTACCATAGCTATAAGAACTCTTACGACCTACTCAATTAACTGTTGCTCCTCCTCTCTTTACCACTTGATTCTAGTCACATTGGCTTTGCTGCCAGGCCTTAAACACGTCAGAAATCATTTTTGTCTTAGGCTTTGTGTCTGCAGTTTCTATGCTGGAGTACTCTCCAATCAGCATCTCCCTCTCTTCTTTCCTTCAGGTCTTGATTCAGTTATTACATTTTCAATGTGTTCTATCTTCCTTCCCTACTGAAAATTTTAATACCTGTCCTGCTTTTCATCCAAAATATCTCTTCCTCTATCAATGCACTCCTTTCCCCACATCCATTTATTCTTCTAAATGGCCTTCATTTTTCCCTTCTCTTTACTTTTCATATTTAGGTTGCTTCTGACCTTCTTTAAAGTTAGTAGGTGTGTTTCTTGTCTATTCCTTGTTTTTCCTTACTAATCTGAACTATACTCAAAGGGAGGGAACCCCGTCACTTTTGTTTATGGATGAGGCTCAAGCAAAGCAAAAAGTATGTGCTCATTAGGTATTTTCGAATTTATGAATATATACATTTTAGCAAAGAACTATGCATAAAAGTTCAGCAGCATTCTGGAGCATGAGGGCAATTACAGCATCTTATAGGCAACTCTAAAAATTGCCATGCCTTTTGGAGGACAGGAGAGAAATAGTCAACAGGGGAGAAATTTCCAAGTTCCTGAAGAAAAGCAGCATAAAAAACGTTTTGAATAAAAGTCTGGGTACCCACAAAATAAATGAATAATGGAAGCAATCGCTAAAATTGTTAAACCAGTCGAGGTCTTGGGTTAGACAATTTGTGACAAGCTGAATTCCGATTTTATTATTGACTCTATTCTATCATACAAGGCCCAGTGGTTAGAAAGACCCTGGTTTGATCCTGAAATTCTTCACAATTTTGCCTTTCAACATTTTAAATCAAGTTTAATGAAATAATAAAGCATGTGTAACAGCAAAGGAACTGCATGCAATAAGCACGTTTTCCACTGTCCCTTGTGATCCTACTCATTTGTACCAATTACAGTGGCCCATGAGGAAAGAATTCCAGTCAACACATAATGTTAGCAATTCCAGCTAAGTTCAAGGTGAGTGCAAGGTGTTCATAGCTACAAACGAGTAATTAGAATTGTAGACCGCTCAAAAATGATGTGCTTTTCATTTAAATAAGACTAACTTGAAGACTAAAGAAAAGAATATCATTATAAAAAACAAAAAAGATGTAGGAACCTTATATTGCCATGTTAGTCAAGCATTGTATCAATCACTCATGCTAAAATTGATGGAGTAGGAAAGAAAAGGAGCTATAGGACAAAAGAAGAAAGTGTTGGTAAAAGTAAACATCAAGATATGAATTAAAAGCAGTTGCGTGTGCCTCCAATAGCATCCCCAACTTCTGATAAGAATTAAATGTACAGACATTCACAAACTATGAGATATGACTTGTATAAGTTGAATGTTTAGTATGTTATAGGTTATCTCACCTTCCCTCTGTGCACCCACGGTCTTCGTACCCCCTTGTATTGAGCTCCTCTTTTTGAAGCATAGCACGAGTTCTCTTTTCAATCCTGAATGGCATGGGTGGTTTTCATAGAGAGAGGGGGAAATGAATGTCAAAACACAACAATACAAATCTCCCAGTGTGCCTGCTCTGAAGGGGAGCTGCTCTAGGGAGCAGTACTTCTTGCTTATCCGATTTTACAAATCAAGCATAGAAAGGTTGAATTTCAAAGAACTATTGGTATGTGTTATGATCATCTCCTTTTTTACAGAAAATAGTAAGACAGATATTATACTATTTTACTGTATGACATGCTTAATTGCATCTTTTAAAATTCTATGGTAGTGATAATGCTAGCATATAATTTTATATTTCAACCAACCATTCATTGATGAAATATGGAAAAAATTGTTAGAAAATCCACTCAACTCTTACAAGCTAGACAAATTTTTAAAGTACATTTAAAGAGGGTCAGATTGGACAGTTACAGAGATGATCATTCTTATTGCTACAATATAACATTTGTCTTAATAAAGTATTTTAAATAATTTCAAATAGCTAATGAATAATATTATACACAAAAATGGGTACAGGCTGCACTTCAGCAAACAAAGCTAAGCATTGAAATATGCAAAGCCAACTTTGGGTATATATATTGATTCAAAATGCTCTTAACATATATGCAATTTGTGTAATAACTTGAAACAAATGTGGCTGATGTACAACTTATTGTAGTTGGGATAGAAACAACAGTCCCAATGGAAAGAACAGGTTTAAGAAGAACGTCCTTCAAACTTATTTATCATGATTTTTTTCCTAATCTGCATTGCTTTCTCATTTTTGCAAGCTTTATGGAGCATTTATAGATATCTGTGTACATGACTTAACTAACAAACATTGCTAGCAAACATAGCAATGATGGCGACACTGGCTGAAGACTGGGCAGTGTTTTGTTCTGTTGTACATAGGGCAGTTATAAGTAGAAACTGATTGACAATTATTTTTCATCAGGTACATTCCACTTAGGGGGGATTTTAATAATAGATTAATATGATGGTTTGCTAAATATCTGCCTCCTTTTCAGGTGGATATCTAATGTGTCTCTCATTCATCATTTATTGCCAGGATCCCCAAAAGTGAACCTGCTGACATTAGTTTTTAAGTTTTCATTTCAAAAGAGAATCCTAATGTCAATTTTTTGTAATCTTCAGGTTGTTTGTTTTTTTAAATACACCAAGATGTTTAAACCTTAGAGTACCTAAGTGGTTTTTTGTTTGTTTGTTTTTTCTAGAATAGGAACAGTAAATGAAACTTGAAATCACTATCATTCTTGCGTTTTAAAACAATGCAAAATTCCTTACAACAATATATATATTTAGTATACCAATAATAAAATTCAGATGGAACAATTCTATGAAAATAAATAACAATTTAGGTCTCAAACAATTTTAAAAACAGTGATTTCTTTTTTAAAATCTGTTATTTTAAAAAATTGTATTCGATTTCCTCAGTTGGGTATTGAGGTTTGTTTGTTTTAACTCCTTGCAACTAAACACACACCATTTGTTTGGAGATTAACTGCATGCCCCTCTGGGGCACATGTAGCGTCGTTGCTTGGCTTTCTCTGCTGTTACAGCGCAGTTCGTGGAGCCATGGTTAAAGTTTAATAGATATTTAACATGGAGAGATTGCCAGCAGAAAGAACAAATCTGTCTTAGAAGAAGCGCAGCCAGAATGTTCCTTGGAAACAAAGATGGCAAGACTTGTCCTCATGTCCTTTGGGCATATGATTAGGAGGACTGGTCTCTGGAGAGGGACATTAAGCTTCCAAATCACGATCAACTAAAAGGAGGGACCCTCAATGGGATGCATTGCCACCGTGACTGCAGCAGTGGGTCAGGATATCGCAATGGCTTTGAGGATGGTCCAGGATTGGGGAGGTTTTTTGCTCCATTTAACTAATAGCCGCTATTAATTAAAACTGACGCTAGGAACCCCAAAACAAGGTTTCGTTCTGGCAGCAATAAGCCTCACATAATTTTAAATCTCATAGTATCCTAATATTTTAACTAGTTTAAATCAGATTCATGAAACACGACCCTGTCTTTTGCAGCTCCTATGAAAAGAAAAACAATGGAAAGAATGTTCTATTTAATATGTAGATATTGAGTCAATTGTTATTTTTTAATAAATATACTAATTGTCAAATAAGATTGGCTGATTTTCCAGTAAATAAACACCCTCTGTTTCAGAAAATTTTATTTCTTTATTTCATAAAAACAGAAACTGAAATAGCAGTGATGTGATGTAAAAATGTTGGGTGGCGAACAGCAAGGTCCGTATTTCTAAACCTCCAGACTTTCTACTCCAGTAAAGAGTAACAGTCTCAGAATCCCACAGAGCAGTTCTGCTCTGTTCTGTAGGGTCCCTCTGAGTCAGAATTTATGTCAAGCACACCTTAGTCCTCAATGTATGTCACTTCTCTGCAGGTAGGTCTTTTGCAGCAGATTTGCCAATGCAGTGTATATTTTAAATCCTTGATTTCTGTTTCAATGACATAGATTATAGCTCCAAGTGAAATGAAACCTCGACAACTTCAATATTTTCCCCATTTATTATGAGGTTTCTTATTGTTCCACTTGTAAGGAATATTTTTGGGTTTGTCGTCGTCGTTGTTGTTGTTACTTGTGTGCAAGGAATATTTTTGTTAATGTTGATGTGTAATCTACAGAGAAAGTCTTTGATATTCATTGTTTCAACTACATATTACAGTTTGTTAAGAAATCATTCTTCAATCCTGATGCTGTGTTCTCCATATAGCTCAGTTTTTCTGATTTATTTGCTTGGCATACAGATTGAATATAGATAAAGGATACAACTCTGATACACACCTGACTTTGAAGCCCGCAGTACTGCTTCGCTCTTTTGAATGTCTGTCCCTTGGTCTATGTACAGGTTCTCCCTGAGCACAGTCCTGTTTCACAATTTCTATTCCATGTAATATTATTCATAATTTGTTATGATCCACGTGGACAAACACCTTTGTGTGATCAATTGAACAAGTAAAATCTTTCTGTTATTCTCTTCTGTCAGTGAAGATCCATGTCACATTAGCAATGTTATAGAATAAAATTCAAACATGTAAATTAAACATGCTTTTATTTTTACAGAATAAAAGAATTGCTATATGAAGAATTCTTCATTCTTAAAATAATTTACTGTCTCTTTAAGTTTTTTTATTTATTTTAACTTCTAAGAGGTTTGCCTACTTAATACTTTTACATTTTTAATGAATGACGTTTATTTTAGTGATTGAATGCTTATTTTCTCATGGAAGTGCTGGCAGGTAAGCACTTGACTGCTACCTGAAAGATTGGTGGTCCACATGCACAGCTGTTCCACAGGAAAAGGACGAGGCTATCTCTTTCTGTAAAGATTTATGGGCTTGCAAACTCTGTATAGGGTCACTTGGAGTCCGAACGGACTGTATGGCAGTAGGTTGTTTTGCTGTGTATAGTGTGGATATTCTAAATCCCCACTTCTGTGTATGAAGTGTGCCCATTTCATTCTGCAACCCCTTGTGATTCATTCTTGGCGAGTCAATTATTTATATCTTGCAAATGTAACCATAGAAGGAGACTTGGTGGTGCAGCATTTCCACGTTGAGCTACTAATCATAAGCTCAACAGTTAAAAATCATGACCCGTCGCAAGAGAAAGACAGGTCTGTCTAATCCCTTAAAGAGTTACAGCCTCAGACACTCACGGGGGCATTTCTACCATGTTCTGTCAGGTTATGTGAGTTGTCATCGACTGATGGCAGTGATCTTTATTCGTTTTATGTTTTTGTTTTAGTCACCATGTTAAGTACAACATGCCCCTCGGGATTATTCTTCAGCTCTCTCTCAGATATAATTTTAAATATTTGCCTGTTGGATTCATATGTTATCATTTTAAATTTCCATTAAAATGTCTTCTTGACTAATAAAGTGCCGAATATGTAAGTATTTCTTGCCAGATTTTAATTACTCATTTCTAATTTAATGTATTAAGTGAAAAAGTGCTCATTTGGGGTACCGGCATTTTGAACTTGCAGAAATGTGATTAATGGAATATGTTAATGTTAATAAAGACAAATTTGTATCAATTATTTTTTCTTCACTATGTGCTGTAATGGTCCTTGACTATCATGAGGATCAAACTGATCAATTTTTATATAGCTTCCGATCAATTTTACAATAGCTTCCGATTACGTCATTGACTACTGTGAATCATGTGCATTAATCTTATAAAACAATGTTGAGTGGTGCTAATCTCTTGTTACCATTCTGTCAGTTTTTACTTCTAATAATTTGTCCTATGTCTAAAAATAACGATCTTGCCCCTAGTAACTGCTTTCCAAGGTCTAACCAGATATCTGCTAAGTCTTCACAATCTGTCTTTCAATCTTACCTTCATCTCTTGTTTGATTGTTCACTTCTATCAGACTGCATTTTAGATATTTATTTTTAGTCCATTTCCTAGCATCATGTATCTGACTTTACTTTCATTTTTCATGTCTAAGCATCTTACCCACCATTCTTAATTATCTTTAAAATGTGGTTTTACCTTAGAATACATTAAATATGCATCTATTTAATGTCAAAGATTACAATATAGGGTATGTTGGTAAATGTAATTCTGATACCTTTTATTTTTCATTATAAATTGTGCTTAACTAACATATCTATTTACATCTAAACATGTCTTCTCATTTTCCTTAGACTCTCTATCTTTGTCTTTAGGAATTCTTTGGCACTACAGTGTGAAGTGGGTTTCTCAGGAAGCTTGTCTGTGCATTGTCCTCGCTTGGCATCATCAGCATAATGCCTTATGACTAAATTCAATTAAATTATCATCTTTGGGTGATAGAGATCACACATGTAGCATAAATTCATGCATGGGTGACACTGGGCTTATTTCAATTCTCTAGGAAGATTGTCTACCAAAATTTCATCAAAATTCTGGTTCAGAATTTTCATTATTATCACCTTAGATTTATTTCTCACTTACCCTTTCTCTGAAAGAATAACCCTTTAGGACATGTAAGCCTGTCATCTCTATTTTACTCCTCATTTTGAACAAGTCTGATGACTTATTTCCCATCATTCGTATTTTACATAGCAGTAAAACAGAAGCTCAAAGTTATTAGGATTTTCCTTATACTTTCCAGTTAATAGCTGATTTAGGACTAACTCATCACAATGACTCCTGATTTCACCTGAAGTTTGCCTTATTCTCATCCTAAAGTTTACACTTACTCATCGAAATGTGTGTGCATGTCTGTTAGTGTGGATGTGTTCAAAGTACAGTGTTCTTATTGACATATTTAGAGAGGTGCTTTGAGCGATATAGTCCCAGTTTTAGAAGATACAAAGTCTAAGTAGAGTATATGTGAGTATGCACACCTTAAATATCAACAGAGTAGTTTATGTACATATACATACAAACAAATGCAAATGTTACCAACATTTATGATTTTTTATTTGTAAACTATAACTCACTTTAAAAATTTTAATTTGCACTACTTCCTGAATATAAGAGATTTGGAACAGGTTTTTAATTATGTATTGATCATTTTCTTTCTTTTTGTACTTTTGTACTTATTTCCTGCTTTTTAATTACCTTATTTTGCTACCTATTGGTTTTTATTTTATTGCATATTACAAATTATAAAACTATTAAATATAAGGTGGCTGATATCAGTGAAATACAAAATGCATAGAGTTTAAGATAAAGAAAACTAGGATTGTCATATACTTCTTTCCATTGGCAAATAAAATAGCTTTAGTGAGTATTTCTCTCAATATAATAATTCTTCTAGAAAGCCATATTTAAACCACACCATCACCCAAAAAACTATGCGAGGTTAAACACTTGATAGGCACATGTTAAGAGAAATACTGAGACACATATAATTCAGATGTATTAAATAGTAATTTTTTTCATTAGCAATTTTCAAATGGTTTTGGTATACAATGAGACTTAGAGATCTATATATCTGTTTTCATTGTATTCATTCTTATTTTAACTTCTAGACATTTATATTATATGTTAATATGTGTACAATATGTTAGAACATAATTTCTTCCCCCAAAAAACCATTTGGAGATATATATGTGTGTATATATATTTAGGAGACTATATGGGAATATATATCTGAATTTTTAAAAATTTCATTAGATTTAAAGTATAATGAAAATATCCTTTAAAATATTTAAACTTTAAACAACAATAGAAATGATTGTTGAGTCATATGGACTTTATTGGAATTACTGTCAATCAGTATTCATGAGGTTCCCATCAGAAAATTGGGATCTTATAAATGATGTAAAGTGAAAGACCTATGCTAGGCATTGTTGTGTTTTAGGCTCCACCGAATCAGTTCCAACTCAGAGTGACTCTATGTACAACATATGGAAAGACTACCCGGCCCGTGCCTTCCTCATAATTGTTCCTATAGTTCAGGCTAGTTTTTGCTGTCACTGTGACAAACCTAAGTCACTAACAAGTTTTTCTCTAAATTATGAGTATATTAACATGAAAATCCTAAAAGAAAAGTTAAACTGTTAGTTATATTTACTAATTGTTATAAAATCTTGTTTATAATTAATGCTTTACTTTGTTTTTTCTTTAAATATGTTGCTAGCTATAAATTTTGAGATTTAAGTAAGCATTAGTTACTCTCTACTAACCTCAAATCTAAATTAAAAGAAAAAATACTCCACGTTCTATGTTGCCATTTTATAGACAGTCATAACAAATGGGAGGAAATGTCTTATATCCACTTCTCGGATCTAAATGAAATGTCAGCTCTTTTGTTCTTTGTGGTGCTCAAAAATCCCTCGAAGGATATGGTAAAAGATGCTGATGTTAAGACTAGGACAAAAGATAATTACGTCAATTTAGATTATCAAAAATTACTTGCATCAGAAGGTGAGCTCAGAAAATGTTGGAAACCAAGTCCCTCACATACATTGCAATTAGCAAAGTGTCAGATACTAAACCGAGATACACATTTAGACATACTGGAGAGAGACACCTGCAGCTCTGATTAAGTGCTGGTAGACCACTGCTGGTGATGAAATTCTTGACTTGCTGGTGGGTGCCTTCTAGTCTCCTCCAAGTCGCAGCAACCCTATGCTCAAGACAAGGAAACATTGCACATCCCAGCATCACCCTCACAATTGTACCTGAGCTTGAGTTCGCTGAGCCTGGTGACAATCCATCTTGACAAGAACCTCCCTCTTTTTGCTACCCTCTGCTTTACCAGGGATGATGTAGTGGTCATCTGGGTTGACTCGAGGACCAAATTCATAGACATTCATATGTGTATAAGAAACAGCTTTACGTACAAGAGCAATTGTATATTGAAAAAGCATTCTCGCCCAGTCAGGATCAAGTCCATAAATCCTAAATTAGCCCATATATCCGATACCAGCCTGTAAATTCCTCCTCAGACTCACGCAACATAGGCAATGATGCTGAATTCAGGAAGATCACAGGGCAATGAGTGAAAAATCTTGTGGAAGCATCTCAGCACTGACATGGGTCTCCACATGGCTCCTCCAGCTCCAGGGCTCTGGCTGCTTCCGTGTTTCACCATGTGACTTGTCAACAGGAATGTCTTGCAGGGAGTGAGCATGTGTCCCACCTCCAGAGTGAGTGTCTCTGGCCTCAAATGAGCTATTTATCTCCGTCACACCTCCAAATGAGGTCGTCAAGCTGCAGCCTGAATGACAAGCTGCTGCTAGACTCCACCCCTTTGCAAGTTGACAGGAGAGTGTATAACTGCCACAGACGTCTTTCTCCAGAGACTGGTCTCTTCTAAACACATGCCCAAAATATGTAAGATAAAGTCTTGACAACCTTGCCTATAAGGAGCACTCTGGCTGTACTTCTTCCAAGACACATGTGTTAGTCTGGGTAGACTAGAGAAACAAATTCATAAACATGCATATGTATCTAAGGGAGAGGTTTATATACAAGAGCAATTGAAGGTCTTAAGTCCGATATTACCCATATGTCTGACACCAATCTATAAAGTCCTCTTCAGACTCAGGAAACATATACAATGACACTGAATGTAGAAGAGCACAGGCCAGTGGGTAGAAAATCTTTGGAGGTAGAAGCATCTCAGCACTGGCAGGGGTCTCCACATAGCCATTCCAGCCCCCAGGGCTGCATCAGGGTAGGTCCATGCAGCATCTCCTCAGGGATGCCTCGCAGGAAGTCTGACTTGTCAGTAGAGTGTCTCCAAGGGAGTGAACTAAGACAGTGTCTCCTGCCTCCACAAAGGAAGTACCAGATTTGGCAGGATTCTCAGGAGAGGGCCATACCCACACAGAAGTCTCATTGGCTAATTCCACCCCTACACTCTTAATCCTTAAATTGACACCACGTGAGGTGACTACTATAGCACATCTAGTAGTCCTTTTGGTAGCCACGGTACTTTAAATATTCTTTGCCAACACCACAATTCAAACCTACTGATTTTTCTTTAGTATTTCATATTCACTGTCCAACTTTCATGTGAATATGAGACATTTGAAAATACCACGATTGGAGTTATTGTACACCTTAGTCTTCAAGGTAATAACCTTGCTCTTCAAAATGCCAGAGGTCTTCTGCAACAGGTTTGCTTATTCAGTGCAATGGGTTCTTTGATCTCTAGTCTGCTGCTTCCATGAGCATTGATTGTGGATGCAAGCAAGATGAAATCCTTGACAATTTCAATCTTTCTTCCATTTATAATGCTTATACCTATTGGTTAACTGAATGTTCAGTCTAGTTTAACATAAATTAACATATCCAAAAGCTGCTATTTTATGTAAATTATGTGAAAAGAGATTATCTACATGTGCTGGTTTTCTGGTATGGTTATTAAAAATTATTGAGTTATAAAAGAATAGTAGCTAATCTTTCAAAGGGTTGTTTATGTCAGACACTGTATATTTTTGCATGTAGTAATTAAAATTAGCTGTTATTGTGACTGTTTTGTTCAGCTATAATTTTTGAAGCAGAGGCCTTTTACAAAATTTACCTGAGGTTAAATAGGTAGAAATATTTTTAATAGAAATAAAACCTTTCTAATATGACTCCTGATGTGATATTCTCAACTATGATACATACTCACTTTGTCATAGAGTGTGGCCAAGATCAAGCTCATAGGTGTGGTTGCTGGGCAGTGACTCAGGAACCCATGTATAAACAGCCCTATCTTGTTTAATGATCCTATTGCTTACTTCATGCATAATCTCCATCCATGGCATCATGACTGCTCTGTCCTTGAGTCTGTAGAGGAAACATGGTGGGTCACGGAAGAAGTCTGGTTGACAATAATAGACTGTCTCTGAACTCACATCTTTCCTGTTTACAATTGCAGAATGACTGCTCCAAAGCTCAGTGACAAGAAAGCAGTACTTCACTATGCTCACTGATTCATTGGTTTGCTCTTCCCCTATGTTGTCTAAAGTGGTAGTTTGGAAGAATAGGTGCATAGGACTGTTTTCATAGCCAGGAGCAAGTGTCATCTGCAAATATCTTCACTGACGTATCTGGTGATGTTGACTCAGCTAGACCATTTCCTGTGGCTGTTGAGCAAGGCATTCTTCACCTGGCCTATCCCTGTAGTCTAGGCTTGCTCACCTTATAGTATTCAGACTTCTTATATTAAGGACTATTTGTATAAGCAAATACCTCAAGACAAACAGGCTGTTATTTTGGGCTTTTTTATCCCCCATCTACCTCTGATGGCATGTAGTGCTTGTTGGAGTGCTGAAAAGTGCTCTTAAATTCAAGGGAGAGGCATAAGTCCTGCACTTAGTCAAAGAAACATTGAAGAATTATGCCACAAATGAGCATCACAACGAATTTCATTAGAGCTGAGTAAAAAGCAGAGCTTTCTACCATCGTCCACATTGTAAACCCATGTTCTAATTTGTATGGAGTCAGTTGCTCTAAATGAGCCTATGTAAAGAGAAACCACAAATCAAACTCAATGCCATTAGTCAATTCCAACTCTTAGCAGAAGAGAACTGCCCCTGTGGTTTCTGAGACTGTAATTCTGTGCCGGAGTAGAAAGTTTTGTCTTTTTCCCACAGAGTTGCTGGTGGGGGTGTTCGAACTGTTAACTTCTGGTTACCAGCCCAAGGAGTAATCACTAAACCACCAGGCTGTAAAGCTATGACTTGCACACAGGCTCACAGTTGACATTCCTAATTAGAAATTAATGTGTTTATGTTAATGAAGGGGAATAACTGAGAAAAGAAAAATGATAAAGGTTATACAATTAGAACACTGCCATCACTGTTACTAAATAGTAGCTGTAGATGTTGCTGAATGGATATATTCTTTCCTTTGTATGTTCCCAACAACACAATGAAATTATATTTTAAGAACAGTACAGTACTTATGTATCATGGGTACAGATGGAATAATAATTTGCTGTTATTGAATTATCATCTCAATTGCTGGTATTCTACTAAACATGCATAAAGGAATAATACGGGAAGAGTTATAACTTACATATAGGCTACAAGATAATTAGAAGGTCAAAAAATAAATGGTTGATCAGGAGAGATTCTTTAAGTTATAATAGATTTTAATAAAGTCACAGGAAATAGGTAGTAATAGAGGAAATTAGTTCTTGAAAAAATGATAGTGGAAATTGGAGTCAGGGGATAAGAACACAATAAATTTATTAGACACAAAGGACAAAGGGAGCTGACAGTTACAGCATGTAATTTAAGTTAATTCTATTTTTAAAAACAGGAAGATACAAACTGTTCATAAAATTGGAAAGTATCATAGTATAAATATATTTATCAAGGAATTTCTTAAGCTTGGGATTTTCTGTCTGTTGCATTTGGTATAATAAATTAAATTAAAAACTTCCCCAAACTAATTGAAACCTAGTTTCATCCGGAAATATCTTTCCAATGTATAAAAAAGCAAATGCCATCTTAAATTCTGCTTATTTGTGTCAGTTTGGCAAACAGAGCAGACTCACTGCGTATGTCTATCTCCTCCCAGGAGAAAACGGAGGCGCGCCTTTCTATTGCACACGCTCATGCGATCCCATTGACCTCACTGTGCTGCTCACTCAAGGAGTCCCAGTGGATATAGAGTATTACAGTAATGTTTACAGGCTGCTTTACAACATGTAAAACATGTGAATAAAGAGTCTCTATAATAGCCAGTTCTCCATTTTACTTCTGATGAAAAATGTCCCCTTCACTCTGAAGATTGAAGGGAAATTCAATTTTTTGTTTCTAAGTACCAGCTAAATTCATAGATAAAGACTAGATATTTTTCAGCAATAATTATTTTGGTAGAAGTTAAATATAGGATCTCATTAGTAAGGAGTAGGCCCATTAGATAACTCATAAAATATTCACTTCTTTCATTCAGATGTTAAATATTTATGGGTTGTTTGTCATACAAAATGTGTTCAGAGCAAGTCCTTGAGGATACGACATACATAAGATCCAGCCACGACATTCCCCTTTTCAGTGGGAGTAGATAAATAGAGCAGCTCTTTCAGAGAAAGGTGAACAACACAGTTAAGAGCTAGAACACAGAGGGGCTATCAAAACTGACAGGGGCTCCAAAAAATGCTTCCCAATGAGGACAACTTTGAGCTGAAACACGATGAGCAAAGAAAAACTTTCTTACCAATAGCTTTATGTGTCTTTGATAATTTTCATTTAATGATTCTATAAGTGACCATAAAGCTTTTTCCTATGGAATTACTATAGAAATAATTCAGGTAACCACGAAAGTAGGAACTTTGAGCAGCAAAACAAGGTGCAAAGATATGTTTACAACATCTGTTTCTTCTACTTAAAACTTAGTAAAGTTTTTTAACTGAATATTACTTTTGGTCCCCACTTTTTTTCCCCTCTTCATTCTATTTGTACAAAAACTTATCTGTTATGGAATTAATTAATGGGCATTGATTGGGATTGCATGGGAGGTTTTTAAAGACATAACTCTTCTTATGTTTTTAGTATTTATATACATCCAGTACACAACATTTGGAATCTGGTTAATAAGACTTTTAAAACAAATTCAAATAATACTGATATAGTTTTCCATCTGTAACAATAATATATGATGATACATTGTTTAACATCTAAGTTTATAAAAGGGAGAGGGTTATTTCTACACTCACAAATTCAGCACACATTAAGCTCGTGTTTGATGCATTGAATACTAATGACAGAATTGTAGTTAGCTATGGATGACATGGAGAACATCATACATGAATAAAAAAAAAGGTCATTTAAAAGACAGGAAAGAAACAGAAGTTCAAAGTGAATGTTAGACATGACTCTGGAATTGGCTCTGAATCACCGAGTAGCTAAGACATTAGGAGAAATGGTGAAGTCAAAGAGCTGAACAGAAAGGGCTTTTTGAGAAGACCAATTCGTCTAGACCAAATATTTCTAGAGATAGAAAACCAAAATGAATAACAAGTTCAAAATAGCAAACACTGAATAACTCAAGAAAAACACTCAAACTTCAAGTTGCGATCGTGAAAGATTCTGTGGGAAAAATGTTGACTGATACAGGAAATAGCCATAGAAGTTGGAATGAATGTGCATTAGTTGTGTTTTATTGACTATACCAAGACATTTGTGCGGATTATAACAAACTATGAGTACCCTTGAGAAAAATGGGAATTGCAGAATACTTTATTGTGCCTATGAGAAACTAGTAAATGGATTAAGGTAGTTGTAGAAATGGAACAAGGGAACAATACATGGTTTAAAATCAGGAAAGGTGTGCAACAGTGTTGTATTCTCTCTCAATACTTATTCAAGCTCTACACTGAGCAAATTATCAGAGAATGTGGATTATCTGAAGGATACAGTATCAGGATTGGAGGGAGGCTTATTAACAACTTGAGATGTATGGATGGCACAGCCTTTCTCTCTGAAAATGAAGAGAATGTGAATCACTGATGAAGACTGATGAATACAACCTCCAGTACGGACTACAGAATATTAAACTAACATTAAGAGAAAATTGTAGGAAGAAATTATCGCATCAAGATTATTGGATGAGAGGAGAACACAAACTAAGACTCCATTATTCTTAATTCTTCTACAGTGGTAAACATTAAATATGTGTTTTTGTTTTGGTTTCTGTGTGTGTGCATGTGTGGGTAGGAAAGAGCTTTATATAAAGAGTAATTGTACTTTAAGAAAACATCCCTGCCCAGTCCAGATCAAGTCCATAAGTCTGATATCAGCCCATTTGTCCAGTACCAGTCTGTAAATTCCTCTTCAGACTCATTCAATATAAGCAATGACGTGAGTGCAGGAAGATCACAGGCCAGTGGGTGGAAAGTCTTGTGGATCAGTGACAGTGGAAGCCTCTTAGTGCTGGCATGTGGTTTCTCCAGCTCCATGGCTCTGGCTGCCACCATCATAGCTCCAAGTAGCTTGTCAACAGGAATGTTTGGAAGGGAGTATCTGTATCTGGCCTCCAGTGAGCTATTGATATCTCCCAAATGACATCATCGAGCGGTGACTCATTGACAGGCTAGACTCAATCCCTTCACAGGCTAACAAAAGATTACGCAACTGACACACCATCCTTGCTTCTAAGGAGCATTCTGGCTGTAAAAATATGTGCTTTTGAAATGGAGTTATTAGTAGAATTAGCATCAAAATGTGTCTAATTCCACAGGGATGATGAGACGCCTTATCAGTACAAAGCGGATTCCCAAGAAATGGAGATCAGACATACTTCCATCTCAACATTTCTATCAGTTGTCACACCAGTCAGCCCTGGATAGCACTTCGAACTTCTCTTCTGAGCTCTATAATCCATGACATTGGACACACAGATCATTTTACAGGTCATACTTATAGTTGAGTGGTTTTCTAAGACAGCTTACATCTGGGCATCAGGATCAACAAGTCTATTGTCCTGGGTCAGGATCCAAAAACATGTAGACAAAATCTCCCTTCTGTTCAGGACAGCCACCTAGCTCTCCTCTGCAGGCCAGGCCTCCTCTTGACTCTCTGAGGAGGACCGGCCTCTCCAACTCTCTGCTTGCTCAACCTTGATGCCTACCATTCGTCACAGTTAGCGCTGCTGCTGGACCCCTCGGGACCGACCACTGACGTCAGCATTACAGACCTTTACCGTGTTACAGCTGGTTTCGGAAGTCCCTTGCCTTTCTCTTCTCTCTGTTTCTTCTCTCTCTCTACTTTCTTTCTCTCTTTCTTTTTCTCTGGTTTCCTTCAGCATCTAAAACTCTGTGGGTTGGATACTTATGTACACAGCCCTTGTTAATTTCAAAGTATTATCCACATCCCCCCTTAGGCCACAATCCCTTCTTGGTAGCCCAGAGAAACTCTGCATATCCATAATCACTTCATTTTCATTGATGAATTGATCAGCGCCCATGTCAGAAACCCTGGTGGCATATATGGTTATACTTTGGACTGTTAAATGCATGGTTAGAAGCCACTGACCGCTCTGTGGGCTAAAGATGGGGCTTTCTACTACCGTGGGCCAAAACCCACAGAGGAAGTTCAACCTGTCCTACAGGGTGAGTTTAAGGCAGAATCAAATGGATGACAGTGATTTCTCTTTTTATAATAAGATACATACAAATCACTAGGCAGCCTGTAGCGCAGGACCAGAGGCTACAGTTGTTTCCAGCTGACCCAGGGAAGGTCAATCTATCTGGATAAACTTAACAAACCCTCTTGGGTACAAATCAGTGCAAAGGGCTTGGGGAGCAAGTGGAAGAGGTGGAGAGAAGAAAATAACAAAAGAAAGGGATAATACTCAAACTATTTATCCAAAATAATCAAGGCAATATTAAAAAAAATCATTTTGGAGTTCCAGCACAATGGTGCCCGGGAAATCAGCCCACATTGGGAGCTCAGTGTGGTTAGTGAACCTGGTGTCCAAGAGGAATAATGGAGGGATTCAGGTAAGTGAAAAGATTTTCACAATAACCTAGAGACCTTCCTCAAAATGAAAGGCAACCTTTCCCCACCCCCCATCATCTAGCCTCACTCCAGAGTCCTGGGGATCCGCGACCTGGTCCCATGGATTCACCAACCAATGCTGGGTGCGCTACTTTGGGCCAGGCAGCAGCCACCACCCATCAATTGAGCCCCTTCAGCCTGATCACCACACCCAGAGCTAACCAGCTGCCCTACTGAGCCCCACACACAGTGACTGTCCACCCATGGCACTTTGCACCTTGAGCTTCTCCACCCCCACCACCCTCCTGAGGCTCCAAGTGACCATAGGTAGACCCTGTCCGCAGTCTGCCTGCAGTACGTAGGTCAACTGCAGTTGCGGTGCTCTCCCCACCACTGCCTGGAACCCCCCTACCAACTCCTGGAGCAGCAGTGCATCCTCTGCCCCTGCTTTATGGCCCTGCCAGAGGCTGAGGCAGCTCCCTATCCGCTGCTCAGCACCCTCACCCATGGTTGGGCAGCTGCCCTCGCCATTGCCCTGAACCCTACCCTGTGACAGTGGGCTTTCCCTAGTGTCACCCTGCAGCCCCCTCATGCAGCAAAAGGGCCCTCCCGACCTGTGTCCAGAACATCCATCTGCAGCAGTGAGGCTTTCCCTGTGGTAGCTTGGCATCTCCACTAGTGACAGTGGGCTTTTCCTATTGCTGTCTGGCACCACCTACGGTGGCAGCAGGGACTTTCCTGCCTTTGCTCAGCACCTCCCCCCACAGCCATGAGGACTTTCCCATGTAGCTTGAACTTCCACTAGCAGCAGCATTTGGACTTTACCAACCTTTGCCTGATATCCCCTCCCATGGCAACGGAGCTTCTCCCAGCATTGTCTGGCACCTTCATGGGCAGAGCTACACTCATTGGCTACAATCTCCCTGCCTGTGTGCACTGAGAGGGCCACCAGACCTTCCCTCCAAATAAGGAATCCCTGCTGTCCAAGGAGAGTAAAACCCTTGTGAGAAAAGAGGTGGCCCAACCCCCCAGCACAGCTGGCTATAGGCAGCCTGCAAAAGCCTTCGGACAAGCATCACAAAGAGAGAGCCCAAGGCTCAAGAACTCCCTGGGAAATGGTGCCAAGTTCCCCCAAAATGACACACAGAAAGCAACCACCCATGACACCCTCAACAAAAAAACAAGAGAAACAAAACTCATTGTCAGAAGTCCTGAATCTAGCGATGTGCATTGAAAAAGCACAAGTTGAGCTATCATAAAAAGAAATCTTCACAATGCTGCTTGGAGTCATGCAGAATATGAGGGAAGCATTGCAGGGGGAAAAAAATAGGAGATAAAGACCACACAGCTAGAGAAATACAAGAGTTAAGGGTCGAGTGCTAAAGGGAAATACAAGAGTTTGGGGCAAGGTAACCAGAGCAAATAACAAGTTGTCAGGCTCCACCAAGAGACTTGAAATGCAATCCCTCCTTAGACTATCCCAGATGCACATTAGGAACCTAAACAGACCCATAGCAGTAGAGGAAATTGACAAGGTTACCAAGGAAATGCCAACTAAAAAATCCCCTGAGCCAGACACCTTCACAGGAGAATTCTACCGAGCATTCAGGGAAAATCTGACACCAATTCTACACAAACTCTTCCAGAGCATAGAAAAAGATGGCAAATTTCCAAACTCTTTCTATGAAGTTAACATAACACTGATTCCTAAAGTGGGAAAGGATTCCACGAGAATTGAGAACTACAGACTGATAGCTCTAATGAACATCGATGTAAAAATCCTTAACAAAATACTGGCCAACAGAATATAAAAGTTTACAAAACAAATAATTCATCATGACCCACTGTGATTTGTTCCAAGGATGCAGGGATGGTTCAATCCAAAAGTCCATCCGCATTATTCCTCACATTGATAAGAAGGATAAAAACCACATAAAATAACAATACATACAGAAAAATATTCAACAACATCCAACACCTATTCCTGTTTAGGACACTCAAGAACATAAGAATAGAAGGAAAATTCTTCAATATAATATAGGCTATATATGAAAAGCCAACAGTCAATGTGGTAGTCAATGGGGAGAGAACAAAAACAATCCCACTGAAAAAGAACACCAAACAAGGATTACCCTTGGTCCCATTTCTATTTAACATCATACTTGAGGTCCCAGCTAACAACGTAAGGCAAAGGAAAGGCATCAAAGTAGCTGTCTTGGGAAAGATGAGATGAAATTATGATTAATCACAGATGATATGATTTTATATATGGAAAACCCCAAAAGTTCCACAAGAGGAAGGTTGGAATGGATAGAGACATTTGGCAGAGTTGCAGGATACAAAATCAACAGACAGAAGTGTATCCGACTTCTATATACACTGGACGAGTCCATAGAAGAGGAGATCAAAATAGAAGTACCCTTCACAATAGTCAAACACAAATTGAAATATCTAGAGATATACTTAACCAAAAAGAACCCAAATATTTGTATGAGAACTGCAGAACCCTATTACAAGAAACGAAGAGTGACCTCCCCAAATGAAGGACATCACATGCTTGTAGATTGAAAGATTATTGTAGTAAAGATGTCAGTCTTGCCCAAGGCACTATACAAGTTAATGTTATCCCCATACAAATACCAACATTCTTCTTCAAAGAAGTGAGAAAACTTACTACTACCTTCATACGGAGAGGGAAGAAGCCTAGAATTAGCAGTGAACTCCTCAAGCAAAAGCACAAAGTGAGAGGGGTTGCTTTATCTGACTTTAGGAGCTACTCTACAGCCAAAGTGGTCTAAAGTTAGATATTCAGACCAATGGAAAAGAACTGAAAATCCAGAAATGAAATCATAAGCATGCATACATCTGATCTTTGATAAGGGCCCCAAAAATATCAAATGGGAAGTGGATGTTCTCTTCAAGTGATGCTGAAAAAAAAAATGGTTATCTACACGCAAACTGAAAGAAACAAGGCCCTAACCTCACTCCATGCACAAGAATAAACGCAAGGTGGATCATAGACTTCAAGGCAAAACCCCAAACTTTTAGGGTCATCAATGAAGGAATTGGGACAAACCTGAGAACTCTGGCACAGAAAACACATTGACTATCAGAAATAGGGAAGGACACAAACACAGAGGAGGCACAAATTGACAAGTGGGATATACTGAAGATTAAAGACCCGTGTTAAAAATAAGAACACACCTGTGTACATCGAAAGACTTTACCAAGAGAGTAATAAGAGAGTCCACATACTGGGAAAACATCTTTATCAATGACATATGAGACAAAGACCTTATTACTAAAACCTACAACACCCTCCTAGTCCACAATAAGGAATAAACAAATAAATCATTGAGGAGATGGGCAAAAGACCTCAACAGAAGTTTCACAAGGGCAGAAATCCAAATGGCTAACCAACATATGAGAAAAATTTCCCAATCACTAGTGATAAGGGAAATGGAAATTAAAACAACTATGAAATACCACCTAACACCCTCAAAGACAGCCCAATTCAAGAAATCAGAAAGCAACAAGTGTTGGAGGGGCTGTGGTAAAACAGAAACTCTCATCGACTGCTGGGGGTTCTGTAGATGTGTGCAGCCACTATGGACATCAATATGGTGATACCTAAACTAAATGAAAATCCAACTACCAGATGACCCAGTAATCTCCCTACTGGCCATATACTCAGAAGAAGCTAAAAACAGACCACGACCACATATCTCTGCTCCAATGTTTATTGCAGCGCAGTTCAAAACTGCAAAGAAATGGAAACAGCCGAAATTTCTCCCAACCAAGGAATATTTCAAAAACTCTGGCATGCACATACACTAAGCATCCCTAAAAAGCAGTGATGAATACATGAAGGATATCATCGCATAGGAAGAGTTGGAAAAAATTATGCTAATTGAAGTAAGCCAAGCACAAAAGGAAAATTACAACATGTGTCCATTGAAGAAAGAAAGAAAGGGTCCAACAATTAACCTGCGGTGCCAAACCTCGAGGACAATATACGAGCATGAAGCAGCAAGCTAACAGGTCTGTGGGGCTGACCCCAGTCCCAGCTATGTTGACCCGCTCCTTCCCCCGAAAATGCAATGTAGAAGACAGCCCAAAGGAGAGTGGCCCAGACCACAGGGGAGCAAAGTAGGAGGGAGGAAGAGAGAGAGAGACAACTGCATCCTGCCCCACCTAGCCTCGGGACAACATTCCTTCTCAGAGCAGCCAATGCACAGAGAGGACCGTGAGGCTAACCCCACCACAGCATATGATGGCCCCTCACTGACCCACGGTGCTATTGAGGACAACACTGGAGACAGAGCACTGGTATTGTCCCTTGTCTGACTCCCCGCACACCAGAGCAAAACACAAAGGGAACACAACATCACAGCAAGGGCAACAAAGCAATGAAATCACAGAGGAATCCCGAAAATAGACTCCAGTTTGGTGGGCACTTCACCAGGCAGGATTGGAAAACATTCAGAAGAGTCAGCAGACAGACCTGGAACTATTTATAGGCTTTCTTTTTTGTCTTTTTTCTTTTTCTCATGTCTATTCTTATAAGATAGGAAGGATAACAAATCCCACTGAGAAAATAACGGGTCCAATGGCTCCAAGGGGACATGGGAGAGGAGGAAGTGGGAAAAAGAGAGGGGACAGCCAACAAACCCAGGGACAAGAGAACAATTTAAGATCTAAAATCAATGGCAAGTAGGGCACAGAATGCCTGGTGGGGTTTGATGAAGTGCAGTGTAGCTGAGAGAAAGCCCTGAGTCAAATGAGGGTCAAACATGACTATGTGACAGGAGGAAAGTAAAAAGAAATAGATGAAAGAACTAGGAGGCAAAAAACACTTATAGAGGTATAAATGTAGGCATGTAAATATCTTAAGCTATTATGATATGGATACAGGTCTATGTACATATATTTAAATGTTAAGTATTAAGGTAGCAGGTGGGCATTGGGTCTCCTCTCCTCAAGTACTCCCTCAATGCAAGAACACTTCTAATAACCTGGCATTCTGTGATGCTCATCTTCCTGACCCAGTCGGTGAAGTCAAAATGGTACATAAGCAAATGTGGTGAAGAAAGCTGATGGTGCCTGCCTATGAAAAGATATAGCATCTGAGGTCTTAAAGGCTTAAAGTTAAACAAGCGGCCATCTAGCAGGGAAGTGACACAGTCCACATGGAAGAAGTACACCAGCCTGTGTGATTAGGAGGTATCGATGGGATTGGGTATCAGGCATCAGAAAACCCCAAACAAATAAATATATTGGTGCAAATGATGGGGGCAGGAGTGGAGACCCAAAGCCCATTTGTAGACAATTTGACATTCTCTCACAGAAGGGTCCCAAGGAAGGAACAAGTCAGCAAGGGTGTAGCATAGAACTGATAGAACATACAGCATTCCTCTAATTCTTTAATGCTTCCTACTCCCCATTATCATGACCCCAGTTCTAATCTACACATCTTGCTAGACCCTACCATGTACACTGTGCAGATAAGAGCTCTGCACACATGAATCCAGGACAGATAAACCACCAGGAGCAGTAATGGGATTAGTGAAATCATGAGGGTAGGGGCAAGGTGGGGGGAGAAAGGGGAGGAATGGGGAGTGGACTACAATGATGGACTCTTAACTGTACCCCAACTCCCCGGAAGATTAACAACAGATATGTGGGCAAAGTGGACAGTTGGAGGGTGGGGGAGGGAGGGAAAAAAGAGGAGCTGATACCAAGGGCGCAAACAGAAGGAAAATGTTTTGAAATTGATGATGGTAACATATGTACAAATGTGTTTGATAAAAGTGATGTATGAATTGTTATAAGAGCTATAAAAGCCCCCTGTAAAATGACTTCTTAATTTAAAAAAACTAAAAAATTCATTTCACTATAATGCTGATATCTCAAAAAGTATTCTATCCTAGGAATCTAAATACAATTGTGTAATATAAGAGGGGTTCCCATCAAACACAATTCGTGTTTTAATAAAATGTGCAAATGGAAAAATTTCCTACAAAGCAAAAAGAAGATAGACATATATGAAAGTAATGCCCCACCCCCACCACACACACACACACACACACACACACAATTCTAAAAGCACTGTAAAGCTTCACAGCAGTCTTTGCAAGGCATGAAGTCATTTGAGATGAGAATGTTGCAATTGCAAGGCAAAACAGCTAAGAAAACAGCTTACAGGCAAAAAAACCCCTTTCCTGTTAAAATGGAAGGGTGCCCATGGCAATGTAACATAATTCGGTCTAAGGATTAAGGTAGAAAATGTTTGAAACAGAGAAAGAAAGAGAACAAAATTTTGGAAACGTACAAGAAAAAAATGGAATGGCCTTCCATGGTTTGGGAGCAGGGAATAAGTATGCCCATTCGTGGGCTTTTGTCCCTGGGAAGTTCTGGGGCATGCCTAACCTGTCAGTGCTGAGAGGTTCATAGTGCCATTTCTCTGTTCTCCAATGGGGCAACATCTAGAAAGTTTCCAATTGCTGGCACATGAGCATAGAGAAACAGTTCCCTGTAATGAGCACATTAGCTCTTTGCTACAAGACCCAAAACTGGGAGATTCCTAGATTCTGAGAATTAGAGATAATTGGGCAGAATCAAGAAATGGAAGTGTGGGCGATATGCCTTGGATTCTAGTTTTGGATCAGACTTGATAGAGTATTACTGAATACTTGCAGCAACTGCTTATCAGGAACCAATAGGTCTCTCTGCTACACTCAAAAGCATCACAGTCAATAAACTGATTACTCTCCAATTGACTCCAACTCTTGGTGTGTCTTAGTAAAATTGTATTCTGAAGGGTTTCCAATGGCTGATTTTTTAAAAAATTCATTTTATTGGGGGCGCATATATCTCTTATCACAATCCATACATCCATCCATTGTATGTCAAGCACATTTGTACATTCTCAAAATATTTGTTCTCCACTTAAGCTCTTGGGATCAACTCCTCCTTTTCCCCCTCCCTCCTTCTCCCCCTCCTTCCCTGTGCCCTCCCTCATGAACCCTTGATAATTTATAAATTATTATTATATTGTCATGTCTTACACTGTCTGATGTCTCCCTTCACCAACTTTCCTGTTGCCCCTCCCCAGGGAGGAGGTTATTTGTGGATCCTTATAATCGGTTTCCCCTTTCTACCCCACCTTCCCTCCACCCTACAGGTTTCACCACTGGTACTAATGGGCTCATCTGTCCTGGATTCCCTGTTTCCAGTTCCTATTTGTACGTCCTCTGGTCTAGCCAGACTTGTAAGGTAGAATTGGGATCATGACAGTGGGGTGGGTAGAAGCATTGAAGAATTAGAGGAAAGTTGTGTTTCATTGTCGCTACCCTGCACGACCCTTCTATAAGGGGGTGTCTTGTTACCGACAGATGGATGTTGGATCTCCACTCTGCACTCCCCCTCATTTACAATGATATGATTTTTTTGTTCTTTGATGCCTGATACATGATTCCTTCAACAACTTTGGGTCACACATGCTGGTGTGCTTCTTTCATGTGGGCTTTGTTGCTTCTCAGCTAGATGGCCACTTGTTTACCTTCAAGCCTTTAAGATCCCAGATGCTTTATCTTTTGATAGCCATGCATTATCAGCTTTCATCACCACATTTTCTTATGCTCACATTTGTCTTCAGTGATCATATCAGGAAGGTGGGCACACAATGATATAGTTTTGGGTTCTTTGATGCCTGATACCTGATCCCTTTGATAGCTCGTTGTCACACAGACTGGTGTGCTTCTTTCATGTGGGATTTGTTGAGCTAATGAACTAGATGGCTGCTTGCTTACCTGCAAGCCTTTAAGAACCCAGATACTATATCTTTTGAAAGCCAGGCACCATCTGCTTTCTTCACCACAATTGTTTTTTAGCAAGTTCATCACCAGGTCTTTCTTCCTAGGCAACTTTGGGTAGTCTCAAATCTATGATCACTCGCTGTAGTAGGCAATGAACTATTCATATCTCTAAGGAACCACACGAGAGTCAATGACACCTTCTTAATAATAGTCCAACAATTTGTAGCCATTCAGTGTCCTTACAAAACAGTTTATCAAAACACAAATCTGTCCATCTAAACCTAATATTTCTCTCCCTTTCATTTAAAAATATTTTTTCTTCTTTTTTCTTTTAAAATATTACTACACAAGATCTAATATTACAGGGAAACATGATTGATAGGCACTTGAGTTTTAAAGAATATGAGGAGATACCCTATGAAAAAATTTTTTTCAAAGCTATACATTTACTTTTTATTAACAAAACAACCCTATCACCTTCAAAGTAATCTCCATTAAACTTATTACATTTGTCAAATTTGTGACTCCATTCTTGGAAACATTTTTCAAACTCATGTTTGGATGGCAGACAGCACCTCTCTCATTTTTTCCTTCACCTCTTATAAGTTGGCAAATTGCTGTCCTTTCATGTCCCTCTGCATTCACAGAAGCAACAAGATGTAACATGAATCAAGGTTAGGTAGGTAAGGTACATGGGGCGAGAAAGGCATACTGTTTTTGCCAAAAACTGGCACATAGAGATGGCTGCATGAGTGGGTGCCTTGTGGTGGTGGCAAAATCAGTCCCCTGTCTGCCACAGATCAGGCCTTTCTTGTAACATACTCTTATGCTATCTTTTCAGAATCTCTAAATAGAAAGCTTGATTAACAGTCTGACCTGGTGGTACAAGTCCAAATGCAGTACAATTTGATATTTTAGCTTGTTCAGGATTTTGATGCAAGTCTGGAATAACAATTGTCGAGAAAACCACTCAGTACACTTGAGGTTTGCCCATAGCACTCCCCTTGGAAGCTGTGTTCAACACCACAGCACTTTCTGTGACATTTTTCCCAATAAAGAAACAAAATTTCACAGCCACATGCTGGTCTCCTAAATTGGCCATCATAAAAAATGAGATTTGAAAAAATTCACTCTGAGCTGAGAAGCTCTCCCAGGAGACCAAATGGGTGCATTAACTCAAAGTTAGTTACTGGATGCTCACCTAGTGGGAAAAATCCATATTATAGAAGCTCTCCGCCACCCAGGCAATTCTGTTTTTTGGAGGGTACCCCGTTCTCAGTCAAGTCTCATCCATAAAATAGTAGCAACATTTTCAAAAGAAAAACTCTAGGATTTATGATTTTACACTTCACTACACTGGTCCTGGTGATTAACATTTTGGGCTTTTAATCCCTAGGTCATCTGTTTGAAACTGCTAGCTGCTCTGTGGGAGAAAGAAGAGACTTTCTACTCCTGTAAACAGCTACAGTCTTATAACCCAAAGGGAGGTTCTACTCGGCCCTGTAGGACTGCGATGAGTCTGAATCCAGGTAGACAACAGTGAATACAATGTGAGTTCAATGCTTTAAAGTAATTTCACGATTTTAAGGCATTGGGTCCTTGACATCTCTCCTAAACAGGAATTGAAACAAGTTCATATGCCAGAGCACATGCAGAGAATTTGCAACAAAATCTCTGGGATATTCATAAAAGGTAGGTTCTGATACAGTCTATCTGGGATTAAAAAAATGCAAATTCTCAGGAGGGAGGGGTCAAACCATAATGAACTAGTCTGAATCCCTGCTCCAAGGCTACAAAATATATATTGGCACAGAGATACATTTAAAGTAATTTTATTCTAGATCTATATTCATATATGCAAGTATGTCTTAAAGTAAATCTTGCAGTAGGATTTTCAGCTAATCTAGCAGAGTGGAGAAAAATCACTTTCTGAGTTAGTGAAGTTTCTTACTACTTGGAAAATTGTCAGTTACTTAACTATTATATTTTAATGTTTTACCATATATTCAAATTTATTTTCATTTTGCCAAACTTTATATTGGATCAATTGAGTTATTACTAGTCTTTAGATTTTCTCCTATTATAAACACTATTCATATTTATTTAATAATTTTCTTTGAAATGATTATACATACTTCAACTATAGTGTTAATTACTACTTATATCTATTTTCAATATTCTTGTAACTACAGCTATTCATTTAAATGCACTTAAAATGTGTATTTTATTATTTTCTTCATTTATATTCAGTTATGATTTCCTAGTAAATTCACTCCCTTTTCCTTGAAAGCTCCCCCAAATTAGTCACTTTATCACTATTTTTAATCTACATTATAAAATTAGAAATTAGTTTGATTATCTTCCTTATTGTGTACTCTGATAAAAACCTGTTTACATCATCTTTCTGAAAAATAACCTTCATTATTCCTTTCATGAAGAAAAGGTGAATTACATATTCTCTAAAATATTACCTGAAAATATATTCAGTCCATTTGACTCATATTGGTTTAATTAAACACACTTTTGGCTACTTATTGAATTCTGCAAATTTTAAGAACATTCAGAGTTAAAGTATCATTTTTTGATATATGCCATTTTATCTATAATTCTTTAATATATCCTATATACAAGTAGACCTGGTGGTGTAATGCTTACAAATTGGACTGCGATCCACAAGGTCTGCAGTTCAAATCCACCAGCAGCTTAATGGGAGATAGAGAGGGCATTCTATTCCCATAAGCAGTCTCAGAAACTGAGAGGGGCAGTTCTAACTCTGTCCTATAGAGTCACTATGAGTCAGTACTTATTCTGTGGCAGTGAGGTTTTGTTTGTTTTACATATACATATAAGTATATATTAAAATATGTATGATATTTCTTGTATCACATTTTAGTAAGGTAGATGTTTATTTAGATTTTTAAAAGCATACTTATTTAATTCAAAACATATCTTTACTTTCAGATTATTTCAACCATTATTTCTTTACGATCATCACAATACTTTTATTTCCTCCCAGTTCTGATGGTGTGATAGTGATGCATTGTGCTGCTAACTACAAGGTCAGCAGTTCAAAGCCACCAACCCACTCCACAGGGAAAATATGAGATTTTCTACTCCCATAAAGTTACAATCCCAGTAACCCAGAGGGGCAGCTTTATGCTGTTCCTGAGTCAGAATTACATGATGACAATGAGCTGGATTTCAGGTTTTGTGATTTCCATTTGACTGTTAATCATTTCCCCCATATACTATGCTCCTTAATGACTTTGTTTTCTATTTTCAATAGTCTTATCTATGATGTGTTTAGAGATGGCTTCCCAGTCATCAATTATTTTTATAGTTGTAAATATAGGAAATTCACCAATAAAATATAATAATGCAAAAAATAAGAATTTCTTATTTTGGCAATTAGCGCCTACACAAGAAATTGTTCCTTATTCAGGAACTTGGTGGGAAACAGAATAGTTGGATTGGAGATTAAATTTAACAGATTGGTGAATATTTTTTGTTTTCTATGAGTGTCTGGTGACTTTTAAACTCAACATGTAACAAACATACATATTTTTGTTTGGACTGATTCTCTGGCCTAATAATTTAGTTTTATTAAAGTTTTATTTTCAACAGTACATATTATTGAAAATATATCTAAAGAAACCTATTCACTCACATACTGTTGATAGGACTGTGACATGATTCCACCACTGGTGACAAGACTATGGCAGTTTCTTACCAAAATGTAGCAATTCTCCCAGAGAAATGCAATTTTCTCTGTATGAATATTCATCACAACCATATTCAGTAGATCCCAAACTGGAAACGACTCAAGTGCTAGTCAGTGAAGGCATGATCAACTATTCCTCCATAGAGCGTTCTACTACTCAACGATAGAAAGAAGTCGCGTACTGATAAATAAATGATGGATTTTAAGGGAACTATTGTAGGTGTAAACACCTAATCCTAGAAGGTCACTATTGTATGATTTCCTTTCTACTACATTCTTTAAATGACAAAAATGTACACATAAGACACAAATTAAAAACTGCCAAGTTTGGGGTGGCCTTTAAAGATGGCATAACAGATTTTGTGCCTTGGTGGTGGTCACAGGAACCAATAGAGGTGATAAAATTCTGTATAGCTAATGTACACATCACGCACATGAAGGAGTGCATGTATAAAAAGTAACATCTGAATAAATCCAATTCACTTGTCAATAAACTAACCGATCCACTGTCATTCAATTATTCATGACACTGAACGATAGATGTGCAAGGGTTTATAAATGGGTAACCTGGATACACAGTATACAAGATTTCTGTTTTATTTCCTAAAACTATACATGAATTTATAAATATCTTCATGAAAAGTTAGTTTTTCTTCTACAAAGTCTCTTTAAAAATTCATATGTGTACCATAAAGTAATCATCAGTGCACTGAGGCCTCACACAAATTTCTAGTTGTTGTGTTTATCTGCTTTAAACTTGAATGTGTTCCTTGTTGGTGGCCACTTCTATAGGAGCTTTATATCAGAAAATGTTTTATCTGTAAACAAATCAATTATTAATTTCAGAAGCATAAAGCTTTTCAACATATTATTGTTTTTTATTTCTTCCCTTCCATCTGGTAGCATTGTTTTATAAGTAGAATAATTTTAGAATTCATTTGTTCTGGTAATGAATTATAATATGTGCACTTCGTTCTTGAATAATAATTACAATAGCTATGAATTCTACATTATGAGACTTTTCAACATACCAAAATGTTCCATGTTTATCACATTCCAATGTTATTTATTGTGGCAGTTACATAATCTGTCAAGTTGTGAAGGGGTGGAATCTAGCCTGTCAATGAGGTGGCAGCTTGATGACCTCATTTGGAGGCACGAAGGAGATAAATAGCTCACTGTAGGACAGATTAACTCTCTCTCCCTGCAAAACATTCGTATTGATGGGCCACATAGAGCTATGCTGATGGCAGCCAGAGCCTTGGAGCTGGATTAGCCATGTGGAGACCCACACCAGCACTAAGATGCTTCCACTGCCACTGGATCCACAAGACGTTCCACCCACTAGCCTAGGATCTTCCTGCACTTAGCATCATTGCATGTGTTGCGTGAGTCTAAAGAGGAATTTACAGATTTGTATTGGACATATGGACTAATATCAGATTTATGGAATTGATCTGGACTGGGCTGGGATGTTTCCTTAATATACAATTGCTCTTTGGTATAAAGTTCCCTCTTACATATATGAGTGTCTCCCTATAGTTGTTTCTCTAGCCTACTCAGTCAGACTAATACAATTATCAGTTAGTTTGAAGCAGTTTTAAGGCAATTTTTCCCCCTTTGATTGTAAAGTTTATAATGATGTGTTGAACTATTGTCATCTTTTGATGTATATTAAGAATACTGATACTTTTGTCTAAAATATTTTTTCTCATGCTTACTTATTTCATTGCAATTTGGTGACTTAATTTCAAGCATGCCAGATATTGTTTTAGTAAACGTGTGAGTCTGGGTAGACTAGAGAAACAAATCCAGAGAAAATCATATGTGTATAAGAAAGAGGTATAGACAAGGGCAATTGAATATTGAGAAAACACCCCAGCCTATTCCAGATCAAGGCCATACGTCCATTATTAGCCCATATGTCCGATACCAATCTATAAAGTCCTTTTCAGACTCATGAAATGCAATGACGCCAAGTGCAGAAAGATCACAGGCCAGTGGGTGGGAGTCTTGTGGATCCAGTTGTGTCATAAGCATCTCAGCATTGGTAGGGGTCTGTCTTACGTGGCTTTTCTGGTTCCAGAGGTTTGGTTGCATTAGGGTAGGTCCATGTGGCTTCTCTAGCTCCCAGGGTGTGGAGACATGTGTCTTATCACTAGACGATCTCCAAGGAAGAGAGAAGAGAGGGAGAATGTATCCCGCCTCCAATCAGGAAATCTAGGAGTGACCAGAATTCTCAGGAGAAGGCCATGCCCACACAGAGGCCTCATTGGTTATACCTTGATTGACAGGCCAGACTCCACCTCATTCACTCATAATCCTCTCAAAATGACACCAGATTATGTAACTACCACAGTAAACTTTTACTATATGATGTCATGATTAAAAATGGCCCAAATCTCAACAACTTAGTAAATCTTTAGAGACAGTAACTGGATCCTAGTTTTCTTGGAGGTAGGGGGAGGGGAAAGAAAGGAAGAAGGGGGAGTTAATAACAATGAGTACAAGAAAGAAGAACATGTCCTGAATTTTATTGTGATGACGATTGTACAACTTTTCTTAATATGATTGAACTATTGAATGAATATGTGAATTATATTCCAATGAAACTTTAAAAAGTCGCAATCACTTAGAAAAATGAATATTTATTTCCTTTTCTTTCTTTTTTAAGATTATTTTATTAGGGGCTCTTAAAGTACTTACACCAATCCATATATCAAATGTATCAAGCATATTTGTACCTATATTTCCATCACCATTTTCCAAATATTTAGCTTCTGTTTGAGCCCTTGGTATCAGCTCCTCTTTTTTCCCTCCTTCCCCCGGCCCTACCTTCGCAACCCCTTGACAAATTACAAATTAGTATTATTTTCATATCTTATACCACTGCTGTCTCCCTTGACCCATGTGTGATCAAGGGATCAGGTAACAGGCATCAGAAGACCCCAAACAAAAACTACATATATGTATTGTTATATATATATATATATATATATATATACATATACATATATTGTTGAGAATGAGGGTGGTTGGAGCAGAGACCCCAAACCATTCTGTAGATAATAGGACATCCCCTCACAGATGGCTCACAACGAAGGTTTAAGTCCTCCTCTTTTCAGTGTCAGCTATTGATCAGCAATGGTGTAAAATATCTTTGTAATTCTGGAGTCCCACAAAAGAAAAAGCCCCTATTTCTAGAAAATACTTTCATTTTGTCAGAGGAAGAAAAGGAATTGCACAATCATATTATAATCTTATATCAGAAATAGAATTAATTTTGATCATATTCTTTTGTCCAAAGTTAGTCTTAGAAACAAAATTATGTCAACAGAACCAGGTAGCATAATTGCATCACAAAGCTACCTGAAAGGTAACTATTAAAAAAATATAACCAACCACAGGCGTTCTTACAATATTTTATATATCTTTTCCCACCTCCTGTCTATTTTCGATATTTTATCTACCCATATGTAGACATTTTACTACTTAATCATGAAGTATATATTCCACTGGTTTATTGCTAAACACATAATTTGAATTTCTAATTTGTGTACCATATTTTTTAGATCTAGAATTTTAATTTATTTATTTTTATCCCAACTGCTAAGTTACTTTTATACATCTGGTTCTTAGCCAAAATATGCAAGGTCGAATTTAATTTTTTAAACATACTAGACATGTTTTACCATGGTTTTCTTATCATTTTAGTATTTAACATTCTGTTTGTTTGCTTATATTTTAGTACTTCTCTGATTTTAGTGGGGGTTTCCATAATTCTTATTGTCTGGTCTCCTATAAGAGTGATTATCTTTAGTCATGTAATCATTTTCATATATGAAAAGCTGTTTATAAAAATACTGCATCAATAATATATATTTTTAATTTTATTAAAGATGTTTTTATCCTATAGTTAATATACTTCTGCCAGTTGCATAGGAGATTTCTATTCTCCATATCTTGTAATCCATGTGGGGACAGGACAGATTGAGATGATTTAAAGCTAAACAGCCATTCACAAGGATAGTGGTTGGTCTTCTTCAGGGATCCTTTGATTTGCATCTGTTGGGATAAGCGTTTTAATCTTCACTCTTCAGGAATCCTGAGCATCAGTGTCAGCTGTCATTTCATGTAAGATTATTTCTACTCCGTGATTCTTCTGAATCTTCAAAGACCTAGCATAGAAGGGCAACCCCCAAATAAAATGTTTATCTTCGTATGACAGACTTTTCCCAGATTGGTTTAGTGGTTCGTCTCATCTCTATATTTAATTTTTAAGATACTGTAATTAATAAGTGTTTTCTTAGATATTCTATCCTGTATGTGTTACTATTGTCAATGTGGTAACAGATCTAAATTTCATATTATATTATACAGCTTGGATTTGCTGTATTGTTTTATATAAAACATTTACTTGAGACAGTATGGGGTAAAATCCAATTTCTTTGTCTAGATTTTTAATCTAAAATTACAGTGACAATGTTCCAGACATTAGCATCATCTTCATGTGGGTGAGCTTTGCTTTGTTGCGTAGTCATTTAAGCCTCCAGGAAACCCAACACCCCCTGGGCTCATCATACCAGGGACATTACTGTTCTTGGGTCTCTTCTCTTGCACCTGGTTCCCAGATCATCCCTCCAGGCAAGAGCAGGATGATTGTTGGATGTATTTCCATTTTCAAATTTCTCCTGGATTTCAGTCCCGGGCCACCTGTTATCCAGTCACTGAAAACCAGTATTTCTTATGTTTTATTCAGTTTTCTAGTTGTTTCTAGCTTAAGGTTACATACGATCGTGGTTATGCTGCTGTAGCTATTGCTCAATTAGCATTTGTATTACTTTATATTTTCATTATTGGGCTGAAGCAGTTTTTGTCAGTCTTGTTTATAAGCTATTCATCACAAACTACATGTCATGATTTTCACCATATTTTAGCATGCTAGTGATTTTCTCAGTGATGTCTATTGATGGTGTTTTCTTTTTCAACACTGGTGGTGTTTTTTCAACACAGAAAAAATTCAAAGGCTACATTATCTTTTGCTAGTTAAACCTTAAATTTTGAAATATACAAGTATTATATGTTTTCTTTTCACAATTGCCAAAGGCAAATAAATTCATTTATCACTTTGGATACTTGAATGAAGAATATAGAAGGGGAAAAAAGGCAAACAAAGCATATTTAAATACATCATTAACTGATACTAGCTATATATATGTGTATATATATATATCTTTTAATAGCTTTGTATATCATTATGTATAAAGATATACAAATATAAAATTTTTCCTGCTGGAAGAAATAACGTTTTTTAGTATAGACTCAGAACCAGATTAAACTTGAGTATAAATATAAATTTTATATAACCAGTTATATAAGTAGGTGGAATTACTTGCTGACAATTACTATTTTCTAGTGTAGAATCATGATATTTTCTACATTTACAGTTTCTTACAAGCTAAAATATTTAATAGATATTCATTTTGGACCTTATTTAAAAAAAGATGGTGGTTTCTTTATTTCTTTGGCTAGTCAAATTTAATTTCTGAATATGTTACACAACTATGCAAAAACAAAAAACAAACAACAAAAATCAGAGTATATAAATAAAATATATAAATCAATATACACAATAAAGAAAACCCGGCTTGAGTTCAGCAACCTCTGGAGGTCACCACGTCACTAATCTAGTGTGGCAGTTAGATTTTATGTCAATTTGAATTTGCATGAAAGAGTAAGGATGGAATCGAACCAATCCAATCAGGTCATAGCGTGATGGTGCCTCCTTGGTAGCGTGATGTTTTAGAAGAGAGAATTCTCTCTCTCTCCTCTCTCTCTCTCTCTCTCTCTCTCTCACACACACACACACACACACACACACACACACACGTTGCCTTTCACCTCAGTGGGCTTTCACTGGAACACTGTGTCCGCTGTCCAGGTGGCTCCACGTAGGCTGCCTCACCTTGAGAGCTCTTGGTAACCTGCCATGCTTCCATTGAACTTGGACCCAAGCAACTCTGAACCTCTCGGCCTGTGATCTACCTGTGTCCTGCTTCATCTTTCTGGGCCATCAGCCTACAGCTACATGAGTCTGAAGAGGGTCTTGGCTAGCATCAGACATATGGACTTAAGTTGGACTGTTTGGGGATGCCTTTTTTATATGGAATTACTTACTACTTCTTTATATAAAGTTATTTCTTGTACATAGATGAGTGTCACTGATATAGTTTCTCTATAAAACCCAGTCTAATCCATCCAGTTCAGAAAGTTTGTAGAAGCCAAAGAAACAACCCTAACTATAAGGAGCCTACCCACCCACATCCTACCAATGTCTTCAATGATGTACTTAATAGGGTTTATATTCTAGTAAGAATGGTTTTAATGTCTGAGATAGAACATTCTGTGAAGATTCCTAAGGTCCCTTCTACCTAGAAGGGCTACAGATCTTACTGGATGGTGTATTGTAACTATATTTTCCATGCTAGGACACATGACCAGCATTCCAGGGAATGTAGCAGTAATTCTGTTTTTCTTTTTAATTTGCTCTCTCTTTTAAGCCATGGGAGATGAATGGAGAATTTATTTTATCCCTTGGTTACTTTCCTGATGAACATATTTATCATTTTGGCTTTAAAAATGTATTATGATTTGAGCAAAGGTTTATAAATCAATTTAGTTTTTCATTCAACAATCGGTACACATGTTGTTTCATGACACCAATTTTACTCCTCATGATTCCTTTCTGTTTCTCATTCCACTTTCTTCTCTCCTATCCCTTCTTGCCTTCTAAACTCTGGGTAATTGATGTTTGTGTTAGATTGGGTTCTCTTGAGAAGAAAAACCAGTGAAGCTAATATGTAGATACAAAGAAAGAATTTTATATCAAGAAAAGTGGATCACATAGTTGAAGCAGCGGTTTAATTTCAACCAGTTCAACTCTGTGGGCCAGATAGTAAGCTGACACCTCGTCTTCAAACATACAGGTGCAGAGCTCCATGAACAAGGAAGCAAGGGTAGCACAGGCTAGTGGATGTCAGAAGAACAGGCTTGAGGCTTGCATTTAAACCCAAGGTCAGCAGGTTCTGATGACTCCAAGGAGCGGCATGCAATGTGATGGGCTGATGATAGCTCCCGGGATTGGTCGACTGCTGGATCAAGAACTGGAGATTAATGTAACTCATTTAGGATCCAGGACAGGAAGAGTAAATATCTCCACAGTGTCTACTTCAGAAGTAGGCCGCACCCTTTCGATGACACCATCTGTTCTCGGCTATGGCTTGAGTAACTGTTTGGTTCCCAGCAGATCTCATCATGGAACTGATTCTGTTGCACCTGCTTTTACGTGTCCACGGCTCTTGGGCTCATGAACAGAAGAATGGACTCAGGGACAACAAACAGCAAATAGAAAGCAAAGGTTATTTAGAAAACAAAGGAAAAGCACCGAACGCAGCGGGCAGGGACTAGAATGAGTTGCTTCGGAAAGAGCTCCGTCTAGGGCTGTTGATTGGATGTGGGGTGTCTGACCTGCTTGTATCTCTAAGCAATGAACAGACTGACCAATCGGCACTCTGGTCACATCCCTCAGACCCCATCGTGAGGCTAGGCGTGCTCTCTCCGTGCTGGAGTCTCGCATGGACATAGGCAAGGAAATAAGCAAGCAGCAGGGTCAACAAATGAGTCGTGTCTTTGAAGATTTTAGAGTTTTAAATTAACTTCTGGATCTTGTGGCTGTTGACTTTAAAATTACCCTAGGCCGTGGAAGTCACTTCTCCGGGGCTTCCTGTTTGTGAGGGCTCCCAGCACTGTCTGCCTGTGCGCTTTTCGATCTCTTGTCTATCAGTTACATTATGTTGTATCACATTATGGGAGAGGTCTTCACCGCTACCTCACTAAGAATCCTGGCCAAGCAAACTGACACAAAGCCTTTCTATCGCAATGGCCTTCGGCCTTCTCTGCTTGATCTTTCTGGAGTGCGTTCCTCCTTGGTGCCGTCATGCTCCTCAGTGCTGTCTGCTGTTTGACCATAAGTCGAGCCACAGGAGTGACTTCAATTCCAAGAATGAATAATGACTGAGGCTCATACTCTGAGGTCTTGCACCAATCTCTTCCCAAACAGTAAATTAGGCCTTTTTACAATTATGAATACTGGTCCTCTTTCTTCCCCCATCTGGTATCATCCATTTGTTTCTTGCAACGTCATCACTAGCGGCTGTAAGCCATCATCCAGTTATTCTGGTCTCAAGGGGCTGCAGGCTGGGAGTCTGGTGGTTTATTAGACCCTTTGCCTAATTGTTTCCACGTGTCTGATTTTCTTTGCTCTTGTTGGTGACAGATAAGGAGAAATCAGCAGTATATCGTTACATGGCTGCTCTTAACTTTTTAGACTTAAATTTCCACTCACCAAAGTCAGATGTAGAGCAGTCTTTTTGTAGATTAGCTTTGTTGATTATTAATTGGGCTTCATAACCAGCAGTTCTCAACCTGTGGGTCACAACCCCTTTGGGGGTCATTTGACCTTTTCACAGGGGTTGGCTGATTCATAACAGTAGCAAAATTACAGTTATGAGGTGGCAATGAAAATAATTTTATGGTTGGGGTGTCACCACAACATGAGGAACTGTATTAAAGGGTCACGGCATTAGATATTAGGAAGGTTGAGAACCATGGCTCCAAGGATCAGTGACTCATTCTTTCAAGGTGTTGAGTAGAAAGAAAGCATTTCCATAGCTTTACCTCTCCCTGCATACTATACTATGTAGGAAAACATCATGGAAGGATCAATATGCTAATTCCAGAACTTTAAACGTTCAAAAATAAAGACATTTCACTCCCCATAATATGCTTTAGTAAAATTCAAAAAATGTCTAAATTGCATCATGGAAGAGATCTGTAAACTAAATTTCTTCAGATAAATTGTTTCCACCTTTGAGCCTTTAAAACAAATTCTAAGCAAATGACTTTATATTTAGTAAAAGTATGATTTTAAATTTAAAAAAATGCTCTTAGTAAAAGCAGTATGTTAGATTTCATGAGCTCTTATTTCTTTGCTTGAATTCACTTTTTGTTTCGATTGTTGTTGCTTGTCCTTGAATCGGGGAAGTTGCTGGGTTTGTAAAGCATTCCAGACTGTGAAAATAACAGGAGCTAATGTATTTTCCTTTGTCAATCTCAGCTCCTACTACTTTCAAAATTCTAAAATAAGCTTTATGAAAATATAACACATAATATAAATTGTCCACAACTTTAAAAGAAATGTTTTATGCAAAGCCAATAAAAGTGGAGAAAAATAGCAGCAATATAGTAAAAACGAAAAAAAATCTCTGCTCTTCTGTTTCTTCCAGACCCAGTCACATCCCAGCCCTGAAGCCTTAATTTATCCTCTCTGGCAAGTGCCCTGAAAGCCCTGTCTCTCTGCAAATATTTGCGACTCACTGCAGGTGGTCTTCTTGCTGCTTGAGGCCCAAGCCAAGGAATGCTTTCAGAATTAACCTTTAAATCATGATGAACTGAGAGTTGGTGCCTCCCCTCGCTTAGCAGTGTGGGCTCCAGGAGAAAACTGGGGCATGGTTTAATGCCTTTCCCAGAAGTTTTTTCTGGCATCCAGGCTTTTTACCTAAAAGAGGATGCTTGGTGGTACCTCTTTATTGATTCTCTTCTCTGTCTCATGTCTCTATCTCCTCACCAACTTCTCTGGATCACTTGGCAAAAAAATTAATTGAAAAGAAAGTGAACAAACCAAAAGTTGTTTTTCAGTCTATTCCAACTCCATTCTTCTCCTGAAATAGACTTCTTGGAAAATCCCATCTAAGATATTGCCAATAAATCTACAATATTTAAGTATCTACTTTGGTTGTTTGTTAGTTTTTAATATTGCTTGAATAAGGATATAATTAACTTCACTCTCATTATTTAAAACTTTTGAATTATTTTTAATGATATTTTAATGGACATTAGTTCTTTAGTAATGTGAGGCTTACAAAAACATAAGATGTACACAGAATTTCTCTATATCCCTTCCCCCTCACTTTTTCCTGTCTCTTGAATATTATTAATATTCTATATTCACAGTAAACATCTGTCTTATAATGCAGACTTTGATAATTGTATTTGACTCAAAAAAAGAATATAAAAATGATCAACTTCATAGGATTTCACCTACGAATAGGTAAAAACACCTATACATTTAAAATTTTTATTAGAATTTTCATTTTTCCTTACACCTTACATCGAATATTAGAGAACTACACTTTTATTACCAAATGGAGAGCTCGTTGGATTAATTTTTAAAACAGCAGCTTAGACTACTACCAGGTCATAGAGACATCAAACTCCAAAAGATTTCCACCCTGTCATGGCAGACTGCTGTTTGCCTGAAAAGGATAAACCTAGAGAGTGATTATTTGAAATTATGAAACATCACTACTAAGAACTTCTAAATCCTGCACATTATGCTGCTGGGAAATTAATTTAAGTAATTGTGTATATTCCCCTTGGTCAATCATTCCTTTCTTCTATGTAGCTTTAATTTAACAGATAATTCAACCAGGTTTGCTCTGAATTCCACTCTGCTATGCAATTTGTCCTAAGCGTTAACTAGTTTAAAGGTATTAATTACAGGTCATTTTTAGAAGCTTTGTTAGTTGAACGAATAAATAAATTGATGAATGGATGTTTGTAGCTTAAAGAGGGGACAAAATACTAAATCAGTTTTGCATTATTTTATGAAAATTGATGTATGTAATTACAATTAAATATACCCTAAAAGCTACATTTTCATATTTGAGAACCAAAACGTTGGGTAATTTGCCATTTTCTTTTCAACTAGAGCTGGTCATAAGACATTTTCTCCAATAGTATTACTGAGTTGATGTGTCTTCACTTGCAGCGTAAAATTGACGGGAGCTTCTCCAAGATACTGTCCTCCTGTTCTGGGAAGATGGCGATGGTGAGGACACTGCTTGGGGAGTGGCATCTCTGATATGTTAATGACCTGGGAGAGGAGACCTGTTCCACGTGAGCGTGCACTCTGAGAAAGCTCTTGTTCTTGAACATCAGAGCTTCTTAAACAACTTCTTAAATATGGGGTCGCAGAACTGAATGTGGGGTGGTGTGCGCTTGTTAATAGTAAAAGGTTTCTGAATGCTCAAGTCCAGAAAGTAATTAAAAATCAAGAGGTGTTTGTGGCAGCGCTCACCATTCGCTGTAGAGAGCAACTTCACCGCACCACAGGTGGCTCTGAACACAGGCATGAGCCCTCAGCCAGCTGGCTGCTGTGCTCCCCAAACACCATGGAAAATATCCATTTCATTAAAAGCCACCCTTGATTTGTATACTTATTTTATACCCCTCTGTACCAAAGGAACCCTGGGGGTCGACTTATTCTACGTTAACTGATAGGGGATAAGGAAACATCTTTTAATAAAGAAATACCCATTCAAAAGTAAAAGTTAAATAAGGCAATCTGATTTATTTATAGGACGAGATTCAAAAAGTTCGTGGAAAAATTCGATTGCTTTAATTCCAATTGTCCTTAAACGTTTTGAAGTTTCATGTGTGTGTGTCTAAAAGTTTTCATATATATGAATATAGAGAGACATGAAGCATATACAAATATTGAAAAGATGATATATATTTCATGCACAGATATACATTTATACATAACATTATATGCATACATGTATGTTTACATACCTGTGTTCATATAGAGATAATTATACATATATACATATATACAAACATGCATTTATTCATACAAGATGCATTCTGCTTGGGGGAAGATGATTTCAAGCTCAAACTTTTTGGGGGTGGGATTCCGTTGTTTTGTTGATTCAGCCTCATTTCAGCCTTTGTGTTTCATGATTTTACCAGGGTTTTAACTTCAAGCTTTCTTCATGCTGTGATGTGAGCTTCCTTTTAGTCAGACGCATGCTGTGAATAAGTGGGTTTCTTTATTTGTGAAATTCATGTTAAGATCTTTATTCTTTTTACTTCTTATCTAGATCTCACTTTCATATGCTGTGCAAACAAAGGATGATAATTTGAAGCTTTTCCCAGTGATGATGATTTTGTGAAAAAAAATTGTAATTTACTTTTGACTGATGTCATAAAGTATAATGGTGGAACTTTTAAAAACTATAAGGAGTTTAGCCTTTAGGAAAGTCGTTGCTCTACTTCATTATCAGCTTCAAAATATTTTATCTTCTAGTTCAGATCTTTCAAGTCTTTAGTAATCTCATTTTTGGTAGGAAAAATATAACAGCATAGAGAATAATACATTTTAGTCATTTATTTTTTTCTTTATGAAACTGATTTCAAGAGAGATTACATGTCTTTGATCTGCATGTATAGTAGAAGGCCAGGACAGAGTGGGGAGGAGTGTGTGTGTGTGGGGGGGCAGTTCAAAAGTTTGTAGAAAATTTTGAGTATCTTTTAATTCCATTTTTGCCATGAGTATTTGAAGCCTGCTCACATGTGTGGTTAGAAAATAGTATCTGTCCTTCCCAATGAATAATTGACCTGTCAGTTATATTTTCAGTAGGGTTTTTAAGTATAACATGACATGTGAGTTGAAAGGTACAGTGAACAGTAAAACGTGTAGTTTCTGAGAGTCAACCAAAGTCAGCTTAATAACATAAAAAAGAGAGATTTGACTAAATAATCTGTGTGCTTGTAAACAATGGGACTGGCTGATCTTCTTAGCTCCTATGAGATGCTTACGGGTCTCAGTTCTACTTGTCATAGACTTGCTGTGAGACACAACTGGTAAGGAGTGTAATGGCTTCAAACATTCTTGGAGAAATGGAATTGAAGATAATTAAATTGATCTGCAAACTTTTTGAGATATAGTTGTGTGTGTGTTTGAGAAAGAATATCAATTGTTGTTCATATCGTTCGTCAGTCAATGTGTCCCGTTCTAACACAGGAGTTAGGGCGATAGGCTTACAGAAGTTAAACAACGTGTCCTCAGACCTCAGAATGGAAATAGCCATGACTGAAGCCAACACTAATGTCGAACCTTTTATTGTTTTACCTATCTCCACTTCAATAACTAACAAATGGAAGGCATGTTCTCTTCAAACTTACTTGAATTGTGTGTGTGTGTGTGTGTGTGTGTGTAACTCATAATACCACTAACTGCCACCACACCCGTTCTCACTCACAATAACGCAATAGGACAAACTGCTCATTTGAGTTTCTGAAGCTGCGAATCTTTGTGGGCGCATAGAGACTCACCTTGCTCCTGTGGAGTCAAACTAGCAGCTCCAATAGCAACCCACTGTGCCACCCAGTGCTAGCTTGTCACGCAAGGTAAACAAGGTAATCTATATTTCAATGCATTGATAATATCAGGCTGCGAGCCCAGGTAATGCAAAGTTGGGCTGCTAACTGCAAGGTTGGTAGTTCAAACTCACTAATCCATACTAGAGACTTAAAAGGCAAAGATGAGGCTGTCTGCTCCCAAGATGTTTACAACCTTTGAAAGTCTATGGAGGGAGCGCTTCTATTTGGTTCCTATGGGATCTCGATACGCCAGCGACCCCTGGGCTGCCATCGTGGGTCACAGCAGAAGTCGGCCACTAACACAATTTCACCACAAAAGGCCACGTTTAATTCAATACAATCGTTAGACAGCCTCTGGGCAGATTCTGACTCAACCTGTTGGGGTCGGTCCTAAGCACCTTGCTTTTAAAAAGCCCTCCAGTTATTAATGATAGGCAACTCTATTTTGTCCTAATTTTTACACATTGTGAAATAACTGTTTTCATCTCTTGTGGATAAATCTACATTGTCACAAAATGCCAGAAGGTATTTGAAGATTTGCCTATACACTGAACAACTCAATTCTAGGACTATGACAAAGCTAACATAGATTCATATTCTAAAATCGATGAGGCTAATGTTGTCCAACTCGTCTTCTCATTAAACAGGCATTGATTAATGCTGCCTGGTAGCTTACACATAGTTTTAAAGCAAAAGAGAACACTTAGCATCTTCTCTCACTAGTAGAGTAAACTTTTCATTGACAAGGAAGTGAGCGGAAAACAAATGTACCTGGCCTTTTGCCATGGTGGTTAGGGATTTGATTTGGAGACAAGGGCAATGAGTGCATAGGAATCTCACACACTTGCCGTTTCTTAAACATCACATTTTCCCCTCTTAGACTATAAAGTCTTTATGAATATTTTTCTTTCTGTAAAGTCTTTCTGGTCAGAGCTGTGGGGTGTTTTTATTTGTTTACACTGAAATATATAGTGAATCCATAAAGTACTTGGTGATTTGCTGTAATGTGCAAAGGAGAAACGCGAGAATTGAGGAGGAAAAAGTCCGAAATTCCTGAATATAATGAGCAGTGAGTGTTGCTCTACTTGCTCAGATAAGGGAAGCTCCGGGTGACATTTGACTGGAAAGAAGCCACTAGAGTTTGGCATGGGGGAAGCTATGAGAATGTCACCACTGCAGGAAGAGCTAGACTTTCCCTCTCAATTCTCTGTGCTCCTTTCTGCTGCACTGAGCAGCTGCCATTTGGCGGGATGTTGTTCATAATTACTAGACTGATTTTCTAATATTTCTATTTTAATTATCATAGGAATTGTAAGATTACTCTTTTGCTAATTACAGGTACAGATTCGGTAGCTCTGGGGTTGAAGGATGACAATCCACCAAGAGTTGTTTTCTTGTCGTTGTTGTTGCTGTTTTTTTAAATCACTACATATCATGTGATTTCTGCCATACAGCGTTTATTATGGCTGACTTTTCCTCCTAACTATTTGATAAAATACCACGTGTTTTAGTGAAGCATATGGCAATAGAATATCAGAGTCTAAACATGAGCACCTGACAGATCTTGTTCCTTGCTGAGAAACAATTATTTCAATATAGCCTGGCAATATGGCTTTTTCCCAGACATTCTATGCTTCATTTTTTCCCCCGAAGTAAGCATGCTGTTAAGAAAATTTATTCACACAGGATCTTTTATTCATCCTACTGCCTAACAATAAACTTTCTTTCTCCTAAATCCCTCTCAGATTGCCCTCTGGTGACAATAACTATGCACTGCATTTACCACTTCATTGTTTTATAATCACATTTCAAAAATGCATGCTGTCTTTCTCTACAGATTATTGTACTTTCTAGCATCAAAGGCATCGAAGGTGTCCATCAAAATACAGATAGTTTAAGTAATAATAAGAATACAAGAGAAAGTCAAAGAAGTACTACTAATTATAGAAATCTTAATTTTTAAATATATCAAAATGTGAAGCTATTGTTTCTCAGCAAGTCTTACATCTAAGTCTGTGCTCTTGTGAAGGTTGGGTTTCCATCTCTATGTCTTTTCTAAAGAACCCTGCAGTCTCTAATGTGTCCAACTTAAAAATAATTATTTGGCACCCTTGAAGGAATCAAATCATGTTCCTTTTCATGTTCTTAGAGGTTTTGAAAAAAAGAACAATATCAGAAACTGTAAGAGTAAGGTTGTCAAATGGACAGAGTAAGGGTCCCCAGAGAAATTCTTGGATGTCAGGCCCTTTTCCCTTCAGGAAACGAGCATTTGCATCGTTGTGAGGGGAAGCGATTCCTTAGGGCACCTTTTCTGGAATTTCTCTCACCAAGGCAGTTTTCAATGTGCTGAACATTTTTTCATGATAACATTTTTCTATTCTTTCGTGGTCTATCTATGTCCTTCAAGAAATGTTACAATTTTGGATACAAATGAAGCAATTGCTTACAGAGCCCCCAATAAAATGATTTATATAAAAAATGTAAAATATCATAATTAAATACTAGGATTCAAACGCCAAAATGGAAGATTCTTCTCAGTATATGTGAAACAGAAAGAACTCAAGAAAAAAGTCAAGGCTCAAGTTGCAATATTGAAAGATAATATATATGGGCAAAATATTGAGGAATCCAGGAAGCATCAAGAGGAGGTCGAAAGAATACACAATCTACTTACCAAAAAGGACTAATCGCCATTGCACTAATTCAGGAGATAGCATATGAGCAAAAACTCATGGTGCTGAAGGAAGAAGTTTAAGTTTCACTGAAGCATTAGATAAAAATAAAGCTCTGGGAAATGATGGATGGCCCCTTGAAATGTTTCCCAAAAAACTGATGAAGAACTGAAAGCACTGTGGTCTATGCTCAGAAATGTGCAAGACAGCTACTTGACCAATTGATAGAAGATATCTATATTTGTAACCATTCCAAACAAAGGTGACCCAACAGAATGCGCAAATCATAGAACAATACCATTGATTATAACATACCAGTAAAATTGTGCTGAAGATCATCCAACAACAGTTTAGCAGCATATTGAGAGAGAACTGCCAGAAGGTGTGGCTGATCTGGAGAGGACACGGAAGAGAGGACATCACTGCAGATATCGGTTGGATCTTGGCTGAATGCAGAGAATAATAGGGGAAAAAAACGTTTACTTGCGCTTTATTGACTATGCCAAGTCATTCAACTGTTTGGATCTTAACAAATTAAGGATAACCTTGAGATGAATGGGAATTCAAAAACACTTCATTGTGCCTATGAGCAACTTGTACATGGATCAAGAGGCAGTTGTGAGAACAGAACAAAGGAATACCGCATGGCTTAAAATCAGAAAGGTGTGTGACAGGGTCGTATCCTCTCCTCATACTGATTCAATCTGTATGCTGAGCAAATAATCAAAGAACCTGGCATATATGAACAAGGATGTGTCATTAGGATTGGAGGAAGACTCATTAACAACCTGTGATATGCAGATGACACAAACTTGCTTACTGACAGTGAGGAGGTCTTGAAGCACTTGCTAATGAAGATGGATTACAACTCAATGTAAAGAAAATCAAAATCCTTACAACGGGATCAATAGGCAATATCATGATAAATGGAGAAAAGGTTGAAGTGGTCAAGGACTTCATCTTGCTCGGATTCATGGTCAATTTTCATGATGGCAGCAGAGGAGAGAGCGAAAGACCAGTTACAATGGATAAATCTACTGCCAAAGACCTCTTTAGAATGTTGAAAAGCCAGGAGGTTACTTTAGAGACTAAGGTGTGCCTGAACTAGGCCACCGTATTTTTAATTGTCTCATATGCATATGGAAGTTGAATGTTGAATGAAGAAGACAGAAAAAGAATCCATGCATTTGCATTGTGATGCTGGAGAGGAATAGGAAAGAGTTATGGACTGCTAAAAGGACAAGCCAATCTTCTCTTGGAAAAAGTAAAGCCATGGTGCTCTCCATAGAGGCAAGGACCAAGACGCTTAGTCTTATATACTTTGGATATGTTATCAGGACAGATGGGTCCCTGGATAAGTCCGCCATGTTTGGTGAAGTGAGGGACACAAAAGAAGAAGACCCTGAAGGGTATGGGTTGACACTGTGACTACAACCGTAGGTTTAAATATGAGAACAATGGTGAGGATGGCATAAGACTGGGCAGTGTTTCATTCTATTGTGCATAAAGTCACTGTGGCTCAGAGTTATGTCATTGTCACTTAAAACAACAAGTCTAAGTAGAAGACCTTTGTGGTAGTTACATAATCTGTTGACAACTTGAGAGGATTAAGAGTGATGGGGTAGACTAGCCTGTCAATCAGGTTGTAACTTGAAGACCTCATTTGGAGGCAGTAAGGAGATAAATAGCTCGCTGGAGGTAGAACACATATTCATTCCCAGAGAGATATTCTTGTTGACAAGCCACATGGAGACAGACTGATAGCAATCAGAGTCTCAGATCTAAAGGAACCACATGGAGACACCTATCAGCACAGAAATGTCTCCACTGCCTCAGGATCCACAATAATTGCCACCCACTGGCCGTTGATCTTCCTGTATTCCGTGCCATTGAATAAGTTGCATGAGTCTGCAGAGGAATTTATAGACTGGTACTGGACATATGGGCTGATATCAGACCTATGGACTTGAACTGGAGTAGGCTGGGGGTGCTTAGTGTAAAATTGCTCTTGTATATAAAGCTCTTTCTTATACACATATGAGTGGCTCTGAATTTGTTTCTCTGGTCATCCAGTCTAACACAACATTGAATTTTCTTAATGCATTTGAAAATAATTTTATATATGACTTGCTTCCTACTAGATATTTCCTCTACCACTATTCAAACCTAAGCAGTGAATTTATGTAGGTGTTCAATTAACACTACAAAATTGTACTGGCCTACTTGGGTAGTTCCTGAAGGTGTTTTATGATGATGGAAATATGCCCCTAAATGAAAAGTTAGTGCATTTTAATACAAATATAGTGCGTGTTGTAGAACTGAAGAAATAACAGTTCATTCGTTATTCACTATTCCATATTGTTGACAATTACAAGTCCTTAATAATACGCAATGAAAGCAGAGACTTTAATACCATTTTGCAAGTTTCTCCTCTGTTATACTTAAACTCATGAATTTCATCTGAGTGAAGCAGATGAAGGAATTAATGGTTACATTTGTGGTGTCACGATTTATGTATAGTAGGGAAATGTATGTGCTCTTTATGGGGTTACTAAGCATTAATTGTTTTTCAAATATAATAGGTTGGATATCTGGGTTATAATTCAATTTGTATAGTCTGATGAATCTATTGAAGATTAGACACTGGGAGTTGCTCTACTTCTTACTATAAATTACTGCTTTAAAATGGTCAAATAAGTTCTTTTAGAATCCAGCTTTTCTACAATATAAAACTTGGGGGAAGGCACTAGAGAGAGAACAAAAATAGATTCTAAAAAAGAATTGAAATTCAGAAGAAACTGGGGCATGTTTTAGAAACCTTGGTGGCATAGTGGTTATGTGTTAGGTTATTATCCACAGAATCAGCAATGTAAAACTGCCATTTACTCCTGTGGCTCTTTACTCCTATAAAACAATTCATCAGAAACCCACGAACAGCTACAGTCTCAAAAACCCACAGGGACGTTCTACCCTGTCCTATAAGGCTGGTTATGAATCAGCATTGACTCAATGGCAAGGGATTTGATTCTTGGTTAGGGGGAAAAATTATTTTCATGGATTTTAACCAAAGAGAAAACTTAAGTCAATATGGCTAAAATTGATAAAAACAGAGTCTGTAATGTCTCAAAGAACACAGAATAGGATGGGCCAGGCAAAGCACCAGGATATTCCAGAAAGGAGAAACCCAGAGAAAGGAGTCCACAGATTCCGCCCCTGGCTGACTATGATAAGTAGGTTAGTTGTGCCAACCTGGCCAATGAACACATGTGAGATTAATTAAAGGTCAGAGAAATAAATGACTCAGTGAGCCTCACCTTTCTTGTCTCTTGCTCTTGGATCATTAGACCAGTGTGCAGCTGCCTTACTTGTTCTGTGCCTCCATTTGCAAGCTACACTACCTGTGGGACACCAAACCCATGGACTGTGTCGCTGTAACTTGAGGTTCCTTCAAGACCTGCTTTGCCACATAATTGGAATTTACATATCTTGAGCTGGGGACTGTCAGACCCTGTCATTTGGCTGACTGTTGGTGACCTGCCTTGCTGTTTTCTGCCTGTGCCCAGATAGCCTGAATTGCTCTACAGAGGGCTACCCAGCAACCCTCAAGACTTGAAGGACTGCCAGTGTCTCACAACTGTCTCACGTGATTGAGTTGCACTGATCCATTTGTGTTGCTGTATAATTTAATTAACTATTTCATATGTTATATACCTACCTATATGTACAAATACATATAAAATTATTAATGTCCTGGTTTTGTTTCTCTAGAGAACCCTGTCTTACACACTGACATTGGATAAAGGGCTGTGAGAGTTAGATAAGTTTATGTCAACTTGAAGATGTATCATAATGGAGGGTGGAATCCAAACTGTTCATCAGATCGCAGCCTGATGCTCTCTTCTTGAAGGTGTGGAATTCCATATGGTGGGCCCTGGGAACTTCCCTTCTCTCTGCCTCTGACCCTGAGAACTGCCAAGCCCTGCCATGTTTTCACCCACCTTGGATCCACAAGCTTCGGCACCCATGGGCAAGTGATCTTCCTGAGTTCTACATCATGGCATGTGAGCATGAGTCTACAGAGGGTCTTATGGACTAGTGTTGAACTTATGGACTTCAGTTGTACTGGGTTGGACTGCTACTTGCTATCAAGCACTTCCTTTTACATATATGACTGCCACTAGGCTTGTTTCTCTAGACTACTTAGTCTACCACAGGTGCAAACAATAGGCAAAAGAACCAAAGCTAAACTGAAAAGCCAACCAAAGGACAGGAAAGGTCAGTGATGAGTCAACAGTTATTGTCTGTCGAAATAAGCACATCAACCCACTTTAGAAAAACAAAAAATTGGGCCTTTTACAATCTAGCATTTTTAAAATACAAATGACATAGAGCCCCAATTTATTCAACATAAGATTAAAAAAAACAGGAAAATATTTTTCTTTTTAAATAAGTAAACTCTAATATTAAAATTAGCAGACAAAACCTATTATTGAAAATTAAAATACCTAAAGTAAAAAATTCATCAAAATGAGTTAATAGGGAAAAAACAACTGTGATTCATATATAAGTATAAATTAATATGAAGAACCATCTTAATATTAATAAAATGTTAACAATAAAAAGAATACACCCTTAAGTATTTGAGTGACAGTTCTAAGAAAAACACTAGTCTTAATGTATTTGGATTCCTACAGTAAAGAAGAGAGAAAATGGAAAGAAAAAATTTTAATGATATTATACTGGAATGTTTCAAAAAATAACAAATGCAATAAAATTACATATTTGAATTGTTCAGTACACCCATAGCATTATAAATTAAAAACAAAGCAAGTCTAAGCATACGATATTCAAGAATCTGAGAAGCATGGGCAATGAGAAAATTTGAAGTCATCTACAGAAAATCGCCATGTTGCTTATCAGAGAACAAGACAAGCTATATCGTACCTCTCATTAGAAACAGTCGTTTAGCAAATAGTCGAACACCACATATAAAGAGCTTGAAATAGGGAGTTCTGTCCGCCAAAATGGTATATCCAGAAAAAATACTGTTAATCACAAAAGTAAAATAAAAACATTTTCTAAGGATTTATGAATAGCATAATTATGCTACAAGAAACAGACAGGAAGTTACTCTACCTGGTTACACATGGCTTCAGGAGAAATGTGAGGTTTCGGGAAGGAATTAAAAAGAAGAAATGCAAATGTCAACTAAGAAGTCAGACTGTGTCCGGCTTTACCGGAAGAACTATTAATTTTATTAAATCAAGATAGGAAAATAAAAGGGACAAAGTTTGGAAAAGTCAAAGAAAAATGATCTCTATTCCCAAATTATATGTGTCTACATAAAGTATAATACAGTATTGTGGTAGTTATATCACCTGTTGTTAATTTGACATTTAGGAGTGAAGAGGTGGAGTTTAGCCTGTTAATCAGGTCGCAGCTTGATGACCTCATCTGGAAAAGCTAAGTAGATAAATAGCTTGCTGTAGGTGGGACACATTCTCACTCCTGTGAGACATTGCAGCTGACAAGACACATAGAGCTACACTAGTTCCCTGAGCCAGAAGAGCCAGAGGAGATCCCTATCAACACTGAGATGCTTCCACTGCCACTGAATCCATGAAACTTCCCACCCACTGGCCTGTGATCTTCCTGTATTCAGCATCATTGCATGTGTTTCATGAGTCTGACGGGGAATTTATAGAGTGGTATCAGACATATGGGCTAATATCAGACTGATGGGCTTGATCTGGACCGGGCTGGGATGTTTTCTCAATATTCAATCGCTCTTGTATATCAAGCTATGATACACATATGAGTCTACCTGGATTCGTTTCTCTAGCCTACTCAGACTGACACAGGTATCTTCAAATCAATCATTAGAACTAATAACTTACTATGACCCCAGGAAGCCAAGTGAACATACAAAAACAAGTAAATTTATAAATAATTGCTTGAAGATTAAAATTTTAAATGTAAAATTCAAAATTCCATTTTCCATGGTAAAACATTAATAATATCCTCAGGAGAAAATAAATATTTTTAAGACCTATACATTATATAGAACACAAAAAATATTGTTGACAGTATTTAAATAATAAATAACTGAGATTATACCTTATATTCATGAAATGAAAGAGTCATCATTAATACAATGATAACTTTTTCAAAAAAATTTTTTAATCGCAATTAATATTGTAGAAGTGTTTTTGTAGAAATTGGCAAGTTCTTTCTAAGATTTGCATGAAAATGCAAAAGACACATTATTCAAATCATTCTTAGAAAAGCATAAAGTTGGGCAACATTTAAGAAAATGTGACCTTGGATTAGGGGAAATAAATTAATAGAAGGAACAAATTAAAGACTACAATTTTGCCCACACAAACATGCTTTTATATCATCATAGCAATCCAATTTGGAAAATAAAACATTTAAAGTAGTAGTTGGTAATTCTATATGGGGGGGAAATAGTGAGTACACCACATCCTAGATACAATAATGGGAGGTAGATTAAAGGCCTTGATGTCAAGGGCAAAGTCACAATGATTTTTGAGAAATATAGAAATATATTAGGCATTTGATGGTAAAAAGGGATTTTTTAATAAAAAAGTATATAAAAATGTAACTTCATCAAAACTAAGGTCTTTTGTAAACCTATATCTCAGAATCCACTAATACTAACAAGATATTAAAAAGTCCTAAACTGGCTCTAGTTCACTTTCTTCCCCCTCCTCTTAATATTGCCTTTATTTAGACTTACCATCGTCGATAGCACCTCATTGTGCCCATTTTTCCCAACAAAATTCTCTAGTCAGTTTTTTTTCCATAATAACACCTCATATCTTATGTCCAGTGAATTATTTACCATTTCCTCAAACATAAATGGAGAATATAACCACTTCACTTCTAATTTCGTAATTTAAGCCATCCTCACCTTGTCCTTCTTGGTCAATAGAATCCTAGCTTTCACTGAGAATATAATGGGAATATTTTGGGAAAATATTTCTAAAGGCTCAATGAGTTAAGCATACATCTGATCCTATCCCCTCTGTCTGTAAAACTCTTCAGTGAATGTTCAGAACATTCAGACTATAAACTTATTAACATCACCGGTGAGAACTTACAAGTTTCACTTCAGACTGAAATCTTGCTCCCATGGGAAGCCTCATCTTTTTCTGTAAAGGACTTTCAATCAATTGAATGAGGCCTACTACCATCGTTAAGGGTAATTAATCCCTTTTACTTGAATTCATCTGATTGTAAATGTTAATCACAAACACAAAATGCTTCACAACATTGTAAACACAGGGTGCCATCTCCAAGCCAGCTGGCACCGAAAAATCAAGACTCAGGACAAATGTACACATACACTGTTTAGTGTAAATGACCATCACTGCAAGCGTTTAGATTTGCCATTATCCTACATGTTATCATCATCCTGTACAATTCTAAAGACTTATGGCTCATTTTCTTTGATATTATTCTTTAATACACATATTTTTTCCCCTGAAGATGCTTCCCTGACCACAAAATATTTTGGATTTCCCATCATTTTGTGCGTTCTCTGTTCCATTGTATTCCTTCTTGTTTGTTGATAACGCTCTGGTGCAATTGTCCCTTCTTAGCTTACTACACTTGAAATTATCTGCATTACTTTTCAGGATCTTTTCCAGGGCATCTAATTACATATATTAAATACAAATTTTTAATTCGTTTAACAAATAATTATAAGCTATGTTTTAAAATAAATGTACTTTAGTGACTTAGACAAAATTAGCTCTGATATATTAAATATTTCATTTGCTTAAATGGATATTCATTTTTTAATTACCATCTTTGAAGCACAGAGACAAGAGAAACATGGAGGATCTTGGAGGAGCACATTCAAGAAATCTGAAGCAGCAGAGGCCTTCGACACCAGTGTAGTACAGGTTGTGGCAAGGAGACTAAGAGGAGCAGTTGAAAGATTATGGGGTATCTTTGCCTTATCTGACCCAAGACTATGGAACTGTGGGACAGAGTGAGGGGCTAGTTCCCTAGCCCATGGAGGCAAAGGCCAAGTAACAATATGGCTGAGAGACTCAGAACCAGGGAGAGTTGGCTGCTGGTTGAGGAGACAGCTGAGAGTATCCTTATTGTTTGCTAATCTTGATTGTGGTAACCTATTAAGTTCCCTAAAAAATCCCTTAATTATGAGCATTTCCTGTGAGTTCTATGTGGCCAATACAATAAATGATTGAACCTACCATGTCTAACTCTTGCCTCCTCGCAATAGGGAAGCCAGAGAAGGTCAAATATGTCCACCGCCATTGCTGTTTATTGCAATTAGCATCAAAAGTGCACTTTCTGGCAATGGCTCCAGGCTATGAAAGTTTGTAAGACAGAGAATCAAAGGGGCATGGAAAGTGAAAATTTTGAGTACGACATAGTTTTCCTTGGTTATTCTTACCTAAAATGGCTGAAAATAATGTAAGGAATTTTACACTGCTGCCCAGGGGCAAAATCTAGGCTGTTGTGTAAGCATATGAACTGAAAATATGGACTCCGTATTGTTCAGCATTCTAGACATTACTCAAAGTCACCTCACAAGACGTCAAAACCAGGATAATACACCACCACCACCACGAGGCCATCATGAAAATGGACATAACTGGAAAATATGAACAAAGTATGCCACCTCCACAGGCCAACTCAGGACATGGATGTAACTAAGAAACATGGTCTAAACCACTCCCACTAAGAGCTATAAAACCTGGAACAACCAGAGCACCACAGAATTCCTTTTTCCTTGAAGCTCTGTGCCACGTCTCTGGCTAAGTGTTCCCCTTTTTCCTACTACATTATTTGTTGTCTAATTAACTTTTGTGTGATGGAATACAGATCATCAGCAATTTATACCTGTCTTATGTGTGTTTTTCCCTGGGTGAACTCAGTCCCTGCAGACAGCTATTCAGACAAAATGACTCATGAAAGCCAGAGCTTATTGGACACACCCTGCCTAAGGCCTAAGGCCATAGGCCTCTGAATGGAAGAGTCTGGATAAGAGAAGAACTTAAATGTTTTAAAATGATTAGATTTGAGGGTTTTAAAAAGGATTGTGTTTAGAAGTATTTGCTTAGCTGGTTATACTAGGATTATATCCATCCCTCCTACCTGCTGTTGCAGACATAATGTGAAAGAAATGAATATTGCAAGTTATGATTAAAGATACCTGGAAAGGGTTCACTTTAGCCCTTTGCAATTGGATGTGATAAAAGAGGAGTTAGAAACGTGCCAGCAGGGATGGGTTTTTGTTTTAAATTAAAGTAAGAGGGCTTAGAGAAACAAGCCCCACCCAAGTCCTTGAGAGTCAATAGATTTGCACTCAAAAAGACAACTAGAACTTCTGAAGGACTTAAGAAAGAAAAACTTTAGCCTTTTGTAAAATTTTGAGTGAGTGGTTTGCCTGTGCACACATCCAAAGTGGAAAACTCTGGGCTCCTCAGGGAGACTCCTTCCAGGACTGAAAGTTAAAGAACCACTGCGCAGCCTGGTATGCTTTGCCTCGTGGAAATGGGGTAGACCGAAAAACGTGGCTATGTCCACCTCCATTGTTGTTTATTGAAACATGAATAGCAATTTTTATTATAATTGTACTGAATCTATGAATCAATTTGAGGAGACTCGTTATGTTTTTAAACATTTTATCAGGGGCTCATACAACTCTTATCACAATCCATACATATACATACATCAATTGTAAAAAGCCCATCTGTACATTCTTTGCCCTCATCATTTTCAAAGCATTTGCTCTCCACTTAAGCCCTTTGCATCAGGTCCTCTTATTTTTTCCCCTGCCTCCCCGTTCCCCCCTCCCTCATGAGCCCTTGATAATTTATAGATTATTATTTTGTCATATCTTGCCCTATCCAGCGTCTCCCTTCACCCCCTTCTCTGTTGTCCATCCCCCAGGAAGGAGGTCACATGTAGATCCTTGTCATCAGTTCCTCCTTTCCAACCCACTCGCCCTCTACTCTCCCAGTATCACCCCTCACACCCCTGGTCCTGAAGGTATCATCCACCTGGATTCCCTGTACCTCCACCTCTAATATGCACCAGTGTACAAGGTGTGCTGTATCCAGTCTTGCAGGGTTGAATTCGGATCATGGTTGTTGGTGGGGAGGAAGCATCCAGGATCTGGGGGAAAGCTGTATTCTTCATCGGTGCTACATTGCACCCTGACTGACTCATCTCCTCCCCTAGACCCCTCTGTGAGGGGATCTCCAGTGGCCGACAAATGGGCTTTGTTATTTTATTATTTTTATGATTTCCAGTCTTTCCATGAGCCCGGTGATACAATGGTTCTTTGGGTTGTTCACCTCAAGGTCAACAGTTGAAATCAATTAGAGAGCAGTGAATTTTGTTTATTAAGGTTTTTTTAGACTTTCTATTTAAGAATATGTCTTCTAGAATGCTCTCACTACAGTGTCATGGTTTTCTCTATAAAATCTCAAATATCTTTTATCATGTTAGAATATATTGATCTATTAAAAGACTTGTTTTTGTAAGAAGCATTACCTCATCAATGAATGGTAATGGCATCAAGATCAAGTGAGACACATGCATTTCCAATGTATTGATATTTTGTTCAAAATCAGTTGAATACGAAGGGCTGATAAAGGTGGAACATAGAGGCAGTATTTAATTCTATTGTATATTTTTTCACTCTAAGTTGGGATTGACCGCATATCACCTTATAATATTTTATATACATATGTGTATTTATTTTTTATTAGTTGGGATTTAATACACATATCATATCATGCCATATTTCAGCCACATCAAGTAGAATTGTACAAATGCTACCACAATCAGTTTCTAAACATTCATTTTCTACATGGACTCCTTGACTTCATCTCCCTTTTGCCCCTCCTGCCCCACCACCAAAGTACTCCCCTCCCCCCAAACCCGTTATGCTATTTACTGTTCCTGGGTTTCATATACCGAAAAACAGAAAAGCTCATGGCACAGTTTGAAGACATACCTCCATTGACATAGCACCTCTGAGATACACTCTAATACGAAAAAAACAAAGGCTGAAGAAAATAATACAAACCAATAATACAGAATATTTTGGCAACCAGATGTGGTGGTTGCATACGTTCATGTCACCTTGATAAACAAGTGTAGGGATGGAGTCTTGTCTGTCATTCAGGTCACACCTGCTGCCTCCATGTGGGCATAACCTTCTCATGAGGACTCTGAGAACTTCCCCTTCCTTTCTGCCATCACTTTCCTGTTGACAAGCCACTCAGAGACTTGGTGAGACCTTCAAGAGCTCTCTTTCTGTTTCATCTTCCTGATGAAGAGCCACTCTTGGAGAACTGGGGAACCATGTGGAGACGTGTGCCAGTGCTGAGATGCTTCCACCACCATTGGATCCACAAGAATTTGCACCCACCAACCTGTCATCTTCCTGCATATTGAAGCATTGCATGTGACTGCAAGAGTCTGAAGAGGGACTTGTGGACTAGTATTGGCTGTATGGGCCAATACCAGACATGTGGACTTGATTTGGACTAGCATCCAATTCCTCCCTGATATAAACCTCGTTCTTACACTCCTAAGCTTTCTTCTGGATTTGTTTCATTAGTCAGCCCAAACGAACACACCAGATCAAATCCAGTCTGCATCATAGGGGGATTCTACTGACAAAGTTTTAACTATTTAAATCAGATTTAAATCTTTGATCTTTATACCCCTCTGTCAAGCACTCTGTTTAGTGACCACTTTCCTCCCATCCCTCGATTTTAGATAAGGGGAGTTCTCTGGGGCTTCTTTCCTGTGTAGTGTCACAAATAATATTGGGTTCCCACTGTCATCCATCGCCTTTTGCACACTGGGTTCTCACAATTTAGGCTCGGATACTAATCCCTCCTTCGACATCAGATTCTGTGGATTCCAATCCTTCGGTGACTGGTGCTGGTGTGCTTCTTTCATGTGGACTTAGTTGACAGCTCACTTAGATGGCTGCTTGTTTGGAGACAAGCCTTTCAGACAGCTCACTTAGATGGCTGCTTGTTTGGAGACAAGCCTTTCAGACCCCAGATGCTATATTATTTGAAAGCTGAACACCATTTATTAACACCATAATTTTGTTGGTGCTTGCATTATAAAACTGCCTAAAATGACAAGGATCTACATATAACCTCCTGCCTGGGGGGATGGACAGTGTAGAAGTGGATGAAGGGAGATGTCAGACGGTGTAAGATATGACAAAATAACAATAATTTATAAATTATCAAGGGTTCATGAGGGAGCGGGAAGTGGGAAGGGAAGAAAAAAATGAGGAGCTGATACCAAGGGCTCAAGTAGAAAGCAAATGTTTTGAGAATGAGGAGGGAAACAAATGTACAAAAGTGCTTGACACAATGGATGGATGTATGGATTATGATAAGAGTTGTACAAGCCCCCAATAAAATAATTTAAAAAATACATAAAGTGCCCACCTTGTGGTTGGCAGTGCAACACTTAACCAACTACGCCACTAGGAGTCTTGAATACCTTTGTATAGATACTTGAATAATGAATTTCCAGTCATTCTTATTTTCAAATAAAAAGAGTTAAAGGTAAAAAGAAACCTGCCTAAGATTTTCAATTTTAATATTAATATATCCTTACTATTTTTCTTTTTAATTTTTATGGCATATTTGGAAAAGCCAGAGTTTTCAGAAACATATAACTGTATATTGCAAATGTGAAGCAATTTCATTGGTGAAATAAGTAAAAATTGATTTGCTAATTGATTACTTCCTTTGTTTATTCTGTTTTACATGCTTAAAATATTTTCCTATCTGTTTTTTGCTGACTTTGTATTTATTATTTGTTTCCTAATAGATTTCTAATTTCCATAAAAGTATATATTTTTTCATTTAAATCATGCTTCTCAAATAATATAGGAAAAAAGACATCAAAGATATTATTTTAAATCTTTTAAGAAGGGGCCAGCAGGATATTATAGCTAGCTCAAAAAGCATTTTAGCTAGTTAACCAAAAAGAGCATGCTGAAATAGGTATGCTAAATTGAAGACAGAGCTGACTACTGTCCAATAGGGAACTAAAATGGCAACATTTGGGGTTATATTTTCTGCCATTCATATAATATTTATACTTCTTCAAACAAGAAATTACAAGTAAATATGTGACTTCAGAGAGTCTGAATATTCTCATGCACAGTAAATATTAAATCAAAGAAAGGTATATGCCCCCAGAAAAATAAATATTTTGCAGTGAGCCTGTTAGACTACATCCTGCTATAACGTAGACATATCGTGCAATCATATTTTGCATTACATTCACATCTTCATAAAGTACCAATATTTTTTAAGTCGAAAGGTTAATTCATGCTTTTTTAACTTTATTTCCTTATAATCAACAAATTACAACCTAAAAAGAGCTTCACATGCATTCACAATTTAATGTAATATATTTTAAAATATTCCTTACAGTCTTATTTCATGTACAAAATTTTAGTTGTAAAATTATTCAACTATTTTGACTTTATTTAGATATAATTTACTATTAAAATCTGAGTATTAAACTTTAATTATTGAGTTATGTTAACAGATTACAGTCAAAATATTGCCAGTACTTTGAAACCTTTTTGATGATATATTTATGTGGTAAGATTGCTTGAAAAGCAGCATGTTCTAAAATTCTAGTTGTAATATTTTACATGCCTTTTATATCCTTATTTTTATTAATTTTATTTGTCATTGGTCCACTGATCTTGATTAAATTAGTTTTGCTGTTTATTTCTTTTAAGTGATTATACGTTTTTCTGTTGCATTTATCAATTACTGAAGAAAATTAATTAAAAATTTTCTACTACTTTAACAAATTTGTTAATTTTGCTTTGCATATCACATGAGGCCCTATTATTAGTTTCCGACAAGTTTAGAAGGGGTCGTGGCTTAAGAGTCAGGGTGCTAAACACAAGGTCTATAAGGCTTTGAATTCACCAGCTGAACTGCTCTTCAGAAGAAGCATGACGTGCTCTATGCCTGGAAAATTTAGTCTTCAAAACACCAAGTAGCAATTTTGCTTTCGTTTTTTCTTTATTGTGAATTGGTGTATTGCAAACCAGCAGGTTTAACTTCAACAATTGGTGCACATTTTGATTCAACATCCTTTGTAATTCCTTCGATGTGATATCATTTCTCCCTCTTTCTTCCTGTGTTTCCTGTTTCCATTCCTCCCTTTTTCCAAACATTGGGAGTTCTGTCCTGAGGTCGATGTCGCCCTTTAGATCTTCAATGGTGGAAATTCTAACGCAGGGGTGAGTTGAGTGCCAGGCCTGAAGGGTGATTAGAGGCCAGTCTTGGCAGCCCCACCAGTCTCTCTGTCACTGGTAAGCTTGGTTATTGCTATGATTTGAGTTTGCTCCATGCTTTTCTCCAAATCTTTGCAAGAACTTCTAATGTAACCTTTTTCTGAGCAGTGGGTGGTGGCCCCTGGGCACCAACTTTTTCTGGTTGTGGACAAAGGATGTTTGCATTCGCCCATTAGTCATTGGATGAACTGTTTCCATGCGCCTTTGATTTTTCACCTCTCCTCGTTCATCGCCTTTCTCTGCAATGCGGCACTCTATGGTCACAAATATACAAAAGCAAACCGAACTCACTGCCCTGAGGTCGATTCCAACTCATGGCAACCAGCCTATCGGACAGGGTAGAACTGCCCCTGTGGGTTTCCGTGACTAGCTCTTGAGCAGAGTGGAAAGCCGCATGGTTCTCCCGCAGCGCAGCGTGCCTGGTGCCCTGCAAATACTGAGCGTGTGCGTGGAGTCCGGGGCGCAACCCCACTTCAGCAGGGCTCCCGCACATGTACCAGAGGTCTTCAAATGTTCATGAAAGCAACACAATGACCTTTTCATTCCATGGGATCATTTGATGTCTGAAGACAAATTTCCTCATTAGCATTTGTCTGCATCTCCTTAACAATGTTAAAAAAAAAGTCCAAGGTTAGGGGTGGGGGAATCTCAGTTGTCTCCCCTTTTAGTGGCTTATAGGGGATTTGTTTAGCCAGTTAAGTTTAAGGCAGAAAGGGTAATTTAAAGGTTCTGGTGAAATTTTGGAGCATTCCAAAGGAATAAACTTGACAGATTTTCTCGAAGGACACAGAACAATTACAGGGACTGAACAATAACAGGACTTTATGAAGTTTAAAGAAAATCGAAAACTACATCACTGAGGAAAAAAGCCATGAAAGTTGAGCCAAGGTCGTTTTTTCTTTCTTCCAAGATGATATATTTCCTCATTGTTTGAGGGCTGCTAGGCTTTAAAGTCTGAGAACATTTATGTGGGGAGGGGGACTTTACCTTAATCACCCTACAGCACTGATCTTGCCCCTTCAAAATTTGAGTTCCCCAAAGTCCAAGAACATTAAATACGAACTTCATTTAAGTCCTTTGATTGACATGGTGTAAATTGAAGAACACATATTTATGCTGGAAGTGTCAGAGGGAAGGAAATCCCACTTTCCAAAATGTATAGAGCCCAATCTCCAGAGAGATGTTAACAAATAACTTTAAATGTTATATTTTTGTTTAATAAAGGTATCTATGATTTTTACACTTTTTGTATATACCCCCAAATAATCATTATAGTGCCTTTAAAATTTTTTAAACAATCTTGTATTACAGAAGTTTAACATTCTTTACATTTGTAAGTAGCAATTTAGTCAGAGTTCCAAACTAAACAACTTAAAGCAAGACACAAAATAATATTGTTCTTAAGCAGATTTAATTTTTAAAAATCTGTGATGTAAAGATTTGACAAGACAGCTATATTTACTGATAAATGTAAAATATGTATAGAGGCAATAACAAATCCTAGATAACATATTTTGCTTATATTAAAGGATAAATAGTATTTTAGAATGGGAATGCTTCTGATTATATTAACAAACTGCATAGACTGAAAAATAATACAAAATATAAAGTTTCTTCCAAAACTTTTTGAAAGTATAACTACCTTTTTTTTCCTATTGGGAGCTATTATCACATTCATAAATGCATAAACCTTATAATATTTTCCCCCAAATATGTGGAAAATTTCTCTTATGAAACAAAAGCTCCTTTATATAAGATTTAAGATTGTTCAGAAAGAAATATGCTGATTGACCAAGGAGAGAATAATTCCTTATTCTGGATTAATTAAAAGAGTAATACATCAGAGAACTGTCTCTCCAAAGGCATATTATGAAATAACTGTCACCACCTGCAAGCCTATAGCAATGACATAATTTATCACCAGCACCTAAAGAGCAATCCTAGTTTTATCGAAATATTATGCTTATAAAGGAATAATTTTATTTGAACTCTTATCATTGTCTACGTATTTTTTGCTGTTGTTTATATTTTTGTTTTTCATGAGATAGATTTTACTACATGATGTGCCAGCACGTAGGCCAAGGCCACTAATGGTGGCAGCATTTCTAATGTGGCTCCAAAGATCCTCGTCCTTGGTGTACAAGCCCCTCTGTGGGTCAGTGATCCCATGCCCCTCAATTAAGTGTCCAGAGGTACCCTCCTCCAGTAAGCCTCAACCCAAATCCATCAGCTCCAGTTCTGTGGATCAACAAACCTCCCTCACCAATTAAGTGCCCAGAGACATTCCCACCCTGGCTCTGTTGCTGCTGCTCCTTTGTCTCACCTTTGATGTCAACAGCTGTCTTCTGTATTAAGGAGGTTCATTCTTCAGGTATCTTAGTGTTAAAGGACACACTCCACTCCTGGCTCTCCCTGGCGGCGTGAAATCTGCATCAGGTTTCTGAGTTGGCTCATTTTAGGGCCAACAAGTTAGCAGTCACAATGACTCACAGCTGAATCATATCATCTCATCTTATCCACACTCATCAGGTGAAGGTTGTTTGGTGGAAATTACAGTGATAACAGCCAGAAGAGCCAAATTAAATAATTTGTGGTGCCCTGCAACCTTTTAAAAGTGAATCCAGGTTTCCCTGAAAGGAGAACTTTTAAACTACACTGCCTTTGGATGCTGTAAAGTTCAACATTGTAGAGAGAGTTACACAGCGATAAAACATGAACAGTATCTAAGAGCTGATGCTTCAGTCTATCGTCACCAGTAATTGAATTCTGCCAGGAACCATGCACTTGGAAGACAACCTTGAGCCTCTAGTGAGTCTGTAGCACCAAACAACACGTAGTTTGCCAGCCTGGACAGCCCTGAGCAGAGGACGCAGCTGCATCTCACTTAGACTTCTGACCCAAAGAGGTGGTGAGAAAGTAAATTTCTTTTTCTTAGCTCTTAGCTTTGTAACAATATATATTTTTATATTACAATAAAATTCTGAAGCATGATTTATAGGAAAAGTTTGAACACAATCTGGAATATGTCCGAGTCAGAACAATTTAAATAAGTTATTTGCACTTAATTTCCTCGCCACATCCAGCACAACACTTCTGTATGCGCAACCCAATCCCATATTTTTTTCTTTTTTTGCAGATTTCAGATATATGCATATATGATATGAGTTTTGATATTTTTTCCTTTTCAGGTTTCTCTGCTCATGAAAAAAAATCCATGAGAAGCAAATAATTTTTAATGCAAGTAGTCTCTGTAAAATCCAGGCATTTAAGTCTTCATTTTCCATTCTTTTCCTACTAACAATTAGCTGAACTCGAATTTATTAAATGAATAATCATGTAAACAGTATGTTTCTATAATCAAATAATATAATACTTACATCATTCAGGGTATTTATAATTTAGAACACAAGACTTTCAAAGAAGGTCAGGAAGCTACCTGATTTTTCTAAGATAAAATAATTTTTCAATGTTATTCGGCTGGCTGCCCAAAGCGAGTATCTCTGTAGACCTCGTCACCAACAGGGGTCCAATGGAGATGCCTGCTCAAAGATCTGGGTTCCAAAGGCCCTATTCCAGGCTTCTTAGCTATCAGTGTTTCTGGATTTTTACCTCTACTGTTCCTCTTCATATAAGCTTCTAAATTTCCCCCTTTATTCTCTTACCTCTATGGGTAGTGACTGCTTCTTATAGTTGCTACCTTCAGACTGTCTTAGACTTATTTCCATTTTTATCAACTTGTGCACTTCTCTCCAAGTTTAATATTTCAGAACTCCTTTTGAGGAAGAGCATTACTTTGGGTTTCTAAACTTTCAAGGCATTTAACTTAGAACACTTGGTTCTGACAGACAGCCATGCCTCTTCCCCATCCATGCCCTCATTAACAAGAGCTCACTAGATGGAGTGTTTTTGTGTTGGAGCGGGTGTTTTTACATTTATGTTAATATTTATCCTGTATTAGTCTTCTTTTTAAAAAAATAATTTTATTGGAGGCTTATAAAACTCTTATCAATCCATGCATACATCAATTGTGTAAAGCACATTTGTACGTCCATTGACCTCGTCAACCTCAATGTATTAGCCTTCTTTTTTTTTTTCTTTTTAAACATTTTATTAGGGACTCATACAACTCTTATCATAATCCATACATATAACAATTGCACAAAGCACATCTGTACATTCTTTGCCCTCATCATTTTCAAAACATTTGCTCTCCACTTAAGCCCTTTGCATCAGGTCCTTTTTATTTCCCCTCCCTCCCCGCTCCCTGCTCCCCGCTCCCCTTCCCCACCTCCTGAGCCCTTGATAATTTATAAATTATTATTTTTTCATATCTTGCCCTGTCTGATGTCTTCACCTACTTTTCTGTTGTCTGCCCCCCAGGGAGGAAGTCACAAGTAGATCCTTGTAACCAGTTCCCTCTTTCCAACCCACTCTCCCTCTCAGTTTCGCCACTCACACCGCTGGTCCTGAAGGTATCATCTGCCCTGGATTCCCTGTGCCTCCAGCTCCTATCTGCACCAGTGTACATCCTCTGCTCTATCCAGACTTACAAGGTAGAATTCGGATCATGATAGTTGGGGGAGGAGGAAGCATTTAGGAACTGGAGGAAAGCTGTATTCTTCATCAGTGTGACATCACACCCTGACTGACTCATCTCCTCCCCTAGATCCCTCTGCAAGGGGATCTCTAGTGGCCAAGAAATGGGCTTTGGGTCTCCACTCTGCACTTCCCTCTTCATTCACTATGGTAAGATTTTTTTCTTCTTCTTATGATGCCTTGTACTTGGTCCTTTCAACACCTCGTGATCGCACAGGCTGGTGTACTTCTTCCATGTGGGCTTTGTTGCTTCTGAGCTAGATGGCTGCTTGTTTATCTTCAAGCCTTTAAGACCCCAGACGCTATCTCAATTGATAGCTGGGCACCATCAGCTTTCTTCGCCACATTTGCTTAGTCACCTACTTTCTCTTCAGTGGTTGTGTCGGGAGGGTGAGCATCATAGAAAGCCAATTTAATAGAAGAAAGTAGTCATGCATTGAGGGGGTGCTTGAGTAGAGGCCCAAAGTCCTTCTGCCACCTTAACACTAAACCTATAAATATAGGCACATAGATCTATTTCCCCATCCTCATATATATATTTGCATATGTACATGTCTTTGTCTAGAGCTCTATAAATGCCCTTTGCCTGCGAGCTCTTTCCCCTATTTCCCTTAACTTTCCTCCTGTCCCACTATCATGCTCTGTCCCTACCTGAGTTTCAGCTATATTTCTTAGTTACATTACCCTTGATCAATCCCTACCAGGCCTGCCACACCCACCTCACTACCAAGTTGGATCACTTGTTGTTCCTTTGTCCCTGGGTTTGTTAACACCACTTCCTTACCCCCACCTCCCCCTCTCCCATGTCCCCCCAGAACTGTCAGATAGTTCATCCAGCCCATCTTATTTAGACAGACCTCGGAGATAATAACATGTCCTCTGGTTCTATAGTCCCAGGTTTGTTTTCACCTAAAAGATTACAATAAAGGTCAAAGCTATCACTGACACCAGGAAATGTGGGAATACCACAAGTTGCTGTGAAGGTAAAGAAAATTAAACTTAAGATGATTAACTGCTAATACCATCGGCAACTCATTTGGAATCTCATATCTGATGGCCAACTGGAAATGTTCTCCCCATTTCAGAAAGGACTGCTCTGGGCTCACTTCTAGAAACATGGATTTGGGAGGAGAGAGGAATTAATACACACTGGATTTAATCTATGTTTCATGGCATTTTACTAATTTGAAAAATCATATAAAATAGCTAGTACTAGGCAAGACTTCCAGCTTCAATCATTAGTGACATGCTACCCTCTATCAGGAAATAGGTATTGGCTAGTTTGAGTTTGAGGGTATATATAACTTTTTGAGGAAAACCCCTCTAGGTAATTGAAAAATCTATATAATCTATATAATTTTCTCAGTGGTTCAAAAACTATGCCCAATTATCTTTTCTGTCTCTCTAAAAAGATTGTGGGTGGCGAGCATAAAAGTTGTATTCTAATAAAAACACCACAGGATGATTTATATAGTTCCTTACAGAAATCATTAGAATAGATCAAGGTGTTTCCACCCTTCAAAGAATCAGAGTAATGTTGCTAGTTTTATTTTAAAGAATTCCCTGAACCTATGTCCTAGAAGTTTTACATAATTTGTCTGAAAGGAAACCCCAAACCAAAAAAGAAAGGAAAATTAAACTGTGTTATGATAAGTTTAGAAGACTTTAATTTCTGAACTAGAGTCTCTGGGAAAGACCATTGCAACTGCATTATGAATTTAGATGCACATTGCTAAAAATGACTCTTTTTATACCTATGATAACACAGAGATACACATACTAGGAAATAATAAGAGGTTCATCACCATTTCTGACCACCATAAAGCTACAATGGTATCTTATAGCATAACTGAACTAGGAAAGTTTAAAAGTTTCAGTATTTCATGTGTAAGCCTCGTCAGAGACGCACTATTTTGCTCAAGCCCTAGGTCACTTCTCACTCTACACCCTGAGTCCAGATCATCAGAAAAGCAATCAACTACCGAAGTCTGCATACCAGCCTGGGAATCAATCCCTCTAGGCTTTCTCCCCCAAGTCTAAGAAGGGAACTCCGAGGGAACTGCTGAATTTCTTAGGTGGCTGAAAGTGTATGTTTCTCTCACTCTCTTCTAACAATATTGTTCACACAAATTAATGGATGGCAAAGATAGAAAAATAATTTCTTTTCCTGGAAATATAAAAGATTCAGCAGCAGGAAAAACCACACCTTTGAAAAGATGGTCAGAGCTGATGAACATGACAAGGTGCATCCTTTCTGTGAAAATGCTCCCAAAAGCTCGACACAACTCTCATAGCTACATGACATGGCCATGCATCAGAATGTATTGATTGCCACGCTGAGGAATTGAATAAAATGATCATGGTTCAAAGAACATTCCAGAGATTTGATTTATATGATTACAGGAAAGGGATTTTCAAAGATTAGGATCATGGATTTAAGTTACATGCATAATTATTTGAAGCCCTATAAAGTAGAACAGTAATTAAATATTTTGTACGCTCTAGTCTATTGAACACAAAGCATGTTTATTACTATCTGAATTGCTTTTCTGTTGTTTTTTTATATAAGTTAATGTCTGCCTTATGGTGCTATAAAATAATTTAGTCAATTTTAAATAGAATACAAATCCCTAAAAGACCAGATAATTTTTGATGAGCACTGTCCAGAACTATAAGGAAAACATACTCAGCAATCCATTTTGACAATTCCAAGTTTGGGATAATTTTTTTTTATTGATGCTCAACCTCACTTTCATAAAATAAATAAATAATATAAATAAATATCGTTTATCACAAAAATATGGTTCATTATATTTAGGTATATTTCATATTTAGATGCAGCAAAGGTTAGCTAGCATGTATAAACATTCTTATATTTATCAGAAATTGGAGAATCCTTTGGGGTTAAATTTGTCAGAGAGATGGACAATCTACTTCCTTAAACATTGAAAACCTGGTACTCTGTCCTACAGAATCCTATGAGTCAGAATCATTTACTTGGTAGCAGATATTATTTTTGTGCTGTTGTTTTTTGCTTGTCTTGTTTTGTTGGTGATCAGCAACTAAACTATGATGCCAGAGAAGTAATGGTTCTATGGAGTTTTATAATTAAGCTATAGTTGTATTGAGGGCCCTAAAATACACCAAGAGTCCTGGCTTACAAGAAAGGTACCTTCCTTGGCACCGATGGTGTCTATAAGATGTTAATATGCTAATTTTCTGGGAGGTATTTGTAGATTATTAGATCCAGATATAAAGCAAACCTTGATTCTAATGGTGGGCTAATCATACCTGATTATGTAAGAGAAATTTTAACGTCTGACATGTGAGCCCTTAATTATACAATTGATTTGCTCAATTATACCATGTTGAAAGGGGAGAATAATCTTTTGAACCAATTTGAATAATTATACTGCCATGAGAAAGAAGGAGCTCAGTTAATTATTTATTCTTGAATTCTGAGTCTTAGTGAGAATTGCTTAGTATTTTTGAATATTTTATTTTTATGGCAGAATGGTCTATTTAATTTATGGGTTAAATATAAAGATGATGTTCATTTAACCATCAGGAAATATAAAATTAAAAAATAATATTAACATTTTTACTAATAATTGACTAATTGCACTAATCAGTTCATAGTGTGGTATGCAATTAATTGTTTTTCCTCATTCTTGGGTCAGCAATATTTTTCTATGAAGTACTCTATGTCTGACATAAAAACAGATGTGAGGAGATTATGACTCAGTTCCATAATATAATTTGATAATTTTCTAAAAAGTGTTCATATAAAATCTATACTCAATATTAATATTCCAAGTCACACTCTTTAATAGTCTTTCCCAAAAGTTTATCAGACTTGATTTCTAATTTGTGTCTTATAGGATATTTTAAGCAATAACCAGAGCAAAAGAAGAACCCTCTGATAATAAGATGTTCTGAATGTGAAAGTCTATTCTTTTCAGTGGGCATGACACATTTTTAAGATTGGCACATGTAAAACAACATCATAAATGTCAACAAGCCATATCCCATTCTTGTTTCACTCAACAGAGACACCAGATGCTATTGAGTGATTTCTGCCTCATAGAGACCCTATTGGTATTGGTAGGTACCATCGAGTCCATTCCGACCCACGGAGACCCTATGAACGACAGAATGAAACACTGCTCAGTTGTGAGTAATTCTCTCAATGATTCCAATGCTTCCTTCCCTTGTTGCAGCCACTGTGTCCATCCGTCTCATTGTGGGCATCCTCTTTATCGGTGCCGCTCTACTTTACCAAGCACGAAGCCCTTCTCCAGGTACTGTGCATATGTGCACCATGTCCAAAGTATGTAAGAGGAAGTCTTGCCATCCTTGCCTGAAGGTGTCACTCTGGCTATACTTCTTCCAAGACAAATTGATTTGATTCAAGCCAGATTCAGAAGAGGATGTGGAACTGGGATACCCTTACTGATGGTAGTAAGAGATTCTACAGAAGAGAGCAAATCTACCCCTTTTAGTTTCTGGGACTTTGGTTTTATTGGAATAGACAGTCTCATCTTTCTCATGTGGAGTGGCTGGTGGGTTCAAACTGCTGACCCTGTGGTTAACAGCCTAATATGTAACCTGCCTTGCTACCAGATTTCCCTCAACAGCATCTTGATATCCATTTGTATCATAACAGACACTAAATAATTAGACTAGAGAAAACTAATTTCCAATCATCGTTGCGACTCAGGAGGCTGTCATAGACAAACCAGGACAGTAATAAAACTTGCCTAGACCACAAACAAACAAGAAGCCACAAAGATCTGACACTATAAATCCAGGGAACTAAGAATTGACATAAAGCCAAAAGGCAAATCCCTTGCTGTGGAGTGAATTCAGAGGAGAATTGTTCCATAGCTTCCAAAGCTCTAAAGGTCATAGAAGCGGATTGCTGGAACTCTCTCCTGTGAAGCAGCTGGTGGTTTCCTTCCAAGCCTTCCTGGTTAACAGCCAAGTTCTTAAAGAAAAGACACCTGGACTTAATGTGTTGTTTATTTTTTTCTCCTGTGACAGTATATAGATTGCCTCTAGTTAGTAATGAGGTGGAACAGCCTCAGAACAGAACAAAGTATTTTCTAAAGCAAAAACGCGGCCTTGTATCCAGGCAAAATGAACGTATGTCAAAGATGTACTGGAATGATGAAAGTTACACAAAAAGGGATAATAAGAAGATGAAATAATGTGTTAGTCTGGGTACACTAGAGAAACAAATCCATGGGCACACATATGTGTATAAGAAAGAGATTTATATACAAGAGGAATTGAACATTGAGAAAACATCCCAACCCAGTCCAGTTCAGGGCCAAAAGTCTGATATTAGCCCATATGTAGGATACCAATCTATAAAGTCCTTTTCGGACTCATGGAACACATGCAATGAAGCCAAATGCAGCAGAATCACAAGCCAGTGGGTAAAAAGTCTTTGGGTCCAGTGACATTGTAAGCATCTCAGCGCCGGCAGGGGTCTCTCTGTGGCTTCCCCAGCTTCAGAGGTCTGGTTGCATCCATGTGGCTTGTCTTCTGCAATGTCTCCCAGGGAGTCGCAGCGAGAGAGAGATGTGTCTTCTGCCTCCAAGGAGGAAGTACCAGATTTCCCAGAATTCTCAGGAGAAGGCCATGCCCACACAGAAGTCTCCTTGGCTATATCCAGACTGACAGTCTAGACTCTACCCCTATGTTCTTAATCCTTAAATTGACACCAGATTAGGTGACTACCACAGGCCACCATTTGCAATAGACAAACAGTCTATGCAGCCCCCCAAAGACAACTATTTAGAGTTGTGCAAACATTTTATTATATGATAAAGGTGATTTGCTCCAAGTTAGGTAAAAAGCAAAAGCAATTGGGAGATTCTGATTGCAAATCACTGCTCAGAAATTAGTACCCAAAGAGCTCAAATTGAACTTTATAAAAATGAAGTTGTTTAAAATCATCCACCAATGGCAAGGAAAATTTTCATATTCTGAATATTTGATAGGGAAATTAAAAACATTTCTCAGTACTACTCTGATGCATAGTTCATCATTCAAAAAGAGAGAATCAGAATTTGTTTTATATATGGTCTTACCATTCATAAAAATGAGAGCGACTCAGCTTCTAAATTGACCAACCTAAGTTCAGACCTGGAAACCAGAAACCTAGCACGCATTGACTCCATAAAGACAAATTAGTTCATTTCAATGTTTTCACTATATGGAGGAGACACACCAGAGAAAAAACAGACCTCAAAAAATCAAAGGCTTGGAGATCCCACCTATGTAATAAAAAAAAATACCGCGAGTAAAATTATTTCATGTTAGCTTATCAAAGGGAAGCATTCAATTTTGCATCAGTTTTTATTCCTTGGGGTCTGGCAGTATCATATAATCACCCTCATGACGGGGAGTTTCCTTGGTTACTTTAAAATACACACAGAAGGCTCAAGATGGCAACTGCTTCTGTTTGTTCTTTTGTTTTCTGTAATTTTATAATTCATTATACTTTTTATTCTCTTTGTCTCTCTTAATATGTTGTACATTTACTAAGTACTGCCCTTTGTAACAGAAATCTGAGAAGAATAAAACGTCTAGTTCTGAGCATACATCTTTTGTTAGTGGACTTATGTATATGAAAGAATTAGTGCGTGGTGATTTATTGGTCATGTTTGGTTGGAGAATTTTCTTATGCTTTCTCAGTTTGGTAGAGGTGGTTCTTTAAAATCTTCCATGTGTGGTTTATCTTCTGCAAACTTAAAATGGACAGCAAGATATACTATAGACTTCATTCTAGAAAAATTCAGTCAAGGTAGCCTCCTTTTTACTGGGAATCTAAAAACATGCGGAAAGGCAAATTATATTTGGGGTGATTAAACTCTGAATGAACATGATTCACCCTCCTGGATTTCAGCTCATAGAGACCCTATAGAACAAGGTTGAATTACTCCACAGGGTTTCTAAAGCTATAAAGCTTTATAGAAGCAGAATGCTATACATTTCTCTCCTGTTCCTGTTGAATCAATTCCAACTCATAGACACCCAATATAGGAGTGAGCATGGCAGATTTATAAGGTTTTCCAGACTGTACGTCTTTGTGGAAGGCGACTGCTACATCGTTCTTGGGAGTAGAGCTACTCTCCTGTTCAAACAGCTGATCTTTCAATCGCGCACAAAGATTTGACTCTTGTGGCACTCCATAATTAGTATCAATAAAACCAAAGTAATCAAATGACAATAATAAAATTCTCCAATTTCATAGATTAGAAAATATTTGATCATGGAATTTTTTCTACTGTTTTTAATTTATTACTTCAGAAGTAATAAAATGAATCTCTTCTATCATGATTACAGGAGGGAGAGTGCAGTGTTAACTCATAAAAAATACTTAAAGACCAAGTCGGTGTTCTCTTTGTCCTGAGAATGAAACAGAAGTAGACTATTAGAATAAGGGCCAGCCGATTTCTATTTTAATATCAAACTCGTCTTCCAGTAGAAAACTGGTAGTATATATTATTTTGAAGATTTTGTTGTTAGTTTCATTTTCATGTTTGGAAACAGAAGTAGCTTTTTACCCTATTTTATCCCATTAAAAATGGAACTTTCTCTGAGATCCAAGTGCCACTTGGTTAAGGAAAACAGGTCATTGTTAGGTGCTGACAATTTGGTTCTTCTCCGGGGACCCCATATCCCACTGCCAAACACTGCCTGGTCCTGCACACCCCACAGTCATTGCTCTGCCGGAGCCCGTTGTGCTAACCACTGTGTGTATTCATATCATCACCAATCTTTCTATTTTTCTGGATCTGCACTTTACCAAGCAATATATCTTTTTCCAGGGACTGGTCTCTCCTGATAACATGTCTGAAAGATGTGAGACAAAGACAACCTTGCTTCTAAGGAGCTTTCTAGCTGTACTGCTTCTGAGGCAGATCTGTTTATTCCTTTGGCAGTCCATGTTACTTTCAGTGTCCTTTGCCAGAACCATAATTCCAATGCTTCTGTTCTTTGGAACCTTGGCCATGCTTTTAGCTGCTTAACCACAAGGTCAGCAGATCAAAATCATCAGCTGCTCTGGGAGAGAAGGATTTACAGTTGGAGACACCCACAAAAACTGTTCTTCTTGCTCTAGAGTGTAGCTATGAGTCAGAATCAGTTTGAGGGCAGTGAGTTAAGGAAAATATAGGAAAGCTTTCATCCCACCTGCTGCTCTCATTTGACTTTGAGGAGGTTTAAAAAAAAGACACAACTTGAGCCCCAAATGCAAAAATAATTTTTGCTTCTTAAATCCAAGTCAGTGATGGGGCCCATGCTGAGGTTAGAGAACAGGGTTAAGAATTATTTTGAAAGGCTCTGAATCCTTATCTCCAGTGACTACTCAAGGTATAAACTATTCAGCCACTAAATTTATAACAGCAGGGAAGGACTTATAGCACAACCCAGAGGAATTTCTTGTTGCCACAAGCAGCTTTGAAAAGATCATCATTGGGACCCAGTTTCAGTAGAAATAGCTAAGGGTAGGAGAAGCCTTTCCCTGGCCAACAGAAGCATTTAAAGACTATACTACTTGAAAAAATATAATTTTCTTTAAATATATATTTATATATTGCTAAAAATATAAGTATTGAAAAAATATAATTTTCTTTAAATATCTATATTGCTAAAACCTCGCTGTATTTATATCTGAGCCATGGCAATTGTTCCAAATAAAACTACCATGGTATGGGTATACCAGCTGTCATCCTTAGGTCCTATTTGTGTCATCCTTAGGCCTTATAGCCTTCATCCTGTGGTCTGCATCCATCATAGACACAATGCATAACAGCACAGCAAATAAAGAGCAGCCTAACTTCCTAGTGAGCTCACGGAGGAAGTGCAGTCCATTCAGTATTTAAGAATATAATCACCCTCTCATATTTTCCAACTGATTAATTAATTTCAATACTGTACATTATCTTCAACAGTTAAGACTGGGAACTGAAACTTCTTCTATAGAATTCTACATTTTTTAGGGAATTTTTTTCTTGACCTTCCAGAGGTACAAGACCACTGATTATATATATATACATACCTGTGATTTGCTTATATATATTATATATCTCTCCTCTAAAAAGATAAGAATTTATATATATATATACAAGAATTTATACAATATATACAAGAATATATATGATGAAGACTCTAAGGAAATGGCTCATACATCTCTGAGCTGAGGTCTGGCAAGTGTCAGTGCCGCGGTCCAGCCGCAGCGGGTTCGGGTCCCCCGCTAGGTGGGTAAGGCTTCGACGAGTGGGAGGCAGAAATCCCACAACTCAAAGGTTGCGGTGACTGTTCCAATTTTATTCATGTAAAGCTTCAACTTATATATTCTTTTTCTTGGCTTAAAGCTTATGGCCTGAGATCATACATTAGGAAATTCTCAGGCCACAAGACCGTAACAAGTTACATCAATCACATCATGATTCTTGGTTAAAAATTAGTACATCTTGAAACTGAAACTTTCTCAACTACAAGGGTGATAGACATAAACCTTCTAACAATAACTGAGCACACCTCACCCAACTAGGGTGTATTTGTTCTATGAAATCAATAAAGCATTAATACATTTCATTATCAAAAATTACTTGACAAGCTTTGGCTGTTCTTTCTGTTCCTTCTTAGGCTGTTCCTCTAGGGCTTTCATTTCTTGTTCTTTCGTTTCCACTAAGTTCACATAAATTAAACTCCCAAAAGTCTTTCTGTACCAATGTATGAGTTGCCTCAAAATAGGTAGCTTTGCTTCAGTGGACATCAAACATCACGAGGCCCTCTTCTTGCTAACCGTTCCATAAAACTTAAACTACTAAAAGGAACGTGTACACCTTTCTTTGTTAATTATTCTTATGCCATTTTCATTGTAAGTCCCTGTATAAGGTAAATCAGGGCCAGGAACTCTATTTCTCTTTGAGTTATTTCCTGGAGGGGGATGCCATATTCTGCCCCCTGTGCCGTAATCAAAATAAGGAAAGGGAAAAACCGTGGGAAGAGGATGATAAACTTTTTTAGAATCTTGCCTGAAAGCACTCCAAATAATTATGACAAGGCCAATCAAACAAGTTCAAATACATGTCGAGAGCGGGTTTGGACAGCCAACTCCCACCCTCCAGCTTCTTTGAAGCCGGTCCAGGCGTCATTCGACTCTGTCTTCGACGTCACGGCAGGACTGGTCCCCTCATGTCAGTGCCGCATGCCTGACAGCAAGGCTGGGTTGCAAGCCGGTGACCTGGAGTGAGGCAACCAGAAGAATGTGGGGTTCTTAGTGAAAACTAGCTTTGGGAGAACATTTACTTATTAACTAGAGGGAAACACACCCCTAGAAATCTCCTTTCAAATAATCCTCTGAGGGCATGAATAACATGCTATTTGAAGATCACTGCATTATATGACATGATTGAAGAGTAACCAGCCAGCATCTGTAACACCACTGAGAATCCGAGACGAGCCACGTTGGCCTGCACCACTGAAGTTTTATTTAAAGTCAATATATTTTAAGAATCTAAAAAGAAAACACAGTGGACCTAATTTGTAGATGGAATGTTGGGAAGCAATGAACAATTCCTGACAGAGACACACAAAGTATGAAGAACTGTTTGAGAATCGTTTAAAGATACCAGTAATAGAGGATCATTTAATGCACTTTCAAGATTTCCTGAGGAGTAAGACATATTCTCTAAGATCTTTTCAAATTTTCATTTTTATTTTCTGTGATAAAACTTAATGCAGACAGATGGAATTATATATTTGGGGGGCATTGCTAGTATTTTTTTATTTCTTTTTTGTTCTTTTTCAATATTTTGGGGTTTTTTTGTTTTGTCTGTGTTATTATTTTGCCTACCTATATAAGACAGGCATGGGAAGCAGGCCTGAGGAGAAAGCAACAGACTGATGGTTCCAGAGGTACTTGGTGGAAGGAGAAGGTGGAAGAGAGGAAGCAGTGAATAAATAACTCCATAACAGGGGAACAAAGAGGGAATTAAAAGTAATAATGAGGAGATGTAGAGATCCTGGTGGTGATGGGGCAACAGGAATCTAGCTGAGAGGAATTTCTAAGAGGCAGATGAAGGGCAAGTGTGATGGTAAGGCAGGAGGAAGGTAAAAGGAAGCAGATGCATGAGCTAGGTAGAAAGCTATGGATAGAGGTGTAGGCAAAGGTGTGCACTTATGTAAATATATTAATTCAAAAAATAGAGGTATTAGCCTATGTACATAGATTTATATGACAATACATTTAAGAAGTTGATGGACTTTGGCCTCTGCTCAAGTCCTCCCTCTATGCAAGAACACTTAGTTACAGCAACCTGGCATTCTGTGATGCTCACCTTCACGACACTATTGCTGAAGACAAAATGAGTATATAAGCAAATGTGGTGAAGAAAGCTGATGGTGCCTGGTTATCAGAAGGTATGGTGTCTGTGGTTTTAAATGCTTGAAGTTAAACCAGTGGTCATCTACCAGAGAAGCAACAAGTGGGTGAAACACACTAGCCTGTGTGATCATGAGGTGTGGATGGAATCAGGTAATGGGTACCAGAATATCCAAAGCAAAACAAAAAAACAGATTGGTGAGAACAAGGGGGAGCAGAGCAGAGACCCAAAACCCATCTGTAGACAATAGGACATCCCTCACAGAAGGATCACAAGGAATGGAGGAGTCAACCAGGGTGTAATATAGCACTGATGAAATACAAAATATTCCTCTGGTTCTTTGCTTCCTCACACCTCAGTATCGCGACCCCAGTCCTGTCTTGGCTAGACTGGAGCATATACAGTGGTACACATCAGAACTCTCACACAGAGAATACAGGTCAGATAAACCCCTCAGGAACAGACATGGGAGTATCCATATCAGGAAGGGGAAAATGGGGGAGAATGGGAGGAATGGGGAATTCATTGAAATGATCAATGCATAATCCCCAACTCCCCACGGGATGAACAATAGAAATGTGGGTGAAGGGAGACAGCCGATGATATAGGATATGGAAAGAATACTAATTTATAATTTTTCAAGGGGTCATGATGAATGGGGAGGGGGTGAAATGCTGATACCAAGGGCTCAAATAGAAAGTAATTACTTAGAAAATGATCATGGCAACATTTGTACAAATATGCTTGATACAATTAATCTATGAAATGTTATAGAGCTGTAAGAGTCACAATTAAAATAATTTTCCAAATTTAATATGTAGACTAGACATGTGCTACTTAGACAAAATAGCTACATATTTTTCATTATTGAAAACCTTGTGATATTTTGTGCTGAGATAATCTCCCCAAATGAGCTAGCTTTATTGGCTTCATCGGTGCAGTCTTTTAATTTCATTTTAGAACTTTTATTCAAAATGAAATCCCACAGGAAAGGGTTGGCTGTGTGGGTCTCATTTTACCACTCTCAGTGGTAGTTACTTCAATAACTATAACCACATTTATATCTCTTTCATAATTTGTTCTGTCATCATCATTCATCTCTCTCTCCATCCTCAAACCCTCTGTCTGAAACAGTCTTTATTGCTTCATTATGTGAACGGGTTTACTGCTGTACCATTCTACAAGAGCGAGGATCTTTCCTAATGACTGCCTAAAGTATCCTCTCTCCATAGACCAACATTTAAAAAAAAGAGTATATTTTGTCATCACTACATCATAATCATTCCTGATACAAAGAACTTATCATTTAAAAATTTTTTGAGAATCTAAAAAAACACAAAATTTATAGTAAATATTAAATTACATAAATATAAAATGAATAGATATATGAATGTCTAAATTAATCAATAGCTTTGGTTTGTTCCCTTATTTATTTGTCATTTTGTTAATATATTTCCTATCACGATTGTACTTCTTCTTGGCAGATTTGGTCATTCTTTTGGTAATCCACGTTATAGTCAATATTCTCCACCAACATGATAATTCAAAGCCTCCATGCTTATTCAGTGTTTTTTTCATTGTTGAGCCATCCCGTGCATAGAAGGCCTTTAAAAACAGCATTGCTTTCATCAGGTACATTCTGATCCTCCAAGTGACAACCTTGATCTTCAAAAAGATCTTGTGCAGGATATTTGCCTAATGCAATAGACCATTTAATTTACTGACTGCAACTTTTATGGATGTTGATTATGAGTACAGGTAAAATTAAACCCTTTACCACTCAATATATTGGCTACTTAATATGGGATGGCTGAATGGCCCAGTTGTGAGGATTTGGGGAATTGTAATCTCTAATTAAGGTCACGTTTTTTTAAATCTTCATTTGTGTTTCAAGTCCTCCTCACTTTCAGCACGCAATGGTGTGTCTTCCCAAAACAGAGATGGTTAATGAATCTTCCTCCAATCTATGCTCTCAGGTTGTTTGTTTAGCATAACAATTGAGTAAATATGGTGCAACAAAAACCAAACTGTTATGAAGTGAAATCTCTTGGCATGGCTGTTCCATCTCTTAACTCCCATTTAGAGATTGGGTGCACTCATGCAAATAACCTGTAGAGGACTCTATTTCAGGGATCAGTCAGTGTGGGCATGCCACATGGTACATATGTGAGCCATCCAGAAGCAGGAACAGAGAAATCCTGAAACCATCAAGGAAGAAGAACCACTAGTGGAAAGCTTATGAGAACCCTTCCCGAAGCAGCAGAGGCCACAAGGCTGAGATCATACAATGGAGGATCAAGGAGGTGTGCTGAGAGCCTGAGGCCGAGGAGCTGGCTTCCTGGCTTCTTGTTGTTAGGTGCCATCAGGTTGGGTCCTACCAACAGCAACCTTACATTCACCAGAACAAAAAACTGCCTGGTCTCTGCCCTCCTCACAATTATCTTTATGTTTGAGCTTATTTTTACAGCGATTATGTCAATTCATCTTATCGAGGGACTTCCTCTTTAGCACTTACCTTCTACTTTACCAAGCATGATGTCCTTTTCTAAGGACTGGCCTCTCCTGCCTTGTTTATTTCCCCAGTGTCTTCATTGCAGCTTAATATTCTTCTATCGATGCCATTGAAATTTAGAGACTATGTCAAGAATAAACTCTCATGCATTTAACACCGACAGATTAATAGACGAATTTGTAGGATGGTATAAAGGACATCATATATAATGAAACTGAAATTTGTTATTGAACTAGAGTAATTTAACAGTGAAAATAATGAAGTAAAAGGGCATCTCAAGGAGAGGAAATAAAATAATGAAATGTGCAAATACTTGGAGTTAGTCATAGTCAGCATTTCTCAAGCTGAAAAAATGTTGAAGGATGCAAGTACTCTTAAAGAAGATAGAAAGAATACATCAAGTCATTGTACCAAAAGTAATTCGTTGACATTCAACCATTTTAGAAGATAGCATATAATCAAGAATGAATATCACTCAACAACAAAAAGGAATAAACTATGAGCAATATTTTAAAAGATCTTCAAATAATTATACTAAATGGAAAAAGAGAACAAGGAATGCATGGCACTCTCTATCACTTCAGTGAAGCTCAAACTAATGTATAGAAATAGACCACACATGGAAGAAGCACATCAGCTTGTATGATCATGACATGCCAAAGGGATCAGTTATGAGACATCAAAGAACAAAAAAATCATATCGCTGTGTGCTTACCTCCGTGATATGATCGCTGAAGACAAATGGGTGCATAAGCAAATGTGGTGAAGATAGCTGATGATGCCCAGCTATCAAAATATATAGTGTCTGGTGTCTTAAACTTCAAAATAAACAAGCAGCCATCTAGCTCAGAAGCAACAAAGCCCACCTGGAAGAAGCACATCAGCCTATGTGATCATGAGGTGTCGAAGGGATCAGGTATCAGACATCATCAGAACAAAAAATCATATCATTGTGAATGAGGGGGAGTGTGGAGTGGAGACCCAAAAGCCCATCTGTAGGCAATTGGACATCCCTATATGGAAGGGTCACGGGGAGGAGACGAGCCAGTCAGTGTGCAGTGTAGCAATGATAAAACATACAACTTTCCTCTAGTTCCTAAATGCTCCCTCTGCCCCACTATCATGATCCCAATTCAACCTTACAAATTTGCCTAGACCAGAGGATGTACACTGGTACAGATAGGAACTGGAAACACAGGGAATCCAAGGAAGATTATCACTTCAGAACCAGTGGTGAGAGTGATGATACCGGGAGGGTGTGTGGAGGAAGAGTGGGGTGGATAGGGATCTATATATAACCTCCTCCCAGGGGGATGGAAAACAAAAAATGGGTGAAGGGAGATGTCAGACAGGGCAAGATATGACAAAATCATAATTTATAAATTATCTAGGGTTCATGAGGGAGTGGGGAGCAGGGAGGGAGGGGGAAAATGAATAGCTCATGCCAGGGGCTTAAATGGACAGCAAATGTTTTGAGAATGATGAGGGCAATGAATGTACAAATGTGCTTGTATATATGGATTGTGATAAGAGTTATATGAGCTCCTAATAAAATGATTTAAAAAATAAAAATAGACCAGTTGGTTTCTGAGAAAGAGGGGAGTATAGGTTACCAAAGGGCACAGACATGTTTAGTTGTGAAGAGCATGTTCATTATATTGATGGAAGTATTGATTTCATGAACGTAGAGACAAGGAAAAACAACAATTTGCACACTGTTGGTGAAAATTCTTGTATATTAAATATACTCCAGTAAAAATATGGAAATTCTATTTTTAAATAATCCAAATGCTTAAAGTATATTGAGAATTTACATAGATTATGTCATACATCTTAGATTTATGCTATGATCATATATTTTTTACATCTTAAATGATATTTAGAGATCATGTGTCATTCATTACCAAAGGTCACAGGGTTGGCATTAACAATCACTTAAGGTTGATTATCTAAGATTTCTATGATTTTAAAAAAATTATTATGGTCATTTTCATTTTACCAAAATTTGCCTAAGTAAAATATTCCTTATTGCTGTTTTTCTTTTTGGTTCCTTTCAAATCAATTCTGAAAGACTTACTGGTAATTTCTCAAAAACACAAATCTCACGTTGGTACTTTCTTTCAAACTCATTACAGTCCTGTTTAAGAAATCCTTATACGTGCATGTACACACCCCATTCTTTGTCTTCTTTATTGTATTCTCTGATTATGTGGCCATGAAAAAAATATATATATATACACACACATCAGACAACTTATTCTCTTGTAATAGTAAATTATTGACAAATGTTTGCACATCTTTACCCTATGACCAAAACTTGTTCTTCCTATTTATTTCATAAATGACTAATTTTTTTTATACTTTCCCAGTTTAAGTTCATGTCTGAATCTCTAGATAACCTGTTTGTTATAATTACTACAAACATTCTGTTTCCTTACCCATTTCTTCCCATAGATTACGAGTCTCTTAAGAGTAGGAATGAGGATCCCCCCACTCCCCCCAAGTTTCTGTTGTTCTTGTGTGCTTCTGCGTCTTAGGAGCCCTACAGAAGACAGTAGAACTTCCGCCCAGGCTTGCCTAGACAATGTAAGAACACATCTCCCGATCCTTTTTCTGCAGAGGCCTCGATGAATTCCCCAATGCTAACTTTCTTAACTTCAGTGGATTCACTTATTAAGTGTGTTTCTATTTGTTAACAATTAAATATGAACCAAACATCCCCTTACTTCTACTGACATCTTTTTAACCTAGTCCCAAAACAAAAAAGAAGAGAATAAATTCTTTAAAAGAAATTTAATTTAATAAAAAATTTACTCCTAGAGATAGAAGTAATTTGTCCTCGGGGCCTGAAGGGAAAGAAGTCAAGTGGGATTCCCATTGTATGTCTGATGCTTCAAAGGAGTGCTATAATTATGTAGCCTGAACTGGAGTGAGAACGATTTGCTGGACCTTCTATAAAGAGAATAATCAGTAATGTAGAGGTTACACATTGGGTGCCGCCCGAATGGTCAGCAATTCGGAACCACCAGCAGCTCTACGGGAGAAAGACTTGAATCTCTATTCTCATGAACAGAGTCCGTCTCAGAAGGAGACTATGAGTCAGCAAGGAGTTTCTTTTTTTAGTGATTTATGGAAACACTACTTTTCACAAACGTTTTGCGTCCAATGGTTGCTGAATTATTCCAGTATTCACTTTGATTTTTGAATTTTCCTTTTGATTTTTTTTCCTGTTCACATACCTCCTAGAAGCTCCAGGGGTCTTCCCCCAAGGCCAAAATGTTTAAGAATGATTAAGGGAAATCAATTTATACTTTTGTTTACCTCATTTTTTCTTTATAAAATTAAATTTCAAGGTTTCTTTTGATCAGTCATCATTATATGTTATGGCTTAATCTTTTTCTCATGTGAACATTTTCTTTTATAGACAGTATATCGTCACTTGAATGGGGTTTACTTTTTCAAATCAACATTCTGCAAAAGTAATATGCTTTTAATCAGATGTAATATTAAAGACAGGATTACCATTATTTTATTTTTTAAATCCTTCAAGTGATACAAAAATGTTTCATGTGGGTAAAAATCCCAGTGTAAATAAAATGGATTCCAGAAATGGTGAACTGGTTTCAAATATTTGAAAGTTAATACTCAGGTCAATCTTACGGACATGTACAGTGGAGGCAACTCTATACACACATTCATATACTTACATAAAAAACAAAAGGTATTGATATTTGTTGAGGATATTGGTATGGATGATAAAGTAAAATATTTTAAAGAATAAACAACAACATATTTCCATAGGATTCTAATTGTATGAATGATATTGATATGTGTATTAATAATTATTAATAATATTTATATTGAAATATTTGCTACCAATGAGGGAGCTAGTTGTTTTGAAAGAATTAATCTCAAGATCTGTTAATTACTTACAGCTTTGTTTCTCAGTCTCTGAATTAATATATGGATAAATAATATATTGGAATGGAAAATAAATATTTAAAGAAGGAATTAAATGACAATATACAGTTATGTTTTAGTAAAGATTTTTGCTGTATCAACCTACCTCGATAAATTTTAATTGTCTAACATGGAATAAAATCTATGGCTTTAAAAATTTTACTATTCTGTGGCAACAAATGTACAAATGTGCTTGACACAACGGGTATATACATGGATTGTGTTAAGAGTTGTACGAACCCCCAATAAAATGACTCAAAAATTGTATTACTCTAATAATTATGCTATGTGACTTTCTGTAGTACAATTAGAATCTGATATTTGTTTTCTTCTACTCTCCTATAATATGAAATACATTTCAGTTGCTGATAACTATATTATTATACCGTGTGATAAACCAAATATTTTGCAGTAGGGTCAATTCCCACTCCCAGAAACCATGTGTTGCAGAGAAGAATCGCTCCATGGGATTTCCAAGACAAATCTTTATGGAAGCAAAGAGCCCCATCTCTCTCCCCAGGAGGGACTAATGAGTTTGAATTGTTGATCTTGTATTTAGCAGCCCAACATATAAATCACTGTATCACCAAATTCTCATATAACTTGTTACTGTTGAATAAGCATCTGATTGTCAAGGCAAATGTTTAAGTTTATCACACATTCCAAGTTTATCTTTTCAAAACCTTATTAGGATATATCTCGTACGAAGCTCTGACTCAGGAATTTGGGGCTCAAACTCATTTCTCCAGTAGTATTTTTGCATCCATTTATTCCAGGAAATAATGATCTAGTCACAAAATAAAGTCCTTGCCCTGTGGGAGTTTATGTTCTAGTATAGGGTAACTGCAAAGTCTGGATAGTCACATCTGTTTAAGATCATTCTCTACCCACTGCCATCTATCTAGTTGATGCCAACTCCTAGTGACCCAATATAGGGTTTACACGGGTTTGTAAATCTTTACAAGGCAAGCACATTTACCTTTCCCCCCCAAAAATCAGAACCCTTCAGGTAAGCACGTCAATGGTGACCCAACACCACAACCAAGGCTTGAATATTCCCTAGTCTATTACTGCTCCGTGGGTGTCCTATTGCTTAGCTAAGTGAGTCAAGTGCTTGAACATCAGTTCTCACCTGTTAATTGTCAATAATAATAATATCTAAGTCACAGTTACTGAGATAATGTGTTAATATGTGTAAAATAATCACAAAACATGTAGAAAACTATGAAGACAAAACCCAATGATATTGTTATATAATGTAAAAATAAACTTTGTGCATAATAAAATCTTCCTTAATTTTCCTGTGGCTCATTTTGCCTAATGGTTTTACATTAAATAGTTCAGCATTAGAAGAAAAATGATTTTCTACTTTTTAACATTATGCAATATTTAATTATAATTAATATCAATAATTACTGAATAACATTTTCAGTGGTGAAAATAAAATTCTTAAAATGACTTATTTTTCATTTATTCCAGCAATTAATATTCCATTTCACTCTCTAGAGCTCACTGTTTCTGAATGTACTAGGAAATTAAGTATTATTAGTTTGGGTTTTGGTTTTTTTTCCAGAAGCGTGCCTGGCATGCTCTGGGCAGTGTTAGGTATGACAATTTTTAAAGGTCTTCCCTTTGCTTGTCTACTAAACACATGATCTTTTCCACGATATGACCCGAAGCCCCATACACTGAGCTCCCTCAGCAAGGTCATCTCGTAGCCATCTTAATCAAATGCATTCTATAAAAAGTTTAGCTGTGCATTTTGGTTTTAAAATCGATTAATAATTTGAGAAACTTTAATATTAAAAATAAATTGTTTTTTCTAATATGAATAAAAGTTGAAGGTCTATGTACATATGCTCTCTGTGTTAACAGAGAGCATTTTTCTAATGAAAATTAATATTCCACTATTATCACACTTAAAATCTGAGTATTTATATCCAAATGACACTATATAGTGACTTAGATTTAATTTTAAATAACTTACATGCAGCTTGGAGTATTAGGAATGTATTAATTTAAAATGATTTCCAAAGACATCGTGCTAAGACATAAAAGTTTTTTTTAAGTTAGTGTAAGACAATCATTGTAAAATAATTGTTTTTGTAATGGAATATAACAGATAGTTAATATTGAAGGATGATTAACTTATGAAGATGACATAATATAACAAAATCAAAAATACACTGATTTTTATGTGCTTCGGATTCTCCATCTGCCACCATTTTCCCTCTAATTGTAGCTCCTTTCTATGTTCACTAACTTGTTGACCATTGAGCTTCAAACTCTGCGATGTGACTCCCTGTTCTTGTGATTTCAGTTAGAATTGATTTCTATTAGAATGGGAGACACTGGTAGTAAAACTGATGAGCAGGAGACACCAGGGGTCAATTATTTTTCACATTCCCTACCCACTCCCTGTCTTGTTACCACATTTCTTTTGAAATGCTGAGTTTCTCTGGGGAGGAGGTGGTTCCCATTTCCAAAGCACAATTTCTTCCTTTGCTTTTCCAAACCTGGGAGTGGCAATGGCTTCCTACCTAAAATTTAAGGAATATTTTAAATAGGTCTCTGAGAAATCTACTTCTTGCTGCGCCTTTTATATCTAAGCACAGCAAAGTGTTATTTGCAAGGTTTATGCTGTAAATGAGCATAGAAAGATAGAGCCATATGAAAACTCACTTTCATCAACTGGATTTCCGTTCTTAGTGGCCATACAGGACTGCTGGTAGGGTTTCCCGGGTCACTAATCTTTACGAAGCAGACTGACTCATCTTTCTCCCATGTAGTGGATGGTGGATTGAGATGACAGCCCTCTGATTGAGCAGCTCAACACAGATGTCTCACTGACACCAAGGCTCGTAGAGCCAAGCTACCTGGGTTCAAATCCCATCTCTACTTTTGACAAATTGCTTTTTTTCCCTGTGCCTCGATTTCCTTACTTACAAAATGAAGATGTTAACTTTGCACCTGTCTTCCTTGGTTGCTTTGCAAAGGTTGAGAATATTATCTTATGCAAATCTCTTTAAGCCATTCCTTATGCAAAATACTATTACTGATAATCACATAATTTTATTTGCATTATAGTTCTTGTTAAATAAGAAATGAAGACAATTAACATGCTCTAGATAAGGCTCAAAATGTTTCAGAAAAGGATAAGTAACAATGTTAAATGTAGAGCAAATAATTGCTTTCTCTTTAAGGAAGTTTAAGTACCCATTTTAAATAAGGTCACATTTTGTTAAATAGCACTCTTTCTACTGCTCCTTAATTCTATTTAAGAACCTATTTTTTTCTGATAATATTCTATTCTCCTAGAGTGATACTGTAGTTGTTCCTGAATCCCTTACCAAGGTCACTCAAAACACATAATTTCTCAGATATGCCAGTTTTAGGTGGTATAAATGAGTAACATTGGTATTTAATCAGCCATATACTCTGGTTTAATTCCCCATAGGTGCATCATTTTATTTTATTCCCAAGATATTAAGCCCCTTTGCACTAAAATTTCTAGGCATAGATCAGAAAATTTTTCTAGAAACCTTTTCCCTGCACATTTGCCCACACTTCACGCTGCAGATGCCTTGGATGACTAGGTTTAGTCCCAGTCATGCAGGGGCACTATCAACATACCTTAAGGTTGGCATGATGGCCAGGGTAGTTTTATTACAAGTGTAGACTTTTCTATGAGCCCAAGTGCAATGTCAATGTCCAGAAACAATCGAGCTTACTGAATGTAAAAGGAATATGATTTCAGACAAGTGTATACATTTATCTTAGAAGGAAATTATAGCAGCAAATACATACTCTCTTAAAACATAATTATACAGAAAAATGTAATTCTGTTGGCTTTAAATGTTGATACAACTTTCTTGTGGTATTGATGTTTCTATGAAAGTCTGATGCAAATGTCCACAATTGCAATATACTGATTGGGTAGGAGAAGTGAATTGGATTATCAGGTGTTCATCGTGTCATCTTGGAACAGTCACATAACCACCTGGAGGCTTCCTTAGGAAAGAAAGTTAAGGGTACCTCTTGTACTTACCAGCAACTTATTTTATCAAGGCCCACTCATGCTAGCCATTCATTAGTCAGAGTGATGAGAACGCACAGTGAACTGAAAAGTACTTACTTGTCACAAAACTCATTGCATATAAGGGATTCCAACTCACAGCAACCCTGTCGTGCAGAAGAGAACTGCTCCAGGCCGCCATCATGATAGAAGTGGGCTGTCATATGGTGGCTCTATGGAGCAGTTGCTGGCGGTTTGGAATACTGATCTTTCCAAGAACTGAGCACTTAACCTCTGTTCCAGCAGACCCCTTATTTACTTACTGGAACACTATACATCTTCTCTCTTTAAAAAATTGCAATAAAGTAAACTGTGGTTGTGTTAAACTTATATCAGTATTTCAAAACTCTGCTGATGTGCTATATGGCAAGTGAAATATGAGTCTCTAAGGTCAGTATAGAATATATATATATATATACATACACACACTCTAAGGTCAGTAAAGTATATACAGTATATACTTTTTATATACTGTACATACTTTATATATATACTTTATTTATAAATATATATACACACCATTGTAACATTGGCCAAATACTTCTGCAAAGAGAAATGCAGGGGTCTAAATAACTTTGTTCTGAGAAATTGATTTAGCCTTTTCATTTTATCAATAGTTTAGCATTCATGGTGAGATTGTAAATATGTTGATCCCCTGTGGAAAGTAATATGGTGCTACCTCAGACAACTGGGAATAGAAAGTTTTATACAACCACAAAATTCCTCCACAGGGTATACAGCATAAGGAAATAAGAGTCATAGCATAAACTGACATATTCATGCCCAAATTCACTGCATTACTTTCTTAATGCCAAAAAGATGGTGACAACCTAAATGTCTATAAAATTAAAAAGGGATAAAGACACATTGGTGCCCACACACCATGGCATTCCTGTGCCTCTATAAAAGGCAATGACACACCTGGGGGCCTGGAGCAACCCGCAGGAGATAGTGTTGAGTGAAATTAGTCAATCACAAATACTGTCTGGGACCTCTGTTACAGAAAACAAAAATAACATAAAAAGGAGCTAGATAAAGACTTTAATACTCCCCTCCAAAAAATGATTTTGGAGGTTACCAAGGGAAGCAAGGCAAAGGAGGGAAGTTGAAATAATAGAAAAAGAGTTGGCAGTTACTAACTTGAGTGAAGGAAAGAGAGTAATGAACAAGAGGGAGAAACAGGAGAGTGCAGTAAAATACTGAGGGGTTAATAAATATTTTAAATTGCTGAATACGAAACTGATTATCTAGAATTTATTACATCACCGAATTCACAACAAAAATTATTTAAATACATACATAGTTTAGAATTCAGTTTAATTGAGTCTAATGAGATGAGCTGATTCTCAATTACACCATGATTTTCTCTACCCAGATAATAATCTTTGCCAATAAAATGCTCAAAAAAAGTGAAACTTTTTTTCATGTATAATAACCAACTATTAATCAGTCAGTGTAAGAAAAAAAGGTGAGAGAAGAAGCTATGCTAGGGAAATTAGTTGACATATTGTCTGCTTATACCTATTCTTCAAAAACTGATGATTGTGTGCATGTTTGTATATTAATGGAAATTTAAGGGCCCTTTGGGCAATTGAAAGGAAGAAATGTAGTTCTAAGCCATAATGAATTATAGTAAAATATAATGATTTTCTTAGCTAGATCACCAGTACATTAACAATAGAGATACTTATAAAGCAAAACTAATCTCCTTCTTTAAAGAGTTGACATAATAAATGTTTCCCTCGCTTACTCTTGTACATATCATATGGTGATAAAGGCATTCAACTTCCCTAGTAGTATTCCTTAAAACTCTTGACCTAGCCACAACTGCAAGTTTGGGAAAGTGATAAATAGATGGTTGGGAATACTTCTATCTTCATAGATTAATTGCTTTTTAATGTACACTTTCAACCTCGTTTCAGCACACTTTTTAAAAGGGGTATCAATCTGCCAACAGCTTTGAATAAATGCCAGTTTCAGTTATTGACTGAGAAAAGTCATCTTGTTTTTATATTACAGCGCTTGAAAAAGAGCCAATTCATATGGGGTATATTGTAGTTAGAAATAAAAAAAAATTTTGTGAGCAAAAGACATACTTAAAAATTAGTGTCAACGCTTCTCAAAAGAGAGAAAAGTAAAATTAATTATCCTTGTTTACTTTTAGCTTCAGTATTGGAAGTTGCAATACAATTTTCATTGCTGTAGAGAAAATAGAAGGTATTATAAAACAAACTTACTAACATAGAGTAGACAATTTGGATATTCAAAGAAAATCCTTCCCAAGTATAAGGTGCATTCACTGGTGTGAAGAAATGGTGGCACACGTCCCCTTTCCTTTTTATGATGTTTTAATTAGTAATGAAATATATTTTATTGGGCCAGGTGTTTCAAAACAAGAGGCACATATTGAATCTGTATTTTATGAAGTTTTCTTTAAGAATTTCCAGTAGTGAGAAGATTTAATTTCTTACTTTATTTTCCTTGCACCTTCTTTTCTCTTCATTGAATTGTTTTTAATGAAAAATCCCAAGACATATCCAGGATAAAAATCTAGTCAGATAATTCAGTCAATATAAGTAGAAATCCAATATGTTTTAAGACTATGGTCCAATAATACACATATTGTTTTTAACTCTCCACCAGGAAAGTTACTTGTGCAGTAGATGGGATTAAAGATGCCAGGAAACAATATTCTAGTTGCTTAGAAATTATTTTAGGAAACATATAATATATATGTATATAGTTTATCCTTGCATTAGAATATATGAAATGTTTAAATAAGAATTTTAATTTTTCAACAGAATGGTTCATCCACTGTTAATGCATTGTCTTAAGTCACGCTACTGATATTTATTACTTTCCTCCCTATTTCAATAGCAGTTATACCTTTCCAGGCTCTAGAGGCTTAAAGGATTTACTCATTTCTTCATTTACCGATGTTATCTTTACTTCTGTTTTATTTTTGCTTTCCTGTAATTTACAGTTTTAAGAATGCTTGTGCTTTGACCTCACAAGCCATGGGAAGAAAACTTGCTCTGTCTTACCTCAAATTCAAAAGCTCAAATTCACTACCGTCCAGGCAATTCCAACTCATAGAAATCTTATTAGGCAGGATGGCACTGCCTTTGTGAGTATCAAGAGACAATAACTTTTTCTGGGAGAAGATGGAAGACTTGCTTCTTACGTGCTACTTCTCAGGCAGTCTCCAAGGGGTATCCATTTTTGTTGTTGCTGAGTGCTAAGGAGTTGATTGACATCAACAGCAACACTGTGTGATATGCTAGAACCACCCCATAGAGTTTTCTAGGCTATCATTTTGACAGGAGTTGATTGCATGTCTTTTTTCCTACAGAGCCCCTGTGTGGGTTCACCCCACAGACGATTTTGGCTAGCTACCATGTGTTCCATGTGTTGTTTAACCACTGGACCATCAGCAGTCCTTATCATGTGCTTTGGCAATAATACCTTTGTTTAAAATCATTTCTACAAAATAGGTAAAAATTCTACCCTCTTTGGAAACACTATAGATAAGAGTAATCAACCTCTGACCCAAATCTTATAGGAGACACAGATAAATAACAATTAAGAATAGCATTTAGCTGGATCAAAGCTGTTGCTATAAATGGTCTTAAGGTAATGGGTGGGATGATATGATACATAGTAGGAGAGACCAAATTCAAATACTATATTCAGGACAGGTGTGTTGTTCTCTATTTGCTGTGGAGGAAGTAAACTCACATTGCCAATACATAAGAAGTCACTGTCCCTACTTTCATAAGCTATATGCCATGTAAATATCCTTGAAATAATAATTAGAACAAATGACATTCACATCTCCTATTCAAGATCAGTAGAAATGGGAGAGAGCAATAGATTACTATGTACAAGCTTTTCAAAAGAAATTTAAAGGGGGAAAAACAGAATTTTTACATTATAAATAAATCTTCCATGTATATGTATGTATATAAATATGTTCTAAAACTTACATCTGGTTGTTTAAAAAGTGTAATTTGGGAAGAAATTGGATGATAGTCTTTTTCTTTAGAAATGTTGTTAGATGCCATTCTGTCAACTCTGAATCATTGCAACCTAACTAACAACTGCCTTACTGTCTGGTCAGTCCCGCACCAGCCTCACGATTAGCATCATACTTGAGGCTATCATGGCAACTAGTGTGCCAACCCATCTCAAAGAGGGTTTCCAATACCCTGATTCTTTCTCTACTTCACCAACTATGGTGTCCTTCACTAGCCTCCTGATTGTGTGCCCAAAGTAAGTGAGTAGACTAACAATATTCTGATATGATTAATATGATTTTCACTGGTCAATTTTTATAAAATCATCAGATCTCTCCTCCTAATTACATAAAACTAGAAAAGAGAAAGGAAGAAGGAAGGAAAGAATAAAAAAGAAGCTCACTGCCATCGAGTCAAACGGCAACCTTATAGGACAAAGCAGAACGTTCCCGGTTGATTTCCAAGAGTGTAAATCTTTACAGGAGTAGAGCGTCTCAACACTCTCACAGGAAGCAGCTGGAACGCCAGCCAGCATGTGACCTCTCCACTGCCAAGGCTCTGTCTGTGCAGGCCTCTCCCATTTTCCCACAGGAGAGAAACTCTCCGCTGAGAATTTGCCCAAAGTAAAATGACCAACAACAATAAAGTCTTTGCAGTATTCTACAGAAAACAAACTATTCAACAAGCTCTAAGTCCCTCATCTGGCTAATAACAATAGATACAGATGTCTTGTCGTCAATCTTCTCCTAGGTCTCGGTGGTTCTCAGAAGAGGGGCCTTGAGTGTAAATGACATACTCTTTCCTTGTTTTTCTTTCTTAGTGGTTACCCTGGACCTTCCCATGCTAAATGCCTTACAATGAGCTAGTTGATCATATCAGATCACATCACCTGAGATGACTACATCATTACATAACTGCCAAAAAATATCCTACTACTGTCAAACCACTTGGAGTCAGGGTCCAAGGAAGTTGACACATATTAGACCACAATTAATCCATGACAAGCTTATAAAAATAATTTCTACATTATCTATGCATATTTGTATAGATTACTCAAAAACAATATTGTAGATTCAAATATGTAGTACAAATCAGCCATTCTGGAATGGTTCTGAGGGAAGGCATTAATTTTAAAGAAACATTAGAAGAACAAGCCATCTCTAAAGAAAGAACAATTATAGCTGATTCTAAACAAATACAAAGAACACGATTAGAGAGAAGTGATGAAGAAATGATAACCTAAAAAATGATAGCATCAGTCCTAAAAGAAAAATTACATAAGACATGTCAAAACTAAAGATTTGCAGTCATCATATGAACGATAAATATAAGCAGCCCATTGTATGTTAGAAAGTAAACATGTTTGCTCAATAACATAACTAGTAAGCAAGTTACTGTGTTCATGAATAAGCAATAGAAGGAAGTCCATGACAAATATTGAGGGCATTGAACAAAAAACTGTGGAGTTTATTTTTGCAGAGTGGTGCAGCATAATGAACACAAAGTGTGGGACATTTAATGTGTAAGCAATATATGCACTGACACTGGGAGGGAAGAGACTATATTCAGAAAGTAATATTAAAATCCATGGTGCTATAAGCCCGTTCCCTAAGGGTAGAATAAAGGTAATAAGAGGGAAGTGGAGAGTGAAAAAGTAATAAGAACTTGAGGATTTCACATGTAAGCAAGGGCAGAGTCAAGCGCGGGTCTGTGTTTTAAAGGGGTGGCAATTGTGAATGATGACATTGAATTCAAGTATGGCAGTCAGGTTTGGAGGAAAGGAGATGTTCGTGTTGGAAAGAAATATTTAAGATGACAATTGGATATATAAAGTAGAAGGCCTGGAAGACAGTTAGTGACACAGAACTGGATATTGAAGACGAATGCTTGGCGTTGAGGAGAAAAGCGATTTTGGAAGCATTCATGTAGATATGGTCATTACAATGATAAGGCTCGATTATATCATCAAGGAAGAGATTGAGGGTTGAAAACAAAACAAGGCAAGCAAACAAACACAAAGGGGCACCATTAGAACGAAGACGGGTGGCCTCTACTTCCCGATTGAGCTTTGGTAGAAATAGACCTGCTTTGACTGTTAGACATTTTGGCTTTTTCAACCCACCATTTGGCTTGACTTTGACCTCCTGTTGCAGCATTAGCAGGGGTGAGGTTCATGTTCCCCACAGCTGTAAACACTTTGTATCTGCAACTTTGCAGCACCCAAAACCACGTGACCCAGTTCCCAAAACTTAAAGGATTCTGTGATACAAAGCAGTGGATTTCAGAACCAGTACATGTGAGGGACTATAGGACTAGGGGTGGTGTAACATCGGGGGAAATGGAGCAGTATAAAATCTTGGAAAATTTTGACTATTGGGATAGCTTCAATCTCCACCTATTTGGGACAAATCTGGTATAAATCCTTCTGAAATAAATTATTACCACAGAAAAATCAAAATAGGTTTTTAACTCAATATGGCTATAATGCTGAGGAAAAGGTGCCTTCTCAATGTGGAGTTGACCATAACAATGCAGATAGAAGAGACTTGGAAACCTTCATTTGTTGATGGGGCACAAATCAAATTGAGAAGACACAGCTTCAAATATCTATTAATAATTGGAACTGGTAATGTATGAAGTTTGAATCTAAGAAAATTGGAAGTCATTAAAAGTCAAATGGAACACATAAATGTTGATATCATGTACACTAGTGAGTTGAAATGGATTGGTATTGGTCATTTTTAATCAAGCAATCATATGCATTACTGTGCCCATAAATGACAGATTCCAGAAGAATGGTGTCTCACTAATTGTCAAAAGGGACAATTTAAGATCTGTCAGTGCTGTCAGCAATAGGATTTTATCTATCAGCACACAAAGAAATTCAGTCATATAATTTTAAAGGAACTTACTATTTGTCTAGATTCACTAATAAGACATATATTTATGTTACCTTTGTACCTTTGTCTAAAGCATAGTAGTGTACTCAGGAGTTGAGGATGATTGGTTCACATCTGTATCTATAACAGAACCTGAATGATTTCTTTCATTCAGATTATTTTGAATTAAAAAAGTAATTGAAATTTACAGAGTCCAGGTTATAACATGTAATATTCTTTAAAGTCTGGCTTGAACTTTTACAAATAACAAGGTTGATAAAAGTTTCACGTAATGAATGCTAGCTTTTGCATTGAACCTTTAATAAGAGATGTTTATTTTAATTATCTTACTAATATAAAATTATAGAACACATTAATATATGATAGACACAATATATTAAAATACAAAATGCGACTTAAAAACTTCCCCCAAATTTCTTCAAGATATCAGATATAGTTATTATATAATTGTTAGATCTTCATTGATAAGGCCAGCCATAACATATAAAGCTATTTTTATTATTAATAATTTTGAAAATTGACATTTCTTTTTTCTTTTTTAAAATTGAAGTTAAAAACATATAACGTAGAATTAACCTTTTTAAAGTATATAACTCAGTGACATTAAGAACATACAAATTGTTGCAAAACCATCAACCTTGATTTCATTCTAAAATATTTCCATTACTCTAAAGAGGACCCCTAAATCCATTAAACAATCTTGCCTAAGTCCCCCCTTAACTTAACCCTCTGTTTCTGTTTATCTACTTTCACTTAAATGGAATTATACAGTATGTGATTTCTCCTGCCTGGCTTATTTTGTTCAGCATAATATTTCCAAGCTTTATTCACTGTGCACTATGTACGAGTACTTTATTCATTTATATGTCTGAAATAATTACATAGATATAACACCTGTTTTATCCAATACTTCATAGGACATTGGGGTTGTTTCTCCCTGCAAGTTCCTGTGATTAGGGTTGTTATGAGCCATTGTGCACAAACATTTGTTTGAATATGAGGCTGCTAGTTCGGCTTTGAACAACAAGGTCAGTGGTGGGCGTCTCTCAGCAGCTCGCAGTCAGCTCCAGGAAAGATGGACAGGCTCGCAAGCTTAGGGAGTTCTTGGACAGCACTGAGCTTGGGTTTAAGTTTTATTCCTCTGCCTTGGGAGTGGCATTGTTGAGTCATATGGCAATTTTAGGATTAGATTTTGAGGACCCACCAAATGGTTTTCCATTATAACTGGTCTATTTTATGTCTCCACCAGCAATGTATAAGGGTTCCAATTTCTCCACATTATTGTCAACATTCATTTTTCTTTCTTTTTTTTAAAAATCATAGCCCTCTCAATGAGTGTGAAGTGATGTCAAGTTGTGGTTTTTGAACTGTATTTCCATAATGACTAATGAGGGCCAGTGAAAGCATGGTAACCCCACAAAAACATGAATTGATGTAATAGCCGGAACAATGGACTCCAGTGTACCAACTCTCATCATGGTGCCTCTGATTGGGCATCTGTTTGTTTTTCAATACGTTAGGCTATCTTGAGGAGAAAGAACACCATGACATAATAAATGACTAAGGCCCTGGGTCATTTCCTCATGTGCTTCCTGTGTATTTCTATATTTTCTTTGGCAAAATGTCTATTTAAGGTTTGTTCTATTTTGAATTGTAGTTTTTATATTTCTGTTGAGTTATATGCTAGAGACTGAAACTTTTATAATCACATTTAGATACTATGACTTATTTATATCAAGAAATGAATTCTTTCAACTGGATTTTTTTTCAATATAGATCAGAAAGGTAGGCAGGCAACGTGGGGACATTTTATTTTGTATACATAATAAACATAATACACAAATATATATACAAATAAATATAAACTTGAATAATAAACACAATATTTTGGGTACCAATAAATATACATAATAAATATAGTACATAAATAAATATATATCATCTTGTGATTTCTCAAAAATATTATATTCAGTCTTTGTCTCCAAAGTTTCCAATCACATTTCATTTCCTTATTCTTGATTGTCATAGCTATTTGTCTTCATAAAAGTTTACAGGTTTTTTATTTTTATTTTTATTTATGGCATCAACACATTCTTGTTTGTTTTTAATGCATAACAACATGCTAGCCTCTTTAAACTCATCAAATTATTAAAATAGCTCATTGAATTATTGCAGAACTTCTGTAATGTCCACATCACAATATCATCTTCCAAATACGAGAGTTAAGATTTCTGTCTTTTCTTTTTTAATCATTGTATCGGGGGCTCATACAGCTCTTATCACAATCCATCCATCCATCCTTTGTGTCAAGCATATCTGTACATTTGTTGCCATTATCATTTTCAAAACATTTTCTTCCTACTTGAGCCCTTGGTATCAGCTCCTTATTTTTCCCTCCCTCCCTTATGAACAACTGATAATTTATAATTTTTTTTTCATGTCTTAGACTGACAAATGTCTCCGTTCACCCACTTTTCTGTTGTCTGTCCCCCTGGGAGGGGGTTATATGTAGACTGTTGTGATTCGTTCCTCCTTTTTCCTGACACCTTCCCCTTACTCTCCTGGTTTTAGTACTCTCATTATTGGTCCTGAGGGGCTTATCTGTCCTGGATTCCCTGTGTTTACAGCTCTTAACTGTACCTGTGTACGTGCTCTAGTATAGCCAGATTTGTCATGACACTGGGAGTGGGGGAATCATTAAGGAACTAGAGGAAAGTAATATGTTTCATCAGTGCTATACTGAACCATGTCTGGCTTGTCTGTTCCTTGTGACCCTTCTGTAAAAGGATATCCAATTGTCTAGAGATGGGCTCTGGGTCTCTACTTCACACACCCCGCCCCTCATTCACACTGCTATGATTTGTTGTTCTGAGTCTTTGATGCTTGATACCTGATCCCATCAACACCTCATGATCACAATCTGGTATGCTTCTTCCATGGGGATTTTGTTGCTTCTCAGCTAGATGGCTGATTGTTTATTTTCAAGCCTTTAAAACCCCAGACACTATATCTTTTCATGACCGGACACCATCAGCTTCCTTCACCACATTTTCTTTCTTTTTTTTAATTTTAATAATTTATTAGGGGCTCATACAATTCTTATCACAGTTAATACATATACATACATCAATTGTATAAAGCACATCTGTACAGTTTTTGCCCTAATCATTTTTTTCTCCTCTTTTCTTTTTTTACATTTTATTAGGGACTCACAACTCTTACCACAATCCATACATATACATACATCAATTGTATAAAGCACATCCATACATTCCCTGCCCCAATCATTCTCAAGTCATTTGCTCTCCACTTAAGCCCCTTGCATCAGGTCCTCTTTTTTTTTATCCCTCCCTCCCCTTTCCCCCTTCCCTTATGTGCCCTTGGTAATTTATACCTCATTATTTTGTCATATCTTGCCCTATCCGGAGTCTCCCTTCCCCCCTTCTCTGCTGTCCCTCTCCCAGGGAAGAGGTCACATGTGGATCCTTGTAATCAGTTTCCCCTTTCCAACCCACTCACCCTCCACTCTCCCAGCATCGTCCCTCACACCCTTGGTCCTGAAGGTATCATCCACCCTGGATTCCCTGTACCTCCAGCCCTCATATGTACCAGTGTACAGCCTCTGTCCTATCCAGGCCTGCAAGGTAGAATTCGGATCATGCTAGTTGGGGGGAGGAAGCATCCAGGATCTGGGGGAAAGCTGTGTTCTTCATCGGTACTACCTCGCACCCTAATTAACCCATCTCCTCTCCTAAACACCTCTATGAGGGGATCTCCATTGGCTGACACTTGGGCCTTGGGTCTCCACTCTGCACTTCCCCCGTCATTTAATATGGTATATATATATACATATACACATATATACACATACATACACACACTCATATCGTTGTTGTGTTTTTTTTTGCATGATGCCTTATACCTGGTCCCTTGGCACCTCGTGATCGCACTGGCCGGTGTGCTTCTTCCACGTGGGCTTTTTTGCTTCTGAGCTAGATGGCCGCTTGTTCACCTTCAAGCCTTTAAGACCCCAGACACTATCTCTTTTGATAGCCGGGCACCATCAGCTTTCTTCACCACATTTGCTTATGCACCCATTTGTCTTCAGTGATCCTATCATGGAGGTGTGCAGTCAATGATATGATTTTTTGTTCTTTGATGCCTGGTAACTGATCCCTTTGGGACCACTCGATCCCACAGGCTGGTGCGTTCTTCCATGTGGACTTTGTTACTTCTGAGCTAGATGGCCGCTTGTTTATCTTCAAGCCTTTAAGACCCCAGTCACTATCTCTTTTGATAGTCGGGCACCATCAGCTTTCTTCACCACATTTACTTGTTCACCCACTTTGGCTCCAGCCGTTGTGTCGGGAGAGTGAGCATCATAGAGTTCCAATTTAATAAAAGAAGGTATTCATGCATTGAGTGAGTGTTTGAGTAGAGGCCCAAGGTCCTTCCGCCACCTTAATACTTGACCTATAAATATAGACACATAGATCTATTTCCCCATCCTCCTATATATATTTGCATGTACATGTCTTTGTCTAGACCTCCATGAATGCCCTTTGACTCCTAGTTCTTTCCTCCATCTCCCTTGACTTTCCTCCCGCCCCACCACCATGTTTTGTCGCCACCTGGGCTAGAGTATACCTCTTCTCTAAGCAACCTTACCCTTGATCATTTCCCACCACCACATTTTCATATGCACCCATTTTGTCTTCATCCCTCGTGTCAGGAAGGTGAGTATCAAAGAATGACATATTATTAGAATAAAGTGTTCTTGCATTGAGAGAGCTCAAGTGAGTTTCTCAGGGATAAACATAGAATGTACATAACTAAGACACAAAACTGCATCTTCAGACTACAGTACTTTTCTCATTACTTCTAAGTAGTCTTATTATAAATATATCATAAATATCACTTAATGGTCATGATATTAAAAGACTACTTTAAGATAATTAGGGAGTAGAAAAGAGTATATGGCTTCTCTCATTTTAAAATAAAATGAACTCTACAAACTTACTGCTAAAGTGAATTACTATGAGGAAAACTATTGATTGTGTGTAAAAATATTGAGTGTGCAAATTCATAAAATAGAGGTATAAAGAAAAAACCTGGTGTGTTTTTGAGCAAAGTACAGTGGATGGCCTTATCCAGATACCTGGTAAATTCAGAAAAATCAAATGAGTCCCTTTTCTTGTCAACAAGTATGCATAATTAGGGAAAGGATTGCTCTGTGATCAAAGTGGAAGAGTGTCAATTAACCCTTTCTGAAGCGTTATCTACTGATAACTCAAAATTTATCTGCTTATAAATTTTCTACCACACAGAAATCTTTCTCCCATGATAAAGATGCTGAAAGAATCTCTTAGGGAAAATATATCAGTAAGACACGTATCTAACTTCTGGTGACCACTGATAGGAAAGTTTCACTGAAGTGACTTTTTGGTAAGAGAGAAATTCCTGGTAGCCAGCCCATTCATAGTCCCATCATGTTGATGTACGGTTGTAACCAATGGGGTGAAACTCTTTGTTCTGACTCTGAACATGTTCCCACTGTGTCTCTATTTGTAGCCACTGGTTTCATTTTGTTGAATCCATGTTTCCCATTTGAGTGATTTCTGTACTGCCAATAAACCTCTTTATTTTACTTTAGGCCAAATTGGGGCCTTTGCTGTATGGCATACAAAATATATATATTTAAATAAATACTGCACTAGTGTTATAAACAAAGTAAGAAAAGAGTGGTTTGCCATGTAGTTTTCTGGATATTATTCAATCACTGACAGTATTGTACTTCAGAATCGATCTTAGAAGTTACTTTTGTCATCCCAAGCATGGAGACCATGTGATTGTTTAATTCTGAACAGCCAAGATCAATCCATTGCAGCTCAGTGATGCCTAGGACATAGTTCCTTATATATTCAATTTCATTGTTTACAACTTCCAATTTTCCTAGATTCAGACCTGCACATTCTATGTTCAGATAAGTAATTGTGTTTTCAATAGTTTCTTTTCATTTTGAGTCATGCCACACCATCTTATTATGGTCTTGAAAGCATCTATATTGTTAAGGCCAACTGGCAGCACTTCACCAGTCGTAGTCTGAGTGCCTTCCCATGTAGAGGCAGCATCTCATGGCATTATATTAGACCATGTTCCATGGCTATTATAAGGCTTCCATTGGCCATTTTTTTTTCAAAAGGATATCTCCATGAAATCCTCCCTCATCTTTCTTTTCTGAAAGCTCTGAAAAAACCTATTAACCATGGATGATCCTACTGGTATTTTCAATATTGCTGAAATACATTCCAGGATCACAAGTTACACATGTCACTATAGTTCAGAATACTGGCAGATGCATAGTGGAAGAATTGATTGGACTAGTGGATACAAATACAAGATAGAAATTATGCAAAACTATTTAGATAAACAACTTCTGGAAACACATACTTTTTTTTAAACAGAAAGGCATAACAAAGACTTTACCAATCAATGAGAGCCATTTGGTAAAATAAGGCGAGTTAAAAAGCCATTAGGATTAAGCATAAAAAATAACTAATTACATCTACCAAAGATGGTTATCTCTTTCCACATTTTAAAAGTATACAATACCATTAGAAGGACAAATAGAATTTTTTTTAAATGTACAAAGCTCAAAGATATGATCTGTATTTAAGTAGTTTAATTCTCTGTGTAAGTAGTCTTAGGGAAAGCTCCCTATTGCTGGTTTAGACAGCTAGTTCATGTTGAGTAAACTAGAGTCTGTCATTGGATCAGTCAGTCCACTCAGGAGTTGAGTTTCTTTAATTGGATAAATCAATCCATATTTTAGCTCCCTGTCATGTAGCAACAAATAAATTAGTTTAACAAGCAAAACCCAAAAGTATTACATAAGGACTTTTCCATCTTGGTTCAAGGTCTTTCAGCGGGCTGTCATCTCTGAGGCCACCCACCACTTTGACAGGTCTTCTTTGATAAAAGGCCTCTTGACTAGAGAGCTTTGTTTTTTAGGCTAATGCCAGCATTCAATAGATCTATAGGAGTCAAATTAGAGTCTGTTACAGCCAACCTGTAATGGAGGGCTACAGGTCATTTCAGTGACACTTCTATGAGTTGCTTGTGTGGTCCAGAAGGAGCAGATCTTCAATTCAACAATACACAGAACAGTAATTCTGGTTCCAAGTTAATTGTATAAAGGAGGACATTTTGGGTAATCTATCTTGTAATCTCCTATGGCACTTTCCATAAGGCCAGAGATTGTAAGTGATAAGGAGGATGGAGTTAGGAAAACTAAGGAAGGTCTGAAATACTTGGTTGGTAACTTGACATCTGAGGTGCATGCCTCAGAGTTTTGGAACTCTTTATGTGGAGAGGTTTTCTAAATGTTTCTTTGGCTCAAAAATAGTGGTCACCTTATGGCTGGGAGAAGCTTTAACTTAGTTAGAAATCTTCAAATCATTCCGATGACATGTATTTAACCATTAGATGGAGAGACTTGGATAAAATAAACATGTCATTCCAATACGGAACTCTTTGGCAAGAAATATCTCCCAGGTGAGACCTGTCGAGGGAAATATGAATTATGGAACAATACAAATTATAGTTTTCCACTAGAACAGTCAGCTTATCTTTCTATAGGTTATCAAAAGAATACAGGGCTAAAGCCCAAAGCAGAAACCTTACAAATATTTTATTAGTACTGTTTTCCTAGTGGGTCTTTCTCATGCATCATTATTTCTACTTATTTGGCAATTTTGCTTTTTCCAAGCTCTCTGTTCTCCTTTGAGAGAATACATTTGAAAAACCAATATCATCGTAGAAACTAATGCTATCATTGATTTCTCACATAGGGCTTTATCAAAATAGTAGCCCTTAGGTTGATATATTTACAGATTTCACAGTAGGTCAGTAGGCTTTTTTCTCTATATGATTGTTATCACAAAGACCAGGGAATTCAAGGAAGAGAAACATTCTGGACATTAACATACTCTAAGGTAGGTTGCTTCAGTAAAATCACCCACCTGTACTTCATTTGTTTTCAAATTTAGGAAAAGAAATTTGAGTTCTATTTTTATTTCTTAAGTTATATAAATCTTTAAAATGTCCAACCCTCTTACAATAAAATAATACAATAAGATTATGGCCTAATTAGTGACTCAATAGCTTCCCATGATGCAAAGGACCCCTTTATATTTGACCTTGGAGCTATTATAATTGCAAAAACCTAAGTTTGGTTTGCCCCAAATAAGCCACAATCCCATCACTGGTGGCAGGATTTTCTTTGGTCTCTATGGCTTACGCTAATTCATGAGCCACAGAATCAATTCAGTCACGGAAGCTGAAACATGTAATATATACAGTTAAGACCAGAAAAAAATAACTCATTAAAATTTCCTGGGACACCAGGATTTTCACAGTTCAACCCAAATATTCATTGAAGTTCTGATACAGTCTATTTTGGCAATTATAAACAATCTCACCTTTGCTTTAGATACAGAAATGGCATTTCCTAGTTTATAGAAACAGGAAAACCTTCCTTAAAGTATCACATAGCTTTTTCCCTTTCCCTTTGGCCTTTATTTTGCTTTAGTAAGTGTTAGTTTCTAAAGTAAGATTAGTCTAGGGGTCCTTCCACTTGCTGTAAACCAATTACATTTTCTCATCTGCTGGACTCAGTAATACATGGACTAAATCATATGGATCATTTAATTCAGACTGATATGGATCAGTATGCCCTTTAAATATTTTAACAAGTGCCTGTGGATTTTTTTGGTACATCTGGAAACTCCTTAGCAAAAATGCGTAGCTCAGTATAATTCCATGGAACAAAGTACACCCCCAAAACATCTCCTCCCCACCCATTTCTGCTTGCTGCCACAGCTGGTGCTAGGCAGATTTTAAAAGGTAGCAGGTTTGTTTTTGATAGCAGGGAAGTAGGGTAGGGTAGTAGGGAAGCTCAGAGAAAGTATTGTGAAGAGAATATTAAGGCAAAGAAAAGTTCTGAGAAACGGTGGGTGGACAGGCTGACAAAGTAGAAGATGAGAAAGAAGCAGGGATCAAGGGGCTGGGAGGGAAGGAATTGGCAGAACTGACCTTTACAGAGCTCTGATAGGTAATTATTTGATTTTTTAATATCTAGATTAGGAGCAATATCTTAAAAGGAAGGCAATTATCTCTCTTGATGTTTCTTTTAGAAGCTTCAAAAAATGAATTATAAAATGTCTTCCACGGTTGCTATTTTGTATAGGATTATTTGATTTCCAATTTACTGTGCACAGAGGAGAACTTACCTCTCTCAAAACTGCCTCTTCAGGCACTGGTTTTCTAAAAATGTCCTAGTAATCGCATGTGAGTTAGTCCAGGTTGACTAGAGAAACAAATTCAGAGACCCTTCTATATGTATAAGAAAACTTTATATCCAAGAGTAATTGTATATCAAGAAACCATCCCCCAGTCCAGATCAAGTCCATGAGTCTGATATTAGCCCATAAGTCTAATACTAAACCATACATCCCTCTTCAGACTCACATAGCCACATGAAATGATCCAGAATGCAGGAAGATCACAGGTCAGTGGGTGAAAAGTCTTGTGGATCCAATGGCAGTGGAAGCATCTCAGGGCTGGCACTGGTCTCCACCACTTGGCTCACTCCAGTCTCAGCATGGCTCATCATGGCTTGTCAACAGGAAGGTGAAGCAGAGCAACAGAGTGTCCCACCTCCATAGAGGAAGAGAAGAAATTCCCAGAATCCTCATGAAAAAGCCATCCCCGCAAGGAGGCATCATCAGGCTGTGACTGATGGACAGGCTAGACTCCATCCCTACACTATTTATCAAGTGGACATGAAATTATGTAACTACCAAAACATGCTAGCATCCATTGTATGAAAGAGTACCATAGAACAGAAAGAGAATAAAGAACTGACATAGGAGCATATCTGACCACCTGTGGCTACATATGGGAATGGAAATCTAACCTCCACACAAAGTCAAGGCCAACTTTTGCTTTGTGCCATGTTTTATCCTCCATGTTTCATTATTTCATCCTGAAACCAGCTATCCTTCTCATATCAGTCTACTACTTCTCTGCTGGGTTCGACAATCCATTGCAATGGCCACAGAGAACTCACAGCCAATGCTCATAATTATGAGGTTTATCAGGGAAGCTAACAGGTTACAAAATGTTAAGGATTTGGACATTTCTCCTAGAGGCATTAATACCAGACTAGTTCCAAGAAGTTAGAGAACAAAGATGTTTCAAGTGTACCACTCTTCCAAGATGCTATTCTCCATTTTATTCCTCTCCAGCTTTAAGAATATTCGCTCACATCCCTGGTTTTGTCATTCATTGCAACATTCCACAGAAACTCCAGAAACCATAGGGAAGTGATTCATGTGACAGGTGTTGTTTAGAGCCAATGTCCAGAGTCAGAAGTCATACATGCCCAAGAGTCACAAGAAGATGTTCTTGATTCTACCCATATTTAGGAAATAGAATTATGGCTTTAGGTGATGTGATGTGTATTGGAAGAATACAATGGTACACACCCCATCCAAGGAAAACAAAAGTTGATGTCTGAAGTCATTCAATATTAAAAGTCTTCATGATGTCCCCAAAGAAACAAAGGTTGTTATTGCTTCACACTCTCTACTAAGGGAGCATCTAGAGATGTCGCAAAGGAAAAGATTTGGTTCATACCTCTAGTAACTCAAAATTCCAAACTGAAGTCATCATCACCCGATAGGACAGGGGAGAAGAGCCTCTACGAGTTTCCAATTATTGTAACGCTTTAAAACCTCGTGTTTTCCCTCAGAGCTCACTGGTGGTTTCAAACTACTGACCTTGTGATTAGCAGCCCAACACCATGACCACTATGCTACCAAGTCAAATCTTCACCCTAATCCTGTCCATTAGCATAGTAGAAGACACTCTCAAATAAAGAGATTATATGTGAAAAATTTCTCTGAAGCCAATTTGCACTAGCATGTAATCCTTTGGGGTGAAGGGCGGAGGGATAAAAGAGGCACTGATACCAGGGGCTCAAAAGAAAATAAATGTCTAGAAAGGAATCATGGCAACATGTGTACAAATATGCTTGAAACAATTGATATATGGATTGTTATAAGAATTATGAGAGCCCCCCATAAAATGATCTTTTAATAATAAATTAAAGATGAGATGATAGCCACAGGAGCATCGAGTCCAGGATTATCATTTATCCCATAATGAGTTATGGCTAGAAGGTTATGTTAATTAACTACAATTCAAAGGATATAGTTAATTAGCCTGCACTGTCTATTCTGATCCATGCAAGCTGACATGTCTCTTTCTGGCCACTAAGTCATATGATCCCTTGTCTTCTGCCTCATTACATGGGCCAGGGAGCCCAGACACCCATACATCTCTTGGTTGTTGCTCTGCTGCCCGTCTCTGTCTCATGGTTTCAGTGCTGCAGCCTCTGGTATCCATCTCCACTGTCTCTGGTATTTCCGCTGTCTCTGCCAATCCAGACAAAGATATCACATGTGAGTCAATGGTGATGCTTCTTTCTGGAAGGTCCTGTGCGTCTCTGTTCCTGATTCAATGGCATTGAGTTTATGGATTTTTTTTTAAACTCAACCTAACACATGATAATATTTTTATTTTAAAGGTAATTATGGGAAGATAAAACTTTTATTAAATTCTCAGCAAAACTGTGGAGTTAATTGTATTAATCATATGTGCAACAAATATAGTTAAGGTGAATAATGCAGACTCTCACATACCATTTTGTACACTAGAAAATTTATTTTCCCCACACACATTGTATTTATGCCAAAGCCGAACTATGGGTATATATCTCCTTCCATCTTCTTCCAGCTCTGTCCCTCTGTCTGATTTGCTTGCCAATATTTTCAACTAATGTTTATAACTGCCTCATTTCCTCATAAACTAAAAATGTAATAAGATACTGTAAACTATATTTCTCTCTTTAGCAAGGTATCGGGTGGAGTAGGGTTTGATATTCTCATTTGTGAGTTTATAGCCAAAATTTGTGAAAACTGCTTTTGGAACTAGATTGAAAATATGATAAATGGGGCAGTGGGCAAGGAAAACAGATACATGATGTCTCCCATATGAAGGTTTTGCTACTTTAGCCATAAATGGTCTTAACTAAAATTATCCCACATATTAGGGAAATGAAGAGTGAATTAGTGAGGAGTTTGGTTTGGTTATTTTGTTTTTTTCACCATTATCATCACTTATTTATCTGAAGAGTGATGACAGCTAGTTGGCTTTATTCAAACTATTAGAGAAGACGGAGTTCCTACCCTAACAGTTTCCTATCGAAAATACGAAAATTCAAGAAGCAAAACATGGGTTGACTTGGGCGGTGGAGTTTTATTTTTATTTCTTAAAGGTGTGGCGCTTTATTGCTAATTCTCTATTTAGGGGAGGATATGGTTGGTGCCACCAAAATTGAATAGTGAGGATGTAAAAAATCTTTAACAGAAAGCCAATATTATAAAGGAAGAAGGCTTAATTTGATGTGTCATTATGCCAAAAGTTATATATCGTGAAGTACAACATTGGACCTGCTTGATTAGTCCAGGATCGACTGGGTTACTAGTTGGACTGTCAACCACAATGGGGCAGTTCTTCGCTGTCCTTGAGAGTCGCTCTGAGTCACAATGGACGCGGTGACAGTGAGGGTCTTATTTATTTATTTTAGTTACTAGACAACTGCATCAACAATTTTTACTCTGAAAATAAAATTGCATTACTTTGAACAGAAATTCTACCATGGGGGGAAAGGAAAGTAACAAGAAAAACTGCCATATGTGAAAATAAAAATGAGGCAATTCTCAACCTCATTATCTCCCTATAATTTATATTCTTTTAAATAACAAAAAAAACCCTCCTGTTTTATTTTCACCAATAAAGGGGGAATAAAAGAAGAAGGCACACTTGTCCTAATTCCACTGAAATTAAGGAATACAAACGAAAGATAATTCTGTTATCATTTTCGTGCAAAATAAATTAAGCACCATGAAATTGTACTTGTAAGTTTGTCTCCAATTAGTAATGATTCATTGTTTGCATATTTGATAAATCATTTTCTTGGTATTGAGGCAAAATAAGCATTGATGCCTCCAAAATCAATGCACAGATGAGGACTAAAGCTGGAAAAGAGAATTTCCCGAAACTTGACATCGTTTGAATTGTGTTGTAGAGGAGGAAGGCATACTCCTTTTCACAGATGCAAATGAGCTTACCTATCTTGTCAGTTACAGACGCTCCCCAAATCCCAGCACGTCCTTGTGCAAAGATGTTCCATTTTGGCCTAATGCATTTTCTTTGGCAAAAGTTGTGCACCTTCTCAGTGTTACAAACGTTGACAGTAGCCAAAGTACCGACTGCCAGGAGCACAACGGAAGTGCCCAATGCAATAAAGAGAGAAAGTTTACGGTGTTGTAAGACTTAGTTCCCAGAGAAGAGAAGCTCATTTTCTCAACAGGCAAATTCAAAACACGTTTCCGTTGAAAGAAACTAAGCTCACTTGTTTTTCATAATTATTTCAAATGGCCATACTTAAAGATATTTTGTACGTGCAAGGAAAATCAGCAAACAATGTAAACCAAGTGATTTTGTTTTTTCTGTGGATAGAAAGCAACACAAAACCAGAGAGCAGGAAGGCTAACGACTGAAAATAAATGTGCACATTTCTTTGATAAAATAGCATTTTTGAGTTATAAATTATTCCAGTTGCACTCTCAGTGCTTAAATATCATGTTTTTGTTGTTGTCTTTCTTATTTTTCTTCAGAATATATTTCAGATAATTAATCTGCAGTTGTACCTTTAGAGACACTTCTGTGTCCCCCGCCCCTTCATTTTCAAATTTATACCTCTATGATACATTTGAATGGCCAGAATAAATAAAAGTGTTCTTTTAAGTAAGTTCAATAGTAACATCCATAGAACATAGGATCTGCCAGGAGAGGCCCTTCAGCGGTTTCCCAGCCAAAGGAAAACATCACCAGTAAAAACTATTCCCAGAACAGCTCCAACAAAGTCCTCCATTCACAAAGCAGAGGAAGCCAAGGACAACTAGAATGTTTATTGAAATCCAAGGAATAGCTTTGATTGCAAAATGTTCCTATTTTTAAAAGTGGAATTGAAATTACTTGGTACATCGTCACAACTTATTAAAATCAGGAAGAGATTTATATACGCCCAGTCTTTTCCATGAAATTACATTCTCTTTGTTTAAATCCATGCTTACTTGAATTTTAAAAATACACTACAATTTATCAAATTCCTGTTCTATTATTCTTATTTTTTAAATTATACTTTTATTATAAAGATAAAATTTGATACCTTTTCAGAATCATATAATCATTACAACCCTTTGTTTTACCCCAACCCTTGCTTTTATTGTTGTTAGTGGAGTTTTGTTTTTCTCTAAATCACTTGATGGTTGCTAAAATACATTTTCCCTAAAAAAAATGCTAGAGGACCCCTAGCATCATGTGTTCAAGGGAAGGAGATTAAGCACATGCAGTTTGACTACACAGGTTGGGTACGGAATACAAGATGAAAGGTAAGACTGAAAAGGATCTTAAGTGTTGTTAATTCTATCTCAAGAAGATTGAGTTTTGTTTTCTCAGGAATACAATGACCTGGTGTAAAAAAATATATATTAGATCTAAATTTTATAAAGATCATACGGTAGGAGATTGATGGATGGCCAGCAAATTAGATGGAAAATCTTGGTTAATGGTTTAAAAATTCATTTTTACCATAGGAGTTAATGTAAATACATATGACATAAAATTTAGAAATCAAAAAGTATTTTAGAAGTGACCTTGATGTGGTAATGTGGTAATGTGGTAATGTGATTTCTTGAAGGTGAGAATTGAGATAAAGAATATGCTAAGGATTTTAAGCTGAGAGCTTAAAGTGATGTGTTATGATAATAATTAACATACAAAGTATTAACAAGAAACCGGCTTTGAGAAAATATAATATATGAATTCTAATAAATACATTTTAATCATATAGTCATTAAGCCACTACACATTCATTGTTTTGTTTTGTTTGTTTTAATTGTATTGGCTTTCATTTTGCCAAAATTCTGGCACTTCCATATTACATGGTGGACTTGGAATAAATGCCTGTGAGGTAGTTAATTTATTGTGCCAACTTGGCCGATAAACACATGAAGGGTTAATTGAAGGGCAGAGGGATAAATGGCTCAGTGAGCCTCACCTTTCTGGTTTTGTGATTTGTAATGGTCAGACCAGGGTGCAGCTGCCTTAGCAGTTCCCTGCTTCAGCTGGCAAGGCTCACTTCCTACAAGACATCCCCAAGGAGAAGCCACATGGACCTACCATAAAATGGCAAAGCAGAAGCAAGTGTCTCAGTCTAAGGAGCTAAAAGCTAGTGAAAAAAGGATGCCATCTATAAACATCTATGTATGAACTCAGCTGGGAATTACACAGGGCTAACTTCAATGTAGGAGGTCAGGTAATGCATAATTAACGTGCTTGGCTGCTATCCATTAAGTGGCTCAAACTGCAAGCTGCTCTCCAGAAGATGCCGCATTCTGATTCCATAAAGATCAACAGCCTTGGAAATCCTGTGAAGCAGCTCACCTCAGTCCTACAGGTATGCTATGAGTCAAAATCTGCTTATGACAGTAGGTTTGCTAGTCTCGTTTTCAACTTTCACATGTCTTCCTGAAAGGAACAAGGTATGATACTTATACTTCAATTTATCATAAGTAATTGGAAGTTTCACATTAGAATATCAAGGATTAGATGTCATTCAGAATGGAACACAAGTTCTAAGGCTGATACTACAAACACTGACTATTAGCAGGTGAAGAGCTCTATTGGCTAAGTTCATTGCTTGACCACCACCTGAGAGCTCCAAGGTTTGAACCCACAGCTGTTCCACAGGGTCATTATCTGGTAATGCACTTTCCTGGGAAATCCTATAGGAAGTTCCACTGGGTCCCCGAGGGTCATCAAGAGTTTGAAGCAACTTGATTGTAACAGATTTTGTTTTAATTTAACAATAGGTAACAAACTACTAAGAGCTAGGCTATTATTTGTATTTTGTTGCATAAAATGGTTGACTAAATTAAGATTGATATTCTCATTTACTTAGTGTTTCTGCCTCAAGAATAGTTAGATATCCTATGCCTATTGTCTTTGTTAAACCAAACTAAGAGAGAAAAAACCCATATTGCTGAGAATGAGGGGTGTCAGAGCAGAGAAATCAAACCCATCTGTAGGCAATAGGACATCCCTTCACAGTAGGATCACAAGGAAGGAATGGGTCAACCAGGGCACAGTATAGCAGTGAAGAAACACACACTATTCATCTGGGTCTTTTAACCTTCCTCACCCCCCACTATAATGACACTGGTCCTGGCTTTCAGTTCTGGCTAGACGGGAGCATGTACACTGGTACAGATAAGATCTCACTACACATGGAATCCAGGTCAGAAACACCCCTCAAGAACAGAAATGGGAGTAGCGATATGTAGAAGGAGGTGGGAAGGTGGGGGAGGAGGGGAGGAAAGGGGAACCAATCGCAACAAGCGACACATAACACCCAGCCTTCCCTGAGGGGGACAAACATCAGAAATGTGGGTGAAGTGAGATAGCGGTCAATGTAAGATAGGAAAATAATAATAATGATTTATAATTTATCAAGGAGTTATGAGGGTGGGAGGGTGGGGCAGGGGGAAACAAGAGGAGCTGATAGGAAGGGCTTAAACGAAAAGTAAATGTTTAGAAAAAGATGATGGCCACATATGTACAAATATGCTTGATACAATTGATGTATGGATTTTTATATGAGCTGTATGAATCTCCGATAAAATGATCTTTTTTTAAAAAGGCAATTATCTGAACAAAACAAGAGCACACTGCATGGTTAAAATAAGGAAATGTGTGTGTCAGGGTGGCATCCTCTCTCCTACTAAGTCAATCTATATGCTGAACAAATCATCAGAGAAGCTGAATTATGTCAAGACAAATGTGGCTTCCGGATTGGAGGAAGGCTTATTAACAACTTGTGATATGCAGATGGCACACTTTGCTTGCTGAAAGTGAGGAAGATTTGAAGCCCTTGCTAATGAATATCAAGGATTGTAGCTTTCACGATGGATAAAATTCAATGTAAAGAAGAACAAAATTCCCACACTAGATCCATCGGTAACAACGTGATAAATGGAGAAAAGGTTGAAGTTGTCTAGGATTTCGTCTTGCTTGATCCCACAATCAATGCTCATGGAAGCAGCAGTGGAGAGATCAAAATATGAGTTGTATTAGTTAAATCGGCTTCACAAGAACTTTTCAGTGTTGAAAGCAACGATGTTACTTTGACGACTGGAGTGCACCTGACCCAAGCATTGGTGTTTTCAGTTGCCTCATATGCATGTGAAAGTTGGACATTGAATAAGGAAGATAGAAGAAGAATAGATATAGTTGAAATGTGGTGCTGGGGAAGACAGTTGGAAGTACCATAGACTGCTAAAAATAACCCACCCCAAACAAATCTATTTTGTAAGACGTAAAGCCAGAGTGTCCATAGAGGCAAGGATGGCAAGACTTCATCTTACACATTGTCCATGTTGTTTCAGGAGAGAACAATTCCGGGAGAAGGGCATCGTGCTTGGTGACCTAAAAGGGCAGGGCAAAGAGGAAGCTTTTAGAGACAGATGGACGCAGTGGCTTCATCAATGGGCTCACACAACAGAGCAGTTGGGAGGATGTGGCAGGGCTGTTCTGTTCTGCTGTCCATAAGGGTTTTACTGGTTGGAAATGACTGAATGGAACCTAGTAACACACGTAACATTTTTTAGATGAAAATTTATTTTAAAAATTCACATCTTTGGTTTGTATACATATTCATATATGTCATTCTCTACTTCTTATATATATAATCACATATTTATGTGTACAGACATATATGTGATCTATACATTCTGAGTTTATTTTTTATGTGTGCCATTTTTTTTGAACTGGTCTACTCTTCTGTCCTGAGAAGAATTCCTCCCATTACTCTAGTTCTAGTAATCAGTTTTCTCTCCTATGTCCTGTCAAGTCTTCAAACTCACATAGGCATAATCTCAGCTTCTCGTTATCAATGGTCCTTTATTAAAAAATGAAGTCAACCTTTTATCAATACTCAAAGTTGTATGTCTTTCATTTGAAAAACCTATAGTAACCAGATCAAGTCCATTGTCGGATATTAGCCCATGAATTCCTCTCCAAACTCACATAGCACTTGCAATGATGCCAAATGCAGGAAGATCGCAGGCTGGTAGGTAGAAAGTCCTGGAGATCCAATGGCAGTGGACACATCTCCAGGGCTGACTGTCGTCAGTGTAGCTCCATGTGGCTAGCAAACAGGAATGTGAAACAGACAGAGAGTGTGGTCCTCCTCCCAGGAGGAAAGAGGTAGTTTCCAGAATCCTTCTGGTGGGAGTTACCATGTACCTTATATGAAATATATGTGTACATATGTGTGTGTTTTCTAGGGAAGAGATCTATACCTTTTATTAATTTTCATAAAGTAATAATTGATTTTTGGATCATGACACTAAATTCTTTTTTTGACACTAAATTCTCTGGATAGCTGCTTTAAATATGCTTTATTACTAGTTCTGACCCTCATAATCACTGGTTTACTGCAACATATTTATTTTAGCTAAAACACAACTATATCTACACTAAGATATGCTATCACATGCATACGTGTTAATAAACCTAAATATACTCAGAGAATGTGAAAGGCAAACATTTTCAACAAGAAAGATAGAATAATAATATAATCAATTGAGCTCCTGTCATATTATATTCAATAATGTTATATATATTTAATCCTCCCATATTTATTCAATCTGTATACTGAGAAAATAACAAGAGAAACTAGCTTATATGAAGAAGAATGTAGTATCAGGATTGAAGTAAGGCTTATTAAAAACTTCTGATATGCAGGTAATAAAACCTTGTTTACTGAAAGTGAGGAGAAGTTGGCTGCATGGGAGCAAACAGGGCTCTGCACTCCTAGAACCAGTTATAGTCTGGAGACTCACGTGTGCAGTTCTACCCTATAGGCTCACTACGACTCAGCATAGACTTGGTGATGCTGAGTTTGGTTTTGGTTTGGACTAATAGCTCATTGTAAGTTTAGAAAAGATTAATGTTATCAAGAATTACTTCTTGCTTGGATACACAACCAAGGTTCATGGAAGCATCAGTTAAGAGAGAAACCATGACTGCCAACATGTACTCAAACATACCAGGGATTGTGAAAATGGATTGACACTGTGACTGCACAGATGGGCGTGAACATGACACCAATTGTGAAGATGGCACGGGGATGGGCAAGACTTCCTTCTGCTGCACGTCAGAATATCCTCAATGGTTCCTCACAACATCAGTATTCACTTCCTGAAAATATACTGAATAGTGAAATGAACTACTTGATAAATACCCATCTGAATGTAAAAGATGATGGAATTATTACATTAAAAGGTTATCAGAACATTGCTGCCCTTAAGTACTACATAAATATTGCATTGGATAAATCTGCTAGGTCAGACCTCTTTTCAGTGTTGAAAAGGAGGCATGTTACTTCGAGAATTAAGTTGCACCTGATCCAAGCCATAGTATTTTCAATAGATTCATATGCATGTGAAAGTTGGACATTGAATAAGAATTGATTCATTGGGATTATGGTCCTGTTGAAGAATACTGAAACTGCCTTGGACTACCAAATAAACAAAGCAGTTGGTCTTTGAAGACATACAGCCAGAATGCTTCTTAGTTGCAAGGAAGGCCAGACTTTGTCTCCTGTACATTCTGCATGGTATCAAGAGAAATCAGTCCCTGGAGAAAGAAGGCATCATGCTTGGTAAAGTACTGCAGTGGCAAGACAGAAGAAAACCCTTAACCTGATGGATTGACACAGTGGCTACAAGGACAGGCTCAAATGACACAGAATAGTCCAGGATCAGATGGTGGTTCATTCTGTTGTACATAGTCTCTGTGAGTCATAAGTGACTTAATGGCATCTAACAATAACAGCTAACACCACATAGTACAACAAGTAATTTGTGGTGTGTGAATATAATGCAAGACATAAATGGGGTGATGCATAGCATAATTCAGAGATAAAAGTAACATACACTTTCTATAATTTTATACATAGAGGAATTTATCTTTAAAAACTACTTAATAAGATAATAAATGAGAACGAACAATTTGTTGTTGACCAATTAAACTTAGATATATATTTTGATCATTAGAAACTCTGAACCTATTAAAAAGCTACTATGAAAGTAAAAAAAATTCAGTGCATTTAAGTAATTAATGAAAATGCATAAATTCATCAAGAGACTTTTACAATGCTGAACTTCCACAGTGAGAATAAAATTAAGTGTATTTGGTATCTATTCACAGCTGAAGGCAAAGGTAGGAATACGTTTTTAAAGAAAAAACATCAATTATCTTTTCTTTAATTCAATTAATTCAAATGGCAGGCTAAAATAAATTATATTTTAAAAACTAATAAAAACAATAATAATCTGAAACAGAGCATTAGAAAATGTGTTTGCATATTGACATATGATTGTTTTCTTTAGGGAGGTGAAGCTAAAAATTACCTGCCAAGGCAACTATTTTTAAATAGGTGGAGAAATACTTATTTATAAAGGAAATTAATGCAAGTATTAAATACTACACTGCGCACTGAGAATACAATGGACAATGCTAAATTCCATCCGCAAGGTCTGGTCTAATATTCATACATATATATATTTGTTTTCCTTGTGAAGGCAACCGTTACTCCTTGGGCTGCTAACTGCAAGGCCGCAGTGCAGGAGGAAGACGGGGCTTTGTAGCACAGTAAAGAGCTTCAGTCTCAGCAGCTCGCCGGGGTTTTTCTACTCCGTCCTACTGGGTTGCTGTGGGGTTGCATCCACCGTATGGCTGGGAGTTTGGTTTGAGTTTATAATTCCACTTCTGAAAGGAACTTTCTGAATGGCCAGTGCGTTTAAAACCAACCTCTTTTGACAGAATAGGTGTAGAAGGAGTCACGCAGGGAGAACTGCTCTACTTACCGCTATTTAGAAGCAGCTCAGTCTTCATGTTCAGAGCCTCCAGCCCTCGCCGGGAGAGCATCTGCAGAGAAACCCTTCTTCCAGAGTCGGTGCTCCCGAACCTTTCCAACAGCGGACGGGAAGATGAACGTGTTCATTAAGACCACCCACTTGTGGCATTCTCGTTGTAGCAGCGCTGAAAACTAAGACACCCACAGGGTTCTCTGATTTTAATGATATCAATCAGTTACTTTAATGAGCATCATAGATGTCTTGTGAAGTGATATAATAAAAAGTTAGTGATACCTGGCTTTATAGTTATTCATCAATATAACTAATTTTATTGCTGTGTAATATCATTTTAAAATCTCTTTGAGTTTGTTTTAGAATTAAAATACAAGTGATAGCCCCTCAAAACAACAACAACAAAACGGAAAACAGCTCTGCTAGGTGGAGCTCTGGTAGTATGCACCGTTCGCTCTAGGCAAGCATCCAGCAATTTGTTATTAGTACATCCAGTGGCGTCGCCTGGGAAGTTTTTCGCTGGTTACAGTGATTTTTTTTTCCATAAAAGCAGTATCATTGGACCCTTGTTTTTTGTGATGGCCGATTTAAGAGAAGAGTGGGTGGCTGTGAAATTCTTTTTCCTGCTCAGGAAAAATGCTGCAGAAACAGTTGTGATATTGAGCACAACTTACAAAAACAGCACTATGGAAAAAACGCAAGTGTATGAGTGGAGTTGTTTTCTTATTTCACAAAAGGTGAAATGTCCATTGATGACAAACCTCTTTTGTCAACTTCTGAAAATGGATGAAACTGTGAATTCATAGTGTACTGGGAGTTTGTTCTATCAGGTCAGACTGGAAATCAAGCTTTCTATTTAGAGGTTCTGGTAAGATATTATAACAGTGTGTGACAAAAAAGACCTGCTTTGTGTTAGATGGGTGACTGCTTTTGCCACCACGACAGTGCACCTGCTCACTCAGCCTTCTCAGTGTGCCAATTTTGGTAAAAAAAAAAAAAAAACAGCATGTCTCTCTTTCCCCACACACCTGACTCCCCTGACCTCACTCCATGAAACTTCTTTTTGTTTCTGTGAGTGAAGAGGGACATGGAAGGACAGCGATTTGACGATGTAGAAGAGGTGACAATGAGGCAGATTCTGAAAGCCATCCAAACAGATGAACTTGAAAATGTTTCCAAGAATGGAATTGCACATTTGACAAATATATTAAATGAAATTGAGAGTACTTTGAAGTACTAAATGATGAAGGTGCTAAAGTTTTTTTGAAAAAAACAAACAAACCACTTAGCTTTGAAAGAAAAAAGTCATTTTGGGGGTGGGTATCCCTTCATCTATCAGTGTTTACCATGATAATTTCAGCAAAAATACTTAAGCTGAATTTTTGTAATCCAGACTCCATAGAATTTATAACACATTTCACTTTATCATATCAAATTACTTTTAAGGATTATTCAATTCAATTGTGTTCCCTGCTCCTCTGCTCTTCTGCCCCAGCTTCACGTGCAGCCCTTCGTCCATTGCAGCTCTCAGATTTCCAAAATGTCCCACAGCCTCTCAGTACCACACTTCTCATCTGCTGCCTCCTGAGGGGCAACAATTTGCTACAATAATTCACAGAATTCCTGAGAAAAATACTAAATCTGTGATTATATTTTTAATACAGCTAACAGAATACAAATTAAGAGATGTACACTATGAATCCTGGGAATTCTCAATGCAAATTTTCTGTGTTCTCAAAAGATTTATGATACCCTTTCATAAGCATCAATGTCTTCCAACAACATGAAGCCCACAGAAAAAAAATCATGTCCAGACCTTTCTTGTACACTTTTGATGGCTGATCTCAGGACTACCTTTCTGTCCTATATAGTCCCACCTGAATTACATTCTTTTTCTAATGTCTCATATCTGCTGGTGATGACAGAAGGAAAGCCTAGAGATAAGGGGGCACCTCAATTAATCAGGAGATTCCAAAGGTTTGTAGTTATTTCTCAGAAAATGGAGATAAAGGTAAAATTACTTTGGTGAATGTCAAAATATTTACTTCCTCACTGTTATAAATATTGAGTTAATACTATTCCCAACCAGTTTGCAATTAGGAAACATGTGACCTCCTTAACAATTAGTCTGTGCATAAATTAACAAGTGCTTGAGATACATTCAGAACCACAGAGTGATGTTTCGGCATTCATTAATTATGCTTTTAGGAAGGATGCCTAGGGGAGATGTAGAAAATGATGAAATTAGCATCCTCTATGCATTAAGGTCTATATATGTACCATAGTCTTCTAAAAATGATTATATGTATCCTCCTTAATGCTGCTTCTTTATCATCTTTATTGAATCAATAAAAACAACAAATAACCCATCCATATTTTATGGAAAATAAAAATAGTATATATGTCCACTGACTCCAACAAGCTTTATCATGATCTCTATTATCAGATTAACAAAATAATTATACTTTTAAGTATATATGGAATTTACAATTTTGCAAACATTATCCTTGCTTTAAACATAAACATAAAATAAATCGAGTCATTATTATTGCTATCCAGGCACACATGGAATGTAACTTCTGTAGAGATTATGTTATCAGACCCATGGTCTAGAGCCACGGTTCTCAAACTTCCTAATGCCACAAGCCTCTAATATAGTTCCTCATGTTGTGGTGACCCCCAACCATAAAATTATTTTCGTTGCTACCTTATAACTGTATTTTTGCTACTTTATGAATCGGGCTACCCCTGTGAAAGGGTCACTCGACCCCCAAAGGGGTCGTGACCCCCAGATTGAGGACTGTTGGTCTAGAGTCCATTTTGCTCACAGTGACCCAACAGGATAGAAAACCACTGGTCCATCGGGTTACTTGGACTGTACGTCCTTCTGGAAGCACACTGTCTCATCTTTCTCCTGCGGAGTGGCGACTGGAGTCAATCAAGCATTCAGGTAGCTGGCCAGTGCTCGACCCACAGAGTAACAATCATTCCAACCCTGGCATGATTAGAGGGCTGGCACAGGATGGAGAAGTACCTCATTCGGTTCCAGAGAGGGCGCTGTGACTCAGAACCAGCTCAGGGACAGCCCACAACCAGCATAGCAATGCATACTGTTATCCCCATAAATAGATCTTGTTGTATATATCAGGAAACAGAAGAGGAACAGACGGAAAAGCAGATTTCTTTTGGAGAATGGGAGACTTTCCCAAGGGAGAAACAATGACCAAGCTCTGAGTGTTCATTTTTCCTTTGAGGACTTGCAAAATGCAGTGGAGATATGTATACTGAAAACTGAAGGCAAATTAATTCATCAGGTTAACTAGCCACACACGCATCAAAGCCCTAGAAACTGACACAGTGTGCATCGTTTTGAGTAGTAGAACTCATCTAAGAGTGGGACTGAGAAGTGAGGGGATGGCTGGGTATTGAAAGAATTGAGTAAAACATGTATCCATTGAGTGTTTCGTACAAAGCCCGTGGGAGAAAATGGAGAAAAAATGTAGAAAAGGTTTACATTCTTCCCAATTATTACCAGCTTTCCTATGACATAGGCAGAGAATGTTTTAAATATCTACCCAGCAGTCATTAATGTCCACAGGAAATTAGTTTAAACATTTATTATAACGATATGAAAGGAAATGTTTCTTGAATCTTGGGTCACAATCCTATGTTACCATGCTTTTGTTGAACTGAACACAACAAGTATGTTATTGTGGAATTCATTCCAATAAAGCTCTTCTCAAGACTATGGCCATCTGTAATGCTTCTCTAATGAACGAAACGGTGCTACTTCCCTTGTCCTTTTGGAAGATGTATAGATTGTCTTGCCATCAATGTTAAGTATTTATTAGCTGTTTATGGTAGTCCATAGGGTGTTAAAGTAAACTAACTTATTCTGAACCTCTTTTATGTGATAAAATTTTTTCCCACAACAATAAACCTTGTTATCTAATAAGGAAATAAAACCAACAAAGTATTTGTGCATTTAAGAGCTCTAGGGACTGATAAGAGGTAACTAACTTACAATAATGAAATAACAAAGTTATATGTAAAGAGAGACAATTAGATGCAGTTTAAGAAATATTTAGATTTGAATCTTTGGTGCTCATTGACCTCCCCATAGCATATCAGGGCTATTTCTTGGAAATAGCAACCCTATGTATTGCAAAGTGAAACACTGCCCATCCCTTCCTGTCCACACAGTCATTCCAGTGTTTGAACTCATTGTTGCTCCATGGGCTGGGTATTGGTCAGCTAACTGACAGGACAATTTTAACCCATCAACCACTCGACAGGAGAAAGATGAGGCATTCATGAAGAAACGTCATCTCATGCACTTGGGACAGGTTGTCAGAGGAGAACAGCCCCTGGAATTGGTCATCATGCTTGGGAAAGTCGAAGGGCAGTAAAAAAGAGAAAGACCTTCGACGGGCTACATTGACAGACACAGTAGCTGAAATAACTGGCTCAACCATAGGGACAATCGTGGGGATGGCACAGGATCAGGCAGTGTTTTGCTCTGTGGCATATGGAGTTGCTATTGTTTGTAACCAGCTACCTGGGACCTAACAGCAAGAGTCAAGTTGACCCCTCTAGCCTTCTCAGGCATTATGTAAGACAGGTAAGGAATAGTCAGTTGGAAAAAAATATTGCTGAAGTAATATATTATAGATTTGTTTCTGGAAACATTTTAATTGTACCTGGGAAATATGGTCTACATGACCTGTCATGTATTGCCAGAAACATAGCTCATCTGCATGCAATCTATACTTCGTATTTCTCAAAGAAACCAGTATAATTCCCACATGAAGAAGTGTGATCAACACCCACCACAGCCAACTTGCTGTAAGCTTGCTTTGAAGCCATCTTTTAATATATACTCAGTTCATCTATCTCTCTCCTCCACATAGAGTGGCTATTGTGGTTTTGTGTCCTTGATTTGGTGCCAGTTCTTCGGGACCATTTTCTTTTTTTAAAACCTTTTATTCGGGGCTCATACAACTCTTATCACAATCCATACATATATGTACATCAATTGTACAAAGCCCATCTGTACATTCTTTGCCCTCATCATTTTCAAAGCATTTGCTCTCCACTTAAGCCCTTTGCATCAGGTCCTCTTTTTTTCTCCTCCCTCCCCGCTCTCCACTCCCTCATGAGCCCTTGATAATTTATAGATTATTATTTTGTCATATCTTACCCTTCTCTGTTGTCCATCCCCCAGGGAGGAGGTCACATGTAGATCCTTGTAATCAGTTCCCCCTTTACAACCCACTCACCCTCTACTCCCCCAGTATCGCCGCTCACACCCCTGGTCCTGAAGGTATCATCCACCCTGGATTCCCTGTGCCTCCAGCTCCTATATGCATCAGTGTACAACCTCTGCTCTATCCAGTCTTGCTAGGTAGAATTTGGTTCATGGTAGTTGGGGGGGAGGAAGTATCCAGGATCTGGGGGAAAGCTGTATTCTTCATCGGTGCCCATTTTCACAAAAGAATTAAGCCCTGTTCTTCACCATCTTCATAATTGTTAAGGTGCAACCCATTGTTGCCGCCTCTATATCAATTCATCTCCTTGATGGTCTCCTTATTTTTTTGCCAAGCCTCAACTTTATTTCCTATTCATTGCTCAATTTGTATTTGCATATAGAAGATTAAAATAATACCATGACTTGGCTCAGGACCATTTTGGACCTCAAAATGATACCTTTTCTTCTTCATATTTTGAAGGATGTTTTTTTCAGCAGTCTTTGTGTGCCAAATGCAATATGTTGGTTGATTCCTTGACTGTTGTTTCCATTAACATGCATTAGTTTTCTGTAATTCTGGCCTTTAGTTGTACACTCTATGTACACAAATAAGCAACAACAGTAATTTAATGGCATTGATTAAATTATGCTTTTATATCTCTAAATATAATTACAGTCCTTAAATATTTTTTCATAATTTCTCAACATGCCGGCATCGGTTTTACAAAACATATGAATCCCTGTGTTGGGACCTAGATTTGGACTTACAAAAAGGATGAATCAGAATCTTGAGACACAGGGATTCATATTTTTTTCACAAATGTAGTCCGTGGGCTGCTAATGTCAGGTCTGCAGTTCAAACCCGCCAGCTGTCCCGTGAGAGAGAGGACTGTCTGCAACTGTAAAGATGTGCATTCCAGGAAATCCTAAAGAGTAGTTCACTCTGCTTTGAGGTCTCCCTGAGGCCGAACTGACTGATGCCAATGGGTTTTCTTAAGAGTTTTCCTTCATTTCAAGCCCAGCAGCGAAATCTGATGGGAACCCAAAAATTTACTTTGTCCCAACTCATTCTTTTTCAGTGAACATTATTACTATATCAATTAACACAATGATTACAGCTCTTTTTTAAGTTGAGAAAACCTGATTCTTAATATATTTAGAGAGGTTGTAATAGGGACATTGTTTATAACCTAAAAAAAAACAAGAAGCCTAAATTGTAGTGAATTTGGAGTGTCCACTGTGCTCTCTAGGGGCCTGGTGGTGTAGTGGTGACTCCTGGGCGCCTGCCGAGTCTCGCACTCACGGGACAGTCCTCCCCTGCCCCGCAGAGCCGCATCAGTGAGCCCTGCCTGGATGGGAGTCATTTGTTTGTTTGTTTGTTTCACTATGCTCTCATTTTTATTTGACATAGATGACCCTACTGAACAACAATTATAAGTATTATTTTTAGAGAATAACTTAGCAACAATGAGTACCTTTACACATCCATTCAATTTATTGTTCGTGAGCTTGTAATTTATATAACTAAAATAAATGCTTTCATTTATGTTTCTACTTACAAGGACCCTTCCGTATGTTGCTTAAAGTGATAACCTGTGCTTTTTGGAGTGGATCGACCAAATTGCATGTGAGCTTTGTGCTGAGTTCTTAATGTTATTTATTTGGATTACCTTAGTATCAAGAAAACAAGTTATATTTTAATATATAACAAAAATGAAGCCCTCTAGACTTAGTGAGCCTCAACATACCACTGAAATTTTCATAGATTTTGAGTGTCAGGCGTCTCAATGCAGAGGCAATGACAACAAAGGAAACAAGCCCGGGGTTCCCAAGCATTTCTTTAAGGGGCACTGTGTTTCTTAAAGGAAGAAATGTGTTCTGGCTGGGAATAGGGCCGTTTGTAGAATGAAGAATAACAGGAAACGAGGCAAGGAACCTGTAAATGGTAAAAATAAGAACTAGAGAACTGTAAACAAAGCACAGACACATCATTGCTGGTTTTTTTGTTTTGTTTTGTTTTTCCCTTTTGGAATCTCTATGGCTGGCCTGCCTGAGCTCTACTTGCTAAAGTAAAGCATTTGCTAAATGAAGCCATTTTGAGTCCCAGAGGGATTCATTAGAACTGTGTGTGGTCAGAGCTGGATATTGAGGAAGATCTTCAGGAGTCTCTTATTGGAAGAGCCTCCATACCCAAATCAAAGTTTCAGCTTGAGCAGTTCATTTACTCTTCCTGAAAGGTGAATTCAAACAATACATAACCCAAAGTTGGCTCTACAAGGTGGAATTGAGAAGTAGAGGTTCAATTCAGAAGAAGAAGAAAAAATAGAGCGGATTCCCTGTCAACACAGAGCACTAGGGAGTACTCACAATGTCATATTAATCTGGTTATCTTATTCCTAGCTAATTTCCCTCCAAAGGAGGGCCCCGCTGGATGCTGCTTATTTGTCTAATGAAGAAGACTCTACTGGAGAAGGTTAAGAATGGTCATTATTGCAAGCATTCAAATGACAAAATCAGATGCCCAAAATCCCACATGAAGTGTCTCCCCCACCCCCACCCCAACCTCCAGGTTACTTTCATCTTTATGTGCTGTCAAATCATTTATACATAGAGATTCAAATAAAGTATTTGCATTTTAGGAACTAATGAACATCTGTGGGCTTGCAATCCGAGGGAAAGGGAGTGTTGGGGCTGCCAAGGTGTGCGTTTCTCCCTCTGTGATGACTGTAGGTTACTATCAGATGTTCAGACAGTGCTTGCAGGTCGGAGCTGAAGTGGCTTTAACTGATTATTGCTCTCTCTTTGTTCTTCTCTTAGACTAACTTCTATTAACTTATCACGTTTCCGCATTTCAGAAAAGAGTTGTAGGCGTCATGCAGTATTGTGGGGAATCTTATTTCTTACTTCTTTAATTAACCTGGGTTCTGTAGGTTATATTGAGAGTGAAATGCAAATAATGTGAATAGCAGTCCTTTTGTACTGCTCTCAGATGTAGGCACCAAATGTGTATATTGAGTATACATGCATGTACACTAGAGTTTTTTTTCATATCTAGATTACACATACTGCTATTTAGCCTTGAGAGCATTCTGATCACATTAATTCAGTGAAGTATTTTGGGACATTATAAGGAATCATAGAGCTGGAGATGTGTTAGAAATGCAATATTTTTTCAATGGTTCAAAAAAGATAGTTTATCTAGGAGATACTGAGACAGCTGATGCTAAGATGTCCAAACAGCTCTCCTGTGCATCTTTGACAGTGATGAGAGGTGCAGAAACACACACTTAACCTAAAGGAGTGCTTAGTACTTTCAAAATAAAAGAGAAGCCATAGAAACATAAAAAGATTTAACATTGCTAAATGTCATAACAGCTAGATGATAGAATAAAGAGCCAACCTTATAATACCATTGTCTTTTGTCACATTCAAGAATAGGTTTTAGCTTCTCGCTCTCCTTGTAGACAGCAATCTTAGATTTGCAAAGGACCTGTTAGGTAGGTTAGCCTAGGGAATTGGGAAGTCCATTTACGCATGCCCAGGAGAGCCAGCAAAAGACAAAAGCTGGATTTTCCTGCTGGTGGGCTTGGATGGGCGTTACACCTGAAGCAGCCCACCTGGGCCGGGTGATTGCAATTCAGCCAATGGAATTGACCTGGGGTCGTTCACCACACCTCCCCCGGGAACCCTTGAAAGGCAGGGACTGGAAGGGAGAGGGTCTCTTGGGTCTCTTGGGTCTCTTGGGGCTCTTGGACTCTTGGTCTTGTCTTGCTTGGGCGGTCTGGTGGTCTTCGTGGGAGAAGAGAGATCCTTGCGTGTCCCGGAGCAGTCTCTGCCAGGCCGCATGGTCAAAGGAATCCTATGGGTGCCACGTATAATCTGATGCTTCTTTGAACTTTCATTAAATTCACTTGGATCATGAGCCCGGCTTCGGCGTGAAATCTTTCTCGCGTGGAGCTAAGGACCGAGGCTGAGGTTTAGGCCGGAGAAAGAAACCTAACAGACCTAGTGTAGCCGTGTTTCCTAGTACAGTGGCTGGAATTCAGTCTTCCCCTAGATAAAATCTCTTCATTGAATGTACAAAGTGCAAAAGAAATTTATCTTTCTTTGCTTACTTTTTCTGGGTTTAGCAGTTCTATTTTTCTTTAATATAGTGGAGTAATTATCATAACATCATCCAAGGATACTGTTTTTGTGCCTCAGACATATTCTTATGGACTCACAAGGCAAACATCATTTTGATAATAAAAATAATAAACCCACTTGTCATTTAACTGAATCGAAATCATAATGACTCCATGTGTGTCATACTAGATATGTGCTCCAAAGGGTTTGAATGGCTGGAGGTATTTAGGCAGGCCTGTCTTTTGCTGTGCCTTTGGGCTGACCTCAAACTTTCAAACTGTTTGATTAGCAGTCAAGTGGGTTATCCATTTGTACTACCCAGGAACTCCTTCACGATATTAAAGCTACAAACCAATCTCCCTGCCATTGAGCCGTCCCTACAGGACAGCTAGGACTGCCCCTATTGGTGTCTGAGACTGTCGATTTTTATAGGGGTCATAATAATATTAACATGTGATTTTTCTTTTTTTTCACTGAGCTTATTAATTCATGATACAAAAGGAATTGGTTAAGAACCCCCCCACCCCCAACCCCCACCCCCCAAAACCAAACTCACTGTCATTGAGTCTATGCTGACTCCAACCCTCTGCATGTTTTCCGAGACAGTAATTCTCTAGGGGAGTAGAAAGCTTTGACCTTGCGGATAGCAGCCAAACCCATAACCAGATAATCAAATTCAACATCAGCCCAAGGGCAATTCCTGTGAGGTAGTCACACCTACTTTCGACCTCCCAACTTCCTGACTTCTCCTGATACCAGCTTTCCCGCTCACAGCACTTTCCACATTTCTTCTGGGTTTTATACTTCTTAAAATTGTCTCAGACAAAATTTCACTTGTTTGGAGCTTATTAGAAAGTTAACCAGTTATTCAGGGATCGAAATGTTCAGGGTGTAGTCTTTGGTCATTCAGAGTGACTCTTTCAGCCCTATCTACAAATAGGCTTCTCTGGTTCTTGGCCCCTCAGTCATAGCTTCCTGCCCTGTGTCTGCCCTGCTCATTTAGATTAAAGAGTTAGTTCCTTTTCTTCTTTTAAACAGTTTCCCTTCATCCACATATTATACAATTCAATGTTTCAATCATATCAAGAAGGGTGGTACAATCTTTATCACAATCAATGTTTGAACAGTTTTTCATTCCTTGTACTCATTGTTATTTATGGACTTTTTTTTCAATTTTGGCAAAAATATACACAACAAAACATTCTCCAATTCAACACCTACATGTATAATTCACTGCTATTGAATATACCTTTGTGCTGTAAGGAGCTCTTTTAACACCTGTCGATAAATGTCCAAAGGGCACCCACTTTACCGTAGGCATCAGTCTGATGGCACTCAGTTCTAGCCCCACAGATCCATAAACCTGACTTCCTCAGGTAAGTGCTAGGAAAACCAACCAACCAACAAAAAATCCCATTGACATAAGTCAATTCTGAAGCTTGATGACCCTACAGGACAGAGTCATACTGCCCTTGTGGGTTTCCAAAATGTAACTTTACATGAGTGAAAAGCTTCTCTCTTCTTCAGAGTTACTGATGGTTTTGAACTCTTGACCTTGTGGATCAGAGCATAACCATTATACTATCCCAGTTTGTATGTGAATCTTCTGTGCAAAGACATTGAACTTTACTCATTCCATGGATCAACAAGCCCATTGTTTTATCATCTACTCTTCGCCCAGTTGTATACCACTCCTTTGCTATTGCTACTCCTCTGGGGTGGGAGCTCTGTTCCTGGACTAAGGATGTTTGGTGCACAGGGATATAAGGATCCAAGGGACAAGCACTATTCCTAGTCCTCCTTTCGTGTTGGACATGAGGTCCTCTATTCCTGCTTTGGAGCTGACTCCTTGGGTGCCCAAAGGCTGGCAAAAGTGAGCAATACTCATATTCAAGTTTCATACTTGAATTACTTACATACTTCCACCTACTACATTTTGGGAGAGTTGAAAAGACTAGATGAATAATATCAAGGCATAAACATTCCCTTATACGATTTCAATCATATTCAAATAAACTGATTTAAAAAATGACAAACCCCCTCCACCATGGAGTTCATTTTGACTCATAGAAAATCTATGTGTCTACAATTCTGATTCTATAAATTTTTGACAGGAGCAGAGAGCTTCATGTCACACCTGTGGAATGCCTGGTAGGTCTGAACTGTCAGTTACGTAGTCAGCAGGATCCCCTATCTAGCTCACACCACTACAGGGGCTTCTCAATATTTTAAAACAACTCTAACATTTTTAATTACATAGGACATGTCTTCCAAAAAGTTCATGGAAAGTTCACATTATGGAAAACTATGTATAGAGTCCAAATTTTTTTTCACACCAAAATAAATATGAGTTAATTTATTATGTCTGAACAGGATTTAATTTGAGAAGAGCCCCTATCAACATGAATTCTACAAAAACTGAAGCAAACATCAACATCAAATTTATAGTGAAGCTTGGATGACAGAATGCTAAAATCATTCATCCTTTCTGAAAAGTACATAGGGATAATGCCCCAAAGAAATTCAGGAGTTCATAAATGGGCAATCCATTTAAAGAAGCGTGAGATGATGTTGAAGAGGAAGCCTGCAGAGAAAACTAGCCACATCATTTTGTGAGAAAATAATTTTTGACCCTTAATTAAAGAGGACCAGTGAATAAAATCAGTAAAAATAGCCAGCATTATAGACATCTCAGTTGGCGATGTGTTCCCAATAATGACTAAAAAACTAAAACTGAGAAAGCGTTGTATTAGATGGATGCCCAAACTGTTGAATCCAGAGCAGCTACAGAGCTTATGAGGGCAATTTTAAACGAGTTGGATCAGGACAGTGAACAGCAGAAGTAGGCTAAGAAACATGACTTCATCAGTGCCATGCTGAAGATGAAGTCCTTTGAAAATCGTGGATCCCAAGAGGTGAAAGTGGTCTGGCCACAGCAGAAGTGTACTGGCCAAGAGCAAAGGCCATGGCAAGAGTTGTTAGGGTTGTTGTTTGGGGTTTTATTTTGTATTCTCAAGGTATTTTGCATTTCTACCTTCTGGAGGGTCTAAGAATAATAACACACAATATGAATGTGTTTTGGGAAAGTTAGTGTAAAAACTCTGACAGAAACCCCCTGAGGAATGGCAGTTTGTAAGGGTTTTTGTGGGAAACCACTAAGAATCTACCTATGTTCCTAATTCGGTTTTGTCTGACTTCTTCTTGTGCCCTAATCTAAATGTTGCTCAGGATGATTCATTTTCTTGAGTTAGAAATGTCTCAGCTCTTTAGAGATGAGCTAAATTACTAATGTCATCTCTTGCCAAAAGGACTTGAACTTGAAGACTCTTATTTGAGGAATAACTATGTTATTTGTTATTTTTTACCTTTTAAGTGTTTTTTTCCCACAAACTTTTAAAACTTCCTTCATATACATTCAACAAATACAACATATAAAGCCTAACCAATGGAGAAACTGATGGGCCAATTCATGTATTGTCGAATAATCCAGGCATTTAAGAGATGTGGAAAAGTTACAAAACAATTTTAGGATTTTTATTCATTTTGCTTGCAAAACTATCATATCATAATAATAATACTTGTACTGAGATGCTAGAGAGTTATTGGGCACTTTTTAATGAATTAGAAATATTAAATAATGTGATGATTAGAGGGAATACAGACTCCATGGGGATGCCTGCTCAGAAACACTGGCATCCAGTTGGCACGTTAAGATTCAGGAACATCTATAATTTTGTCTGCAAAAGTGCCCACATTTGCCAGGAACATTCTTTTGCTTTTTCATCTCAATACAATGGGTAATTATGTTCACACAACACAATGACCTTCCTCTGCAATTATTGACAATGTCACTAAATGCCTGCTCACCAACTGAGGTAATGAGCCCATTAAGGAGGATAAATAAACAAGTAAAATCATCATTTATTATAATGTTCTTGTAATGAGGGTTTTTTAACTGATGGATATTCCAGCTATCATTTATTATTTGTATTAGAATAATTATATATATACATGTTACATATCTGTCTCCATCTTTATATCATCTCTATCTATATCTACATCAACATGAACTAGGAGTATAGAGTGGGAAATAGAAAGGGAAGACTATTTAATGTTTATTTTGTCTCTGGCCTTACTCCTGATAGGGTATTATAAAACAACACCTGGGTCCTCACCCAAATTTTGTTAAGCATAGTTTCTATTACAAATTATTTTCACTAACTGAAAAATTATCTATCATAATCTCTGGTCTGATTATGATCTCAAAGTACATACATAGTTTAGGTACCCTTGCATAGAGGCTCTAAATATTATTTTCAGTAAGGACTCAAGTTTTTTTTCCCTCCTGATTTTATCATTTTCTTCTTTCAACTGTAACAGTTTCTTGTCACCGTGTCCCTTTTGTTCATGCTATTATCCCTCATGGTTCCTTGCTGGGCTTTCTGCATTGTTTTCATCTATATAATTTCCCTATTGCTTCTATTTGAATCCATGACTTTATTTTCTACCTGTATACTGGTAAATCCCACATCAACGTTCCAACTCAGATTTTTCTTGTCAGCCCCAGATTCATTTAATAACCTGCTGGTGGAGCAATACAATTGTTGCCATTTGAACTCACAAACTTAATAAACTAATAATTAAATTTTCCACTTTCTCCCCCAGACCTGTCTTATTTTTGCCCCTACCATTTTCCTTCCCCTGTGAGGGTCCGCCTCTTGAACTCAAAGGAGGAAAAAGAGAAAGCCCTCCTTAATATTAATTTATCCCTTTCTTAAATCGCTACCCTCTTCATAACTTTATTCACTAATTCTTCTTCCAGTCAGTCTGCTAAATGTTGAATATCTTTCTTCTTTCCGGTTCCACAGGAATTCATTACTTCTCACCTGGACGGACAATCAAATAGAAACTAAATTATCTTTCTGGCTGTGCTCTGCCACGCCTCTCTTTCTTCTTCATGTCACTGCCGAAGTTATTCCCAAAATGCAAATCTTATCATGGGCCTTCCTCGATTGTATGTCTCTACTGGCATACCATCACCACTACAGGAAGACTTTCCAATCATATTTTGCAGTCTTTGTCCAATGAAATTATCATGAGAAGAGCAGAAGATGAGAATTTGTTAGAGGAAAGAACAGCTACACCATGTATAATGAGATAATGTAAACATGCACACACATGCACATATGCATTCACTGAATTTAGTTCATGTTAGAGATAGAAGATGTCTAGACATGTGACAATGGCCTGAATTTATCAGAGATGGTCTCTTTTCTCTGAAATAAAAATACCATGCTGACTGAGAGGCAGCCCAGCAAAAACTAATGTGATCTGCTTGTGGTGTCAGCCAAATCGTAGCCCCCATAATTAATTTATGCTACAGATACCACTGGCTACATTCTGATCTTTCCATCACAGTCTTGGCAAGTAAACCAGTATCAAGTGCATTTGAAGATTTATGAGGTAACCTGAACATACATTGTCACACAAGCTATATCTAATCATTGAGCTCTAGGGTGAAGTCCGTCAAAGAAAGGACACTCTCTGGCCATGTGTACAAAATGTACCCCAGCACCTGCAATATAAAGTATTCAGTAGATCTTTTATAATAAATAAAAGAGTAAATTAATCCCAGAAGGTCTTGAGATATTTATAAAGCTTCTATAGCAACACACTCTGGATGCCTCTGGATGTTCTGTAGCTATAGAGGTAAATAATCTGCAGTAAATTGCTGTTTTCTTCGAGTAGCAGCAGACATATTTTCATTCCAATTAGGTAATTATGATTGTTGCCATTTTATAGGGAAGCAAATCTAATTTAATAAAAGTAAATGAATTAAGATCATCGCCAGTGCGTAGGAAAGCATCTGCTCCGTAAAATTATGCTTTAATATTTGAGTGCGAGAAAGTTCCCATGTAGCGCATTATGCTCTCTGAGGGCAGAGAACGGAATTGGTGATAACACTAAGGATTTTGTGATGTTTTTCTGGGAATAACTTTTGTAAGCTTTGAATCAGATGATTTTGGTGGGAAATAACAATTTACATAACAAAGAAATGGTTTTTCAGTTGTTAAAAATGAGAGTACAGATTGTGTTAAAACAAATATCTCAAATGTTCCCAAGCATAGCTACTATGTAGGAAATAATTTGAATGAAAAGATAAATCGCTTTCTAGAACGTTAGGCGGTTATAACCTCTTTTCAACCCCTATTCACTGTGGTAGATATATAATCGTTTGTCAATTTGAGAATTATGAGTGTAGGGGTGGAGTCTAGCTTGTCAATCAGATCATAGCCAATAAAGCCTCTGTGTGGGCGTGGCCTACTCCTGAGAAATCTGGGACATGTGGGACTCCCTCCTTGGAGGCGGAGGATACTTCTGTCTCTGCTCACACCCTGGGAGACGTTGCACAAGACACATGGACCCAATCCGATGCAGAGACCCCTGCTAGCGCTGAGATGTTTCCAATGCCGGGGATCCAAAGACTGTCTACTCATTTCGCTGTGATTCTTCTACAATTGGCATATGTGTTTCTTGAGTCTGAGGAGGACTTTATAGATTGGTATTGGACGTATGGGCTAATATCAGACTTATGGACTTGATCTAGACTGGGCTGGGATGTTTTCTCAATGTTCAATTGGTCTTGTATATAAATCTCTTTCTTATACACATGAGTCTCCATGGATTTGTTTCTCTAGTCTCCCCAGACTAACACACTCACCTTCTCTTTTATTGCTTCCCAGCAAAACAAATCTGAACAGCTCCAGGCCTTCCCTTTAAATGCTGGAGGGCTGAGAGAATTAGGGAAACAGAAATGGTCAGTATAAAGGTAGATTGAGGCCAGGGTATGACCTCCTCTCACCTTACCAGCATGGTTAGGAAATCACCATAATCACCCACCCAAGGCTGATTCGTGTGAGAAAGAGGTCAGGCATGACCCCACCCTCCAAACTTTTCCCAAATTCTGACACCAATCATTCCTCCCATACACTTTCACCTTCTCTTCTTGGTTTGAGAATTCATTTTTTTTTGAATTCACAAAACTCACAGACAATACTAATGATCTTTGGGTTTACTAGGGAAGTAACCATGTCAGGAAAACTCAGTTCTTTTATCAAGACCGCTTCTTCTCAGTCTTGCCCTGTGCTTACAGCTGTGCCCTGCTGCTTTCTTATAAATGTCTTTTACTCACTCAATGCTATCAATCAACTCTGACTCAAGGGGATCTGTAGGACAGATTAGAACAATCCTGGGGGATTTCTAAGACTGCAAGTTCAATAAAAGTCCCTGGGTAAAAAGATGAGTGATAACAGTCTCATAATGGAAGCAAGAGGTAACATCATGATAAATGGAGAAAATGTTGAAGTTGTCCAGGATTTTGTATTGCTTGGATCCACAATCAATGCTCATGGAAGGACCAAAGGTCAAAAGACATATTGCATTAGGTAAATCGGTTCCACAAACCTTTCTGGAGTATTGAAGAGCAAGGACGTCACTCTGAAGACAAAAGTGCACGTGACCCAAACCATGGTTTACTCTATTGTATTATATGTGCTTGAAAGTTAGATATGGAATAAGGAAGGCCGTAGAAGAATAGCTGTATCTGAATTGTGGTGCTGGAGAAGAATGTTGAAAATACCATGGACTGCTAAAAGGACAAACTGATCCGTGTTGGAGGAAGTAAAGCCATAGTGCTCCTTAGAGGCAAGGATGGCAACACTTTGTCTTACATACTTTGGGCATATTGCCAGGAGAGACCAATCTTTGAAGAAGAACATCATTCTTGGTGCAATGGAGATACAGAGAAAGAAGGGAAGGCCTCTGACGAGATGGATTGACACAGTGGTTGCATCATTGGGCTCAGGCGTAGGAACAATTGTGAGGTTGGCACAGTGCTGTGCAGTGTTTCATTCTCTTGTACAGAGGACACGTGTTCTTCATTAGCATGTCCATATAACTCACCTGATAGGTAGAGCAGGCTATTTAATGGTCTCAGTGAGCTCAGATGTTGGCCACGGCTCTCTCATGATCTTTTATTTTCTTATTAATAACCACTATAATTATGCCTAGGAGAGGAATGGCCAATCCTGGAACAGTACCCGAGAAACACTGCACAAATGACTCTCCTAAAATTTCTGCTGTCCTACTATTCTGCTTGTAATGGGCAGCAATGGAAAGGTTCAACTGATTGAAGAACATTTAATGTACCCCACAAACTGTCTGAATCAAAGATTTTTATGTATTCTTTGTCAAGCACAATTGACTTCGATTTACAATTTGTGGTAGTTCCATAATCTCCTGTCAACTTGCAAAAGGGTAGAGTTTAGTCTGTCAATCTGGTCACAGCTTGATGACCTCATTTAGAGATGCAAAGAAGATAAATAACTCACTGGAGGCCAGATACACTCACTCACTCACTCGCTGTGAGACATTACTGTTGACAAGACACATGGAGGTAAACTAGAGCCCTGGGGCTGGAGGAGCCACGTGGAGACCCCTGCCAGTGTTGAGATGCTTCCACTGCCACTGGATCCTCAAGACTTTCCACTCACTGGCCTGTGATCTTCCAGCATTCAGTGTTGTTGCATGTGGTGCATGAGTCTGAGGAGGAATTATTGATTGGTATTAGACATATGGACTAAGATCAGACTTATGAACTTGATCTGGACTGGGCTGGCATGTTTTTTTCAAAATCCAATTACTCTTTAATATAAAGTTCCCTGACACACACATTATGGTACCCTGGGAGTGGCATACGAGAGAAACCAATCATAAAGATGGAGAGTGGATGCTTATTTGACCTCTGCCTCTTGGTAGTTTTTCTTCTTTGATGAGCCACAGATCAGATATGGCCATGGGTCAATGCACATGTGCATAATTCTACTCATATATTTGGTGGAAGTTAAAATAAAGATCACTACAAATTCCATTTCAAGTAATTTAGTGCATTGCGGCCATTCGGTCTCTTGCTATAACGCATACCTTGCCACCTCTTTTTTCTTCAACACCTGGAAGGAAGAGGAGTACATTTTAAACTTTAAAAGAATCATTCCACTTCCACAAATGAGGAATTTAATGCAATGCCCACCCTATACGTCGTATCCTTGTACTGTTCGATAGACGGCATCTTAGGCCACATCTAGGTTCTGCATTGGTTCAGTGAAGTGTTCTGGCATTCACTTCTTTGCAATGGGATCATTAGTTTGTTGTGCTCCACACAGTCAAATTCCTTTCATAATAAAGTGCAGGTAAACATGTTTGTGGATCTGCTCTCAGCCTAGAATTAACTGACACCAGTGGCGAGATCCTTTGTTCCACTCTTTAATCTGTACCCTTCTAAATAATGCCTCAACTTCTGGCAATCCCATGTCAATGTACCACATCAATTACTTTTTAAAATATCATCAGCATTATTTTGTATGTAATACTAATGATAAAATTCTCCCAGCCATCAAGTCGATTCTGACTCATGGTGACCCAATGGGACAGTGGAGAACTTTCCCAGTGGTTTCTCAAGACTGGAGCTCTCCATTGGAGAACAGAGCCTCTTCTGTCTCCAGAGGAGCAGCTGGCACTTTCAAACTGTCAATCTTAGCAGCCCAACATGTAACTAGTACACCGCCAGGATTCCTTCGATACTAATGTTATTAAGTAATTTTCACATTTTGTTGTATCATCTTTCTTTGGGAGAGGCAAAAATATAGATCTCTTTCAGTAAATGGCCAGGGATCTTCCTTACAAATTTCTTGACACGTTATTGTAATCTTGTATCATTCCATTCATTGTTGAAAAATTTCAGTGGGTATTTTGTCAGTTCCAAGAGTTTTGCATTTACCAATGTCTACAGTGTTGCCTCAACTTTGCTCCATTATGGAATGATTGAATGTGAAACATTTATATTTGGACATTGAATCTATGTATTCCTTCCATGTTCTACTGATGCTTCCTGCATTGTTCAATATTTTTGTCCATATGGTATATCAATATAATAATTTTAAACTTATATTTTTTATTTATTCCTTTCACTTTGAGAAATGTCAACTGTGTCTTTGTTCCTGAAAAATAATAGATTATTTGAAATACAAACAAACTGGTGAAATACTTTAGAAACTTTTGAGTTAAAAATAAGTTACACATTTATGTAATATTAGTATTCACATTCTGAAAATGCCAAATTTTTTAAATATTCAATTTTACTATTTATGAGATTGTACAAATCAAAATCCCTCACATTTAACAGTTTGTAGCTATGAAGATCAGTGACATTGGTTATAATCTTCACATTGTGTTTATATTCTATTTATTTCTGTTCTAGTTGTTTGACTTCTGTTGGCAACCTCATCAACATTTATACACTATCATTTTATTTCTAGCACACCATTATAAAGTGAATGGTATTACTTTAATTTTAAAAGTCTTAAATGATGTGATAGTAACATCTCATATCATTTTCTCTAGATTTTCTTTCTGGTTGTTCTTCTATTTCTGGGTGCTAATTTTACTGCATTGCAACTTTGTTAGTCTGGGTAGACTAACACAACAAATCCATAGAAACTTATATGTGTATAAGAAACTGTTCTACATAAAGGGTAATTGTACATTAAGGAAACATCCCAACTCAGTCCAGTCCAAGCCCATACGTCCAATGTTAGCCCACATATCTGATACCAATCTATAATGTCTTCTTCAGACTCACAAGGTACATGCAATGATGCTGAAGGCAGGCGGATCACAAGCCAGTGGGTACAAAGTCTTTAGGATCCAGTGGCAGTAGAAGCATCTCAGTGCAGGCAAGGGTTTCCAGGTAGCTCCTCCATTTTCCAGGGCATGGGTTCTATCAGCATAGTGACATCTGTCTTGTCAGTAAAGCGCTGTCTCAGGGAGGGAGCAGAGTCAGAGTGTCCTGCCTACAAGGAGGAAATACCAGAGTTCCCAAAATTCTCATGAGAAGGCCATGCCCACACAAAGGCCTCATTGGTTATGATCTGATTGACAGGCCAGACTCCACCCCTTCACTCCTAATCCTTTTAAATTGACACTAGATTATGCAACCACCACAGCAACTGATTTTTCTAAGGAATGAGTTTTCGCCCCCTCAATTCACACTCACATTTGCACTCTGGTTTTAGGAAAGAGAATCTGTGCAATATTTATTCCACTGTGGTTTTTGATCCTTTCATGAGATTCTTCCTTTTGAATGGTCTACTTTCACACAAGATTCTATATAATTATATCTCCAACTTCAACCTCACTGAATTATTGTTTTGTTTGCTAATACCCTTACATTTTAAAATGGAGAAATTCTGAGTAAAATAATTTATTGGCATGATTGGAAGGTTTCAAAGAATCTCATTGATTGGGGTGTCATAGTTTTCTTATGGAAATCTCCCAATCCACTGAAACATCAGAACACTTTATTCAGAGTTGATATAAAGTTTAGGTGGCTGCCTAATATTTAACTATTATGCTTTATTTAATGTTCCATATATTTTAAGATGTTACCTATAAGAAGTAGTATTTTTACATTATTTCACACAGTACTTCCTATTAACCTGACATTGTCATCCTTAGTGTTTATTCCAAGATTCTTAGTGGTATTCTTCCCTAGAAAGATTAGCAAGAAGTGAAACTACAATGGAATCTGAAACTTTTCAGTAAATCAAATTTATATATATTTTGTCATTCTTTTCGGTCCTTGAGGGTCATTATGAATGAGTCAAAATCCTCTCAATGACACTGTGTTTGTTTGTTTGTTTTGTATTCTCTATGTTATAACAAAAAGCAATTGAGGAACTAATAATCTCTAAACTGTTGAGTGAAGGTTCAAACAAAATATACCATGTGTTACAGACATATAATTTACTGAGAATGGCAAACCATATATATTACTAAATATTCCAATTTCCCAAATCAATTCTATTTGGTGAGGGGGGCATCCTTTTATAGAATCAAACACAGAAGTGAGAATAATTTCATTAAGTGTATCCTGCGATTACTAAGGAAATGATTCTGGGATGTGCTCAAAGACACTTATTGTTGTCCAGGTGAGATCAATATATAATCACTAACATATAATTGAATCATAAAATAAAGACAACATGTAAAAGTATTTATCCCTAAAATGTTCCTTTCTTATACTTCTTTAATTTCAAAGTTCATTATTCTGTGACACTGTCTTTTCTTCAATAAATATTCATCCTGCAATATCAACTTTTCCTCAGCCTGATAAAGGAATTATTCTAAGTCTAAAACAATGTTCACACTAATAGAAATGTGAACCCATTATTTCCCCACTAAATACAAATAATTGATACAATGCCACCTGGAACTAAGTGCACAGCAATCTCGGTGTCTTTGTGGTTCTACCACAAGTGACACCAAACGCAACTTCAGTAAAGTTGAAAACTGTCTGTTAAGATAAAAAATTCACATGATTTATTATATTTGCTTTGTAGTTGGCACATTTGGTGCATGAAATAGTTTACTCTGCTTTTAAGACACTAAACTGCTCATGGTACAATTCGACTTTAACCAAGTTCTCCTCTGAAACAGGGTTTTCCCAGTAGAGTAACTAACTCAGCAAAGATGCAACAGTATTTGCCATCTTCCTAACTGCCACCATTTGGGAATTTTATCTTCCTCCTTTCTTTCCCTATGGTATATCATTACGATAGAAAAGAAAGTTATAAAAAAAAACAGTCTCAAGTTTGGCTCAAAGAATCCGTTTGAGGGGGCAGAGTAGTATTTCTGAAAATTTAAAGAAAGGGATGATGGAATAGGAAACCATGATGGTCATTCAGGGTCACTCCCCAAGTGTTGGCCACTTTTAGTAAGTTCTAAATAAGGCTTAGCCAGCATGTTTACTGCTTCAGTTCTTGCTAAGCATCCTACTCAAGAAAATGGGCCTATCTGGGAAAAGGGAGAAGAATGATCAATCCTCCTTTGAATTCTAAAATGAAGAGAATTTAAAATTATGTGTATGATTGGAAAGGTGCCCATGGACTAAAATTTCTTACAGGCTAAGTTCAGTTATGAGACTCTAATAATGAATAACAATTTTTCCCCACTTAGAATATGTTTCCATATTTGACTAGCTGGGAAATTTGCCATGGTTTAAAATATTATTTTATCCCAAACTAGCAATTTATAAACTTTTAAAGCAGAGACTTTGTAACTTAAGAATGGACTGTATTTTCTTATCCTTTCAATTCAAAACTTTTTAAACTAATCAAACACTGAGGTAGAAATGTACGATGTACAGAGGCTAATCGCCAGGAAAAGAGCTATTACATTGTTCACAGTTTCTTACATTCCGTGACTCTTTCTACATCTCTCCCTCTCCATAGTAATCGGCACGATATTATTCACCATTACCTGATTGAAGAAAATTTCCATTTCCTGGCACACTTAAGCTCATGAAATCCCCAAAGAGACACGTAGAAAAGACAATCCACTCACAAAGAATGAATTGTCAGTTGTTCTTTAAATTTAAGTTTGAAGAAAGAAATTGTTGTAATCTCACAGTTATGTGTTAGTGAAGAAATTGTTTCGTGAAAATCACATACCATTTTACCCTCTTGAAATATGATTCTGCGCCTTGAAATATATTCAAAATCAAATTCCAGGATGCCCTTTACTAGAAGGTCCACACTTATGACGCCCTTAATTCCTAATTCTTTCCCTGCAGGTCAGTGTTTCTTCACATGAGCTAGAGAGCAGCAGTTCCTTGGTTTGGCATATTTTTCACCACAAATTATAATTGATCAATTCAAAGCCCTTCAACATACATTTCATTAAACCCTTGAACAAAGCCTTATGCACCTTGCTAACTAACCATTCTTAAATTAAAGTGATAAAGCAGTATCACCTTAGAAGATTAAGTATGTTAACAGAGTGCTATCACCTTTTCAAAAGTCAAAGGAGTTTTATAGTGTTTCATTAGAAAAAAAGTAGTTAAAAGTAGGATGTATGCAAAGAACGCCCCTTCATTTGTATTTAAAAATCAAGAATCATCTTGGAATGAAAGTAATGCTTTCCGAAAAGAAGATGTCAGAGAATTTTTAGGAATAAATTTTAGTTCCTTGATTTAACAAAACATAAATATTCCAATATCTTAGATAATGTGTCCTTATTTACATTAGGTATTGGAGAGTCATGAATACAGAAATTAGATAGATGATCTATACATTGAGTGATTCATAGGCTCAAAACTTCAGTTGAGTTGACTGTAACCCTTGGAAACCTATGTCCTACAGAACGAAGCTTTGCCATAATCTGTGTCATGCTAGGGTTTGAGTCTATTGCTGCAGCTATCAGGCCAACGTATCTCCCTGAGTGTCTTGCTCACTTTCACTGGATTTCTACTTCTCCACCACCGATGATCTTGTCCACCCACTGACCCCTCTAAAACAAGTGAGCTGATGTCCTTGTGTGATCCAAATGCTTCTTGTTGACTAACTTTAAGGACTAGATCAGTATAGTAGGGAAAACTAATCTATATTGGGTAACACTGCTGATACTTAAAATCCTGGTGACTTAACTTCCAGGATCATAGCAAAAGCTAAGTCATGACCACATATGAATAGTGGATGGAAATATAGGGAAAACATTTCTGCATTTCCACACTTAGATTATGGGCTAGATCTACCCTTTTCCAATTTTTTTTCCTGATGGTGGGATACTAAAATCCCCAAAGCAAAAGGTTATTGTAAATGAGTGGGTTCCAAATCATAGCAACTCTAAGTAGGGTTTTTGGGGCCGTAATTCTCCATGGAAGCACACCGCCCTCAGGATGCCTAGAGGAACAGTTGCCCACTGACCACATCATTTCCTGTATTCCGCGGCACAGCAACTCATCACAAAACCAGGAATCTCTGAGGACAGCAAAGGGAATGAGATCCTTTCCTCTGTGATGTCATAGAAAGCTGTTGGAGCTACCTATCAGGGGAAATTAAATTGGGAAAATGGTACTCTAGACTTTAAAAGACATAGCTAAAGTATTTTGCAAGCAAACCAGGCTCATACTTTCATTTGAATTACATCTCCTATGTAAAATATCACAGATTTTTAACAGAAGTTACATCACACATGGTTGTCTTACAAATAATAAAATAAAATGTATTATTTAGAACCATCATAAACTTCATTTTCATATTTTTCCTGTCCTCCACTCACCCTAGCATCATTGTCTCCTCTTTGTCTCAATACAACTCTAGAGAAAGAATAAAATAAAAAAAAAACAAAAACCTGGGATGAAAAGTACTTGAAAGCCTTTTGTTCACATATTTTTCAATCACTCCAGGATAATGTTAGTTTTAAAGGGGAAAACTCCTTTCTTCTCAAATGCTGGGAGAAAATAAGTGAAATCAAAATAGATTCCTCTGTGAAACTGTATTTGAGTTTCATAGCTTCAGTGATGATATAAAAATGAAATCCATAAGTTGCTCTAGTTTTCTTATATGCCTCAAATTTGCAGTCCACTACATCAACTGTTGGAGCTTCTCAGTAAAAGTGTATGTTATAAAGATTTTACTCTTTCTGGTGCCTCTGGAAGGCAAGTGTTAGATTTTAAATATTCATTGGGTGAGATAACAAAATGTATTGCTGGGAAAAGTCATGTAAGCTCTTTTGCAGAAGATCTTTAGGAAGAGAATAGACACCCATCTACCTGGGCTAATTTAAGTAATCCTCTGCCAGAGGCAAGGAAAGGCAGTAGTTGTTCCCTAGAGATACTTTGAAGCTCAGTGATTGATGAAATGGGTGTATAGGATTTACAAGTTAGACTTAGACATACTGTTTTATAGATAGTCACAGTTAGAAATTTATAAAGTCAATCTAACTTACATAGCATAGCTCAAGAATATGTTCTAGTGAATCATAAAATATCTAAACTTCATTTTAGACTTAGTTTAACAATCAATTTCAGATCATTAAATGTCAATATCACTGTGGACAGCTAAAAAGTGTTCTCCATTCTCAATGGATAGCTACTTCAAATCCTTCTAATCTGTGACTGTCAATTTATTTGATAAAATGAACTTTGCAGATGTGACTGATTATCTTGGGAATAGGAGACAATCCTAGATTATTTGTGTGGGGTTATGAGTTCCTACTCCAGTGATATGCATTATTGTATGAGAAAGGTATGGACAGAGATGTATAATAAACAAAAAAGAAGAGTATGTGATGGTGAGAGAAAGATTAAAATGATATAGCCACAAACCAAGTAGAACCCAGAAATGCTGAAGCAGCCATAAGACCCAGAAAGGGACACTATCTGCCCACAGAGAATGCACCCCTGCTGAATTTCTAAATCCATGCCTCCAGAATCTGCCACTGATTTATAAGTTTGACGTACTCTGATGGCTTATGTATTGCTGTGATGCTCATAACTATGTCACGGTTGTTTCAAACACCATCAGCATTACCCAACGTGAACAGATTCCAGCAGAGCTTCGAGACAAAGAACAAACTAAAATAAGGAATAGATTGGCCACTTCAGAGGGACTGGCCATTGAAAAGTCCATGGCGAGCATGAACACATTGTCATTTACTGATAACTTAATGCACTACAGCAGGACTTTGTTAGAGAAGTCACTCAAGTAGGAAGGCACTCAAAATGTGTCTGAGGAAGAGCTGCCTTTTCAAAGTACAGCCAACCATAACGACGAGGACTGAGTAGCCTTCAGGAGGCAACCCTTCAGACCATTTGCTGATGGGACGCAACTCCAAATGAAGAAAAATGGCTGCAAATGTTGATTCATCATTGGAACTTGGAATTGTGTGAAGTATGAATCTAAGCAAAATTAAAGTCAAAATTGAAAAAAAAACACATAAAGATAGATATTCTAGGCATTAGTGAGCTGAAATGTACTGGTAATGGCCCTTTTGAATTAGAAAACCATATGGTCTACTATAATGAGAGTTATATAATAGAGAATTGTTTTGCCCAGAAGAAGATTTCAAAATCTGTCTTGAAGCATGATGCTGTTGGTGACAGAACAATGTCTATCCACACACAGGACATGCAATCCCTATGATTATTGTTCTAATTTATGCACCAGCCACAAAAACTAGCAATAAAGAAATTTGACCATTCTACCAGTGTCTTCAGTGGTGAATTGATCAAACATGTAATCAAGATGAACTGATAACTATTGGCATGTGGAATGCAAAGGTTGGAAACAAAGAGGAAGGAACGGTAGTTGGAAAATATGGTTTATTAATAGAAATTAAGCTGAAATGTCATGGTTGATTTTTCAAGACCAATGACTTTTTATAGAAAATACCTTTTTCAGCAATACCAATGATGACTACTGTGGTAGTTACACAATTTCATATCAACCTGATGAAAGAATGAAGGGTGGAGTCTAACCTGTCAATCAGCTCACAGCCTGATGATCTCTCCTTGTGGTCATGGCCTTCTCATGAGGAGTCTAGGAACTCTCTCTTGCTGCTACATCTTCCTGTTTACAAGCTACCTGGAGCCATGCTGATTGCAGACAGAGACACGGAGATATGTCTACTGACAATTGCTCCACAGGACTTTCTACCCACAAACCAATAATCTTCCTGCATTCAACATCCCTGTATGTTCTGAGAGAGTCTGATCAGGAATACATGGGCTACTATCAGACATATGGGCCAATATTGACCTTATGGACTTGATCTGGACTGGGCTGGAATGCTTTATTGATGCATAATTACTTCTTGATATCAAGTTATCTCTTATACCTGTATGAGTGTCTCTGGATTTGTTTCTCTAGTCAACCTGGTCTAATACAAGTGTACACATGAACTTCTCCAGATGGAATACACAGAAATCAAATGATTACATCTGTGGGAAGAGACTGTGAAGTAGTTCAATTTCAGCTGATAAAACCAGACCAGGGATAGACTGTGGAACAGATAAACAATAGCTCATATGTAATTTTATCTTGACATTGAAAAAGAAGCACTTCCATGAGAGTCAAAATATCACTTTGACTTTAACCCATCTGAATTTAGAGGACATTAAAAGAAGAGATTTGCTGCATTGAGCAATAATGACAGACACCTGATGACCTGTGATGACATCAAGATCATTCAAGAAGAAAGCAAAAGGTAATTAAAAGGACAGAAATGAAAGATAAAATCTAAGTGGATGTCACAAGATACTACGAAACTTGCTTTTAATTGTAGAGCAGTTGGAGCAAGTATAAGAAATGTAGACATCAAAAAGCTGAGAAAAGAAATTTCATACGAAAACTCAAGAAGACAAAGCTACCTATTAAAATGAAATATGTGAAGACCTGGAGTTAGCAAACCAAAAGAACACCTTCAGAATATCTTCAAATGAAAGAACTCAAATTGTAATTCAAGCCTCAGGTTGCAATAGTGAAAGATTTTATGGGCAGAGTAGTAATGATGCATGAAGCATCATTCAAAAGAGGATGTTCTGGATTCCCATTCTCAAAAAAGGACATAAAGAATACAGATAATTTCTGTACCTAAGAGAACTTTTTAAAATATCCTATAAAGATATTTTAAAAGAACTATTTAATATCAAATAGTTGATATTAAAGCATTTTAAGAGATATTATATGAACAAGAATTCATTGAGCTAAAGTAAGAAGTATAAGATGTATTGAAAGCATTGACCAAAAAAACAAAGCTTGAGAAATAGATGGAATACCAACTGAAATTGTTCAATGAGCTACTGAAGCATTGGAAGCATTCAGGAAATTTGAAAGACAACTAACATGGCCAATTGACTGAAAGAAGTTAGTATTTGTACACATCTCAGAGAAATGTAATCAACCATAATGCTCAAATTATAGGACAATATCATAAATATGCAATGTAAGTAAAATATTGCTGAAAATTATCCAACAATGTTCACAGCAGTATATTGACATAGGGCTCCCAAAGTTCAGGCCAGATTGAGAAGAGGTGGAACATGGGCATCTTTGCTGATGTCAAATGTATCTTGGCTGAAAATAGATAATATCAAAAATATTTTTGTGTTTCATTGACCATATAAAGGCATTTAACTGTGTGGATCATAACAAACTATAAATTGCCTTGAGAAGAACTGGAATCCAGAACACTTCATTGTGGTGATGCAGAACGTGTGTATGCATCAAGAGACAGTTCTCAAAATGGAACAAGGTCATAGTGCAAGGTTTAAAATCAGGAAATGTGTTCCATCCTCTCACCGTACTTATACAGTCTGTATATGGAGCCTCTACCACCACATGAGCCATTTCCTTGATGCTTTGTGAGCTCTGTGATGGTGTGTGATGTTGCCGTGAACTTAGAAACCCTAGAATGTGAGTGGGGACACTGAGATGGGAGGTGATGGTTGATACCAGGGATAATGAAGTGGAATATGATATTTTGCAAATGTCAGATATTTGGGTCATCTTTAGCTTCAACCTCCTTGGGACCACACTTGTACTGATAAAATTATTTTTGCAGTACCGTACTGAAAAATTCAGGTGTGAGACATTGTGTAATCACACTGATCAAGAACATTTCCATCATTTTTTTTAACAGCGCACGTTCCAGAAGTAGCGGTTCACCCACCACTTTACAGCTGTTCCTGCTTAGAGATATTCATAGACAGTCACTAGTGCTTCTTGTTTGACAATTCCAAATTGCTATGTAAAATTTATTGGTTCTACCTGGGTTCAATAGCTGGACTTATTCTAATAAACTGGGGTGGGGGGAGAGTTAGATTAGGGTATTTACACATGTTGAGACTAACTAAAAAGAAGTTATGGCAGCCTTTGCCATTACTTTGATTGGAGCTTTGTAAGAGATTCTAAAGAAGAAGATTAAGTCAATATACTGCCAGATTCCTGACTCATAGTCACAGGAAAATAACGTTCTGATGTTTCAAATGAACCTATTTCAACAAAATTTGCTATGTGGCCAATATAATTAATGATACATCTAGGTATATAGCTATAATTTCAAGTATGCATATAATGCTATCAGTATTGAACCAATTTCTTTGCCAAGCTAGTGGTAAACGTCTTAGCTAAGTATCATTTGGGTAATTCTGGGTACTTCTATTCCTGTTCACTACTGCACACAGAAGACCAAATTCCGGAAAATAGAAAATGTATTCATTTTCATTATATGCTGTGAAAAATTCCGTATCACTAAATCTATAGGTACTTTGCGATAACTGGTATTCGCTGCTTAAGCAATAATATAAATGTTTTATAAGTTGCTCTGACATTGCCAGGTGGGTGCTGTTTCAGCATGCTTTTATGTTTTTCTTAAAAATAAATACGACAGTTCTCCTTCCTCCCACCCCACATATTCTGCCTCTGATGGAGCAGTATTCTGATGTAGCCATATTTTGATGTAGCAGTACTCTAATGTAGCAGTATGGAGCTTCCTGTTTTAATTATTTCATGTGTATTTATTTATATCTTTGCTGATGTGGGAAAATTAATACCTGGAATTCATAGCTGTTTCTATGACAGTACTCTAAGAATGAAGTAAAAAGGAAATGGTTATATCTATTCCAAAATTTAAACAAGGATTCATTGTAAAAAAGAAACTCTTATGGAGTGCATATAAATTGTCAACCTTTCCCTGTAATGATGTTGAATAGTAACAATGCTAATGATATAAAATAAATCTAATGGCTTAGAATAAGGCTTTTATATATATTATCTGATTTTCTTTGGGAAAAAATAAATCCTGTACCAGCTAGGAGTACCCTCAATTTTCAAATGAAAATCCCAAGGGACAAAGATGTTTGTTAACACATAGAAGATGATACAGCTAGTAAAGAGTGTTCCCACAAGTATATCGAGCTTGAGCTCCAACCATTTTTACATATGTATCTGTAAGTGCTGCAAATATACCCAGAAATGGAATAGAGCAGGCTCGATTGATAGATCAATGTAATGAAGGGTCACTCCTCATGAGGATCAAACAGAAGTGAATAAAATAAAATAAGACGCTCAAAAAATAATTAGTTTAAATAACTAAAGGGTCCCGTGAACCACAACCTCCCTTTGGCTGAGACCAGAATTGGATGGTGCCTGGGTACTAGTACCAACTTCTCTGATTAGGATCAAAATAAAACTTCTAGATAGAGTGGGAGAAACAGGTAGAACAAATTCTAAAATTATATAAAATTGCAGATTTATTTGTTTGCTAATGACTGACAGAACCCTGAGAAAGGTCCCCTAGACACTCTTCCAACCAGATACAACTTTATTCTGTTGTCTCTCATTTCATGATGATCCATTCTCAATGTCATAAAAATCATCATCTCACAGGGGTGTATTTGCTTTTCTTCCATTACTTTATAAATACCTTTTCCATATAGTGACATCAGCAGGTCACTTTCCTTGATACTAAATGAATCATTTAGATTCTATTAAATGACGAGTGAGAGGATTAATATTAAATATGTAATAAGATTTTTCAGGTATTCATTCTAATTTCTAAATGATGTAAAGTCTATACATCTGGTTATCCCATTCCAAATATGCACATATGTCCTCATTGGGTATAGAGGATAAATATCTTTGAAAGGGGTTTCATGTGTATGTCAGGTGCCCTCTTTTTAAGGTGTCAGGGATTGGGTTCAACCTGACAAGAAATGGTGGTGCAGTTTGACATTTGAAAGGAGTATGCTTTTAGTCTCTTGCTGTGTTTTAGATTTAGTGACAATATTGATTTAAGTATTAAACAATTATCTTCACCAAACATAAGCAGTACCAGAAAATCAGATGATTTTATACCAGATATCAACATGAAATAAGCCTATTACAGCTTAAAGATATATGATATAAAGTATAGAATCTATAGCATTATTATACCATATTGTTACATTTCTTGTGCTAATAATTAGAGAATAACATAATGCGATGAATAATATTACTTTCTGAACATAGTAACTATTTTTTTTTGCATTCTGTTGGCAAGCCTCCAAACAAAACCAGTCCACTGCCTTCAAGTCATTGCTGACTCGTAGTGAGCCCTTGAGTATTTCTGAGATGGAGTTGAAAGCCCCATCTCAGTCTTTCTCCCATGGAGATGCCAGTGGTTTCAACTGCTGACCATGCGGGTCACAGCTGGATGCGGGTTTCTGCGGCTGAAAAAGATATTTCGTATCCTCCACCGATGTCCTCCAACCAAAGATAATCGTAAATGATCTTTAATTTATCAACCATGAAAAAAGTCATTGCTTTTTGCAACAAGAAAGCTCACACACCATGAATAACGGGGGGAATTCTCAGTGAATAAATTGGTAAGGACTTCTTGTAGATCAGTCTGTTGTTTCCGTTAGGTGCCTTTCAGTCTGCGTTGACCCATATGGACCCTAGAAACAACAGAAAGAACTGCCTGGTCTTGCACCATGCTCAATATTCTTGGTATGTTGGAGCCCACTGCTACAGCCAATGTCTGGTTATTTGAGGGAAGAATCAAGAACATCTGACTTTTTTTTTTAATTGGGTGCTCTCCAGAGGCAAGGTTATCTGAAACTGAATATCTAAATATTCTCTAGAAAGAGGGAAGACTGATGCTGGAAATCTAATGTCATAAGTGATGTCAAATAGTCACTTATACAGAAAAGCAAACATTTGTGGTTTTTTTCTGAATTTAGGTAGGGTTATGGTGTGAATTTGGAGGTGGGTAATGTTTCAATGCATTATGGTCTTAGAGTGGCTTTTTCTGGACATTGGTTGTTATTTGTTTGTCTGTTTTAAGAATGTGATGTTCAGTAGGAAAATAGTAAGGTCTACCTGTGTGCAAATTAACAAAACCTAATTGTATGTTTCAATCCACTTTCTGCATGTCAGACATGGTTTTCTGTTTTTCCCTTGCCATCCATGTGAAATAGGGCCTGGTAACTTGATGTTGAGTTCCAAAGGCTCTCGAGATCCTCTGCAGTCTCATTATGATAATCCCTCTTATAAAGGGAAAGATATAGATCCAAGAACCCTGAGACCCTTTCCATTATATTGTCATGAATCAAATGGCATTCCTCACTGGAAAGAATATTTACCTTCGCTAAGTATTCAAACTCTATCAATGATAGTTAAATGTGAATACTGGCAAAACAATGTTTTTTCCACCATGATAGGGCCAAAGGTCCTCTCAATCATTATAACTAAGTATAGCCATCTCCAAAAACTCATGATTTCCAAAAAAGTGGTCATGAGAGAGGTCACACAACCCTTCCTCCAAGGTCACAGTGTGACCACCACTCCCAACCACCGAGACAGCTCTCCTTCTATTTGTGTCTGTTTTGTTGTCAGTAACACAAGCATCTGTACACTTCCTAGTCCTCTCTCATTGTCTTAATTTTAATTCTCAAAACATTATGCATATCTTTTCCTGCCCCTTCTCTACCCCTTCTGTGACTCATAACCATTTTATAATACCTTCTAGATTGCAAAGTACATCCATAGAAACAGGCTCTATTTATCCTCAACCTCTTTTCTGTATGAAAATATTGCCTCTCTGAAAATCTTGTCTCTTTTCTGAGAGCCCAATGACTCCTGGAATCCGGTATTAGTTAAGGTTGTGCATCAACTTAGCTGAGACACAACCAACAAAGGCATATCCGTTATGATGTAATCCCTTTCATGGTGAGATTTGCACTGAGCAGCTGATCTGTGGAAGGAGGCTCTCCTCTGATATTGTGGCAAAGCTCTCCAGCTTCTTGCTTGACTCCAGCAACTGACCCATTATTATCTTTGGACTTGCCGCAGTGACCTACAATTATTCCAGGCTTGGGGTTCATTAGTTTCCAGACTGTCAACCAGCAGCCTGTCATTTCACTGTCAATCTTGGATTTATCAGCCTCTGTAACTACACGATTCAGGAGAAGCCTCACTAGTGAACTTGGCACTTGTCATCCTCAACATTTCCTTGAGATAAATCACTTGTCTTGCTTCTCTAGAGAACACAGTCTAAGATAAGGTCTAGACTGACTGTTTTTTGTATAACCATGCTCTAAAAATTTAGGTTTACTGGCGAGTCTAGTCTATTTGTAGTTCTTTCTACTCACAAACGCTAATAATGGATCTTGTGTTATAAAAGTAGCTGTTTGCTGATCATGATCTCCCATACTCACCTAGAGATGTTCGTGTCATTGTCCTGTTAGCTCTCATCTAGGTTTCATGCCCTGAGTTTGTTTCTTTCTTTGTCCTGTAGTCTTGTAATCTTCTACGACAATATTTCTGTATCGATGAATTGGTAATTCCATTAAACAAAGGATCCTCTGATCCTACCTCATTTCTCTCCTTGCCAACCCAGCTCCGTCGATTCACAGAGTGAGCTCACTCACTCCACAGAGGTCTTCACTGTTCCGCGTGTCTCTCTCGATAAGACGTCCAAAATCCTTTGGCTGAAGTCCCACTAGGCTCACTTCCAAGGAGTCTTCAGACGGTACTTTTTGTCTGAGACATATCTGTTTCTTCTTCTGGAAGTTCTTGGAACTTTGAGTGTTCCTTGTCAGCATCATCATTCAAATGTGTCAACTCATCAGTCTTCCTTGTTCAATGTCCAGCGTTCCTATGCATACGAGGTGCTGAGGTGATTCAGAGTACCATGGCTTGGGTAAAATGATTCTTAGTTCTCAAATTGACATCCGTGCATTTCAACACTTTAAAGATGCCTTATGCAGTGAATTTTCCCAATAGAATGCATTTTTCCCTTGACTGCTACTTCCATATGTGTAGCAGTTAGATATTATGTCAACTACGCACTCCCGACTTGGCACAGAGTTTAACCTGTCCATCAAGTGGTAATTTGGTGACACCTCCTTGGAGTTGTAGCATTTTTTCAAAATGATGGAATCATTTGATATATGTATTAATCCCAATTAATAAAAATTTTAAAATATTGAAAGAGTAAATTTGAACAGAGAGAATTTCTCTCTGCCACTTTGCCTTCCTCTTCCCTGGGATTATTCTAGGACTCTGTCTCTATCGCAAGGGGTGACTGACCCACATGGGGCTACCTGAAACTGAAACCACTTAGAGTCAAACTCAAACCAACCTTGGATCCATGTGACTCTGCCCTCCCCAGCCTGTGGTCTTCTTGCTTCTGACTCCACCTTTCAGCATCCTAAGCCTGTAGCTACATGGGTTTGAAGATGGCCCCAGGTAGCACTGGACCTATGGACTTGAGCTGAATGAGGCTGGAGTGCCTTTTTGAAGTACAATTCCTTCTTGGCATAAAGGTTTTTCTTGCACATAGTTGAGTGTCACTGGCTTGTTTCTCTAGACAATCCAGCCTAACACAATGAGCACTGGTGGTGAATGCGAGAGGAAATCCTTGACAACGTCAATCTTTGGGCTCTTCATCATGATGTTACCTATTGGTCCAGTTGTGAGGATTTTAGTTTTCTCTACATTGAGTCACAATCCATGATGAGGTCTGCAGTCATTGATTTTCATCAGCAAATGCGTCAATCTTCCTCACTTTCGGCAAGCAAGATGTGTCACCTGCACAGCAAAATATGTGAATAAGCCTTCCCCTAATGCTGATGCTGTTCTTCGCAGAGTCCAGTTTCTCAGATTCTTTGCTCAGCCTATAGATTTCACAAGAATGGTGAAAGCAGACAACCATGACAGATTCTTTCCCTGATTTTCAAACACTCAGTGTTCCCTTATTCTGCTCAAGCTCTTCCTTGGACAGCTTTTCCCTCTTGGTCCTTGGACGGGTTCTGAGTGGGCCCAATGAAGTATTCTAGAATTTTCCTTCTCCTCGATGCTATCCATAATTTATTTCCCATATGGTTAAATGCCTTTGTATAGTCAATAAAACACAAATAAACACCTTTCTGCATCCCCCCCAACAGGTATCCAGCTGATGTCAGTAATGATACTTTCATACCACATCCTCCTATGAATCCAACCTGAAACTCTTACAGTTCTCTGTTAATGTACTGCTACACCCATGGTTGCATCGTTTCCAGCTAGCAAAACTGTACTTGCATGTGATATTACAGACATTGTTTGATAATTTTCACATTACCTTGGGTCACTGTCTTTCAATATGGATATAAATATGAATCTCTTCCAGTGAGCCAGGGAATTGTCTTTCCCATTTCTTGGCTTAGGTCAGTGAGTGTTTCCAGTGCTTCGTCAGGTTGTAGAAACATTTCCTTTGACTTCTATCAATTCCAGGAGGATTGCTTTTGGCTTATGCCTACAGAGTAGACTTCTTCCTTCAATAACACAGGTTCTTGACCAAATACTACCTCTCACAGTGACTGAATGCCAACTAGTTCTTTGAGTTCATACTATGCATTCCTGCCAACTTTTGATGCTTCATTTTTCAATATTTTGCTTGTAGACTCTTTAATATTGTAATTCAAAGCTTGATTTTTTTCAACAGATTTTTCAGTTTTGTATAGATGGTCTGTTTTCTTTTTAGGGTTTGCTAACTCCAGGCAATTGTACATTTCCTTATAATACTTTGTCTATTTGAGCTGTTCTCTGCTTTCAGCAAGCAAAATTGTGTCATCTGCATAATGCAGGCTATTAATCAATCTTCCTTTGAACCTGATGTGCGTTCTTCTTCATATAACCAAAATCTAAACCCACGGCCATCAAGTTGATTTCTTCTTCATATTGCTCAGCTTAAATAGTATTGAAGTATATATTTAAAATATTCACTCAGATATCACTATATAAAGTGATTATAATGATAAATCTATTTTTATATATTTGCTTTATGAAAACTTCTTACTTTTATTTAAGAAAAAAACAGAAAACAATAGTATATCTCTGAAACTAGTGTCATAACTAAATTACTATATGAAATATTTTATAAGAATTATAAGGGGTCTATTTTGTGACAGGAACTCAATAAAATATGTTTACTGAATACAGATAAAATTGTTAATGCTTTTCTTTCTTCCTTTTCCTTAGCTGAATAACTTTTAAATATCTGAAATAGGAAGGGTTGTATAGAAATCTTGTTAAAAATGTATTTTCTTTTAGGATGAGGTTTTAATATTTTTTAAATCAAGCTTTGTTAATGAATTATTGCAGTGCCTCTTTTCTGGAATGAAAATATACTAGATTATATATTCTGAAATTACAGAAATTATATCCAAATATACTTTATAAACATGGCATGTGTGTGTGGAGATGTCTGATCTCCTCTAACTTCATACGTAGGAAGAATTATGATCAATAAGCAAGAAGGATCCCTATGAAGTGGAGGTCCAACATACCTACACTTTTTTTCAAATGATGGGTCCAATTATCCCCTTTGTGGCACTCTCCACTTCTCTAAAGGTTGTGATAACTCACTGAACTGCCACCCAGAACTGCACGCCATTTTCACAACTATAGGGGTTCTGGCAAATGTAACATGTTATATTCAGTAATGCTCAACTTATATTTCTTTAATCAGAACAGTCTTTTCTCAGGTGTACCCACAGGCACACCTCTCTCTGACCTTCAGCCCCTTTGTAAGGCCCTTGCCTTACTTGGGCAAGTATTACAACATTTCCGTTAGCTCTGCCAATACATGTGTAGAGGCATCCTACTCCCCCAAACACTAATTTTTATCTTTCTTTGGATTATTTTGACTAGGAAGCATGAGGCTCTGTTCTTATAAATCTCTAGGTTCTGCTGTGTTTACTGCCACCACTTCTTTAGACTGCATTGAGTTCAAGGATTCTGGCTTCACTGGACATGCTAAACTCCTTATTCTTCTCCCTCAATGGTCATAAATACCCCATTTTCAACTCCAGGATGGTTCCTTTTGCACCTGTAGGATGGCAAAACTATTAGGGTCCCATACATCTGAGGGTCCTACTTCTACAAGGGTAGCATGCCCTTATTTACATTAGAAGTAAGCTATCTAATCCCTTAAGTAGGTCACATGTACTTCACATTTGCCTAGCCCTACCAAATCATTTTGTGAGAGGTGTAAAAACTATAGCTGGAAAGCCAATATATATTTTAGTATGTGATATTCCCATCTATTTTCATAGTATGATATTTGCTCATTACAGGTATCAGATATAATATAAATAACTGTTTTTAGATTGTTGGTATTCTCACTGCCATCCTATCAATTTCAACTCAACAACACTACAGAGCAGAGAAGTATCCCTTTGAACTTCTGAGACTTTAAATCTTTTTGGAAAAAGACAGGCTGGTCTCCCTTGGCGTGATGGTGAGTTCAAATAAGTGACCTTACACTTAGTACCTCAATCCATAGTCCACTACATCACAAGACTTCCTTTGTTTGGTGTGGTATATAATTATATAGCAAATAATGTTCTTTGGAAAATAACAACCCCCAATACATTTCTTAAGGGAGGACTTGGGGATGTGAAAAATATAACAGCATTTTATTGCTAAAATAAAGTATAAACAGCTACCAAGGATCCTTGACATAGTCTGTTTCTTAAAACAAAAAATAATTTAAGCTAATTAAAATGTAAAATTATAAGTCTATGAAATTATGATTTTAAGATAAAATGTTTTCATTCCAAGCCCTTACTGGCTATGGGGTCATTCTTATAAAGAGTCAAGATTTTATTTTAATTGCCTATTCAAATTCTCTGCTGAAAAAGAAAGGGGCGAATAATGAAATTCATTTTTCAGGATACTATTTCTTATAATTATCCATGTATACTTCAAAACTGCATTTCAGCAGTATGCTCAAAATGTGAATAAAAGACCAGCTTCCTGCTCAACTGTTAAAGATTTAGAAAAATCAGATAATTATTAGGTCCGTGCTTCCATTCGCACAGAATTTGTATACACAGTGTTCACTTTTTTTCATGATGGGTGAGACACTTGGACATGTTCTGTGGAAATGCAGTGGTATGAGTGTTCTCAGGCTGCTTTCAGAGTGTACCAAATTCATGTTGTGTGAAACAGTGGAGACGTATTGCTTCACGGGTGTCGGGGTTGGAAACCCAAGTGCAATGTCAGCAGCGAAACTGTCTGAGACCTACAGAGGAAAGTCCTTCTTTGCCTCTTCTAGAGTCTGGTGATTTCTGGAAATCCTTCTAATCCCTTGGCTTGTAAATACTCATTGACATAGAGTTGATTCTAACACATAGCAACAATACAGGACAGGGTAGAACTACCCTTATGGGTTTCAGAGGCTGTAAATCTCCACGGGTGTAGAAAGCCTCTTATTTTTCCTACAGAGCAGTTGCAATTAAAGCAACTGCTGTCCTTGCAGTTAGCAGTCGCATGCATGACCACTATACGACCAGGGCTCCGTTGGCTTAAAAACACACCCCTTCAATCCCTGTCTACATCTTCTTTTTTTTTTTAATTTTAATAATTTATTGGGGCTCATACAATTCTTTTCACAGTTCATACATATACATACATCAATTGTATAAAGCACATCTGTACAGTCTTTGCCCTAATCATTTTTTTCTCTTTTCTTCTTTTACATTTTATTAGGGACTCATACAACTCTTACCACAATCCATACATATACATACATCAATTGTATAAAGCACATCCATACATTCCCTGCCCCAATCCTTCTCAAGGCATTTGCTCTCCACTTAAGCCCCTTGCATCAGGTCCTCTTTCCCCCCCCCCTCCCTCCCCATTCCCCCCTCCCTCATAGGCCCTTGGTAATTTATACATCATTATTTTGTCATATCTTGCCCTATCCGGGGTCTCCCTTCCCCCCTTCTCTGCTGTCCCTCTCCCAAGGAAGAGGTCACATGTGGATCCTTGTAATCAGTTCCCCCTTTCCAACCCACTCACCCTCCACTCTCCCAGCATCGTCCCTCACACCCTTGGTCCTGAAGGTATCATCCACCCTGGATTCCCTGTACCTCCAACCCTCATATGCACCAGTGTACAGCCTCTGTCCTATCCAGCCCTGCAAGGTAGAATTCGGATCATGGTAGTTGGGGGGAGGAAGCATCCAGGATCTGGGGAAAGCTGGGTTCTTCATCGATACTACCTCAAACCCTAATTAACCCATCTCCTCTCCTAAACCCCTCTATGAGGGGATCTCCATTGGTCGACACTTGGGCCTTGGGTCTCCACTCTGCACTTCCCCCTTCATTTAATATGATATATATATATACATATATACACATACATATATACATATACACATATATACACATACATACACACACTTATATCTTTTTTTTTTGCATGATGCCTTATACCTGGTCCCTTGGGCACCTCGTGATCGCACTGGCCAGTGTGCTTCTTCCATGTGGGCTTATTTGCTTCTGAGCTAGTTGGCCGCTTGTTCACCTTCAAGCCTTTAAGACCCCAGACGCTATCTCTTTTGATAGCCGGGCACCATCAGCTTTCTTCACCACATTTGCTTATGCACCCATTTGTCTTCAGCGATCCTATCATGGAGGTGGGCAGTCAATGATATGATTTTTTGTTCTTTGATGCCTGGTAACTGATCCCTTTGGGACCACTCGATCACACAGGCTGGTGTGTTCTTCCATGTGGACTTTGTTGCTTCTGAGCTAGATGGCCGCTTGTTTATCTTCAAGCCTTTAAGACCCCAGTCACTATCTCTTTTGATAGCCGGGCACCATCAGCTTTCTTCACCACATTTACTTGTTCACCCACTTTGACTCCAGCCGTTGTGTCGGGAGAGTGAGCATCATAGAGTTCCAATTTAATAAAAGAAGGTATTCCTGCATTGAGGGAGTGTTTGAGTAGAGGCCCAATGTCCTTCAGCCACCTTAATACTTGACCTATAAATATAGACACATAGATCTATTTCCCCATCCTCCTATATATATTTGCATGTACATGTCTTTGTTTAGCCCTCATGAATGCCCTTTGACTCCTAGCTCTTTCCTCCATCTCCCTTGACTTTCCTCCTGCCCTACTACCATGCTTCATCGCCACTTGGGCTAGAGTATACCTCTTCTCTAAGCACCCTTACCCTTGATCATTTCCCACCAGGCCAGCCACTCCCCCTTCTCTACCATTTGGGGTCCCATGTTTTTCCCTTGTCCCTGGGTTTGTTAACACCACTTCCTTACCCTCCCTACCCCCCCCCACTCCAAGTCCCCCCAGAACTGTGGGTCCCGTTGTTTTTCCTCCAGATAGTTTATCCAGCCTGTCCTATTCAGACAGACCTGTGGAGTCACTAACATGCACGAAAACAGAGGAAGGCAGAGGAAAACAAACAGAGGAAAACAAAGCAACAGTATACAACCAGACAACAAAACAACAAAAACAAACCACTGACAAAGAACAGAACAAAACAGTTCACAAGAGAAAAGCTTGTAGTTAGTTCAGGGATCATTGTCTACATCTTCTTATGCAAACTTTCCACTTTTGATTCTGGTCATCTTTTTCTTTATAAGGACAGGAGCCCTATTGAATTAGGACCCACATTACTCCAGAATGAATTCGTGTTAGCTTAACTAATAGCACTTTCAAAACCTATTTCCAAGTAATTCTCTTCCACAGGTATGAGGAAGTTTTCAGTATGTCTCTTAAAAGAGATAATTAAACCAACAGCAAACATGAAGATTACTTTCCTCAAACACAATCTAAGAAGGAAAGTCGATGCCTAACTATGTATTATAAGCAGAAAAAGTAATATATACCACATATAATGTGGAGAAATAATATGAAGTGGAATAGGAATACATTTTGTGGATGAGATTACTTGCACTGGCAGGATCTTAGAAGGTGAATAAATTTTGTCAAAGACTGGAAGGAGGGTTTCCCTAGCAACAGAAACAATATGAATTAATATGTGGGAAAGACAAAGTAAAGGTATATTTTAAAATGTTTGATCAATGTATAAATATATGTATATATATAATACAAATATAAGGAAGATAAGCTGGAACCCATCAGAAAAAAAAACAGAATAGAATATAAGGCCAAAAGAATTGTAGTCAATGGAATCCAAGAAAGATAAATCTATAGTATAACTAGGTTAATAATTTATTGGGATTATGGCAAGTTATGGATTCAAGTATAGGAAAATCCTTGAAATCTTCCATATTTTATGTTTGCTTACCTGTCTAGTTAGGAGAATTTTTTGTGTCCATTATGTACTCCAAACTGAAGCCTGGACTTTGACCTGCGTTGGTAAGTGCTTTAAGTCATCTTCCATTTATGATAGTAAAGTTGTACCACCTGCACATCACAGGGTATTGGGAAGTTTCCTACCAGTTCTGATAACACATTCTTCATATAGTTCAGTTTTTTTAATTATTTGTTCAGCATACAGATTAAAAATGATGGTGACGGGATACAAACCCAATATACACATTTCCTGCTTTTCAATCACTCAATACGCCTTTGCTCTGTTGGAACAGCTTCCTCCCTGTGTAAGAACAGCTTCTCCGTAACCATGGTGGAATGCTCTGCAAATCCTGTCCTATGCAATATCATCCATTGTGGCTTCCAATGAACAAAATCAAATGCTTTTGCATTGTTAATAAAACATTTCCTGGTATTCCCTCCTTTCATTCAAGGTTCATCTGGTAGTATTAATGATATTCTGAATTTGGTTTGACTATATAAAATATTTCATCATCACAAAACTTTCCATTGAAAGACCCTATTACATTTTATAACCATCCTGTCATTGCTTTATTTGATGCTGTACCTAAAAAAACAACAACTATTTTTATCATCATCTTTCTAAGTATTTATCTCTTTACTTTATGTTGGATCATATTATTTGTGATAAAGGACAAAAGAAAAGCATTCATGCATGGTTTCTGCCTACCGAATGCTTTCCAAAGAGTTCAAGATTCTTATGTACAAGTTATCAGCATAATTACCAGCACCTGCACGACCAGTCCAGTGAGGAAGTTGGGGTCAAATCTTGCCTAAAGACACATACATGGCAAATAAAAAGGGGCTTCACAATTTTCGTGGAAAACTTCCATATCTTTCAATTCCATTTTCCACACAATTTTGAAGCTTTCTCATAGGTTCCTACAAGTACACTTCCCAAAACATATTGGCAGAAATTGGAAACTAAGGTAAATTTCTAAGTGTATTTTTCAAGGCAGTTTTTAACGTATGGCTATAAAACAACACAGTTAGTATTTGTAGATGGAGTTGGATGTGACAGAACATTCCGTGCTCTGTTACCATGCCAAATACAAACAGAGTTGTCTATTTATATTCTATGTAATGGAAGTTTGAGATCTACTGTGGGGTCTCTGTGGATTGAGTTTCTAGTGAATCTAGATGGCCTGTGGAGGAATCAGAATCACCTTAATAGCAGACAGAGAGCATTGTAAGGTGGATTTGGGCAGCTGTAACTATCCCTTTTGAACAATGTTGAAGTTATTTTATAATATTCCCTGCTTTCTTTGCAAATAAGGTTTATTACCACTCCCAACCCCACCCCTGTATTAGTTGTTCATTATTGCTGGTTGTTGTTGTTGTTGTTGTTGTTTTTATACTTTGTTTTGTATGCTTTTATGAATAGTGAAGTCAGGAAGGGTAGATCTATGAAGACAGCAACTGGATAAATAATTAAAACCCTGCTGCATAGGAAGGGGGGTGGGGGGAACAAGAGGGAGAGGTGTTGTCAACAACAATGGGAACAGGAAGGAAGAAAATGTTCCAAAGTTGACTGTAGTGATTATTGCACAACCCTTCTTAATATGACTGTACTATTGAATTGTATGATATGGTCATTACAGCTCAATTAAACTGTTTGGAAACAAAATAAAACCATGACAGCCATGAATTGGAGTAGATTCTATGGCAATGTTTCTTGTCCTTTGTTACTGTAGACAGAGGTCTCTTGTGGTTTCTGGAAACATGTTTAAACTGAAAGTAAGATCCTCAGCTCTGCAAATTAGAGGAACAATTAAACAAATAATTACTTTAAAATTTTTTTGGTGAGCAGCTTTTAAATCTGTACTGAAACTAGACCATATTGCATATAAGTACCGTATATACTTGTGTATAAGCCGAGTTTTGAGCACAAAAAATGTGCAGAAAAACTGGGGTGCAGCTTATACACGGGTCAGTGAAGACTGTGCTTTGTATGAAAATGACAGTAGTGATGGTGATGATGGTGATCTCACTGAGGACAGCGTCTATGATGACCCCATACCAGCTGAAGCTCTGCATTGGGATATGGATGATGATGAGAAATCCAGTTTTGAAGGATTTTAACTCTACATTTTAGCTTGGTTGCCAATTGAGCTCAGGGAATAGTACTTTTGAGGTATCATTGTTGATACCTTACTGATTTTGTTGAACCTATTTTCCACTTATTGTGCTGGTGTACTAATGTTAAATGACTTGTCCTTTTATTTAAAATAAATATTTAAATACATCACCCCACTGATGTCTCAATTTTTAGTAATTTTATTTTCATTTGTTTTGATTATTGAAACTCACCAATAGCTTCTGCATTTTCCACCCTATGCTTATACTCAAGTCAATCCGTTTTTCTGGTTTCCCAGGTAATAATTAGGTACCTCGGCTAATACTCGGGTCAGCTTATGTTCGAGTATTTATGGTATATTAAAATGTGAATAATGTAATATTTAAATATTCTGAGTTTCACATGTTTTCACACATGTTAGAATGTATTTCAATCATATCCAAAATACTATGATTACAATTATAAGATAATAAAAGATCAACAAAAAACCTCTAAAATTTTTCATATGAAAGTCAATAATGTCTAGGAAAAAAGTCGAGCAAAATTCACACTGCATGTATACTTTCAGACATTGATATCGTTTATTAGAAGAAGACAAAAGTTTGTGTATGCTTCGCATGAAAACATACTAAATCCAACAACATAATTGTTTAAAGAACTAGGGCATCACTAGTAGATGACTTATAAAAGAAATAAAAAATATGAATTAGGATGTTTGTTTATTTAACCATGCTACTTGGAACACTTTCATTAAAACATGAAACCAAAAATAAATAAATAAAAATCTATGCGTGTTACTAATGTCGATGTTTGTTTAGGGGAAAAAAATCTCTTCCTTAGCTATCTGTTTTGGTCTATTTTTAGACGCTCCTAAGACAGCATGGTGTAAGGGTTGAGGGAGACATAAAGAGGAGTTGTTCTTCCTGGAATGGGATGTAAGAAATGACTAGCAGGAGCCCTGGCATGTGAACAAACGGCACCCAGAGGCGCAGTGTGAGGCTGTCATTCTTCTGAAGACGAACTTGCCTGTTACGGAGTTCTTCCTGGAGAGTTAACAAATTTTCACTCCACAGGTTTTCTCTTCTTCATATTGCTGTTATTTTCGTATCTACATTTAATTTATTTTCTTATGATAATCAGAGAACTGTAGGCCCCCTCGCTCAGTAGTCGTTCTTATAGCAAAGTGACAAGCTTTCCGCAAGCCTCAATATGAACCCTTCTCCCCATGTGTCTTCATCAGCAGCAAACAGATTAGAGGCAATTTTCTGAGCACAGCACACACAGCCACTGCCTATCCCATGCCGTGCATTTTCTACACACGCACGGCTATGTTCTTTTTTAAAGTGATGTCGCAATCTATATTAACAACCTCCAGGCTTTTTGCAAGCTGTCAGCTTCATAACTCTATTTGCATATTGAAAACATATTTGCCAGATGTTATTTATAAACTCAGCTATCATTAAACTTCATGAGGAATTATGAAACAGGATAAATGGTAACATGTTGAAAGACATTATTCGCATTCTTGTGGAAGGTGGACTATTTGAGATTAATGTGAGACTGCTTAATGGCTATACATAATTGTATTTATTCCAAAGTTTTAACCACTGCTCTTGGTGGCATTACCAGCAGCCTACAGAAAAAGTTCAGTTATTCTTATTAATTTTTTCATGGAGAGGATCACAATACTTTTTTTATATGCCACTAACTGAAATTCTGTCAATCACCATGGCTTTTTGATTCTCTTTTCAGATAAATAGGCATGTAGATTGCTTCAATACTCTAAATTCAGGTCAAGGTCATATTGGACGCAAGATGGCCAGTTTACTTAGCTTTAATATGGAGATTTTGACCAAAATTTAGATATTGTCAATCTGAAGATTTTCTGAAACAAGAATAATTACGTATGCATATGCTTTAAGAAACTCTGGAATTTTCATTAAATGTAAAAAGAGACAAGAGGAAGTTAAATAAATAAACGGGGTTGACAAATGAAACTACTGCTGACATTACAACTAATCTGCCAACCCGCAGCCTCCTCCTCCGCCCTGCAGCCTCCTCCGTCTTCCCCGCAGCCTCCTCCGCATCCCTGGTTTGTTCATCCTCCCAGTGACAGAAAGCCCATCTCTCTCCCAAGAAGCCGCTGGTAGCCTTCAACTGCCCACGCGGCCATCAGGGCTCATAGATATTATTTTGTAATTTTAATTATCCCCTATGGTTTCTTGTATGCATATTTAATCCATGAAAACAAAGAAGACCTGAAACAAAGGGCTTAAATGGAGAGCAAGCAAATGCTTTGAAAAGGATTAGGGCAAAGAATGTACAGATGTACTTTATGCAATTGATGTATGTATATGTATCGATAGTGATAAGAGTTGTATGAGCCCCTATTAAAATGTTTAAAAAAAACTATTTGAGAATGAGGCTGAGACTATCAGAACTTGAAGGGAATTGAACTGAGGCATTGTTTTTAAAACATGACTTTGATAGACTATGATCCGCTCTCCATTCCTATCCGTGAGCCCGCGGGCACTCGGGCTGTTAGGACTGCTCAGTAAGAGATTGGTTGCACAATTGACTTTGGAATTGGAACATTTTATCAGTAAGTCTTTTATATTATAAATTGCATTAAATTATTCTTCAGAATAATGTGACTTAAAAGATAGCTCCTTAGCAATTCTGGTCTACAAACTATTGATTTGGGGTTCATAACAATTTTAATACAGAAAATGAGAATAAATATTTTTAAATTACTACAGTAATTTAAGAGGAATTTTATGTAAGTTGACTTTGTATTTTTTTAAAATGATTTTTTCTAGCAACATGTTTTGTAATCATTTATAAAAGTATTCATCCTGGTGAAATACTGATTATGAGAGTTAACTCAAACATTCACACAAATAACTTCGGAAACCCGAAAGATCTTTGAAATTTTTTTTTAAACATGTCATCTGAACTGATATAGATAAGAGGGATGCCAATTTCTCCATTTTGGTTTGTCTTTAATATGAGAATACATAACACACAATTTAAAATGTCTAGGCCTGCAGTCAGGTAATGGAAAAACAGAATCCTGTGTTCTCTGTCATCAAGTATTTTACAATTAAAATGAGAGCAAACAGCCCAGAGCCTCCAGCAGGACAAGGAGCAGTTTGCAGCTCCCAGATCACTCCTAGGTAGCAATACAAAGTGAATTTCCTTATTGCTGCGTAAAGTAAACATGCAAACATCATGCCGTATGAGATGCAAGGGAGTTGTAGAGAAGAACAGACTTCAGAAAACTCAGACTAAGTTTATCTTCATTCCTTTATGTTGATGTGAATGAAATGGTCCTTATAGCTCTCTGTAAGTTCTTCATTTCATAGACAGTCCTTCAGGCAACAGATCTGAGAACAATTCCAAGAAAAGTGTGTGAGTTGGCTGAAGCTGGTGTAACAAAAATACCAAAAGTGGGGGCCATGAGAGGACAGAAACATACTTTGTCATAATTCTTGAGACTAGAAGTCTGACTTCAGAGTGGGGGTTGACTCCTGGGGAAGGTCACTTTTGCCACTTTTAGCTTCTAGTCACGGTGGCATTCCCAGCTAAGCGACGGATCTGCCTCCATCCTCTCATGGCCTCTGTCTTCCACTTGTGAGTTTGCCTTCTGTGTCACAATCCCCCTTCACAAGCACCCGGGTATAAAACACCAAGGTTACGTTTAGGAACCAACCAACTTTGGTATGGCTTTGCTAACCTTCCCAAACTATTTCCCAACAGGCTCACCATTTCAGAAGAAAAATTTGTTCAAAAGAGAAAACAGTTATATAGTTAGGAGGGCAATTATTCCGTTACTTCCTGAAGAAAACTTCTAGGTAACTAGATATAACACTGAATTCCTGACTTGGCACAGAGGAATCCTTTCTACCATAAGTTTCTGAAATATAAGTGGTCAGCAGATTAAAAGAAATGTTAGCAGTTAGGTCAGGGTGGAGAGGAAAAGGGGTGGTCAGAGTTACTGTACCTGGAAAACTTCCAGTGAATCAAATGTTAGAAAATTACCTAATTGGTCCATCACCAGTCTCATTTAGTCAGTAGACTGAAAAACAGTTTCTCATGTAAGACTAAACAGTAGTGAGATTATATGATGTCCTCTTTTTCAATGACTATAGATTTAAGAACAAAAGCCAACAGGACATACAAACCCCTTTAACAGGCTCCTGCCAATTGTATCCCAATATACTTCCAGCTATGACTTCCTGTGTACACACACACACACACACACACACACACAACCCCCTTAGAACTGAACCTTATTACACTTACTTCAGCTGAAAAATGCACTGTGGCATTTTAGTCACTAAATCTTACTCATGAATAGAAAATGAGGAAAGGATTTTCAAGAAAAAGAGAGTCTGTGTGTGTGGAGGGGGTGGGAGTGTGGGAGGGTGGGGGTGGCCAGATATGTAATGGTTCAAAAATGACTACACAGGTGACTGAGACAGATTGGTGCAAATTAGTCAAGTAAAGAAAAATCAGGCAAAAATTTCCCAGGGGGTAAAAAAAAAAACTAAAAGTGAACTCATTTCTGTCAAGTTAATTCCCACTCATGGCGAGCCTACAGAACAGGGGACAGGGTAGAATGGGCCCCTGTTAGTTTCCAAGTGCCTAACTCTTTATGGGAGTGGAAGCGTTACGCAGGAATGGCCAATGGACACTCCAATATTAGCAACTTATAAATACTTATATGGCTTATCTTTATTGTCTCTGAGGATAGACTGTAGTTTCCTCCACATACTCTATAATGATTGCCCCTAGACCGAGGGGATAATTCGCTCAAACCACCAGTCACTCCCAGGGGTAGAAAGAGTAGGCTTTCGACACTCATAAAGATTTGTGATCTAAGAAACTGGAGATTTGAGTTTGGGTTGGTGGGAGTGACCAGAGTGGGGGAAGGGGGCAAGGTAGAATTGTGCCAAACTCAGCTCACTGCCATTGAGTCCATTCTAATTCATAGTGATGTCCAGGCTGGAGGAGAACTACTCCATAGCCTTCTGAAACTATCAATCTTTATGGGAGTAGAAAGTCTCATTTTTCTCCCACAGAGCAGCCCCAGGTTTTGAATCGTTGACCTTGCTGTCAGCATACTCTCTACAGCACAGTGATTAAAAAATCTTTTGCTTGTCACTTTAACCCACATTTCATTGCAAAAACCAGTCCCATGTTCAGAGTGACTGGGCAGTAGGAGGGTCAGAGAAGAGTCATTTTAAGAAGAGGATCTTTGTGGAAAAAAATATATAGTCGATTATCGCAACTTTTGACATGTAATGTGCTACCATATCACTGTCAGCTCACCTCTATCATCACGTGTAACTGAACGAAATAACCCTCTTTTTTATTGTTGTTCTTGCTGACCAATTTGGAGATTTTTTTTTTCAAGTCAGCATTGCTTATTATATGATTGGGGTGTATTTGGAATTCAAAATATTTGAGGTAGGCAGGCTGATTGGCAAGCAGACCAGAAAAAAATGAAGGGAGAGAGGGAAAGAGGAAGGGAGGGAGGGAGAAATGGAAAGAGGTTGGATGGAGGGAGAGAAAGAGGAACTGGAGAAGATAGAAGAAGTTAGGAGCAAAAGTAAGGCTAATCCCCTTATATATTCAAACAGTTTAGGGGAAACGACAAGATCATTTACAGTTTTAGTGGATAGTTTAGTTAAGATTATTTGGGAGTCAGGGCATATAATCATCTGAAAAGAGATTTCATACTGCATTTGCCTTATGCAGTTTATAAAGAGGCTCAACTCTCAATGAGCATTGGAGTCTTTTAAAAAATAATTTCATTGGGGGTTCGTACAGCTCTTATCACAATCCATCTGGGGTCTTTTATTATGGATGGGTAGTGTGCCACAGTGTTTCATGATATTGATGTCAGAGTGAGATGGCTCTGGTTTTACAAATTACTCTTTGAAAGCCAGCATTACTATTTAAATGTGCCAACTCCCCCTGTTCTCAGACCCGGTAGCTACCAGCTTTACAATTGATTGACCCCACATCCCCTTAACCAAATTGTCTTTCCAATAGTTCTTCCCCTTTATTTAACCATTAGAAGAAAACTTAGAATCCTATTTTCTGAACTACTTTGGCTATTCCATTTGAAATCCTCTCTGCCCTCCCACTTTCCCCCTTTTTTATTCTGTAACTGAAAATTACATTGTGTGGCTGTGTGTCAGCCCAGATTGACTAGAGAAACAAACCCCATGATGGTCATATATGTATAAGAAGGGGCTTTATATCAAGAAGCTTTATATTTCAGGAAAAAATCCCAGGCCAGTCCAATTCAAGTCCTTAAGTCCAACACTAGTCCTTAAGCTCCTCTTCAGACTCACACAGCCACATGCAATGATGCAGAATGCACGAAGATCACAGGCCAGTGGGTGCTAAGGCTTGTGGATGCAATGGCGGTGTGGGATCACAGGACTCTCGCAGATCCCAGAGTGGCTTACCATCGGGAAGGTGAAGCAGAGAGAGAAGGTCAGGTTCTCAGGACCCACTTTATCAGAAGGCCATGTCCACAAGGAGTCACCATCAGGCTGTGACCTAAGTGACCAGTTCAATGCCACCTTACACATACCCAGGATGACATGGAATTAGATAACTACCACACTAAGCTTTCATTACTTCTTTTTCAAAGGTGCATTCCTTTGATTTTAAAAGTTGATTCCTGTACCTGATCAATTGAAGTAACACTTGCATTTCAACTTCCTGTGACTGAATAATCCCTCTGTTTTTAATCCTGCTATTTTTGTTCTTTGATTTACTAGCATACCCCCTTCTCCACTTCCATAGCAAGTAAAATTATCGAATTTTACATCCCATAAAAGTAAGGCTTTCCCATTTAAAGGATCCACAAGTGACCTCCTCCCTGGGAGATGGATGGCAGAGAGGGGGGGGAAGGGAGACTCCGGATAGGGCAAGATATGACAAAATAACAATCTGTGGATTATCAAGGGCTCATGAGGGAGGGGGCAATGGGGAGGGAGGGAAAAAAAAAAGAGGACCTGATGCAGAGGGCTTAAGTGGAGAGCAAATGCTTTGAGTGTGATTAGGGCAAAGAATGTACGGATGTGCTTTATACAACTGATGTATGTATATGTGTGGATTGTGATAAGAGTTGTATGAGCCCCTAATAAAATATAAAAAAAGAAAAGAAAATGATTAGGGCAAAGAATGTAGAGATGTGCTTTATACAATGGATGTATGTATATGCATGGATTGTGATAAGAGTTGTATGAGCCCCTAATAAAATGTTTAAAACAAAAAAAAAATTTTTCTTTAAAGTAAGGCTTTCTTTTATCCTACAAAAAGAAAACCTGCTGACATCAAGTCAATGAGACCCTAAAATACAGGGTAGACCTGTACCTATGAGGTTCTAAAACAGTAACTTTTTTATAGAGTCGAAAGCCCTATCTTTCTCTCTTGGAGCAGCCAATGAATTTGAACAGTGGACCTTGCAGTCAGTAGCACAATGCATAACCACTGGGCCACCAGAGCTCTGTTTACCCTACAAGATCCCTGTAGGTCGGAATTGACTCTGTGGCACACACAAGAATATACTGTGAAACAAAATATATATGCTAATTCTCCAGATCCTAAATAGCCAATTTTTTATTATGATTTCTACGAATAAGTAGAATTTTGTTTTCCTCTAGTTCTTTAAGCTCTTAACCAAATTATTAAAATTAATAAGAATTAAATGCTTTTACTTTAATCTCTAACCCTCTTAAATTTAACACTCGATTTCTTCTTGCTACTTTATGATAAACTTCCTACAATTTAGATAATTGCAAGCCATTATTTTTATTAACTTTTAAGAATCTTAAAAATTTTAATGATAATTATCATACCAATGTAAGAGTTCATTTATGCTTCAGTAGTGACTCCATTTTGAATAGCTTTTATTCTTTAGTGAGCATATAGAACAGCAATATGATCATCTTAGCGTATGCATACCATATTTTTCTTGTACTTCTATGAGACACTCCATGTACTCATGAAATTCAGCAAAGTGTTTAATTTAAGGTGCTGATACCACAATAGTAACCTATCACACATACTGGGTGCTTCTTCTGTTTATTTCTTATTAATAAAATAGTAAGACTTTTTCTATATGTGTACTATTTGCACATGTGCATCCTATGTATAAAAATATAACTTGTGCATAAAGACACAAAAGGGGATAAATTAATAGATAAAGCTTATTGATAAGTGGAGAGAAATAGATTATCTGTGTGAAAGGATAGATATACAATGAATGGTGGATATTTGGTGGTGCATATACATACCATCTTTCTTCAGAATCGGACTTACTCTTTAGGTAATCAAGATAACGATTCTATATCAAGTTCTCAAGGTGGGTCATGATTGACTTGAGCTAAATATAATAATTCTATAGTTGCCAATATTTCTGCTAGTTCCTGGGATTGTTCCAGAGATAGACAATTTAAGAACTAAGGCAAAACATAGGTGGTTTTTGTCCCAGTTTTGCGTTTTGGTTCGGGATCCCACGCTCTAATTTGAGAGACGCCTAGAGCTGATGTTTGATGATTGCAGGCTTGATGGCATGCTTTCTCTCAGAAGTAAAAACAAAAAATTTCAGTGGAAGGAACTATTGCTGACCATCGAGATATCATCTAATAAGTAGCCAACGAAGGAAAAAAGAACGGAAAGAACCACAAAGTAATATTCTTGTTAGATGTCATCAAGGCAGTTCTGACACATAACGACCCCATGTGCAAGATGGCAAGATGAAACACTGGCCAGTCCTGTGCCATCCTCACAATTGTTTCTATGTGAGTCCATTGTTGCAGCTACTGTGTCAATCCATGTCAGAGGAGGTCTTCCTTCCTCTTCTCTGCTGCTCCACTACTTTACCAACCTTGATGTTCCTCTCCAGGATGATTCTCTCCTGACATGTCCCAAAGACTTGTGATAAAGTCTCTCCCTCCTTTCTTCTAAGGAGCACTCTGGCTGCATCTCCTAGACAGATTTTTGGTTCTTTAGGGGCTCATGGTGCTTTCAATATTCTTTTCCAGCATCATAATTAAAATGCATCACTTCTTAATTTCATTAGTCTTCCTTCCTTATTATATATCCAACTTTCCCATGCATATGAGGCAATTGAAAATACCAGGCTTAGGTCAGAGGCATCTTAGTCCTTGTGTTAGTCTGGGTTACCTAGAGAAACAAATATAGGAAGACTCATATTTGTAAAAGCAAAAGATTTATATAAAAGAGCAATTGTATATTGAGAAAATACCCAGCCCCATCCAGATCATGTCCAAAAGTCCGATATTAGCCTTTATGTCTGATACCAGTCTACAAATTCCTCTTCAGACTCACACAACACATTCAATGAAGCTGATGCAGGAAGATAAACAGGTCAGTGGCTGGAAAGTCTTGTGGATCAAGTGATGGTGGAAGCATCTCAGTGCTGGCGTGGGTCTCCGTGTGGCTCCCCCAGCTCCGTGGCTCTGGTGCCATCAGCTTAGCTCCATGTGTCTTGTTAGCAGGAAGCAGAGAGTGTGGGTCTGGTCTTTAGTGAGCTATTTATCTCCTTAGCACCTCCAAATTAGGTCATCAAGCTGCGACCTGATTGACAGGCTAAACTCCACCGCGTTACTGCTTTCCTCTTAATTGTCTCAAGTTGACACCATAATATGTAACTACTACAGTCCTCAAAGTAATATCCTTCCTTTTCACATGTTAAAGAGATCCTGTGCAGCAAACTTTAACTAATATTAACCTTAAAGAGATCATTGACCTCTGCGTTAAACAAAACACAATCTTTTCTGTTCAGGAGCTAATAAATGCTTATTGTTGCTTAAATGACTTTAAACTGATTTTTCTGTTACTTTCTCTGATTAGTATTCTAAATGAGATAGGTCAGTGGATAGATAATAGATGCTGGTAGATAGCTAGCAAGTTATCTAGATAAGCACAAACTTAAGACACCATGTAATGAAACCAAAAAAATGAAATTTCTCTTCAAATATAGTGAGTTGCTTATTGAAATAAATATTATTTCCATCATCAATGAAAATATATGTCATTTAGCGACTGCTATAGCACTTTTGTTTTCTAAATGCTGAAAACAAAGTGTTACATGTAAGCATCTTACTCATCAAACCCATTCACGTGAGTGGCAGTCGGTGATCACTCGGTGCAATGGCCGAAGGAGCACACTGACCACATGTGAATGAATGCCGTTGCGCTGCATACAAATGGTTGCATTTTTTCCTGGAATTTTGGTATTAATAAAGTAAAAATATACTTTTACATCTTTGATTTTTTTTTGAACTCTAAAAAGCAGCACAGAAAATAATATTGTTCTTAAAGCACGAGCTTACAAAATTCTGGGTGCTATCAAATTGTTAGCTTCTGTTGGATCTTCTCTACTGAAAATAAAACTAAATATCTAAAAATCTGAAAGAAGTTTAAGCAGTTTTAGAAAACTTGGATAAATTGCTGCTTTTTAAAAATATGATTGGGACCTTTTGTCAGGAGCGGCCAATCCCAGAAGAAGGACATCAGGCTTGGTAAAGCAGAGCGGCAGCCAAAAGAAGGCGGCCCCTAAGGAGATGGATGGAAATAGTGGCTGCAACACGGGCTCAGAAATAAGGACAATTGTGAGGGTGGCACAGGACTAGACACTGGTTCATTTTGCTTTGTTTTGTCACACCCTGTGAGTCAGAACTGGTTGCACAGCACCTACCAACAACAGCAGGGATAGTTTAATTGTGTAGTAAGATCATGGTAAGCAGATTGAAATACATCATTTAACTCTAGATCTATCACTTTGCCATTGGTAATCTTTAATTACGTCATTAAGCATTGTAAATTATATGTATATTATAGGCTTTACTGTTAACCACTATTGAATCTTAATATAAAGAAATATGTAGATATACATGTATAACAAGTAAATATCTTATACACAAAGTAAACTAATAAACCATCTTTTTAACATTTATTTGGTTTGATATATAAGCAATCTTACTATAGATAGAACCTCTATACTTTTTGAGACTTATTGCTTGATTTCTACAAATGGTATTCCAAAAGCTATCCAACAAGCTTACAAATGCAGGCTTTTCAACTAAAATTTTGTGATAATGAACAAAGTGGTGGATTTGAATGAAATCATTAGCTTTTCCTTGCTCAATCCACAAATTATCTGTTTTACACTAGGTAACATTGTGGAGCTTCATAGAAATCCTGGGTACACTAGGAAGAATGACTCTGAGTCAGATATGTTACTAATAACATATATGTTTCAAAACACTTTGAATGTTGAAGCCAACACATAACAGATTATATTAGGAACCAAGTGAATATTTGATAGAAAACCATCCTACTTAGTGTCAAAAGTACTCGAATGTCCTATCTCGTGAGTAGAAAGGCACGCTCGTTTAACTGTGATGGTATATTCCTTGTGAAAACTTCTTCCATGGCTCTGTTGCGCGTACTGTTTTCTCATCGTGAAGAGAGCAACTGGAACTGAAGATGACTTTTGATGATCTACACATGGAAGAAGCACACTGTCATCAGTCACTGAATGATGGTGAAGCACATAATCCAAAGGCAAAGGAAGGATTATATCAGAGCCTGAAGTGTGAGAATCTGGTTCGCAGAAGGCTTTGGATGGCAGCGGGAGCCCGAGATCCATTTGTGGAACTACATAGGCTATAAGCCTCCGATGAACTGCCTCTACCCACATTTGGGGCAGGGTAGGAAAGTGGTTACTAAACAGAGTGCATTGGAGAGCCGAGTATAGAAGATCAAAAGCACGAATTTGACTCAAACAGTTAAAACTGTCAGAAGATCCCCTCCTATGTTGCACACTCGATCTGAACTGGTTTCCAAAATTTTCAGTATTTTTGGTTTGTATTGTTTTCTTTGTATATATTAGGGTGAATCCTGGAGGTGCTAGATCACTGATGGGGGTCACCCTCTTGAAGTTGTGTTATGTATTTTTTTCATCCTTCTGTATATGAAACCCAGGATTCATGACCCTAAAGAGATAGCCAGTAGAATAGGGGTGTCAGGGGTACGGAGTGGAGAGGTGGTGGTGGGTCAAGGGCAGATGATGTCCAGGCGTCCAAGCCAGAAAGGTATGTTTAGAAACCGACAGTTCTAGCAAAGGTCTAATTATGATGGACCTGATTTTACTATGCAATGATGTGATATATATATATATATATATATTACCAATCATTAATAAAGTAATTTAAAATATAATATCTAACTATGGGAAGATAAAGCTTTTTACCACTTAAAAAGAAGTACATACATGGTAACAAGTACATACATTAAAAAAACCAATGAAAATGTTGTGGGACCTCCTTTTGAAAACTGTCCCTGATAGTTTCATTTGGAAAGACGGTCCTGATATTTTAAAACTCTCCTCAGTAATTGTTTGCAAGGACAGAAGTTCAACTCTACCAATCACTTCATGGGGGAAAGATGAAGCTTTCTACTCCCCTGATTCAGAAGTCTAAAAGGGCGGTATACTCGACCCCATATTCAAGTTCTTTATCCATTTCATTTACAAGAAGATTCATTATTGTGCTCTGATTAATTCGTCTGCCTTCTCTACCCCAACCCCTCTGGCTGCAGTTGGACTACACTACTCCAGGTAGCTTCTCTTGTCCCAGTTCTTTGCCTTACCTGGTCGACTCCATTCACCAGTGTCAGTGTGGACATGAAGCTTTTCTGATACTACACAATTTGGTTTGCTGGCGTGGTACCACAGGAGACTTGGCTTCTCAGATCCAATTCAGGAGCCTCTTCCCCAGTTGGAACAAACTATTAGAAAGACTGACTCCTGGATGTGACTTGGCTTATGAAACAAGCCTGTTGGCTCTCCCAAGGAAAGTGGGATTTTGCAGTGGAAGCATGAGGGACCTGGATTCTCCCTGAAAGCAGAGGCAGAGAGTCTGTGTGAGAAACACAAGGCGAAAGAAAACAATTCTGAGTAATTCCTCTGAATTCCCAACTTTGACACGTGGTGTTATTTTATTTAAGATCTGTTTCTCACTAGGCAGCACATTTTCTTATAAAAAACCTCTTAGAAGGTTTGTTTGCTGCCAACCCTGTAGGATAGCCCAACTTTGTGAACCTCAGCAAAATATGGGAAATAAATTGCATTTCTAATAGCATACCATATTGAAGTACTATTACCCAAAACAGAATTTATTACCAGAAAAAGTATATTTCATTATTTTTAATACATGAATGAAGGTATGCTTGTGAGATATATATAGACACTGCATAAATAATTATTTTCTGCTCATATTTAAGATACGAAAAAATGTTTTTGTGTTTGCTCTTAAAAAAAGAAACCATATTGATTACTTATATTCCTTTATTTGTAACCACCAATTTTCTTATTTTAATAGTATTATCACCACATATATATTCAGCATAATAAAAGCAAAGGTCAGTAACAATGCCTTCAATCATGAATATGTATTAAAATTAATACATCCATTTAAAGTTTGACATCAGTACATTTTGCATCTGTAGGTATTCAATCTCTAAAGTACTAAAATAAGACATACTCATATTTGTTGGTTGATATCACATTTACAAGCAGTAGAGAAAACATTATCAAAACACGGAAACCTGATCTATTCTTCGATCACTTTAGTTTCATAAAAAGCAAAACCCAATCACGAGAAGATAAATTCTTGTCTCTCCCAGAACCTGTTATTAGGAGCTAATGTGGACAGTGTACCATTCCATAGGTCAATCGTGTCCAGCAGGGTTGTACCATCACTACCACAACCAGCTGCAAAGCATTTTCTTCCTTTGTAAACTCCTTGACATCAGCCCCAACGCCCTCTGCCAGGTGTCCCACTCCTGTAAAGAGTGACTGTCTTGGAAACCCATAGGGAGAGTTCCACCCCCTCCTAGGAGGGCCCTGAGCCAGGATCGACTCCATGGCAATGGATTCAGTTGTGTTTTACTGGAGGGGACTGAGTGAGCCCGTGGAGAGAGCCACCGGTTTTAGGCAAGCTGAGACCTCTCCCAGGAAACAAAGCATGAAAATGGGAGCGAAAATACTTTGCAGTGTGCGACAGGCACAGCAATACAGCTGAGAAGTCAAGTACTTAAAGGTGTAAGAAAAATGTAAGGTTGTAAATATACTTGTAGACAGAAATTTACTTCAGCATCATTCACTGTTGACAAACACAGAGGTTGTGTCATAGCGACTCCAGGGCCATATACCCAATAGACAAGGTAAATATGTCCTTTAAAGCAAAAGAAAATATATTGCCTCTGAGTCCATTCTGATTTAGAGTGACCCTATCAGTATTTAGGCATCCACAAAGCAAGGACACTAAATTTTCTAAAGCAACGGCTCAAAGAGGCCGAGCTGACAGAACTCAAGGTAAAACGCAAGTTCCCGGGGAAGACCACAGTCAGATACTAAGTAAAATAGATACAACGCCAGTGAACCAGAATGTGCCAGCCAACCATACAGCACACCCGTGAGGGCGCCCATGTGCAAGGTTATTCCAGCTGTGAGGCACCTGCCGCTTCCATCACCTTCCTGGACACCTGTCTCCTATGGTCCCATCCAGTGAAATAGAAACGCTCTCTCTGGGCAGGGTTCTTATATGCACCCTGTTCAGCATCAGTGGTTACTGATGAGGCTTCCTACTCCCATGAACAAAGCATGAGAAACCCACAGGGGCAGTTGTACCCTGTCCTGTTGGGTTGTTATGGGTCGGAATCAACTTGACAGCAGTGAGTTTGGTTTGGGAGTTTTCGAGTCAGGGATGGGAACCTGGTGGTGTAGTGGTTATGGATTAGGAAGTCATTTTTAACCAGAAGCCACTTTTGACTCCCCTAGAGATAGATGGCCAGAAACCCACAGGGGCAAATCTGACCTAGCTTACAGGGTCACTCTGAGTAGGAATTGACTGGAGGGTAGTGAATTTTGTTTTTTAGTCAAGGATGTTTGGGTGGCAACAAGTTCAATGGTTCAAATCCACTACCGGTTCTGGCTTCTCCTCCCATAAACATTTTCAAAGCCTCCGAAACGCTATAGTGGATTGAATCAGAATCAACTTGATGACTGTGGGTTTGGATCTTGTTTTCTTGAGGATGGATTCTCTTCATAGATAATATGCCTCTAGTCCATTTTGAGAGAACTCGCTGGTACTTCCCTAAGTGCAGGTATAGCACGTCCAAGTTTATAGAAAATGTTTTCATGCAGCATGTGTGTGTTCAAAATAGAACACACAACACATTGTGTATTCTCCACTATTGAAAATGATTTCTGATAAGTCCCAGAGTTAATGATCTCAAACTGCACATCAGAAGGCTCATTTTCACCCCTAAAGAGTTTGAAAATCCTGACAGTAAAACAATGATTCATGAAATATTTGATTCATTATATTTAAGATGTATGGAAATATGTATTGTTCAACAGTTTGATTGTGATTAAGCCAACAAAGACCAGAGAATAGAAAGAAATCTTTTCAGTTGTTACTAGTTAGAAATGAACAATCTATCTAAACTTAAAATGTAGTGAATTATATTTTCTGATCATAACATTCTATTTTATGACATGCTCTCATTTTTAATGTGTAATTATATTATTTATTATAAATTAAGTACTTTATAGCAATATTGATGAATCCAACTATGGGAGACAAAATAAATTTGCCTTGATTTTTAAGTGGCTAGGTTCACGGACTTATTGTCTTGGTTGTGGAGTACTTGGAACATCCCTTTTGTAGAAGACATGCAGTAACGGCCTTAGTAACTGTGATGATTAAGGTTTTGTGTCAACTTGCTGGGCTAAGATCTTCAGTGGTTGACAGATACCCCCTTGTAATATGCCCCCAATGTCACACAATGTAGTCACAGCCACTTAGTTGTAAGCTTCCTTAATAAGATTAAGGTGGATTGCGATGCTCTTCTTCAGGCCACAGCCATCTGAAGTTTCCATAGGACTATTTCCTACCTAAGTACATACTGGAGAAAAGTTTGCTGGCATTGTAATTGACCTGAATCCTGCATCTGGCTCATTGACTTTAGATTTGGGGATTTAAACCAAGTGCCTCTATATTACCTGCTGTAAAAATTATACAATATAGTTTCTTTTGATCCACAAAAATAGCACAGCACATATGTGAGACGTTGGCAAAAGTTTTGTTTAAATTTTAGTTTCCCATAAACTTTTGAAGTCACTTCATATGCATATTCCACATAACTCATATGACTCACCTGAATGCATGAGGAATGAGGAGAAGAGGGGACACTACCAATGATCAGTGAGTAGACCCCTCATATGCTTTAGTTTGGTAATGGACACACTTGTTTTTAAAAGATACTTTTTCTTTGGCTAGAAAATATTTTATCTCCTTATTTATGAGAGAGAAGTCATGCATTTGCAGCATTGTTATCACGGAGTTGAGCAAACTGGAATGGTGCAACGGCAAAAGAAGTCCTCAAATAACTTTACTTACCCACGCTCCCAGTGTCTTCTATCCAGAGACCAAAGTAAGAGAAATGGCTCGATGACATGCATGAAGATTTGATTTCTAAATAATTAAAATAGAGCATGCAAGAATTATTGGAAAATATAAGTTGTCTCTAGATTCTGAGCCATGAACAAACTGAAAAGCTAGGGGACTAAAGTATCAATATATCAATGTGTATCCATCACTGGCTGAGGGCTTCTAGAAAGGTCTGGTTGATTTGTACTTCTTCCCCGCCTTGTACCAAAAAGTTAAGCAATTGGTGAGAGGGAGAGAGGATGGCCAATCACTGACAGCTGGTGTGAGGGACCGTCTTCTGTCAAAAGAAAGTTTCTATCGCTGTAATGGTGACTAAGAGTAAGGGAAGAAAAGTAATCACGTCACATCAAAATGATCATGAAATCTGAAGACCATCAAAATAATTTTAAAAGGATTCTATCAGGGATAACCTGCAACGGAGAAAGACAACTTTAACAACCTGCAATAAACACAGGACACACAACCCTGCTTGTTGCAAGCTAAGAGGACTTGATGTACTTACTCATGAGGATTAAAGATACAGCCTTCAGTAGAGATTAAATTTTAATAGAACAAAACAAAAATCCTCTGAATTGAACCAATAAGGAACATCAAGATAATTGGATAAAAGATAGAAATTTCCAGAATTTTATTGCACTTGGCTCCACAGTCCACACCCACAGAAACAACAGTGAAGAAGTCAAGTGGCATATCCCACTGGACAAATGTGCCACAAAAAAGTGCTTTGGAGCATTCATTTGGGCAAAGGGGAAGGCAATGCACAACAAGAAGGAGGTTGGCAATAAATGAGGACAGCAAGGAAAACACTGAGAGGTTTGCAAGAGTGAACGTTAACCCTGAATAAGTGTGAGAAGGAGAGTGTAAAATATATATACATTTGGCAGAGGATCCCTGTCTACGTGTGTTTACCATTGTGGTACAGCCATAAATGTAGTGGAGCATAAAGCCAGCAACACTAATAAAACTTGTTTTAAAAATCACCAAACACCTGGAGCAAATGAATTCTTTGGGTTTGGGAACAAAACCAGTCTTGGGGGAAATCAAGGTTAATTGACATAATTCACAAAGACAACGTTCTATATCCTCTTTTGATAATTAGCAACTTAGGTTTAAAGCTCTTGAGACACTTCATGAATGCAGTGTTTGGTCTTTGTCCATCTGTGGGAAAGACAGGTAATGAAAATGGAAAGACATGCGGAACTAATCAGTATAATAGAATCATGGCCATGGAAGCATTAACCTCCCTGAGACTAGGTAGAACTAGATGGTGCCTGGGTTCCACTCTGAAAAAGACCATATTAGAAAATCCTGCATAGAATGGGGAGAAAATTCCAACAATACTCAAAATCATTAAAGAGGTCAAACTGGTCCAAGGTAGGAGACTGGTGGGACCTGCCTGCCCCATGACGATGACCCTCAGTCACCCTTCACATTTGGAATGAGCTCATCTCCATGTGAGCACCGTCAACTAATTGAGACCCAAAGGGCAGCATTTTCCCAAGTGACCATTCAGAGGGTTAGAAAAGAATGTGGAGTGGACACAGGGACATTGGGAGGAAATAAAATCTGTGACGGTGCACTGAGAGGGCTCCAGGGACTGAGTGGAAACAAAGTCTGTCTAGATTATTGAATATAACACTAATGACCTGTTCTGTACACTTCTACCCAATTCACAATACAATGTTACGTTTAAGAGGAAAATGGAATAAGGGTGAACCTGACCTTACTTATGGTATTTTTTAAAACATTTTATTAGGGACTCATACAACTCTTATCACAATCCATACATACATCAGTTGTATAAAGCACACCTGTACATTCTTTGTCCTCATCATTTTCAAAGCATTTGCTCTCCACTTAAGCCCTTTACATCAAGTCCTCTTTTTCCCCCTCCCTCCAGCTCCCCCCTCCCTCCGGAGCGCTTGATAATTTATTAATTATTATTTCGTCATATCTTGCCCTATCTGGCATCTCCATTCACCCCCTTTTCTGTTGTCCGTCCCCCAGGGAGGAGGTTACATGTAGATCCTTGTAATTGGTTCCCTCTTTCCAACCCACTCACCCTCTACCCTCCCAGTATCGCCCCTCACACGTCTGGTCCTGAAGGTATCATCCCACCTGGATTCCCTGTGCCTCCAGCTCCTATCTGCACCAGTTTACATCCTCTGCTCTATCCAGACTTGCAAGGTAGAATTCAGATCATGATAGTTGGGGGAGGAAGCATTTAGGAACTGGAGGAAAGCTGTATTCTTCATCGGTACTACATCGCACCCTGACTGACTCATCTCCTCCCCTAGACCCCTCTGTGAGGGGATCTCCAGTGGCTGGCAAATGGCCTTTGGGTCTCCACTCTGCACTTCCCCCTTCATTCACTATGGTAAGATTTTTCTTTTCTGATGATGCCATATACCTGATCCCTTCGACACCTCATGATCACACAGGCTGGTGTGCTTCTTCCATGTGGGCTTTGTTGCTTCTGATCTAGATGGCCACTTGTTCACCTTCAAGCCTATAAGACCCCAGACACTATCTCTTTTGATAGCCGGGAACCATGAGCTTTCTTCGCCACATTTGCTTATGTACCCGTTTGTCTTCAGCGATTGTATCATGGAGGTGTGCATTCAATGATATTTTTTATTGTTTTTTGATGCCTGATAACTGATCCCTTCGGAACCACGTGATCACACAGGCTGGTGTGTTCTTCCATGTGGGCTTTGTTGCTTCTGAGCTAGATGGCCGCTTGTGGTATTTTTAATGTCTTCTTATGGAAACCAAGCATTGATCAATGAGATAGATGAAAATAGTGACTACAACCATGGGCCCGCTCCTCCCATTTGGTTTTGAAAGTGATGCACGGCAAGGTCGACTTTTCCCCTCTTCTTTGTATTCATGGTCACTATGACTCAGAGCTCCCTTGACAGCACCTAGCAAATAAAAATGAACCATCTGAAACTATGAATAAATTTAATGGGGCTTAAATAAATAGAAGAAAGTTGTTCCTTAAATTGACTTTTACTTTCTCTAACTCAACTCTCCACACTTTGATGCTCCATTCTGAAAGGAGAGCATGGAAATTATCCAATATATCAGGCAGTACATAGAAGAAGTGCCTTAATAGATAAAATTGTACAAAACATACCAGGACATTATTATATTGATCCTATTGCACACCTTTCACAATTTCTTCTCTCTTACCCAGGTGAGAGTGGGTACACTATTGGGTGTAGTCGGAACACACGTCACAGGGTGGACGGGTAGTGTAGTTGTTCTTTTCCCATCTGCCTTGCTACAGGCGACAAGAGAATAACTGCTAAAAATAATACCTAGCTCAATGAGGGGACCATTACACACTGGAAGCAGAAGGCAACTCTGTGGCCAGCCTGTTGAAAGAGAATCTTAAAATACATATATTCTCTAAATGCAGTATATTTTGAGTAACTGCAATTGTATTGCTTCAGGCAAAGAACTTTACAGACAGGAGACAGAGTAACTGGCATAATGTGCTGAACAATTAACTTTTGTTTTCAATTAAAACTACTTTCTTTTACTCTCAATTGTTCATGGGCATTAAAAATGAACTTAAAAATAGGTGAAGGTGCATTTTAGGAAATAAAAAAGTCTTTAATATTTCAGAATTACTAGGAATTAAGACGGCTGCGTGAATAAGGAAACATGTGAAGTGAATTGTGCTGATTACCACATTTTCAGGATATATTGACCTGATATATATAAAACTATAAATTCACACAGAAAGTTTGAATATACATGTAATTTAAAGGAGAATTATATAATTTCCTGAATATACCATATTGGTCCTTTGCAGAAAATTTAAACGATATAATAATATTTAAATAAGTAATTCCAAATCATCCAACAAAGTTAACATTGATCATATGAATTTTTTAATTAATTCTACAAATAAATTCAAAATCATATTTTGATTTTATTCTATATAAAATCACTCAAAGTTACAAATGTGGTAATGACATTCATGCTGCTTTCTAGTTTTCTTATACTGAAAATACAACCTTGGCTCTTCTATACTGAAACATAATAAGCTTCAAACATGAAATTAAGTAGATCCTTATTATTTAAATTTTAAATTATTTCTAGAGTCTTATTATCCTAGATGATACATTGATGAGTAAACTCATTAATAAATCTGTAACTATTGATTTTGAATGTATTCCAAAATGACTCTTGAAATACATACAAAATAAATAACTCAAGTATATACCAGTGGTCATCAAGTTGAGTCCGACTCATGGCGACTGTATTTTCGAGTAGCACCATCCTCCAGGGACCTTTCTTGAGCTGACTGTTCAGAAGTAGCTTGCTGCAGTGTCTCCTTTCTTCAGACAAATGAGAACTGCCAACCTTTCAGTTGGCAAACAGCCCCCAGGGAGGTAGACGTACAAATGCTCCTCCTATGCTTTATATTTTCACGTATACTGCCACCATCATAATTGACTAGGTTACTTTCTTCTATCCATAGCTCTTCTAACTTCTAGAATGGTATTATAATTTAGATTATAATGATTATAGTATATGTATAGTTTTTCATACAATATTTATGTATATATATGTTTTTTGTCACATTTACATGATAAAATTATAGTCTTGCTGGTTTCAAATGTACAACGAATATTTTAATGTGTAAGAATCGACATCTAAACTATGATTATTGCATGTATTTTTATTAACTGTAATATAACTTCTTCCAAAACCAAACTAAACTCACTGCCATTGAGTCAATTCCAACTCATAGGGACCCTGTACAACAGAGTAGAATTGCCCGACTGACTTTTTGAGACTGTAACTCTTTACAGGAGTAGAAAGGCCATATTCTCCCAGATATAAGTTCATAGGTTTTCAAATACAAATATTTTCCTGTGAAGCAGAATTCAAGGCCCTTTCTGGAAGGTAATCAACAGGCACATGTTTCCATGAATTTGGAGCAAGTAACTGCCCTTGGGTTTTACAAGTGCACTTGAGTGAGCAAACAGAGATCAGTTGTCATGGGAGAAAGATGGACTGAAATGCCAAATGTAACAGAAAAGAATTAGGTGACATTCCCGTGAATGAGCTGCGTATATTAATTAAGAGGAAAGCATCCAGGAACTGCTGCTCTTTATATTGTGGTTTAGTTTCCATTATAAAATTGTCAAGTCTTTGTGTAATTATTACAACTTCATGTTTCTGAGCTTTATGTCTCTGCCATTGTCTGTGCCACTATCTTGCTAAGTGACCTAGAAAAGCGAATTATTCTTTCCTCCTCACTTTAGCCTTTATCCATTAAATGTGCCTACAGGGCAATTTTTCAGGCAAGTTCACGATGTAGCTCCATCAAAGCATCACATTTCAAGCTAGAAGAATACAAAATAATAGTGGCGTCCAACAGTTGCTCTTTCGGGAGCACTTTTATTTCCAACACCTGCACTTGACATCAAATTGCAAAGCACAGTTGCATCTGGGAATATTTAGGCATGTGAAATAGTCATGCCGGCTCTTGGGCATTGGGGAATAAAATGTGAACAGAATAAAGCTTCATTGTGATTGTGATGCTTCTTGAAGTTGAGATGAAGAATCAAAACAAGTTTTCCTTACAGGAGGAAGGAGAGCAGGACAATATGAAAATTTTCATAGGGAAAAGTGCAAAAGCATAAATCAAGAAGAGTCTCTCACAGAATGAATGACTGTCAATTCCTCCCCAGAAAAGAAACAACAGGGAAGAGAACCTGGTTCTGCAAAATCAGAAGGCATGATGACCCTTGCCATGTAAATGGATTGTCTTTCCACATCCTCCTACTACATTATTTAACTTTAGGTTGACAGGATGCCTGCCAGACAGCTAATCTTCTTATTGACCATCATCTAGCTCTGGATGCGATGCCAGTCTTGGTTGAATCATTGTGTTGCCACTGGGTCTCTATGTCTATTGAGCATTTGAAATATGGCTCACCTGCATGTCTGTATATGTGCATATGTATATACATATACATGAAATGCACACTGAAATTTAGCACATTTATTAAAATGTCTATATTTATTACATATTAATATTTACCTTTGATATTGTGGCTTAAATAGATTTCTAAAATTAAATTAACTGTAATATTTAGAGGGCTACTAGGAAATTTTAAATGAGTTGTTTCTTACATTATCTTTCTACTGAAGAGTTGTTTTATGGACAGAAGGCTGTACCTGTGTGGTGTGAAAGTGCTTTGTAAAAGGCTGACATGAAGAAGGTAGGTAAGACAATTAACAGACTCTTAGTACATCAGTCCACATTCAACAGAAACAGAGAAGAGTTGGCATCCCCCTCACTTCCCTGGTTATCAGTGGTTCAGGTCATTCACTCATGGAAATATGAGTTGTTGGAAAATGTCATCTTTGATAATCAACTTACTAGTTTGCATTCTATTGAGGGAAACATTTAGCTGTGTTGAAGGGACAAGTTTTAGGATGATCATTAAGAGAACAACATCAGCTGTACCACAAGGAAGGATCCCTGGCGGCATGATTGGCTAAGCATTGGTTGCTAAGCACAAGTTCAGCAATTTCAATTCACCAGCTGCTCTGAAGGAGGATACACTTGCTATGAATCAGAACAGATTCGGTTGTAGTGAAGTTGAGTATATACAGAATTTTGCATACTCAAGGGAGATGAGACCATATGTAATCGGACTTTTTACCATAACATCTAGAACTTTACCTAGAATGTAATAGTTTCTGAATAGTATTTTTAAATCTCAAAGAGTGCTCACAAGCCAGTGAAACTATTTATAGTCAATCAAATAAACCCATTGAGTTTACAAAGTATGAACACAAACAAGATTATTAGGTCATGGACAATATATTCTTGATTTATCATTCCAAAGTAAAAACTATTACTGCCAAGTTAAACTAAATACAATTCTAAATCCAATGATATAATAATAATATTTTAACTTATTGAAAGAATATCCTGTCAGATATTTTTGTGAAGATGAGGACATGTCCCATAAATACTTTCGACTATATTAAGAAGTGGCATTATGAATATTCTTATTTTCTACCTAAAAAAACAAAAATAATAGAAGTTAAACAATATCTCCAAGATCATAGACCTAAAAGTTGTCCTAGCTAGTATTTACTGTCAATCAGTTTGGTTATAGAACCAATAAAGTAGGACACACACAACATTTGAAACATTTAAGCACTCAGTCTGGGTTAACTATTGTGGTAATTAAACAATCTGGTGTCAATTTGGGACTTGAGAGGATTAAGATTGAAGGGATGGAGTTTAGTCTGTGTTGCCAATGAGGCCTCTGTCTGGGCCTGGCCTTCCCCTGAGGATTCTGGGAATTCTTGTGTTTCCCCCAGGGAGGCCAGAGACACTCTCTCTGCTGACTCCCTGATAAACTCCCTACTGGCAAGACACATGGAACTACACTAGTGCCCTGAGCTGGAGCAGCCACGTGGAGACCCCTGCCAGTGCTGAGATGCTTACACCGCCACTGGATCCACAAGACTTCCAACCCACTGGCCTGTGATCTTCCTGCACTTGGCATCATTGCATGTGTTCCATGAGTTTGAGGGGGACTTTATAGATTAGTATCAGACATATGGGCTAATGCAAACTTATGGACTTGATCTGGACTGGGCAGGGATGTTTCTCAATATTCAATTGCTCTAGTATATAAACCTCTTTCTTATACACATGAGTCTCCCTGGATTTGTTTCTCTAGTCTACTTGGACGGGCACAACTATTGCATTGTATTTCAATGGAACAAAATAGATCTTAAGTGAATCATATCAGCTTTATTCCCCTTAACAAGCAAGTTTATTTATTTATTTTATAAATAATTTTATTGGGGGCTTTTACAGCTCTTATAAAAATTCATACATCAATTCTATCAAGCACATTCATACTTGTTTTGCCATCAACATTTTCAAAACATTTTCTTTCTATTTGAGCCCTTGGTATCAGCACCTCTTTTTTTCCCTTCCTTCCCTTCCCTCCCACCTTTGTGAACCCTTGTTAAATTATAAATTATTATATCTTACACTTTCCACTGTCTCCCTTCACCCACATTTCTGTTTTTGTCTCCCAAAAAGGGGGTGGGTGGTGTATGGCTTATACTTTGATTCCATTATTGTTCTTGAGGGATTTAATTGTCCTGGATTCTATGTGTTGAGAGCTCTTGTCTGTACCAGTGTACATTCTCTGTTCTAGCTGGATTTGTGAGGAAGAACTGCAGTCATGACTGTGGGAGAGAGGAAGCATTAAAGAACTAGATGAATGTTGTGTTTCATGCCAGCTTTTAATATCCAAAGGAAAAAAAGAAACATTTCTATCTTTCAAAATTGTATATGAGGATACTTTCCAATGTTTTCACTTCAGTCTCCACTTCTACATTTGTTCATTGGCAGATAATGAAACAAAGGCTCATGGAAGTTATTAATGTGAACCAGCCTTAAAATTAACAAGTTGTTAGACCAGAAAACAAATTTCAATATGAAAAACAATGTACATTTGATCAGAGATGGTCAAAAACATTCTTGTTATAACTACATTGGTGTGATGAACCTACCTTAGTACAAATCATGTTCCAAAATGTGACCAAGTAAATTATTCAAAGCTTACTATTTATAACAGCTAACTTTGATTTATTGGTTTTAAAATATATGACAGTGTTTGTAAGTAGAATTTATTCCAATGCCACTATAGACCTGACCCCGTGTGCCTGTTTTTCTATTTTTTCAGTTCCAAATATTTACATCTAAGCCAAAGTCACTGCCAACAAGTCAACTCTGACTCATAGCAGTGCTACAGAGAGTTTTTGAGACTGTAAATCTTTATCCACCACCGCGATGCTTGCACGTCACTGTGATTCTGGAAGCTCTGTCGGGTACCATCAGAGTCACCCAAAGTGAGCAGGTTACAGAAAAGCTATGCATAAGGATTTTAGTGGCTAATTGCTCAGAATTGGACAGCCTACCCCTTCTATGTAGTCTACTCTTACTCCAGAAGCTACCATTAAGAATTATACTCTATCCAATTTGAAACATGAGATTTACTGTTATAGTTAAGAAATTTTATAAAGAATATTTCTATGAATAATTATCTTCCTACATATTTAATACAAGTTTACAATAGGTGTAGATGTTTTAGTTTGCAATGCTTCACATAAATCTCCATTAGTTTATCTGTATCCTGGAACCTACACACAGAGAAGATCTCCACCCGGATTGCTTTAGAAAATTATTCTCTTCTTTATGACTACAATCAATTGCAACTTGACCTTCACTAGAAAATAGTTTTGTTGTTTTTGTGGACTTCAAATTTCCCTAAACTTCTGTGCCATTCACAATGCAGACTAGTCAAGCGCTAGAACTAAGACTCTGTGTGATTTGCACAATCATGAGATACATTCAGTTGAATTAATAACTGTCCTTTTCTTTTCCATGTATAAACACTCTTCTCCTGAAAAGCTGGTGGAAGATTCTCTCTAGGTTTCTATTGATCGAGGAAATCAAAGTGTACAGTCTAAGGTAGACAGAGTCTTCACTGAAAACTGAAGCGTATACTTGAATGTTCAAGTACTGACTTACATTTGGAGTAGTTCAGAGTTGGAGTAATTAGAGGGTCATGAAAGAGGTAAAACAAGTAAGTCATCTTGAACATTTGAAAGAAAACGTATACTGTTCTCCAGCATGGACAGGATATCGTGCTGATTAATAAGGAAATTCCTGTAGCTGTGTAATGACACATCACACTTTACAAAAGTAATGGAACATCATAACAATTTTGATTAAATACCTCAACTTTTGACAAAACTCTTAGATTGTAACCTCAATTTTGATGACTACTGGGATATAACATTAGGTAAGAGACTTAAATTTTTTGAGAATCAAGTTCATCCAGCCTGAATTAATAGAAAGATGGGTTGTAGAATATGATTTAATAATATTGTATTAAATATTGTTTTGATATTGTGATAGTAATACTATTATTTAAAATAAGTTTGTGTTTTGATATCTGAGTCTATTGTTACTGTTGTAATTTTATCTATCTTTTCTAAAATCAAAGTGAGGAACAGTTTACATAACTTAACAAAATGCATAAGGTAATTAAATGCACAAAGATAACATATGTTACAAAGTTTTAATAATTCTTGACCAAGCACCGGAGGTACTCACTTATATATGCCTGGAAATTTAGAAGACATCTTATCTGGCCAACCGACTGGAAGAGGTCCATATTTATACCCAGATTGTGCCAATTATAGAACAATGTCATTCATGTAACATGCCGAAGATTATCCAGCAACGGTTGCGGCACTACATTGACAAGGTGCTGCAGAGGTTCAGCATGGATTTGAAGAAGACATGGAACAAGTGATTTCATTACTGATGTCAGATGAATCTTGAATGAAAACAGAAAACACCAGAAGGATGTTCATTCTGTTTCATTGACTATGATCAGGTATGCGACTGTGTGGATTACACAAACCATATTGAGAAAAGAGAATTTCTTTTGGGACCTGTATGTGGATCAAGAGGAAGTTGAGAGAAGGGAACAAAGGTATAGTTTAAAATCAGGAAAAATGTGCATAAGGATTTTATCTTCTCAGATACTTATTCAATCTTCATGCTAATTAAATAATTAAAGAAGGTGCATTGTATGAAGAATGAGGCACCAGGACTGGAGGAATTTAACTGACAACCTTCACTATCCTCATGACACCAACTGGCTTACTGAAGAGGAGGGCTTGAAGCACTTGCTAATGAAGATAAAGGACTGCAGTCTTCTGCATGGATTGTAACTCAATATAAAGAAAACCAAAATTCCAACAAGAGTACCAATAGATAACATCATGTTGAACTGAGAAAAGACAGTAGTTGTCAAGGATTTTATCTTGTTTGGATCCATAATCAAAGCTCATGAAAGCAGCAGTCAAGAGATCGAAGGATGCATCAAATTGGGTAAATCTGCTACACATGACCTGGTTAAAGTGTTGAAAAGCAAGGCTGTTACATCGAGGACTAAAGTGTGCCTCACCCAAGCCATGGATCAGTGGCCTTTCATATATGTGAAAGTTAGATACTGAATAAGGAAAATCAATGCATTTGAATCACAGTAATGGAGAAAAATATTGAAAACCATGGACTATCAAAAGAAAAACAAATCTGTCTTAGAATTACAGTCAGAATGCAGCTTAGAGGTAAGGAAGGGGAGATGTCTTCCCACCTATTTTGACTTGCTGCTCTAAGAGACCAGCCCCTTGAGAAGGACATCATGTTTGGCAAAACAGAGGGAGAGCAAACAACAACAACAACAATCCGTCCTCCACAAGACTGACACAGTGGCTCCATCAATGGGCTTCGATCTAAGAGTCCATTGTGGGGATGGTGCCAGACTGGGTAGTGTTTTGTCTCTTGTGCATATGGTTGCAATGAATCAGAAATAACTAAAATGAAGCTGAAATCAATAATCATTAGTGGTTTGCATAGTTTTGCTACCCTACTAAAATTTTGGTTGCTACTAGGATGCATCCCTCCATGCTCCCAGGAATCCAATAGTGCTTTGGTTTCATTAACTCTCCTTTCATTTCTTAAATGAATGGTTTCTAAATGCCTGTCCAACTATGGAATAGCTCATATTACAATTTCTTCCATGCAATTTCCAGGACCACAATTCATTGTCACTATTAAAATAGATGTAGTATTGCCACCAAAATGAATCCAGTATTTTAACACTTCTAATATGTGTTTAGAATTGATCAATATTTTCAGACAGTATTTTTTTAAAATCATTTTCATCCACTGAGTGATCCTATAAGTCAGAGTAGAACTTCTCCCTTAGGCTTACAAGTCTGTGAATCTTGTAAAGATGAAAGAGCCTCATCTTTCTCGTGGTCGTTCGACCCCCCATCCTGGAAGCTGTAAGACTAGCCCTTAACCCATGATGGTATCAGGGTTCATTTCAGACACTCTCATTTGATTTTAGGTGCCTACACATCTGTTCTGGCTCACAGCAATCCCACGTACAACAGAATGAAATGCTCCGTTTAGCACCATCTTCACAATGGTTGTTCTGTTTGTCGTCATAGTTGCGGCCACGGTGGAATAGGCACACATGTGTATCTATTACAGTTGGTTAGCCAGGTAGAGCTCTTCCCAATGTCTTGGCAGAGGGAGGAGGGAGTGTGCATGCTTCCACCGTTTCATGAGCTTGTTGAAACATTTCCATTGGTATTCCATCAGTTCCTGGAAGCTTGTTTCTGCACTTCAGTCCTGCTCAGACATCTCCCCTCCGTACCGCTGGGTCTTGATCATGTGCGTCCTCTGGAAATAGTTGAATATCAACGACTTCATGGTATTGTGACTGTTTATTCCTTCCATGTTCCTTTGACACTTCTTACATTGTTTGTTACTTTGATCAGAGACTCTGTCCACATGGTAATTCGAGGCTTGACACTTTGTTCAGTCCTTTCCGTTTAAGATGTGCTGAGTATGTGACTCCATTTTGGTTTTCTAACTCCAGGTGTTTGCACATTTATTTATACTTTGTCTTCTCAAGGTGCCCTGCGGAATTACTTCTTCAGCTCTCTCACTTCATCGTTACCTCCCCTTTCCACTAGGTATTCTGAAATGAAGAGTCAATTTTAGGGTCTCCTATGACATTCACTTTGGTCTTTTCTTTCTTGTCTTGTTAATGTTCTTTTACTTTCTTCATGTTTTTGATGTCCTTCCACAGCTCATTAAGTCATTTTTTCAGCTTATTCAATGAGTTAAATCTATTTTTTACATTTCTGGAAATTTCTCTAGGGTATGCTCCATTCTGGTATATTTGCTCCTCTGCTGGCACTATCTATTAGAACGCTCTGCAGCTATTCATGATGTCTCCAGTGGTTAATCCCTCAGAAGTTGACAGGCTATCCTAATTCATAGTTTGTTCTCGATCCAGAACTCTACTGAAACCTGCTCATTTGGATGACCTGCTAGTACCTGAAATACCAGTGACAGAAACATGTGAGCCACCATAAAACAACAAACTCGGAGACATATGGTGATCCAGATCATCTAAGTACCTAAAATAAGGAGTTTTATTCAAATAAAATATACCTATTGAAACGTATATTTTAAGAAAATATAGCGGATGAAGTTTGGCCTTGTGTCATCTGCTTATTTTTTTAATTGGGATATTACAAATATTATATCATTCCATAGTTCAGTCATAGCTTACTTTTAATGGAATGACAAAGTATGCAATATTAAAAAGTTGCTCCTCAATGCAGGCTCAGTTCCACTTCTGTGTTGATCTCATACCTACTTGACTATAGTAATCCAAGACTACAATCATTCCTAACAGCATACTACAGAGTATCCTGTTGCTTACATTGCCCAGGATTTTTCCTGTTATCATCAATGCCTTTGGCCAGCAAGCCCAAGTGGAAGAATACTGCTCAGCTTGAAAGGCTCAATTTATTTATTATTATTTTTTGAAAAACTCAATTTATATCTAAGTTAAAATATACAAAATGATCCAAATAGTTTCAAATATTAAAAATAAAATTTATTCAGTAATAAAATATAAGAAACAGGAGGATATAAAAGATTATACTGCAAAAATGAAGAGGCTATGTCCTAGTGTGACATAATATAAAAATATAATGGTAGTCCCAAAAGTGTGGGAAAAGGAATAGAAAAATAATGGCAATTTTCCATGAACTATTCAAAGCTTCTTCATATATACATAGAATGCTTACAAAATAAAAATGATTGCCATTAGGTAGGTAAGAATCAGATTGGAGATATTTCTCCACTTATGAAGATTGGTGTGAAATTATTATTATTTCTCATTGAACTTTTATTTGAATCTACTGCTGTTGCTTAATTTATAGAGGCATGTGTCAACTAAGAAGCTCTGCTCCTGTAAAGATTTACCAATTCTCAGAAACCTTACAGAAAGTCACGATAGGTCAGAGACCGCTTGTTTGTTGTTTTTTGTGCTTCGGCATAGGAGGGTGCCACAATAACTCGTTAGATTGGTAAGAGAGAAAAGAGTGATTTTAATAATGGACAGAGGTTGAAAAAACATTTCCATCTGCTTCAAGTACAACTGCAATTCAACCACATGGACTAGCCAATATTTTTTATCCAAAATCTCAGGTATCTGTTATTTTGCATTGTACAATAATTATCACAAAGAATAAGTGCATTAGTTAGATTCCTGGAGAGGTTGGTATGTCTCTGTTGTTGCTGTTAAGTGCCTTCGAGTCATTTCTAACCCATAGCAACCCTCTGTGAAGCATATGAAACACTGCATAGTCCAGTGCCATCCTCCCAATTGTCCCCATGCCTGAGCCCATGGATGCACCCATTGTGTCGCTTCATCTCACGGGGAACCTTCCACTTTACCCTCCGTGATATCTCTCTCTAGGAATAACACATATACCCACTTTGGAGACCAATTCCCCTTACACATCACACTTTCACAATGCATTTTAATATTTGATTGTGTCTTTAAGTCCACTGGTGTTCATATTTTGCGGTTATGGACCATGCCATATTTATTTTTAATCCAAAAATATAAAGGATAATTTCAACATTGCAGAGGTTAAATGAATGATTCAATAAACACACATTAGTTTCACCATTTATTTATATTTTTCTTTCTGTACTTATGAAATGCTATAAACCTTCTCTAAAGTCATCTTGCATTACTCTCTAGTTGATATATTTTGCCCTCCAGATACTCAAATATCCTAAGCTAGTCCTCAACTTAAGGCTTCTTTTGCCTAGGCATAATCCAAATCATTATTCATCTTCTACTTATTCAAAGTCACTTTCCTTCCCAGCTCATCCAATACTAACCATGTTCAGACACAGAATTAGACAGATAACAGCTTATGTGTATATTCATTTACTATCTCTCCCTTTTATTAATTTGCTCTCATAGGAAGAAAACATATCCATTTAGGTTTCTTTATCTCTTAAATGGCATGATACATGAGAAATCTTGTGAAATTTATAATGTCAGATCTTCCCTTTTTTGAAAAGTATACCTACATAAGAATACCTAGAGTTTTATTAATAAAGTAGAAAGATTAACAGAGTTTTAATTTCTAAATTATTTATCTTAAATATACATTAATTTAGGCATGAAGTAAAATATAACTTAGAGTGTAAATATATTCTAAACACTTGCCTTAAGTATAAACAGATAAAATAAAGAGCTAGCATCAAGGGAGTGTTAATAAGCTTAGTATCCCTTTATTTCAATAGTTTCTACCACTCAGAAATAGAGTAAAAGCCACATATTATTAATTCTTATTTATATTTTATATGCCTTAACAAATTTTAAATAGTAAAGCCTCATTCCAGTGGGATGTCATTTGTCTATTAATTTGAATCCCTGAGAAAACTAAATTTGTGTCAAGGTAATAAAAGGCTAAAAGACGGCATTTAATTACCCTGTGGTGAATAGAGAAGTTGAGAAAGAGCATGATATAGCACTAATTGACCAGCCAAAATGCAAAGCACCATTCAGCACTAAAGTAATTGGGCCGAACAGTGGAAGAGACCACGATAAATGATTACTTCATTAATTTTAAAATTAAAGGGCAAGATAAGACAGTCAACTATCATATGGTTATTAAAGTAAAACAAGCTCATCAGCACAATTCAAATGTAAAGTTGTCATCTAATCATCCAGTGATTACCAATTTCTGAAGAGTACAAGAGAAAGCAATTTATTCTCACTTTATCAATCAAACCATGTAATCATATATTTTACTGAAGAAAAAAGGAGACTTCTAATTTATTTTTATCTTTTAAAAATACACTTTAAGTATTATGCATTGATAGAAAAACTACAGAAGAGGAAGCCTGAGAAAATTGCATGGCCAAAAAAAATTGCTTTCTTATCACAATATAGTCTAACGACAGGCTTTTCAAACTCAAATCCACTGACTTCATGATTGTTAATGTGAACCACAAAGACACTAGCTCATTACTTATCATATATATATGATAAATATATATATATATATATATATATATATATATATATATATATATATATATATATATATATATATATATATATCCCCAAACCTACTCGAATAGTAGGAAACATCAATAACATCAAGGCCATATGTAGAGTGACAAATCTGAAAGTAAAAGGAGACAATAAATGACACAAATTATTTTTAATTGCAAAAATAAAAACGGAGCTGGAAATTTTCTTGAGAATAAATATCAAGTAGTGTAAGAAAATCTCAGAAATTAAAGATCCCAGAATTACTCTGGATAGCAATATTTGTACAATTTACCAAATAGGAGGGGGAAATTAGAATGTTTAATGACTACAGATTACAATATAAGTGAAATTGTTTTGACAAATGGAAAATTTTGATAGATAAATTCAAATTCAGTTCCATCTGATTCATAATGACCCTTTTAAAGTCAAGGTAGAAGTGCCCCAGTACTGTTCTGAGACTGTCACTCAGAGAATGGAAAGCCTCATCTTTTTCCCGCAGAGTGGCTGGCAGTTTTGAACTGTTCACCTTATGGTTAGCCATTAGCAGCCCAACTTGCAAAAAACAGACAGATAGAATAAATAGGCATTTGACAGACATGATGCTAAATCAAAAGGCATTGCTACAAACCATATATATATATGTGTATATGTATATGTATATTTAAACTCACTGCATGAATGGACGTGGACTCACAGTAACCACCTGGTGTTTCTGAGATAGTAGCTTTACTGGAGTAGAAAGCCCACTATTTCTCGAGAGGAACTGCTGCTGATTTCGAACTGCCAATCGTGCAGATCCAAGCCCAATGTGTAACCACTGTACCTTTAAAACAAAACAAAACAAAACACACCTTTAAAACTATTATTTCTCATTAACCCTCCATCTGGGCCATTTTACATCTCACTTATGCAGGGAGTTTCCATGCCATTCTGCAGCCTTTTTACAGCATGTTGCAGCACTTTTGTCATCATTGAGAGATTGTATTCCCTTTCAATGCTCTTTGATTTTAGAAAAATAAAAGAAAGTCTAATGGCACAATCTTAAGGTAATGGGTTGGTTGGGATAAGGTTTCCCAAAGAGATTCCACAAGAAAAGGCCCTGTTACCCTAATAATAATATTTATAATACCTAGATATTATTATTGTAATTATGGGAAAAAGAGAAATTCCTGGAGCAAATTTCCTGACCTTCTTCTCACCAATGAAGTTTCAATTTCCTTAAACTTTTGGATAATGAGCCCACTTAGCCATTTTACGTTCTTTGCAAAATCTACCAAGATCACCCCTGTAATCCTAAACCAGCAGTCAGATTGCAGAGACACACTTTAAAATGTGATGCTTGTAATGAAACACATGTATTTGTGGACCGGAACCCTAGCGGAGCAACAGTTTTCGGTATCTTCGCATCATAGGAACCGCTCTGCATGTAAGCACCCCCCCACCGGGGGGGGCACCGCTTACTTGCAGTGTACTCAGTTGTTAACCAAAATATTTCAGTCAGTGCCTTGCAGAATGGCCTGGGCATCTTCTACAAAATTCACCATTAAATGCTTTCTAGAGTAGTTCTACTTGGATACCTGCTGGGTTGCTAAAAGTCAAAATCAACAGATAGCAACTAGTTTATGCATAGAGTAAAACTCTACGATCAAGGAACAGTCATGGTTGGTAGCTGAATAAAACCTATAGATTTCAAAGAGTTGAATCACAGTGCAAACCCTTCAATGACAATCTGGATCAGTCAGAAGAAAACCCAAAGGCCATGCATGTGTGTATCTCTCTCTCTCTCTCTCTCTCTCTCTCTCTCTCTCTATATATATATATATATATATATATATATATATATATATAGATAGATAGATAGATAGATAGATAGATATCTATATCTATGTCTATATATATATATATATATAATTTTATTGAGGTCTCTTATAGCACTTATAACAATCCATACAGGAATTGTATGCAATTAATTTACAGGAAGACAGGAACTACAAAGTGACTTAAAAATTGCACTTTAAGAGTATTCCGGACATGGAGGAGATTAAAATAGCTATTAGAGAAATGTGCCACTACACAAACAAAAAAGAAAAAATGAATATAACTAATACAGTGAGAAATGAAGAAGATAAAATAGAACCTAAAATAATGCTTAGAAGTTCCAGAAAGGAGTTGGGGTAGAAAACTAATTTAAAAATTCTAACAGTATTTTCAAATTAAAAATAAATACAAAAACCCAGGTTCATTATTAAAAGTACCCATCATAACTTTCAAAATGAAAATCACACCAATGTGCATTACAGATAATTTTTGGTTTTTAATAAATCATTTTATTGAGGTCTCCTACAACAAGCCATGCAATCCAAACCATCCAACAATCTTCTAACAATCCATACATCAATTATATCAAGCACATTTATACATCTGTTGCCATCATCATTTAAAAAGTATTTTCTTTCTACTTGCTATCACCTCCCATTTTTTCCATGCTCCCACCCTCATAAACCCTTGCTAAATTATTTTTTTTCATATTTTACATCATCCATTTTCTCCTTCACCCACGTTTCTACTATTCATCCCCAGGGGAGCGGGGAGGTATACATCAATCTTTGCAATCAGATTCCTCTTTTACCCCCTTCTTCCCGCACCTACTACCTACCGTCATAGTATTACTATTCCCATTGCTGTTCCTTGGGGCATTATTTTTCCTGGGTTCTTTGTGTCCAGAGCTCTCTCTGAATCTGGTGCATGCTCTGGTCTAGCCGGGTTTGTAAGGTAGAACTAGGGTCATGATAGAGGGGGCAGGGAACATTAAAGAACTAGAGGAATGCTGTCTGTCTCCTCAGTACTATACTGCACCCTGGATGACTCCTTCCTTCCTGTGACCCTTGTGTGAGGGGATGTCCAATTGTCTACAATGGGCTTTGGGGCTCCACTCTTACCCCACTTGTTTGCAGAGATATGATTGTTTGGGGTCTTCTGATGCCTGATACCTATCCTGTCGAACCTCATGATCACACAGGCTTATGTGCTTCTTTCATGTGGGCTTTGTTGTTTTTCTTCTAAGTGGTCACTTGTTTAACTTCAAGCCTTTAAAACCCCAGACACTATATCTTTTAATAGCTGGACACCATATACTTTCTTCATCACATTTGTTTATGCACCCATTTTGTCTCCAGCAATGGTGTCAGGAAGGTGAGCATCACAGAATGCCAGGTTATTAGAACAAAGTGTTCTTGTTTTGAGGGAGGATTTGAGAAGAGGCCTAATGCCTGTCTGCTACCTTAATATTTAACATATAAATATATGTACCTAGACCAATATTCCATATCCCTATCATTATATGTTAGTATAATTACATATAATTATATATAGCATAATTAGTACAATATAAATATATGAGTATAATTATGTTCATGTCTTTCTATTTCCTTTTACTTTCCTCCTATCCCACTATCATGTTTGACCTTTGTTCTGCTCTCAGTAATTCCTCTCATTTACATTGCCCTTGATGGAACCTCACCAGGCATACCACGCCCGCCTCACCATTGATTTTAGATCACTGTTGTTCCCCTATCACTGAGTTTGTTGGCTTCCCCCACCACCACCTCCCCCTCTCTCCTGTTCCACTGAATCATCGGTCCCATTGTTTTCTCCTTGGGATAATTTTTTAAAGAAACATAAGATGTACAAAAGAGAAAAAGTATTAATCAAAAGTGTTGATAAGTGGTACAATAGAAACAGAAAAGTGCAGTCGATAATTCACAGGCTCCTTGGCAGAAACTCTGAAGGGTTAATGGAATGACATCATTAACATACTGGGGAAAATATTGTCAATCTGCTATTTTAAAGCAAAAGTGGTGTCATCCATAAATGATGACAAAAGAAAGATACTTTATTAAAAATACAACGTTTCAAGGCATTCTTCACCAGCAGCTCAGTATTCCATTAAAAAAATCTTCAAAATACGAGTAATAAGAGATGGAATCATGGATCTGTAAAGAAATGTAGCATTCTGGAAATGAATAATTTTAGTGGAAGTAATTAATTTTACTTTTCATCAATTTGATCCATAAAGGATATCTGTATAACCATTAGAAAAATAAAGGGTTGTGTTCTATATGTTGTCCGATGCCCTGGAGTCGGTTCTGACCTATGTGTCCCTAACGCCCCTTAGAAAGAAACCCTGCCCAGTCCTGCACCATCTTCACAATTGCTCCTCCTCTTGAGCCCAGTGTTGTAGCCACCGTGTCAATTCATCTACTTGAGGATCTTCCTCTCTTCCACTGCCCTCCACTCCACATTATGTCCTTCTCTATGGCCTGGGTCCTCCTGACATGTCCAAAGTATGTGAAATGAAATCTCACCTTCCTTTTCTCTAAGGAACACTCTGGCGGTACTTCCAAAACAGGTCAATTTGTCTTTTTAGAAGTGTATAGTACTTTCAGTACTCTTCTCCAGCACCACAATTCAAATGCATCAGTTCTTCTTTGGACTTCTGTAATCCATGTCCACCTTTCACCTGCATATGAGGTGATTGAAAATGTCCTGGCTTGGGTCAGGTGCACCTTAGTCCTCGAAGTAAAATCCTTAATGCTCAATGCTCCAAAGAGACTTTGTGCACCAGATTTACCTAATGTACCACGTCTTTTGATCTCTTGACTGCAGGTTCCACAAATACTGATTGTGGATCCAAGCAACACAAAATCCTTGGCCACATCAATCTATTCTACATTTACCATGATGGTATCCCTTGGTGCAGCTGTGAGGATTCCGGTCTTCCTTCATTGAGCTGCAAACCACACTGAAGGCTGCAATCCTTGATGTTCACCAGTAAGTGTTTCAAGTCCTCCTCAGTTTCAGCAACAAAGGCTGTGTCCTCTGCATCACAGGATGTTAATAAGCCATCCTCACATCCTGGTGGCCCAATCTTCATCTAATTCAGCTTCTCTGATTACTTCTCAGCAAAGAGAGTCAATAGGTATAGTAAGAGGATACTGTATAAGATGGTCTATAGAGAGGCGACCATGCATATAGTATGTTATACAAAGATACTAAAGTATTAAGGCAGATACACAGAGGAGGAACAAACTAATTTTCCCTTTAGAACAGTACAATTGTCTGTAAGGCAGGTGGTACTTGGGCTGGTCCAGAAACAGTAGCACAGCATCACAAAAGTGGGTTGCATTTCCTGTTCCAAGTAGTAATGTTCACGCTCCCATGTAGTATCTGATACACAGAAGAAAGAAAGCTTTTCATATTGCTCACATCAACATAGAATATGAAAATGCATGCAACTACTTGATTATGATATACAAGATAATTCTATTATTCTGTGATGTGTAGTCAGTATCTTTAATTTCCTTTTACATTTAGTGTCCAAACAAGGTACAAATTGTATTTTACTCTTACCAGATGAAGGTCTACCTTGCTTTTAAAAAGTGGCACATAGTATATTATATGGTTACCATGCAATTTACATATGTATGTGAACTTGGTAGATGAAAAATGAAAAAAAGGGGTTATGTTGCTGTATGTCACCAAAATTTATAATACTGAAATTTTAATGAATGGGCAGGAATCAGAAGGATGAATTTTCAAGACATTCAGAAAAGCAAGAATATGAAGAGAATTGAGGGGGAAAGGGTAGACAGGCCATTTCTAGTCAGCAGGTTTGGATATTCATAGAGGGAAGGAAGTAAAGTGGGTTATAAAGTAAAGCACTATGTCGTTGCCTGATTATGAAAAGATTTGGAAAGATGTCCACAATGAAGGACCACAGAGCATTTCGTTTGTAGTACATTGTTACCTGATTATGAAAAGATTTGAAAAGATGTCTGCAATGAAGAACAAGAGACCATGTTTCTTTTCTTGTTTTCTTTTCTTGTTTTGTTTATTCTTGAGTTGAGAGATGTTCTAATAAGGGGGGGAGGCCTGCCCCTAAGACAGGATGAGATGGATTTCAAGGATTCGAGCCAGTTTAATCCTCCAAGTGAAAGGCTTAGTATAAGCAGGAGGAATGAAATGATAAGAGACAAAAAGTATGGACAACTAATTGGATTGAGAAAGGAACTGGTGGCAAACACAGGGAAATTGATTTTCCTAGTCCATTGCGGCTTTATTTAACTGCTGGAAGGCAATTTTGAAATTGCATGGACCATAAATGTGAGTCACTTTAACTTGTGACATTTCTGTAACTAGTTGCAGACTACATGTCCAGTTTAGGTCACTTGAAATCAGCAACCAAATAAAGATAGCTAATTGGTTAGATACTTAATTATTCAGAAACAAAATATCTACAAATGTAACCAACCAAAGTAGCTTATCTATGTTCCTAAACCTTTAAAAAATCAGTGTTGATTGGTTTGTTTTGTCTACTAATTTTCAGATCTTTGTATGCTGAATGTCTATATAGACTGCTCCTTGCTTTAATTTTACATCCATAATTAAATATAATAAATATTCAATATAAGTTATTTGCCTAATTTTATTAGTTTTTTTCCTGTTTAACCACAATTGATTGGGGTCATGTTACATTTTCTCTATAGTCATTGCTGTATTTCTATACTTATGACATTTGAAGATGTAGTTAGATGCATACATCCTATTATCTTTGGCATTCTTTTTTTCTCTTTAAATTTACTGATAATGTAAAATTGTTTTACCCTTTTGCTTCCTAGTGTATAACTTTGAGAAGCCTGAAGTCAGACTGAATTTTGTAATCTTCTACATTATTTTATGATTTCTTAAACTCTCCCAAATTTTTCTTTAATATTCTAATATTTGTAATATATTTCAGTTTGTACTTCTGGGTCAGTGTTAGAAGGAGCTCAATAGATTAACAGAAATATATACAAACATATTATTAGATAAATAGAAATATAGGTAAGTAGATGATATAGTGATGATTTTTTAAGGTTTTAATTATTTCTGAAATATTTTTGAGGGGGGAATCCTATAATTATTCTCTTCTATTTTTCTTCCCCTCTATTCTAGTATGTTGGGATTTCTTTGATTTTCTAGCCAGTCATTTTCTCTCTGGCCTTTCTTCATTGTTTAATCTTTATCTCATGGCCATTCTGGGTCTTGTTTCCTTGTAAATTGTTAATATTTAATAGGAATTTTTCATCCACATATTTACTTCCTTGCATACCTTGTAGCTTATTTTGTATTTCTGAGATGGTTATATATTTTGCTTACATTTTTCTTTCCTCTTTTGGTCAAATCTACTCACAAAGATCCATAATTATTGTCTTAGTCTTAACATTTCTGATTATCTCTTTTTAATATATATATATATATATACATATTCACTAATTTACTCCATGTCCAATAAATTCAGCTTTCTTCTCATTCTTGAGTACTTTTTCTTGAGGAGGTTTCACAGCTAAAGGCTCTTGGTTTGCATTTGTGCGTGTGTTTACAGTAGCGATACATGCAGCTCTAGCTTTTAGTTTCCGGTTCCATATATTGGTTTATTCTTTTTGATGGATATTTATGTGACTTCTAGATTATTTATCTATTACAAATTCAGCGATTATAAAATGTTGATATGTGTTTCCTGTTACGTCCATGGATAAAACTTCCCGGGGCATAAACTAAAGAGTGAAAACATTGGCTCATTGAATGCCTAGCAGTACATTTCACACAAATAATGATGAGGAAACTTGCATATAAATAGAATAAAACCATGCAACTCGAACACAGAGGTTTTCAATGCTCTCTCTGTCCTGTATATAGCTTCACGCATTTCACTTGCTAAACACTTGTCTCTGTGTCTACTTATATAAATATCTTGAACGATGTCATATTTGTTTACCAAGTACAGAGTTATTACTTTAGAGTATTTGAATATTTTTATGCCCAATTCACTTTGCTCAGCCTCATGAGGCGCCCTTGCCTCCTCCGCAGGAGCTGTGGGAGGAAATGCATCCTCTCTCCACTCACGTAAGCGTTTGTAGAAGTCTTTCCTCAAGTTGTTTCCTTTCCATCCCAAACCTCGAGCGCACTTACCCAAGATGACCGTTTTGCACCAAGAAAAAATGTGGTAGGGAATTTTGTTATATGTGAACAGATTTTGCCTTGAGGTGTACTTTTGATTATTATGCTGATGGTCTCCAGCTTTATGTCTAGGGCATGCTCTCTTAAAATATACTAAATGGCTTATACTTTATTTCTCTACTTGCCTAACTAACTCCTGAAGCTAATTTACCGTAAATACTCATTGTTCCAGTTTGAGGTGAGCACCATTCTTTATTGTTTCATAACCCATTCCATATCAAACTCTACGTTTCTATTGTATATATTAATAAAAATACATACAAGTCTTAGGTGTTTAAATACCCCCACCCGCCCCCGCACATACACACACTACGCTGAATTCCATGAGGGTATTGTCTTCACTTTGAATAATGTTCACCACCATGTAGAGAAAAGCTCTAAAACATTTTAAGTACTCAAACAAATTTTATCAACATTTTTCAAGTAATTGAACAATAAATTGTAGGCACTTAAGAGAACTTCTTTCTTTATTATAAAGTCCACCAAATTAACAAGGTTAATGAACGCAGTAATTTCCAATATGTGGTTCTTATAAATGAAACTAGTTAATGGTGTAGCGATCGCAGTGAGTTTATCAAGGGTTCATATTCACTTCAAATATTGCAGAATATGTATGGAGACTAGTCATCTCCAGACTCAGGGAAAAAAACTGTAGAATAACATAATCCTCATAAATATTGTAGCCATTTCAAAGCAATGATAAAAATGATACGGCAGAGGGGAGCAATTGCCTGTTGCAACAGAGAAGCGGAGCAACATCTAAAGAGATGAGGTGCTGGGGCTTTCTTGTGAGCACAAGTTCTTCCCACCGCCCCTCATTGTATTCTCTGTGTCCCTGGTCACATCACTCACTCATAAAAGCTGCATAACACAGAGAGTAATACTTTATGTAAACTGGATACAACTCTGGGCAAAGCTGGGATGCTAATGCTGGCCACCCACCAACTTCACAGGGATATCCGGGGGAATAATGAGATCATGTTTGCCAGGCTTTATGAGATCCCTGGATGAAAGCAGTTACAAAAGTACAAAGTACTGGCATAATTAGTGCTGGGTGTGAGGGACAGGTGAAGTGTCCAGGCAGGAAGAGGATGGTTTTATGCGCCAGCTGAATTAAAAGACGTGGTGAGACGCTGGTCTGTAAATAGAATATACTCGGGAAAGGAAGGCAAGGAGAGAGGTGGGAAATCTGCTCCAGAACCTGTAAGACACATCATTGAAATATCATGTCCTGTTTTCTGCTTTTCATCTAAATAGCCATTAAAATGACTTTGAGTGAACATACATTCATAAGGAAGATGAGTCCCTAAGCTTTTTTCATAGTGTTATTTATTTTTAATAATTCAATCATTTTATTGAGGGCTTGTACATCTCTTATCACAATCCACACATCCATCCATTGTGTCAAGTACTTTTGTACATTTGTTTCCCTCATCATTTTCAAAACATTTGCTTTCTACTTGAGCCCTTGGTATCAACTCCTCATTTTTCTCTTCCCTCCCTACTCCCCGCTCCCCCATGAACACTTGATCATTTATAAATTATTATTATTTTGTAAGATGTTGGCCTAATAACTATTTTGGGGAGGAAACATTATCATTTTAAAGGTTTAAGGGGGACCCGTAGTAGAATGTAACATTTTCACTAGTTCATTTCAGGCCCCAGTTAAGGGAACACATTTTTCTAAGTACTAAAGCAGGAAAAAGCAACATGAAATAAATCAGACTCTGCTGTAGGGAACATTTGTGGGTTTTTTTGAGATGTTTTATGAAAAATGGTAAACAAAATCCTAAGACCTAAATACAATATTTAAAGCAATTTTGATCATTTTCCTACAAATATTCTTACAATATGCTCAGTTAATATATTACATATTAACATCAAGGAATATGTGCTTTCTTGGCACATGTTAGAAGATAACGAAAGTGTATTATATTTCTGACATCAAATTTAGCATGCAAGGGTCAAAGCATCTATGAAAATAAGACTTCAGAAATTCCAGCATTATTAACTCAAAAGTGAAACTAAAAGGGGCTGAAAGGGCTCAAATAAAAAGTAACTGTTTTGAGAATGATGATGGCAACAAATGAACAGATGTGCTTGACACAATGGATGGATGGATGGATGGATTGTGATGAGTTATATGAGCCCCCAATAAAATAATAAATAAAAAGAAGTTACCTAACTTTTAAGGATTGCAACAGTTTAGATTCTAAATTGTGTTAGAGAGATATAAAATTTGAAGTGCTTAGCATATTCTACACTCTGACAGCATAAATGATTTCATATAATGTTGTGTGGGACGTTGAATTGAATAGGAGAATACTGCTGTTGTTGGATTGGGTGTGTTGTCCCCAGTCCCACTGAGCCTGTGTAGAGCAACACACAGCCAGGTCCTGCAGGGACCCTCGCAGTCCCTGCCACATTTGAGCCCATGGTGACAGTCGCTGTGTGAATAGAGCTCCGAGAGGGAGTTCCTCCTTTTCGCTGGCACATGGATTTACCAAGCATGATGTCCATCTTCTATGCATTCTCTTTTCTACTTTTCCAGGACACTTGTTTGTTCTTCTTGTAGTGCCTGGGATATTCACATTTCTTCCTGAACACCATCATTCAAATTCCCCAGCTCTGCTTTATTTTTCCTTATTTATTTTACAGCTTTTGCATGGACACAAGGTTATTGAAAATGCCATGCCTCGCATCAGGGACCCCTTAATCTACAAAGTGACATCCTTGCTTTTTCATATTTTACAGAGATTTTTGCAATAGATTCTTCCAATGTGATGTAATGTCTGATTCCCCTTATTACTGTTTCAATTGGTATTGATTGTGGGTTCAAGTAGAATTAAATCCTTTACAATTTCAATCTTTTCTTCTTTTAGGATGTTGTCTATTGGTCAGTCTTGAGAACTTTTGTTTCTTTATAGTGAGATATAGTCAATGATGAAGATAGTATTCGCTGATATCTATCAGTAAGTGATTCAATACATTTTTCACTTTGGGCAAGCATAATGGTGTTATTAATGTTGTTAGTGAATCTCTATCCAATCCTGATGTTGCCTTCTTCATATCCAACTTCTCAAATAATTTGCTCATCATTCTGTTGAATAAGTATGGTGTGGAAGCATTATCATGAATTTTGATAATAGTAATTATATTCTAAGTATGATAGCTTAAATTTTAACATGGAGCTCACACATGCACACATATACCTGCATAAATACAAATAGATAAGCTTGAGGGGTTTGCCTTTTTTCATAATATTCCTAAAATTTTCAAATCAGCTTTTCTTATTAAATATTCACAAGCCCATTATTCAAACACAATGCTCAATAATATTTTTAAATTAACATTTTTTAATATGTTAGAGTCATTTTAGTCTCTCAAAAATATTTCTGACTCAAGGATAAGAATGTCAAATGTAATATTTAAAAACCAATTGTAATTTTAAAAATCACTTCTCAAATTTTTAAGCATCAGGTAAAGTGTTTGCTATTCAAAATTTCTGAGGACCAGGTAATTTGGGTGAAATGACTTTATTTTCCAAGTCAGGAGAGTAATACATAATCTCATTTATCACCTAAAATGTAAGCACTAAGATTGTATTAGAACTGTCTGGGATTTATCCCAACATCAATCTCCAAAGAAATGGATAATTATTATCAACTTCATATGGAAATTAAAGGAACCAGGATAAGCAAAGCACCACTAAAGAAGAGAAAAATAAGAGGCTTCTCACATCCTGATCTTAAAATCTGCTTGTCAGCCACAGTCGTCAAAGCACCCTAGTACTCGAACCTGGAGGGTCACAGACTTATAGAACAGAACAGGGAACCTTGAAGCACATCCATCCAACGACAAACAACTAGCCTTTGGCAAAGGAGTGAAAGACACCAAATGATCCCTTCAGCAACTAGTTCTGGCCAAGCTGGATTTCTACCTGCTGAAGAATGAAAAGGGACCATTCCTCACTCCACATCCAAAGACTAACTCAAAATGGATTGCAAGCTTAATGAAAAGCCAAGGACTAGAGAGGTGATCAATGGCAAAGTAGGGGCAAACGTAGAGCCCCTAATGCATACCCAAAGCACACTGTCAAACATAACAGCACTGAAAGCAAAGCATGAACAACAGAAGACAGAGGAGATGACAGGGAGCTCCTAGATAAACACTCTGTGCATCAAACGAAGGTCACCAAAGGAGCATTTACAGACTTGGAAAAGTGCTGGCAATGGCATATCAGAAAAGTGACTAATCTCTAAAATCTATAGGAAACTGTGACACCTCAAAAATAAATAAATAGACAGAAGACATGACCAGATGGGCCACTGAAGGAAACACTCAGGTACACAACACACATATGGAGAAATACCCTCCATCACTCGCTATCCCAGAGATCAAATCAAACAATGAGATTCCATCTCACCCAAGAATTGAAATTGAAGTTTAAAAATCAGAAAACAGCAAATCTTGAGGGGATTCAGAGAGACTGGAGCCCTCCTCAAGCACTTCTGCTGGCATGAAACACTCCAACCGCTGTGGAAGCAGTTTGCCATTTCCTCCTACAGTGGGTAATAGAAGGGGTATCCCAGCAATTCCTCGACCTGTATACAGCCAGCAGAAATACAGCACCACACACACATGCACTCTCAAATTGGCAATAGCAGGGCAATGGAAACAGCCCTGATGCCCATGAGTGGAACAATAGATGAAGGAATTTTGGTGCATATGCACAATGGAATATTCTACATCATTAAAGAATAATGATGAAACTGTAAGACCCTAAAGCTATGGGTGCATTTGGAGGATATTACACGGTGTGAAGATAGTCAAATATAAAAGGATGCATGAGGCCACTGTTATTAAAAATTTAAGAAAAAGTTTTCTTCTAAAGAATTATGCTTCAACTAACCTTTATTTTCTTGTGATATTAGTTGTATGGTTTAATAATTTCCACATTGTGTTGAGTTGCCTTTTAGAATGAGTACAGATATGGAGTGTAAAGCGGGGAAATCATGAAAACTGCTTTGATATATCCAATACCATGAGATAATGAGTTTGCTGGTCCTAGAAGCTTGGTACCATACTGGAGGTCAGGGAGAACCAAGGTCCATTGGTACAATGTGCTCCCCAAGAGCCATGCACTATGTCCTACTTGGTCAAATAATGACTAGATTCTTAAAAGTTCACGAGTAGCCCTGTAAGCTACACTACTATTCTCGCTCTTTCTGTAGGATATCAGAATGATGAAAATTGAAGGCCCATGGAAACAATTTTGAGAGCTGAGATGTCTGAATAACCCAACCCAGTGCTCTGAAAGCGATGGCATTAGGGAGTCCTGGTTAGAGTGGGCACAAATTTGGCACAAGCTCTACACTCTAACAATGACCCCACCCTCAGGTCAGATTAGAAATGGGTGCATCTCCTGAGCCTATGACCCCTAATAACTCTTTAGGTCGGAAAATGAACTCAGCCCCCATTAACTCCACTTTCAGTCAACATTATCAAGTTCTATAAGAGACAATGACACTGGGTATGCACAACCCAAAATAATCAATCTATGTAAATCAAAAGGCAACAATTACCCAAAAATTGAATTCAGAGAGTTTAGGAATGAAGGAGAAATGCAAATAGAAACCCCAGGGAGAAAGTGGGAGACGGATGTTCCATTGTGGGGAATACAATTAATGAAATAAAATAAAATGTATATAAATTATTGAATGGATAAAAGACCTTTCTAAACCTTCACTCAATTCATAATCAAAAGCTTAAAAATTATTTAAAGAATTGAAAGTACTGCATGTGAATATAGGAATGAACATGCTCAACTACAAGATAAAATCCAAATATATTTCAGTTTCTATTACTAACCTCAATTTTACACAAATTGTTATGTTAAACTTCAAGAATGAACTCTTGCAGAGTCGGATGCAGGGTTGGCATAACTGTATTTCTAGTTCACAGATACCTCTACAAGGAGGTTTCAAGAAATTCTAAAATTCCCAATAAAATTGTTCAGAAACAGTTCTCTGAACCCATATTTAAGCAGTTATAAAGTGCACATAAAATTTACTAAACATCCATTATTGTTTGATTTTATAGTATAGGAAACTGAGACTCACATAATTAATCATTTCCCCATGAATAGATTGCCAAGATCGTGTAGAGCAATTACACAAAGCCAAGTCTAAGCATGACTATCATATTAACATGCAATTCATATGTTATAATTAATTATCCTTTCGCATGTAGAAAGATATTATTAAAGCAATAAATAATTCAGAGCTAGAACATCTCAAAAAATGAACACTCTAGATCACTCGGCTGATACTCATGTGGATAGGGATAGGGAACTTTTGACAAGTGGCCTGTGGACATTTGTGGGAAAATTCCATTATCTTTCTTCTAAGAACTTTCTGAAGACCCTTTGTATACCTATTTCCTTTTTGCTTTAAAAATAGTTTTTATTTTTATCTTTTAGAATTTCAATTAAATAGCATCCCGGAGTCTTCAAGAATTTCACGGAAAATTTTAGTTACTTTTTAATTCCATTTTTTCCACAAATTGCTTGAATCCTTCATACACTAACGTTCCCTGCCAGCTTGTCTTTCCCATTCCTCCTCTTGATGAAAGAGGCATGACTTCTTCACTTTGGCAGCAATTATTGAATGTATTCTACATTGAAACGGCAGAGCTATAATTGAGCTGGCCTGCTTATTTTAATCTTCGAATCCTCGTTTTCAAGGTCAGAACCTGAGGTGGCATGTTTAGGATGGCAAACTCTATTGTACCAGTAATCTTTGACACCCACACGTTCTCAAATCAACACTGCAATTTACATCCTTGAGGCTGATGAAGTCTACAAACTGCTGCGCTAATTAGATTTATACGCTTCTATTCTCCCTCTGCTGATGATGTTGTATCTCTGCAGGCAGCTTGCCAGTGCATTACATCACATGTTCCTCTACAGACAAATGAAAGCATACACATACTCATCAGACAGGTATTTGGAATGGAGGGATGACAATTTGGCTCCTGATCTTTGTGTTGCTGATTAAAAAAAATCCAAGTTTTCTACTACAATTCTTATTTTTCATTTTTCAGATTTATACTAAGGTGTGCTGTCCTATCCATGTCTACTTATTTTTTAAAGGAGCTTCAAGAACAGACTCATGTCTCCCAGGAATTACTTGCTCATGGATTTTGCTAACCTTTACTCATCTGTTGATGCAAATTCAGCTGGCCTGAACTTGTCACCACTTTTGGTATTCCACTTCCAATCTAAATTGTCTTAGCCATTGGTATTAATATTACATTTCAAATAATTGTACTGTAAAATAAAGTTAACCTCTTTTAGGCACACATAACTTTTCTCTTTTAAACAAAGACTCAGTTGCTATACCTAGTAAGAACATGAGCCAGGAATCTCTACAGCTTTCAGCAATACTTTCATTAATATATGTTCTTTGTGTAGTTCATCATAATAAGCTTTGATTATATATAAATAAAAGTCTGGCCCACAGTTTCAGTTTCATCTCCTATTAAAATTTTCACTTCCAACATAAATATTTGGTGGAATTGTTCTATGACAATTCTATACTGTTTTTTAAATGTTCTGGAATCTGTACGAGAAACAAACATATTCAGCAACTGAGAGAACCATAACATTGGCTTGCGACCCCTGGAGATAAACGCAACTGTGAGAAAAACAAAACAAAATAGCACAAAGAAACCACTAGACCTGATTCTTCTTTCAAGGTCGGAGAACAAGAGCAATGCCGCATTCATGCCAGGAGTTCCGTGATGTCATCACTGGACGTGACACGGGTTGGCTGTGATTCCTATCAATCTTCATTCAGGTAGCTTTATCTTGGAGAGTCAAATTGATTCTATTAACCATAATTAAGTGATGGCTGCAAATCCAGATGTTACTGCTGCAGTTCTATTACTGTGGTGTAACAGGACATCACCTAGAGACTGGTGAGTGGCCTTGATGGGAACCTCACAGCAAAACCACCAGTTCACCTTTCCTGCTGACCAGCTTGCTTTCCTACTGATTCACAGCATAAAGTCCTCAAAATTATCAACAATCCATTCATGCATTATCACACAAGCTGTTATCGCACCTCCATCTTCATTTTCAGAGATACATCAAGGCTAGGTTTTCCTAGACTTTCTTCCAAATATATTGCTCCATAACTGATCTGTAATCCTATTTCCTCTGTTCTGGTAATATTGTCCTCTTGAGAGTGAATGTGCATCTTTGCAATATTCTTTAGACATATGAATCCACAAATCCCTGGGGACAATTAAGATATGTATTTTTTCTTTCAAAATATCTTATTTAAATACTGGAAATAGAATCCAGTTATGTTGAGAGTTTGATATAGAATGAATAAAATACACTAGTGATGTTTATAAAGCCCAGTATGAATAATTGGATAACTTAAAGATTCAGAGTTTCAGACAATAATGTTGTTTGGTTCCAACCCACAGAGACCCTATGCACCACAGAGGAAACACTGTATTTCCCTACACCATCCTCACAATTGTTTCTATTCTTGAGCCCATTGCCGTAGCCATTACCCTACCTAACCCATCAGTGTCCCTCCACTTCATCAAGCATGATGTCCTTATCCAGGGATTGGTCTCCTGACAATGTGTCCCAAGTCTGCTGAGGAAATCTTGCAATCCTTGCCTCTAAAGAGTGCACTGGTCACACTTGCGGATCGAAGCAAGACAAGATCCTTGATAACTTCAATCATCCACATATCTATTATTTCAGTTGTGAGTATTTTTGTCTTGTTTACATTGGGTCTTAATCCAAACTGAAGAGCTACTGTCCTTGATCTTCACCATCAAGTGCTTCAAGTCCTCCTCACTCTCAGTAAGCAAGGTTGGGTTATCTGCATATTTTAAGTTTATAATAAGTCTCCTCCAATCCTGATGCTACATTCTTCTTCATATAAGCCAGCTTCTCTATGATTTTCTCAGCATACAGACTGAACAAGTACAATGAGAGGACACAGTGCTGATTCATACCTGTGCTGATTTAAGCCACCCAGCATTCCCTGGTTCTGTTCACGCACTGTCTTCGGGTGCATGCACATAGTGAACAAAAGACAAATAAACATCATCCTGGTATTCTCTGCTTTGAGGCCAGATCCATCTGACATCAGCAATGATATCTCTTGTCGCATTCCCTCTTCTGAATCCAGCCTGAACTTCTGCAGTTCTTTGTCATTGTACTACTACAATCGTTGTTGGATCATGCTCAGCAAAATTTCACTTGGGTGTGATATCAATGATACTGTTCTATAGTTTGAGTATTCTGTTGGGTCACCGCCTTTGGAATGGACACAACTAGCTATCTACTCCAGTCAGTTGGCCAAGTAGCTATTGGATTTCCTGGCAAGTGAAAGCACCCAGTGCTTCACCAGCTTACTGAAGTATTTCAGTGAGTATTCCAGCAATCCGTGGACCCTTGCTTGTGACTGTGCTTTCAGTGCAGCTTGAACTTTTTCCTGTGACACCGTTGGTTCTTGCTCATATGCTACGTCCTGGCATGGTAGAATGTTGACTCGTTCTTTTTGGTGCAGTGACTGTGTAGTCTTTCCATCTGCTCCATACTTCCTGTACCATTCAATATTTTACACAATGTTACATCTTGAGGCTTGAATTTTTCTGTGCATCTCTAGAAGCAGTGTTACAGACAATATGTATCATGAATTCTCACTTGTTGCTATATGTAATAAAAATGTCTCAAAAATTAATTTTAAAAAAAGAAATGGAAAATTTTAAAAGTTTCATTGCTCAAAATAATACACTATAACATCAGTACATACTATTATTTATACAAAGAAGAAAGAATTCCACTTTCACCACCCACTGATGGTTGATTATGTGTTGTCAGATGATTGTATGCTGTGTTAGATTTGGGGAGCTGTTCCACAGGTGTTTGCTGTTGTTAGTGGTCGGGGAATCAACTCTGACTCGGAGTACCCGTGTATGCTTTATAGAATTGCGCTCCTGAGGATTTTCAGGACTGCATTATTGCTCTAATAAAGCTGATCTCCTCAGAATTCACATGTATTCTAAGTCATACGATAATGATTGCTGGGAATTCACTTGGGAAAGGACTATAATTAGCTTTCTGAATTTGAAACTGGAAAACAATATTAGAGCAAGATTCATGCATTCTCTGAATTTCCTAACTTTGCTACCAAAACCTTTCATTCACTAAGCAGGGGACTTAAACTAATCAAAGATCAAGAGCAGAGATTCTCAAATCGAAATTCCATAAAATCCATGTTGTGTATTTCTGGAAGTCATTACCAGGGATGAAAGGTAATGATGTAAAAGAAAAACTAAGTCTTCATATTGGTTTATTTTCCTCCCTAGCAATTCGTTATAAATTTATTGTGGCGCTTTAATATTTAGAAATCATCGAATATTTCTTATAAATGTAGGTGCTTTAATTTAAGAACTAAGTTTGAATTTGTTTATATTTCCTTAAAATAAGTAGTACAATTCCAGTATTGAAATAAGTATCTAGCAAATAATTTAATAAGTTGAATTCTATCATAAGATCAGTCAGAAAGATTCTGAAGAAAGTCAGGATTTTTAAGTACATATATGTAAGTATCACAACATTTCTGCATCAGATGATGTTGACACCAATGGCGATCCAGTCCCTGAAAGAACTTTTTGTACATGCATTGTTGCTTACATTGAGCCACACAGAGGTCAAAGTTCTATCGAGTTTCCCATGAACAGAAGTAGTTTTTGTAGACTTTGTTTGCTAGGCTTCTGAAAAATTTACAGGAACATGACAACCATGCAATGAGGTCAAGTCTTCAAAATGAAAGAAATATAATATATAAAATCAGGAAGAGCCAAATATTGAAAATCACATTCAGATATTTGACATTAATAGCTGTCCTCCACATGTAAAATTAACCTGAGATTAATGCCTCATGATTATGATTAATTTGGCTTTCTAGAGTATGCATATTCATAATGTGGGAACCGTCAGAAGAGCTGTGAATGCAACACCCTGCTGCAGGTCAAAAGGCCGAAGACCTAACAGCCGTGGGTCCCAATATGAAAGCAGAGAGTGATGAGCAACTTATATTCATGTCCAAAAACACATTTTGTGTAAGTCTGTGCATGTAAAGGATTCATATGTCAAAAAATCTATAACATAATTTCTCAGATAAATCAAATTATCAACAAGAATGTATGAATGAACTTTTATTTGTAAGACATTTTACGTATGCATTCATTAATCATCTATTAACCCCAAACTCCCTGCCATTGAGTTGATTCAGACTCATAGCAACCCAATAGGACAGGATAGATCTGCCCTTCAAGGCTAGCACTTTACAGGAGTAGAAAGTCTCATCTTTTTCCCAGGGGAGCAGCTCATGGTTTTGACCCTTTCTACTAGTAGCCCGTGAGTTATAACCCAGTATACCACCAGGACGACTCAAAAACAAACACTCTGCCATAGAGTCGACTCAGACTCATAGTGACATGTTTGTTCAAAGAATAAAAGGTAATTTAATGGAATAAGAGCTCAGTCTTTTTATTATCTGGATTAGTTAAGAGTATCATATTAAGACTATAATGATTAATTATTTAGTATGATCTAATTTAAATAATTAAAAACAATGGACTATAACTTGGTAATATTTCTCTTATTACCTAAATGATAAGAATTTCCTTTTCAATTTACACAGTAATCAGAACTATTTTGGGTATTTCTTCCAGCTTGTTTCCCCCATAAGACTTCACTTATGTCTCTCCACTCTGACAGTGTAAAGTGTATTGTAATCCAGCATGGAAATGTATCCCTGTAAGAGAAGTTCTTCAATTTTCTCAACACTTGAATAATTGTTTGTAGAGGAGTTGCTCCAATTTACTCCACATTGAATTTGGATCTATGTACAGTGGATTTAATTACAAGCTATTATGCTTTGGGATTAGCCTGGGTAGAGACTGACTTATTTCTAATAGGTCATTTAATTCCAACTCAATTTTTAAAAAAAGCAAAACTCTGCTCACATCCTTCAGACAGTCTGAACCTATTCATTGCCCTTCTAGACTATGTTGGGGGCAGTCAATATAAGATCTACCAGATTACTGACAGTTTAGTTATGTCATTAAATATTGTATGTACTTTGCAAGATAGATACTTATTGAATGGTGAGCTTTTTTTGGTCATGCTTTGGAGTCAAACTATGTCAATTAAATTCCATGTTACATCTTTTACTCATTGTGAAAAGTGGGACTACCGGTAATCCCTGTAATCTCTGTTTAACATCTTGAAAATAGGGAATAAAATAGTTAACACTTGTATACTTATTCATGTCTTTGTTTTAAGATGTAAAAGAGACAACAAACATGAAATGCTTGATCTATTATCTAGCACTGCATAAATAGATAGTGATTGTTAGCTATTTCTAATATCGCCTGCATTTCTCTTAACTTCATTGTTCTCTTTCTCACACACAGTTCCCTGCCTAGCACATATTATAATTTGCAGCAGATTTGAAACTAGTTATAGAAAGACAGTGTTTAACTTCCTCTCTGTGTGCCCCACAATAAAAATGGGACCATTAGAATGATGATATTGTTTAGTAGACTATCAAAACTACAATGCAAGTCTTATGTATTTATTTATTTAAATGTTAAGCCTCTCAAAGCAGCAAAGAGTCACGTGCATATATGTTGCTCAATCCATAATTAATTATACATTATGTATGGCTGCTTTAACAAACGTATGAGCACAGAAAATATTAGGTGTAACAGATATAGTTTTTAAAACTATTTTAGAACTTTAAACTTACAGTGAAAAAGGATCTGGTATTGAGAAATGATTTTTTTCTCCAAAGCATTAATAGATTTCCCTGCCCCTTCCTTCCCCCAATAACGTGTTAAAGCCCAAGGAAACGCTTAGGTGAGAAACTGCAATGCCATCACTATTTTGTGTCTTTTTTCCCTTTGTGTTTCACGAATTCCCTAGTTCACTTTGTGAAACTCAAGTGACTATTTTAGTCTAATAAACTTAGTGAATGAGAATAAACAAATGGTAGTAAGTCAGCAAGTCATTAATACACTATATAGAAAAGCCTGTCTTTGAATACATTTTCCATGGGTCTATTTTTAAGATGAAAAGAAGTCTGCTATATTTCATGACGAATTTGGAGGAAAATACAATGTGTGCATAAAAATGTTTTCTCTTGTGTTATGAATCATGAAGCCAAAGATTGTTTAATAAATTAAATTCCAATGTGAAGCAAATATTCCTAATTTACCTATAGAGAGAATATATGAATATAAAAATTATTTTATTGTAATTTCTTTAAAAAAGACTAAGGTCTTTAAAAATGTAACTTTTACTCACAGAGAGAATTATATTTAAACAACAACATAAGGAATATATTATTTAGTTTGTTTTTTAATCACTTTAAATACTTTATACCTTTTTAAAAGTCAAAACAAGATCAACATATACCACTTCTTTCCTAATTCATACTTATCATGGAATCCATTAATAAACTAGAATTGAAATTTGTACTGTAAAATCCTATTAATGTATAAAATATCAATAAGATGAAGAGATGAACATTATCTCGTGCCTTCTGAATCCAACGTGGGCTTCTGGGAGACCATCACAAAGTACCTTTGCCAGTGGTTTTCCATTCGCTTTGGCAACATTTTACTCGCGTGTAATGGAAGAAGAGGCTGGTGCTGGGTGTGACCTCAAGGGGAGTTGTTCCCAAAGATGGGCTACTCCTCGGGGAACAATGAGGCGACCTCTCTGACATACCCTCAGAAACCCTCCACAGTGCGGCTGCGCCCTGCACCCACTGGTAGTAGCGAAGTGTTTCGTTCGGTGACGTTCATGATATTGTTTGATAATTTCCTTCTTCTGTTGGACCACCTTTACATGGAAAGTGCGCAAATATGGTTCTCTTCCAGGTAGTTTGTCAGGTACCTGTTTCCACATCTTGTCAGATAATGCAGTGCTTCCAGCACGGTGCCAGTTGGTTGAAACATGTCAATTGATCATCAATTCTGTAGCCTTGATTTTTGCTCATGCCTTTAGTGCAAATTTGAATTGAGCCTTCAGCACCATTGATTTGTAATCATATGTTACAACTTGAAATCGTTGGATCACTTTTTTGTTCAGTGCCTTTTTGTATTTCTTCCATATTCCGTTGATTTGTCCTACAGCAATCATTCTGTTGTTTATAGATCCTTCAGTATAGCAACTTGAGACTGAAATTCATTCAGCTTGGGATATTCTAAGCACTTTCTTTTTTTGTGGCTAGACAATTTACAGAAGATGCCATTTGGTGGCTAACAATCGTATGAAGAAATGCTCGGCTTCATTAGTCACGAGAGAAATACAAATCAAGACATCAATGAAGTATCACTGCAGATTGACATGCTGGCATAAAACAAAAACAAGAAGTTTAGAAAGGCCTGAAAAATGCGGAGAGATTGGGGTGCCTGCACACTGTTAGTGGGATTGCAGACCTGTGTGATCACTATGGAGACAGGGGGGCACTTCTTTAAACAAATGCAGTGTTGTCATTAGGTGCTGTTGAGTCTGATACAACCAACAGTGTCTGTAGTTACAACAAAATGAAACAGCACCTGGTCCTGCACCAGACTCTCGATGGTTCCTGTAATTGAGCCATTGATGCAGCCACCGTGTCACAGTCACTGTGTCGATCCATCTTGTCAAGGGCCTTCCACTTTTCTGTTGTCCTGTTACCGAGCCTGCTGTCCTTCTACAGAGACTGGTCTCTCATAGCAACATGACTGAAGTCTGAGAGAAAGTCTTGCCCTGCTTGCCTCTCAGAGACTTTCTGTGTGTTCTTCCAAGACAGATTTGTTCTTTTCACAGTCCTTGATACTTTTAACATTCTTCTTGATACTTTTAATTAATAGATAATTTATCCACCAGGGTGGAAGGGTTGGGGGAGGGAGGGAAAAAAGAGGAGTTGATAATAAGGTTTCCAGTAGAAAGATAATGCTTTGAAAATGATTATGGCAACACAGATAGACATTTGCCTGATAAAATTGATTTATGGATTGTTATAGTAACTGTAAGAGCCCCCAATAAAATTATTTTAAAATATAAATATATATTTTTTAAAAGGAAGAAAAGAAAAGTGGATTCCAAAAGACACTTTGAAACTTGCTCTTCATCACAGTCTCAAACTCACTCCAGTGGAGTGAATGCGGACTCAGAGCAGCCCGGGGGGTTCCTGAGGCTGTCATTGTGCATGGGAGGAGACAGTACAGTCTGCTCCCTCGAAGCTGCTGTTTGTTTCGAACCATCGACAGTGTGGACCACAGCCCAACGTGTAACCCCTCGACCACCAGGACTTCTCAATCACAGCAAATGGATGAAATGATAAAGTCCAAGAGATGAACAGAGCTTCAAAGGGCAGCTCCAGAATTTGAATTATGGTGCTGGTGAAGAATATTAAGTATGCTCTTTTATTTTCAAACTCCAGGAATCAGCATGTTCCTTTATTACGCTTTAATATGCTTTAAGAACTCACTTTAAAAGTTTTTCTTTCAAGCTTTTTCACTTCATCATTTCCTTCATGCACTTTTTACTATTCTACTTTGAAAAGACAGTTTCACAGTCTCTCTCCATTTGTCTTTGTTCTTTTTTCCCTTCTTGCTCTCTCTTATTTGTTGCTCTCTCTTTTACTTTCATCCTCAAACACTAGAGCAAAGTGGATTGTCCATGCCAGTCACTACACACTGCAGTTATAAAGATAGGACTACTTTTGCATTTCTTCCAGGGACCCAAGAGATATGTAGGAGATACTTTTAACATCAGAACACTAGCTTTGGCAAGAAATACACAAACAATTTAAGTTAAAGCTAAATAATCTCACCTTGAATATAGTTATTACTTTAACAATGATCATATTTATCTATAATAGTTGTTTGAGGAGTGAATTTATAATGAATTCTACTCTCCATTTATGTTCTTAAAAAAGAAACAAAAACTTTATTCAGTGAATTAAGTGAAGGTTTGGCACCCTGGGCTGCAGTCCTCAAGGTCAGCAGTTCAAATCTCTCTCTGCTCCTACAGAGAAGGATGGAGCTTTCGATTCCGGTAAACAACTAGAGTCTCAGAAACTCACAGGAGCATTTCTCCCCTGTCCTATAAGGTCACTGTGAGTTGGCATTGACTCGAGGACAGTTAGTGTGGTTTTGGATAAGTAACTGTTAGTTGACAGATTATTCAGCATTTTTGTATCAACCACTTATCCAAATTATTAATGGCTTGCTATACTTTCATGATTTTTCCATCTCTCTTTTAGTAAATTTTCTTCCCCTATGACCAAATTAATTACTGTCTGCCCTGTAAAAGATTGGTTGTCAAACTTATTTGGCCTACAATCTCCTTTTCACACACACACAAAAAATACTCAGCGCCCTCCTCAGCAATACATCGTTTTATTACAGTCCCTAAGCCAACATAAAGTTGAAATGTCTGTTTTTGCAGCCCCTGGATCATTCCAGCACCCCACAGGAGGTGATAGCTCCTATTTGGGAAACAATGCTTGCTTCCTTTCTTCTCCCTTCCCTTCTCACACTTCAAACTCACAAACAAAACGTATGGCCTCCTTGCCAGTAAGCAGATTCCAACCCGGAGGGAGCCCACAGGCAGGGAAGCACTGCCCCGTGCATTTCCAGTGCGCACGCTGCCATGCTGCAGGGGTGCTCTCACATCCAGTGTCCATCAAACTCTTTGTCCTTTGGTGTACAGCCTTTTCTTGATTATTACTTTTTAATAACAATCACCTCAGACAATATTTGCTCTTTTAATATTGGCTAATTTTGGTCAGCATGATATATTCTAATTTCAGCATATCAAGAGATATTTCACAGATTTGTCATTATTCTTTAATATTGCATTGCATATATGAACCAGATTTTATCCATCCATTCTTCAACTGATGTGCATTTCAATGGGTTCTGTCTTCTTACTATCGCAGATAGTTCTGTAATGGATATGCATATGTATTTAACTGGTCATTATTGTTTTTATTTCTTATGCCAAATAGACTGGTTTCTGGGTGCGATACAGCAGATTATTTAATACGGTTTTCAAGCCATAGCTGTCCAACCAAACAAACTTTCTTTTCCTCATGGGTCTGGATAATATAATGGGAGGTTAAATGATTAATCTGTGAGTGGTTATGTGTTGGGCTGCTAACAGAAAGGTCAGCAGTTTGAAACCACCAGTGGCTCCTTGGAAGGAAAAGCAGATTGTCTATATTCATAAACAGTTACAGGGTTGGAAACACACAGGAACGTTGCTACCCTTCTACCCCGACTATTCGGGTTACTGTGAGTTAGCGTTGACTCGATGGCAGTGAATTTGCTTTGGGTTTGGGGTGAGTGGTTGATAACAGGGCTATTAGTGATCACCATCCTGCAGGGTATAAAACCAAATGTCTCAGAATCAGAAAGGGGCAGGTGTGCTACCACTAAGAGAGAAGAGTGCTCCCATATGAGAGAAGAGTCTAAAGAGGAGTGCGTACTTTGGACCATAAGAAGACTGTGCTGTGAACATCCTTGACCCGTGTGCCAGCACTGACATCAGAGGAGCGGCAACAGCAAAACCAGCAGCCAAAGCGTGAGCCAGAGCAGGGGACTTCCCAGTGCCCAGAACAAGCAAAGCTGAGTGCTTTTGAAGAGGAAACTGGCTTGTGGAATGGGATGCAACTGGGCCCTTAATGGGGGCATTGAGGGGGCCCCCACAGTGCTTTGTAACAGATCCCAGGCAGGGCAGGAGCCGGAAGAAAGAGGACCGCCTGAAAGCACAGCAGAAAAAACTGTTCTGATTGAACAACAGATTCCGGAACATTTCTCACCTGAGTAGTAACCTGTGAACTTCCCTAATAAACCCTGTAATTATGATCATCCTCTGTTTGTTCTGTGTGGCCATGGCAAAGAATTGCAATCGAACGTAGGCACAGAATTAGAATGTGATGGGAGGGACAGTTTGTATCAGAAAAGGAGAAAAGGAGATGCAGGCTGGAGACATGTCTGACCGCTGCCTTGTGACGGTCAGCCTTGGGAGACAGAGGAAGGCAGGCATCACCCTCATGCATTTCCAGACTGGGTCATATAATATTTCTATTCCCAACTTTTTGCTATACTCTTTTCCATGGTGGTTGTACTGTTTTACAATCACACCAGCAATGCATAGGGGTTTAAATCTCTCAGTGCCTGTGATAGTTACATAATTTCATGTCAACTTGCTAAAGGAGCCTTGCCTGTCAACCAGGTCACACTCTGATGATGCTTCCTTGTGGGTATGGCCTTCTCATGAGGATTCTGGGAGTTTCTTCTCTCTCTCTGTCTTCTTTCTGTGGACAAGCCATGTGGAGCTATGCTGAGGCCTGAGCAAACCATGGCTGAAGCCTGCAGAGACGGCCGTGTAATGCTTCCACTGCCATTGGATCCACAGGCGTTTTCACCCACCAGCTGTGCTCCTCATGAATTCAGCATCATTGTGAGTGACAATGGGAATCTAAGAAGAGTTTATGGACTACTCTTGGACTTACTGGCTAAAATCGGACTGATGGACTTGATCTGGCCTGGTCTGGTCTGGGATATTTTCTCAATATACAATTGCTCTTTGACAAAAACTCTCTTACACATCTGTGGATATCTTTGAATTTGTTTCTCTAGTCAACCTGATCTAACTTAGCACTCTTCCAGTATTTGTTATTTTCTGTGTATATTTTTGTTTTTGTTTGTAACTTTGCTGTCAATTATGGGGTGAGGTGGTACCTTACAATTTTTATGATTTGTATCTCTCTCAACTATTTCTCCATTTGTTCGCCACCTGAATTTCTTCTTTGGTGAACTTTGGGTATATGCTCTTTATTCATTTTTTTCAGTTGGATTAGTTATCTTTTTCTTTCTGAGTGGTTGTGATTTCTATAGATTTTAGAGATCAGTCACTTTTATATGTTATTACCAACAGTTTGTCCCTGTGTCTGATTTCGCTTTTTAATATTTTGATGAAGTTTCTGATGTATATAAGTGTTTCTTTTTAAGAAGTCCCAGTTATACATTTTGTCATCTGTTGTCTGTGTAGTTTATTTCTTTAGGTTTGACACTGTGTGGATGCCACATGTTAGGAATCAGCCGCCCACTTTGGGGAAAGTAGCTGCTGTAAACCTTTTTCTTTTTCATAGCATTGAAACAAAGTCACATCTTGAAAGTTTAGTGAATGGAATCAGAGTGCCATCGGAGAGAACCCTGCAGGAGGGATGCTGGGGGTTGAAAAGCTCTCAAAATGGAAAGGAAGAAGAGGTCCTTTCTCAAAGTAAAGCTATGTCAGTGGAGCCTTTTGAACCATCATTTTCTGATGAAGCACACGTCAATGTGAAAAGAAGCATTGCAAAACACTACTCATAATTCCAAATAAGAATTTGGAATATATAAATATGAATCTAGGAAAGTTTGAAGTCACAAAAATGAAATGGAACGCACAATCATAAATATCCTGTGGGTTAGTGATCTGAAATGGACAGGTACAGGCCATTTTGAATCAGAATATCTATCATATGGTTTACTATGTCGTGAATGACACAATCATGAGTATTCGTTGTATAAAAGGCTTGTATTCATTGTACAAAAGGACATTTCAAGGTATATCTTGAAGTATAATGCTGTGACAGGATTATATCTATCTACCTTCAAGAAATCCAATCAATAAAATTATATTCAAATTTAAGTACCAACCACAAAAGTTAGTGATAAAGAAAACTAAGAACTCTACCAGTCTTCCGTCTGAAATTGATCAACCATGCATTCAAGATGGATTGATAATTGTTGGGTTTTGGAAGCAAAATTTAGAAAAAAGAGGAAGGAACAGTAGTTGGAAAATATGTACATGGTGATAGAAATAAAGCTTGAGATTGAATGATAAAATTTTGCAGACCCAACAACTTAAATGACTACTTTTTTTTCAACCACAAAAACGAGTTGGACACATGTACTTCTCTTCAAACACAGTAATCAAATTGACTATGACTGTGTAGAGAAACGATGGGGAAACTCAATGTCAACAGGGACTGACTATGGAACTGATCATCAATTGCTCATATATAAGCCCAAGTTAAAGCTTAGGAAAATTAAAATGAGCCCACAATATGAGCTTGATTACATCTCACCTGAATTTGGGGACCATTTTTAACTAGATTAGTTGCATTGAACTCTAAAGATAGAAGACCTAATGAGCTGTGGGAGGACAGCAAAACTATCATTCTCGAGGAAAGCAAAGGTCACTAAAAAGACATGGAGGAAAGAAAAGAGCAAAGTGGATATCAGAAGAGACTCTGAAACGTGCTCTTAATTATAGAGAAGCAAAGGCAAATGAAAGAAATGATGAAGGCAAAGAGCTCAGTAAAAATTCCAAAAGTTAGACTGGGAAGACAAAATGAAATATCGTGAAATGTGCACAGTCCTCGGGTTAGAAGATCAAAAGGGAAGAACACACTCCGCATATCTTAAGATGAAAAACAAGAGCAAGAAACAAATGAATCCTGGAGTTGCAATATTGTAAGATTCTATGGACAAAACATTGAATAATGCAGGAAGCATTAAAGAAAAGTTAAAGAAAACATAGCGTCCATGTATCAAAAAGAACTAGTTGACTTTAAATCATTTGAAAAGGTAGCTTATAAGCATGACCCAATGGTGCTGAAGGAAAATATACAATCTGCACTGAAATCTTAGCCTTAAAAAGGCTCTATTGATGAAATACCTTGAAATGTTTCAACACTGCATACACGCACTCATTTATGCCCTGAAATTTAGAAGACAGCTACTTGTCCAAGTGACTTGAAAAGAGTGCTATTTGTACACACTCCAAAGAAATGTGACCCAACAGAATGTGAAAATTATCAAACAATACCATTACCAGCACGTGCAAGTATATATTGCTGAAAATCATCCAACAACATGAATGGGTCCATGACAGAGAGCTGCCAGAGGTTCAGGCAGATTCAGACGAGGACATTGAAAATGGCGTACCACTGCTTATGGAATAAAGAGGCCTGTTGTGCTGTTCTTCTTAACTAGTGCTCTGCTTAGCCTCAATTTCTTCCCTTTCCATTTAATGTTGGTAATAAGTTTTGGGTTGTGTGTTTGTTTATCATCTCTACAAGGAATGATGCTGAAATCTGAATTGGAATTTAATTGTATTTATAGAGGGTTTGGGGTAATATTGACAATTGCACAGCAGTAAGTCTTCATATCCACGAACGTGGTATATTTTTCCACTTATGCATTTCTCTTCTGAGTTCCTATAAAAGTGCTTCTAGAATTTTCCTTGTACAAGTCATTTTGCCTCTGATTAGATTTATTCCCAAGTACTTTATCTTTTGGGTGATTACTGGAAATGGTATTGTTTGATTGATTTCCTCTTCAGAGCTCTCTTTATTAGCATATAGGAATCCAATTGATTTGTATGCTGATCTTGTACCCCGTGATATGGCTGGTTCTCTCAATTAATACTGACAATGTTTTGGTTTAGTCTTTTGGGTATTCTATGTGCCATTCACTTCCAAAGCACATTTTAATCACACATATTTCAGAAATTTATAGATAACTTCCTCTTGAACACGTGATAGAAACTCACATTTAAATAGAAATAGAGTATGCTTTAAATCCTGAGAATAAGGGCCATCTCCATTAAGAGAGTATATCAACCTTTGTTAAATATTGGTTTATAGTCTTGTCAGGTTGGTGAGATATATTTATAGTAATTTTAAGTTATTTATTTGATTGATATTAATGAATATTAAAGAAATACTATTTTCTATATAATTATAGATCATTAAACTGAAATAAAATATAATGGATTATAATAATTTTACACGTTTAGGCATATACTCTAATAATCAAGACTTCAATTTGGGTGAGGGAAGTGTATTTTCCATGTGTATTACATGATTTAGTCAATAAAAATTTTAAGAGGAAGAGATGATTAAATAAATTTTGTAACTTCTACTTAAAATTAAGATATAAAAATAAGGGGGATAAATTGAAATATACTAAATAAATATAATTTACTTTGATATAAAATTATCTTTCAATTTGGAGATAAAATGATATTTTTAATTCAAATTTCAATACCAAACAGTTTAAAAGTTAATGAGAAATTTGGAGGGAGAATATATGTTAAAACATAATTTTCTAATTCTTAGAGGAAATAAAATGATCGATGTCTATTTGAGATTATTTTGAAGCATTTTAATATATTTCCATGTAAAATATATCATTTTCATTCTAATCTAGAAAGTGTCACATTTAGTTGAAGGAGAGACAGAATGAGGCATATATTAATATGCTTATATGGAATTATAGCTTATCAAACTTTTTGGTAATACCATTTCTCTAGTTCTTAATTAAGAATAGAAAATGATGACGTTTTAAAAAATGATAAGTACATGAACAAAAATATCCAGGATTAGAGATAATTTGATTTAGTTAATGTAACTACTAAATTATTCAATGAATATTTCATTTATATGTATGAACCAGGGAAAAGAATAAAGATATATTTATTGAGATAAGACTTGATCACAAAATATATAATTTAGCAACTTAATGTAAAGCAATATTTTTACAATTTAATTCTGAAAAATGTATGTATAATGCTAATTATTTTAAAAGTAAATAAACTTACAAAAGTATTACTGAAAATAGTAATTTAAAATACTGTAGTAGATGTAAATAGATTTTAAGAGTGAAAGTTTATCAATAACGTTGTCTTTTTTAAAATATCATTTTATTAGGGGCTCATACAATTATAATCACAATCCATACATACATCCATTGTGTGAAGCACATTTGTACATTTGTTGCTATAATCATTCTCAAAATATTTGTTTTCTACTTGAGCTCTTAATATTAGCTCCTCATTTCCCCTCACTCCCTATTCCCCACTCCCTCATGAATCCTTGATAATTTATAAATTATTATTATTTTGTCATATCTTACACTGTCCAACATCTTCCTTCATCCACTTTACTGTTGTCCATTCCCTAGGGTGGAGGTTATATGTAGATCCTTGTAATCAGTTCCCCCTACTACTCCAATTTCCCTCTACCCTCCCAGTATCACCACTCTCACCACGGGTCCTGAAGGAGTCATCTGTCCTGGATTCTCTGTGTTTCCATTTACTATCTGTACCAATGTACATCCTCTGGTCTAGCCAGATTTGTAAGGCAGAATTAGGATCATGATAGTGGGGGAGGAAGCATTTAGGAACTAGATGAAAATTATATGTTTCATCGTTAATACATTGCACCCTGACTGGCTTGTCTCCTCCTGGTGACGCTTCAGTAAAGGAGGGTCCAGTTGCCTACAGATGTACTTTGGGTCTCCACTCTGCACTCACCCTCATTTACAATGATATGACATGTTGGTCTTGGATGCCTGGTACCTGATCCCTTCTACACCTCGTGGTCACACAGACTGGTGTGCTTCTAAGCTTGTTTGCCTGCAAGCCTTTAAGAACCCAGATGCTATATCTTTTGATAGCCAGTCACTGTCAACTTTCTTCACCACATTTGCTTATGCACACATTTGTCTTCAGTCATTGTGTCGGGAAGGTGTGCATAATGAAATGCCAATTTAATAGAACAAAGTGTTTTGCATTGAGTAAGCACTTGAGTGAAGGCCCAATGTCCATCTGCTGCCTTAATACTAAATCTATAAATATATGAATGTCAATCGATTTCCCCACCATCTTATATAAATATATTAACATATGTACATGCCTGTATGTATCCCCTTTGTCTTTAAATACCCTTTGTCTCCTGGTTCCTTCCTCTATTTCCTTTTACTTTCCTCTTGTCCTACTATCATGCTCACCCTACATTGGGTTTCAGTAATTTCCCTCAGTAATATGGCCTCTCACACCCTCCTTGCCACTAATTTTGGATCGCTTGTTGCTTCCTTATCCCTGGATTGGTCAATACCACCTCCTTACTTCCCCCTCTCCCCTCCAATGTCCCTCCGGAACCATCAGTCCCATTGTTTTCTGCTCCAGACTGTTCATCCAGCCTATCTAATCTAGAGAGATCTGCAGAGAGAATAATATGCACAAAAAATAAGGCATAGCAAGACAAAGTGACAAAAGAGAACACATCAAAAAAGAAAACCAATGACCCAGAAAAGAATAAAGTAATTTAAAAAAGAAAAATGTTAAATTTTTTAAAAGAAAGGAAAACCTGTAAATAGATCAAGGTCTGATTTTTTACCTCAAGGCGTGTCCTACAGTCAAGTCTGATGGGGTGCCACGCTCTGGCCCCAGAGTCTATCCTCCTTTGCACTCCCTCAGGAACTCTCTGCTCTGCTATCCCCCCCCCCCCCATGGGGGAGCTCTGCTCCACGCCTTTAGTGTTTTGCCTCGCAGGGTCAGTCCTGGCCAATCCCGACACTGAGTCTCCAGTGTTATCCCCCATAGGGCCATGGGTCAGTGAGGGATGCCGTGTTTCATAGTGGTATCAGCCATATGGTCCACTCTGTGCATTGGCTGTTCGGAGCAGAGATATCGTCCTCCAGGCCTGGTGGGCCAGGATGTGCTCCACTCTCTCTTCCTTCCCATTCATTTGCTCCTGTGTGCTCTGATCACACATGTCCCTCTCCCCTAGCTGCAGCTTCAGTGCAGGCCTCTAAAGTAAATTCTTCTGGGGTAAGAGGCAGCTGTCCACAGAGCTGGTATGGTAGCCAAGCCCTCAGGCTCCTCCACTGGCTCCCCTCTCCATGCTGGCATGCTGCTTTCACATCCCGGACCACTGGATTTAAATCTGGTTCCTCTTTCCCTGTGGAGACACAAACAATACCCTCCCTTTGGGTGGGTCAGTGCCCTATTCCTTCGCCACACATCTCTCTCTTTTTTCCTTTCCTCCCCTCTCTCCTCTTTTTGAGTTGGCTACCATATGTACCCCTTGATTTGGTCTGGCCCCTGCCATACTACATGGACCTCACCCCTGGAGGGTTTGTATACAGTAGCTTTTCCCCTGTGCCCCTTTTGCATTTTTCTTTGTCCTTTTTGATAAACTTACATCACCAGACTCATGTCGTATTTGTCCTTTTGTGCTTGGCTCACTTCACTTGGCACAATTTCCTCCGGTTCTTCCCATGCGGTGATATGCTTCATGCGTTCATCACTGCTTTTTAGCGATGCATAGTACTCCATTGCATGTATATACCGCAGTTTGTTAATCCATTCATCTGTTGATGGAAATTCATTGTATGTATATACCACAGTTTGTTAATCCATTCATCTGTTGATGGAATTTTGGGTTGTTTCCAACTCTTTGCAATTGTGAACTGTGCCGCAATGAACATTGGAGCACAGACGTCTGGCCATGGTTTGCTCCTTGTCTCTTCTGGGTATATGACCAGTAGGGGGATTGCTGGGTTGTTCCATCTGTTTTAGAAATTGCCAAATTGATTCCCATAGTGGCTGTACATACCTACAGGTCCACCAGCAGTCGATTACAGTTCCTATTTCACCACAGCCCCTCCAAAATTGTTGCTTTCTGATTTCTTGAATTGGGGTATCTTTGAGGGTGTTAGGTAATGTCTCATAGTCATTTTAATTTGCATTTCTCTTATGGCTAATGATCAGGAAATTTTTCTCATGTTTATTGGCCATTCAGATTTCAGACTCCGTGAAACTTCTGTTCTGGTCATTTGCCCACCTCCTCCATGGGCAGTTAGTTTTTTTTTTCTTATGGTAAGCTTGCAAAGAGTTGTAGACTTTACTAATAAGGCCTCTGTCTGATGTGTCATTGCTAAAGATGTTTTCCCAGTCTGTGGGCTCTCTTATTGCTTTCTTAGTAAATTCTTTCAATGTACACAGGTGTCTTATCTTCAGTATATCCCACTTTTCTATTTTTGACTCCTCTGTATTTGTATCCTTCCCTATTTCCGATATTCTGTTTATTCCCTGTGCCAAGGCTCTCAGGTTTGTCCCAATTCCCTCCCTAATGACCCTAATTATTTGGGGGTTTATGTCAAGGTCTGTGATCCACCTTGAGTTTATTCTTGTGTATGGAGTGAGGTAAGGGTCTTGCTTCATTTTTCTGCAAGTAGCTATCCATTTTTTCCAGCAGCATTTATTGTAGAGGGCATCTGTTTCCCATTTGATGTTTTGCGGGTCCTTATCAAAGATCAGTTGCCTGTATACTGATGTTTTTAATTTTGGGTCTTCAGTTCTTTTTCATTGGTCTGAATATCTGTCATTATGCCAATACCACACTGTTTTTGACTTCTGTGGCTGTATAGTACATGCTAAAGTCAGGTAGAGCAAGTCTTCCCATTTTATCCTTCTTCTTGAGGCGTTCTCTGCTAATTCTGGGCTTCTTCCCCCTCCATATGAAGTTGGTAATCAGTTTTTCCAATTTTTTGAAGAAGGATGGTGGTATTCATACCGGGATAGCATTGAACATATATAATGCCTTGGGCAGAACTGACATCTTTACTATATTGAGTCTGCCATCCACGAGCATGGGATGTTCTTCCATTTGTTGAGGTCACTCTTGGTTTCTTGTAGTAGTGTTTTATAATTTTCCTCATACAAATCTTTCACTCTTTTTAGTCAGGTATATCCCTAGACATTTCAATTTGTGCTTGGCTATTGTAAAGGATACTATCTTTCTAGTCATCTCTTCTGTGATCTTGTCTGATGTGTAGAGCAGTCCAATAGACTTCTGTTTGCTGATCTTGTATACTGTCACTCTGCCATATTACTCTATTGCTTTCAACACTCTGCTTATGGAGTTGAGGGGATCTTCGACAACATATAGAATCATATTGTCTGCAAAAAAATTATAACTTTGCCTCTTGCTTTCCCAGATCAATACCTTTTATGTCTTTTCTTTGTCTTATGTTGTTAGCTAGGACCTCCCGTATGGTAATAATGTTGAATTTTTTAAAAATTCAATATGACATCATGATTTGAGCTGCCGTAGACAGTAGAGTTCTTAATCTGAGTCCAATTTGAATTACCTGCAAATAAAAAGAACACCCTTCAGAGAAAAGTAACAATTTATAGCTTCTACAACACACATTTTCAAATATCTAAGATATCATTCAAAATTATATGGCACATGAAGAACCACAAAGAGATAAACATATAACATAGCCTCATCCAAACATGATCCAATAAGTGAATTTGAAGATAGAAATTTAGAAGTTGTTTTTATAAATATGTTCAATAGAGTACAAGAATATACACTTCCAATGAATAAAAAGCAGCAAATGTGTTCATGACTTACCACAATGTTTTTATGGCACAGAAAAAATAACCATAATAGAAAACATTATATGTAAGGCTGGAAAATCATTATTCATAAATTATATATCTAAAAAGATCTGTGATCTATGAAATAAAAATAATCTCATTTAAACACATAAATATTTGAATAGGCATGTCACAAAAGAAAATTTACAAATAGCCAATAAGCACATTAAAAACTCGAAAACAAATCGACAGCTCACTAAAGAAAATGGAAATACAAATTAGAAACCACTATTAGGCAATCTACGTGCACTTAGACGGGATATAAATTTCACAATCACTTAAAAAAGTACTAATAATATTTATGTAAATAAATGTATGCTACCTCATTATGTAGCAGTGTGCAAAACCACAAAATAAGAATTTTATAGCAGTCTTATTTATCAGAACCCTAAACTAAAACAGCTTTGTGTCCAACAATAACACAACAGATAAACTATCATAAACTCACTGTGTAAATCATTAATGCAAAAGCATGAACGAATCTCAAAAACCATTATTCTGAGTGAAAGCAGTCTTCTATACATACATCATAAACAAACTGATTCATATGAAATTTGAGGAGCAACAAATAATAAGGTAAGGGAAAAAAAACTAGAACAGTGTTTGCCCCTAAAAGATGTTCTATACCTTAATACAAGTTTGAAGTTCATGTTCTGGCTTTGAGATTTCTGTGTCACTAACCACTCACTGCCATCTATTGCATTCTTACTCACAGTGGCTTCTTCGGTGTAACTTGTATGGGAGCAGAGAGCCTCATCTTTTGCCCAAAAACTGTAGTTTTGAACTGGCAACCTTGTTTAGCAGTTCACTACTTATCTGACATTATCCCCGGGGCTCCTGAAATGTATAAATGTGTCCCTTAGATGCCTTAATATCACTCTCTAAAATAGATGCAAAAAATAAATAAGTTCTAGCTAATGCCATGCATGCTGCAGTATGTAAGAGGTAATGCACGTGTTTCAAATTTACCGTGAAATCAGAATTGGTGAATGATAAAGGGATATGTGACAGGTGCCTATTGTTATTTTTAGGTCCTGTCATGTTGGAACTGACTAATAGTGTTCCTATGTACAACAGAATGAAACACCGCCTGACCCCATGCCATTTCCACCATGTTTACTCTTCCTGAGCCCATGGGTGGTGCTCAAGGGTGGACGGTGCCAGTCCATCACAATGAGCACCTTTGTCTTTGTCTCTGACCCTCTCCTTCATCAATCACGATGTCCTTCTCCAGAGACTTGCCTTCCTAATAACACATTCAAACTACTTGATACAGTTTCGTCATCCTTGCCTATTTTGTGTCAGGAACAATCTGACAAATTGGGAACACAGAGATAAAGGGATTCCTAAATTAGAATATTATTCAAGTGAAGTAAAAATGGTAAAGAATTAAATATTGGCAATAATTTATGTCCAAACCAAAGAAGGAATATGTCAATTATTATTTTTTCCTTTCTTGAGAGGGAAAAATCATGTTCAATAAATCATAATCTTTAGCATGGACACTGCTTATGTAGTTGGTCAATATCCATGGTAATTCAGAAGGTATTACTACCAACATCTGTTTGTACATGGATGGGTTTATTTTGTTCATACGTGGATGGGTTCATTCTGAACAAAATGCATTCAAACATGCCTGCAATCAGTAGTACAAGTGCGAATGAGTTCTCTTGGTAACACATTTGTCTAGTGTCATTAGGATGACTTCAACAAAAAGACCTCATCAAACCAGCGGCTGCAGAGAGGCTGTGCTGCACGAGCTGAGGCACCGAGGTCAACTCAGCGGGCAAGGGAAACGGATTTCGGCATTCCCAGGGGATGATCTTGCCCAATTTTCTCAAAGGACACAGCGTGATCATACAGACTTCCTCTGAAGATCTTTCAATTACATTGTAAATGACATTGACATTGTACGCCTCATTCTTTGTGGGTTTGTGGGCTGTTCTATGAGAATTTCCTTGGGCAAACTTACTCCCAACCTACAGCCCTGAGTTCTCCTCTTCACTCTCCTTTTTGTGTGAGACCAAAGCAACCATGAAAGAAGCGCACGCGTGCCAAGCTGCCATTCTGGCAGAGTATAAACCGTAGAATTCAGATTACTGTGGGTCAAGGGTTAGAAAGAGGCAAACAATGTCTTCGGAACTATAAAGACCTAGATGGAATATGTTTCAAGAGCCAATAGATTCACATTTGGATAGTTTGGGTTTAGAAGCAATTGTTTTGCTGACCCTCTGATGGTTGCTGGATTTAATCAGATTGATATGATTGAGAGCACGGTGGTGTCAGCAAAACAACCTTAAACCTCAAAGTGGTAGCATTCGTGTTGCTGACTAAATGCACGAAAGAAGATAAAGGTTCAATTACAGTCTTCCAGTTCATTCTGAAATTCAAGACCCTCTTGATGACACCGTATCTCCTGCTTAGCCACGCGGGGCAGGGTTTGCGCTTCGTGATCTCCGTGTTCTCTGGGTATCATACAGCAGAATGCAGCCCTGAGAGCAGCGTTCTACAACCACTTTCAATGCACTTCCACTTTATCGATGAAAATTTTAGTCTCGAGGCATGGCTTTGTAATATACAGCCTAACACATGACCTCAATTTTCTCCAAGTTTATTGCCAACTTGTAACCACTGACTCAGCATAATCCTACTTTCCTATGATGAGTGAGTCTCCTGAATGCAGTTACCCGCATCTGGCAGATTCTGTAGGACTGTGTCAAGGACTTCAGGCGAGGCTTTCACCTGAGCGCAGGTTCGTGAGCGGCTCCCCACTTGTGTCTCTTCTCTGGAGGCACACACATAGCTAATGATAGCGGTGAGCTTGCAAAGGCTAGGTTCAATTACAGACTGCCCCACAGTTGTCATTTTACCTGAAGCTCAAATGTCAAAAGTAATATCCTCCACAATATAATCAAATTTCACCAAGGGGAAAAGCATTTATGATTATACATGCATTTACTTTTTTCTGGGAAAAAAAGTAGATTCTTCCCTATTCAAAACTCATTAGAAAATTTGCATCTGTTATTTCTTTAGCTTCCAGGGTTTTCACAGTCTAGATATTTTCAGAGGCAATGTTCTTTTTGTTTATAAGATATGGCTAATTTTCAAAGTTTCATTTTATTTTTAATTTAAAGTTTCTAAAACACAGGCACTAATTATGAAATTCTTTGTATCACTAAAACAAGAGAGAATGCTCATTTTGTTAGAAAATTTACTTTTGACGATGTGCGCTCTATTTATATGTGAAACCCTTGAAAATATCTTGTGAATTCAGTAAATGGTTAGTTTGCAATCAGAACAAAAATAGTGATTTGACTCCGCAGCATTCTCTGCCTTCTGTACACGCTGATCTACTTATTCTCTTATGGAGAAAGCAAGGCATAGATAATATGCTGTAAGTACAGTGAAGTTGGTTCTGATTACAGTGTGACCCTATGTCCAAAGAATTAAACTGGGTGGCGCCTACCCTACACACACAATTGTTCTAATATCTGAGCCCATTGTTAGCAGCCACTGTACCAATTCATCTTTTTGAAGATTCTCCTCTTTGTCGTGGCCCCTCTCCCAAGCATGAAGTCCTTTTATTTGCAAGTGAGATTAATGTGTACACTCTGTGGTGAGAATTCCGTTGTACAAAGTCATCTGGCTTTGGAATAGTCTGTACAAATATGGATCTCTTTCAGTCACTTGACCAAGAAGGCATCGTCCACATTTCCTGACATAGATGAGTGAGTGCTTCCAGTACTTTGTCAGCTTATTGAAAATCCAGTGAGTATTTCATTAGCTCCTGGAGACTTGGTTTTGGCCAGTGCTTCCAGTGCAACTTGGATGTCTTCCTTCAGTACCATTGGTTCTTGCTCATACGCAACTTCTCAAGATGGCCGAATGTTGACGAGTTCGTTTGATTACAGCCATTCTGTGTTTTTTCCATCATCTTTTGATGCTTCATGCGTCCTTCAATATTTTGCCCATAGAATCTTTCAAAATGACAACTTGAGGCTTGACTTTTTGCTTTAATTATTTCAATTTAGGTGTTGCTGCTAAGCATGTCCTTCCTTTTTGTTTTTTTTTTAGCTCTGGGCCTTTTCACATTCCATTATAATATTTTACTCTGTTTCCTTGAGCTGCCTCAAAATGTTCTGTTCAGCTCTTTTCCTGGGTTATTTCTTCCATTTGTCTTAGCTACTCTACAATTCGGAGTAAGTTTCAGAGTCTTTCGGACATCCACTTAGATCGTTTCTTTCTTCTTGTCTTCATGACCTTTTGCTTTCTTCGTGAATGAGGTTTGCAATGTTCTCCTCCAGCTAAGGCAGCAAGTCTCTCTTGGAGATGTTCTCAAAGTCAGGTGAGATCGACGCAAGGTAGTTTTTTGGCTCATGACATCTTGTTTCTGTCTTCCTCAGCTTCAACCTGAAATTACATATGAGCAAAATAGAGGCTTTCCACAGCAAGCCACTGGCCTTGTTTTAGCAGCTGATAGTGGGCTTCCTCATGGTCTGTTCCCATAGATGGAGTCGATTTGATTTCTGGGGTTTCCATCAATAAAAGCATTGGAGGACAGTAGAACCCAGGTACTTGACCATATCAGTCAGTACTTGACATGGTTGAATTTCTATGTGAAATGTCAAAAAAAATTTGCATGGCAGCTCAAACAAAACATCAGAATCTGAACCGACACGTGTGGTTTTTTGCATTGATATCTATCTATCTACCTACCTATCTATTTATTTATAATCATTTTATTATGGGCTCATCCAACTCTTATCACAATCCATACAGACATCCATTGTGTAAAGCATATCTGTACATTCATTGCCCTCATCATTCTCAAAACATTTGCTCTCCGCCTAAGCCCCTGGCCGCAGCTCCTCGTTTTCCCCTCCCTCCCCACTTCCCCCCTCCCTCATGAACCCTTGATAATGTATACATTATTATTTTGCCATATATTGCACTGTCTGATGTCTCCCTTCACCCACTTTTTTGTTGTCTGTCCCCCAGGGAGGAGGTTGTATGTATTTCCTTGTAATCAGTTCCCCCTTTCCACCCCACCCTCTCTCTACTCTCCTGAATTGCCTCTCTCACTACTGGTCCTGAAGGGATCATCCATCCTGGATTCCCTGTGTTTCCAGTTTCTATCTGTAGCAGTGTGCATCCTCTGGTCTAGCTAGATTTGTAAGGTAGAATAGGGATCATGATAGGGAAGGTGGGTGGGGAGGAAGCATTTAGGAACTAGAGGAAAGTTGTATGTTTCATCGTTGCTACCCTGCACCCTGACTGACTCGTCTCCTCACTGTGACCCTTCCGTAAGAGGATGTCCAACTGCCTATAGGTGGGCTTTGGGTCTCCACTCTGCACTCACCCTCATTTACAATGATATGATTTTTTGTTCTTTGATGTCTGATACATGATCCATTCAATACCTCATGATAGCACAAGTTGGTGCGCTTCTTTCATGTGGGCTTTGTTGCTTCTGAGATAGACACATGTGATTTTTGTAAGCAAAATCAGTTTGTGTGTCTGTCACTCAGCATTAGTTGGCATCGTTAGTATGCATTGCTTAAACCCTTTGCGACGGTGTTCCAAGTGTTTTGCTATAATTTTCTTAGTTTTTGTAGCTCTTTGCACTATTTTAGATAAAAACCCTAGGTCCTAAGAAAGCGGGTTTTTTTTTTTAAAGAGAATCATCATGATAAGCAACTGGTTAACTGTGTTATCGATATTGTTGATAATTTATTAAACCCTTTTAGAAAACAGTTAAGAAAACTCCAACAGCAGACCACATCATACTTTGTTTTATAGAGAAAGGCAGCCGGGTCCTAGTGAAGAAAGGCAAAGAAAGGAAAAACTTCCTTAAAACCAGCTCCCAGTTTACCTCCTCGCCACCTCCGTGTCCACGATCCAGATCCTCATCACTCTCAAGGTATGGGCCAGACTGTTGTTGTTAAAAACGGTTTTTATGTTGTGTTTCTTATTTAAATTATATTATTTAATTATGAACTTATTTACCTTGAAATTTCTGTGTAATGTTTTTTATAAAAAGACATGGTTAGGATTAAAACCTGGTGATCAAGAATGTATTAATCCACTTTCAGCTATTTCTTATGGAAAAACTGATTCGGAACTCGACTGCATCACATCTTGACTCTCCTTCTAAAACAGTTTGGCACCCAAATCCGGGGTTTTACTGTATGATCTTCATTTCCATTGTTAAAATATGATATTTGTCATAGTCATTGGATCTTGAAGAATTCTGTCTTGTGATTTCCAGCTTTGTTGTTATTACCTAGATCTTATTTATCCTTTTTGTTTGTTTTTGTTGGTTTTTTTTTACGAAGACCTTATTTTTCAACTACTATCCCTGCCTCTTTATTTCCAACTTTTTCATTGTAATTTCCAATAATTATCAATATTTTTTGATTGTATGTTTGATCAATTTCAGATGGAAGTTTGTAAGTTTCTTCTATTTCTGTGTAATTATATCTAGTGCTTATTGTGAACATTTAAATAATAGTAGTTTTTAATGGATTTCTTTGCATGTGGTTACATATGTTCCTATTACAGACAATATTGTCATTCAAGATCGATCTTGAATGTCCCTTTGGACAATGCCATTCCCCTTGATTGTGTCACTCATATATGATTTTCTGATTCCAAAAGGCTAATGCCGGTCCATTTTATCTCTCTAATACCTAGAATATTGATCTTTATGCATTTGATTACATTTCTTACAACTTTTCCTAGATTCTTGGTACATTCCAACTCCCAATTATTAATTGATTTTGGCAATTAGTACTCATCATTTTGAGTAATGGCTCCTCAGCCAATGACGGTTCCGGAGACTCTACTCCCTCCGGTTTTACTCCTTCGGTATCATACTTGAGCTTTTCCTCAATCATTTTTTGGGTGCCTTCTGGCCTAAGGGTCTCAAGTTCTTGCACTATCTCTAACAATGGTCTGATTCTATCCATGAGCATTTCAGTATCTGAAAATGTTTCAATGTTGTCCACAGGCTTTCAGTGACTAACTCCTCAGAAGCAGACATCCTAGTCTTTCTTCATAGTCTCTTCTTAGTCTAGAAATTCTGCTGAAACCTGTTCACTTTGGGTGACCCTGCTGGTATTTTAAATACCAGTGATCCAGCTTCCATGACCACAGAAACACAGATGCTAGTGCAGTAACACAAACTCTTTTCTAATATAAAGAGAACAGAAAAATTAATTTGTAAATGGATTTCACTGGTTAGCTAAGTGTGTTTTCAGCTTTCCAGTCCATCTCGGTTACAAATATCTAAAATATGCATGAGGAGGCTTTGCTCTGCACGACAGGCACATCTGTGCTTCCTGTGGCTTGAGAGAAATCTAGGTCCTCATGGATTGCTAGTTACAGTTTTAGGGGAGTTTGTTATAATCAGAGCATAAACTTTTTAAATAAGCCTTGGGGTTTATAACTCTTCGTGTGCAAGTTCAGCAGGTCTGTGCCTAATGAATTTCTTTATGGGTGAACCAAATGCAGCGGTGTTTGGAAATTCAGTAGGAAACGACTCTTTTTTCAATTGAACGTGAAACCAGGTTACCAGCACAGCATGGCTGTCTTGTAATAGCTAAGCATCTTTGTAGTCATTTAAACTCTTCATTTATTTTACAAAGAAATGTTTTTCATGAATAAAAGTCAAATATATAATAAAATACATCTATACAGCAGCATCTGGATGTAACCATTGAACACTTCTGAAAAGAAATTGAGATGCAAATAATAGTGTTTTCTCAAGAGAATCTGAGAACTTGGAGAAATGTTTAAGAAGATTTAAATCATGCTGTGTACTTACCTGGGACCCTTGCTGGCACAGTGGAGCACGGACTGGGCAGCGGGACAGTGATTTGGCCCACTAGCTGCTCAGTTAGAGAAGGAAGAGGCTTTTTGCTTTGGTACAAATGCCTCAGAAATGCTAGAGAACAATTCTACTCTGCAATGCAAACATAAGCTTATGTCTGAGCTTGAATCAAATTGTGCAATACCAAAGAAAATGTCTCAGATACAAGTGCTCTGCATTTTCAATGTTCAAAGAACTTTTACTCCTATAAGGTCATTGTCTTTATAATAGCTCTTTAGGGAATTAACCATACCATCTCCTGTAAAATATGAGAAAGAAAGAAATACAACCAGTGAAAATTACATTCACTTTTACTTATTTAATTTACTGTGAGAAATGGAATCAGATGCTCTTTTCTCAAATGAAGCCCATGCAATATAAACCTCCCTGCCATCGAGCCAATTCTGACTCATGATGCCCCTGTAGGACAGGGTAGAACTCCCCTGTGACTCCGAGACTGTCACACTTTATGGGAGTAGAACACCCTGTCTCTCTCCCATACAATATAAAGCAAGGGGGAAATTTAACTAGTTTGATATCTAGGCTATTTGGATTATTCAAGATGTATATAAAACCAACATCAGTATGTCTAAAATAGTGAACACTATGCTGCTTATCAAGGTACATTTTCCCCAAAAAACATTCTTTGCAGAGGCATGGCGAATGTGAAGAGCTGTCGCGAAGACTATGGCTCGGTGATGATCTGTGGATGACACAGCCTGGGTTGATCTTCCACCCATTTCCTGGACACTTTCAAGCTTTGTTCACGATACACTTCCATCTGTTGGGTTTTGATCTGCCACTTCATCTTCACTCACTAGCCTAGTTCTATATGTCCCTGAACGTCTCTAAGAAAACTCACCGCTATCAAGTTGATTTTGACTGGTAGTAACACTATCAGACAAAGTAGTAGATTTGCCTCCGTGGTTCTCAAAAGCTGTAAGGCTTCCGGAGAGCAGAAAACCCCCTCCAAGCGGCCCTGGTTTCAATCTGATCTTTATTTTAGTCAACGATATAACCGTGTGTGTGTGTATCCCATAGCACAGAAAAAAGTTGTGTGTGTATCCCAGAACACAGGAAAAAGCTCCTAGTTTTTAATTAATCATTTTATTGGGAGGATCTTACAAATCTTCTAATAATCCACAATTCAATTATATTAAGCACCCTTATACATATGTTGCCGTCATTATCTTCCAAACTTCGTCTTTCTACTGGAGCCCTTGGTATCAGTTCCTCTCCCCACCCTCCCACTCTAGTGAATCTTAGATCAATTATATATTATTATTTTTAGTTTGTATCTTTTTAAATCAAAAGATCATTTTATTGGGGGCACTGACAACTCTCATTACAATCCATCCATCAGTTGTATCAGATATATTTGTACCTATGTGATCATCATTCTTTTCTAGACATTTGCTTTCTATTGATGAGGAGAGCTTTCCTAATATGTATGTTCCCCCCCCCCCCTTGCTAGAAAAGCATCCAGAAACGTGCTCTGAGTGAGTGCACCCAGTGCCGTTGCCTGGGAAGGTTCTCTCTGGTCACAGTGATTTTTTTTGTAAAAGCAGTTTCGCTGGAACCTCGTTTTTTTGCGATGGCCGATTTAAGAGAACAGGGTGCAGCTATAAAATTTTGTTTCCTGCTCAGGAAAAATGCCAGAGACAGTATTGCGATGATAAACACAGCTTACAAGGATAGTGCTATTGAAAAACTCAAGTATGTGAGTGGATTTCTCTTTTCAAAAAAGGTGAAATATCTATTGATGACAAACCTCATTCTGGACATCAGTCAACTTCCCGAAGGGATGAAAATGTCAACAGAATCCGTACACTTGTTCTCAAAGACTGACACGGAAACATTGAAGAGATGGGGAAGTTATCTGGACTATTCCGGAGCTCGGGCAGTAAATTTTAACAGAAGATTTGGGTAGGAGAAAGGTCTCTGCTAAATCGGCACCATGGGTTTTGACTGACCAGGAAAAACAGTGCTGTGTGGAAACGTGGCATTCTGGGAAAGAACAGCTTGGAAGAGGCTCAGACATTTTTTTCCCATGGCCTTGGGAACCAGACATGCTATTCTTTTGATCCCCCAGGCAAACGTCAATCAAACAGTGGAAGACACAATCATCACCTCACCCCCCCCCCAAAAAAAACTTGTCAAATGAAACCAAATATTAAGATGATAATAATTTGGGTTTTTTGATATGAGGGGGTAATGCATTTGGATTTCATTCCAAGTCAGACTGTTAATCAAGCTTTCTATTTAGAGGTTCTGAAAAGATTGCATAGCACTGTGTGACTAAAAAGGTTCCATTTGTGGCAGACAGAGGACTGATTTTGCCACCACAACAATTCACCTGCCCAAACAGTCATCTCAGGGCGCCAGTTTTTGGCAACAGCTGCACGCCTCTCTGGCCCCGTGCACTTTACTCATCTGGCCTTGCTCCGTGCGACTTCTTTCTGTTTCTACAAATAAAGAGGGGCATGAAAGGACAGTGATTTGGTGACATAGAAGAGATGAAGGAAAAATCAAAGGAGGTGTCAGCCATTCAAACAGATAAGTTTGAAAACTGTTTCCAAGAATGGAATCGCAGATTTGACAAATCTATTAAGTGTAATGGAGAATACTTTAAAGGTGATAAGGTTGTTTGTTAAAAAAATTAATTAAATACATAGCTTTGAAAAAAAGTCCTGTTTTTTGAGTGCCCCTCGTGTGTGTGCACATGCGTGCACGTGTGTGCATGTATCCAAAGTATGTTTCTTTCAAAAATTTATTTGATTTTACCTGATATTTTGGGTCACTATTAATCTACATAATAAAGATTATTTTTATAGTATGTTTTTATTAGATTGCCTGTTAAAATTGTAAATTCTAGACTGATTTTTGTATACTTTCTGTTATTATCTTTGTAAGAAGAAAGACATGGTATTAACCTGTAAAGGTTGGAAACAAGAACACCCTACAGCAGTTTGATTCAGAAATACATGATGTCACCTGATTTCAGTGGACTTGAAAGTAATAGATTTGTGTTGATTTTTAAACACATTGTTTTCCTTTGAGTTTTTTGGTGCATTATAGAAAACCAAAAAGCAAAGAACACAAAAGGAATCCAGAATCATTTTGATGATTTGATATAGTTTGACGAGTCTTTCTACATCTTATGCATGTATACAAAGGAAAGGTTGTTGGCTAGTATCTCTGTATCTTGGAAACTATATTAGATTGGATTTTTATAGGTATTTAATCAATAACCCAACATTAACTTTACGATATGTTGACTAATGCTTCCCATTGGATTAGTGTGCCTCATTTAGTATTTATAATGTGATATGCTATTAATCTCTATATTCTGTTTTATCCGTTTGCTTTTATTTTAGTTTTCTGAAAAACTATATTAATGATTTATTTCTAACTATTATTAGTATCTGGTGGGATAAATCTTCCATTTAGCTTACTTTCTTTATCTAGCTGAATTATCAAGGGACTTTCATTTGTCCACATAAATCACAGCATGGTTTATTTCCTTTCACAAAATATATGGCTGGAACTTATATTGGAGTTTCACTGAAATTACATTTAAAATTCTGTTTCCCCATGCAGAAACACACTTTATTCCCCCATTTTGTCAGATCTTATTTTAAATCACATTATTGCAGAGGTCCTGGAATAACCTAAGTCTGCTATTTCTATAACTTGAATCCCACTTTCTAAATATATACTCTTGTTGTAGAAAAAGTGTATTACTGTTTATAACTTATTATTTATTTCACAGTTGTCTAAATATACTATCATTTTAATTATCTCTAAGGGATTTTTCATTGATACAGATATATTGTCAGTACATCATAAATTATATTGTCTGTATAGTGTAAGACTTTACTCCAACCCACGCCACGCCTCTTAGTTACATTCTTTTCAATATGTCATTGCAGTGAAGCTGTTGTCCCTTATTGCTTTATTTCCCCCAATTACATAGGGGTGATTGAGTTTTTCTGGTAGTTACTTCGTCAAGTTGAAGAGTTGCTTTCCCATTACAAGTTCTCGATTTTAAAATACAATAGGTAATGAATATTTTCAAAAGTTTTCTTTTCCTCTGTTGGGATATAATCAGTTTACTTATTTAGTCAATAAATGAGATGAATTATTTAGTTACAATGTGGAGAGTTATGGTTGAAAATGTATTATACCAGCAGTTCCCTTGTTACAAAGTTCCAATCTATGTACCCTTTAAGCAGAGCATCAAAAGTATTCAAACCAGCTCTGTTATGGTAAGAAAGTGAAACAGGAATATAGATGAGAATATTCACTAGTTAGGACATTTGTTATGTTCACAATTTCTGCATTCAAAATTCATCATAACTGTAAGGTTTAGTTTTGCGTTAATTTAATACAATTCATGTTACTCTGATACAGAATGTTTTCATTCAGAAACTTATCAGTGTCTCAAACTTTTCAGAGAGAGTAGGAGTTCATTTTGGTACCTCCCTAAAAATTAAAATCCATGCCTAGTTTTTCATAATACTGAATGTCTTCTTCTTTTTTTATTATTTTCTAGTACTGAATATCTTTTAAGTTTTTGAAGACCGCTCTGATATTCTATAATCTTATGACAGTACTCACGTGATTTGCTTTCTCTTTATCTGCACATTCATACTTCAATACTCATTTTCATACTTCAATACTCATTTTCATACTTCAATACTCATTTTTGATTCAACACTCATTTTCATACTTCAATACTCATTTTCATACTTCAATACTCATTTTTGATTCAACACTCATTTTTGAAGCATGTTTTTCTCATCATTTTCCATGATAGACAATGCAGAGTACTAAGAGGAGAATTATTTTTTTCTTGACTGAACATCCTTGAAAATACCCAGTATATCTAAAAATACAAGTTTACTTGGTTCTGAATCTCCCCTTGCACCAAAATGGTAAAATGAATTTAAAAATCAAAATATTTATTATATTTTGATTATGTGTTGCTTTTATTATTGCCACTCTTCTTCCCCTTGTTGTAAAAAGGTGCCTCTGTCTTGTACCGCTGGTTCATTTCTCCCATCCAGTAAGCCCTTCAACCTTTTAAAACCTCTGCCAAGGTTATCAACAGACTATAACGTTGTTTGTTCCCATCACCCCAAAGGACACAAACTCACTGTCAGTGAATCAATGCTGACTCATAGCAGCTACACCCTGTGGGTTTCTGAGACTGTAACCGTTTGCAAGGGTGGAAAGCCCAGGCTTACTCCTGGGGAGTTGCTGATGGTTTTGAACTGCCCACCACGGGTGTGGCAGCCGATATGAAACCACTGCATCCATTTTAGACCTCATTTTACCTAATCTGGGAACAACACTTGGCATTGCTCTCATTTTAGCTTCCAGGATTTTGTTCTTTCTTAGTTATTCTTCTTCCAAATCCCTCTTTTCCGTGCTCTTTACTATATGGTTTTCAGCTCCCTAATAACTATATGGCACAAACTTCAGTGATCTCTCATGCTACATGATTCAGTCCCATGAGATGAACAGCATCTCAAATTATGATTCTCAAATTTATATTAGTATTTCTAAGCCAGACAGACTTCTCATGGGCACTTCAATTTTGTATAGCCAATTTTCTATTCAGCTCACCATTTGGATATCGAATAAGCATTTCAAATGTAACACTCCCTAAACAAACTCCTATTTATTCTCCCCAAATGACTCCTTTCAACTATAGGCAATGCAAACATCATACTTTAAAATATTCAAGCTATCAATCTCAACTTTGCTCTTGAACTGTCTCTTTCTATCTTATTCACATTCACTATATCAGAAGATCTTGTTAATGTTACTTTCAAAAGCTTTTCTTTACAGTTACCTCTTTCTCACTGAGAATTCATTGCCACTGAGTCAATTCCAATTTATGGTGACCCTATGGGGCAGGGTAAGAATGACCTGAGACTGTAATTCTCAAACAGAGAAGAACACTCACCTTTTTCCAGTACAGTGACTGATGGTTTCAAACTGTTGACCTTTTGGTTAGCAACCCACCATATAATCACGATGCCACTGGGGACCCTTACTATCACCTCTGTGATTTGCTTTTGAAAGTAGTTCAGTGCTCCCATTTCGGTCATCAAACAGTATAGTAAAATAAAAATAAACAGATCCGATAAAGACATAAATAGGTCATACCACCCTTTTGCTAACAACCTTTCATTGGGCCCCCGTCGCATCCACTTAAAGGAATCAAAGTCTTTACAATTGATTTACAAAGATGGCAAATAATTATTATTACTATCATTACAATCCCGCCAGCCTCGCAGGTTAGCATGCAGTTACCTGAACATGTCAAGCTTATTTTTCCTTGAAGGTGTCCTAGTGCTTCTTGTAACGTTTCCTCCAAATGTCTCTGGTTCTGTACATAATTTGCTTCAGGATTCTGCTCAAGAGGTATTTTTTCAATGACTGCCTCTGGTCTCCTATACAAAGTTAGCACATATTCACACTTCAAGCCCATACGGACATGCTGTTCTTGGCTGCTATTGGTAGGCGCTGTCAAGCCTGTTCCCACTAACGCTGACCCCACGCACGACAGAAGGAAACACTGCCCAATCCTGCACATCCCCGCAGCCATTGTGCTAATGAACGCCCCCCCTCCCCCCACTGCACCAACTACGTAAATCCATCTTGTCCAGGGTCTTCCTTTTGTTCACTGCAAGTAGACCAAGTATGATATCCTTTTCCAGGGACAGGAACGTGATGACACACCCCAAATACATGAGATGGGGGTCTCACCATTCCTGCTTCTACAGAACATTCTGGTTGTACTACTTCTAAGGCAGATCTGCTTGTTTCTTTGACAGGCCATGGGACTTTCGGTATTCTTCACAGCACCATAATTAAAATGGATCTCCTTCCTTGGTGCTCCATTGTCCTGATTTCATTTGATTTTTTTTTGCATTTAATACATAGCCATACCTGAGTATATTTTTATTGCAATTCTTCCATTTAGCATTAAAAACACACAGTCGATACAGTAAATACACAATAAAACTTGATAAGTGAATAGAAAATATATTTTTGCCACCAATTCTGTTGCTACATTTATATCCACGACCTTCATTTTTCTCCCTGGTTACTTGTCACCTTTTTTGCCTCCTTGTCCATTTCTGCTATCCAGGAACCTTGTGATGCCATAGACAGAGTTCATTTTTATTCTATATCACTCTGACTATTGAAAAGACTAAACCTGCAAGTCAGGGAGATTTTAGAACAAGGTATTTAGAAATACAAAGTCTGCCGTGAATGGTTGTGGAGGTGAAGGTGTCCATCTCTGGTCTCCTGTGGCTTCCCAGTTGCTAGGGATCAGACAGGCCTCCACACGGCCCTTATTTACCTCTTCTGACACCAGTCATTCCTCCCACAGGAATCTACTTCTATGGACACACAGAACTCCCAGACTCTCGACTAAGGAGGTTTATTAGGGAAATTAGTATGTTACTACAACTCAGGATCAATGAACAGTAAGGGTACAGTCCTTGGTCCACAGCGACACCTCTCCTCCGCTAACAACCAAGTTTCTTTCTGGTCATCAGCCTCTCAGTCCTATGGTCCCTTGACTTCTACATGTGTGGGACAGGAAGCCAGTAGAACTGTGACTGTCTCACAGTCTCATAGTGTCGGCCAAATGAGGGGAAGGTGAACCATAGTCCCAGCGCCGCTCCTCTCTGTGCCACAGTCGCTGGTGCTCATCCGGTTTCAGCAGCCTCTACAAATCCAGACCGAGTTCTTGGAAGGGCTCTTCCAAGGTCCCGGTATTTCTCTCTGTGCCCCAGATGGCCCTTATACTCTGAGCAATGGCCTTGATGGAGGTGTGAGTTTTGTCTTCTGGGAAACCAAGCCCTCAAGGAACATGAAGACTGGTGTCTAAAGTCACCTCCTCGATGGAAGGAGTCTGAAAGATGCCCCAGAGGAAGAAAATTCTGGGACTTGGCTCACGCCCGCTACTACAGTCAGTTCTTAACCCCACCCGAACCTTGAGCCCCGGTAGCTCAGTGGTTCTGAGTCCGGCTGCTAACGGCAAGGTCTGTTGCTTCAGGAGGAAAACGTGGAGTTTACCGCCTCAAAACTTCGCTGAGACAGTTCTCACCTGTCCTAGGGGGGTCGCTACGAGTCAGCTTCGACTCATGGCTGAGAGTTTGGGTTGATATTGTTGTTGTTAGTCCTGTCTATTAGAGTAAAAGAGAATGCCCTCGGAAATGATATCATGCTCACAGGCATCGAATCCAGAATTATAATACATCGCTAATAAGGAATTATGGCTAGAAGGACCGTATTAATTGACCACATCTCAGAGTTTAGGGCAGAAAAAAAGTGTTCTAAGTGACTCTAACAATACCAACTCTGTGTAAAGTCGTTGAGTTTGAGATTTAAGATGGAATGCTATCATCTTAATAGCTCGTACTTAATATTTTTGGATTTTCTTATCTCTCAGGAGACCTTGGGAAATACTCCAAAATATTCATATATTGGTATTTATTAGCTTGATATTATTCTCCTTCCAGGATAAATATGAAATTCAAGTCCACAGAGTGGAACTATGATCAAATCAGCGCTTTCACTCTCGTGATGGAGTCCATTCCAACTCACAGCAACCCTCTCAGACAGAGGGCATCTGCCCGGTGGGATTCTGAGACTAGAGCTCTTTGCAGGAGGGAAAAGCCTCAAACGGTAGCTCTGAACTGCCAATCTTGTGGTTAGCAACCTACCATGGCCCCCACTATGCTACTCAAAAGGGTAAATGAGATAAAAGAAGAAAGCAAGAACACATGTGATAAATACATCAACACATATCAGCGAGATAGATGCTGCTGGATCACCAAAAGTTAGGTTAATTACAGTGCGAAACAGGGTCAATTTTTTATAGTGCCCATATATTTTTTTATATAATCTTGAAAAAAGTACATTATTTTATTGATAAAAAAGGAATAAAAATATTTGTAGCCTGTAGAGACAGCATAACTAAAGGCAAAAAAGAGGGAAAGTGTCTGGTTTGTCTGAGAAATACTAAGTAATTGAGTATTATTATACTACGGAGTTATGAGACTGATTACATCTGATTGTGGTAGATTGGAGGTAAATTAAAGGATTTATTTAGAAACTTATAGAGTTCTGGTGATGAAGCTCTGGCCTGCTACCAGACAGAATGGTGGTTTAAATCCACCAGTCCCTCCGTGGGAGTGATGCCTGGCAGACAGGGACAAGTTAAGGCCAGTGCCCATATGTATGACAGCTCTGGAAACCCTGCAGGCGAGTTCTACTTTGCCTGTAGATATGAATTAAATTTGAATTGGAATTGATTAATTGATTTGATGGCAGAGGTTTTGGGGGTTTTGTTTGTTTTTAATGGAGAATTACTATCCAAAATGGAATAAAGAAAGCTTTATCTTTAAGATAGTTGAGAATTAACTGAGTAGACAATCCTTTTTCAAGCTTGGTACAATATTCTTGACATGCATGCCTTCTAATATTCTCACATGGCATTTATTTGTATTTAGGTTAGTTACCTTAGGCTGACAAGTCATAGATTGTGACAGCACACTTAATCATAATTTGCTTCTTGCGAGTCCGTCTCCATAGCTCCTGATGGGCCAGGAGCTACCCCCTCACTGCTAATCAAAAGACGGATGGTCCAAACCCAATCGATGTGTCCAGAGAGGAAGAAGTAGCAGTCTCCTTCCATAAACATTCTCAGCCTTTGAAAACCAAAGGGGCAATTCTACTCGCTATTAGAGAGTGATTCTGATTAGCAACCACATGAATTTGGTTTTGGCCTTCATCTCTATCGAGCCTCTTACTATCATATTTAGTGTAAAACCATATTTTAACATCTCAAATTTTCACTTTGGGCCTATTATAATTTCTCTGTTCTCTTTCTACCATTTCCCCCTAAATTCAACAATAATTTCCTGTACCTCTAACTTTAAAGACATAATAAGTAAACCAAAGGATTGGTACACTTTAAACTTTCAGGTTGAAGCTGAAGAAAAAGAAAAGAAATGAGAGACAAGATCTGACCTTGAGGGTATTCCACCCAAAATATCGAGAACAATTCAAAAACAGATTTGCTGCATTGAATGCTAATGACAGACAACTTGATGAGCTGTGGGAGGATATCAAGGACATCATTCATGAAGAAAGCAGAAATGCAGAAAAGGATCAAAGTGTGTATCAGAAGAGATGCTGAAACTCTGAGAAATAGAAGAAATGAGGAAATAGAGAAGCTGAACAGAAAGTCAAAGGGCAGCTCAAGAAGACAAATTTTAATGAAATGTGTAAAAGCCTAGAGATAAAAAACACCACAAAGGAAGAACACGTTCAAGCATATCTTAAGCTGAACGGAAGAAAAAGTTCACCATTGGAGTTGCAATGTTGAAAGTTTCTATGGAGAGAATATTGAATGATGGAGGAAACACCAAAAGAAGATAAAAGAATCATGCCCATCATCAATACACCAAAAACAGCTAGTCAATATTCCAATATTTCAGGATACAATCAAGGACCAATGGAACTGAAGCGACAAGTACAGGATTCACTGAAAGAATTCAGTTCCAGGAATTGATAGAACACCAACTGAAATGTTCCAACAGCTGAGGAAGCACTGGAAGCACTCACTTGTCTATGCCAGGAATTTGGAAGACATCACTTGGCCAACTGAACAGAGGAGATCTATATATGTACCCTTTCTGAGGAAAGGTGACCCAATAGAATGCTCAAATTATCAAACAATAATATTCATTTCACATGAAAGTACACTTTTATTGATGATTGTCCAACAGCAGTTGCTACTTGACAAGGAGCTGCCAGAAGTTCAGACTGTCTTCAGAAGAAGGTGCGAGAGGTATTGCTGAGTCAGATGGATTCTGGCTGAAAGCAGAGAATGTTGACTTTTCAAAGCCACTCAACTGTGTGAATCATAACAAACTATGGATAGTCTCAAGGAGAATGAAAGCTACAGAGCAGTTCCTTGTGCAACGTGGAACCTGGGCATGGATCAAGAGGTAGGTGTTCACCCCAAAGGGGGAGATTTCCGTGCACTCTGATTTGAAGAGTAAGGCAGTAATCCCATAGGAATTCCAGGAATGAGTATAATTTGTTCCCAAACAAACAAACCTAACAAGGAAGTACTTCTTGCTTTAAAACCAGGAAAGTGTGGGGCAAGGTTGTATCCTCTCACTATAGTATAAATGATAAACATTATAAATTAACCAGATGTGATTTTTATAAAATATATGCAAACATTCTACAAAGTCTCTCCAATGATAAATTATCAATTTCTTAAACATATGTGATATAAATATTTTCCCATTTGACCTGACATCTCAGAGAGTCATATGAAAAGCAACCTATTATAAAGGATATAGTTAATTCCTTTTAAAAATGTAAAAGTGCCAAACTAATATATTTTAAAAGCTTGGAGAGGATTTAAATTTCTGAGCTATAGTTGGAACTCAAGTATAGTTTACTTTTATTCTATCAGTGTATGCTGACGACCGTGTTGTGTACTCTTTCATCCCCAAAATTTCATCCCACAGAGTTTTAATATTGGCATAATGGTTTCAATATTAATCTTCCCAGTTACCAAATTATATACAGACTTTTCTTTTCACTGTCTTTTAAAAAAATCATTTTATTGGGGCTCATACAACTCTTATCAAAATCTATACATACGGCAATTGTGTAAAGCACACTTATACATTCATTGGCCTCATCAGTCTCAAAACACTTGCTTTCTGCTTGGGCTCCTGGAATCAGCTCCTCATTTTTCTTTTTCTTTTTTACCACTCCCTCCCCGCTACCCCCTCCCTCAGGATCCCTTGATAATTTATAAATTATTATTTTATCATATCTAACAGTACCTGAGGTCTCCTTCCACCCACTTCTTTGTTGTCTATCCTCCAGGGATCCTTATAATCAATCCCCCCTTTCTACCCACCCCTTCCTTCCTCCCTCCCAGTATCACCACTCTCACCACTGGTCCTGAGGGGTTCATCTGTCCTGGATTGCCTGTGTTTCCAGTTCCTGTCTGAACCACTGTGCATCCTCTGATCTAACCAGGTTTATAAGGTAGAATTGGGATCATGAGAGTGGGGGGGGTTGTTGCTTCTGGTCTAGATGGCCACTTTTTTACCTTCAAGCCTTTAAGACCCCAGACAATAAATCTCTCAATAGCTGGGCACCATCAGCCTTCTTCACCATGCTTACTTATGCTCACATTTGTCTTCAGCATTTATATGGAGAAGGTGAGCACACAATGATGATTTTTGTTTTTGGTGTCTGCTACCTGATCCCTTAAACACCTTGTGATCACACAGGCTGGTGTGCTTCTTCCCTGTGGGCTTTGTTGCTTCTGAGCTAGATGGTCGCTAGTTTACCTTCAAGCCTTTAAGACTCCAGACGCTATATCTTTTGATAGCCAGGCACTACAGCTTTCTTTGCCACATTTGATTATGCACACATCTGTCTTCAGCGATCGTGTTGGATAGGTAGATATCATGAAATGACCGTTTAGTTGAGCAAAGTGAGTGGAGGACCAATGTCCTTCTGTTGCCCTACTAATAAACCTATAAATATATGCACATAGATCTATTTCCCACAATAATCATAAATATATTTACATATGTACATGCCTGCATTTAGGCCTCTATGTATGTCCTTTGCCTCCTACTTCTTTCCTCTATTTCCTTTTGCTTTCCTATTGTCCCACTACCATGCTCAGCCTTCATTTGGGTTTCAGTAATTTCTCTAGGTTACATGGCCCTTGATCACTCCCTAACAGTCCTCCCACCCCCTCCTTGCAACTGGTTTTGAATCACTCCTTGTTCCCTTGTCCCTGTGGTTGGTTAGTAGCGCTATCTTTTAACATGTATTTTTGTTTTATTTTTAAAATCATTTTATTGGGGGATCGTACAATTCTTACCACAATCCATACATACATCTATTGTGTCAAGCACATACATACATTTGTTGCCATCATCATACTCAAAATATTTGCCTTGTACTTGAGCTCTTAATATTGGCTCCTCATTTTCCTCCTCCCTCCCCACTCCCCCGTCCCTCATTAACCCTTCAGAATTCATAATTATTATTTTGTTATATGTTACACTGTCTGACATCTCTTCCCACCTTCTTCTCTGCTGTCTATCCTCCAGGGAGGAGGTTATATATAGATCTACCTTGTAATCGGTTCCCCCTTTCCACCCCACATTCCCTCCACCCTCCAGGCATCGCCACTCTCACCACTGGCCCTGAAGGATTCATCTGTCCTGGATTACCTGTGTTGCCAATTGCTATCTGTACCAATGTATATCCTCTGGTCTAGCCAGATTTGTAAGGTAGAAATGGGATCACGATAGTATAGGGGAGGAAGAATTTAAGAACTAGAGGAAAGTTATGTGTTTCATCGTTGCTACCCTGCATCCTGACTGCCTCTTCTCCTCCCCACACCCTTTCGGTAAGGGGATGTCCAGTTGGCTACCAATGGGCTTTGAGTCTCCAGTCTGCACTCACCCACATTTTCAATGATATGATTTTTTGTTCCTTGGTGCTGATCCTTTTGACAGCTTGTGGTCACACAGACTGGTGTGTTTCTTCCATGTGGGCTTTGTTGCTTCTGAGCTATATGGCCACTTGTTTATCTTCAAGCCTTTAAGACCCCAGACGCTATATCTTTTGATAGCTGGGCACCATTAGCTTTCTTCACCACATTTGCTTATGCACACATTTGTCTTCATTGATCATATCAGGGAGGTGGGCATCCATTGATATGATTTTTAGTTCTTTGATGTCTAATAACTAGTCCCTTCTAAACTCGTGGTCAGCCAAGCTGGTGTGCTTCCTCCACATGGGCTTTGATGCTTCTCAGCTACAAGGCTGCTTGTTTATCTTCAAGCCTTTAAGACCCCAGATGCTATCTCTTTTAATAGCTGGGCACCATCAGCTTTCTTCACCACATTTGCTTATGCACACATTTTTCTTCAGCAATTGTGTCGGGAAGATGTGCATCCTGGAATGCCAATTTAATAGAGGAAAGTGTTCTTGCATTGAGTAAATGCTTGAGTGGAGGCCCAGTGTCCATCTGCTGCCTTAGTACTTAACCTCTAAATATATGCACATAGATTTGTTTCCCTAAACTCATAGAAATATATTTACATATGTGTAATCCAGTCTTTGGACCTCTATAAATACCCTTTCTCACCTAGTTCTTTTCTCTATTTCCTTTTACTTTCCTCTCGTTCAACACTCATGCTCAGCCTTCATTTGGGTTTCAATAATACTCTCTGTTACCTTGCCCTTGCTGAATCCCTACCAGGCCTCTCACACCCACCTTGCCACTGACTTTGTATCATGTGTTGCTCCTCTGTCCCTGAGTTGGTCAGCACCACCTTCTTACCCACACCTCTCCCTCTCCAATGTCCCCCTAGAACCATTGGCCCTGTTGATTTATCCTCCAGATTATTCAGCCAACCTATCTTACCTAGATAGATCTGTAGAGATAATCATGTGCACCAAAAATCAAGGCACAGCAAGATAGGTGATGAGTGAGATCATAATGATGACAACAAAAAAGAAAACCAATGACGCATAGAAGAATAAATTAATCAAAAGAAAAAAATTAAAGAGAGAAAAGCCTATAAATAGATCAAGGTCTAATTTTTAATCTCTAAGAGTATCCTTCAGTCAAGTCTGATAGAGTGTCATGCTCTGGCCTCAGAGTCTGTCCTTTGTATTCCCTCGGTTGCTCCCTGTTCTGCACTCATGGTTGTTCTACGGCGCAAGTTTTAAAAGATGCATTAAAATTCTAAAATCTTTTCATTTTAATTTCCCAAGAACTTTGGGGAGCCTTTCTTCTTTTTTTAAATACCTTTGTTGGAGGCTTTTACATCTCTTATCACAATCCATACATTCATCCAGTGTGTCAAGCATATTTGCACATATGATGCCATCATCATTTTCAAAGCATTCTCTTCCCATTTGAGCCCCTGATATCCACTCCCCATTTCTTCTCCCTCCTTCCCCCTCCTACCATGCCTCATGATCCCTTGATAAATTGTACATTATTATTTCCTATCTTACATCGTCCTCCATTGCCCCTCGCTCACTTTTCCATTATTTGTCCCCCTTGGATGGAGTTCTAGATTGATCCTTGTGATTGATTTCCCCTTTCTCACCCCACCTTCCCCTCATCCTCCTGGTATCTCTCTTCTCATTGTTGACCCTGGGGGGTTTATCTATCCTGGATTCCCGGTATTGCGGGCTCTTATCTGTAGCAGTGTGCATGCTCTGGTCTATTCCAATTTGTAAGGTAGAATTGAGATCATGATAGTGGGGTAAAGAAAACACCAAAGAACTAGAGGAAAGTTGTGTGTTTCATCGGTGCTACACTGCACCCTGATTGGCTCATGTCTTCCCTGTGACTTCTTTGTGAGGAGATGTCCAATTGTCTACAGATGGGCATTGGGTCTCCATTCCATGTCCCCCCCGCCCCCACCACCACGATTTTTTTCTGGGTCTTATGCCAGATCCCTGAACCCATCAGCACCTCATGATCACACATGCTGGTGTCTTCTTCCATGTGGGCTTTGTTGCTTCTCAGCTAGATAGCTGCTTGTTTATCTTCAGGACTTTAAGACCACATATGTGATATCTTTTGATAGCTGGACACCATCAGCTTGCTTCACCACATTTGCTTATGTACCCATTTTGTGCAATCGTGTTGAGAAGATGAGCATCACAGAATGTCAGATTGTTAGAACAAAGTGTTCTTGTGTTGAGGGAGTACTTGAGTTGAGGCCCAATGTCTATCTGCAACCTTAATTCTTAACATATAGATATAAATACATAGTTCTAGTCCCCTCTTGTCATATATATTTTTATATATATGCATGCCTGTATTTAGGCTCCTAAACATGTCCTTTGCCTCCTGGTTCTTTCCTCTATTTCCTTTTATTTGCCTCTTGTGCCACCATCATGTTTGGTCTTCATTCGGGTTTAGTATTTTCTCACTGCTACATTGCCCTTGATTAAGCCTGACTAGACATCCTACATCATTCTTTCCGTTGATTTTAGTTCACTTGTTGTTCCCTTGTCTCTGGGTTGATCCCATTGCCCTTCCTTTCTCCCACCTCCCCTTCTCTCATATTCCCCTAGAACCATTGTTCCCATTCTATTCATCTCCAAATTATTTATCTTGCCTATCTTATTTAGACAGGGAGATACATTAATAAGTGCAAAAAACAGGTAAAGCCAAATACAACAAAGGAAGTCAAAACCAACAAAACAATAACAACAGAAACAAAATAACAATAACAAAAAGAAAGCCACTGACAAAAAATGGAAAAGTGTATAAATAGTTCAGGGTCCATTTGTTGTCCAGTGTTTTCCAGTTGAGTCTGATGGAGTGGCACTCTCTGTCTCCCAAGTCTAGTTTTGGTATTCCCTGGGGGTTTCTGCTCCCCCTGCTGCTTGGCTGCATGCCCTCAGTGCCGTGCCCCAGCATGATGGGGCAAGACCGTGCACTGTTTCTGCACTGTGTCTCCAGTACTGCTCCCTGCAGCATCATGGTTCAGTGTGGGACGCCGTGTCCCGTGGTGGGGCCAGCCCTACTTTCCTCCCTTTGCATTGTCTGCTCGGAGCAGGAACATTGTCCTTGGGACTTGGTGGCCCAGGTTGTCCTCTCCTCCCTCTCCATCCCTTTGCTTTCTCCCATGTGCTCTAATTCAACGCACCCCTCTCCCCAAGCTGTAGCCCCAGTTCTATCCTCTGAAGTGTGTTCTTTTGAAGGGCTGTGGAGGGTATCCACAGAGTTGGGGTTGGGGCCAGTCCCACAGACCTCTCTCTTCATTCCCTGGTATATTCCAGTATGTTGTATTCACATCTTGGCGCATCAGGTTGAAGCCTGGTCTCTCTCTCTCTCTCTCTCTCTCTCTCTCTCTCTCTCTCTCTCTCTCTCTCTCCTTTGGAGATATAAAAAATACCCTCCCCTTGGGTGAGTTAGTGCCCAAGGGAGCCCACTCTGTGTAGATACAGATTATATTTACACCGGTCCAACATTAATTGTATGTAACCCTCTATATTAATGCATTACCTTTTTAATAAAAACATAGTTGAAAATAATCCTATTGGCCACATGCAAACTCATTTAATGGGACTCTTGCACCGACCTTTACTTGCTGTGTGTATTGGCTAACATAGTTTCCACTATGTCCTCTTGTTCAGAGAATTGCACTTGACAAATCCATCAGATGTCCACATGCTTCGACGTGTAACACCTTTCTCTGCCATGACGTGCTCCCTTCACCCTCTGTCTGCTAAGAACACTCTGATAAATGCCACACACCTCAATCAGTCTGGGTTTCTCCAGGTTTAGGTCTGAAATCTCCACCTCTCGGCATTCAGGAGTTCCGTGCACACTAAGCTGATCGGTTGCTTTACAATACATCCCTGCCCCATTATTTTTCTTCTTGGAAAAATCATCTAAGAATATGAGTTTTGTAATACAAAAATTTGTCTTGTTTTTCCATGATCCCTTGTTAGTATAGTATTTCTTAAAATATAACATAACTCTTTTTTCAACAGTTTTATTGGCATATAATTCATATATGATACAATGTAATAGTTTGCTCGCATCAGTAAAAGTTGCACAATAATTGCCACAGTTTTAGAATTTTTTCACCATTCTTTTACTCATAGTTATTAGTTACCCATTTCATCCCTAACCCCCCGCTTTCCTGCATAACCCCAAGGAATCATTAATCCAGTCATGGTTCCAATAGATATACCAGTTCTGGACTGCATATACAGAAAATAAGCTGACAATAACAAAGAAAACATATAAAACCTCAATAGACAGAAAGCACGAAATATTCAAACTAGAACAAATTTAAATGGATTATCAGGGGGAGCATATGATAGGGTGTTGAATTTTAACCCCACTGGCCCTGCAACAGCGTGCTCTCCAAGTCATGCTGCAGGGTAAGAAGGCTATCCTCATGGCTGGTCCACGGTCCGAGGGAATCACAGAGGCTGAATCCAAGTGTTTTTCCCTTTACTTTTGTTTCAATGGAAGCAGCTTTTTTAAAAGGTTAAAAGGGAGATCAAATGATAAGATGTTGCATTTTAACAATGCCCAGCTATCAGAGGAAATTGCCGGGGATTCTAAAGGCTTGTGCTCTATGTAGCAGCCATCAGAGTGAGATGTCAACTAAATCCACGTGGAAGAAGTGCACAAGCACATGGAATCCAAGAATTATAATAATAAATTTATGAATCTAAAGGACGGGAGGGATCAGAGCGTAAACTGTGAACATCCAGTTTGCAGAAGGCTGTGGATGAAAGTGGAAGCCCAAAATCCATTTGCAGGGTCTGCACATGGATGGAGCATCTGGTGACTCCCCTCTGATAATAGTCAACGGACAGGGATAGCCCTGTTATTAGAGAGAGAACATTGTAAAGTTGGCTATGGCAGAAGAGGTTAGATTAAAATGTAAGCAATACTCTTTAAAGGCATAACTAAGAAAAAGAAGGTTGAATTATATTATTTCCTCATCTATTTTATTAAATTTCTTTTTGTGCCAAATTTTACAACTGGCATGGTTGTAGTTAGATACCACGGACTTGGCTCTGACCCATAGCAGCCCTGTGCACAACAGAAGAAAACACTGCATGGTCTTGCACCCTCCTACATTCGTTCCTATGCCTGAGCCCATTGATGCAGCAAATGGATCAATCCATCTCCTTACGGGCCATCCTCTTTTCCCCTGCCTGTCCACTTTACCAAACAGGATGTCCTGCTCCAGGAATTGGTCTCTCCTGACAACATGCCCAAAGTACCTAAGACTAAGTCTTGCCATCCCTACCTCTAGGGAGCACTCTAGACTTCTTCCAACACAGATTGGTGTGTACTTTTAGCAGTCTGTGATGCTTTCAATATTCTTCTCCAGTGCCACAGTTCAACGGCATGGATTCTTCTAAGGTCTTCCTGATTCAACGTCCAACTTTCTCATGCACTTGAGGCAAGGGAGAAAACCAAGACTTGGATCAGGCACATCTTAGTCCTCAAAGTAACATTGTTGTTCTTCAGTACTCTAAAGGGGTCTTGTGCAGCAGATTAACCTAATACGATGTGTCTTCTGATCCCTTGACTGCTGCTTCCATGAGCATTGACTGTTGGATCCTCAACTGGATCTAGGAAGATAAATAGGAGAAAAGAATATTGAATGTGGATACTCAAAAGCAAAGATGAAGCCTAATCTTCAAAGAAGAGGATGATGACCCAATATGACATGCTTCGAGGAATAAAAAAAAAGGTTATTAGTGAATTTAATCAAGAGAGATTGAAGAAAATTCCACAGAATGTCAATAATTAAATTGGACCTGGAAAAGGAGGGTAAAAGTCAGGGAGTGGTAAATTAGATGATTTAAAATACATTAGAATATTAGAATATTTAGCATAAAAGAAATAGCTTTTATAACATAAGATATACTCATATTACAGGAAATCACAATTAATTTTTTTATGCTTTACTACTGTAACATTGATGAAATTTCTGGTTTATACTTAGTGTAGTGATCTATAAACTATATCTGACATAAACATTAGTAGATTTAAAAGTATATTTGATCCATGGTTATAAGAAGTAGGAAAGACATATGTAATACATTTAACACTAAATAAATACTCATTAAATAATACTTGTTTTTCATACTAGAAAAGATCTTGAAATATTTCTCAGTGTGTATCTTATAATTATCCCTTGAACATAGAGTAAAATAGTAGTAGAAAGATTAAATTTCATTTTTGGATGCGTATAAACATATTTCAAAAGTATTGTCTTAGATAAAATACTTTAATTATGTCCCTCAAATTACAACCTTTCCTTGGCCAAGCAAAAAATAAATCTTTCAGTAAACACTCAGTTATTCAGAATTCAGCTACTTAATAATGTTTCAACTTTTAGGGGTTTTTTTTGGTTCTCCTTCATCCTTTCCATCATATTATTTTATACACACACAGACCTCATTATTTCTAATATTCTTCGGAGAGTTTACTCCCCAGGATCCCGCTTCTTTGTTCTCCTGCCTACCCCTTCTCTCTAACAAGACTGTACACTCTTGTAGCCGAAGCTTAGCCACACTTCCTTTCACGCAATGCTTGCCAATTAGCTCCAAAAATATTTTGCTGAGATAGATTCAGAGACAAGGTTTCCTTTTTTTCAAAATTTAAAAACATTTCCTGTTCAAGATATTTCTAAGCCTTATTAAGTTATCGTCTTGAATATATCCCCATATCTAAATGGAATTCCTAAAGTATAAGTTAAACTCAGTCATTTACTGGTGAGAAAAATAATTATATCAAAGTCAATCTGCTTCCTCAAAATTACTGTTATTATTATTATCATAAAGTGCTTTTTCCCTTATCGAAAGCTACTCCATGGAATACCTAAGTCATTGTTCTCAGTTCCCGATGCAATGTCTCCCTTGTTAAACCAATATACTGTGATTCTGAACCTACTGTTCTAAGATAAGCAAATCATAACTTGGTTAAATAATAAAGTGTCCATGCATATTATGTTAAAAGAATATAAGTCACCATGATATCAGTCACTGTCTTATTCTGGATGATATAAATATGTATGATACGTGAAATGAAAGTACTTTTTCATTATCTGTTGTTGTGGGTGCCACTGAGTCATCCCGGACCCAGAGCGACCCCTGCAAAACAGAATGAAGCACTGCACAGTACTGCCCATTGTCACAACTCTCCCTGTGCCTGAGCTCAGAAGCTGAGTGCTTCTTCATTGTCTGTTCTTGGTTTGGAAGCTCTCTTGAAACTTTTTCACTTGGCATTTGAAATACCAGTGATAAAGCTTCCAGCGTCACAGTAACACACAAGACACCACGGTACGTCAAACTGACAGACAGCTGGTGGGAAAACCTGAAGTAAACTTATATAAACTTACTATATGCATAGTCCCATATTGCCACATTGGAGAACACAGTAAAAGAGGTCTCTGCTGTGAAATCCTAAGATGCAAGGGATGCAATATTTAAAATCCACTTATAAGCAAGAATGGTACGTGAGAACAGGAGCTTTTGTTTCAATAAGTTAAAAATGAATACTGTTTTCTTGAATATTGTAACCCAAATGAACAGTATTAGATTAGATGAACTATTTTAAATGTGTAAAACAAGAAATATATTGTCACTTGTGAGCATCACCTTTGTGATAAACATAGTATCTACATAAATAAAGTTGTTAGAGAATAGCATATAAATCTCTTATCTGAATGTCCTCCTATATTAAAAAAGCATATATTCAGATCCTGAAAAAGACTTTAAGAAAATCACATGATAAATAGTAATATAACATGAAGATTATGAAAACTAGAAAGTCAGAGTGCTCTGGAAAAATACAAGGATGGGAAAACAAGAATAAAAACAACGATAATCTAAAATGAATGCATAAATCCTCACATATGTAATGTTCTCATAAGAGATTCTCAATGATTTTGCCTATATCAAATGTTGATGGAAATTAAATTTTAAACTGTTACTTGTATTTCTTATGTCTGTACTAGTTGAATCATATTTTATTAAAAATCTGTTAAAATTAAGATTCCTACTTAATTGGTATTCAAAAAGTTACCACTTGAAATATAGAAAACTATTCAAAATTCATGTCAAGATTGCAAGAACTTCCCATTTTAATGGCCCTTTATTCCATTTGTATTTCTAAAAAAATTGTATCATGAAAAATCTTCTCAGTGACTTAAAAACTGTTTTGTTTTTAAATAAAGGTAGTGCAACCTGTCTTGAAACACACTTAGAAGCCATCATCAGCTCCTTCACAAATGCATGCCAATGGACTTTTTCAGAAATATAGGGCCAATATTTAATCTATTACAAACATGTGAAAGATTCAAAACCCAAATGACCACTTTCGAAATAAATGATACGGGGCAAGTTAATTCCCCTTCCTGGCGTTCTTTTCTCATACGGGTTTTCTTGGCATGGTCTTGACTCCGTACTGTATTGAGATTCCCTTTGGGTTGCTTTCAGGGACCATGGAATTGGTCCTAATGCACAACCAGCCCTCATACAGCAAAACAAAGCTCTGCTTGGCCTGTATGTGTTATCCCTGCCTTTGCTGCTGTTTTACTTATCATGTATGACGTCCTTTTCTATGGACGGGTCCCTCCTGATCCCATGACTGAAGGACATGGGATAAGTCTCACAATTCTCACGTCTAACGTGTATTTTGGCTGTTCTTTTTCAAAGACAGATTTGTTTGCTCCCCTGGAGGTTTGTGACATCTTCAATATTTTTCCCCAAAACTATTATTAAAAGTTATCTTGTTTGTGGTCTTCTTTATTCTTTGCCTAGATTTCACATGCATTGTGGTGATTAAGAATGCCAGGCCTTGTCCACCTTAGTACACAAAGTCCTATGCTCAAAGACGTTGAAGAAAACTTTTGTAAAAGATTTACCTGCGAACTATACTGACATTTCTTGACAGCTTTGACCATGGACATTCACTGTAAGTTCAAGAGAAAGAGAAACCTTTACAACTTGAAACTTTTCATTTTCCCTGTTTACCTTGGCTTGCTGGTCCAGCTCTGAATCCTTGATGTTGAAGTGTAATCCACACAGAAGCCTATAGAATTATCTTCATAAATAATTCCTTCAAGTCTTTGCTTTTAGCAAGAAACATTGCGTCTACTGATCACAGGTTGTTCAGTGTGATTTCCTCCAATCCCGATAATGTGCCATTCTTCAAATAGCACAACTGCTTGTATTATTTGCTGAAAATACAGGTTGAATATCTCTCCTCACTTTAGACCGTTCAGCATGCTCTTCTTCTGTTTGAAAGACTGCCTTTTGGGTATATATATAGTTTCTGCCCAGGCAAAATTAACTGTTCTGGAATTTACATTCTTTGTAATAGTAGCTATGGTTTGTTATGATCCATACAGTAATGTCTGCACAGTAACTAAAACACAAGTAAATATCATTCTGATAGCCTTTGCTTTCTGCTAAAATCTGTGTGATATCAGCAATACTATCCCTGATTCAATACCTTTTGCTGAATTCAGCTTGAATTTCTGGATGGTTCCGCTTGAGGCAGCGATCCAACCATTATTGAGTTACCTTTAGCAAAATTTTATTTGCCTATGACATTTTGATAAGTTATGCATTCTATTGCCTCAACTTTTTTTTAGGAATGGGCGCATATGTATCCCTTGCAATCACTCGATTAGGTCTTCTAAATTTCGTGGCAATGGCAATTAAGCATTGCATAATCAGTGAACAGAAACTAATGTCCACAATCATATTCATATCATCTACCTGAAGGCAGGTAGTGACAAATGAGTGACCAAAGTAACATGTGTGCCCTCCTTAGATATAGTAAAACAAAAGGAAAGAAAATCAGAATGATGCTAGCTAGCATGCAATTAACAACCTAATACAATCATATTACAATGTCTTGGAGACAAGCGACACTTTCAAATAATTACTCTTCCAATTTCTGGATGAACTAATTTCCAAGCATATTAAATGTATAATTACCATCTGCAGAATAGAGACAAATCTTTAGCACTACTTTAAGAGTAGAAAACTTCCTTCTGCTAAACAGAAATAACTATCTGTGTTTTTAAATATGATGGCTTTTAATGCTAATGGGATCTTTAAGGGTAGCAACTGAGTTTTGATTACATGATACATGCATGCATGTATTATTTAATAATGAATTAAAGGAACTGTTATGTGTCATTCTCTGTATGAGGAACTTGCATTTATTTATTTTGTTGCGGTTCCCATGTGCTCCTTCAAAATGGGAACTCATATATCTTTGATTATTACAATTATTTAACCATCATCTCTAAAATATGTTGCCCCATTCCCTCTCTTCAGAGCTTCTGCAACTTCTACATCGTTTTCTTTTACATCTCTTTATAACATTGTGCTGCTTTCTGTAGGACTTTCTCAAATATATTTTATAAGTTTTATAAAATACAGTTAGCCTTTTATTATACCTTTTAAGAACTTTATTGTAATAACTCTGTTTTTACTCCTGCATGTTTTCTTTTGTTTACCTACTTGGCCATCTGCTGTGCATTCGGTTCAGTTATTACCTCATTCCTTTTGTCCCTTTATCATTTTCTAATATTTAAACTGTAGTGTTTATAAATTCATAGATAATTGTGTTCTATCTAGATTGGGCATACATGAAATGGTAGTTCCAGCAGCAGGATCTGCCGAACATTAGTGGGGAATCATGAGACTCTGGACCAGCCTAAGGCTATTGCCTATGTGGTACAGGTCAGACGAGGCTCCATCCTCTGACCTGATCACCAATACTGACTATGATCACCGTCTACTTGACTTCTGGATTCCATAATTCATTTCAATGATTACATTGAACTCATAAACCATATGAGTAGTTAAATTTTTTAATTAAGAAGTTAACATAGCACAAGTCATAATCAGAATTAATAGGCTACCACACAGGATTAGGATCAAGAAGTCTGGTGGCAAGTCTCCCTTCTTCAGTGCAAAATGCCTCTCTCAGCTCCTCTCACCCCTGTAAGCAAAAATTCTCTTCTCTTTGCCACGCTCACCACTTCTTTGCTTGGCATTTCTTTCTGCACTCTCTGGAGAGACTTTAGCTCTAGATTCAGGACAGGTTCCTCTTGGCCATTTTGTTTGTCACCACCCTACGCTGCTGCACAGCCTCTTTGGGACCTGTCACCTCTCATTTTGCCACTGAGCTCCTTTCAGGCCTTTTACCCGTTCGTGCCCCAAACCACGTTATCGCTCAGGTGAGTTTCTTGCTTCTTCTCTCTCTGCCACTTCCCTGTTCTTTTTTTTTCCTTTTGCTTCTGTCTTCTCCCTATCTTTAATAGCTTTAGGGGATTGGATATATATATATATACACACACACACACATCCATCGCACATTGCCTTATGCCTGCAAGGTGCATACTAATCACAAGATAGGCTGCAGCCCAGACCAAGGTGTCAAATTCCAGTGGCTTATAGTTTACAGAGGAACTATCAACCAACCTGGACCATAATGCCGTGATCTCTGGAGCGGAAAACTGGGGCAAAGGTAACTGCTCAATGGAGGAGGAGAAATCACTCAGGCAGTTTTTCTGAAGAACAATGGCAAAAATATGCATAAAAGAACTAATTACTCCACAGGTATGCATATTATTCTGTTTACTATGGTGACACACCAATGTTATTTCAATTGTTCATACTATGATTTTTTTTCCTTATAGATTCATGAGTATGTATGTCTTTGTGGGAATGTGGGTTGGGGTATTTTGTGGAAGTCTTGAATAAAGGTTCTATAAGAGGTTCTGACACTGTGAGGTATTCGTAGGTTGTTCTTGTCCTATCCCAGAAATAAGTAAACATGTAGGTATATTATATTTCTTACTTCTTGATGAGCGTTTTTATTTTGTAGACACTATAATTCTTAAAGGTCAGTTCCAGTCTCCTGTCTGATACAGATTTGAGGTCATATTGTGTAGTGATTTATTTTTGTAGAGTTGCTTTTAGCTATGTTCTCTCAATGCCTGCCAAATGACTGGGATTATGCAAAATAAGGTGCATAAAAACTTTGCAGTGATTAGACAGTAACTCAGCAAGTAAATGTCCGTGGCCTGCCTACAAAGGGGATTGGTCGTTCTGACATTGTGCCAGGTTTAAAAGAACCAATCCTGCCCACTTTGAATTGGAATTTCACAGGAACTGAACACATACTTTAGACCTGGTGTACCTGTGTTTAGAACACTCTAGATCCAGTGGAAAGAGATCTAACACTGAAGGTCCAGAGAGACCCCAAGAGATGGTGTTCCTATAGTGACAGTGACCAATCATGAGCAGTCATAGTCAGGAAATCAGAGAGTTGTAGTGGGTTTCCTGCCCCACAGGACAAACTAATTGCCAAGAACTGACGGATAACAGAGGGAGAAACATGAGGGAGGCTAACTGGAAGGGCAAGGTACTTAGCATAGTGAAAGGGCTGAAACACTTGCCTGAACTTGGCAGAGGTCAAGAATGAGAGCCAGCCGTGGGCACAATTGAGACTGAGCCGTGCCTGTTCAACTGAGAAGGAACAGAGAACATGGAAATGTCATAATTGCTAAACTATACCTGGTCTTCTGGATTTTCTTGTCTTTACACCCTAACTTGTAGCATCCTACTTCCAAAATACGCACTATGGACTCGTGTATGGCCTGTGAGCTTTATGTGGTCATTGAAATGGAGGGATGGAAGGCATCAGAATTAGCCAAAGGCTTGGAGAGTTGACATTAATGGCTGTTCTCATCTCTCCTGCTGAAATTAATGGCACTCTTTTCTTGACAGGCCTCAACTTCTATTCTTCCAAGAGTCTTAAATCCCTACTCTTACATCGTTGTTTACTTCCTAATGTGTGTATTTATGCACACACACACATGCATACATATACATAACTTCTGAAAATGTGTGAAAAACTCATTGTCTCTCAACTTTATCTCTCCATAAACTTTGAAACGTTATTTCTATCTATGAAGAGAGGGACAGAGAGATTAATACAAAGAAAATGACACACAATCTCAGAGGCTGGAAAATTCCAAGCCATGGGGTCAGGTATCAGGCTGGAGAGGACGTCTGACTTCTGCTGGTGTTGATGTTCCTAAAATCAGCAGGTCACATGGCTGACTGCTGGTCTACCATCTGTACAAGCTGACCAGTGCTACACAGGGAGGTCACAAGGTGGCTGCCGGGTCATCGGCTGGGGAGGCTGAAAATCTTGACCATGCCTACAAAGGTTCGAATAGGACATTGTGAAATATTCATGGGTGATTCTTGTCCTAATTCAGAAATAATTACTATGCTGAGTATATATGTAGTGAGGACAAGAAATCTAGATGATGATGAACTGAATGCCAGGATCAGAGTAAACAAGAAAGATTTGTTCTCTATCTATCTATCTATCTATCTATCTATCTATCTATCTATCTATCTATCTATCTATAAAGTTTTACCATACATATAAGCCACACCCCTTAGGAAAGTTCCTTAGCACCTTACCAGGGCTGTGTTCTGCCTCATTAATATATAGGAGAGCTTAATACTCATTAACATAACCTAATCATGCCTCTTTATTACACAGAAGGTCAGGATTTACAACACAGAACAGATGGAGGATAGTCAGAGCATTACATAACTACTTCATTACGTCATTGCCAAAGCTACTGAGAATCATGGCTCAGACAAGACCACATACGATAATAATCATCACGGCTTCCATATTTTCTCCCACACACAGCCTGCTTGGGGGCGTGGGGGAAGCTTAGTTTATAGCAATAAATGATACTTGCTGACTTTTGCATCTGGCTTCCAATTCTCTGTTACTCACATTCTGCTGCTTCTATCTTTCTAGATAGCGAAGATTCTCAATAGTGACCCTATGAACATTTTGACTAGGTTAATTCTAGTTCAAGGGTGGCTGGCCCAGTGGCTGACGAGTGAAAGCTAAGTGGTTCACACCCACTGTTCTGCAGGGGAAAGATGTAGCAGCCTGTTGTATAAGGGTGCACAGCCTTAGAAATCCTATGGGCTGGTTTGACTCTGTCCTTACCCGGTCTGTCCAACTATAAAGGGGAATTAACTTGATGGCTGTAGGTTTGGTTTCTAATTTGAAACTGAGGCAGGTCCTAAGCATTGTGAGAGATAACAGGTGTCTGTTGACCACATTTCCTATAGGTGGGCAGCAAGTTCTTTTTGAACGAAGATCTGTGGAGCAGATCTCCATATTAACTATATTTTAAGCAAAATAAAACAGAGTGTATGCTATACAACAGTAAGAATGAACAAGATACCATTGAATGCAGATAAATGAAAGAATGTCATAAGCCTAATTTTAAGTGAAAAATACCAGATAGTTCTCCCTCAAGAAAAGAGTCAATATGATGCCTTCAAATATATACATTTTAAACCAGACAAAGCTAATTCATGGTGCTGGAAGACAGCAGAGTGTTTATTTTCAAATGGTCAGGCCTAGTGTTTGTGTAAGGAAGTATTTTAGTGGGCTGTTAATGTTTTCTGAGTCGAAATTGTCCCTAATGTAAAAATTCATATTCAAACTCAAATGCCTCAATTCTTCAACTGTCTTTCTTATTCAATGCCCAACTTTCACATGCAGAGGAGGTAGTAAAAAGTACAATGGCTTGAGTCATGCTTACCTAAAGGCCTCCAATTTACATCCTTGTTCTTCAGTCCTTTAAAGAGGCCTTTAGATAATTTGCTCCATGAAATACACCTTTTGGTTTCCTGACCACTGCTTCCGTGAGTATTGGTTGTGGATCCAAGCAAGATGAAATCCTTGATCATTTCAATCATTTGTATCATAGTCTGCCAGAGAGCAAAGAGTCTGTCTGGAAGTAGTGCAAGCAGAACGCACCTTGGAAGCAAGGACATTGTGGCTTTGTCTTACTGCTTTGGACATGTCGTGGAGAAAGACCAGTCCTTGGAGAATGATATCATGCTTGCTAACGGGGAGGAGCAACACCAAAAAGGAACAGCTCTGACGGAGCTCTACTGACAGAGGGGCTGTAACAGAGTCATTACTACGTTGGCACAGAACTGTTTAAGTCCCTTATTCACAGGGTCCTTATGAGTCAGAACCAACTCAAAGGCACCCAGCAGGTTAAAATTATATCCATGTGTTTGTTGTATGATAATGGATAAATAGATAATAATAACATCTAGTCTTTGGATGCAGACCTGAGAAAAGAACAAAGGAGAATGAAAAACAATGGAAAGTAGCAAATGGCATTTAAGAAAAATTTCTAAAATGAGAGCATAGCAATTTCTGCTGACTACACCAATTCCCAAAATAATCACTATCAATTATTTGGAACAAAGATATGTGAGAGAGAGAAAATATTTATTTTGGGTGGGGAAGGGAGGGTGGCTATTTGGCTAGGTAAAAAGTAAAAGGTTTTATTTCATTTTCACTCTAGGAGGGAAGCATTATCAGCCTTACCCATACTAAATAAAATTAGCTAATCACAAAAGGACAAATATATGAGATCTCTGCTATAAGAAATAAAAAGGTTAAAGACTGCCACACCCATAGGAAGAGACTTTGGAGTTCAGCAAGGAAGGGAAGTCGTCGGAGAAGAAAGATACATGGGCTGGTCTGCGGACAGTGTTAACTTGCAGGAACTTGAAGATGATACCCTACAGGGGGCAGAAGAGAAATTAGGGAGCAAGCAAAGGGTAAATTCTTGGGAGATTTGTTGAGGGGTTTAAACTGTTGACAAAGTTTATGGTCTGAAATGTAAGCCCCAGTTAATTTACAATCAAAATTAAATAAAATAAATGGTTTTAAAAGATTATTGGCTTTAAATACAACAATTTAAAACAAACATTATAAACCCACTGTTATGGAGTGAATGATGACTCATGATGATTCTACAGAACCCCAGAGCACCCCAGAGAAGCCCTGTGCGTTTCTGAGACTGGAACTCTCTACAGGAGCCGAAGCCTCATCTTTCCTCTGTGGAGCCCCAACTGGTTTCAAATAGATGACCTAGTGATAAGCCGCCCAGTCTGCAAACACTCCACCACCAGGGCTCCAAACACAATAATGAGTAGATGCATATTTACCATAAGAAACTTTATGGAAACTTCAATATAAATTACTCATATATCATTTAGGGAAAAAGACAACTTAATGAAAATGAGGTAAGAAAACAAGCAACTGGGACAAAGAAATGTGTGACTAATAGATTGTTTCTCATTTTGTAAAGAAATAGACACCGGCTGACAGCAAATGCTTTTGAGGCGTGCCAAAGTTTCAGGAAATACAAAGTAATAAGTGGAGGCGAGTGAATGTTCTCACAGGTATTACATTTCATTATCTTAATCATATTGGATGGCACCCAAGAAAGTGTATTTCCTTTATAATTTGTTAAGGTGAGGAAGTCATGTTCACTGAAAATTGCTCCCGATTTGACTCATCCTGAGAGAAATATTCTGAAGAGCAGGAAGATACTTTACATTTCTCAGAGTTAAATTGCAGCCACATGTGCACATATAAGGAAATAAATATGATGTAATGAAATGTATTTCCAAAAATTTAATAAATTATTTCACACCATTATAAATTATGTTCACGTATCCACACCAGTGCTGCCTCCTCCTCTACGATTCTATCTTCATTTTTTTTCAGACCAAGGTTTCTGGAAAAGATTGACTTTCATCATGATGTCCAGATCCTCACCTGTCACTCCTTTTGCCTGCCTTTTTAATCTGGGGTCTTGTCCTGACACGGTACTGAATCATCTCTCATAAATAAACATTAATTAATAGCCAATTCAGTCTGACCTTTTTCATGATCATTATACACACTACACGTATAGTATTTGATCCTACTAGCACTTGTCTGAAATTTATTCTTGAATTCCTGATTGTTCCCATACAACCTTGTTTACACAGAAGCTTCCCCATTTCACTCGACAATGGTATCATCTTGGCTACTTATTAAGATATTTCTGTTTAGACAGATTGTTCAGTCCCTAATACCCTACTTCTAAACCATCAGGAAATTCCACTGATTCCAACCTTCATCATTTACCCTCTTCCCCGCAATGACCTTGGCCCGTGCCACAACATGTCTCATCTGACTCTTTGCAGCAACCTCAAATGTGATGCCCATTCTTTTGTTTTCTTATCCTGAGCCTCGATTGGGTACTCAGGGTAGTTCTTTCCAGGATAAGACGGTGGCTCACTTCTCCTCAAAACTCGAGAATGGCTTTCCATTTTACTCTTAATATAAGCCAGTCGATAATAATCTACAAAGTCAAAAATATTTAGACTTCTAACAACACCTGTCTATTGTTCAGTGGGCCTATATACCTATGTGCCATTATTAAGACATATCAGGCATCTGACCATGTACGGTTTTTGAACTCTGTGGTCCTTGCCTTTGAAATACTGTTTTCCATGATGTGTGAATCATTTTATACTTCATCCTTTTCATGTTTTCCTGAGATCTTCTTATTTTATCTTACCATGACCGCTATATTTAAAGTTACAAAGACTTTACCATTCTGATTCAAAGTAAACCCTTTTATTCTACTGTATACCCAAGTTATTTTACCAATTGCTTGTGGTTGGTCTCTTCTGTCCCACCTAGAACTTGAGCTGCAATGGTCAAAACTCTGTCCTCTCTATTCACTCAAACTCTATGAGTTAGATCAGCCCCTTGCATGCTGTATGCAAGCGATTACAATGTAGTAAATGGGTAAATAGATCTATTCCAGCTTATTAAAATCATTTCAACTTTCTCTGGAACCTCTTAATAGCCAATTCATGTTACTCACGAATAATTACTTTACTATAAAGTGTAAATTTTGAGCCAAAATTATTTTACTAACTTTAGTAATCTGTCTAAATGGCTTATTCCAAATGGCTTTTGGGAATCCAAAGCATATAATATTCTACCACATAAGATATGTATGTGTGTGTGTATATATCTATATCTATTTATATATGTAATTTATATATATAAATTAAAATTTTCATTTAATCATTTTATTGGGGCTCACACAATTCTTATCACAATCCATACATATATCCATTGTGTCAAGAACATATGTACATTTGTTGCCATCATCATTCTCAAAACATTTGCCTTCTACTTAAGCCTTTAATATCTGCTGCTCATTTTCCTCCTCTCTCCCCACTGCCCCCTACCTCATGAACCCTTGATCATTCATAAATTATTATTATTATTTTGTCATGTATTACACTGTCTGATGTCACCCCCGGCCTTCTTCTCTGTTGTCCCTCCCCCAGGGAGGAGGCTATACATAGATTCTTGTAATCAGTTCCCACTTACTACCCCATATTCTCTCCACCCTCCAGTCATCGCCACTCTCACCACTGGTCCTGGAGGAGTCATCTGTCCTGGATTCTCTGTGGTTCCAGTTGCTCTCTGTACCTACGCACATCCTCTGGTCTAGTCAGATTTGTAAGGTAGAATTGGGATCATGAAGTGGGGTGGGGGGGAGGAAATATTTAAGAACTAGAGGAAAGTTATATGTTTCATCGTGATTCCCTGCACCCTGACTGGTCATCTCCTCCCCACAACCCTTCAGTATGGGTGTCCGGTTGGCTACCGATGGGCTTTGAGTCTCTACTCTGTACTCACCCACATTCTCAATATGATTTTTCATTCCTTGATGTGTGATACCTGATCCCTTCGACAGCTCGTGGTCACACAGGCTCGTGTGTTTCTTCCATGTGGGCTTTGTTGCTTCTGAACTATACGGCCACTTGTTTATCTTCGAGTCTTTAAGACCCCAGACGCTATATATTTTGTTAGCCGGGCACCAGCAGCTTTCTTCACCACATTTGCTTATGCACACTTTTATCTTCATTGATCATATCAGGGAGGTGGGCACCCATTGATATGATTTTTAGTTCTTTGATGTCTGATAACTGGTCCCTTCTGCACCTCGTGGTCAGCCAAGCTGGCGTGCTTCTTCCATGTGGGCTTTGATGCTTCTCAGCTAAATGGCTGCTTATTTTTCTTCAAACCTTTAAGACCCCATATGTTATCTCTTTTGATAGTTGGACACTGTCAGCTTTCTTCACCACATTTGTTTATGCACACATTTTTCTTCAGCAATCGTGTTGGGAAGATGTGCATCCTGGAATGCCAATTTAATAGAGTAAAGTGTTCTTGCATTGAGTAAGCACTTGAGTGGACACCCAAGGTTCATCTGCTGCCTTATTATTAACCTATAAATATATGCACATAGATCTGTTTCCCTACACTCGTATAAATATATTTACATATGTAGATTTTAGTCTTTGGACCTCTATAAATACCCTTTGTCACCTAGTTCTTTCCTCGAATTCCTTTTACTTTCCTCTTGTCCCACTATCATGCTCAGCCTTTATTTGGGTTTCAGTGATTTCTCTCGGTTACCTTGCCTTTGCTGAATCCCTAACAGGCCTCTCACATCCGCCTTGCTTCTGATTTTGGATCACTTATTACTCCTCTGTCCCTGAGTTGGTCAGCACCACCTCCTTGCCTCCTCTTCCCCCTCTCCTGTGTCGCCCCCGGAACCATTGGTCCCATTGTTTTCTCCTTTAGACTATTCATCCAGTCTATTTTATCTACATAGATCTGTAGAGATAATAATATGCACCAAAAATCAAGTCATAGCAAGATAGGCAATGAGTGAGAACACAGCTATGACAACAAAAAAGGAAATCAATGACCCTAGAAGAATAAATTAATTAAAAGAAAAAATATTTTTAAGAGAAAGAAAAACCTGTAAATAGGTCAAGGTCTGATTTTTGATCTCTTGGCATGTCCTTGTGACGGACATTTCAACCGAAGCTGTTTAAACACAGCTCTATCATGGCATGTAAAACAAGTGATAAGAAATTCTAAAATAAAATGTGATCTTTTAAAATAAGTTTCTTAGTTGCTGTGAACATCTTTTTGTTTCCAGGATCACCCCTTGCCCACGCGTGGCAGGTGTGCCTGAGATAGATATGCAATAAACATGCACAGAAACTTGCCATGCCAATGTCCAAGCTTTCTTTCTTCTGCCAGATTTATTTGTTTGTAAATGTTTTGCAAAGCATCTTCTAATATTGCTGTAACTAGGTGGCTTTCATAAAATCAGATACCTCTAATATTGTTTCATTTACTTGTTTTAGTCATTTTTATAATTTCCCAAATTTGAGACACGCTGTGTATAATGACTAGTGAATGCTTAGAATGGTCGCATCACTTGACAATAATAAACAATTCTGTAGATACAATATGTTAATTTTTAAATGAGTGCTCTAAAGCATACATGAATATGTAAATAAAGCATACTCCTGGGGTCTAACAAATGTAAATGTTTTAGGTAAATGTACTTGGGAAGCCATTCATTTGCCTAGGTACAAAGACAAGTTATTGTCCAGTGCAAGCACAGCTCTTGTTCTCAGAAGCAACCTGAGCTCATCATCAAAGCCACCTGCATTCTTTCTCTCCTCACTCTTGCTTTGCCCAGGCGGCTTCATCTTCTGACACTGCCTTTCTTCACAAGCTAGAAAACGTGCCTTCCTGGGACATCTTAGATTTGAACGTTTTCAGGTTTAGCCCTGATTTTAGTAGTTCAAGGAAGAACTCTTAACTAGCATGGTGAAGCACAATAATACCTGAACTCAATGAAAGATTCCTTTGTCCCAACTCTGCCACTTACTAAATGTTTAACTTTTTAAAGTTATTTAACTCTTCTATGTTCTCATAGATTTCAATGTTCTCATTATTAACCTGGAGGTAGCAAGAGTACCCATGGGGATCAATACGTTTATATATATATATATATATATATATATATATATATATATATATATATATATATATATATATATATATATTTAGAAAATCAATTAGCATACTTCCACCATATTAGCACTATGTGTTTGGAGCAAAAGAGTAATTTCCAAATTGTGTGAATTTTTAGGACCCCAACATTTATGCAGTATATATTAGAGAAACACATTAGCCACTCTTATAAGGAATATGTTAAACATGATTTATTTACATTACCATCTAGGTACAACTACATAAATCATGAAATAACAAGATTATTCAAGTTTTTCAACAGGGAAGTACTGTTTGTTATATTCTTAGTAAAAACAATTGTTGAAACTTGACCTCACTAGCATCTTCATATGTTTCTGGGAACACTGAAAGCAAAATGTCTTTCAAGGGAAAACCTGATTCAACTGGTATTTTAAGGTATATAATTTCAGTGCTTTAGAAACCTTGAAGCTTTATTATTTAACAAATGACTGTTCAAATATTTACATATCTCAGCATAGTACTAAGGAAGCAAACTGGTTACCCGATTAGAATGATTCCACTGCTTTGGTTTTAACAACAGGACAAATATCACTAAGTCAGACTGTGCCAAGATAAAGTGCAACGTTAAGAATAAATTCATGCCTACAGACCGCTGCCATTTGCTACAGCTCTATCATTGTAGTTTTACAATGAAAATGTTTATTGCTCTTATGTAGTATTTATCGTCTAATCACGTGTTTAAACAGAAAACTTGTCAAGTTCAATTCTCTTTGTGGTTTCCACATGAAGGAATTATCATCAAGGGACTCTGCAAGGTTAGAATTAGAAGTAGCCAGATACCACTAAGAGATTTAACCCAAATATTGTACATAAAATTGTGGTTTCATAAGATACACCATGACAGGTGGTTTAATATTATGTTTGAAAAGACCATTTAGATTTGAAAATGCCACAAAGTTCATAAAGAAGTTTATTATGTTTTTCTTGACTTCCTCCAATGGAGCATAGAAAATAAACACAGGGGGAGGGGAGAAAGAAAGAAAATAAACACAGGGGATGTAGAGTTACAAGTTGATTGGGAATATCCAATAGCTACAAGAGTCTGAACATTCTCTGTAATATTTCTCTCTGTGCATGTGCTGTACATTTATTAAAGTGCTTTTAAAATTGTTTGAAATGTATTTAAAACCTCAGCTGTACTGAGAATATACACTAAGTAATCCATACATGTCAGCAAGTCAACTCTCTGTGATTCATTGAACACCCTTTAAGATGGTTACAATCAGGTATTCACTCTGTAAATTAGTATGTTTTTGTGTGAAAGTTATAAGTTTACCAATAATAGCAACTTGTGTTGATTGTTTTACCAGATGTTTTGAATATGTTATATAATTTGATCCTCTAAACAAAGATGGTAAATTATATTATAATTACCACAGTCTTATTTATGTGCTCATGTAACGTCTATCTATTTCCAAGCTGGATTATAAGGTCCACAGACAGGGGGTCACAAAGACAGGGGTCACCATTGGTTTTGGCCCCATTCCATCCTAAATTCTTGAAAACACCTCTAACTCATAAATATACTCGAAATGAATGATCTTCCTGGTTATGCTTATGGATAGTGTTCTTAGGTTCTTATGATGAGTAAATTATAGATCTGGATTCAAAGTTAGCTATCACTGACTACCTGACCAATATTCTCCAGCACCCCCACCACCCAATTTCGACTTTCAGTACCCTCTTTCTACTAGAAATATAACTCATCCATACTCTTGTTCTTCTTAATCAATAGTACTCATCTATCTAATGATATAATTATGTAAGATCATTCAACTCTGTCTTTTAGTCATCATAGACTTATCAAACCCTATTAAACTCTGAAAATTTTAAATTGGGTTGTCAACCAGCCATACCCTGGAGGAGCTCTTAGTATAAGGATCAGAAGATATATTAGGAAAAGTGGAAGGATATGCGGGATGCTGTGTGAGTATTCTCTCTTACAGTTGTGTCGGTCAACCCAATGACAACGGGCATATGAATATTCTAAGGAGTAAAATATTACCAATTCTAAAAAATAGGATAGTTTTATTAAAGACATTTTCAAAGGCATTTATAAACTCAAAGCTGATACAAATGATTTATGTTTGGTTTTGTCTATATTTTACTGATATAACTCCACAACGTAAAGTACTAGGTATTGACCATCTCTGTAGTTTCCATTGTCTCCAACACAGAAATTTTACTCAAATATATCCTGAGATAATGACTGAACTAAAAGCTTGAGGATAAGTTAAAGAAAAAAATTTCATAAGCAATCAAATGGCTTTCTGAGCCATTGAAACATATTTAGTCATTTTTGGTTTTTATAAGGTGCCATCACGTGAGTTCTCACTCAAAGCGACCCTACGTACAACAAAACACTGCCCGGGGCTGTGCCATCCCACAATTGTTCTTAGGTTTGAGCCTAATTCTGCTATTACTGTTGGGGGTCTTTCTCTTTTCCTCTGCCTCTCTACCTTGCCGAGCACAATGCCCTTCTCCAGGCACTGGTGTCTCCCCATCACCTGTCCTACATCCATGAGACAAAGTCTCATTAGCATTGCTTCTCATGATCACCTGGCTGTACCTGTTCTAGGACAGATACGTTTGCTCTCTTAGCAGTCCCTGTACTGTCAATATTCTTAACCTCAAATATAACTTAAATATATTTTCCCTTCGTTGCTGTTCCTTATTAAATGTCTAACTTTTCCATGCATATGAGGCAATTTGTAAATGCTGTGACTTGGGTCTGTTGTACCTTAGTTCTCAAAACAGCGTCTTTACTGCCAACCCTTTAAAGAGACCTTGTGAAGCAGATTTACCCAGTGAAACCTTACCATGCATCACTTGATATCGTGACTGCTGCTTCCATGAGTATTGACTGTGGATCCAACAAGACAAAATCCTTGAAAATTTCAATCTTTTCTCCTTTTATCAAGATCTTACCTACTGGTCCAGTGGTGAGGATTTGGGATTTCTTTACAATGAGTGGTGTTACTGAAGGTTGCAGTTACTGAAGGTTGCAATCCTTTTAGTTAATAGTTTAGCATCCATATAACTATTAGAGCCTAACTTCACAGCAATAAGCATGGATGGACTAGGCCCTGTTTTCATGAAGCTTAACATCTAGTAGAGATGTATCAGGCATTTAAAATATTACAACACAGATGAATATAAGAAAGAATATACTTGCCATCTGATAAGAAGAAGAAAAGAAACATTCTTTTAAGAAAAAAATATTATTGAGGGAGTCAGAACATATTAGAGAGTTAAGGGAAGTTTATGCAAGGATTGATGAGCAGCTAAAACTTGTGAAAGGAGAAGGTTGAAAGAAACATTTTCTAGGCAGAGGAGGAACCCCATTAAACATTTGTACTGGAAGGATCTATAGATGTGAATTGATGCAATGTGTCTGGATTAGAGATGAAAGGGGAAAGGGGGGGGCGCATTGAGGGTGGCATGAGAAGAGGCTGGAGGTGCTGGAACGAGAAGCTCATTTAAGATGTTTATTCTTCATCCAAGAAGCAAGGACGATCTTTCGGAAGGTTTTACTGTGTGAGTGTAGGTCAAAAGCAGTTGTGAGCTTTGTTAATTATGATCATTGTGGAAACAACCTGGAAGACAGAAGAAGCGAAGATGAGGATGGATACATGCAAGCCCGGCGTGGGTGCAGGGTCTGATATCCTGACTTCAAAAGAGGGAAGCAGATTCTGATTCCAACCAAACTTGAACCCAAATGCTGTCTGAGGAGGCAGACAGGCCTCCAGACTCCCACCTTGTATTTTCAGTCCCCTCTTGTGACATCATCTATCCCTCCCTCAGCTCTCGGCTTTGCTTGATTTTGTAATCCTTTGCAGTGGCCATGCAGAACTGAGATAATATCCCTAGGATGTTAGTTTATTAGGGAAGTTTAAAAGGGTACCATTCGGATTAAAAAAACAACAAAATGTCCAGAGCACGGTTCTTCCTGCCAGGCACATCTCTCTCTGGTCCTGTACCTCTTGGCCAAGCAGCACCTTGGGCTTTGTCCCGCTTGGACACGTGTTACAAAGTTCCTTTAAACCCACTGATAAATAAGCACCCACAGAGCTCACCGCTCTGCCGTCAACCTCAACTGGAAGGCGACGGGCTCTGGCTCACCTGGTTTGCATCTGAGCTCCTCAGCTAAGTGGCCGCAGGTCATCCACTCTGCCAGCTCGCCTCCTGCCCAAAGGCGCTAAGCTTGGCCGAGGAGTCTGCCACTCGCTTTGTCCTGTGTCTTAGTTTTGCAATTGCTCTTTCGCCATGGCTTCTCCAATGTTAGAATCCCTGCCTTCCGGATCAGAGAGGCTCCCTGCAAGGGGACCAGGGTCGAGAGAATGGGTTCCCTCCTGGCTGTTCTTTCTTGATGGTCAGAAGTGCACCATTCTACGTGGGTTTTCCTAGCTGAGATTCTCAGGAGGGGATGGCACGCCCCATGTTATTTGCTTGATGTCTAAAAGAGTCAACATTTGAGATGATGGCCTCAGATTTGTTCTAATCTCCTGGAAATTCTAGGTAGAAGAAGAAAGGTTAAGCACATGTAATTTCATCGACAGATTGACAATAATATTGGATCATCACTACTCAGCTACTTTAACTGATCACTCTAAGTGGGTCAAAATAGAAGGTCCTGGACACAGAAGGAGAAAAAATGTAGAATAAAACTCAAATTTGCTCTAGTTTATTAGACACCTTTTGATATTAAAACTGAACCCAGTCACAGGGATAAACTTTCAGCCAAACTATAAGTTGTATAAAGTAAATAATAATACCAGGAGAAATATACATCTCAAAGACAGACAGGGGCAGAAAAGAATAAATGATGGAAATATAGAACCCAGAGAGGAAGGGGGAGGTGTGCTTCATTGAATGGATTCCAGTCAACATCATAAAACAAAATGCATATACACGATTAAATGGAAAATTATTATTCTTTCTAAACTCTCGCCCAAACTACAATAAAAAATAATGTATATTTGAGGAAGCCAACAAAATAAAGAGACAGATTTTTAAAATAAATTCCCTATAATGTCACATTTAAAATATCCATTATTTCATGTGTTAACACAAAGTACAAGATTTCATGGAGAGGAATATGGTGCAATCTCTTCCATAAATGTGTGGAAATATATTCAGCATTTATTAATGGTACTGTATTGTTAAAGACCTATATCTATGGCAGGTTATCCTTAATAGTAGGTTAATAACATGTGATATATTATTTAATACATATTTAAAATAAAGTTTAATTGCTGAAATTATCTATTGCAATATATTGATTAGATTTCTAAAAGAGAAAAAGAAGAAAATCATTTACATGAGTAAAAGGCTCTGGTCAATGAGCTTGTGTTTTGTATCTATGATGATGAATCCATTTTGGAATCATTTTAGTCTCATATATTCTTTTTCATAGCCTTTATCAAGGCATCAGCATATTTTCCTCATATCTTCTTTCACTGGAAAGTTGAACTTTTCCATGCCAAAAATAGGAGTAATACATGGTATCTCCTACATTCATCAGTCTCAAATGTTGATATGCAAAATGTATTAAAATATAGCTCTTCTCAAAATTACTCACTAAAATTATGTTCTTTCTTGTGGATTCATCTTCTCCCAGGTCATGTATTGAAGAGAATGAAATAATCATTGACCTCAATACTCAACTAGAATCGACTGTTATGCTCTTAATTGCTTAACAGTACATAATACTTTATATGCTTTCATCAAAACAATTACATCAAGAATTATTGTTTCTTATTATAAATGAGTAAGCAGAATATTAAAGTGGTTAACAAAATTACCCAAAGTGAAAATGTCAGTAGCAGAGAGACAATACTAAATGACAGAGTCGTTTTTATTATTTCATAATCTATGGTTTTACATGTTACTCCAAAGAAAAACATTGTCTGAAATCACCAAATAGCAGCTACCATATAAACATAAGGAAAAATTATTCTAAAATCTCTCTGTAAGGTTACCCTACTTGCTTTACACCTCCTAGATGAAAACCACTACAAATTCCAAAGCCGAAACCAAAGCAACTACAACCTTTTGCTATCCAGTTGATTCCAACTCCTGTGTCAGAAGCTGTAAATCTTTACTGGAGCAGACAGGCGCAACTTATTTTGGGAGGGGCTGGTGGACAGGATCTCTTGACATCTTCCCCCCCCCCCAAGGATTTTTTAAAATCATTTTATAATTGGCTCATACAACTCATCACAATCCATACATACATCAATTGTGTAAAGCACATTTGTACATTCATTGCTCTCATCATTCTCAAAATATTTGCACTCCAGCCCCTGGCATCAGTTCGTCATTTTTCCCATCCCTCCCTGCTCCCTCCTCCCTCATGGACCCTTGATAATTTATAAATTATTGTAAATTATTATTTTGTCATATCTTGGAGAGGCGCAACTTTATCCCATAAAAGCAGTTGGTGGTTTTGAACCACTGACCTTGGGGTTAGCAGTCCAACACCCCACACAACATTAGACCTCCCATTGTCACATACTTGTATTGTCTAGACAGGGATCAGAGTCAGCTTCATATAATTATTCATAACATGAATTCAACTTTATATTGTAGTTCACAAATCAAATAATCCGAGGGCCAAATTTGGTGAAGAGGTTTTGTTCCTTAGCACAGTAAAGCACCTGGACTCATAAAAACCCAGAAACCTTTATAAAACATATACAAATGTCAATAGACTATCTTCTCCATAATACATCCATTCCTCAAATTCATTATCTCTACCACTTGTAGTCACGGTGATAAGAAAACACAGAGATGGGATTGAATTTGTCATGGACAGTCTGCTTACAGAAAAAAAGTGTATTCAAGACATAGAGCTGCTCTTGGCCCCTGAGAGTCAGGAATATTTCCCAATCTGTGAGTGTGTATGATATTTCACACCTGGATGCTCATCCAGTCAGATAATGTGCCAGGCTCCTTGGTAACCACGGCAATTCTTTAAAGCCTACGTGTGTACACATGATAAGTCCAGGGAGTTGGAGAGAGAAAGATGCTGAGTGGAATATTGTTATCCACGGAGCTGAGTGGAATATTGTTATCAACTGGGATTTTCCTACAACGCCATTCAACTCTTTATTTTGCAACACAGACTCAGAACACTTAGGAATATTAATAACGTGAACCAAACATTGCCAGTGTAGTTTTAAATTATTACTGAGGAAGGCAAAGACAAATAAAGACGTGGGGAACATACGCTATACTTAAACATCATAGGATTTTCCAAAACAGGGTTTCAGTCCTATGATTCTGTATTCAGCTTGAAGAATAACTAAGTCTTGTTATTGTTTTGCTTTTTTTAAAGGAAGATAAAATTTCTGAGATAAGTATATTCCCGAGCAGTTGGTTTTTATGACAATGTCTTTGCCTCAGCATTCTTTGTATCCAACATCTAAGGTTTAGCTGTTCTGTAAGGTTTGCTGAGGCTGAGATGAATAAAATGCGCACATTAATTCATTTCATATTACATATAGAATGCTTGAAGTAGCTCTCATCCCTGATGGAGCATGATCATGCACCCCTGTGGGCATCCGGGGCGTGTTGTGCTGTTGTGATTCAGTCTTAAGGAGCAGTCTCCCGCCTCCTTCAGAGACTGGCTCTTATGCACAGTTTGTCCCCCGAAGGCATTTCACACAAATGAGAGCTGTCTTCAATGAAAATATTTTATCTTTTGAAGTACAATAGTGCGGAATTTTAACTAAATAAGCTATAAAAATCTTCGCAAATTGCCGGCAGTTATGCCATCACTGACACGCTCATTTCCTTACTTCCCGGGGTCACTTGGGTTAACACAACCATTTAGATAAAAACGGTGGACAGTAGCTGACGGATGGCACTCTCCATTATCGACGCACCAGCAATGACGAAGTAATTAGATGCTGCGCCATTTGCTCTACCAGATGGCATGGAATAGGAGCAAAAAGATGGCCGAGAAGTACTCATCTAAGAACTGAACGAACTCTAAAGGCTACATTTTTTTTTATGCGTGGAAATTTTCTGCCTTAAAATCATAGGTACGTTTCCCCATATAAAAAACGTTAAAAACTGGCCATTAAAACAAACTTTTCATCGTATTGTTTGAGATTCACTGCTGAATACTGGAACTACAAAGCGAGTCCAGAAATATTGCTACAAAACCCTAGAAATCTTTATTAAACAAAAGTTTCAAGATGCAAAATTATTGTTTCTTATCAAGGACCCTAAATGTCTGATCCGAGTGTTACCATCTCTCCAGCCCTTCCCCTGCAGAGTTCTGTGCTTTTCCCTGAACCCCACACCAAAACAGCTCGTTGAGCATCCTCCAGGGACTGCGACCACGCTCCTTTTCCACGGTCTTTGCGTTTGAGGAGCAGAAAAGGACTCTGCAGAGGCCAGACTGGGCGGGTGGGGTGAGGTTCCTCATCGACATTCTCAGAGGACAGGGGCTACCCTCAAAGAAGGCAAGGGTGCGTTGTTGTGCGAAAAGAAGGAAGTGTCCTCATATCCTCAGTACAACTGTCTTGGCTTTTCTCTCTCCAAAAAAGTTTGCAATTCTTAAAATAACTTCATAGTAAGTTTTCTAAAGGGAATGTTGTAAATGCATGTAAATTTTGTCAATGTGTAATAATACCCCTATATCTTTATTTGACATGCCGATTCATATTGAGAAATATGGCCGAATGGGGATAAAATACCCTAATTATGATGAATCCCTTCTTTATCATAGGGAAAAGTTGAAGAAAATCAAATGATTTAAAAATAAGTAAAATTATTTTTGACAGTAACTCATCGGTTATATATGTGTTTGTATATATGTGTGTATACACACCACACACACACACACACAGGAGATATGAGCTGGTGGTGTCGTAGTTCTGCACTGGGCTGTGGGCTGCGCAGCCGTCAGTTGAAAACCACCAGCAGATTCAAGGGAGAAAGACAGGACTTTCTACTCCTGTAAACACCAGTCTTGGAAACGCACAGTGACACTTTGCTCTGTCTCACAGGGTTGCCACGGGTCACAGGGAACTCCATGACAGTGCGTCTGAGCTTTTGCAACCAAGGGGTCAAATATAGTAACAAATATAGTAACATTGTCAGGAGGCTGCGGCACCAGGCATTGTTTCTTTCTGTTGTACATATCGTCTCTATGAGTTAGAAATGATCAACAGCGTCTAATAACAGGCACATGACAAAGTTTATTCTGAATTATATGCATGGGTAAAATTTTCAAAATACATGGATAAAATAGTAAATTATAAACAGGATTTCAATGTAATGTTATTCGTTTTAAAATATAATTGTATTGTATACAGGATGTTTCTGGATAACAAAGAACCGCACTTACAACCATCTGTTTTTTGTTTTGTTTGGGGTACAGCTTATTGATAGCAAATGACTCGTTCTGGTGGCACAGTGATTATGAATTGGGCCGCCGTGCTAACCTCAAGGTGGGTAATTCAAGACCCCCAGTCACTCTGTGCTATTCCGATAAAGAATTACAGTCTCAGAAACCCACAGAGGCCATCCTACCCTAGCCTGTTTGTTTACTGTTAGTTGGTTTTTACTCAATAGCATTCAGTTGTCTGTTTTGTTTTTGTTTTACTGATAGCAATGTTTACTGCACACATAATAATCTGATTTATGTCAGAATTAAGCTATGATGAAATCCTCAGGTAGAAACCTCTATAGTAAGTCAGGAACAACCTTTACACGTGTATGCATAGATTGTATGTGTATTATGTACATCAGTGATAGATACACACTGCTGTGTGACATCTAATAAGTTCCAAATCACAATGACCCTTTGTCCAAAGTAGAAGTGACCTCATGTTTCCTGAGGTGTCATCCTTATTGAAGCCCATTTGCTTGTTGTCTCCTCAAGCATTGCCCCACGGAACTGCTGGTAGTCAGACTACCAACCTTTTAGCTAGCAGATAAACACTAAACCACTGTACCACTCTGGATCCTTGTGTGTGTGTGTGTGTGTGTGTGTGTACAAGTGCATATCACTTCCTTATTTCCACAAGCTGGAAGAGGTTTTCAAACATCTGTGTGTGTGCGTACATGATACATAGACTTAACCATCTCTGGAATTTAGAAACATATTTTCAGTGACAATGATGGCCTTTATCTTGGTGGTGAGTTTTGCCATTCTTTTATCAAAGCATTATGACAACATATCTTCTATAGGTTCCTACTGAATTTCAACTACCAAAAAGTCATGGTGGACAATGATACCTAATATGGATATATCAGTTCTCGAGGGATGTAGTCTACCACTGGAGTTTTCTATAGCCCCTAAAATTTGATCATTCACTTCATTGGTCAGTTTCAGCATGTTCTCTCCTTTCATCGGGAGAAGAGTTCTCTCACATTTCTCCCAACATTTGCCAAATGTTTTTTTTTTCTGGGTTATGTCTAGTTTATCTAGGCGAGTTATTCCAAACTGGGTACAACGTTGTCATTTGGGCCAGCAGTGACTGGCACAGCTCGGGGGGAGGGGGTGCTCCTGGCACTGAGGGAGCAGTCTCTGGAGATGATGCTAAAGGTCTTAGGATACACAGATATCTGACACAACGTGTGACAGTGCCGATGTGGACAGATCCTAACCCATGCCAAATTGCCCCATTGCTTTCACCAAGGGCTTTGTAACTAGGATCAGACATCCAGTGAAACAGACAAGGAGAAGACGAGAAAAATAATGTATATTCTTTTCAGATTCTAAAAGCCTGACCTGCAGTGGAGAGTAAAACTTTAAAATGAACCCAAATCCAAACCCAAGCTACATGTCTGGTACTGATTCGATTCTGATTCATCACACCGCTATACAGGATTTCAAGAGTGCAAACCTCTGTGGGAACCTCCAGCCTCCTCATCGTCCATCCGAGTGACTGATGTGTTTGAACTGCCAACCTTACAGTTAGCAGCCCAACACCTAACTCACAGCACCACCAGCTGCCCCACCAAAAAACATCCTCAAGTCCATGCTGATTCATAATGACCCTACAGGCCCACGTAGAACAGCCAGGGTGCGTTTCCTAGACTGTAACTCTTCACAGGGAGTAGAAAGCCCATCTTTCTACTGCAGAGCAGCTGGTTGTTTTCCACGGCTGATCTTGCAGTTGGCTGACCAATGAGATACCACTGTGTGCCACTAGGGATCCACGCAACTTTACAGGTAGGCGTTATTAATAGAAACTTTGAGATTAACATACAGAGAGAAAAATATGCAAACTATTATATGCACAGCCCACAAAGCTTTCAAATCAAAGAGATAACATTTCTTTAAGGAAAAAGAGTAAAGGACAATAGCTGAAACCATATTCTACCTTATCTTTAGATTCAAATACACATGTATATTACACTGTAGAGCATTTTCTTAAAAATACACACTATAAAATGTGTTTAGTTGGAACTTTGTGGTTTGAGCCCCCAGAGATTCATAAGCATGATGTCTCAGATCCGAATATTTATTATTATTCTCAGCGGGTTTCTTGTCCTAATGCATACATAGGGAGAGATGGTGGTGGCTCAACATTTTCTAGTGGGTATTTCTACCCAAAGCTAACTGGACGCAAATACATATTAAAAGGAGGTTCTCTGTTGTGGTCTGTTTGATAATACTAGTTTAAACAAAATTAAACATGTGTCTTACTTTGTGGTGAAAGAAATACATATTAAATAGGCAATACATTATCAAAGGTCCCTGAAGAATAACCACAAAGGAGCCCTAGAAGTGTGGTGGGCTACAAACTTGCCTACTAACCCAAAGTCCAGTAGTTTGAAACCAACAACTGGTCCCTGGGAGAAAGACAAAGCTTTGTCCTCCTGTAAAAACTCAGTCTCAGAAACCCACAGGGCCAGTTCTACTCTCTCCTACAGGGTCTCTATGAGGTAGACTTAACTCAATGGCTGTGAATTTGGTCTTGGTTGGAAAGAGTAACAGAAGCCCTGGTGATTCTGTGTTTAAATGCTTAGCTGATAAGCCAGAGGTCCCACCTTGAAGTCACCAGAAAAATGAGCAGTCCGTTCACATAAAGATGACAATCTTGGAAACTATACTGGGGAGGGGGGTTGGAATCTATCTTTTTAGATAGCGGGAAGTCAAAACTTGATTGCAATCGATTTTAAGGATCCATGAGTAGAAAATTCATAACCCGAGCGTGACTGGGAGATGACCCGTACACACAAAATGAAAATGTCAAGCACTAGACCTGATCTATCAGGGTAGCGTGATGTGGCTGACTGAGACACAGCATCATTGCATCACAGAGAAGTGTATGTTCTGTATGGAAACTGGTAAGTGTCAAGGTCTAAAAGGTAGGGAGTTTGCTATTCAATCTCCTTTTACTTGAAAAACACTTCAATCAATTTGGGCTGCCGGGGTTACTGACTGAAGTGTGCCAATAGAATTAATCAAGAGGGGCAATCGAGATCCACTTCTCTCTTTAAACCTTCTAAAATTTGCCTACTTCTTGCTTAGTAGTTGACCATGGAGTAAAAATAAAGAAAAGAAGAGGATACTCTTTCCAAGAAATATTGTTCACTAACAGAAATGGAGCGAAGAGTCTATGGGTTTGGAATAAAAAGGGCAAAATCAGTTCAATTGATACACACACACACCTATGATCACAACATAGTTCTGTTTCTTTTTTCCCTTTGTTTAAAGTTAGCCCTGAGGGTTAAATTAAACAGATGGTATTACTTGTAAGATTTACACATTAATTAAAACATCACATGACACTACCATATTTTTCTATGATTGTAGCTGATTTTGTGTCCCTTAAGAATAGTCTCCAGATTTAAACCTCAAGCCTTCTATTCAGTTTTGAACAATCATTTCTGGCCTTTTTCATCCATCAGAGAGGGGAATGGTATGGCCTGTGCCCTGGACTCCACCTGCAGGGCAGGTGGGAGGGACCTCTGTTCACCATCACTGTGTCCAACGACAACTGATTATTCATCAGCATTTTAAACTAATGTTTCCTATAGGAGAGCCTCCACAGATCAAGGAAGACCGTAGGTTCTTGTCTTTTCTGATTGTAAAACGAAGGGGAAAAAACCCTTTAAAAAATTACTTTGAGGACGTCATAGACCAATATTCCTTAGTGAGGGTGCCCTGATCATTGTCACGTGGTGTCATAATGTGTTAAGTAAAAGAATAACGAACTTGACCTTCAATATTGAGCCGATGTTATAGTAATGTCATCTAGTAGATGGGTGTCGGGGTGTGGACAGGGACCCAATTTCAGTACTTGCAATGTTGGTCATAGCTATGTCCCATTAAACATAGAATTTCAGATTTTGTTTGTTTGGATGAGTTTAAGTAAATAGCATACATGAGGATAGAAGAAATTTTTGAAGTATTATGTAATGACCGTTGATCACTATATACCGTTGATCACTTTGTACCTATATTAGATCCATGCTTCTGTACTTTATGAAAGGTACCTAATGAATAAAGGGTAACTTTGATTGATTTAATAAGCACTAGCAAAATCTACTTGTATGTGACCAGTGGGAGATGATGGGATTCTTTGGTAACAGATTGAAATTAAATTAAAAAAATGTTTTCTAGCAGTAATTGATATAAAAGGACTTCGTGGTTATTAAAATCAATAGAGAAGAAGCAAAATATTTTTACAGCTGTATAATTTTAAACTCTTGCGGATTCAGAGGTGGTGCCTAGTTTTTAGTACCTGTTCATCACACTGAGCAAGAGTCTAGCAAGGCCAAGATTTTAACCTCAATTCAGATGAATTCTCCACTGAGTAGGACCAAATGCACATTGGAACTGAGAGGACTTAACTTAATGGACACACGCCTGTCCTTCAAAAACAATACAATACGTCCCTCCTATAATCTTCTTACTTAAAATAGAAACATACCCTGCAACAAAATGATTTTTCCTGTCATAGAGTCTAATCATCAGAATCCTTGGAATAAAACATTCACAGGACACCCTTCTTGAAGCAGAAGGCACGCATTAGAGATCACTGGCTGAATGCCTTGAAGCTTGTCACCTAGTAAAGCATGGTTTGCACTTCAAGGAGATGGTCACTATCCCACGAGGGATATGTGTATGTTTGCACAGCTGCTGTGTATGGAGTTGAAACTCAAAACCTTACCAACATGCATATGTTTTAACATTTGTGTCACCATCATGTTCACGTGCAATTACATCAGTTAAGTTACTAAACCAGCATTTATCAGATGCTATCTGATTACCTGTACTTGTACTAAGAGCTTGGTAAATGATGAGTTCCTAAATTCTTAGCAGAGCTTTTAATTGCTTCAAAACTGGTCCAGTTTGGCAGACACAGAAAAATCAGGACAGTCTCAAATTTGAAAAATGTTAGTGCTTCCTAGAGCTCAATTCATAGATCTAGTTGATTAAGCAAGATTATGAAACATAAAACAAACAAACAAACAAAACCAAATCACTCCCACCAGGTTGATTGTGACTCATGGTGACCCTCTCGGACATAGTAGAAATGGTGCTATGGGTTTTCAAGACTGTAAATATTTTCAGGATAGAAAACTTCATCTTTCTCCTGCAAAGCAGCTGGTGGTTTTGAACTGTTGGCTATCAACTTATTAGCCAAAGCATAGCCTGCTATATCACCAGGGGATAATAAATGGCTTAAAGAAATAATGGAATGTATAGGGTGAAAGAATAGAGAAATTGAGTGAGCAGCTTTTTTATTTAGGGTTTTACTGAGTTTAGCTTCAATTCATACAAAATGGGGTCCAAGAATAGGGAACTAGAAGACATGGCAAGAGATATTAAAGAAATCGTAAGAGTAAAATCATATGGGTATGGATGAACACTGTCTCGCATTTTACAGCAAATGAAGCAGGGGTTCCATTTGGCTTTGTAAGTGATGTATTTTTGTTGTTGTTGATAGTATAAACAGCAAAACACACACCAACTAAACAATTTCTACATGCTCAATTCAATTACATTGGTCAACTAATGTATATGTATAAAAAGGTTCTCATCCTCCTTCTCAAAACTGTTCTCCTTCCTCAACAGAGCTTTGTCCCCTGAGTGGGCTTGAAAAAGGAGAGTGACATGATGTTGTTAAAATTTAGGGAAAAAATAATCTCACTGGTTACATTATGGATAGTAAAAGGTAAAGTGAAAAAAATCTATACATGAAAAATATACCCCAATTAAAAAAAAGTAGAAGATATAAAAAACGACAGCTTACCAGGAAGATATACAGTTGAAATTAATACTGTTGAAGGCCATTAAGATTCAGCCTTGAAACGGTTGAGAATCTCATGACCTATGTGTTTTCTGATTTCTTCTGTGACTTTACGCTTTGAACAGACTATCAAGGACAAGAAAGCATTTCTCAAGGATGTCTGGCTTGGCAGAAGATAGAGTTGCTATGTGTATCAAATGTGCTTGTTTAACAATGAGATCATTAAGCCCGGGTGGTTTCTGCGTGGATACAAGGAGTGTGTAGAATACACTCGGGTGCTTCAGTCCATCGGATTGTTGCCCTCCCAATATTTGTCTCTCTTTTTTTCCTCAATCCTCACTCCCCCTTTCAGGACTGTTCGACTCTTAGGCTGGCTCCAACACTGAACCAAATTGATGATTGGTAAATTGTGGGAAACAGGACTTGGAAGAGTATACTGAGCCTAATCACCACTCCCTTGACCACCAAACTGGAAGACCAGCTTTAGTGGTAGAGGCAGGCCTCCACAGTCCCAAGACAGTGATCCAGTCAAATTCACATTCTCCAAACAGAGGGAGAGCTCCACAATAGCCCTCCATAAAAATGCTAATATCAAGGTTTCTCCTACAGGCACCTGGCCACTCACTATGCAGCTAACGAATGTGCATCTTTTTCTCTTTTTCCCCCAAGGGCAGATACTTACAGTAGAGCATTTCCCTACAGAGCTCAAGGACATCCAAACTTAAGACACTGACCATTCTACTGTGTCTGTGGCTGTGCCTGCTTGAGGCCTGCTCATTGTGAAGTAAACGTGTGACTGCTCTTCTCCTGCCAGTGGAGACCAGAACCCTGTGCCCTGTTTTTCTGTCTTCTTTATTTTTCCTTAATTGTACACATCGCTCCCAAGGACTATGGGGCTGGATCCTACAGTAAGTAAAAATGAAAACAGCAAATAAATAAAAATTACGTTTCTCTTATAATGGCTAAAATCTAAAATTCTAACTATGCCAACTGCTGATGACTGTATGGAGCAACTAGAACTCGAATTCACTGTCCACAAGGTCTCCGCGTGCCGCCTGAGCAACTTTGGAAGACAGTTTGGCAGTTGTTGTTTTAATGATTCTAAACACAGTCTAACTTGATAATCCATATAAAACCTTACAAGTGAATTTATTGTAGTGTTGCATTATTCCTATTTCAAACTGGGGCCAATCAAAATGATCTTAAATAGGTGAATGAAAATGTTAGGTTTCTCTCTCTGGCCTAAATCTCAGCCTCGGTCCTTGGCTTCGCGTGAGAAAGATTTCATGCCGAAGCCGGGCTCGTGATCCAAGTGAATTTAATGAAAGTTCAAAGAAGCATCAGGTTTTACGCAGCACCCATAGGATTCCTTTGACCATGCGGCCTGGCAGAGACTGCCCCAGGTCACGCAAGGATCTCTCTCCTCCCAAGAAGACGACCAGACCACCCAAGCAAGACAAGCCAAAAGACCAACAGACCCTCTCCCTTCAGGTCCCTGCCTTTTAAGGGTTCCCGGGGGAGGTGTGGTGAACGACCCCAGGTCGATCCCATTGGCTGAATTGCAATCACCCGGCCCAGGTAGGCTGCTCCAGGTGTAACGCCCATCCAAGCCCACCTGCGGGAAAATCCAGCTTTTGTCTTTTGCTGGCTCTCCTGGGCATGCGTAAATGGACTTCCCAATTCCCTAGGCTAAGCTACCTAACAAAAATATATATATTCATACAATATTAGTAGCACATAAAAAAGTAGTTATGAAGTGACAAAAATAATGAATCTCAAATGAATATTGATAAATGCAAAATATTTTCTAGAAAAAGCTACACAGTACATTATTCCAGTTATAAGACCTTCTAAAAAAGACACAATTATAGGCAGTATGAAGAGGTTACAGGAACCCGGAGTTCAGAATAAGAGAGCAGATGATGCAAAAACATTAGGCAATGAAAAAATGCTAAAGCCCAACATAATGATAAATATAAAAAATTAAGAATGACTAAACCCCATCCTCTTTAAATTAAACCTACCTGGTGAAGTCAGGAGACTCTAAGGTAAAAAGAGAAGATGACAAAACAACCTGAATACAACTACCTCAATCGTGGAGTTGAAAGAATATTTGTTGTCCTAAATAATTTCAGAGATTACATCTCTAAAACACAAGAACCTAAGGTGAGTATTGTTGCTGTCTCCTTTTCCCGAAGTAGTACAAAAACAGAAATCTCATAAAATGCCATCCTTTCCTAATTGAGATCCAATACATGAGGGTAAGATAAAAGGGTATTTTTACTAGAATTCCAGTTCACATATGAATGTGTTTATTTCAAACAAACCATGTTAAACATGTCTCTGCAATCAGTGGATGGCTGGAGACAAGGCCCTTCAACAGTACACTTGTCTTTGTATCACCAAAGTATCTTCTAAAAATCTAGCCAGTCAAAACAGCGGTTGCCCAAGGGATCTGATGGGTCAGGAAGTTGCAAGGCAGAGAGTTACAGACACTGCTTTTGGACATTCCAAAACAATAATCTTGGAAAATTTTCTCGAAGGACACAGGATGATCAAAGGGCTTATATGGAAGGAATTTTGAGAAAATTGAAAAACATATTGGTGAAATAAGGACACAGGAAACTGTACCTGGGGCTTGTTTTCCCTTCTACCAACCCACCTGCTCACCCTTCCAAGGTAGCAAGGCTGCCCAAGGAGAATTTAGTTCCGAAACCGTATCCTATCTGTGTTAACAGGCAAACAAATACAGTGATACTCATGTTTATATACGAAAAGTGTGAATGCTGAGCAAACCCTACGAAAGTACAGATTCCCACACCTCCAGGAACAGGCACCAGAGTTGCTGAAGTCAAGGAGAGTAAAAATAAGTGAAAACATCAGTGGTTGCCATAGAAAAAGACAAAATCAGGTAGCAAGTCTCCCTAGACCAATGCCCACCCCCACCCCACACCACTGGTTAGAAAGTGACCAAGTGAGAACAAGCGGGAACAGATTATGTTTGCCAAAGGGTCATGATCCTGGGCACATTTCCACCGAATGCAGATTTCACGGAGGGAAAAGAAGAAACTCACTAGAACCAAAACTGAGTCTTTAACTCCACAAGATGGACTTGTTTTGCAAGTAACCAAGTTGCTTTTAATAACCCAGAAAGGTTGATGTAGAGAAACTGGGGTTCAAGAACCCAGTTAATAATGCTGGCAGAAAAATCAATACAGTTATTTTCTTTCAGATTTTGAGTGCTAAGATAATGAACTGTAAATCTGTTGTAAACTCTGAAGGATAAACTAATAATTAACGTGTTCAATTTTCCTAGGTGTATCCTATGTGAATGTTCTCTTGGGTTTTTATTCTGAAATATGTAGTAAAATGTCACTATCTCTCTCCCAATCAACGTTCAAAGGCAGGAAAGCTTCCTCTAACTTCTGTGAGTGTGGTAGTTAGGGATTCTGTCAACTGTACCCTCCTGGCTAGGGGTGGGGCCAAACCTCTCAATCAAGTCGCAGGCTGATGCCACCTCCTTAATGTCCTCAACCTTTTGTTTAAGAATGAGAGACTCTGGGAACTGCTTCTCTCTCTGCCCCTCCACCTTCCTGCCTGTTGGACCACTGCCTGCCTCCAGAGGTGGCGCCATCTGGCCTGTCCAATCCTGAGAGAACCTCCGCACACTACCACGTTTCTGCCTGCCTTGGAACAAAGATGCTCTGCACCCACCAACCTGTGATCTCTCTGTGTCACCAGCATGTAGCAACATGAATCTGAAAAGAGATTTATGGACTCGAATTGGACTTATGTTCTTGAATTGGACTGGACTGGATGCCGTCTTGATATATAATTACTTCTATGAAGTAAGATTACCTGATGATTTAAAGCTCCTTCTTATCCGTAGATGTGGGCTCAGGTTTGTTTCTGGACAACCAGCCAAACACAGAAAATAGCATGTTTTTCTTCCAATATTACAGACTACAATAAAATAATATAGGCTTGACTGAATTGTCCTGAGTGTGTTTAATCAATATGTGTCCTCAAACTAAAATAAGTTTTAAAATTATTTAAAGTTATATTTGTAAATCTGGATAGGAAAATATCTCTCAATTTTATACATTTGTCCTATTTGAAGTAAAAAAGAAAAAAAACGCAACCTAGTGCATCAACCAATTCTAATCTCTTTGCTGCGTTCACAGGTAAATAGAGCACACTAAGTCCCCAGGAAAGTTAAGTCTGAAGGTCATCCTTCAACTTTGATTCTATGTCATATTCTCTTCTCTGATCCCTGCAACTAGGATTTTATCCTTTGCCTGTCCACTTCTCTCGTCCATCATTCTGAGCTTTCATTTTTTACTTCTACTGGCTTTAATTTGAAGCTATCCTATATGAAGTGGTATTGAATGGTATTTAAGGCTTGAAACAGAAATGAATCCTACGAAACAAGTGTCACCGATGACTTCAAGCTAATTACCCAAAATCCATTTATAGTTTTTAAAAAATGCATCACATAGGTCTAAATGTTTTCTTAGACCAGTTTTCAAGCAACTTCATTAGTATAATTATAATAAATATTAAAATTTCCCAAGGTTTCTCTGACTGCAATCATCACCCTTGGCATTTTATTCTGTTTTATTAGTTTTATTTTTAGGTACAGTGTTGTATGTAACGTGTCCCCAAACGTCTTAGCAGCAAGATTAGTTTAAATAGAGATGTTCCTTGGGTAGACTTCAGTAATGGCACGTGTTGTGGGGAGCCCTGGGGGCACGTGGGACTGCCTTGGCTGCATGATCTGCATGTTCGGCAGTTTGAAACCATCAGTTGCTCTGCTGGAGAAATATGAGGCTTTCTTCTGCTGTAAACAGTTAGTCTCAGAAAACCCATAGGAGGTGGCTATGAATCAACATCGACTATGGAGGTGAGAGAGAGAAAAGTTGATATTATCTCATTAGTTAGCATTCTCTTACTCAGAGCTGAGACAAACATAGAACTGATGTTTGTGAAATTAGCGATTATCCCTTCTGCTGAAAGTCCTTCTTTAGATACTGCTTCTGTTGGTCCTGTTTATATTGCAGGAGAATAACAGCAAGCCAAGGTAGAATATGTCCCAGTAGCCTGCCGGGTTTTTAGCTCTTGATTTGTAAGGATTGATATTTTTGTATATTATTTAGTATTTTTTTTAATTGCAAGGGCTATAGAAAAATAAACCTAAGAAGTTGGCAGAAGAGAACTTTTGAAGCTTCTTATCTGTGCAGTGACATAGTTGATTGAGACCTCAGCATAAGTGGGTTGTACTAATAGTTTAATTAAAAACAAACTTTGAATGCAAATTAAGACTGAATGAGACTGCATGGGCCAGAAAGGAGTCTCTATTACTGTTTTTAAAATGTGAAAATGAAAACTGAGGTTGAATGGTACTTTGAAAGGAATAGAGACCCAAGGGGAAGGTGTTTGCTTTAGAACTGTGTGAAGATAGTTTAGGCCCTGACGTGACACCACGCCAAAGCATCTCTTTAAAGTGCCATAAGCAACGCTGTCACTTGGAGGACTAAGGTGCTCCTGACACAAAATCCCAGGATTTCCAATCTCTTCAGATGCATGAAAAATTGGGGCAATGAAAACTCACTGCCCTGCAGTCTTTGCTGATTCATGGCGAGCACATAGGCCAGGGTCGAATTGTCCCTGTGAGGTTCTGAGTCTGTAACTGTTTGTGAGAGTAGAGAGCCCCATACAACTTAAGAGGCATTTCATGATGGGACTTCAAACAGTTCATGGGGAAAAAAATGGAATTAAAAGATAAAGCAAGCTTCCCACAGACATTTTGAAGTCCTTGGCATGTACTTGTTTAAATGCTTTATTTTTGCTGTTATTGAAATATGCACAGTACAACATGCATAAGGTTAACAATTCCTACAAGTACAATTCACTGATGCTGATTATATGCTTCAAGTGGTGTACCATCCCTACTCTCCTTTCCATTTCGTTCCTCTCCATTGACATAAACGCATTGTTCCCCGCATTTCCTCTTTAACCTTTTGAGTTGTCAATTGACTCCATATGGTCACTTTTTAAAGTATAACAATGCTCATACAAAAACTATCTGAAGACTCCTCTCCAAGGAGTAAGTTGGCCATTGTACAACTTGGTTCTTCACTTATTTATTTATATATTTGGCCACTATTAAGTAGGGAATCAGACCCTTAAGATGGATCGTACAAATCAGGCCGGACCCTGCACAAAGAAGGCACGTAGAAAATTATGTTTTGGCGTTAGGACTTAAAGATATACATACTGATAACTAGGAATTTTTTGGGGGGAAGGGTAGTTTATTTCCACTTAGAATAATTTAAACAGTCTTCCTGGCACACAGAAATTATTTAGATGATATACCTGGTAGAAAAGGTACTAACAAATATCCTTACGTGGATTCAGTGAAAAATAAAATAATGCATTTAATATATGAGATTGTTTCTAATGCACATATGTTTGTATTTAGGTAAATATATTGGGTCATAAATGACTTAAGCATTCCATTTCATAGCAAAATGGCATAAAAACTATCCTGTTACCAATTTATGGTTAATTGTATTCCAAAATTAACCTCTGATTACTACTCTGAAATAGTACCAATTGCCTTCCTTATACAACAAATTAAAATAAAAAATAAGTTAAGATTTTTATTCATATAATTTTATGAGACAGCACAAAAACAATTTAAGATGTGAAATAAGCAAAACATAAGAAAATAATAGGACAAAAATACATATTTTTAATGAGTTTTCCACTTTGAATTTACTGTTTTCTTCATATTTTTCTGTCTTATTACCAGACCAATGAATTTGCTACATCTCCTTATACGTTTTAATTCTTGGACTGGATGTTGCTCTCGGGCAACCTGATTGGCACATGGCCAGATCAGTAGGAGTTAATTTCCAAAAGCTTTCTACAAATAGCTTCCCATCTCTCCTGAGAATGATACAATGTTTTAATTCACATACATAATAAAGATAATAAAGGAGCTCCAGGAATCCTGAATGTTTATTCTTCTTATAAGTAATCAGGCAGTATATACCATTTGAATAATTTGTAGGAAGTGGTGCAAAAGATACCATTTACATTTCTTTATATCAAATGTATAAATACTCAGTATTCCTTATTAATTGCCCACCTTTCATATGTATATAAGATGATGAAAATACTGTAGTAGGGGTTGGGCTTTTTTAGTTCTCAAGGAGACAACTTTGCTCTTAGTACTTTGAGTAAAGTAATTTTATTGATGCAATACTCTGATTTTTTACTGCTAATTCAAAGATAAATAACTGTGAATAACAAAAGCAAATTAAGAAACAAAGGAAGGAAGGAAAGGAAAGGAAATGAAAGACATATCTCACAGCCTGTGATAGGGTTCTTTAGAGAAACAAAACCAGGACACATGATTATACACATACATGCATGTAGATAGATAGATTTAAACAGCACAAAGGAATAGAACAGCTAATCAATCCACACAGCAGTACAGAGGGCTTAGTTCAACTCGCTTCCATGGAAGAGTAAATATACTGGAAGTCCATCAACTCACAGGGCTGCTGGGTCCAAGGTCAAGGAAGTAGACAAATGAGCCTTCCCTCAGGCAATGAAAGCAGAGTCTGCCTACAGGCAGCAAACAATAGGGCAGGTCACCAACTCAGGAGCTCAGTCAGCAGCTCAGGGGCTTAGGGAAGCAGGCCTGCAGAAGATAGAGAACTAAATATATGCAAGGCGACAGAATGCACCAGTCTCAAGTTCAAGGGACATATACACCAGCAACATTGAGAAGCATGTCTTGAAGGAACCTCAAGCTCTGGCAACACAATCCATGGGTTGGCTGTCCCACAAGTAGGATAGCTCACAGCTGAGGAAGAGAACTAGCTAAAGCAGTCACATGCTGGTCTGATCACCAGAGAGTAAGAGAGAGAGGGGCAGTCTTGCTGAGGCATTTATCTCTTTTCCTTCCAATCAAACTGTGATCTGATTAATCCCAGGATCCTATTAGCCAGGGTAGCACAATAAACATATGTATCACACTGCCATTGAGTAGATTCTGACTCCTAGCGTCCCTATAAGACAGTGTACAATTACCCCTTTGGGTTTCTGTATAGGAGTAAAAGTAAAATGAAATCTAGGATAACAAATATTGTCTCTTTCATAATGTTGCTTATTGGTCCAGTTTGGAGGATTTGTGTCTCCTTTCTATTGAGCTATACTGTGGCCTATAGTCTTCTATCTTCATCAGTAAGTGCTTCAAGTTGTCATCACCTAAGATAAGTGGAGTTGTGTCATCTGTATAAAGCAGGTTGCTAATGAGTCATCCTTTAATTCTGATAAGTTAGGTACTGTTATCTCCAGATTAAACAGAGAGTTACTACTCATTGAAATTGTGTCTAACATGTCTAAGATCATATTGTTAGTATCAAAGCCAGGCTTTAAATTCAATTGTTTAACATCATAGCATACTATTAAACCAAGGCTATGTTCCCAATAACCTAACCTAATTAAAATAAAACAAAAAAGAAAAGCATTGATCAATTTTACTCATGAATAATATGAAAGTTGGACCTTGAATAAGTAAAATCAAAGAAAAAGCCATGCATCTAAATTATGGTTTGGTGAGGATTATTGGAAGTACCATGGACTGCCCATAAGACAAACATCTGTCTTGGAAGAAGTACAGCCAGAATGCTTTTCAGAAGCTAGGATGTACTTTGGACCATGTTGGAAGAGACCACTACTCCCTGGAGAAATTCAGCATACTTGGCCAAGGGGAGGGACAGTGAAAAGGAAGACCTGCAAGGTGAATTGACACAGTGGCTACAATTGGCTCGAACATATGAATAATTGTGAGGATGCCCTGGATCATTCAGTGTTTCCTTCCATCGTACACTGGGTCACTATGGATTAGAACTGATTCAACTGCACCTAACACCACCGCCACCACGTATGAAAATATAGATACAAATTTTCTATTCTTAAAAAGTTAGAAAGTAAATTTTAATTGTAGATAAAATCTTCTCTTTTCCCCTCAATTTATCATGATATTGTCCAAGGGCCAGCTGTGAGGTTTTTTTTTTATATTGAGTTGTTATTCACATTGAAAGCTGTCATACTTGATCTTCATCAGAGCATCATGTCCTCGTGGCTTTCTGCAAGTAAGTTGTATCAACTGCATTTTTTTATTTGGTTTTGGTCATCATGCTTATAAAGAAAATAATTTGTTTTGATGTGTCTTCACTTTTTATCTAAAAATTTTGTAAAATATTTCCCCCAGAGTGGCAGGCCTGGTGGGAAACGATCAAGGGTAAGGTTGCTTAGAGAAGAGGTATACTCTAGCCCAGGTGGCGATGAAGCATGGTAGTAGGGCAGGAGGAAAGTCAAGGGAGATGGAGGAAAGAGCTAGGAGTCAAAGGGCATTCATGGAGGTCTAGACAAAGACATGTACATGCAAATATATATAGGAGGATGGGGAAATAGATCTATGTGTCTATATTTATAGGTCAAGTATTAAGGTGGCGGAAGGACCTTGGGCCTCTACTCAAACACTCCCTCAATGCATGAATACCTTCTTTTATTAAATTGGAACTCTATGATGCTCACTCTCCCGACACAACAGCTGGAGCCAAAGTGGGTGAACAAGTAAATGTGGTGAAGAAAGCTGATGGTGCCCGGCTATCAAAAGAGATAGTGACTGGGGTCTTAAAGGCTTGAAGATAAACAAGCGGCCATCTAGCTCAGAAGCAACAAAGTCCACATGGAAGAACACACCAGCCTGTGTGATCGAGTGGTCCCAAAGGGATCAGTTACCAGGCATCAAAGAACAAAAAATCATATCATTGATTGCACACCTCCATGATAGGATCGCTGAAGACAAATGGGTGCATAAGCAAATGTGGTGAAGAAAGCTGATGGTGCCCGGCTATCAAAAGAGATAGTGTCTGGGGTCTTAAAGGCTTGAAGGTGAACAAGCGGCCACCTAGCTCAGAAGCAAATAAGCCCACATGGAAGAAGCACACCGGCCAGTGCGATCACGAGGTGCCCAAGGGACCAGGTATAAGGCATCATGCAAAAAAAAAAAAGATATAAGTGTGTGTATGCATGTGTATATATGTGTATATGTATATATGTATGTATGTATATATATATATATATCATATTAAATGAAGGGGGAAGTGCAGAGTGGAGACCCAAGGCCCAAGTGTCGACCAATGGAGATCCCCTCATAGAGGGGTTTAGGAGAGGAGATGGGTTAATTAGGGTGTAAGGTAGTATCGATGAAGAACCCAGCTTTCCCCCAGATCCTGGATGCTTCCTCCCCCCATCTACCATGATCCGAATTCTACCTTGCAGGGCTGGATAGGACAGAGGCTGTACACTGGTGCATATGAGGGTTGGAGGTACAGGGAATCCAGAGTGGATGATACCTTCAGGACCAAGGGTGTGAGGGACGATGCTGGGAGAATGGAGGGTGAGTGGGTTGGAAAGGGGGAACTGATTACAAGGATCCACATGTGACCTCTTCCCTGGGAGAGGGACAGCAGAGAAGGGGGGAAGGGAGACTCCGGATAGGGCAAGATATGACAAAACAACGATGTATAAATTACCAAGGGCATATGAGGGAGGGGGGAATGGGGAGGGAGGGGGGGAAAAAAAAAGAGGACCTGATGCAAGGGGCTTAAGTGGAGAGCAAATGCCTTGAGAATGATTGGGGCGGGGAATGTATGGATGTGCTTTATACAATTGATGTATGTATATGTATGGATTGTGGTAAGAGTTGTATGAGTCCCTAATAAAATGTAAAAGAAGAAAATAGAAAAAAATGATTAGGGCAAAGACTGTACAGATGTGCTTTATACAATTGATGTATGTATATGCATGAACTGTGAAAAGAATTGTATGAGCCCCAATAAATTGTTAAAATTTAAAAAAAAAGAAAATGATTAGGGCAAAGAATGTACAGATGTGCTTTATATAATTGATGTATGTATATGTATGGATTGTGATAAGAGTTGTATGAGCCCCTAATAAAACGTTTAAAAAAATATTTCCCCCATTATTTTGAACATTTGAATACAAATAGTTTTTGTATTTTTTCTACATGTCAGCAATAATTTATAAATGTATTTAAATTTTATTTGTTTCTTTTGCATTTGCACTCCTTTACTTTCTTATAAAGTATTACTCTATTATTTATAATCTTGAATAATAAGCATAGTACTAGATATTACTCTCTTATTCTTAGCTTTGACAAGAATGCATTTAATATTAATTATTTTAAGAAATTAGTTCTTAACTGCTCTGCTTATGATATAAGACTACTGTACCAACACTCTATAGATAATAACTAAAAGTCATATATAAATATAAATAAATATATATGTAATTTGTGCCAAATCCTTTCCCAATTTTAAGCTATTCACCTGGATCCAGCTGCATTCAGTGTATCATGTGAAAAAGTACTATTAAATGGAAGTACCACATTTTTTCTGCTTACAAGGAAAAGAAGACGAAAAAGAAAACTTGGTCACACACACACACAAAGTAAGATCATCTCATAAGGCAAGGGACCCCAAATTCTATCTATTCAGATCCCCCACTGACCCCTGGACCTTGCATATGTGAAACAAAGACAAAGAAAATCATATTTTGAAATCTAAACTGACACTGGAGTTCCTGCTCAAACACAATGTGTTTTCTGTTCATCTCCAATGAGAATGACAGGATGCTAAAACTAGAGAAATTCTGTCCTGGGAGATGTGAGAGGGAGAATCCACACAAGTTCATATTCATCATGTCTGCAATACTCTCAAAAGGAACTCTGAATCGTGAAGCCTATGGAAAATGGAGCATGTTTCAGGAGAGATGAAAATCAATCATTACTGACCTCAAAATGACCCTGCTTTTGAAACTAGCAGACAAGGCATTTAAAGAAGCTATTAATGTTAAAAATGAAGTTGTTCAGAATGATAATATCAAATGGGAAGTTGGATCATCATGCTTAGTAGAGGGTCAGCAAAAATCAGGAAAACCTTTAGCAAGATAGATTGAGAGTGGCTGCAGTCAGGGCTCCAATGTAGCAGTGCTTGTGAGAACAGACACAACCCAACAGTGTTTTGTTCGGTTGTAAGCATTTTGGGTCATTATGAGTCAAGCTGATTCCAGAGCACCTAAAACATTATTACTCAAACCAGAAGTTATTATAAAGATTTGACAATATGTAGACATACATGGAGGACTTCAAAAATATCATGGAAAAAATACAATATCTCTTCTCTCCATTTTTCCGATAACTTTTTTAATCCCTCTCATGTAATAGGTATAGGATAAAAAATGGAGGGAGTATATGTAACTGTGGAATTGCAAAGTTACTTATAAATAAACAATAGGTCAACAAAGAAATAACAAAGTGGGAATATTTTAATTGATTGACTATGGAAATAGAAACTTAACATGAATAAGGGTAAAAATGATTCAGAGAGGAACATTTATAAATTTAAATAATTAGGATAAAAAAGAGCCAGGATGGAATAGCAGTTACGCGTTGGGTTGCCATCCTCCTGGTCTGCAGTTGGAAACCACTAGCTGTTCAAGGCAGGAAGACCCACCTTTCCACGGCCACAAACTGTTAGTCTCGAAACTCACAGGGGCTTGCTATGAGTTAGCATGACTGCTCAGCAGGGCGTCTGACTTGGGATAGTAAAAAAGAAGACAGTGCTCAAGGAAACAGTCTGAATTTTCAGCCAGCAAATGAAGAGAAAAGCCACCTCCAAGAAAGTAGAAGGAAGAAGTAATACCTACATAAGAAAGCAAATCGAAGTAGAATGATAATGCAATAAAAGTACTAAATGTAATAAAAATTTTGTCTTATGTGAAGTGACAAAGCTGTAGCGATGTCAATAAATATTTGTTGTTAAATGAAGACAATATGATCGCCTGTACCTGGCTAACTACAGTTGGATAGAACATAATTTACTGTTAGGGTCAGAGAAAAATACTTTTACATTTACTGAGACTCCTTATAAGTATATGCAGTAAGTGGCCAAGCGGTCATACCTGAGCTCTTCCAGCTTCCTGATTATATGTTGTGATACTGACCCATTGCCCCATGCCACTACACATCTATGCTGGGCTCAATCATCTACTGCAATGTCCACATAGAATGCACAGACAAAATGAAGACTAATCAGAAAAAAATGAGTGATTTAAAATATGGCAAAGTGTACATCGGAGCTGCAGCCTTTCGCCATTGTGCTTCGTCTGTTTGCTTGCAGATAATCTGAGAAACTGGAGTTTGTAATGAACGTGACAATGGCATTGGAGAATGACATTAACAGTCTGCAATATGCACATGCTATAACTTTGCATGCTGAAAGTGAGGAGGACTTGAAGCACTTGCTAAGGAAGGTCAAGGGCTGTATTTTTCAGTATGGATTGCAACTCAATGTAAAGAAAACCAAAATCCTCACAACAGGACCAATAGATAACCTCATGATAGATGGAAAAAAGATCAAAGGATCAATAATTTCATTTTGTATGGATCCACAGATAAGGTTCATGGCAACCACAGTCAAGAAATCCAATGACGCATTGCATTGGTAACTCTGCTGCATAAGATTTCTTTAAAGTTTTGGAAAGTAAGGAGGTTGCTTGGTGGAGTAATGTGTACATGATCCAACTCACTGTATTTTTAATTTTTTCATGTGTGTGTGAAAGTTAGACATTGGATAAGGCAGACTGCAGAAGAAGTGATGCATTTCTAAGTACCCTGGATTCCCAGAAGAATAAACAAATATGTCTTGGAAGAAGTACAATTAGCACGCTCTTTGGAAGTGAAGAATGACTAAGTTTTTTCTTACTCCATTGGACATGTTGTCAGGAGAACCTACCCTTGGAGAAGGACCTCACGCTTGAAGTGAAGGAGCAGTAGAAAAGTGGAAGTTCCTCAAAGAGATAGACTGACACCATGGCTGCCCCACTAGGCTCAAGCATAGGTACAGTTTTGAGAATGACGGAAATCCAGGCAGTGTTTCATGCCTGTGCATAGGGTGGCTATGGGTCAGAATTGATTTTATGATACCTAACAGCAAGAGCAACTAGGAGTAGTCTGAAATAACCTAGTTAATTCTCATGGGGAGTACAACATTAAAAAGAAGAATCTATCTGAAACCCATCTGTGCAAGATGAGGCGTTCTGTCACTGTATTTGCTGCAGAGCCTCCAGTTTCAACAAGAGTCAATGCTGCCCCAGATTGATTCATCAACCTCCATGGAGATGGGCAGGCGCATGGTTATGCGTGGTTCTGGCAATGAGCTCAAACATGGCAGCAAAGTTGAGGATTGCCTCTGGTCAGTGTTGTGTGCTGTTGTGCATATCAGCCGGATGAGTGGAAACCCCACTCAATGCTGTTGTATCATGTTATTGTTAGGGTCTAATTAAATTCGTTCTACTTCAGAGTAGCACACGTATAACAGAATGAAGCCTCCTCCAGGCCAGTGCTATCCTCAAGCAGGCGTCCTTGAGACCATAGTTGCAGCCACCACTTGTTAGTATGTTACAGTGTGGTAGCTTACGTGTTGCCAGGATGCTGGAAACTAGGCCACAAATATTTCAAATACCAGCAGAGCTACCCACTCTGTTGCCATGGATCTCCTGTACTAAAGGATACGTATGAACAACCTATCTGTCTTCTGGAGAGAGAAAACCAGCAGATGAAGACTGTGAATAGTAGCAAAGCCTTGTTTAATATAGTGCTGAAAGATGAGCCTCACAGCTATTGCATTTTCACACTACTGAATGGTGTGATTCTCTGAAATAGCATGTCTAAAGAAATAATATCTATACCTTTTTTGATTGTTTTTTAATAAAATCTATATCTAATTCAATAACATCTATATCTATTTTTATTGCCACCCAGTCAACTCCAAATCATAGTGATCTTATGTACACTAGAGCAAAATGCTGCCAGGCTCTGGATTTTCTTCAGGATTTGGGGTGTGCTCTGGTCCATTGTCACAGCCACTGCATTCTGAATGCTCTCCAACCTAGGAATATGTCTCCCAGGATTATATTGAATAATATTCTCTAATGATCCAGGCAGTTGTTATTCATCTCTAAGCAGTAGATTTACAGGTCTTTCTTTCCAATCTATCTTAATTTAAAGACTCTTAGTTGAAATCTGTCCACCATGGGTGACTGCTGATTTTTGAAATACTAGTGACCTGGCTTCCGGCATCATTTTTCCATGTGAAACAGTATTCACCAACTAACCCAGCAGCAAAACAAACAGAAAGGTAGCAGATCTGTACATATGAGGGAGTACCCCCCTACCAAAACAAACAAACAATGAAACAAAGCTTCACTGGGCAGAGCTTTCTTAGTATTTTACCCACGAACGGAGCATCAAGTTATTCTGAGTTAGTGCATCCAGTGGTGTGGTCTAGGAAGGTTCTGTCCGGTCACAGTGGATTTTTTTTTTGTAAATGTATTTTTCTCAAACCTTGTTTATTGTGGTAGTCAATTTAAAGAATAGCATGTGGCTGTGACATGTTATTTCCTGCTTGGGAAAAATGCCACAGAAACTGTTGTGGTATTGAACACAGCTTAAAATGACAGTCTTATGGGAAACGCTTAAGTGTATGAGTAGTTCTCATTTCAAAAATAAGGTGGCAAACCTGATTCTGGATACTGTCAACTTCCTGAACAGATGAAAATGTTGACAAAATTCATGCACTTGGGCTTGAAGACCAACGACGGACCATGGAAGAGCTGGGGAAGTTATCTGGACTGTCTTGAAACTCAGTTCAGCAAATTTTAGTAGGTTTGGGAATGAGAAGGGTCACTGTGAAATGTGCGCCCCAGGTTCTGACTGACCAGCAAAAAGAGTGTCAACTGAAAACAGGCTGTGCTTTGAAAGAACAGCTCCGGAATAAAGGCCTCGCCCACTGGGAAATAAATAAACAAATAAACAAATTAATTAATTAATTAATAGGGAAAAAGAAAGAACAGCTCCCAGAGACCCAGAGTTATTTTTCTAAGGTCATTGCTGGTGATGAGACAAGGTGCATTTCTTATGACCCTGAAAGCAAACATCAGTCAAGCAGTGGAAGCCAGGGGGAGATGCCATCATCACCTTGCCCCCCCCCTCCATAAAAAACTCATCAAATGAAATCAAGTATGAAGATGACGCTGATTTGGTTTTTTTTATGTGAGGGGTTAGTACATTTGGAGTTTGTTTCACCATGTCAGACTATGAATCAAGTTTTCTATTTTGAGGTTCTGAAAAGATTGCAAAACAGTGTGAAACACAACAGGCCTGACTTGTGGCAGACAGGGAATTGGTTTTGCCACCATGACAATGTACCTGCTCACACAGCCATCTCAGTGCACCAATTTGGGGTAAGAAACAGCATTCTTCTCTTGCCCTACAAACCTTACTCACCTGACCTCAATCTGTGTGATTTCTTTTTGTTTCTGCAAATGAAGAATGACATGAAAGGACAGCAATATGACAACATAGAAGAGGTGGGGAAAAAAAACGAGGGGGGTGCTGTCAACCATCCAGATAGAAGGATGGAATAACAGATTTGACAAATGTTTTAAGTGTAATGGAGAGTACTTTGAATGTTGTTTTGTAAATAAATAAATACGTAGCTATGGAAAAAAATTCCAGTTTGGGGGGTACCCATTCATATATATGAAGTATAAATGGCTTAATCTCTACCCTTGTGACTCCAGGGCTTGGAAGACTGGCTTTACAGTTAGGAAGTCCTTCACAGTTCCAAGATAGGGATAAAGCCAGAAATACATTCTCCAGAAAGTGATTTCTCTACAACTGCTCTTAATTAAGATGCCAACATAAAGCCGTCTCCTTCAAGTGCCTGGCTCTCCCTACTTAGCTAAAAGATGCCTATTGTATCTTAAATGCCCGATACTTATCATGATGTTTCTCCTAAAGAAACTCAGGATATTCCAGATTCACACTTTTCTATTCTATTATGTAGATGTCTGCTGGATGCTTCCATACCTCACTGCTATATGAACTCACTGTGAAATAAACTCGCTCTCTTACTCTGCCATTGGAGATGAGGTCTCTATGCCCTGTCTTCCTCCTCCTCCTCCTCCTTCTTTTTCATTATTGCATATACCACTCTTAAGGACCAGTTAATCTAGAGGCCTGGATCATATATATCTAACAGATAAACATTTACATATTTTTATCTGTTAGATAAAACATATATATCTAACAGATAAACATTTATAGATATAACTATCTTTAAATGTTAGTATTACAAAAGCAGAACCATTTTTTAGCTTACCATTATTTTCTTAATATCAAATTCAGTGTCTGCCTCTCAAATTCATATTGAATTAATATCTCCTCCATCTATATCCCTTATCTTCTGCTTTAAAATATAGACATACATTATTAACATAACCTTTAGACTTCCTTCCAAACAAAGCTTCATTTTCTTTATATTAAATGCACAGATTTTAATTCTCTTTTATTATAATGAGAAATAATAATTGTTTCTTTACAGACAGGATTTAATTGTGGTCAATAGCAAAAATGTAGGCCTTGTGATAAGTAGGTTTATTGTGTCAACCTGGCCAAGGCGAACATGTGGGATTAATAAGGTTGCAGTTTGATTGGAGGATGGACATAATGGCTCTGCAGGCCCCGCCTCCCTCTCTCTCTTGTTCTGTGGTCAGACAAGAATGCGGTTGCTTTGGCTAGTTTTCTTCCTCAATTAGTGAGCTACACTACTTGTGGGCAGCCAATCTGTGCATCGTGTTGCTAGAGCTTGAGGTTCCTGTGAGACCTGCCTCACCATAGTGCTGGTGTATACATTGCTTGAGCTAGAGGCTGGTGAATTCTGTTGTCCTGCATTGCTTGAGTTTGTTATCCCATCCGGGCCTGCTTAGCTAAGCTCCTGAGCTGCTGGCTGCTGGTGACCTGCCCTGCTGCTTGCTGCCTGTGGGTAGACTGCCTGTGTTGCCTGAAGGAAGACTCAGCTGTATGCTCCTTGACCTTGGACCGGCAGCCCTCGTGAGTTGAACCTCTATACTTCTTTGTGGACTATTTAGCTGTTATATTCGTTCATGCTGTATACATCCATCCATATATGTAAGCACAAGTGTCCTGGTTTTGTCTCTCTGGAGAACCCCGCCTAACACAGGCATTTTAAGTAAAAACAGAATTAATTCATTAACACTTGCATTTTAAATTGCTGGAAAGTCTGGAGTATCATGTCTTATGTCAGCCTTCAGAACGTCATGCCAGAACAATGTCAAGTACCAATTTGTTATATCCAACACGCTGAGGATTTACAGCTCTACATGTTGGCTCCATGGTGCCCCCAACTAAACCAGGATCAGACATGACTCCTCGGCTCATAGTCTCTCTGCACTTTGGAGATGTCCTGGATTTGCTGTCTCTTTTACTAAACTCAGTTTCTAATTTAAATCTTGCACAAGGTGCATGACATCTACTCTATGTCAAGGAAATCTAGGAAATGGATATGTTGCTGAGAGTTTTCTGGTCTCTACTATCTGGAACAGCACGCAACAAGAGATGAACTCATTGCCATTGAGTTGATTTTGACAATGTAGAACTGCTGCTGTGGGTTTCTGAGACTGTAACTCTATAGCAGTAGAAAGTCCAGTCTTTCCCCTTTAGTGGTTTTGAACTGCCGAACTTGTGGTCAGCAGCCCAATGTTTAACCATTTGGCCACCTGGGCTATTTTAGATGTAGATAGAACCTCTTAATCAGATTCAATTGTTGCATAAATATTCCAATAATATCTATATTTTTATCTGCTATCATTTCATTGATGATAGTCACTATTTACATGGTCCACTCTTCTAAACTCACAACCTTAAACTTTTCAAACACAGGAATGGTAATTTTTAGCTGAAATTTCTACTCATAAGTCTATTTACCTATAAGTATTTGTTTAATTGGAAGGCATTTTACTCTCAGTGGTTGTTAGTAAATGCTGATGAGGAGCCCTGGAGGTGTACTGGTTATGCATTGGGCTACAATCCACCTGGTTATCAGTTCAAAACTACAACAGATCCAAGCGAGAAAGGCTAGACTGTCTACTCCCATAAAGAGTTTCAGTCTCAGAAACCCAGATGGGGTCTCTGTGAGTCAGCATTGACTGTATGGCAGTGAGGTTTTGTTTGTTTGCTTGTTTTAATTTAGTGGGTGACATAGTTTCAAATTGTCTTATTTTATAAATTGGAAAATAATTGAAATAACTTCCCTTTCTCCTTCCTCTTCCCCTTCCTTCCTTTATTCTCTCCCCTTTTTGCTTGATTTTCCTCCATATTTCCATTCTTTAGTCACTATTAATAGGCCTTTATGAGCCACACTCTTGGTAGCGAATGAGAACCTAGAAAGATAAGACGAATATAATTCAAGCATAAGAACAACGCTAAGGAACCTGCAGGTCCCGGCATGGTTTCACTCTGTTGTGCATATATATGGTCGCTATGGGTCAGAACTGCCTTCATGGCACCTGATGACAACAACACAATTTTGTTTTTCTGCGATTTGGTCTACATGGGAGCAAAGAATAAATAAGTATTTAAAATGGAGATTTGAGTTACAGTTAAGTACGATATAGCTATCAGTCAGAATCCTGTCAGCAAGAAATTCAAAGTCAATTAATTCACTACAGTGATTTTAATATGGAGAAGTAGTCACAAAGATATTCTAAATGATGGTAGGGCAAGAAGAGGTCTCTGAGTGAATCAGCGATTATCACATCAGGGAGCTGCTCTTACACTTACAGGAAGAGGGATTCATGTAGCCAGAGTATTTGTAAGAGCTTATAATGGGGCAATCTGGTGTGAGCTGACATCAAATCTGAGACATCAGACGTTAAATCACTCAAGAGCAGACAGAAGAAGAAGAAACACCCTCGTTCTCCCACCTTCCAAACATCCACCTCTAGGACCCGGGTAAACCAAATGGGAATGTGTGATAAAGGATTCTGAGAAACATAATTAGTCTGGAGCGGCTCCCCTAAAATCCACAACAGAGCAAGAGAAAGAGAAGAAATAGCTGAGAACAAATTGCAACGGACCGATATAGATGATTAGGCGAAAATATACCAGGGATGTCAATTAAATTGAGACCTTCAGTTTGTCATTTAGATTTGTCCAGATGAGACATGTGGAGAAGTGTCGCAGACGGGTGGTTGTCACTGGCGCCGTGTAGTCGGTTCCCACTCATGGTGGCCAAGTCCCACCTCATAGCGACCGTATGTGCAACCGAACAAACCACCGAATGGGCCCGGGCCGTCCTCACAATTCTTAAAGCTAAGCCCTTTGTCGCAGTCACAGAGTCGGCCTACCTGGTCAAGGGCCTTCCTCGTTTTCGCTGCTCCGCCGCTCTCCCAAACATGATGTCCGTGGTCTCCATCCACAGCCACAGCACGTCCCAAGCAGTGAGATGAAGTCTCGGCCTTCCTGCCGCCCGGGACCATTCTGGCTGTAGCTCTTCCAAAGCAGATTTGTTTGTTCTTTTGGAAATCTGTGCACTTTCAATATTCTCCATCCACCACAGAGTTCAAATGCATCACGTTTTCCTTTGATCTTGCTTATTCAGTGTCCATAGTCACATGCCGATGGGTGATTGAAAAGGACATGGCTTGAGCCACGTGTGCCTCAGTCCTCAAAGGAACATCCTTGCCTTGCACCACTTTAAAGAGGTCTCAAGCAGCAGATTTAGAGAGGGAAAAAACAGTATAGGGAACATTTTGAGTGTTTCTCTTTCTATTTTCAAATCTCGTTCCAGAGGGTAATAAACTACCTTAAATTAAAAGCCAAGTAGAACAGGTTAACTTGCCTGCCAATGCCAACTGAGATATAATACCCCAGAATGGTGGGCAACACAGACATTAAGTAAAAAGAGGGAGGAAGATGAAGTCGAGAGGGAGAAAAGGGAAATGAGCCTTTTCTCAAATTCATTGGAAGTCAATGGGAATTAGCCTCTATATGTGTGTAGCACATATTTTAACCTCTTTTCACAGATTTATTAAAGTCACTTCCACATAATGTTTAATGTTTTTTCTCGAGGGCATCAAATTACTCTGATTGTTACATGCCTGTGATTTTCCTCAGGGAATAAATAAAGGCTAATTAAAATGTGTTTACTTAGTCTATGAATTTTATTACTAAATTTCTTGTTTACATGCCATGACAAAATGGTAAAGAAAAATAGGAGAAAGTAGGTTTCCATAACAAATAGCAAATCTCATCAGAGAATACAACCTGGATGCAGACTGTGTTTTCATGTGCACCTTGCTGATAGCTCCTCAAATAAAATAAAATAAGATTTTCTAAGAGTATATTTTAATATTATGCTTTTTGTTGTGTTGAGAATATACACAAGAGGACATTTACCAACTTAACCATTTCTAGACATACAGTTCGCTGGAATTTGTTGCATTTTTCAGGTTGTGCAACATTCTTACTCTCATTTTCTTAATTGTCCCTTTACCTATTAAAATAAAGTCACTGGGTCCTACGTTTCCTATCTAATTCTGTATATCTTGTCAATGCAGTCCATATAAATACATCTTAAAAGAACATAATGTTTAATTCTTTAATAGTTAAAATAAACTACGATTTAGTTTAAGAAGGTGCCAGGTGATACGGTGTCTTAATGCTTAAGGATAATCTCAGACCAATACTTTCAGGTGTTTATCCATCCTCCATTGTTCTAGCAATTCTGGATCTAGGAGAATTTAAATTCTATTTCAAATCCCTTCCCTGCTTTTGATCATGATTATTTCATATAATCTTGACTTTATTGTCTGTAAATGACCAATGGGTACCATCCATCTGGGTCTCGTTGGCACAGAGGTGACTTTCCAATTAGAAGCACATCTTATTTCCTCATCCTATTCCTGACTTACCTTCGTCCTCTGTTGTCCTGCGTAAATAGAGATCAACTGCTGCATTTTGAATGATTGCTTGTGAGTTCTTGTAACCCCAGGACTACATAATGATATATTGGGATGGAGAACAGGGCACTGAACATGCTATTTGGTCAGTTAACTCGAATGTGCCATGAAATCATGACCTTCACCCACCAAAACAAGGAACCCGACCCCATGATGTTTGCTTGTGCATAGGCCTCTTCAGCACTGACTCTTTGTGTTGTTTTTGTAAATATACCTGTCACCTAACTTTTGTCAGCCCAACTTTTCATAGATGCATGATTTCTTGATACAAATTTTACTTATTTTATATTAAAACTCTAAAAAAATACCTTTATCAATGTAATTTCCCATCACAGTAAATAAAAACTCCATAAGCAATTCAGTCCCTTTTCTCCCCTCTTTCTAACACTGGTGGTCATTAATCAACTTTGATTCCTATGTATTTGTCTATTCTTGTCTTTTATAGATGTTTTTGTTCACTCACTGATTTACTTCACTCAGTTTATGTCCTCTAGCTTTATCCATCATACAGAATGTATAGTGATTTCATTTCCTTTTCTGACTGAGTCATACACCATTGTGTCTACCCCCCGTATTTACCCATTCATCCACTGATAGGCATTTAGGATCTAGCCGTCATTCATGGATTACAGAACTTGGGTGCACATCAGGGAACTGGGAATCTTAGGGATGTGTCCATTTGTGGCCAGAGGATGGGGTTGCTTTACTTATTTCAAAATTGATTCTTTTTATTGCATTTTGTCGGCACAAAAAATTGTTTATAAATTCCTTCCCTTTTACTAGCCCCAATGTTAAAGTTTGAGTGACTTGCTGAGACTCTATCAGAGAGTTCAGGAGACTCCCTAAGCACTTGACTGTGTTGGCAAAAACCATTCTTTTCATGGGCAATGTTCTTGTTGGATGTGCAAAGCACAAGGCAATCAGCACCTCTCCCAGAGACTCCATCAAAGGCCTCCACTCGCCCTTTCTCCTCAAAAAGAGCAAGCACTTGGCCTCCCTCCCACAAGTGAAAGGGAGTATTGATCTAGATGTCACTTCTATCAGCCTTAAAAAAATCAGAATATGGTTGACTTGAACATTGTTCCCATCGACACAGAATCTAGCTAGAAATTTTACCATGACTGGAAAAATCTATCTGACAATAGACATAAATTCTACACCACAAATTGAGTCTACCTGCTACAGGAAATAGAACATATGACATCTTGGATGAGGAGAAAGGTATTCCCCGGTGTGTGTGCCAGTGCTGACGGGGCTACATGAAATGGAGTACTCGAGCATTACTGGGAGCCGTTGAAACTGGGAGGGAACATCGTGTTAAACGCAACCACCTAAGAACAAAGCGAAAACCTGTAGAGAACAATAAAACTTGTTAAGATGCTTATTCAGAAAATTAGTTCTAAGGAAATAGCAAAAAAAAAAAAGGAAAACCAAATTCACAATGAATAACCAGGATGAGAAGCGCTGTGTGCACGACGCGTATCCACTTTAGTGATATTGCGGTTTTCATTACTCTTGTACGCTGAAGGGTAATAGATATTAAATAAAATGCAAAGGGCTTAACGGTGCAACTTGGTGAATTTTTGGATATATACATGTCATCACCACACATATCAAGATAAAGCACATTTTTTTCCCTCTTAAAGCCTCCCCACTTCCTTTAGTCAAGCGATTAGCCATCCTCAGAAATAAACAATTGCTCTGATTTTCATTACCTCTAATGAATTCTGTGGGTTCTTGAATGTGATATAGAATTCCTGTGTGGATATTCATTTTCCGTCCCCACATTCACTTTCCGAGTCCCCATCCCACAGACTGACTGCATCAGACAGTTCTGAAAGTGCTGTCACGTTCCTGACTATACCAGAATGCTTATACACTCTATACTTTTTGGAAATTTGCATTATTTCAAGTTGGGGCCTGCAGTTATTTTTTAATAGATGAACCTAAGTGGCAAGAGATAAATTAATCTTACCTTTCTCACATAGTATATTCTTATTCAATTTGTATTCGATATTTCTGAAAACTACCTGAAAATGATTAAGAAAACAAGCTAATTGACTGCAACTCACGACCAAAATAATGAAAATGTTATATGCTCAGATACAAATAGATGAATATTACACAGACAAAAACTATTTAATTGAAAGTAGGCCTGGACCATGAAATAAATCTTATTCAGATAATGTATACATATTTTAACCTGAGAATTAAAAATACATTTAAAAATTTTTATCAACCTTCTTGAAATAAATATATTTATAGGGAAATTCAACCATTTAAAATATGTAACTTAAAGATTTTGACAAATGTATAAATTGATATACCTACCTGTCCAATCAAGATACAAAAATTTCCTTAAACTCCAAAAAATCTTTCATTCATCTTTATGACAAATTCCACACCTCCACTATTGAGCTCAGACATACCGTTTATCAGTTTTTCTTGTTTTAGAAATCTCAGTCAATATCTGGATTCTTTCACTTAGTTTAGTGTTTTTGAGATTCATCCTTGCTGCCACTTGCCTTGATGATTCTTCACTTTTGTTGTTAAGCAGTATTTCACTTCAGTAAACATGAAAATTATCTGCCTAAGAATATTTCACTTATTTCTAGAATTCGTAGCTAGCTTCTTAGTTTCATCTATTTTTACTTATCGGTATATGGTCACGCCATGGGATTTTAATATACATTTATAATTTTGAGTAATTACCTTCAGCACCTTGTTTACTTACTCTTTGGTCATATAGATCTTCTTGTTAGAGGGTTAAAAATCTTTTTTGCCAATTTTTAAATCGGATATTTTCTTTTTACAATTCATCTGAAGATTCCTGTGTTTTTTAACTTTTATGATTAATATTCTTTGGGAATTAAGTGAAGGTCCCATATAAATTCTTACTGGATGTTTTTTAATCATGTAGGTGTCAATAGAAAGTAATTTCTCCCTATCGATGTAGGATCCCCAGTGGCCTAGTGATCAAGCATTGGGCTGCAATATGCAAGGTCAACAGTTCAAAACCACTAGCCGCTCCGCAGGAGAAAGATGGAGCTGTTTCCTCCCAGAGTCTCCCAAACCACCCGGGCCTGTTCTACTCTGTCCCACAGAGTTGCTGTGAGTTGGCACGGACTCGATGGCTGAGATGGAGGCAGTGCTGGTTCTGTAGTAGTTTCCCTGTCCCGTCGTGGGGGATTGCGTGTTGCTATGACGCTGACCATATTTCAGTACAGCATCCAGTCTCAGATTGACAAGGAGGGAGGAGTTGGTGATTCACTTCTAGAAATCAGCAAATGAAGACTCTGTGGCCCACAATGCCCCAAAGCTCTATGCATAGAGCCATTGCCCATGAAGAATTAGTAAATGGCAGCTAATCAAACTATCATTATGATCATTCAATTAGACCTGTCTTATTTATTTAAATTTCCTGTAAATGAAGATTTGTGCAGTGTGGCTAGCATTCTACATACTAAAAAATAAGCAACACTACTAATCTCCCCCTTTCTAATGGTTGCTGTCTTTGGGGAACAAGATAAATATGGCTGTTTGTGCTTTTATGTCAACTAATAAATTTTATTCCTCAGAGGGCAGCTGGGACACATAATTTCGTGTCTCAGTTGGTAAAGATTTTCAGTGCCTTTTTAGAAATTGTGCAAAGGTCTTTGTTTTATTAGGAAAATTGATCGTGGATTTAAAGGTCAGACCAGTAAAGACCTAACTGTGCTTCCTAAGGATCCCACAGAATGAACTGCATGCAAGACAGCTTATCTGTGTGATTTTTGTGAGTCTGTGCATTTAGGGTATGCACTTAAAGGTATGAATCACTTCCATTCCACTATGAAGACAGACCGACATTTTTTTTTCAAATTTCAAAATGTGTTTTGAGGAAAGTATGTTTTTGATGCAGTTTCATTCCGCAGTCACGTTTAAAGGGACCACCCTGCAGAGAGGTGGCAGTGGGGATTGCCTGGGGGAGAGCTATCCTGCCATTGACTCCAGCGAGACACCGTGTGAAAGAACTTTCCAGCTTGGCCTCTCGCCATTACCTCTCAACCATCCTTCCTAACTTAGTCTAATTCCTTGCAAAATAAAGATTGAATGTGGAGAATTCCACAAAAGATGGCAGAGTCAATTCTTGTTTTCATAGCCTCCTTTCCTAAGCCAATTAAAATGAATAAAAATAATGGATATAAAAAAGGGTTTCTAGGTATAGGAATTGCCACAGCCCCATACAATAAACTGAAGGATGGAAATGATAAAAAACAAAACAAACTACACCACGTTGTGAGAAGAAGAATTAGTGGAGTGTGGGCAGGCTGTCTGGTGTAATGACAGAGGTATCATGAATTCTAGCTGAGATATTAGGCTGGGCCACCCAGAGATGATAGGAAAGATATCCTTTGGGACTTATTCTTACACACACACACACACACACACACACACACACACACACACGGCATACAGAGGACAACCTGCAGACTACTCTGATTCACAGGGACCCTACAGGACCAACTAGAACTGCATCTCAGATTTCTGAGAAGGTAGAAGCCTCACGATTCCCCGGCAGAGGAGCTGATGGATTTCATCACCCAATTTGGGTAAGAAGTCCAATACTTAATCCATTGCATCACCAAGGCTGTTAGGCAGAGAGTGAAGATGTTTACAGGCTCCTTGGCCAAGTCACTTGACTTTGTTTGAACTGATTTCCTTTCTATAGGAAAAGTCTGAATAGATAGCAAATTGAACACTGTAGCTTTTGAAAAATGGCATATGAGGAGAAACGTGCATTTCCCTTGGTGTGTGCGGCTCCCTATCAATCAGGGGAGTGGAGTGACCTGGACATGCAGGTGAACTTAGCGAGAGGCTGCTGGGTGGTGAAGCTGGCACTGTACTCCGCTGCTGCTCTGCACTTTGCAGTCAAACGAATGACTACACAAGGCGCACAAACCAGCTGAGGTAGTTGACTTATGATGCCAACCTGGCCGATAAACACGTTAATTGAAGGGCAGAGAGATAAATGGCTCAGCAAGTCTCGCCTTTTTTGTCTCTTGCTCTTTGATCATCGGACCAGTGTGCAGCTGCCCTGCTTGTTCTTTGCCTCAGTTTACATGCTATAGTACCTGTGGGACATCTAACCCATGGACTGTGTCGCTGTAATTTGAGGACCCTTCAAGACCTGCTTCACCATGCCATTGGAATGTACATCTCTTGAGCCGGGGACTGTCGGACCCTGTCATCTGGCTGACTGTTGGGGACCTGCCTTGCTGTTTGCTGCCTGTGCCCGGATGGCCTGAATTGCTCCACAGAGGGCTACTCAGCAGCTCTCTAGACTTGAAGGACTGCCAGGGTCTCATGGGAGTGAGTTGCACAGAGTCATTTTGTACTGCTCTATAATTTAATTAACTGTTTATTTCTTATGTTATATATATCTACCTATATCTATAAATATATATAACAGTATTAGCATTCTGGTTTTATTTCTCTAGAGAACCCTATCTAACACATCAGCAATGCTTACAGCAAAAAGTTAATTCCTAATGGAGACTTCAATTCATGGTACCGATGAAAATATGAAAAATTTAACAGAACACTTGTAGCACATGCACTATATCTTCTGTGACCAGCCTGGAGAAAATTCTAATTTTAAAAAGGTTTGTGTGATTAGATCAGAGCTGCCTAGATAATCTCCCTATTTAAAGTCACCTGCTTTGTGACCTTAATTGTATCTACAACTTTTTGTCATATACTATATCCTCGTCACAGGAATAAAATTCTTATTACCCCAAATCACAGGGAATATTAACTGGGGAAGAGGAGAAGGGCAACTTAGGATTCTGTGACTAGATAGCTACAGCAAATCTGTTTTATTAAAAACATTAACTACCTCCAACTGTCATATACTTATTACTGTGCTTTCTGATATACATAATTTCCTGTAGGAAACATTAAAATACTACTAATAAAACATTTTCATATACAAGTGGTTAAAAATTTAAATCAATCTCTATAAAAGCTTACAACATAGTATAACAATGAAAAAATAAGTAATTAATTATTTAAATTATAATTTATGTAGATAATTTGCAAAGAGTATATTATATATTAAAGAAATCTCAATATTCTAGCAAGTACAAATGTCTCATATGAAAAAATAAACACATTTTGAAATGTTTTAAAATGTGTTTAATAGAGTCGTGGCTATGAAAAATAAATATAGGTAAATACATTGCACATAACTAAAAATAATTGAAAGTTTTGCAGAGGCTCTTTATTTTAAAGACATGCCACCAACACATTGCAGAGAAATGTGAATAAAATCGGGGTGCACAATAGTTAGTTTAATAGAAAGGATTTGTATCCTACTGTACAAATATTAGGATGAGAAGAAATGGAGAAAAATTCAGTTGCCAAAGAAAATACATGCATTAACTCATTTGCTTATGTACACCCCACTACTATGGGAAAGGTCTGTACTAAATAGTTGGTATACTTGTTTTGGAAAAATATGAATACATGTCCTTCTCTCTGCCACTTATGATAGAGAATACAAACAAGATATTGCTGATGACTTCCGAATGTTAATGAAAAAATATTCAGTATGCTATGGTGGAATTTAACACAGATTTATTTTATGTAAATAGTTTTGAACTAGGAATTAGGTAAATTATACTGAAAAGAATGTCATTTTAAGTGGGGTAGGAGAGTAATTATATAGAAATAGGAATCCGTGTACTTTTTAAAATTATGAAATGATTGATAAGATACTTTAGGACCCCACTTTAATGATACCATGGAACACACTGGTGCCAGATTATTTTTCTTAAATTTTTTCAGCCACCAGAAACTTTGAAATAGTGTGACTTAACTTCAAAAGGAAAAAGATGGTATTAGGGATTGAATTGCATTCCCACAAGATGGGTTCAAAATCTTATTCACTGTGCCTGTGTTTTAAATCTCGTGTGAAAATGGGATGTCTTTTTATATTCATGAGGATAGATTTGTGTAGGGTGCATCTTCCATCCATCTCTTTTGAGATATGAAATAGATTGAACAAGTAAAGTAGGAAGCAAAGATGTGGGAGCAGAGAAGCCAAGCCAAATGAAGATCACATAGGAACACAAGCTTGGAAGATACAGGGATTTTCTCCAGGGCCAAATGAGTCAGAAAACTTTCCCATGGAGGCTTCCCTCTGAATTCCAACTTCCTGCTCAGTGGGGTAAACCTTGAGTGGCTAAAACTCAGGAAGCCATTGGAAACCACCAGACTTCCTGGGGGAGCCAGATGAAGTTTTCACTCCCATAAAGATTTACAAAACCAGAAACCCGCAAGGGCAGTTCTATTCTAGCCTTTGGATCCTCATGAAACAGAATCAACTTAATGACAGTGAATTTGAGTTTTGAGACTCCTTACTTGGGAGAAAATCAATTTATCTTTAGTAATGTCATTCATTTCTGGTATAGAATCACCAGAGAAGTAAGACAAAAGGATAAATTAAACATGTCCATTGTTTTCTATTTAAATGTCAGCTGACCTCTGGGTAGGGCTGGGGGGAGGGGGGGGAGGAAAGGGATAAAGGGAAACTGATATCAAAGAGTTTAAGAAAAAAGAACATGCTTTGACCATGTTGCTGGCAGCAGTTGTGGACTTTGTTGATTTAATTGAACTATGGGTTGTTATAATATCTATGAGCTCCCCCAAAATGGAAGCAGAAAAAAAAAAAACCCCACACAGACTTTCCAAGTCAAGGTGTTCTCTAATGATTCAATTGTGAAGATTTAGTTTTTCTTTACATTGAGGTGTAATCCATCCAAAAGGCTGTAGCCCTTGACCGTTAGCAGAAGGTGCTTCAAGCTCTTCTCACTGTTAGCCCAAAGCAGGGTGTTATCTGTAAGTCAAAGGTAGTTAGCAAGCTGTCCTCCGGATACGGTCATGCACTCCAGGTTCTTGGATTATGTTCTCAGCATACAGAATGAATAAGTGTGGTGAAAGGACTCAAGGCTCCAACACACTGCTCTCTGATTTTATCTTATACGATAATGCCCTTTTCTGTTCAGAAAACTGCCTGTTATTCCACGTACGGGTTTCACAGAGCACAATGAAGTCTTCTGGAATCCCCATTAGTCTCAATGTTACCTTAGGTTGTTATGATTCACACAGTCAAATGCCTCTGCATAGTCAGGTTAACACGCGTAAACATCTTTCTAGCATCCTTTGCCTTCAGCCAAGATCCATCTGACATTACAACGTTCTTGTCGTGTCTTTTCCTGAATTCAGCTTGAATTTCTGCCAACTTCTTGTTGATGTACTGCTGTAACCATTTTTCTGTTATCTATAAAATGAGTTTACTTCTATGTGATATTAAGAATATTATTGGATGATTTCTACATTCAACTTGGTCCCCTCTCTTTGGAACAGGTACAAATAGGGGTCTCTTCCAGGTGCTGGCTAAGTGGCTATCTACCAGATTTCTAGGCGCAGACACGTGACTTTTGTCAGTACTTCGTCAGTCTACCAAACGTTTCCATTGGAATCCCACCAATTTCTATTTCTGAACTCATACCTTCAGTGCAACTTGGACGTCTCCCTTCAACATTATCAGTTTGTGATCATGTGCTGCATCTTGAAACGGTTGAATATCTAACAGTTCTTTGTGGTACCGAGACTCTGTGTATCCTTCAATTTGTGATGTTTCCGGCATCATTCAGTATTTTTCCCATGAAGGCTTCAATATTGGAACTCAAAGCCTGTGTTTCTCCTTCGGTTATTCAACTTTGAGAAATGCTGTGTGTTCTTTTTCTAGCCCAAAGTCCTTGCACATTTCATGATAATGCTTTACTATGTCTTCTCAAAAAGATATTGAAATGTTCTTTTCAGCCCCTTTTCGTCATCACTAGCTACTAAATTATCAAGAGAATGTTTCAGAGTCTCTTCTTATTTCCAGTTTATTCTTTTTATTCTCTTTTGGGTTTGATGACCTTTTGCTCTTTCCATGTATGATGCTCTTGGTATCAGCCCACGGCTCATTAGATGCATCATTAGTGTTCAACGTGTCAAATCTGTTCTTGAGATGTTCTTGAAATTCAGGTGGAATAGACTCAAGGTCATATTTTGGCTCTTGTGGACTTTAGCTTTCTTCAACTTCAACCTAAATTTAACGTTGAGCAATTAGTGGTCTGTTTCACGGTCAGGCCCAGTCTCATTTTGGCTTCAAATTTTGAGCTTCTACATTGCTTCTTCCCACAGATGTGAGTTTTTATTTGATTCTAGTGTATTCAACCAAGCAGGGCCCATGCATTTAGTAGAAGGTTAAGTTGTCTAAAAGAGTATTTATATGGAAGAAATCATGGATCTTGAAAAATTTTCTTGGGATCTCCAGATTTATTTATTTATTGATTGATTTTTATAAAACAATCGAGGCAGTATTTTCCAATTTCTGTTCATTTCTATGTGTGTCCAATATTCCAATCAGAGAGTGTACATGGGTACAGATGAAGCTTGAAACACAGGGAAGCCAGCACAGATAAAACCCTCAGGACCTGTAATGAGAGTAGTGATAGTAGGAGGGTCAGGGGAAGGTGGGGGAGAAAGTGGGAACCAATCACAATGATCTAGATATAACTCCTCCCTGGAGGATGAGCAACAGAAAAGTGGGTAAAGGCATACATCAGTCAGTGTAAGGCATGAAAAAATAATAATAATTTATAAATTATCAGGTGTTCATGAGGGAGAAAGGGTGGGGCAGGGAGGGTAAAAAAAATGAGAAGCTGATGCCAAAGGTGCAAGTAGAAAGAAAATGTTTTGAGGACGATGATGGCAACATATGTACAAATGTCTTGGCACAATGGATGGATGTATGGATTGTGATAGAGCAGTATTAGGCCCCCAATAGAATGATTTAAAACAGACAAACAAAAAACAATTGATCTATGGGTTGTTAGAGCCCCCAATAAAATAGCTGGAAGAGCCCCCAATAAAATAATATTTTGATAAAAAATAATAACACCTAAAAATGATCATTATTAACGCATCTTCATTTCACATTTGATCAATAGTTGGATGTAGAATTCAGAGTGAAGACAGTGTACAGGCCATCCGACATCATTCCTCACACACGGACTACTCACGGGTACTCCAACACACCCATAGAGACCACTACCCAGGTGGGTGACCACTTTCAGCAGCCAGTTCATCTTTCTTTGGAAAATTTAATTGGCATGTTATTTTAAAAGAACCCCAATTAATCTATATTCTACTTTATTAATTCCATTTCTCTCTTTGGGGATGCCCACAGACTCAACCATTACCACCAAGTTGTTGTCAATTTTTTCTTACAATTTCTATGGCTAAATCTTTCAGGAAGCAGATGGCCTTGTTTCTCTCTTAGGAGTAGGCTGATTCAATTGAACCACCAACCTTGTGGTTACCAACCCAATTAATAGCTCACAGTGTGACAAGAGTGCCTTTCTGCTAGGTATCTTCTAGGGGAAGATACCTAATATTTGATCTCATTTTAATCTATTGGACAGACTATCAAACACCTTTAATTAGCTCTCTACTACATCTGTGTTATTCATCTTCTAAGGCAAAATAATTCTAATTTTATCAGCAATTGACCTGATAGAAATCTTCTTGGCTCCTAACTGCAATTGGACATTTTTCTCTTTTCTGCAAATTTCCAAAGAATGTTTTCATAATCTAATCTGATAAATCAATAAGAAAAGAAAAGACAGGTGAGACATTTTTGCACACCTTTCAATATCTTGTTTACAACTGATATCAATTTAATTATTAGCTTGATTTTAGGAAACTGGAATTTTTTCACCTTTTCCAAAGAGGAATAAAAGTGAAAATTTGGAAATATCTTCATGAAACTTTGATGCACTCTGGCTACCATATTTCATAGAGCTCCGTGATTAGTAACACTTGCAAAAGAGAAATAATGTCAGTTGGCTATGCTTTGCTAATAATACAGTTAGATAGCCCTTTATTCTGAGGTCAAATGTTATTTTAAATCTCTAAAAAACAACTTCCTCTTCACTTAGATGTTTATATAGATTTAGCTCTTTAAAACAAAGGAATATATGTTTAAGTTCATAGTTGGCTGTGTTCTGTGGCAGGGAAGCAGTAAACATACTGCAAACAACCCTGGATTTGTGGCTAACTAATTGACAAGAATGCAGATGAACTTTATCCTTTGCAAAATTCATTGAGTGGTGTGGCTCTTTGGAAAGTCACCCTATGCAAGTCTGGGGTTTTCTGATGCATAAAGATGTGCTCTCAAAATGCCAGGGAGGTAGAACACTCATTGCGGTTGTCAATGGCATGTTCTGTTAGTAACCCCTGTGGAAATCACAAAGCTCCCAAGCACACTGAGTCATGAAGGTCATCCTGCATAAATCTGTCTGCATTTATGAGTGCTGCTGCTAACTGCAACCAAGCCAAGCTCAGTGTCCACCCTGGCTGCTGAAATGAAAGACTTGAGTATATAAAATTCCAGCTTCTGCATTAACATTTGTTCTTATTTATCTTTAAATTCACGTAATATCTATTCAGAAAACACGTAGGCAGGCATTTATCTATCCGGAATGGCAGGTCCTGGTGTTGGTGGGCTTAGAGTACGCAGACTGTTTTAGGGGAGTCCACAGCTTAAAGGAAAATGCTGGCAACATCTTCTACAGAGAGGAGACATAACACGCTCGTGGGCTCTGAAAACGATAAAGTCAACTAGTTAGGCAAATAATTATCTCATGGTATGTATTTACATATTTCACAGTTTAAAAAGGCCTCCAAACAATTATTTATTTTACTTCCAAAACTTAATTGTGAAGGTATTCAGTTTCTTATTTTATAGATAAGGAAACACATTTTACAAAGTTCACCCTTGATAAAGTCACTCTAGCACAGTGGTTCTCAACCTTCCTAATGGCACAACCCTTCAACACAGTTCCTCATGTTGTGGTGACCCCCTGATCATAAAATTATTTTCGCTGCTACTTCATCACTCGAATTTTGCTACTGGGATGACCCAAAGGGGTTGCAACCCACAGGTTGAGAACCGCTGGTCTAGCAAGCCTGAACTGTAAGGTCTGCACTCCAACACCAACGCACTTTCGATTTGGCCATGTTAATTGTCAAGATTTCACAGAGGTGGTTTTAATTAATCTCAGGTTGCTTTTAAAAAATCATTTCTCTGACAGGGGCTACTAGAAGGGCCGCCCTGTGCTATATATTGATTTGATATATCGGTCTCATGCAATGAATCATGGGTGAGCTAGGTATCATCCATTTTTGAAGTTGACATGGAGTTAACGCTTAGTCATTTGACCGCATGCGTGTTAGAGTATGGTGGTGCTGCAGAGGGTATTAAATGGCTTTGATTTTCCGAAGTAGGTCACCGGACTTTTCTGTCGCGGTACTTCCGGGTGGATTGAAGCAGCATCCATTCAGTCATCAACTGAGCATATTAATCATTCACTCAAACAGTTTGGCTTATGTGAACGTGCAAGTACGAGTCTGTGTTTGTATTTGTCTATGTATATGTGTTCAGGGTGCAAGTTTCCCTACCTCTGAAGAGTCCGTCATCATCTTTCCTTCTTATACTAATCTACATTACAGCTACATTGTATCATAGGATACATAGTTATCAAATAGTGTTTTTTATCCTAATGATTGTCCAAATCCATATCATGTTATAAGTCAGCATCATGTTAATAGTTCAAATTTTTCTAACCTGTATTTCAGACCAGCCTGCAAATAGAAATCTGTAACATGAATAGATGCATGGGTTTAAAAGAATTAAGGAAGAGTATTCAGGAAAACAAAATGAGAAGAAAGAAATGAGGCAAAATGAAAACAAAATTATTAAGCAAATTACAAATGGCCTGGGAAATGGACTGAAGCAAGACAGACCATTTTGTAAGCCAAGGAACGGCTACAAAGAAGGGAACAGCCCCCCAGGGCGCAGTACAGCACTGATGCAACACACAACCTTCCTCTGGTTCTTTACTGCTTCACCCCCCCCCCACCACCACTACCACGACCCCAATTCTACCCTACAAATCTGGCTATATCAGAACATGTACACTGGTACAGATAAGAGCTAGCAACACAGGGAATCCAGAATAGATAACCCCCTCAGGACCAATAAACAGAGCAGTGATTCCAGGAGGGTGTGATAGTTAAGGTTTATTGTGCCAACCTGGCTGATGGGCACCTTTGGGATTGATGAAAGGGTGGAGAGAGAAATGGTTCGGTGAGGTTCACCCTTCTCATTCTCAGGCCTCTTGCTTTCTGATGATGGGACCAGGGGGCAGCTCCCTTAACCAGTACCCTGCTTCAGCTGGCAAGGCTCACTTCCTGTGAGACAACCCTGAGGAGAAGCCACATGGACCTACCCTGATGCAGCCCTGGGTGCTGGAGCAGCCATATGGAGACCCCTCCCAGCGCTGAGATGCTTACATACTCACTGATTGGCTTTCCTCCTGCAGTTGGCATCATTGTGTGTGTTTTGTGAGATTGAGAAGGACTTTATAGACTGGTGTGGAATATATGGGCTAGTTTTGAACTTATGGACTTGGACAGCACTGGGTTTGAATGCTTTCTTGAGGTACACTTGCCCCATATATAAAACCACAGAAATATATATATATCCACAGAAACTCATATATATATATATATATATCTGTGGATCCGTTTCTCTAGTCTACCCAGACAAACACAGAATGTAAGGGTAGCAGGGGGGAGGGGGGAGTAAGAGGGAACCAATAACAATGGTCCACATATGGCCCCCACCGTAGGGGCACAGACAGCAGAAAAGTGGATGAAATGAGACAGCAGTCAGTTTAGGATAAGAAAATTTATAAATTATCAAGGGAGAATGGGGCTGGGAGGATGGGGTTGGGAGGGGGGGAAAGGAGAACCCGATGCCAGGGGCTTAAGTAAAAAAGGAAATGTTCTTTAAAAGATGATGACAACATATGTACAGACGTGTTTGACAAAATGGATGTATGTGTGGATTGTGATAAGAGCTGTAAGAGTACCCAATGAAATAAAGAAAAAAAAAAGAAAACGATTGCTTGAATAAGAACACAAATAGGAAATCAAGGACCGCATCTATAGGGCTGCATTGAGCCTGGTGTGACTCTGGGCAGGTTAGTTAAGTCCTCAAAGTTTCAGATTGTTTATGTGTAAACATAGGTTTGCAGTGAGAATTGAATGAAGTACTATTGGTAAATAGTTTTGCAAAGTTTGAGGCATATTACAGAAAAAAATAAAAGCACAATCGAAATTTAATAGGTTTAAAGGGAGAATGAACCAAATTAAATGAATGTTATGCTGCATACATCTGTATACATGTTGGATACATCAATGTGGTTATATATAAACTCAATAATATGATGATACATCATATGTAAATGCAGGTCAAATGATCTGCACTAAAAGACTGAGGTAATCAATATAACTCAGAAAATAAAATCCAACTTTAAAGTATTATAAGAAAAGTATCCAAGACAAATTGACTGAAAAAGGAAGTAAAAAGTAAATGAACAGACAACAGTAAAATTTTCAAATGGATGCAAATAAAAAATAAGTGAATTATGCACATTAGACAATGAGTATCCAAGTAAGTTTCATTAAAATTGGTCATGTTTTATTAATGATTGTTTAATGCAAAACAGTGCTGTTTTATTCAGGAATGCTAAATCAGACAGAAATGAATAAAATAACATTGTAAGCTTGATATGGAAAGCAAATAATAGTCTAAAGGGAAATTTAGGTACTATTAATAGCAATGAACAGAAAACAACTACAAATGCTTTTAATATATTCTCTTAAATAATTCTGTGTTTAAACAAAACCAAAACAATAATTAAAAGCATACTTACAAAAGGCTCATTAAAAAAAGTGAGCATGGAGCAAAATGGTTCTTAAAACGCGGGAGGCAACTCTTAAACCCAAGAGCAACATTTTTGGAAATAAAAGTGAAATCATCGAGCCACCAGAAGTTTATTCACAAACATACCCAAAAAGAGAAAACAACGTAAAACTGATGATACAAATAATTGTGGGCATACATCCTATATATTTATTTTAGCAAGTAAATAATTTGGATGAAATAAAAAGTTTTTATGGAAAAAAGGTCACCAAATTTTATATGGGGTAGAAATTCTATTTAGTTCAAAAAACACCAAGCAAATAAACAAAGGAACAAATCTAGATATCCAATTAGATGAGGTGTGATAATATTTTTAAATGATTAAATATAATTTATGCCATTAAATAATGAAAAACAATGCAGTTATAAAGCCATATATGTATATAATATTCCTTTTGGGTTTCCATACCAACCAGTGTTTTCAAATCCATTCTGACTGATAGCTAGCTGCTCTACAGGACAGAGTGGGACAGAGGCCAAGGGCTTCCCAGGCTGGAAATCATAATGTTAGCAGATTGTCACATGTTAGTCCATGTGAGTGACTAGGAGATTCAAATTACTGACTTTCAACTAACAGTACCACACTTAATCCAATGTGCCACCAGGGTTTTCTGTGTGTGTGTGTGTGTGTGTGTGTGTGTGTGTGCGCGCGCGCGCGTGTGTGGTGTGTTTCCCAGGAAAGTTTGGAGTCCCCCCATATGTGGCTTCAAAGATAATGGAATTTTTTCAACGGGTTTATGAAGCCCACGTGTAAGAGTTGTTAGGTGGCATCAAGTGGATTCCAATTCAGAGTGACCATGTGGACAACCGAATGAGAGACGGCCCAAACCCGAGCCAATCTCACAACTGTGCTATCTGAGCCTACTGTTGCAGCCGCTGTGTCGATCTATTTAGTGAATTCCTCTTTGTGGCTAACCCTCTGCTTTACAAACATGATGTTCTTTCCCAAGGACTAATCCCTTCTTAAACCAAAGTACATGAGACAGAGTCTGAGGACCATTCTGACTGTACTTCTTCCAAAATAGGCTGCCCTGGGAGTTTATATATATTAAATATTCTTTGAAACTCCACAATTGAAATACACCAATCTTTCTCAGTCTTCTTTTTCATTGTCCAGCTTGTGCTGTAACAAGGGACTCAAACAGAAGAACAAATTTGGTGTCTCATCCTTCCTTCTTAGGGTCGCTGAGTGGGAACCTATTCCTTGAGACGCACCAACAGCTTTTGCATGTCTCTGAGGCAATTAAAAATACCTTGGTTTGGGCCAGGCACACCTTAATCCTTCAAGTGACATGTTTACTTTTTTGTTGTTATTTTGCAATACTGTAAACACTCTTTCGTAGATTTTTCCCGCCAACATCCTTTGATTATTTTTACTTTTGCTTCCATTAGCCTTGACTAAATCCAAGTAAAATTAAATCCTTGACGTCCATCTTGTCTTCACTTATCATTAGGTGATCTGTTGGCTTGGTTGTGATAAATTTGATTTTCTTTACACTGATTTATAATGTGCATATTGTGGGCTTTCTTCTTCATCAGTAAGTGCTTCAAATCCTCCTCACTTTCAGAAAGCAAAAAATGTCCAGGTGCAGACTAGAAGAGGGAAGGTGATGTGACAGGAGTGGAGACCATGGGCACTTGGGCCACTTTCTCACATCACGTGTGCATTCAAGCTCCTCATCTAGCTGATCTCTATCCACCGCATTCATTGGTTTCATTGGACTGAGAGCCGTGGCCCACATCCAACTTTATGACTGTGCGAGTGGGCAGCTCAGGCCATGTGGTAATTGGTTGCCCATAATTAGACATACAGTTTATGCTAAGGCTCAGTAACAAACTGAAACCTATTTCTCTGAAAGAAAGGATTTATCTGCAGAGGATGCCAGGGTTTTTCTTTCTTCAGAATCCTAATGGTCTGCACATTGATTCAACCATAGGGAACTGCTGGAGACTCCTAGTTACATTTCTATCTTCCACTGATACTTCAAGCGTCATTGGATGAGCTGGATCATATATATGCCTGTATATCTATCCCAAGTGGCAGACAGCATGTACAGCGGCCAAAATGTTTTGCAAAACCTTCTGTCACTCTGAGCTCTCACTCAAAGCCAGCAGCTTTTCACATCATCTGGTTAATAGGCTAAGAACCCACTAAATAAAGGAGCTGCTTTCTCCACCCTCTAAGGGAGTTCACCAGGCATTCCTTCACTGTAATTCTGGGAGGGGCCAGATTCAATAATGATTCTTTCCATTTTGTCAGACTATCTTAATGTGCTCCACTGACGGAGAGGGCATGCGGATTCTTGTAGATTTCATGTCCCACCTTCTAGTACACAGATCAGGAAAGCCCTGCTGGTCCTGTTGGATAAGCACTGGCCCATTAGCTGAAAGGTCCGTGGATCAAGCCCCTCAGCTTCTCAGGGGGGGAATGTGAGACTATCCCAGTCCATCAAGAAATACAGCCTTAGAAAACCTAGATAGATTTGCTATAATCAAAGTTAACTCAATGGCAATGCATTTATTGGGCTAACAAAGCTTTATTGTCTTCGGCTGGGAAAATTAGTGAATTAGATAGGTAGGTAGGTAGACGATAGATAGATAGATAGATAGATAATAGATAGATAGATAGATGGATGATAGAACTCCAAACATAGATGGACACTGTACACACACACATTTTTATCAAGGAAATAGCTATCACAGTTGTAGAGGTTGGAAAGGTCTAAATCTGATGTCATGTTGGCAGTTTCTTTTGACTTCTATAGTGGCAGGGTCTGAGATGGCAAGCTTCTGGCTAGAGATGAATGCCAATATTAGCAGGTAAGATGGTAGGCTGTGATGACTCTCAGGAAGGACAGACATTATAGTATGCCAGATCAGATGATAGGCCAGATGCAGCATCCAATTCCAGCAAAAAGTAAGCAAGCTTTTCCAGAGTATTCACATATATTGCCAGCAGACAATAATTCTAAGAAAATTCACTTTCAGTTTATTGGTTGCTTAGCAGAGATGATTGAGTAGCCTTATTGGCAAAGTGGTTATGTGTTAGGCGTCTAACTGCAAGTTCAGTAGTTCCAAACCACCAAATCCACCTTGTGAGAAAGAAAAGACTTTCTACTCCTATAAAGATTTGCAGCTTTGGAAGCCCAAAGAGCAGTTCAGCTCTGTCCAACAGGGCTGCAATGAGTCACAATTCATTTGATAGCAGTGAGCTTGGGGTTGTTTTGGTTTGTTGGTTTGGTTTTTTGGGAGATGATCACATTACATTAGAAATTATCATGAGGAATGACAACATTTTAACAGCCAAGGTGACATACAATCTTATCACACATGACATTTTGCCAAGTAAAATCTTTCCATTCATAATCAAATTAATTGAAAAGATTATTATTTTCAAAATATTATAATTGTTAAACAAATTTCTTTGAACCAAAAAATCAGATGATAAATTCATTGGCATACTATAGATTGAAACTATAGTAGATAATTGTACAGTCTAGTGTTGACATTATAAAATTATCCTGGATGTCATTAAGTTACTCTAAAATATAAGTAGATTTCCTAATCCTTTTCTCCTCAGTGCATTTTATTAAAAACTGAATAAATCTAAAATGAAGTTGTTTATATTCATGCATTTCACTCATTAAGGGAATCCCTTTGACTATGCTTGAAATTTCAGCTGTTTTTTCAGTCACCAACATCTATTCTTTATGACAACAATAACATCTTCAAAATTCTAAAACTTAGTCATTTCAAATTCCCTAGAATCAAATATAACAAACAGCTGAACCCTGCCAAAATATTCCCAAATAAATGGAGGGTTTTTTTTCTTGGCATAAAGTCATGTAGTAAAAATTTTTTAATATGTTTTATATATAAAAGCATATTGTATATGTATATATGTCTAGAAATATGTTCAAACCATGCAATCGACATGTTACTTTGTGGTTATTTGTGTGACAAATGTTGCCTTTCATTAGGGCATGATATTCTGTCATGTAATTAATATTTAAACACATTTATTGATATATAATAGTCCTCAATATTTCTTGTAATTAACATTGTAACATTGAATATAACTAAAATATATAACTTTCAGTTCAATTTGTTTAAAATTTTTTTTAAATCAGGAAAAAATTTAGATCATAGCTACAGAACAAAATGATTCACACATAAATGTTCTGCAACTTCATAGACACTTGATTTTCAGTATGGTTACAGTCTTCTGAGAACATTGAATCAGTGAATCGTGAATCATTACTTCTAAAGAAATATAGGGTTGGGCTTCTGCAAGCCTCTGATTACGATATTTTCATCAACTGATCAATACATGGCATTACTTCCCAGCTATTCTATTCTATTAAAAGATGCCTTATTTAATATATATTAATATTTTAAATATTATTGAATCATAATATTGTTATCATGGCCAACAACACTTAATTCATGCATGAACAAAACTTACTCAGTACAGTCATTTTCTTCATAAGGCTCAACCTGCCTGCATCTCAACTAACTGCCAACTCATAACAATCCTGTTTGTTTCCAAGCCTGTAACTATTTAAGGTAATAGAAAATGGATCTTCCTCCTGTGGAGGGAGGGCAGTGGTTTTGAACTGCTGACCTTGCAGTTAACAGCCTGAGGTGTAACCAATACCCCACCAGGGCTCCTCTCAGATCTTTAGGTAATATTTGAAGACAAATTAAGTAATGGCATAATCAAGAGGAGAAAAAATATTTTAAAATTACACCACACAGATTATAAATTAATACTTGTCGGCATAAGAGCTGAAACATGAAATAGAGTCTCCTTCTCCAAACTTAACAGCAACCTGTACTTCCAAAAATAAAAATAAAAACCCTTCACTGCTATCAAGCAGATGCTGATCAATAGGACAGTGTAGAACTGTCCTTGTAAGTTTATGAGACTGTAATTCTTTATGGGAGTGTAAAGCCCCCGTAAGTCTCCCACAGAATGACCGGTGTTTACAGACTGCTAACCTTACTGATTATGGCCCCACAGGTAACCACAATGCCGTCAGGCCCTAACCTACACGTGAGGCTACTGGAAACATTCACCACTTGGTATTTGTGTGTGAAAGTCCTTGAAAGACTATGACTATTGAATTGGGGATGATAAATATAGTTAAGGAGGAGGCAACTTTCAAATATGGAGTGCCTGAATCATGAGGATTGATGGTCAAACAGCGCCATTCCTTTTTTGTTTTGTTTTAAAAATTAAAATAATGTTTATGGAATAGATAACGGAAGTACCACTGGCCCTGGTTTATGTATTAGGACATTTAAAACCCAAAACTAAATGAACTTCCTCTAAGTCACCGAACAAATAGGAAAACAGCAAAAAACAACAGACCAGAAATTGATGGGCCCCGAGACTTTCAATGTTAGCCTCTTTCCATCACTATTCCAGAAGAAATAACTTCAATCAACACTGAAGTTATTGTTACAGAAAAGCCCTCAAGCACTTTCTTAAAATTGTTTGGGTAAACAAATAGTATATCAGCCATGGCAATTTCAAATAAAGGGGAAAAAGTCTTATTACCATAAAACAAATCCTTGCTTCTATGGTAATTTCTGCTGCCAATCTGATTACACTGTCTTAATGCTTACCTGCAGACAAGAAGTATACATTAGTACAGCATCATTATCTACTATAGGATTTGCGTTCATAATAATAAAAAAACAGTTCAACTCAACAGTCTAAGCAATGAGCTGGAAACCTCAGGCTCTGTGTATCCTAATCTCTAGTACCTGGGTGACTCTTGATACTAAAACAGGAGAATTTAACCGGCTAATGCCATCTGTAGTTAAATTGAGTCCATTTAGCTCAGGAAAAGGCTATATTTTGGGTAATAGTTTTATTTGAATGTTCTTCTTCCCTTTCTTAGTCTCTAGACAACAGCTAACCTACTGATGACCTAAGAAACCCCTGTTGAGAGACAATTACGGTTAAAATTCCCTAACAGAAATGCTGATATAAATAAGGGTTATGTGTGACAAAGCTGTTTCTATCTCTGGCAGATGGCTCACAGTAACAGTGCACTGGTGATTTGATTTATGTCTATAATAAATAATTTTGGAAAACAAATGCTTTCTCTGCATGTAGTGCATTCTAAAATCATTCCTGTAAGCAAAGTTGGAATAATATGCTCTTTGCGTTCTTACTCTGCTAAAATATTGCATCTGCTACAAAGAAATCAACCACCCATTCTATTCTTTCCCTTGACAAAGCCCATCTTTCAAACCTGCAATTAAAAATAACTCCCTAAAAGGTCTGAGAATTCAGGTGAGAAAATTAAATGGATAGAATGATCCAGCACTCACTGTCTCCAAGTTGATGCTGAATCCTAAACTCATAAGGCCCATCCAGGATGGAGTAGAACTGTCCCTATGGGTTCCTAGACTGGAAAGTGAATGGCCCATAAGAAGTGAAACTAAACCCAGTAAATGTATAAGCGCCGAGGTAAAAGAATAATAAAAATGTTGATCCTCCCCTACTTCAGTATTGATCCAACGTGTGAGACTAAAATTAGCAACTCAATCACAATTCACAACAAGGAGGACAGGCATCATTTTGTGATACAGATCTGCCTTCAAAGCTTCCTTAATGTATTCAAAGGATTTCACAAATTTTTACTTTTCCATATGCAAAAATAAGCATTTTGTCGTTTACAGATTCTGTTCTACGTCATACATTTAACACTGTATATTAAGGCTAACATTCTTTATACAAAATGAGTAGGATTCATGCATGACCAAGCAATAAGTATTTATTAAATGGATTTATTCTATCTTATTTAAAAGGTTTTACTCTAGTCTATTAAAGAGTCTATTCTATTCCATCCTGTTCTGTTCTATTCTATACTATTATATTCTAAAGATTTGGATTTTATCTTATTCCTTCTCCCCCTTTTTATCCACCTCGCATTCTCCTTATCATCCTCTTCCCTCCCTTACCGTCTATTTTAATTCATCGAGGCACATGTAATGTGTGCTTATGTATCAGTGCCTTGAATTTGAAGGGAGTATATTAATTGTTCCTTTACTTTCCTTTACAACTAGCTTATTCCTTAAGGGAAATTTAGACACAATCCAAGATCAATGATTAAACTTTCTGTCTCGCTGTCTTTTTGCTTAAGACAAAATAAAGATGAAAACAATCTCTTTTGACTCATTTTGACAAATAGGAAAGGAAAGGCATAAGAAATTTCCTATGACCCCCAGCTAAAAATAAGTCGTGGTGTTTTTCTGAGCTCATAGGCGAAAAACACAGCCAAATAACAAGCTAGTTATACCCATTGCTACACAATATTTTTCGAAAGTTTCTTGAATAATGTTTACGTACTCCGTTTTGTGTAGTCCTTACATGGTATGTGATTATTTTGACATCTCTATTATTGGCACCAGCTTTTGGAGATGATGGCAGTTCTGACTTTCTTATGCTGGAAAGAGTTATTCTGATCCTTGTCAACATACCTTATTCTTCCTAAAAGTATAGATTGCTCTGAATTAGTGTAATTGACTAGCATTGCCTGGATACTAACTACTCACACCAAAATCTACTTAATATTTTTATCTGCTTCATAAAACATCGCTGACATTTGGTAGAATATCATCACAGTTGTAGCCTCGTATACAAATTATAGTCTAGCTTTGTCTATATACTTAATTATTCATAATGTAAAACGATTTTCCCAGAGCTAGTGGAATCCTATGAAAACAATCAAGTACCTGACTATTAGGTTAGGCTTTTCAAACCCACCTAGAGGGGTCTCCAGGGATAGGCCTGGCAATCTGCTTTGCCAAGGTTAGAGACTATAGAGTCGTTTTACTACACTGTAGCACATGGGGTGATCATGAGTTAGAATCAAATGAATATAACTAATAACAACAAAATCAAACAGTGGTTAGGAGGCTCTGGGGATTAATGCCTGGCCTTTATCAAATATAACGGTGCTACTATTGTTACCACGTGCTGTCAAATCCATTCCAAAATATAGTGGCCCATAGTAACTGGGTAAAACTGCCCATGAGTTTTCCCAAATTTTAATCTTTCTGAGAGCATTTTACTAAGCCCTTTTCTCCTTAGTAGCATCTGATGGGCTTGAACCACTGCTCTTTCAGTATGTAGGCTAGCACTTAATCGTCTAGCATATTAAAAGTCCGTTAACAGCACTAGTTCTCTCAACATGTCCCCTACTTCATTCTAATGGGAAAGACAGGTAGACAAAGTTTAAATAGACTAATGAATCTATCATTGTAAATTGCCTTTAGTGCCACAAAAGGAAGAACAAGGCCCTAGGAAAACCATAATGAGGTTGACATTTCTCAGAAGGAATGGCAGTTAAGCTCAGATCTTCAAGATGAGTAGAAATTAGTCTGTGATAATTATTCCACAGAGGATTGGGGTAGGGAGGGGTGATGAGGATAATCTCCTAATGTAGGTAAAAGCCGATGCAAATGTCCCATTAGATGAAAGAGGTTTGCACTTTAGAGAAACTTAAAGCCACCCTTCCAGCTGAACACGTGGAGGAATGGTCTCATCAGACTTAGAAAAGAAGCAGAATTCAAGTTACATGGCCTTGTAACCCACGTTAACAAATTATTATGAAAAATCAAAATTCTTAAGGGAAGGCATTGAAATATAGTAAATAGTTTTTAAATTATTCTGGCTTGAAATAAAGGGCCTGGCCGCCTCCGTTTTGTTTTGTTTGTTCTCCAGCCATGTAACATTTTCTCTTTATGAGTTTGTTATAAGTGAAATAAAAAATATATATTGTAATCACTTGTCTCAGATGTCAGAGTCAATGTATTACATTTCGGGGGGTGTGGGGGACACAATGTTTAAACCAGGATTCTCAAACTTGAGAGCCAGAGATGAGATCAGTAATTCTCAAGTGGGGGAAATTCCCCATGAAGACACTTGTCCTCATCACTGCTTGAGTAAAGGCTTTCTGCTGGTAGAAGTCAAAGTGGAACAGCCCACAGTGCACACAAATGTAGCTTCCCACAAGAAAGAACTTGCCAGTTCAAGATGCCAACAGTGTTGAAGTTAAAACAAAATGGGGCTATTGAACATCAGTGTCTGCACTGATACCTTACAGGCACTGTCTTCTGTAACTGCTTCATGGTTATGAAATGACTGGGGTCTATCTAAAGTTGAAGTCATGGAAATGAATCCTTCAAAGGTGAGGTGAACATGGATCCAAAATTCAAACAAATTTTCTGCTTGAATTAGTTATGTTGTTTAGCCAGAATTATACACTGTAATGAAGCTGACTGGTGGTGGGTTCTAATATGTAATATAAGCAAAATCATTGTCCACATAGAAGAGGAAGCCTGAGAAAAGCTTGCGTCAGGTAGCAGTGGAATTCTTGGGTTGTCTACACCAAGTAATGATGATTAGTTGATCTTACCTGTTGCAAGTGGAACATTAAAGACATGAGATTCAATTGATTACTCAAAATTGTTTAAGATACCTGTGTCTATATGGATACAGTTAACAATTTTCACTAAAATAGACTTTTGAACTCCTAACTACTATATGGTCTTTCATCTAAAATAATTTTGTATTTTTAGCCTAGCCCTTACTTTCATAGTACTGTGTAATTATATTTTTTATTTCATTAGATTCCGTTGTAATGTCCCCCGTTTCATCCCTCATCCTTGCGATTGAAATTTGTTCCTTCCTTTCTTTGGTTAGGTTTGCCAGCAGTCTAACAAGTCGTTCAATTGTGCTGCTTAAATCTATAGCCTCCTTGTTAAGTTTCCTTCCCTGTGATTTGTCTTTTACAGAGAGTGGTATATTAATGTCACCTACTATAATTGTTGAGCCTGTGATGTCTTTTCTTTATTTTTAATCATTTTATTAGGGGCTCATACAACTCTCATCACAATCCAGGCATACATAAATTGTGTAAAGCATATATGTACATTAATTGCCTTCATCATTCTCAAAACATTTGTTCTCCACTTAAGGCCTTAGTATCAGCTCCTCATTTCTCCCTTTCCTCCCCCCTCCCCCCTCCCACATGAACCCCAGATAATGATTAAATTACTATTTTGTCATATCTTGCACTGTCTGACATCTCCCTTCACACATCTTTCTGTTGTCCATCCCCCAGGGAGGAGGTTATATGTAGATCACTGTAATCGGCTCCCCCTTTCCAACCCACCCTCCCTCCACCCTCCTGATATCGCCACTCTCACCACTGGTCCTGAAAGGATCATCCGTCCTGGATTCCCTGTGTTTCCAGTTTCTATCTGTACCAGTCTATATCCTCTTGTCTAGCCAGATTTGTAGGGTAGAATTGGAATCAAGATAGTGGGTGGGGAGAAAGCATTTAGGAACTAGAAGAAATTTGTATGTTTCATTGTTGTTACACTGCACCTTGACTGGCTCATCTCCTCCCCATGACCCTTCCGTAAAGGGATGTATAGTTGCCTACAAATGGGCTTTGGGTCTCCACTTTGCTCTCCCCCCATTCACAATGATATGATTTTTTGTTCTGATGATGCCTGATACGTGATCCCTTCAACACCTTGTGATTGCACAGGTTGGTGTGCTTCTTCCAAGTGGGTTTTGTTGCTTCTGACCTAGATGGCCGCTTATTTACCTTCAAACCTTTAAGACCCCAGATGCTATATCTTTTGATAGCCGGGCACCATCAGCAATTTTCATCACACTTGCTTATGCACCCACTTTGTCATCAGCAATTGAGTCGGGAAGGTGAACATTATGGAATGCCAGTTTGATAGAACCAAGTATTCTTGCATTAAGGGAGTACTTGAGTGGAGGCCCAATGTCCACCTGCTACTTTAATACTAACCCTATAAATATATGCACATAGATCTATTTCCACATCCTCATATATAAATATATTTACAAATGTACATGCCTGTATGTAGACCACTATCAATGCCCTTTACCTCCTACCTCTTTCCTCTATTTCCTTTTACTTTCCTCTTGCCCCACTACCATGCTCAGCCTTCATTTGGGTTACAGTAATTCCTCTCGGTTACATTACCCTTGGAAACACCCTACCAGGCCTGTGATTTCTTTTTTCATCTTTGTAGTGTGAGATTTATTAATTTTGTGGTTCTCTCATTGAGCACAAATATATTTATTATGCTCACTGATTCTTGGTCTACTGCTCCCTTGAGCACTATATAGTGCCCCTCCTTGTCTCTTGTTATGTCTTGTACCTTGAGATCAATTTGGTCAGAGATTAAAATTTCTATCCCTGATTATTTTTGCATTGCCATTTGCTTGGTATATATTTCTCCAGCCTTTAATTCTTAACCTGTTTTTGTCTGCAAGCTTGAGATCAGTCTCCTGTAGGCAGCAGATTGATGGGCTATATTTTCTAAGCCAGTCTGTTAGACTCTGCCTTTTAATGCCTGAGCTCAGTCCATTGCTTTTTAGTGTTATTACATCCACCTGTGGACTCTGTGATGTCATATTGTACCTTCTGTGTTGGGGTTTTCCCTGCCTATCTATCTTATCAATTTATGGTGGGTGGGTGTGGTTCATTCTTGCCTTCCACTATTGAGCTAATGCTATCTTGGGGACTGTTTTCTCTTTGTCACCTTGTGGGTGGAGTTGTTCTATGTGACAGTCCCTTATTTGTGCTCAGTGAGTGTTGACCTTCTGCCCATACTAGGTCAGCAAGCATATTTTGTAGGGCTGGGTTTCTTTTTACATACTCTTTGAGTTTTAGCTTGTCTGGGAAACCTAGCACTTGCCAAGCACTCCTGTTTAATATTATAAATGATAACCAAAAAGGCTATAGGCTCAATTGTGTCTTTTGGTCCTAAAATTTGTGATGCAAATTTCTATGTAAAATTCACAGCAGTTGCAAAAACAATCACTACAGCTGAGTGATCATGAAGTTCTGACATTTCAACTGTACAAGGTGATAACAACCTGTCAGAAAGCCTGTGCTTAGAGTTTTCTCTCGGACACATTCACAACTAATTTCTAAAGACTTAAATTGAACAAAGAGTTGTGAAGAAATACACTTAACCAAATTCAAACACAAATGCTTAGTCTATTTATATAGGAAGCATGTCAAAAGAGCCAGGCTCATTAGAATAGAAAATTCAACTGCTTGAAGAACTGAAAGAGAAAAAATGCCAATGCATAGAAATCCTTTTTTAAGTAAATAAAAGAATAATTTCCTCATCTCTGTACTCACTGGGGTGTGGGGGAGGTGGAATCCATTTTTTCCAGTTTCTTTATTATGAAAAACTAAACAAATATGCAAACACTTGAAAAATTGTTTTTGTAGAGTTTAACATTGAACTTGAAACAAATGATGTGGACTGAAAATACAATTTTATCCACTGCCACTGAGTAGATTCTGACTCATGGTGAGCCTATAATTAAAATAATTCAATAGAAGTTTTATTTTCCACATAATTTTAGAGCTAAAATATTTATGACTAAGCCTTTACTAATATTTTTAACTTCTGATGAATCACATTTTTATATCCAAAGTATATAGTGAAAAACAAAAACAAATCTTAACAACTTCATTAATTTGAAGTAATTAATAATAATATTGATATAGGTATTTCTGGGTTAATTTTGTGTTCTAAAATATCTCTACAAAATGTCAGTATCAACCTTTTCTGTAGCTAGTCATTTTTATTTACAAAAATATATTTCTTTTTATTTCAATGATGAGCATTGAAGCGTTTTCCATCTTCTTGCTATTGTGAAGACTGCTTCGTTCCTTATTTCCTTAAGTTATATACCAAATGTCATGATTTATGGTATTTACACTATTGTCATATATTTAAATTTCAAATTGTTTAAGGAAGCAAACAGTATTTTCCACTGCGGTTGTACAGTTGTATAGTAGCACCAAAAATCTATGAGGGCTGCCATGGCTTCGCACCCTCTATATCGTTTGTTATTCTAGACGTTGGTGTGAGTTGGTAGCTCATCTTTGCTTTGATCTGCCTCCATAGACTGGCTTGTGATCAGGAGCATTTATTCCTATGTTTTTGGCCACCAGCCTGTCTTCCTTGAGGAACTGTCTGTTTATGGCATCCGCTAAGGTTTTACTTGGATATTCATCTTTTTCCTGTGGCAATAGCTAGTGATTTTTAGCATCTACTTTTTAAGCTGTTAATCACGCTATGTGATAATGCCCTTAATTCTTTCATGTCCCTTTGCTTAGGCTGATCACTTCTAAGAAGTGCACAACTTTCTAGTGAGTCTATAGATTAAATGGTTTATGAATACTTAATAAATATCGGCCTACTAAATGTCCTACACTGACCTACAGAGGTATGCATCACTTAAAGTATATAATGCATGCTGTGTAAAAGAATATTATGTGATTTGAACATGATAATTACATGACATTAGACTATTATGAAAGCCTGTTTCTGATCACCCTCATCAGCACTGAAGTCAGTGTATTGTAGCTGAAGCTGTTGGGAGAGCCTGGGGAGATGGGTACTGGCCAGTGTGGAGAATAAGAGGCAGCGAACAGAGCTAAACAATAGGCAACAAGAGGGAACAAAGCACTCATATCAAAATATGATATAAAAGTAAATTAATAGCTCTACACAGCACTATTAGCACTCTGCCATACGTCACAGAAGGTGATATATGTGGACTGAATCCATAAGGCTCACTGCTTATAGTTGTGCTCTGGCAAAAGGAGCCAGTAAGAGGCGACTGAAGGACAGACTTTATTCCTCTGTAGTCATTGCTGACTCAGATATTTCTCCCATCAGATGGTGTTCTTCATATAGCTACTATTTCTAGGTTGGGTAATCATTTCCTCCTAGCTCCTTCCGGCCTATGGGTAGAGCTAGTTTCCTACAGTTGCAACCCACCAGCTTTCACATCGGTTGGAAAGGGAACATTAAGGTAGGGAGTGCAAGCTACTTGAATTACACAGAGATCTTCTACCAGCCAGCTGGGTCTTAAAAGAGAAGCCTCACCGCTTCTGCAAAAAGTACATATAAGAGTCAGTCTACTCTGTAACACAGAGATCAATGTGTCACGATTAATTCACCAGCAGTAGATGATAAGGTGGATTGATGTCTCTATCTTTGGTTTTTCTAAAGGCAGCAAAAACTGGAGCACTGTTACAATTGAAATCACTGACCAGTCTAGAAATAGATTGAGCTATCAGGTAAAAATATAATTTTATATTGACGCAATGACCTTTGAAGTAGAACTACTAGCAGGGTATGTACCACGGAGACTGGAGACCCATCTGGAATTAAATTCTGTGGTGGAAGTATTTCTACACAGATGAGAAAAACTCTGGGTTCTGATTCTGATGTGATCTGACAGTTTTCAAGTTTTTGCTTTATTTATTTATTGTAAGAAAAAGACAACCTAAAAAATAAGGAGCCCCCACACTGCCCCCAAAACATCCCCACACCAAATCATTGCTGTCATGTCAATTCCAACTCATAGCAACTCTGTAGGTCAGAAGAGGACTGAGCCCCAGGGCACTGTATGGAAAAAGACTGTCATTTCCCATTTTTCTTTCACTTTGTGGCTAGATGCGTTGAATCATTCATCTTTCAGTAAACCAAGTTTCAATTAGCAATCTATGGTGCCGCCACAGCTTGTGCATCGGGAGTCTAGTTAATATGAAATTCAACAGCATAAAACATATAGCTACCTATGCATGTCCTCATGCAAATGAGATATTATACTAATTAAGCAAAAATGAGAGTTCTTTTTTCTAAATTGGCATATAATTCTAATGTCCCAAGAAATTATTAAGAATTTTAGATAATAAAACTATATATATATATATATATAACATTTTGTGCCATTGAATCAATACCAAATCATAAAATCCCAATAGGATAAGGTCAAACTGCCCCTGTGGGTCTCTACGACTGTCAATCGTGGCAGGAGTAGAAAGCCTCATGGTTCTCCTGCAGAGTAGATGGTGATTTTTCAACTACTGGCCTTGCATTGAGCAGGCTATCAGGGAGGGGTATGTGTGTGTCCACATACAGGTGTATACAGAATGCAGGAACTTAAAAGATGACTATATATATGCGGTGTCTTAAATGAACTGTGCATTAAGATAAAGATCTTAAATGAACTGTGGATTAATTCTAAGTTATGTGCTTAGAAGGAAATTACTTTTTGAATTGGCATATTTCATTCTGCACTAATATCACTCTAAGAGGTGGTCAGCATTAAATGATTTAATGAATGCTTATTCATTATTTATAATACAGTGGCAAAAACACAGGTTTGAACTCAACCACATAAGCATTCAACATTTTGCTTTTAAAATGGAAAGTTGTACTATCAGGCAATTCATTCACTTCTTCTCACCTGTAATTTTCTCTTGCAAAGAAAAGAGATAAACATCAGTATCGCACAAATTTTTGCAAGACAAACTACACATAACATGCTCCGGCTAGTCGAAATAAAGTGCTCAAACTTTAGTAATTACCATTCCTACCACTTCCAGTTTCCTTCTGAGTTTCAGCTGCTTGCCAGTGATTGGCTGGTGACCTCCCACCAGGCCTAGCACTTGACTCAGTTCGAAAGAAAGCTTCCCTGGGAGGAGTTTCACAGATTTTACACACACACACACACCACCACCACCACCACCACCACCACCACCACCACCACCACCACCACCACCACCACCACCCCCAAGCAAAAACAAAAGATGGACTGCAGAAAAACAGCGCCCTAAAGAAAATTCCTTCAACGGCTCTTTAGGGTCGCAATTAAAAGGCCTCCTGAGAAAGATCTCATCTGGCTTGGAATATCTGCTTTATGTTTTAACCTTGCAAATTAATGTTTAGTCCCATTTTTGTGCAATGTTGGATTTAAGTAACAATAAATTGGTTTAAATGTATAAGCAAGCAAGGGCAATGATGAGGGAAAATAAGAAAGCAGCACTAAGAATTTGGAAGCAGGAAGGGTGGGAAGTAGCTCACTTAGCAGAGCAGAGGACGCGGACGACCAATCAACAATGGGAAAAGCCAAGAAGGAATCAATTTATATGGAAGAGTCCTCCAAAACCTCAGAAAATACCACTGCATTTTTGGAAATGAAAAGATCAGAATTTGGGTGACTTGGGTAAAAGTGTGTTTTACAAAGTAAGGAATCGTCTTTCTTCCCAACTCTGCAACTCTGTTCACTATCCATTTGCCACAGTGGTGCAAGGTCAAATGACAGAACCAAAATAAATGGCAAAGCAAAAGTTTGCTCAACTTCAGAATTAGCAAAGATCATTTGAAAATAATAAGATTCATAAGATATTTTAAATAAAATTATCACATTAGTTTCTTAAAAGACTTAATTATGCCATGTGTTTCTCATAGCAAAACAGATCATGTGAAAACTGAAATACTAGCAATTGTAAAGGAAAAAATCAGATACCAGAGTTGGATTTCCTTCAAAGAACTGATATCCTGTATTAGTTTGAATAAAGAGAATTGGAAGACTCACATTTTTATCTTTTCTTTTCAAGTTTTATTTAAAATTTTTGTAATGATTGGAATTGGTTCACAGAAATACATAAAACTATCCAAGTTGAAGGCATTCATATTTTAAAATGCAGCTATTTTTTCTTTATTTAACATTTTATTAGGGGCGCATACAACTCTTATCACGATCCATACATATACATACATCAATTGTATAAAGCACATCTGTACGTTCTTTGCCCTAATCATTTTCGAAGCACTTGCTCTCCACTTAAGCCCTTTGCATCAGGTCCTCTTTTTTCCCCTTCCTCCCCACTTTCATCTCCCTCATAAGCCCTTGATAATTTACAAATTATTATTTTGTCATATCTTGCCCTATCTGGTGTCTCCCTTCACCCCCTTTTCTGTTGTCCGTCCCCCAGGGAGGAGGTCATACGTAGATCCTTGTAATTGGTTCCCCCTTTCCAACCCACTCTCCCTCTACCCTCCCAGTATCGCCCCTCACACCCCTGGTCCTGAAGGTATCATCCACCCTGGATTCCCTGTGTCTCCAGCCCTCATATGTACCAGTGTACAACCTCTGCTCTATCCAGCCCTGCAAGGTAGAATTCGGATCATAGTAGTGGGGTGGGAGGGGGGAGGAAGAAGCATTTAGGAACTGGAGGAAAGCTGTACTCTTCATCAGTGCTATGTCGCACTCTGACTGACTCATCTCCTCCCCTAGACCCCTCTCTGAGGGATCTCCAGTGGCCGACAAATGGGCTTTGGGTCTCCACTCTGCACTTCCCCCTTCATTCACAGCTATTTTTTTTAAAGAAGTCTCTCCCCTAGACAGCTGGAGACTCCTACATAGAGATTCAGTGTTTCAGTGTAATGAGGGTGATGGTCTTTATTTGCTGGGTGACTTTTATAACTAAAATAATCGACCTTTTTTAAGATTCTACTGAGGTGTGTGCTACCTAATTAAGATATCAAATCATATACTTATGATAGCCTGAATTTAAATAAAATTATCAAGTAGTGTCACCTTGAAAGAGGCATCTACAAATATTAGAATCATCAAGCCTAAACACCAGCTTGTGAATTATCTACTTAAAAAAAAAAAAGAAAATCGGCACTAACTCAGAGTGGCTTGCAGCCTGGCTGGTAGACAAAAATAATATGAAATCTCAAATACCAGACAGTCTGGTTCATAACTAGACCTTGACCACCCAAGTAGTGTTCAGGAGTGAGAAACTATGTAATCAGGATAGTAAAATATAATAATAAATATAGCTATCTTTTGTTGACTTCTATAGGCTAGATATTTTGTCAAAGGTTATATATGTATTTTCACATTAAATCTTTCCAAGCACTTTAGGAAATAGGTCATTTGACTAAAGACGATACTAAGATTCATAAAAGTTGAACAATCATTAATCATTTATTAAGATGAACAACTATTATCTGTTAACTTCACAGGGAGATGGTTACAGATATTCCCCAAATGTGGAAACCCGAGGTGTATCCAAGTTGTTTTTTCTAACCAAGTTTCCAAGAAAACACAACTGTACATGGACTTGTGGAATTTATTCTTATCTGACTTCCAAGTGCATTAAGTACTCATTCTTCTGTGTTTATCATTACTTGAAGACTAAAGACCAAAGAAGAAAACAATCTTGAGGTAATAAAACACCAGGTTACAGATGTTTGAGTGGCCTCTTCTTTAAAAACAAAAGAACAAACAGAGAACAACTAAGAAGTGAGGATGGTGAGCCTTTGACTTCCTTACTTTAGACATGTTTTCAGGAGGGTCCCATCCCGGAAAAGGACATTTCATTTAGCAAAGTAGAGGCTCAGTAAACAGAGTCAACTGCCACCGTCACCACCACAACAAAACCCCAAAAACGTTTAAAGACATGCATTGCCATCATGGGCTACAAGAATGGGCTCAAGTGACTGTGGGGCTGGCACAGGACCAGGCAGGGCTCCATCCTTATGTGTACAGAGTTGCTATGAGTTGTAACTGACTTCAGGGCCCCTTACAATAAAACCAAAGATGCATTTAATAAAGTTTGAAAAAAAATGAAGAAAACACTCAATGAGGTGATTGGCACACCAGCCAGGAAAACACTGGGCTATGAACTCAGACAACAGTGAACTCAAACATCTAGCAATCGTGAAAGAAGTGCCAAGCCAGGTAAGACTGCATGCTGACATACCTAATAGCTAATAATATCAAGAATGCAAGCCCATTTTAAGGTCTTTCTATGTACAGGTATTAAGGAGTCCTAGTGGATTGCGAACTGCAGTTCAAAACCACCAGCTTCCCTGAAGGAAGAAGAGGAGGCTTTCTGAAACTGTGAAGACTTACAGTTTTGGAAACGGACAGAAAAAGTTCTCCCCTGTCCTACAGGGCCTCTGTGAATTGAAATCTACTCCATGGCAGTGACTTTGAGATGAAATGCAGGCACAGCAGGGAGGGAGTGGGTCAGTGCTGTCAGCTAAGGGAAAGGTCTGCGGTGTAAACACTCCATGGGAGAAAGGTGCTCCATGGCAGGATGCTCCCGTAAATAGCACAGCTTTGGAAATCCGATGGAGGATTTCTACTGGGTCTGAGAGTGGTCCTGGGAGTTGAAGTTCACCTTGATAGAAATGGCATGGATATATGCTAGCATTTATGTGCCTAAAATGGATCATCTTATTTATATTACAAAATATCTGTTGTAGGTTCATTGTACATTGTACATGGTATTATTGCATTACCCTGTATCATGCTTTACAGGTGATTAACTTTTTTTAATTGGAGATCTGTGGCAGCACTGTGTGGTGCAAGTGAATTGGCACTGATTTTCCAGCAGCCTTTCTCACTTGGTCTTCTGTGTGATATTTTCCTGATACTCACAGTTTAAGGCTACACTGCACAGTTTGTAAACTACCGTCTAGCGGCAACGGAAGGTCTTGGAGCTATAATATGCTCAAGCCCCAAAGCACACACTCACAAACTTTGAATCTTGATCTATTTAAGATTGCAACTAGCATGCCATTCCTGTACACTCTGTTGACTCTTATTGGTGTGTGTTTTTCAAAAGATCTGTAATAATCATAAGCCAATAATAGGTAAAATAATAAAATGTTACATTGTACTTCCTTGTACTCTTCTGAGAAATTTGTTTTCCCTGTAGTCTAACTGTAAACCAGATGGGACATTCCTGGTTTCTGATTTTCTAACCAAATCCTTTCCATGTGCATTGTATGTATATACTTAGTTTGATGGTAAAGGGATGTGGTTGGGTGCAATTTCTTAGTATGGCTTTCCTTTGGGTCAGAATCCACTCAATGGCAGTGAGAGGTGTGGGGGGTATTTTTTTGTTGTTGGTGTTCTTGTCTCTGTAACTCCAACCAAATGATTGGGTGGGACGATGCAAATTGGACTTGCATAACACTAATAGAGATGTGGTTAGTTTTAGTTACTATCTCCCTGGCTATAAGGATGAAATGTCTAGGCAGAAAAAACAATGACAACAAACTCACTGCCATCGAGCCAATGCTGATTCATGGAGATCCTATAGGACAAGTTGGAATTGCCCTTGTGAGTTTCTTAGACTGTAACTTTATTCTTTTAAATGGCCATAGAAAATCCTGTCTTTCTCCCATAGCAAGGCTGGTAGGTTTGAACTTCTGATCTTCTGGTCAGCAACCCCATTTGTAACCAGAGAGTTGTAGGTCCATCAGAAAAATAATATGGTTGAGATCTCTGTGTGAAGTGGCAGAGATAACAAACAGAGGCACCAGCAACTGTGGCTCAGAGACAATGGGACGGAGCAGTGGATCTGGGCCTAGAGCAGAGGCCAAGCCAAGAACACCTTGAGGCAGAAAAGGGTAGTGCTGAGACATTGGGATTGTGAGGCAAGCATCGTGATGGATGGAGGCAGATGCCAAGGGACTAAGTGGCTGAGAAGAAATGTAGCTGTAGACCAATGATTGTTTCCTTAATGTTTTCTTATCGTGGCTTGCAGTGGTGACCTGTTAAATCCCTCATAACCCCCCTTAATGGTGAGCATTGTCTGAGTTTTGAGTGGCCATTGCAATGAATTATGGAACCTAAAATAGGTATAGAGTATTGTGAGAGGAATGGTTGCTGCCAAAATAAAGAAGGAGGGAATGTGATGGCATGGCTGACATCAGCCTCGTGGATGCGCAAAGGAAGTGATGGAGGTAGGGGAGGAAGAAGGGATGGAAGGAGCTTACTTAAGAGAGGGGTACATATTTGTATGGTTTCCATGGAACAGTCTAAGAAGGCAGTCCCATGTAATATCACACTACCTACAGTACTCACCAGGATCACAGCAACGACCAGGCCACCCAGGAATGCCATGCCTCAAGTTCCAAGATTGTTCCCAGCTGCAGGCATCCACTTAGGGAAAAATAGAACAAAAAGAGATAAGTGGCGACTGATATATGGAGTCTCCACTCACATCATTTTGGCCTGAATATAATCAGAGGATGCGTAAAGGATAAGAAATCAACTCTCTTAAAATTCTGATGAAACAAGGGTAAGTAAAACAGCGCTGCTACTAGGGTTAAAGCTGGCGTACTCCCAAGTTTCTTTGAAACAAAATGTGTCCAATCATGTCTCTTGGGGCAGGGGTGGTTGCAAAAGGCACCACAGAGATGAACTTGTCTTAGTCTCATTGGGGTGCCTTCCAAAACGCAAAATGAAGCAGTCCAACCTGTCGACAGTGTAGTTTGCGAGGATATCTACTGGACTAGTTAAATGCAAGGCAGAAAGGTCAGCTCGGATGGTTATGGAAACTGGCTTTTATGTTATTTATGTTTAACCCCCCCCAATATATATCATATATATATGAAAGGACACCATATCAGTCCCTCAAACTTTGTCCTGACATGGCATACATTGAAAAGCACAGACTTGTTTGGGGAAGCTTTAGTGAAATGGTAACAGCGCCTTCAGAAGTACATAGCCATAAATGGAGGCTATGTCACGAACAATAGTCATACAAGCATGTTTCATAAAAGTTACAAGATTTTTACAGTAATATATATTTCTTACTTACTCTGGTATGAAAAGTGGAAACAGACATCAGGGATCATACTAGATTCTACTACATGATCTAAGTGTCATTTGAAAAGAGACTAAAATTAAGTATGAAGCCAATGTTAAGTGCAACTAGTCAGTGGTAAATTATCCTCTTCTAGTTTTATTTCTTTCTAAACTTAGATAAGTGTTGGGGGAAAAAAACAGTAAAACCAAGGTTTCTAAATATATCTGAGACCACATCTAAGAAGGACAACTCAATGACTCTAAAGCAAAGATTGCTGATAACCTTTCATGAAGCATGAGCACATTATTCAAAGAAAGCATCACACCAATCAGTCTCTCCCTTTCACACAACTGCAAACCTAGATGCTAAATGGCGACTTGATTGAATTTTGCCCATGAATATGCATTATTTTACTAACATATAATTATTAAAGGTTTAATTTTGTAAGGTTGTATTTCTCTCTCTCTCTCTCTCTCTCTCTCTCTCTCTCTCTCTCTCTCTCTCTCTCTCTCTCTCTCTCTCTCTCTCTCTCTGTCTCTCTCTCTCTCTCTCCAGGGATTCGAAGCCAAAATAAAGTATGTGAAATTCATCCGAAATTGGCACATTCCTAAGAATAACATAAGTCTGGTTCTTTGCACGTGTCTGACACAGCTTTTGGCATTATTATGATTAACTGTTCCCATATTATATGATGTAACACAACTCTCCACGAGAGAATATTTTTTTAAAAAGACAAACTCCATGTGTCATGTAGGACACTTGTTAAAGGTCAAGAAAAGCACACCGAGAGACACTTCAGTCTAAGTTCCTGCTGGAAGGTAGAAAAGACAAATGATCAGAATGAGACAAAGTAAAACAATACGAAAGCCTTTTCTGACTCTTATTAGGATCTTCGGAAAATGTGCTGTTGAAAATTTTTAGAGACTCTGGAGGAAAATGAAGCATCCAAGTACAAATAAATCAGTGTCGGGAGTGTCTGAGAGCGCAGATGACCATGTCCATGGCCTTAATTACACCTGAAAAGTCCTGATTTTGGCCATAAAATTAACAAGTTGGTGAATACTGAGAATTAGGACATGGAATTTGGGAGAAGTATTATTTTGCTTCTTGCAGAAAGAAAGAAATCCGAAGGGGTTTAACAAAGTTATGGGGAAAATAGAACGAAAGCAAAAACATAATAAAAATTTCCCACAAACTTTTCAAAGCCCCTTCATTTACCTCTATTTGCAATTAGCATGAGTATCCATAGAAAATCCCAAAGAATAAAATGGAAAGTTTATCACAAATAAACATGCATATCTTGCATCAGATGGTTTCAATGAGTGTTGGGGAAATACTCCTTGTCTTTTCATCCCATTTTTCCACACACTTTTTGAAGCCCTTTATATAACTAGTAAACAAGAGTTCAAAGTCATGTAGAAAAGTCCGATGTTTCTTGACAGTCACGTGCTGTGTAATGTCCGTTTGGAAGTCTCCAACTGCATGTTTGTCCATGGTTCCTACATCTCCGTCAGAGAACAGAATGTAGTGAATACCACCGGACATACCAAACGTAAGTGTTTCACACGCAACAAATGTGTCCCATGCCCTTTCTATATAAAGCATACTTCTAGGCATACAGTGAATCTCTCTCTCTCTCTCTCTCTCTCTCTCTCTCTCTCTCTCTCACACACACACACACACACACACACACACACACACACACACTCCCTCAGTATTTTCAGATAATTATGACTCATAGCAAGCCTAGAGGACAGAGTAGAACTGCCCTTGTGGATTTCTGAGGTCTTACAACCTTACAGGAGCAAAATGCAAACTCTCTTTGGAGAAGTAGATGGTAGGTTCAAACTGCTGACCTTGGGATTAGCAGCCCAGCACCCAACCTACTACGCCACCACAGCTTAATGGCACAGTATATATATAACCTATAATAATTAAAATGGTTCTCCAGAAAGTTCCTAAAATGTGGAATTAAAAAAATAATGGGATTTTTGTTCCATTAACTTTTGGAAACTTCCTCAAATATTGTGATAGTCATAAGAAACACCAACATGACTGACTTACCAATGTAGTATGCTGTATTTCTACCATGATTTAGCATGAACCTTCCCTATATACAAATACTCAATGCATCATCAGACAATATAGGCGCTGATGCAGGGCAGCAGCATGCAATCCCATGTGTTGTACATCTCCCAGTTAGTGTAGCCTTAGTTTTGCTTAATTTTGTTTAAAAAATATCACCTTGAAATGCATTATGGCCTCCAGAAACAGCAGAACCAGTGCGAGTGATAACAGCACAAGGCCCAGTGGAGAAGAATCTGGAAGTGGAACCTAAGGTTATTCGACAACACAAAGGTGAATGTTTTTACACGTGACTTGGCATGTTTTCCCAATGGACAAGTCACATCATGTCCTATTTCACAGAATATATTGTAAACATTAAGCAACATATGGCTGTCACACAATGGATATTTAAAATTTTTAATGAAAATATATGCAATACCACTTACAATAATATCAAGAACATGAAGTTCACAGGTATAAGTTTTATAAAATATATACAGAATTTTATGTAGAAATCTAAAATCCTAATGAAAAAATCAAAGAAGTTCTAAAAAGATGGAAATTATTCTGAGTTCATGAATTGAAACTATGAATACTTTTCGGATTTCAATTTTCCACAAGCTGATTTATAGGTTCAAAGCAATTTAAATAAAATTCCACTTAGCTATAGAATGTAATTATATATTGATTCTAGTATAAAATTATGACTACAGTCCTAACGAAGAACAGATGGGAAAATGTATACCTTTCAAAATTGACTACAGAGGTGCAGTAAGAAAATTATGTAATATTAACCAAACACTAGACAAATAGATCATTTGAACATAATATAGAATCTAGAAATAGACCCAGTCAACTTTTCCTTGACAAAAGAGTCAGGAAGCTACACTAGACATAGATAGTCTTTTTAACAATCAGCGATGCAACAATTAAATGTCCACATGCACTATTGTTAGGTGTGGTGGAGTCAGGTCCAACCCACAGTGACCTTCTGCACAATGGAACGAAATACTGCCCTTTCCTGCAACATCTTCACAAGTGTTCCTGCACTTGAGTGCGTTGGTGCAGTCGCGGTGTCCATCCATTTCCTCGAGAGCCTTCCTCTCTTTCTCTGCCCCGCGGTGCTACCAACAATGGTGTCCGTCTCCAGGCACTAGCCTCGCCTGACAGCATAGCCAAAGTATGTAAGCTGAAGTCTCGCTTTCTTGGCCTCTAAGGAGCACCCTGATTGTATGTCTTCCAAGGCAGAATGGTTTGTCTTTATTGCAGTACATGGTACATTCAATATTCTTCTCTAGCACCTCAATTCAAAATCATCTATTTTTCTTTGGTCTTCTTTATTCAATCTCCAATATTCACATGCATATAAAACAGTTGAAAACTCCATGGCTTGAATCAGGCGCACCTTAGTCCTCAAAGTAACATCCATGCCTTTCATTAGTCTAAAGGCATTTCATGCAACACATTTTCCTAAAGCAAGGCATCTTTGGATCTCTTGACTGTTGCTTCCATGAGGTAGATCCAAGCAAGACAAAATCCTCGACAACTTCTACCTTTTCTCCATTTATCATGCTGTCACCTATTGGTCCAGTTGAGAGGATTTGGTTCTTCTTTACATGGAGTTGTGATACATACTCAAGTCTGCAATCCTTCATCTTCACCAGCAAATGCGCCATGGCCTCCTCACTTTCAGTGAGCAAGGTTGTGCTATCTGCAAAAGGCAAATTGTTCATAAGATTTCCTTTAACCCTGATGCCACATGCTTCTTAATATAATCAAGCTTCTCTGATTATTTTTATGTATATACATTGAATTAAGTATGCTGAAAGATACAATTCTGCCGCATACCCTTTTTATTTTAAAGCGTGCAATATTCTGTTGTGCTGTGTGTATAACTGCCTCTTGGTCCATCTACAATTTCCTCACGAGCACAGTGAACTGTTTTGGAACTGCCATTCTGCTCAAGGCTACCCATAGTTTGTTATGGTCTACACAGCTGAATGGCTTGGCACCGTCAATAAACCATGACTACACCACTTTCTGATATTCTCTTCTTTCAGCCAAGATATAGCTACTATAACCCTTCTTCCAAGTCCTTTTCCAAACCCGGCCTGAACCCCTGTCAATGTACTGTCACAACAGTTGATGGACGACCCTCAGCCATAGTTGCATTTAATATCAATGATCCTGATCTATCTATAATTTTATCAATCTGTTAGGTCACCTTTCTTTGGAATGGATGCAACTATGGATCTTTTCTTGTCAGTTGTCCCAATAGCTGTCCTCCAAATGTCAGGGCATGGAAGAGTGAGTGCTTCCAGTACTTCATTTTACTTGATATGCAATAAAAATAAATGCTTACAATTAATTGATAAATAAATCTAGATTCAGGCCTTCTATCTTTCACAACAATCATTATGAACTTGGAGTTGGTGATCAGTTTATAGATGAAAAACAAGAAGAAAAGGGGCAATCTATAAAGAAGAAAACAGACTTGCTTAAATAATTAAGTAAATGACTGGAAGCTAGTAGGAACAACAAGCCCCCAATGTTGGAGTGGGAGGTTACAAAAAGGAAAGAATAGAAAGTAAGATTTTCCTTTGAAAGGTGTGGGAAGAGAGTAAGTGGTCAGTGAAGAAAGTTGAGGGAAATTATTTTAGCCAGGTAGCCATGGCTAACCTTGTTATTGACATGGTGTCTTAAGAGTGTGCACCCGTTATTACGTGGTTAGAAGGGAACTGCCTTCCCACAACCCTCGTTGTTGTTAGGAGGACCGCACACTGACGCCACACACAACAGAACGAACCTTTGCCTGCTCTGTGCAGTCCTCACAACTGTCCTTCTGTCGGAGCTCATAATTGCAGCCGCTGCGTCAGTTCATCTTGTCCAGGGCCCTTCCTCTTGTTCGACATCCTTTTACTTTTCCAATCATGATGTCCTTCTGCAGGGTCATGAACAGAGTCACATCTTGAGATAAAAATATCAAATAAATTCCAATTGAGAGATATTCTGAAAAATACTCGACCAGTGTTTCTCAAAATGGTTGAGGTCATCAAAAAATAAAACTGGCAGAGAAATTGACCCAGACAAGAGTTTCCCAAGGAGCCATAAGGAGATGTGACAAGTACATGAAATATATCATCTTCAGTGGAATCCTGAAACAAAAACAAAACATAAGAAATTGAGTAAAGTCTAAGGAACTCGAAATTAAAACCAGAGTTCTGTTCTTGATGGTTGTGGTTAGATAGCATCTACTCAGTTCCAACGGACAGCAATTTTAGGTATAACAAATCATGTATTTTAATGCCTGCTCCCATGGCATCCTCACAACTTTGTGTATGTACTATTCCACGTGGCAGTCGGTGTGTCAGTCCATTTCATTGAGAACTTGCTTCATTCTCCTTGAACCTTTACTCTCCTGTCCAGTACCTGGTCCTTCCTGATAACATGCCCAATGTGTTTAAGATGAAAGTTTTCTATCCTTGCTTCTAAAGTGCATTGTTCCTGTGCTTCTTCCAAGATACAATTCTTTGTTCTTTGAGACATCCATGGTACGTTCAATGGTCTTCGTCAACAACATAATTCAAAGATGTTGAAAAAAACCAGTTCTTCTTTCATAGTACGTGTTCAATGTTCAGTTTCCACATGCATAAGAGGCGATTGGATTGATCCTGGTCTGGGGTCAGGCACACATGGGGCCTGAAACTGATTCAGTGGTCCTGCCACCATACATATTCAAGCTATACCTGGAGTACATTGTAAATGTTAACGGTAATGGGTCAATATTGTTTTAACTGGGAAAAAATGTGTCACACTAATTGAAGATGTTAGTAGTAGAAGAAAGTTAGTATGAGATATATGGGAATTCTACTATCTTAATTTGTTTCTGCAAATATGAAAAAAAAACTCAATAGAGAAATTGCATCTCGTCCAGGTTTTTATTCCACGAGAATAATCTCAATACTGATCTTCTGTTACTATTATAATAGGTTTTATTTTTTATAGAGGGAATGAAAGTTTGATGATCACTGATAAAGAATAGGTTTTGAGGCAATATTTTAGATGAAAACATAAAGCCTATGTTAGGTAATGCCTGTGAGCATAGAGAAGGAATGGTAGATGCATTAATACACCCAGATGGAAAAATCCATGGTTTTTAATAATCCAGCAAGGAGTGGATGTGGTCCATATTTTCAGATACAATGTGTAAGAAATACCCTCGTGCCCCCAAAAGTTTTATATTGAATAAACAAAAGAGATGATTTAGGAACAACAGGAAAATATTTTATTATAGTTCAGAAAAAGAAAATGAGTGGTAATAGAGATGGGAATGTGATTTGTATAACTGAGACTAGAGTTAGGTAAAGTCGTGCTGAAAATTGATGAAGGAAGAAAGAGAAACTGATCTGACAATCTGGAGAAAACCTAGATTTGGGGAAGTAAATACAGTGACACACATTGAAAATGATTCATAACTTGCTCTGAGAAAACTCACAGCCATTGAGTAGGTTCTGACTCATGGTAACCATATAGGACAGACCAGAACCCCGCTGTACGTTTCTGAGACTGTGAATCTTTCCAGAAATAGAAAGCCTCATCTTTCCACTCATCTTTCTCCCTCAGAGCGACAGGTGGCTTCAAACTCTTGGCTTTGAGATTAGAAACTCGGCACATTACCCACTACACCACCAGGGCTCTTCTACAACCTAAAATTACAAGGTGGACACACAAACCTGATGCAAACAATAAGGGTTTGGTTTGGTTTGTATATCATTAGGTAGATTATAGAATGTTGGAAAATATAGAGAAACCAGCTCTCAGCTGAGCTTTCAGGAAGAACTTAGGGGAAGGTGCATGTTACCCACCAAACCATAATACTTCTCCCACAGTAACAATGACTGACCCCTCTAGTAAGGCAGAAAGACACTGGCATCCCCACTCACAGTGCCAGAAAAATGGAAATTTCATACCCAGCCTTTTCTGGTGTAGTTTGATATGAAGTCACTGGTAGAAGTTTTCACTTTCTTTTTTTTAAAAATACTTTTATTGGGGGCTCTTACATCTCTTGTCACAATTCGTACATTCCTCCAGTGTGTCAAGCACATTGGCACATATGCCACCATCATCATTTTCAAAGCATTCTCTCCCCACTTGAGCCCCTGATATCAGCTCCCCATTTCTTCCGCCTCCCTTCCCCGCCTACCCTCCCTCATGAACATTTGATAAGTTATACATAATTTATCCATATTGTACATAGTCCCCCATCACCTCTCACCCACTTTTTTGTTATTTGTCCCCCCTGGGACAAACTGATCTTTGTGATCAGTTCCCCCTTTCCCCCCTTCCTCTCTCCTAATCCTCCTGGTACCTCTACTTTCCTTGTTGGCCCTATGGGGTTTATCTATCCAAGATTTCCTGAGTTGCAGGCTCTTATCTGCAGCAGTGTGCTAATCTGAATTACAAGGCAGAAGTGAGATCATGATAGTGGGGTGAATAAAGCATCAAAGAACTGAGGAAAGTCATGGGTTTCATTGGTGCTATACTGCACCCTGACTGGTCATTTCTCCCCTGTGACCCCTCTGTGAGGGGATGTCCAATTGTCTACAGATGGGCATTGGGTCTCCACCCCATGCCCCACCCCCTTTCTTCACTATTGTACTATGGTTGGTGCATAAATCTGAATAACATTCATATTGACTGGAATTCTTTGATGGCAGGTAGATATGATTCTAGACAGCATTGTACATCATGATTACTTTTGCAATGTCATTTTTCTTGATTGTGATTCCAAGCAGAGTAAATTCTATGATTTTCTGATTCAAATCAGCCAATACCAATCTATTTCATGTCACTGATATCTAAAATATCAATATTTATACATTTCATTTTTGATGACTTCCAATTTTCCTAGATTCATATTTCACACATTCCAAATTCCAATCATTATATTTTTTCAGCTTTTTCTTTTACCTTGAGTCATGCCCCATCAGCAAATGAAGATCCCAAAGTCTCCACTCCCGCAGGCTTTACTCCATTCCCATCATCATGGTCAATTCCTCTCTGAGAAAGCAGTTCCTAATCTGTAACGTTTTGAGTGACCTCACACCCATCTTCCCACACTCTCTGAAATAGTGCTCTGTTTCCATTCGTTGGACCAGCAGAGTATGACAGCGTTTGAAGCTATGCATACCGTTATCAGAGGCTCCTTCCTCTGAAGGGGGCAGCCTTTTCTTCTTCACTGTCTGTTCTAAGTCTGGAACCAATGACAAAACCTGCTCGCTTTGGGTGGCTCTGCTGACCTTTGAAATACCAGTGACATGGCTTCCAGCGTCATAGCAACACACAAGCCACCAGAGTGCAACAAACTAAAAAATGGTGGAGTTTTAAGGTACCTCATAGCAAAGGGATCCCTGGAAACTTGCAAGTAAACATTGGACTGCTAATCACAAATTCGGGGCTTCAAATCCTTTAGCAGCTACATGGGAGAAAGATGAGACTATTTACTGTCATAAATTACATAGAGCCCTAGACATAGTCTATAAAGATATTATGAGTTGAAATCAATTAGATGACAATTGTTCTTATTTGGCTGAATAGTAAAAGTGCAAATTACCTCCAAGAAATTACTGTTAAAATTATGAAACACCAGAGACAATTTTGGTGCAGTCCAGAAGGAAATGAGGAGAAACAAAGAGCCATATCCAATGACTTGTTTCATCTATTTTATATCTTAAAATGATTGACTCTATATAAGAAGGGGTACCCTCCCCAAATGGAATTTTTTTCAAAGTTATATATTTAATTTTTTTATAAAACAACTTTATCACCAGCAAAGTATTCTCCATTACACTTAATACATTTGTCAAATCTGAAATTCCATTCTTGGAAACATTTTTCAAACTACTCTGTTTGGATGGCAGACAGCACCTCCCTCATTTTTCCTTCACCTCTTCTTTATTGTCAAATCACTGTCCTTCCGTGCCCTTCTTCATTCACAGACACATAAAGGAGCCGCGTGGAGTGAGGTCAGGTGAGTCAGGTGTGTGGGGAAAGAGAGGCATGTTTTTATTTTATTTGCCAAAAACTGGTGCAGTAAGATGGCTGCGTAAGCAGGCGCATTTCCGTGGTGGCAAAACCAGTCCCCTCTTCTGCCACACATCAGGCCTTTTTTTTTTTTTTTTTTTGTCACATGCTGTTACAGTCTTTTTAGCACCTCTAAATAGAAAGCTTGGTTTTAACAGGCTGACCTGATGGAACGAACTACAAATGCACTACAAGTTGACATTTTCAAATGTTTGAGAAGTTGATGGACATTTTACCTTTATTGAAATGAGATAAACCACTCATATACATGAGTTTTTCCCATAGCTCTATCCTTGTAAGTTGTGTTCAACATCACAACAATTTCTGTGGCATTTTTCCTGAGCAGAAAACAAAATTTCACAGCCACATGCTGTTCTCTTAAATTGACCTACACAAAAAACGAGGCCCGAGTAAAACTGCTTTTCCAAAAGTAAATTCACTGTGACCAGAGAGAACCTTTCCAGGCAACGGCACTGGATGCACTAACTCAGAGTGACTTGCTCAATGCTCACATAGCAAGAAAAGTGCATGCTACCAAAGCTCTGCCTCACCCAGTGCAATTCGCGGATTTGGGGTTACCTCCTCATATGGAATGTTCTGATTTTGCTTCACTAATATAAAGTAGACAAGCCATTTCTATCATCTCAGAAAATGTATATGGTACTGGAAGCTGAACTGATAAAAATGTAGATGTTAAATACACTTCTAAGGAAGCTTAAAAAGAAAATTTTGAACTTCTAATTGGACAATGGACAAAGGATGATACTTGTTCTCTTGGGTCAAAGAACTAGACTAAGTATGTTCAAATGTTTGGTCCAGAGCATAACTTGGGTGAAGAATGTGAATATTTGGCTGAGGAGATTTTTAAGTACAATCTTAAAAGTGTTACATGAATTTACTTTGCCATTTGTAATAAAATGCAAGAGAAAAGAGATACTTTGTGGTGGGGTGAGATTTCTTACTATGGCTCTTCTACTCATGTCTCTGGTGGTGGTGTAACACTAATAGAGCAGATTGGTCAGTTTTAATTACCAACCTCCTGCCGAGAAGGATGAGAGACAGAGAAAAATCCCTGAATGTCAGAAGGTCTTTGTGAAGTGGTAGAAGCCCAGACCAGAGACATCAGAGTCTGAGGTGGAGACTATGGGACAGAGGAAAGGAGGAAGGTCAAAACCAAATACCCTGATGATACAACCATGTTTGCTAAAGTCTGATAAAATTCAGTCTAAGACTTAAAATACATACACACACGCACACAAATCGGTACTTCAACCAATGTGAAAACTAGTATACACACTAATACATAGGTAATATTCAGAGAGTTATTGTCAACCAATTTTATTATGAATCTGTAAAATGGCAACTACAATTTGCAAATTTATACTTTGGTATTCTCTTATATTAAACAAAAACACATTGACTGAATAGACTTAAATTCTTTTTCTGCATGCTAATATAGTGTAAATAAATCAATTTTGCAAGGGAAAACTGATTTGATATAATTTGACAAGCTCATTAGATAAGGTAATATACTAAATTTTAAGTAGGTCAATGTGTAACCCATGAGTTATACTTTTATGTGACTATGCTATCTCTTCAACTCTTTAGAATTAAGACCTAATATTTTTATTGAATAACTAATATGAATAGAAATTTTAAGTAATGTGATTACTGTTAGCTAGAGATTTAAAGCAAAGGAATGTTTAAAAGAATAATGTGATGTATTACTGTCACCTAAGTGTTTCTCTACTGGTGCATTTTAGTAAATGCGAGATTGTACTCTATGGGAATCTGCTGTCATTTCTAGGTCTAATCTGATGTGAAAGATTTTAGTAGTTTATTGGGTTTTATTTAAAGCCAAACACATTGCTAAAAATTAATTACTTGACCAGAGCAATTAGGCTTGTAAAATATACATAATGAAGAACATGTAAATACAGGTAATATACAAAAGCTATGGAACATCAGGATCTGCAACATGGGCTACCTCATAAATGTTTTCCAAAAATGGTAGCTATGACAAATACCATTTTTACTATTAAAAATTATGAGTCGGGGTTTATCATCTTACCATGTACTCACCCACTCTGTATGTTAACAAATAATCAAAGAAGCTAGATTATATGAAGTAGAACAGGGCACCCGGCGTGAAGGAAGACTTGTTAACAACATGCTCTATGCAGATGACACAACCTTACTTGCTGAAAGTAAAGGGACTTGAAACACATGCTGATGAAGATCAAAGACAGCAGCCTCCATAATTAATTACAATTCAATATAAAGAAAACCCAAACCGTGGCAACTGGACCAGCAGGTCACACAAAAGACTGAAGCTGTCGAGGATTTCATCTCGGTTGGATCCACAATCAGTGCTTATGGCACCAGCCGGCAAGAGATGAAAGACACATTGAATTAGATAAAAATTGTGCCGCAGACATCTTTAAAGTGTTTGAAAAGCAAGGATGTTACTTTGATTATTTAAATATACCTGGTGCATACCAGGGGATTTTCCTTTGCCTCATATGCATGTAAAAGTTGGACTTTGAATAAGGAATCCCAAAGAAAAATCAACACATTTGAATTATGGTATTATTAACAAATATTGAAAGTGCCATGGACCGCCAAAAGAACAAAAAGTTCTGTTTTGGAAGAAGTATTGCCAGAAGGCTCCTTATAGGCAAGGATGGCAAAAATTCATCGCATGTACTTTGTTATCGTGAGAGACCAGTCCCTGGAGAAGACATCGTGCTTGGAAAGGTAGAAGGGCAGTGAAAGAGTCAGCCCTTTGACTAGATGGATTGACACAGTGTCTCTGTCTGGTTTCTGGGTAGCTTAGCCCTCGGTCTTGCTCCACAACGCTGACAGACTTCGCGCTGCCGAAGCGCTTTGTCATTGAAGCGAGTTTGTAGGAAGGGAAGACGACGTTCGATTGGACAGTCGCAACAGCTCACACTATTTCTGCAAAGCATGCCAAGCTGAATGGGAGCCATGCCGTGGTTCACACTGGACACACACACACACATATCTCATGGAAAAGAGCACCCACATGTGAAGAACTGGGGCATCCCAGGAGACTAAGAGGCCAAGGGCCCAAGAGCATGGGGACCCCAGTAGGCCAGGCCCGGACCCCTGAGGGGGCACGCAGGTGCATGTGAACCAATGGCAGAGGCCCTTAATTTACAACTTTCACTTGAGCAAAGGCATTTAAGGGTATTGAACGCCTCTGGCTGGGGAGAAGTTTGAAACGATTGGCTCATCATATTGGCTGCATTGAAACGCAGCTAGGTGATGCCATGGTCCCAGGTGGAGGCTAGGTTTCAGGTTTCACCTTGTCTGTGCCCTCAGTTTGGGACTTCCCATGAGTGTTCAATGAGTGCCTGATTTCTTTCCAACCCCTCTATGTGAGCCTTTGCAGGCACTGATGAGGCAACCCGACTAGTCCCTACATCTAGCTACCTTTAAGCCAGAGCAACCGACTCAAATGTAAGAACAATTTGGAGGAGGTCACAGGATTGGGCAGTGTTCCCTTCTGGTCTTCACAGGGTTGATGTGTGTCAAAACGGACTCGATGACACCTTACAACAAGTACAACACTATTAATTGTTTTAAAGTTTATTTGGGGTTCCCTACTACCTGGTGGCATAGTGGGTTATGCGTTGGTCTGCGATCAACCAGATCAGCGGTTTGAACCCACTGGTGAGAAAGAGGAGGCGTTCTACGCCTGGAAGGAGCTGCAGTCTCAGAAACCCACAAAGGGAGTCGACTCTGTTTTACTGGGTTACCTTGAAGCAGGCTGGGTTCGAGGGCAGTGGGTTTGGCATCACATTAGACAATAATAGATTAAGGGCTCCAACCTTATGGGTTTAAGAAAAATTAGAAATATAGGTTACTAATATCATTACAGAAATCCTTTTCATTAGGGCAGGCAGTTGGGTCAGGCAAAACAGACAAGCATGCATTCTAAGTCAGCTATCAGCTGTAGAATAATGAAGGAGCACTGAACCACATTCTCTCTTAACTATTTAATTTTTCATACTTTTAAATATTTCAAGGTCAGTGACCTTAGGTTTAGAATAGCTCCTTGGCGAGTCAGATGTTTTCAAATAAGCGAAACAGCAGCAATATAAAAAGAATCGACAGGTGTGTCTTGAGATCCCAGTCTACAGCAGCTGAAGCTGGGAGAGTGGACGGAGATGTTGCCATTTCTCTGAGGGTTCGGGGCTGCTGCCGAGAGGAGTAGAACCTTCTAAAACAGGGACTAACCGTTTCTTTCTGACTGACATCACTACCCACGGTGAAGTCGACTGTCACCAGGGAAGTTAGCCTCATCTCTTCACAATTTGGCTTATACACTCAGGAATAACTCAAGTTTTTTTGTCCTTCTGAATCACCGGAACAGCAAAGTGATGAGGTCTTCCAGAAGCCGAGAGCTTTCCACCGAAATACCATCTTTGAATCCCTTATTCATAATAAGGTTGAAGCTGAATATATATTTCTTTAGCTGCTAGTACTTCAAAAATATTTTTAAAACGAAAGCATCTCATATGTCATAGTTAAAACACAACACACACACAATACTAAATTCTGGAATACAACAGATGAGGCTACTTGTTAAAACAAGTTTCTTAAATTTAAGCACCTAAGGACAAGTATTATATGATCCTATTGGGTAAGAAGACAAAATGAGAAGTCTATGAAGAGAACGATGCTCACTGGTAATTACAAGAATCAGAGGAAGGAGGAGAGAGAAATATGTTCTCCATCACTACAGAAAGACAAACAAAACAAAACCCACTGCCATCATGGGGATTCTGATTCATAGTACCCCATACACTATATTGCATGTGGCATGTAGTCCCTATATATGCCCCTATATGTGTTGTACAATCTCTATATATGTCCCTATATATGGCATATAGGGACACAGAGGCTATGAAACTGTAAGAGAGCAGATCAGCTCATCTCTCCCCAGCTGGGCGGCTGGTGGGTTTAATTATCAAAGAATTTCATGAGAAATTGGAAGTTCTTGATAATAATGATAAAAATCTCCTGGACACTCAATGGATGATTTTAAAGGTTTCAGACCTTTTAAACATATTATCAGTCATGAAAAGCCTTCAAAAACTTTGTGCAAATATATTTCCATGATATAGTTCAGTGAACTGTGGAAGTGTCCAATATTAGTCTTAGTATTCCATTGTGTTCATTTTAATTATTAATCTTACTTTCAATCTTTAATACCTTTAATAAAGGATATTTTGATAATTAAAAAATTATACTATACCTAAAATTTTGAAGTTAATGCTTGTTTGATTTCCAATTTTATCAGATCAATAAATGTACATCATCTACATAAAATTGTACAGAGGGCTTACAGTGCCTCCTATATCTACCTGACACAATGTGAACTTTCCTGAAATGATCGCTTTACTTTGTCTCAGCTTTGAGGGTCTTTTGTCAGCAAGTTCCTAAGCTTTAATAATTGACCTAAATTTTCATACGTTGCTTAGTCATTTAAAGGCTTTTTTTTAAAGAAGAGTATTTAGCTTACACTAAAGTTGGTCCTTTTTAATTAGTTCTGTTTTACCAACGCCACCTAAGAGATTCTGTTTGATTGATTTTGTATGCCTCTCCCTTTTGATATACAACCCCTATTCTGTTCCATCTGTCATCTTTTAAAGTATCTTTTAAATTGCTATAACTGGTAAATGATGTTTACATTCTCTTCTCTAATCATATACAGCATCCTATATTTTTCTTTGTTGATCCTGGAAGTCGTAAGCAAGTGAGCAATGCGCTTAGAGAACATATTTATCGCCATTACTTTTGTTATCCTTTGGAGAATAATTTTCTAAAGTATTGATCACTCTTCGTCTCCTTCACCGAACAAATTTTTCACCATAGAATAAAGTAACTGAAGGAAAAACAGCATCCGGTCAATCCCACACATTCACCTTCATTCTCTTTGGATAGCAGCTCTCCTTCCAGAGTAAAGAATGCACCTCTGTTGCATTACACAGAGGAAAACTAGTTAGGAAGCTGATATGTATTCAGACTGTAATGATTTCACTTTGAGGTGTGGTAAGCCCCTTGGATAGAAGATTAAAGTCATATTCTCAAATGTTTTATCAATAAAGGATGGTAGATTGTTTGATTTATTCTACTATTTCTTAACTGATACTGAAATCCTGTGGATGAAAATATGTGATATAATTTTTTGCTCACCACAAACACTACCTACATCAATGGGAAAGAGTCGGATGCAGGGAATTCTTGGTGAGGCTACCACTTGTTGCAGTAGCCTGATAATTAGGAACGACGTGCGATTGGCGCCTTAGAACAAAACACCAGTGTCTGCCTTTTCAGCAGTTCTTAAGAATCATGCGCAGTTTTGCTGATGGTAACACACAGAATTCAACTGTGCTCTTTTAGATGTTTTTTAATTGTGGGAAGCCAAACAGGTGGCTTTAGGCTTTAAGTTTGACCAGCGAGCCCTGTAGATTTAAAGTCCTCGGTTTAGTCCCTGAAATTTTAGAAGGTTTGACAGGAAGTAGGTAGACGTTCGAATACGAAAGGCAGTAGACTGAAGCCTTACACAATTCAGCTTGCAAGACGATGGAAACTTCAGCCAGGAGGTAAAGATTTGATTTTTTTTAAATTCGAAGCAGTAAGAGGCAAGTGAGTTTGTCATGGCCCTAATTGTTTTCCTCTGTAAGATCAATCTGGGAACCACAGGCTTTAGATAGCAACGTGTGCTCGGTTTGGGCTTTCAGTGATGTCACTTGCAGCCATGGGATGGAGTCTAACTCCTAGCTGACCCACGTGCTGGAGCAGATCTGCCACAAGGGATTGCCTGGAACCTTTATGTGATCAGCTGAGTGTAGCCAAACGTTTCAATAACCCCCCAAAAGTCCTAACATTTAGCCTTTGGGGAATAAAATGTCCCATTGTGCATGAAAAGGCATCCACAGTCTAAATTAGTGGTCACCGGGGAAAGGTGGGCCAGGGCACTGGGAGATCAATGGATAGTTTCTGCATGGAGGAATGAAAAGTTTTTGGAAATAGATTTGATGATTTCACAGAATTGTGACATTAAAAATAACATTAAACTGTACATTAAAAGCGGTTTTGAAACGGCCCATTTTGTTGTGTTTATTCCAATTTAAAAATAAACAATCAGGATATTACAACTTAAAAGACATCGAGTAGAAGAGTGGTTTCTAGGAGTTGAGGAAAAGAGGTGTGGCTGGCGACAGAGCAGAGAGGGGGAGGGACTGGTCAGTGGAGCACTGTGGAACGGACATGTGATCTCCTCTGTTAGTCAGGACCTACAGAATTGTACATGATAAACACAAAATCAATACGCATGAAAAGAAAAGGAACCACCGAAGATGCTAGGAATTGGAGGATAGAGCACAGACTAAGATAAGTGGATTGAGATATATTCCCAATGTAAGTCATCACTAAGCCAAAAGGAGTAAGGATGAAAAGGTTAAGTTACGGAAGGAATGAAAAATCGGTGCTTTTGCTCAGACCTGTAAGACTACAGACATTGAAAATGTACATCAGTACTGTCCTATATCTGGGATTTTCTCTCTCTCATAGAGGTGCAGTTCATCATTTTGCACCTGTTTTATGTATACTCTAGAGTTGAATTAATACATTGATCTGGGTGGAACCTGAGTTTCTGACCCTAAGAGAGGGACATTACAGACAGAAGAATCAGCCTGTGGTGTTGAATTATATTTTGATATCTTCATCTGAATGCACATTTAGCTAATGTATATTCAGAAGCAGTCATAGGTGCACGTGTGCACATGGACCAATCTGCTTGCATGCACAGTGACACCGAGCACAGCTGGAACTCTGTGATTGCCTTGTTTCTCTGGGGACAAGTTTTTGTTTTGTTTTTACAGGATGTAGTTTTATCATTTTTCCATTACTCATTTGAATGGAAATATTTGATTTTTTTTTCTGACAGGTATCCACGCTTCACAAGTTCTCGTTTTTGCTGGTTTTACTGTATTACCAAGTCCAGGGCTTTCTATTTCATAAAGAATTACAGTCTTGAAAACTCACAAAGGCAGTTCTACCCTGTCCTAGAAGGTCGCTCTGAGTTGGCATCGACTCCAAGGGCAGTGAGTTTTATGTGCGAAGAGGAATAGGAACAATGATACCCCAGTAGCAAAAAACATATCTATAGCCCAGGTCTTACCTATTACATATCATCATCCAGTTAAGACATCCCAGACTAATGATTGGAGAACATAGAATAGAAGATGTGCTTGGAGGAGTTTTCAGTTTTGGAAAGAAAAAATGTGCAAAAAAAAAAAAGAAAGGAAAGAAAGATCATACAAAGTGAAAAAAATAAGCAAATACCCTGTTAGTTAATTTTAATACAGTTAAAGGCCAAAAAGAAAGCACTAAAGAAAAGATTCATGATGTCAGTGCACGAAGTTTTGACAAAGACAACTTCAAAGTTGAAATCTGAGTAAAATTTTGAAGGGAATTTAAATGCTCAATCAAGGCTTAGCACAGAACTTAGCATAGAGAATATTCTCAATATGTAGATAATTTTTAGTGTAAAAAACTAAAGAAGATATTTCCATAACATCCGAAAGGTATAATGGCCATGTATGGGTATTTATTGTGATTGCAATTCATGATGACTATTTTGTGTAGAAGAAACTAATTTAAACAGGTGCAAGTTTTATCATTTGAGAACAGTTTAGCAATAGGAAGTAATATCACTTCATCAAAGATTTCACGCACATTAAAATGTCTTTAAATTATGTAGTTTGTCATAATTTTCCTAAAACTAGACTAAATAGAGTTTCATATAATTTTCTTTCTTCCATTTTGTGTTTTAAGTTTAGCAAAATAGTCTCCTAATGTTTGAGATTGTAGAAGGCCATTGGATCTTTATTATCACAGTCATAATAAATGTTTTCCCTCTCTTAGAATATATTTCCCATTTCATTTGTTGAATTAAATATGAAATATGCAGTTTTACAATATAATGGCTATTTCTTATTAAGTGCTTAATATTTGCCAGGAGCTGCTCTTTCACGTGTGTATGAGGTGATTGACAATACCAGGCTCAGGTCAAGTGTCCCTTAGTTCACAAAATATTTATCTTTGCTTTTCAACACTTTAAAGAAGTTTTGTGCAACAGATTTACCCACATGGAAATTGGAAGCTGAATAAGGAAGGTGAAAATAATATGATGCTAGCAAAAATATTGGGGGAAAATGAGCACATAAATTTGTCTTGGAATATGTACCACCAGAGTGCTCCACAGAGCCAAGGAGGGCGAGACTTCATCTCATGCTACCAGGAGAAACCAGTCCCTGGAGAAGGACTTCGTCTTAGTAAATTAGAGGGCAGCGGAAAACAGAAGACCCTGGACGTAGAAATAATTGCGAGGACGGTGCAGGACTGGGCAGAGTTTTGTTCCATGGTATGTGCAGTTGCTACGGGTTGAACTGATATTTGGCACCCCTAACAATGGCAATAATTCTGTCCTACTTTATGTATTCTCAAATGAAATTCTTAGAATGATACTCAGTATTATAATGATCCAATTTTACACATACGGTAGCTAAGGCACAGAACAGTAGAGTACAAATTAATAAGTGTGAGTCTAATCTAATGAGCCATGGTTCTAGCTACTACATCAATCGGTCATTCTGCAAAAGAAAGAAGTACAATGCTCAGATTTAGGAATCTTATGTATAGAGGTATAATAAGGTTGTCATCAAAAAGTCTACTTTCATTTCCTTTTAAAATGTGGTCGGCCTCCACAACTACCATGGTCCAAATTCTACCTTGCAAGTCTGGATAGAGCAGATGTTGTACACTGGTGCATATGGGAGCTGGAGGCACAGGGAATCCAGGGTGGATGATACCTTCAGGACCAGGGCTGTGAGGGGCGATACTGGGAGAGTAGAGGGTGAGTGGGTTGGAAAGAGGGAAACAATTACAAGGATCTACATGTGACCTCCTCCCTGGGGGACGAACGCAGAAAAGGGGGTGAAGGGAGACGCTGGACAGGGAAAGAAATGACAAAATAATAATTTATAAATTATCAAGGGCTCATGAGGGAGGGGGAAGCGGGGAGGAGGGGAAAAAAGAGGACCTGATGCAAAGGGCTTAAGTGGAGAGCAAATGCTTTGAAAATGATTAGGGCAAAGAATGTACAGATGTGCTTTATACAATTGATGTATGTATATGTATGGATTGTGATAAGAGTTATATGAGCCCCTAATAAAATGTTTTTAAAAATTATTTAAAAAATAAAATGTGGTCAGAATCAGCTGCCCACTTCAGAGGAAGTCGGTGCTGGAAACCTTTTGCATAACAGGGAAATATTGTCTGATATGAAGGTCTAAGGAAGGCAAGCAAAGCGTTGTCAGAGCTGGTGCCAGAGGATGGACCCCTCTGCTTGAAATTCATCTGCATTGTGACAGCGGGGCTGCTTTTTCGGAGTGGAGCTGCCCCTGGTCACATGAATGTAAGGAAGCCTGCCGGAGCCTTGACATTGTCATTTACTGAAGGAGCACAACAGAAGAGGAAGCGAAACGGCTGCAAGAGCTACTAATAATTGAAACTTAGGATGTCCGAAGAACAAATCTATCAAAACTGGAAAGAGTCAAAAATGAAACGGAGCACAGAGAGATCAATATAGTAAAATTAGTGGCTAAAACCAACTGCTTTTGGCTACATTGAATTAGGAAATCATATGGTCTACTGTGCTAGGAATAAAAATATCAAGATGGGCATTGCATTCATTGTCAAGAAGCACATTTCAAAATCTGTATTTTATCCAAGCCCTGGTATTTCAGTGACCTCATATGCATGGGACAGTGGGGCAGTGAATAACGAAGACGGAAGAAGAACGGGTGTGTTTGCATGGTGGTGCTGGCGAAGAATAGTGAAGGTAACTTGGTCTGCCAAACGGCCAAATCAACTGTCTTGGAAAACTAACAGCCAGAATGTTCCTTAGAAGTAAGGATGGCAAGGCTTTGTCTTACATGCTCTGTACATGTTGTCAGGAGAGATCGGTCCCTGCAGAAGGACACCATGCATGGTAAAGTAGAGGGGAAGCAAAGGAGAGGAAGGCCCCCAACATGCTTAGTTGGCTCAGTGGCTGCCATCCTGTGCTCAAGCAGAGGAGCATTCGTGAGGGGAGCCCAGGACAGGGCAGTGTTTGGTTCCAGTGAGAATCGGTGGCTCTGCGTAAGAACCAATTCGATAGCACCTAACAACAACCACAATATAAGCTACAAAAATTCACATAAGAAAAAAGAGATAACCTAAAAAGCCATACCTCAACTGATTTAATTTGTAGCTAGAAACTTCTGTTATAAATTTCCAGGAACAGGTGTTTTTAAAAATCAGTCTTGTGAAAAACTGTAAGTAGAACTAGCGCTTCGACCACAGCAATGATAAAAGACGAGCATACACTAGGATAACAAAATGAGGCACAGATTTCTAGAGAAGAGAAACATGTAAGATACATATTTTTCATCAACATGGGTGTAAACATCTCAAAACTCCACTTGAAATGTTTTTAACATGCATTTGGTTTATCCCAGGCTTGCACTACATTCTGTATCATAAAGTCCCCATACAGACTGAAGCAACAATAGCACTTGTGTGCACAGATCCGGGAGCTAAAATTCCTAACAACTCCACCAAATCTACCTAAGTTATACAATTATATAGTCTCTCCCTGCCTTCTATTCTTCAAATGTGTAACATAGGAATTACAATAATACCTGCATTATGAGGGAAGCATTGGGTGTTAATTGGTAAAACTACCATAACAACACTTGTGGACTTGTGCCCACAGCAACGCCACATGACAGCGAGGAGCATTCCTGTAGGGTGTGCTTGGCTGGCATCTTCGTTCCAGCCTGGCAGCAGATCGCCAGCCCTTCCCCATGGAACCACTATGGGAGTTAGAACTGCCAATGTTGTGATGATCCGTCCAGCGCTTTACCATTTCCCCCCCCAGGAGCCTTTCCATTAGAAAGACATTGACAGCTACATTGCTAGTGAATGCTAACTTGTAATACGTAGTGTGCACATTCATCTATATGTCTTGTGGTCATATTCACGGTGAATTCGCCACATTTAAAAATAACAAGTGTAAAGGAAATGATCGAAAATACTCGGCCAGAATGTTACATATTGAAGTCTTCAATTTGCTCACAAGCGATTTATTTCTATGTCTGTATTGCCAACATTTTTCACGAAGGGAGCAATGGATTCATAATTAGCTAAACATTTTACAAAGCTGTAAGTTTCTGAAACTGGAAAAGAAATGTCATGCTCATAAGATGTAAAGGAAAACCGAAAAGTCATAATACTTTCCTGGGAACATTTCTTTTAAAATATTTTAAACACTGAAATAAGTGTCATTTAAACAAAATAGCAATGGCAATTCCAAAGCTATGCATTTTTAAAGAAAATAATTAATTTGACCAGCTTTATATTTTTGGAAAGGAATACAAGCAAATTAATACTCATTATTTCATTGAGCAATAATACTGTTTTGAGTTCTGACTCAAGAAGTGGTGAGATGGTAGAAAACACTTGAAATTTCCATTCATTATATAGAGCTGCAGTCAAAACAATGTTACATTCAATGATGAATAAAGTCTCTTGGATAAATAGCGAACTCCTGTTTGCATAGTGTTCCTGAAAAGGCACGCAAAAGATCTGTCTTTTTAAATTAAAAAATGCTAACTTTGAAAATTATTTCTTGTTAATAGATTTTATTTTAATTTAAAACATTTTTGTGAGTTAGTTGGTGGTTTTATATTTCAGTTCACCATTTTTGTATTCAAGAGTTTAAACTACTTATCCACCCTCTGCCCAATAGCTTAAGCTCCCCGCTTCTTTAATGTCTGTTCTCCTTTGTCAGGGTTATTAGCTCCTCCTCCACCCTTGCAAACACCTATCCACCCACCACCCTCTTGTTTCACCGCCCCTCTTTGCACGCCTCTCTGGGTAACCTGCAAAGGCCATTCCCTTTGATAGGCAGATCTTTCTATCTTTCTTGTTTTCCTTTTACCACTGATCTCATACAATATTTGTCCTTCATCGATGGATTAATTTAATTCAGCATGACATTCTCCAGGTAGATCCACATCATGAGGTGCTTCAGGGTTTCTGTCCTTTTTTAGAGAGTATTCCATTGTGTTTATGTCCCAAAGTTTCTTTAGTCATCCATTTGGCTCTTTAGGCTGTTTCCTCGTACAATGAAGATAAGTTTGCACATGTCTGTGGGTGCTACAAGTCTTACCTCTAGGGTACGTATCCAACAGAAGTATTGCAGAATCATATAAAAGGTCTAGTCCCAGTTGTTTGAGGTAGTGCCATCTTGCTGCTACCAGACAGACTCCCCGGGGGAGGACAGCTGGAGCTGCTCCAGCCCCCTTGATACCTCACACCCTCAAGGCCCAAGATACATGAGTGGCAATAATATTTTAATGCAATTGTTTGAGCAGCAAATGGAACACCAACAATACATCGAGTTATTGAGCACCATGAGTCGGTAGATAGCTTTTTGGATGGGATTTCAGGTAATTTTTCAATTCATATCATTCTTCCTCAAAAAAGCCATCAAAAATCTCAGTGATAAATCCATCAGGTATATTGTTGCCAACATTATTTGCAAAATTGAGCAGTGTCTCAGTCTTCTTATATTCTAGAAATGGAATTGCATTTAATTTTTCTTTAGAAAAAAATGTATTTAATACTTCGTCAGATATAAAATTCATTTCATTTTGGATTGTCACATGCACACCCCAAATACAGCCAGTAAAAAAAAAAGCGAACTTGTTGCTTTCAAATTGTTCTGACTCATAGTGACCCAAAAGGACGGAAAATTGGTTATGACTCATAATGACCCTACAGGACATAGTCATAGGCATCGGGGTTTTTGAGACTCTAATCTTTACAGCGGTAGCCTGTGATGGAGTTCTCCCCTCTGAATGTCTAGTGCATTCCACCTGGCAACCTGCGGTTCAGATGGTTACCACTTGAAACCCTGCACCATGAGCAGTCCTTGGTATTTGAAATACTTGTTATAGGGAGCTAGTTGAGACCACCAGGCTAAGAACCATTATATTGAAGCCTTACATAAAGTACATATTTTATCGTTTTAAAGTATTTTAATATCCCATTATCTGGTAAACTTTTTTTTTTAATTTGAAAGCGATGTGCTTGAAGTTCCTTTTGCACATACATTGTTTCTTATGTTATTAAGTACCGTCAAATCAGTTCCAACTCATCGTCCCTCTACCTCAGAGACAGCTCTCTTGACTGCTGCCACACCGTTCCCACAGTTCCTATTATGTTTGAAATCATTGTCGTAACTATTGGGTCAGTCCACCTGGCTAAATGTCTCCTTTTTCATGAACACTGTACTTCACCAGTCTTGATGCCTTCCCTCAGGACTGGTCCCTCGCTATAACAAGTTCAAAGTACTTAAGATGAAGGCTAGCCATTCTTACTTCTGAGGAGCATTCTGGCTGTACTTTCTCAAAAGAAGAGATGTGTTTGTTCTTCTGATAGTCTGTGGTACTTTCAGTATTCTCTGCCAACACTGTAATTGAAATGCATGCATTCCGCTCCAGTATTCCTTACACATTGTCCAACTTTTACATGCAAACGAGGTCACTGCCCACACGGTAGCTGCGGTCAGGTGCACCTTGGTCCTTTGAGTGGCATCTTTGTGCTTTAACACTTGAAGGAGATCTTTGAACATATCTGCTACATGCAGAGCTTGACTGCTGATTCCATGAGTATTAAATAGGGATCCAAGTTAAAAAAAATTGAAAACTTATTTTTTTCTCTCCATTTATCAGGATGTTGCTCCTTGATTCATGACAGGTGTGAGGATTTTTTTTTCATTACACTGATTGGCATCCATATTGAAATCTGTAGTATTTGATCTCCATTACTAAGTGTTTAGCTGTTTTACCTCATCACTTCTACTATTTGCTTCAACTATTCAAGAGCAAATTCTACAGTCTGTCCTGCCATCTACTTTGGTCTTTATTCTTCTCTATGCTGATCCTCTCTTTACCTTCTCTATGTCTGATGGTCTTCAGTCACTAGTGCTCAATCGACCAATCTTTTCTAGGGATGATCTCTGAATTCATATACACCCAATGTTCTATTGTGGTTTGTGTAGACTTCTAATTTTCTTCAGCTCAATCGAAAATGCATAATAGATATTGATCATTTGTTCCACAGTCAAATTCTGCCTTAGAGTGGCTGAGAATATTCAGTTTCTCAATCATCCCATCTCTTCCGATAGATTTAGTCAGTTTGAAGCCTGTGTGTTTGATCTAGTGAGATCCAACACTTTTTTTTGCTGTTTATATTGTTGAAAAAGCTATTTGCAATGATGAAATTACTGGTCTTTTATAGATATTGATATAATAATGATACAGAGCTACTTTTTGGTGATCCTCTTAAGTCTGTCTACCATCAATCTGGCATTCAAATTGAATTAATATAGAGTTATATTCTCAAATGTTATTATTAAACAGTGATTCCTAGTCTGTGGCTAAAAAGAATAAAGGCTAGAATATTTAAATTGAAGAGTCTTGTGGCTCCAAGATAACATCCATTTGTTTATTAATTTTGTATTTTATTTATGTTAGATGGTTTTCCTCTTTGTTTACAAATATGCTCTTATTTCCTTCTGGCTATTTGTTCATAGTTTCTATAATATATTAGACTTGATTTGTGCTTTGGAATTTATTTTACTAAACAAAAAATTAAATGGGATTCTAAGTGCCTTTATCACATGTCTTATTAATCATTCTACTTACCTATTAACCTAGGAGTATTATATTTTAAATTTTCATATTTGGATTTTGTTCCTATTTTTATCTTTTCTAATTGACTATTAGTTTTAGTTCTGGTGACAGTCTATTGTTAATTGTACTTTATAATGGCTATGTATTATAAATTATATATTATAAACTATATAGTATATAAATAATATTACATATCATATAGATAACATATAAATACTATATAAAGTATTATATTGATAACATTCTATAAATACTATATAAATAATATTATATTATCACAAGTTTTATATTATAAAGCTAATATAGTTATTATAATTCTTTTTTAATTACTGACATTACTTTCTCAATTATTTCATTAAGATGTAGTATGTTATAGTCATACCAAATTTATTAAAACACATATGGTACTTTATAAGATTTTATTAAACTTGTGTTAATTTAAGAAGTATAGGCGCATAATAGTAAACCTTTCCAGGTTACTTTCCTGTGGATATTCAGTTATAAAAATTTATTAATATAATAAATACATAAGTAGTTAACTTATTTTAAAAGGCATTAATTAATTTTAACCATCTTATGATTACATAAACATATTACCAGTCTTGCAATATATAAATGAGTGATTTAGTTCTTTAAAAACTTGTGATGCTTAAGCTCAATCAGTAAGAACTCAATTTTATATTTCACCAGTAAATTTCACAAAATTATTCCTTTATTAATATAATTAGTCCCAAAAGACTATACATGAGCTCATGGTATCTAAATAGAGGAAGAGATGCAAGAAACAAACTCTTAACTAGTAAGAAGTCACGAGATCATTTTGAAGCCTCATGATGTGTTTTTGTGGGTCATCCAAACCAAACAAAATTCCCTTTGCACTTTCAACGCATGCTCACCACTGCTGCCCTAACTCTGACCAGGGAGACTCAGAGAGCCTCTCAGTTCCACATCTCAACCTTCATTCTTTGTGTGGCAACAAGACAGCAGAAGAAATGTGGCACGGAACCAGCAATTCTGCACAATCACCAGCCATCGCGCTTTAGACCTTTACAGAGGCCTCGCGGGTACCAACCGACTACTTCAATCAAAGAAGTGGAGGGTTGGGACCTTTTATGTACCCCGACATAAACTCCTCTAGGAAGGGAGACATCTCAGCATCGTGCAGACAGGTCTTTTGGAATGAGCAGCCACTGGATCCGTGAAGGAAAGGGCAATGCAGGTGCTATCAAATGCTCTGTCACTGTTCTTGACAGACACCTACTAAAACTCCTGAGGCAGCATTTTAAAGCACAAAAGTGCTCCAGCAATGGTCAGCGAGACTAGGATTTTCCCCATGAGAAATAGCCGGTTGAGCTAGAAAACAGGCAAAGCCAGTCCATTAACTCTCCCATGAGAAGTGTGTGCTTGTGTGTCCTCAGACAAGCCACACCATATAAATACCCGTGCAGAGCTGGGAAAGAAGAAAATGACTCAGAATTTAAATATTAAAACAAACACGTTTAAATCAACCTGATGAATACTTAGTAAGTAAAGGGACTGCATACAGCTGACCATTCCAGAGATGTTAATGTAAAATCCACATTACATAAAATAAGAAGGAACTCCCTTTAATGCAAATCATCTATGTAAGTTGTTTGCCTTCCCTGAGACTTCCCAGGATTTGGTGAAGTCAGGAGTCCGTGAAAAACAACAAAGCCTGATCCTATGGGGCACATTTGCAGTTTCATATGAACTGGGCTTTTTGCTGCTGCTGCTGTCTTCTTTTATGGTACCATGTCATACATTGCAATCTTGATCATTATTTTCTTGTGATGGGAGAAAATATATAATATTGTTTGAATAAAATATAGACCCCCTAATACATGAGAGATGAAGACATCCTCACTGAGATAGGAAGGTTTATTGTGCCAACCTGGTCAATAGAAACATATGGTCACAGTTTGAGGGAAGGGCAAAGAGACAAATACCTAGTCAAGACCTGCCCCTCTCTCTCTTGCTCTCTGGTGATCTGACAAGCAGGCAGCTGCTTTAGCTAGTTCTCTGCCTCAACTTGTGAGCTATACTGCCTGTGGGACAGCCAACTATGGGTCTTGTTGCTAAATCTTGAGTTTCCTTTGAGACCTGCTTCACCACGCTGCTGTATACATTACTTGAGCTTGAGACTGGTGGATCCTGTCTTCTTGCATTCCATTCTTGAGTTCCATATCCCATCTGGGCCTGCTTCACTAAGCTCCTGAGCTGCTGACTGTTGGTTACCTGTCCTGCTGCTTGCTGCCTGTGACAGGATTGTCTGCATTGCCCAAAATAAGACTCAGCTGTATGCTTAACTTGACCTTGGACCCAGCAGGCCTTGTGATTTGAAGGACCTTCCAGTATATTAATAATTAACAATTCCACAGAAGTGAATTGAACTGAGCCCATTGTACTGCTGTGTGGAATAATTAGCTATTATATCCCTTCATGCTGTATATGTCTATCTTAATAGATAGATAGATAGATAGATAGATACATACATACATACATACATACATACTCTTAAGTATCTTGAGATTTTATATATATATATGTGTGTGTGTGTATATATATATATATATACATATACATATATATATATAATCATAAGTGTCCTGGTTTTGTTTCTCTAGAGAACCCTGTGTAACATGTTCACCCTCCTCATTGCCAATATGGCTTTTACAAAAAGAGAAAAGAGAACCATGCTCTTCTGCATGATCAATGAGGTGGATCTGGGTGGTCTCAAGGATAGTAAGAGTAATACGCACAAGAGAGATATGTGAAAAGAGACCAGCATAACAATAGATTTGAAGTCATGCTGTGGTGGGTGGATGAACTTCCAAGACAATTTCTAGTAAAGGGAGCTGCATGTGGCTACTTTGTGCAGTAGTTCTTGGGTCGAACAAAGGGTGGCATGTCAAACACAAGATGAACTTTATATGAACTAGTTTGCTGAGTGTGATGAGGGTTGAGTCTCAAGATAATGTGTGTGAGCTACTCCCAAAATATTCACAGAAATTTTGATATGGATGTCCCAAAAGAATAGGACTAAAGATCAAATAATACATGAAAGACAGGGAGAAAGAAAGAAAGACAGAAAGAAGTGACTCTAGAGAGTTGGAGAACCCGTAGACATGCTAGTAACCAACATGCAGATTATTTTATAAACTGAAAATAAAACTATTATTGACTGTAGCATCAAGTTCTGAATATCAGGAAATGGATCCTTTTTTTATTTATCAGCTTTGGAGTGAAGAAACTGACTTCCATATTAGCATCTGCCCAGTGATGGGCAGAAACCAGGACACCAGAGCCCTCTCTGTGTAACACGATCTGCCCTGGCTGCGGCAGCTTTTCCTTCTCTGCTATGTGCATATTCCACAACTGTGGGATTATTACTAATAAACTTAAGAAATAAAATGTCAAAATACAACACTGTGGCACTTAACTCAAAAAAGAAGGTCAAAGTTTTATAGTAAGAAAGACTAGTTTACTACAGATGAAATCTTTCTTCAGGACAATGGATTTATTGTTTCTCTGATATTCAACAGAACCTATGGTTGTAGCCCCAAATGTGCTCTGGCAAGTGGTATGCCAGTCTAGAAAGTTTAAAAAAATAACCTGTTTGATATCTCAGCTTTCTTCCAAGTTGAAAAATTTTCCTCAATAGTTGCCTGTCTCCATCCCTTCCTTCCTTCCTTATACCATTTTTCAATCTGTCCCTCCACTTTCAAATTTCAATGGCAAATGTGCTATTTTAAAATTCCTCAAAGCAACTTATCGAGGACAAAGCATAAGACAAAGAAAATACAAGGAAAATGTTCTAGCCTCCACTGTCCACAGTAGAAAATAGCCTAAAATACTCTAATTAATACAGTATTATATTTGTCTCTGTATAGCAGTTATATGTTATTCCCTAGTGAGACACAGAATACCAGCTGGCAGAGGCAAAAAGATTATTTTGAGTGTACAATATTAATTTAAGGCAATTACTATGATTAATGTTTTAAAAACAAAATTGTGAGGTTTTCCTAATGAATAAAGCTGAAATGTTTATCTTATAATAATACTGTAGTATCGTACTAATATAAAGTGGAACACAAAAACAACCGAAGCATAGAGCAGCCAAACCAGAAGTCTGAATACCAAAAACCTTTGCCTTTAAATATCGTTAGCTCACTACTATAAAATCTCCTAAATTGAAATGTAGAAGGTTTATTTGAGAATACCAGTTGATATATGATTTCCTGTGGCTTAAATGCACTTTCCAGAAATTACAATGCTGTGGGAGAAAAATTGTAAACCATCTTAAGGAAAGGGAAACATACACACAGAGATGACAAAAACAGTGACATTATATGTGGCGAGATATGAACGAAGCACTGCGATACCTACAAATATTAAGAATTTTAAACAGCTCTTTAATAAAATAATAAAGATAAAAGCTCTATAGCGCAATGGTTAAGCGCTTGAGTTTGGAATCAGAATGGTTGAGCTTAAAAACCCGTTCAACTGTGTGGTCCTTTTCAAATTATCTAACACTTCCAAGTCAGAGGATAGTAGAATTTCAATTATTTCACAAGTTACTGCACAGAAGGATTATGATCTTGCCTAGAAAATATATTTCCTGGTACAAATAAATGATCAATAATTACTATTTATTGTTATTGAAGGGCCTTGGAAGACCCATCTTCAGAGTCTGTCTTATAAAGTTTAACTTAAATCATTTCTGTTTTAGTGATTGACTTCTTTATATTCATCAAGAAGAATGAATGGAAAGAATGAATTTACAACAAAAAATGAAAACTAATATACGTCCATTGCTTTATGACAGGAATTGCCTCCAGAGCAGGATATTTACAGAGTCATCGATTGTCACTTATCCTCTCTGACTCTGGCTCCTTAAATCTGGTTGTAATTCTGCATATTTATTCCATACATGGTCTAGGATAATGTTCCATACATGGTCTAGGATAATATTCCATACATGGTATAGGATAATATTCCATACATGGTCTAGAATAATATTCCATACATGGTATAGGATAATATTCCATACGTGGTGCTTAGTATCATGTCCTGCATCTGGAATGATAAACTTTTAAAAACACAAAATAGTATCATTTCTTTGCTGACTAAGAATGTAAGTTTCCCTTTTGGTCTCCTTTGTCTCTTTTATTTTCTGCTATAAACAATGAAATGAGGGTGTGGAGTAAATTAAAAAGAAGAGAACGCTGATTGATAGGATAGAACAAAAGAACCGCTTGATTACATTCAACTGCTAACGTTTAGAAGTCCTGCTGAGCGTTTGAGATAAACTCATGGGATTTATTTTGTTTTGGGGTGGGGAGGGGTTCATTTATAAATAGCCGTTTTCATTTATAACCTCAGAATACTGGTGGTATAGAGGTTTATGTGTTTGGCTGCTATTGACCATGTGCTTGGTTCAAACCCACAAGTTTCTTCAGCAAAGAAAGTTAATACAGTTTGCTCCTGTAAAGATTTAGTCTCAGAAACTCATTCTCCATATAGGGTTCATCTAGGTTAAAATTGACTTTATGCCTAGGGAGTTTATTAATTGTATAATTAAAGTTGTATAGTCTTTATAAAAACACCAAAAGAAAACTAGTTTGCGTGTCTCATTCTTAATTAAATAATTATAGATTAGGTGATAATGTTGAGTGTCACATACAGTATTAGAGTCTCAGTGGCACAGTTAGTGAAAAGTTGTTGGCTAGTCAAAAGTTTGGCAGTCACGTTTATAAAGATTTACAGCCATGCTTTGAAAATGATTAGGGCAAAGAATGTAGAGATGTGCTTTATACAATTGGTGTATGTATATGTATGGATTGTGATAAGAGTTGTATGAATCCCTAATAAAATGTTAAAAAAAAAAAAAAGATTTACAGCCATGGCTTTCCTATGGAGCAGTTGTGCTTTGTCCTTTAGAGTCACCGTAAGTTGGAATGGACCTGACAGCAGTGGGTCAGGTTTATTGAAGTTTGCCAACGTGCAAAATTGTCACATTCATTCTGTATTCATCAAATGTAGCAAAGTTACCGAAAGCACCAGGGAATTCATGGCACCATCATTTACTCAACCAAAGAATGAGAGATGCTTTGGGAACCTTCAAATGTTTCTGCCGATCAAAATTGCAAACCAATAGGTGAAAATTCAATTTTGACCATGATGTAATGTCAAGTAACATTTCTGAATAACAAGTTTTATTATCATGTGTGTGTGTGCATTTACCTTTTTTGAAAGTTCTCCTGCAAAAATCACCTTGAGAAAAGCACTGCTGTTATCCTCTGCCCTCAAACCAGCATAGGACACTATGGCACACTGACATCTTGATTCCTTTGGCATAAACTTGGATTGTATCCACATCTTCCACAGAAAATATAATGGAAGTAGAAATGGTGTTTAAAAATTCAGGCAAAGGAAAGAATCATCAAAATGGGATTTTGAAGTTTAAATTTCATCCAATATAAAATGTGATTGCAAATCACAGTGAAGTAATAAAATATTTTTCTCTAGGTCCAGGGCCATGTGAATATCACATAGTTTCTACTAATTAATTACATTGGAGTACAAGACAAAATCAACAGGAAATCAATAGTGCCTCTTAGTTAAAGTTACACATTTTCCTTTTGCTAGTATTTCACAAAGTCAAATTTTCCTTACGTGTAGAAAACCTAAGGAAAGGCAAAATAGAATATGTGAACTATGGATTTTTGTGTACAAACAAACAAACCCCGGTTCATTATTAGACTAAAACATGCATTCGTTAACTGGCCCTAGAGCATGAGTATACTTAGAATTGAAGCTGGAGGCTGCTTGATAGAATTTTATAAAACCAAAAACTCTGTTCATGGAAAATACCCTTTTTCAGTTACACAAAGGGTGACTAAATACGTGGACTTCCCCGGATAGAATGCACAGAAATCAAATTGATTACATCTGTGGGAAGACATGAATGAGAAGCTCAATATAAGTAGCTAAAACAAGACCAGGGAATTACTGTGGAACAGACCACCAATTGCTCATATGTAAGTTCAGAAGGCAGCTGAATACAGCTGAGTTTATCCCACCTAAATGTTGAGGACATCTCAAGAACAGATTTGATGCACTAAATATTAATGACAGAAGAACTGATGATCTGTAGGAGGAAATCAAGACCATCATTCTTGAAGAAAGAAAAAGGTCATTAAAAAGATAGGAAAGAAAGAAAAGGTCAAAGTGAATGTCAGAAGAGACTCTGAAGCTTGCTATTAATCATAAAATAGCTCAAGCAAATGTAAGAAATCATGAAATCAAGGAGCTGAATAGAAAATTTCAAAGGACAGCTCAAGAAACCAAAGTAAAATATTATAATAAAATATGCAAGGACCTAGAATTGTAAAATCAACAGGAAACATGCTTAGTACATTTGAAACTTCAAGAACTCAAAAATTTCAAGCCTTGAGTTGCAATCTTGAAAAATTCTATAGAAAACACATTGAAAGATGCAGGACCCATCAAGACAAGATGGAAAAAATACACAGAGTCGCTGTATCAAAAAGAACTAGTCAACGTTTTTTCAGGAAGTGCCCTATAAGCTCATTAACCAATGATGATGAAGGAAAAATCCCAACTTCACTGAATGCATTAGCCAAAAACAAGTCTCCAGGAATTGATGGCATACCCATTTAAATATTTCAGCAAGCGGAAGAAGCACTGAAAGCACTCACTGAGCTATGCCAGAGAATTTGGAAGACAGCTACTTGGCCAAGTGACTGAAAGAGATCCATATGACCCAACAGAAGGCTTAAACTATAGAAGAATGTAATTGATATCTCATGCATATAAAATTTTGCTTAAAAACATCCAGTAATGATTGCAGCAATACATTGATAGGGAAATTCCAGAAGTTCAGGCCAAATTCAGAAGAGGACATGGAACTAGGGAGATCATTGCCAATGTCATATGGATCTTGGCTCAAAGCACAAAATACCAGAAAGATGTTAACTTGTATTTCATTGACTATGCAAAGACATTTTTCTGTGTAGACCACAATAGAGTGTGGATACCTTGAGCAGAATAGGAATTCTAGAACACTTGATTGCACTTGTATGTGGATCAAGATACAGTTATGGGAACAGAACAATGAAATATCACACGGTCTGATATCAGAAAAGTATGTGTCAAGGTCCTCTCACCACACTTGTACAATCTGTATGTTGAGTTAATCATCAAAGAAGCTGGTTTATATGAGAAGTGCAGCATCAGAATTGCAGGAAGTCTTAATAACAACCTGCAACACACAGATGACACAACCTTGCTTGCTGAAAGTGAGGAAGACTTGAAGCATTTTGCTGATGAAGATCAAGGATGAAAGCCTTCAATATAACAAAGACCCAAATCCTCACAAATGAGCCAAAAATTAACATCATAAAAAATGGAGAAAAGTTTGAAGTTTTCAAGGATTTTGTCTTACTTGGATCCATAATCAAAGCTCATGGAAGCAGCAGTCAAGAGAGCAAAAGATATACTGCAGTAGGTAAATCTGTTGTGTAAGACTTCTTTAGAGGACTGGAGATCAAAGATGTTACTTTGGGGACAAAGCCATGGTATTCATTGCATCATAAGCATGTCAAGTTTGTACATTGAATAAGGAAGAGTAGGTGCATTTGAATTGCGATGCTGGAGAAGAATATTGAAAATACCATGGCCTCCGAAAAGGACACACTGATCTGTGTTGGAAGAAGTAAGGTCAGAGTGTTCCTAAAAGCTGGGATGGCAAGACTTCCTCTTCATCCTTTGGATGTAGTATCAGCAGAGACCCGTCCCTGGAGAAAGACATCACGTTTGACAAAGTAGAAGGGCAGAGAAAAAGAGGAAGGCCCTCAATAAGATGGATTGACACAGTGGCTGCATCAGAGGGCTCAGGGACAGGAACAATTATGAAGCTGGTGCAGGGCCGTGCAGTGTTCAGTTCTGTTGAGCACAGGGTCTACATGGGACAGCGCTGGATCGATGGAACCTAACAACAACGGAGTAAGAGTATATGTCTGTAAAATCAAACTTTTAAGATGCACTTCATAATTTCTGAAATATAGTCTGGTAGTGCACAGGAGATAATAAAGAGCAGTTATTGCAGGTGATTGCTTTTGAAACTAAAGTTAGTCTACCTCATATTATTTTGACAAATCTTAAAACGTATCCTGAAAACCATGTGTCGATGTATCAACCCAGATGTCACTGGGTTTTCAAGGGCTGAAGTCTCCAAAGTAATCCAGGAGGCCTTTCTTCCAAGGCCCAGCTGTGTGAATCTCCACCCCCTAGCCTCCGATTTGCTATGTGCATCAAGTATGTTCACTGTTTACACCCTCCAAGGACACCTAAGGCAGTGTTTTTGATTGGTTACCATTGATAAATTCTGACTCATGGCAACCCTGCAAGCGTGTGTGCATAAAACTGTTCCATGGGGTTTTCAGTGTCCCTTCAAAACAAGATCCACACACCTGTCTTTGAGGTGGCTCTGGATGGATGTGATCGCCACTGACAGCTAGTACTGGACCACTTACTGTCACACTTGGGGACTCTTCCAAGAAGTCTCAGGGTGTCCAGTTTTCTCTTTGGGGCTGTTAGCCGCCAATATCAGCAATTCAAAACTGTTACTGTTCCAGTGGAGAAAGATATTTTCTTTTTATTTTTTTTAATCATTTTATTAGGGGCTCATACAAGAAAGATGAGGTTTTCTCAGAAGCCTACAGGACCAGTTCTACTCCGTCCTAAAGTGTTATAGCTTGAAATACACTCACTGAGAGTGAGTTTGGAGTTAGACACACCCGTGTCAACAAAGTACGCCTCTGATTATTCTTATTCATAGTGACCCTGTGGCACAGTACGGAAACACCCAGGGGGTCTCTAAAGTGGTCAGTTTGACAGAAGCCAGACACCACTAGTGGCTCTGAGAAGCCTGGCCTTCTGAGAAGCCTCCAAGGGCTTAATGGATGCTCTCTGTGAGCCTGTATGCAGAACACTTCGTTTTGTGTCAGAACGACACGTTTCAGAAGTCTATCTCTGATGGAGAATCAGAAATTCTGAGTCTAGGCTTCTAAAACTTGATGCCCTCTTAACTTTTTTTTTTTTTTAGTCCAAGGATTGTTTGTTGGCCTTTAGGAGTGTTTTTCCATCCAGTCTGTTGGGGCACCAAGCCCTGGCCCCAAAGTCCACCTTCAGCTTTCCCTGGGGACCTCAGTGCTCCATTCCCTTGATGTTCTGTTGCACCCTCTTAGTGTTTTGCCTCGGTGTGGCAGATTCAATCGGGTGCAATTCCCTCACTGTGTCTCCGGTGTTGTCGCCTGCAGGGCTATGGGTTGGTCTGTGAGGGACGTCCTGTCTCATAGTGGGGCTGGTCAAGTGGTCTTCTCTGTTGACTGGCTGTTCTAATTGGGAACATCGACCTCCTGGTCTGGTGGGCCATGATGTGCTCCACTCTCTCCTCCTCCCCCTTCCTCTGTTCCTGTGTGCTCCGATCAGATATGTCCCTCCTCCAGAGCTGTAGATTCAGTGCCATCCTTTGATATAAATTCTTCTGGATGCCCTCTTAACTTTTTAACCAGCACTTTCAGAGCTGTGGTTCAAGACATATGAGCAATCCCTTTATAAGAATACCTCCTTCCAAATTCTTAGTGTGTGTCAGATCTTAGAACTGAAGATTCTATTATAAAAATACTTATTTTCCTAATGCATGACTATTAAGAAAATAGTTAAATAGAAACACAGAAATGGCTTATATATATTATATATATTAAAAACAATATCTAATCCTAAAAGGTAAACATTTTAATATTTTGAATGTGCTTCATATCTCTTTTCTTGGTTTATGAATAGATGTGACAATTAGCATCAGAGAGGCCAATGGAATCAAGTGTAACATGTGACATTTTATATACTATTAAAGATGAAAAATGCATTAAAATTTGACACAGTGCTTTCTTAACACACACTTTTTATTAGGATGATTGAAACTCTAACTTTAGACATATGAAGACACTGATGACATGCAACCCTGTCATGTTTGTGATTAGCAACATGATGTTGTGGTGTTAGCGAACTGGAAAGTTTTAACATTTCCTATTCACCTGAAGTCGTGGTTTCAATTTTTTCATCAATTAAGTAACACATTGATGAAAGTTATACAGCTTCTGTTCAGAGTCAGCAAAAATTGTTTGTCAAATTGATATTTGATGCCTGTGGGATAGTTTTACATAATTCATGGACCTTTCACTCAGTCATTCATTGCTGAGGAATATCTTTCATCTATTAAGTGAGATTGGGGAGTTTCTTCTTTCAGTTCCAATTCCTGTCTGTGGATTTAAAATCTTTAACAGCTCAGAAACAAAAAAATCACAGCTTCATCTATTTACAATGAATACTCTTTCTCAGGGTATGTAAAAACCTCTCGGTTGATTTGCAAGGATATATGGAATTCATACTCCATATCCACCTTGCACCCCTTTTCACCCCACTTCACCCCTCCCAAGGCTGCCAGCTTGATTGATATTCAGCTTGCAGGCTCCCTGCCTGTAACTTCTGTTATGGGACCAGAGACAAATGGAAGATAAAGAGAATCTTAATGTATTTTTTGTTTTTGTTTTTCACAATGAGAAGCCCATGGAAATAATGTGCGCACACATCTCATTCACACAGCACACACGGTACATGAGTGTGCACACACAGAAGGTTGGTTGCTCAGATGAAAACTTTGCAGTAACAAAAGTGTATAAGATGTGTACTATTTGCTTAAAAATATGTTACTTCTCCATCCCCTTCTCTGCAAAGTCGCTGTGAATTGGCCGTGGCCCCGCCGGGTGGCCCCTCCTATCCAGTTGTCCGCCCTCCACTTTGCCTGCGTTCCTTGCGAGTGAGTTTCTCTCCGGATTCCGCCAATGACGCCAGCAGTTTGCTTCTTCAATTCTACCAATGACAACGACGTTCCCCAGCCCCTGGGCTAACACGTTAGTTTTGAGGTGTTAACAAACATTTATCATCTTTATTGTAAGCCCCTTGATGACGTTAGGGAGCATCAACAGAGAAAAGAAAAAACTTAAGTTCCTAAGTCCTTATCTGAAAATCTAAGCCCCAACCCCTGAATCCACTGCCATCACACACAGAGCCAATAAATAGCTTCCACGCTCTGCCCCAGAACAGCTGATGGATTAGAACTGGTTACCTTTCAGGTTAAGGGTTTCAAAATGACAGCAACAATAAATTACACACATTCACCAAGTGCGTAAGGTGATGGCTGTATGGAAAACAGTAGGGGCTGAAATATTAGATGAACACATCAGGCTTCCAAGGTATTTTGATCATAGTAACCACTAAGAGATTTACAGAATCTGGAAATGTTATATAGTAATTTAAGAATATACCTCATTCCCTTTCAAAATATTGCCTATAAGAAGTGTAGCCTAGGATAAATTATATATGAGGAAACAGTATATCTACGAGATTTTCTTATTATTTTCTCTGTTAAGTAACCATGACAAAGTAATATCTCATAATGTTTATCAATAAAAAAGAAAAAAATGGGAGAATTGGAAGGCTCTCATATTTAGTGCATAAAATATTTAAATCAAATAATAATTGATTTCTTTCCATCTTGTTATAAAGTAAATAGGCAGAAGACTCGGTAAAAAAACATGACTGATATTTTCTGTTTATGACGGATTCCTCCTGATAACATGTCCAAAGTATGTGACATGAGGTCTCATTGTTTTCACTTTCAAGGAGTATTCTGGCTTACTTCTTTCAAGACAGACTTGTTCCTTCTGGAAGCCCATGGGATATGGAATATTCTTTGCCAAGACTATCAACTGAAGAAACAATTTTCCTTTGGTCTTGAGAGTTAGCAACATGCAATTCTTGCCAAAAAATTCTCCTGTTGCAGTCAAAGGAAAAAACACGGAACCAAAAAGTGTCTCAGAGAGGGAGGGGGAAAAAAAGAAACAAGGACTTCTCCCTAGGAGGAAGAAAGGGAAAGAAAATAGAAGCTGAAGCATCTAATTCTGAAAATAACTTTGTAAAATAGTCCAGAGTTTTCCATTTTAACAAAGTTTACTAGAAATCTTTAAAAGAACATTTAGCTTCCAAAAGAGTCATCTCTCTCTCACTGAGTATGATTTAAGCTATTAAGAATATTTCCTCTACTGAATATGGTTTAATATATTTAAATTTAAAATATTTCCTATGTGTTTTAGGGCTATTTTTCCCTCATTAATTTCATGAATAGCAACTCAATCTTGTCTACATATGTAGCTTATACATATTCAATGTCTACCTAACGCCAAGTACAGAGTTGTATCCAAACTCCATACTCTAAAAATATCTACTGACCTTATGATTTAATAAACAATTAGTATCTGTTGAGATTCAGAGGTTAGGGCCCACAATGCATGTCTACCCAAAGGCTATTTGCTGAAAACACAATACTGTTCATCCCATGAAGCAGATCATTGGGAGGTTCGTTTCAAAGAAGTCATCCACCATTCGAAGTCAGCTTCCTCCAAATCAATCAGATTTAATGACGCTATTTCCGATTGCTCATAAACAAATTATAAACACATAGATGCTCAAAGCTCAAGACAAAATCACCACGGTTCTCTAGTGGGATCTTGGTGAAACCAAGTTAATAAGAACTCCAAGGGATTAGAGAAAAATAATCCCCTCCAGAAAGACTTGCTTCACTTGGAGAAGTGAGAATTATTCTTTTAAGATTTTCATCAGTTCAAAAACCACTGAGGGCTCAGCACAGCATTGGCATATTTTATGCAAATAGACACATCTATGCATTCTGCATACCATGCAACCCCTTGGGCTTATTTTCATAAGTGCACTATAAATTTTTTTACATGTCTCCAGTTTCAATTTCTTCCCTACACCCTATTAAAGGCAGTTGATGCAAAGTCTTTGTTCTGGTATTTGTTGACATGGAGGTTTGGTTTTTAGCAGCAGACCTGTAGCCCCTCTCTCACTAGGATTCCTTCCTTGCTTTGGAGACTGCTCTCTGTGATGTGGGAATAATTCACTTTTTTCCAACCTGGAAAAAAACCTTGCCAGGTTGGGGGGCTGATCCTATGCACCCTGAGAGGCCACTTCTGAGATGAGGCCAGGGTACTCAAACTGCGTCTCTGTCCTATTGGTTCAACTTGAGACTGGCTGGCCACTGGACTTGAGCCAGTTGAACCTCCTACCAAAGATGCTTTGGAGCAAGCAGGAAAACTGTGGAACAGAGGGTTATGCATGCCTCACTTGGACAAAACATATCCGACTAGCCTCCTGAGAACCACAGAACGCACACCTGCAGCTGCCCTATCCTGCCATTAAGTTTCAAGTGGGGTGGGCACCTTCATTATACAATATGATAATAAGTATCATTTTTTAATTACTGAATGAAAGTTCATGAGGCTGAAATTGACTTCTGGAAATGTCACAAGACAGGTGTGTCCTTCACCAGAATTTTTACATGTAATTTAATCTTTTCTACATGTCATATGTGTTTGCACATTGTATATGTGGATGCACTATTTGATTTAAAAATATGATAGATCTTATGTAGAGTTCATTGCCTTTGAAATCTGTAGCTGTGAAGAAATTAACAGGCCATTTAATACCCCAGTCAAAGGAAGGACTAGACTTAGTAAAAAGTTAGCATTGTTGTGAAACAGACCTGGAAATTGTCAGTTGAGAAGTCAACTCTATTTAGAAAATAGGCATCAATCAGAAGGATGATAATCTCTATTCTTAACCATAAAATAACAACCAGTTTTCATAATCTGTTTGATCAATGGCAACCCTGTGACTTCCTTGCTTTTAAAGAGACATAGTAATGTAATGTATACTTACTCTAGACCAGCATTGAACAATTGCTGGTCCTCTGGTCAAATCCAGGACACAGCCTATAGTTGCGAATAAAGTTTTATTGAGACACAACCATATACATTTGTTTATGCATTGTCTATGTCTGTATTTTCAGTACAATAGCAGAAAAAAAGTTAACTGCTACAGAGACCAAAAGCCTACAATAGTAATGATCTAGACCTTCTGCATGAAATGCTTGCCAATTCATGTTCTAAGGCTAATATTTTCTAGTCTGAGTTGGGGAAAAAATGAACTCAGTCTTGTTCATCTGTTCTTTGGAAAAATTTTAAGTAATGCCTTAATATTGAGGTAAACATCATACCAAATATCAAATTAAATTTATTTTCAATGGTTTCCTTAGATTTTAACTGAGCAGCTATTACATCAATATAGACTCTGTACTTGCTTTTACCAACTGTCTATCCCATAATAAGCCGTGTTATTTTTGTTAAGCCAAATATTTCTGATACTAAACACAGAAAATCATATTGAGATAATAGTATAATGTTATACAAATAGCATCTAAGGCAGTTATATGATTTGAGTCCTTTTCTTTTTCGATTTTTATTTTCCTAAATATACAAGAGATTGCAGATCTAAACTGTTACACACCCTATAATCAATCTGGGTCTTTGTGCTGGTTTCCAACTGTCATTTCATATCTCATATAACATATTACTAAACTAAATAATATCTAACTTTATTCAAATAAATATAAAACAACATTTTGTAGATAATATTTTGTCTGATCATTTAAAAAGTATTATATTAAAGGTCAAGTTGGAGTGCACTATATTTTACTGCTTTTATCTAGAAAAATAGACATCCTTCATGGAACAAAATCAAGGTTTGCAGGAAGTATAAGTAAAATTATTTTAAATTAATGAAGTAAAAAGCCTTGTGTTCAAAATTTAATTATACAATTCCTAATTATCATATTCAACACAAAAAGAATAGGAAGAATAATACAAGGCACATAGGAAAGTACAAGCCTAATAGTGTGCAGCACTTTGGTAAACTGTGAGGCCACTGATAAGCTTATTTTACCAATGATATGAATAGAACAATGATTGTACTGGCCCCAAGATTGCACTGCTATATAACGCTGTCTTGCTGAAGTACAACTAAACATAAATGACACGTTTTTCTAAATCTTCAATGATGAACAAATGAATAATTGAATAATGAATGGAACTTTCTTTGTCTCAGAAATGCTGCTAAAAATTCACAAAGAATAATAGGTAATACGCTTCTCCACATTTGGAGGAAGAGCTATGTTACCACTTCATCACAGAGTTCACTCAGAGTGAGCCAGACGTTCTCACTGACTCGCGTTCACCCTCCCTTCCATCCGAATACGAAAAAGGATGAAATCGCTCAGAAAACTGAATTCAATGATTAAGGAACCTCTTAATAATAAATTCTCAATCTCCTCATCTTGTGTCTCAGACAAAGCCCCCGGGACACTACAAGAAAGCCAGGCCTAGAGATTGAGGAGCCTACTAAACCCTCCTTAACCTGTCCTAGGATACACCAGGATGTTGGGGTTGACTTGAGGGAGAACAATCTTGGAAAAGACTGATTAGTGTGGCCTGGTTTCCAGCTATTTTTTTTTAAATATAGAAACTAAAATCTGGCTGTCTTCTATAGATTCCTGAAGATTCTAGCTGGAGTAGGCAGGAGTCCCTGGCGGGGACACATGGGTTGCTAACAGCAAGGTCGGTGGTTTGAAAAACCAGGCTATCCATAGGATTGGTTCCTGTAGAGTGTCAATCTTGGAAAACCTGGTCCTCTAGAACCATAGTTCTCAACCCGTGGGTCGCGACCCATTTGGGGGGGGTTCCATCGACCCTTTCACAGGGGTCACCTAAGACCATCAGAAAACACATATTTTGATATTTCTGATGGTCTAAGGAACCAAGACACCGCTCCTTTATCCATCTCCAGGTGGGTCCACCCACATATGCAGATATGCCCACTTGAGACCCCAGAGTGAAGACTGCTACCTATGCTTCACTATGCTTCAAGACAACATTTCATATTTTTGTCATTAGACATAAATATTTCACAATATATATTTACATATTGTTTTGTGGTGAATCACTATGCTTTCATTGTATTCAATTTGTAACCATGAAAATACATCCTGCCTGTCAGGTATTTACATGACGATCCATAACAGTATCAAAATGACAATTATGAAGTAGCAACAAAAATAATTTGATGGTTGGGGGTCACCACCACAGGAGGAACTGTGTGAAAGGGTCGTGGCCTGAGGAAGGTTGAACACCACTGGGCTGGAGTCATTCTGCATCAGAATCACCCCGATGGCCGTGAGTTTGCTTGGGGTCAGGTCCTGGAGTAGTCACGCATGTGGGTGGAATGAGGAGAGAGAAAGTGAGCGTGGCCACTTTGGGTGCTAAAAAGTAGGTATCTATAAATAATATGATTAGAATTAAGATTTGCAGATAAAATGTAAGAAAGAGTAAGATTTTTGTTTCAGATAAACTACAAACAATATTATTGTAGTTGTATTCTAGTTATTGCTTGGGGCAGAGTTGCCTTTCCTTTAAAGAATTTTATCTAAAATTCCAAATTAACCAGGTATTGTACATTCTTATGTGCTCAAAATGGCAACCTTAGGGAGAAGGCATGAGTGTATTAACTCAAGTCTCTCCATGTAGCATAGGGCAAACAAACCCCAATATGTACAATGGTTCCAGTACGATAGAAATGCATGCCTTGCTCAAAGAAGCAGAGCATCTCCCCTCTGAGGTTCTCCAGGTTTACTTCCTCTGTGATCCCATCATTTCTGAGGCATCCTTGTTGTTATTTGGCACAGCCGCAGTGCAAATCCTGTCCATGGGTGACTTTAACAAACAGAGATTTAGAAGTCTGGGTCAGGACACCAAGCTCAGGGGAAACATCCTCTCTCTGTTGGCTCTAGGAGGAAGTTTTTTGTCTCTTTTCCACTTCTGTTCCTTGAGGATCATAGAAGTCTTCATGTGGCAAGACATCTATATTCCCCCAACTGTCTGCTTATTCTGTACTCTTTCATCTCAAACACAACTGATTCAAGACACAACCTAAAGGATTGCTGCCCCATCAGCATAACACCACCTTCTTAAATGGCATTATGACCACATGTATTGGGGTTGGGATGTACAGCACATATTTGGGGGTCACATTGTTCAATCCAGAACACTACCTGTCCAGGTTTATGTGCTCATCTGCTTACAAGAGGCAGGTGGCTGCACATAGGAGGTCCTGGTGGACAAGACCCAGAAATGGCACTGGCATTCCCACTTTCCGGGGTAGAGCTCAGTCCCATGTCCATAACAAATGCAAAGAAAGCAAAGATAGTTGTGTGTTAGGGAAAAGGTGTGTCTTGTCCCGGGCCCTGGTATTTTCAGTCCCCTCATAAGCATGCAAAAGCTGGACATTGAATATGAGAGACCCAAGAAGAATCAAGGCATTTGAAATGTGGTAGCTTTGACGAATATTGAAGGTACCTTGGAATATAAATCTCTCTTGGAAGAAGCGCACTCTGAATGCTCCTTACAGACAAGGCTGGCAAGACTTTATCTTACATACTTTGGACATATGATCAGGAGAGACCAGTTGCTGAAAAGGAATATCGTGCTTGGAGAAGTAGCGGGGCCAGTGAAAAAGGGGAAGCCCCTTGATAAAATGGATCGACATGTGTCTGCAACAAAGTGCTCAACACAAGAACAGTTGCGAGGAAGCTGCAGGACCAGGGGCTGTTGCAGTCTGTTGTCCATAAGCTGTTACAACCCAGAACAGACTCAGTGGCACCTGCCAACAACCACCTTAAAAAAAATCATACCTCCCACCTATCAACTGCAACCTCTGGAAGCATGCTTGCTCCAAGATTTTCCCAAAGAACCTTCTCCAAGGAGTCATCCAACTCCAGTAAGGGGATTCAGCAAGGAGCGACCATAGTGTATATTTCTGTAGAAGGGAGAATGGTGACATCTTAAGAAGGATTTTTAAATAGAGCCTAATTCTCTTACTAAGAAACGGTGCTATAACTGCTCTTTGTCAACATATAATGGTTAAAAGCCCACAAGCACACCCTAAAGGAAATTCAGTATTAAAATAATTGTAGCAGCTCCATGAACAGCCAATTTTCTCCCCTCTTTCTCTTACCACCCCTAGAGTACCAGAATAATTTAGGTAAAGAATGTAATATGAGTGGAGCAGATTAAATGACCTACATTGTTCATTAGACCCATCTACAGAAATAGAAAGAATGGGGGGAAAGATTATTTTTGTAGAATGTGGGAAATAACTTACTAGGTTTGGACTATTTAATATGTGAAAATAGATGGGAAAGTGCCTGATTTTCTTAGATGTACCAAAGACCTAGAGAAGAGAAATACAAAGTGAGATTGAAAAAGAATTAAACAATATCCCATTTATATCCCACATTCATCATTTCAACTTTTCAAAAACCAAATTACAAATGAAGAGCAAGAGTTATCACGTGGGATCACCTAAATTCCAGATGTTTCAAGTCCTCCAAATACCTATTAGTAATCAACAAGTGTTTCCTCAGGAGGAAGCTTTCTTTTTCTTTTTTCAAATTCTATTGAATTTGAAGCAGCCATGTGTCTTATACACAATTGCATTCCAGCCAGGACCAGCTGAGGGAGGAGTTGTGCTTCCTGTCTGATGGAGATTGAGCCCAGGGGCCAAGTGCTCCACTGAAGACTTGATTGCTGAGCATAACAAAAAGAAAGGGCGAAAAAGGCAAAAGGGAGGAGAGTGGTGGCAATTGGCAATAAAGATTGCTATAAATCAGGATGTCTACAAAAACACCGCAGTTGTTCTTCTGACATCACCGATGTAAAACACATATCGTTCCTCTAGGTTGTGCTTAAATATTTTAAATCTCACATTAGGGTCATTAAAACTTAACAGAGTACTTATGTTTTAAAAACACAACCTAACTTGCTTATTGGACCCTATGGTGATGCATGTGAAAATAACGTCCCACACATCTTTTGGGCTGTTATTTTGTTACAGCCGTGTGATGCATAATCCCCAAATGTTTAAATAGCTGAATAGAAAACAGAGGTCTGCCCGCGTGGGGCAACAGATTAAGTGCTAGACACTGAACACAACCAGAGGTGCTGGGAAGAAAGACCTGCGGATCTGCTTCCAGAAGGTGAAGGTCTTGAACCCCTAGGGAGTGGAGCGGTCTCTATACACGGGTTGACCAGGAGTTGGAATTGACTCCACAGCACTATGCTTGTTTTTTGGTTTGTTTTATAGAAAACAATGCTGTGTATTCCATCTGAAAATTCCATGTGTATAGTCGCCTTTGTGTTGTTGAATGTGGTAAATTGAGAGTCAAGAAGAATATAATGCAGCCAGATCATACATGCTCACATTGACAGGTCTGGAAAGCTGATTCTGGTGGGGGAAGACACTAATGGCCATAAGATGTTAATAAATCTTAATATACGTTTTCATGATGGGACGCAATCCCTCTAATAACCCACCCCATGAAGGAACTGTCATAAAGGAGCTACCATAGTCCTATGTCTGGTTTCTCTCTGTGCTTAGAGGTTATCTGTAGATAACAGCAATCAGGTTCTACAGTCAAACCACCTTAAAATGTAGCAAACCCCTGGGGAGCTCGGGAGCATTCGAGGTCAATTAGCACAAGGTCAAGATGATGAGTAACCTCATTGCTGGTTTATTATGTTGCACGTTTCTGATATTACCTATGGACTATGTAATGTGTTTGCTGTGTGATATGTATGCCCTTTGAAAGATCTGTAAGCCCCATTATATATACCCATTGAGAAATGCATTCATTCTCTCAGTCCTGTCCTAGGGATGAGGACCCCTGTGCCCCACTTGCTGTCTGTCTTATTTCCCACAATCGCAAAGTCACACCTGAGGACCTGTCCCAGTGTTGGGGACCTCCTGTGCCCCCACCATTGAAGAAGTTGTTCATCTTTTAAAATTCATGCAATTTCCAGTTGTTTCTGTCACTGACATCATACTTTCCTACTACTGTTCCTTCTCTTTGTTTCCAACTTTTGCATTCCATTTGCCAATAATTATCAATGCATCTTGATTGATTGATCATTTTCTAATTGAAGACCTTGGTAAAGTTCTTAAATTTCTTCCTTAGCTATAGTTCCTGTTGCAAAACTTTGAATAATAGTTATAGTGACTGGATTTCCTGTAGTAGATAGATGTTGTCCTATTACAACCAACATTCTGATTCAAGATAGATCCTGAAAGTCCTTTTTTGATAATGAATGTGTCACCAAACTGTTTGAATTTATCCTTCTTGGAGAGTAAACCATATTGATTTTCTGATCATGAATTGTCAAGATCAGTCCATTTCAGTTGGCAAATGTTAAGAATATTGATCTTTATGCATTCAATTTCATTTCATTTTTTTTCTTTAACTGTTTCATACTTGGGATATTCCAAGTTCCAAGCATTAATAGATGTTTGCAGCTATGTTTACTCACTTTGAGTCATGCCCCATCAGCAAGAGAAAGTCCAACCACATTCATTTTACCTTGAGAAGGCAGTTCTTCTTCAATCATAGAGTAAGTGATTTCCAACATGACACATCTTCTGGAACTATCTCTGAGACTGTTCTGCTGCTATGCATGAGGGTCCAGTATCTCAACCTAGTCCACGGCTTTTCTTACAGGTTTCAGTGAATAATTCCTTAGAAGTGGACAGCCTATTCTTTCTTTGTCATCTCCTCTGGAAGCTTTGCTGAAACTTGTTCACTTTGGGTGGCCCTGCTGGTATTGAAATATCAGTTACATAGTGTTTAGCATCACAACAACACACAAACCACTAAAATGCGATGAACCGATATTTAATAATAATTACCAGCAATAGTCCCTTTGGACTCTTGACAACCTACTGCAGTAACAAGCACAATGTTGTGTTTGTTTGAGGTAGATTAGGTAGATTCCTCTCTATGTTTCCCAAAGAAATGAGATCAAGTTGTAATAATGATACTAATAAGAAAGGGTCTTAGATCATTGTCATTTGGAAAGTGGTTTTCATAACTTCTAATTTTTTATATAGAACAGAGTACCATCTGCAGAGAATAACTACATACGGACATTTTAAACAAGACTCTTTAGCACTAGAATAGTCCCTGACAGTAACTTATTTTGCCTTTCACCTGCCTGATCTGATTGCTTTAGCCAGGGGTAGCAGAAGTAAGACGCATGCAAAGGACATAATGACCAGCTATCTTACTCCGGTCAGATGCTGCATCTTGTTGATATCAACAAGATGGAATGGCAGCTAAGAAGTAACTCCAGGAAAGGCCAAGGATTTATACTAAGTGTTTCTGTCAATTGATTCAAAAACATGATCATGATGACTTTTGGCAGTTGGAGAGACAGAAAGAAATTGTTTTGTTTTTTCCAGATGAGCCCATGGAGAATTGCATCAGGTGAGCAAGCATCCTTTTTTAAAACAGCTCTTGAGATTAGAAAAGAATGGGTTAACAGAGGAATAATCATTAAAAATGGGAAGAAATGAAAGTAAGGAGAGAGGAAATGAATGACTCAGATGAAAAGAGAGAAAAATGGTAGGAAAAAGAATTTTTTTTCAAATCCCTGCCCTCCACCACGAGGAGGCAAGCAAACAGTCTGCGGGATTTCTGCTGGTGACTCAATGGTGGCCTGGTTCATCTGAGCTCAGATACAGATGCGGTTTGTGAGCCAGCCAGGGCTGGGGACCAGACAGAGGGTGAGTTGGCTGTCTGCTGTTCCTTGTGACTGAAAGAGGAAGGGTGTAGTCAGTTTGCACTTACCCTGCCTCTCATCAGTCCAACGTGTGATGTTTTCATTCACTTACAAGAAAAATGATGAAGTGATCCCCAATGGGTGTGTTTCACTTCCTAAACAATAAAGATGTCTGCTGTTTCTCTTTCCTTTTGAGGTGAGGGGTGGGTAGTTGGTGACGTTAGAAAAGCAACTTTTTACCAACCACTTTTCCCACATTACACAAGGAGGGTATCCAATATCCAAGTGGGTGGCTCCCTCAGAGGGACCAATTTTGGAAAGCTCTACCTAAAAAAACAGCACTGTGGAGCGTGATGGTTCTTTTCATCCAATGATCTCAAGAGATTAAGGAACAAAACCTGAGAGCCCTGACAGCGTTGTGAAGCGGTAGCCAACAACGGCCGCTGACATCTCAACAGATTGTGAGAGTGGCCCAAAGGAGACTGGCTTGAGACTGAAACCAACAGTGGATCGAGGAACTCTTCCCCTCCAACTACGGTGGCTGCCTTGAACCCTCCAACCACCTCTGTCATAACACAGCTTATTTCAAGGTCAGAGCCCATTTCCAAGATATACATGAAATAACTCCGAGTGCTTAACAGTTGTGCCTTTAATATAGCCAGGTATTGTTGGTTGAAATTTATTTGCTTCAGTGATTCGCAGTGCATTTGGAGCATTAATTATACGTATGAGAATTATCTCATTCACTGCCACTGAGTGAATTTTCTTCAAGCACATACCCATCACTGTCAAGTATATTCTAACACACAGTGACTTTTTGGGGCAGAGTAGACCTGCCTCCAGGATTTGCAGGCCTGTAAATCTTCATGGAATCAGAGCCTCTGTTTTCTTCCACAAAGCAAGTGCTTGGTTGGCAACACAATCCTTTCCGCTGACAGCCCAGCACTACACCAGTGCACCCCCAGAGCTCCCTCCCACGGTTTGATTTCAGTTGACTATGCTTTGTTTATGTGTAAGTACATTAGTTAAATTTGCCAAAAGATGGGGGCAGAGGGGACAGGAATTCTCAAACTCCTCTCTTAGGTTTTTGAAACAGCTATACTTTCTTACAAAATGAATTTCTCTTCATTGGCAAACAGGCCTTAATGCAGTTCACTCTATGTTGTTACATTTAAGTTTGCTATGAACTTTAGAGTTTTCCTCAGAATAGGTTAAATCAATTAGGATTGGCTTATTCAGCAGTACACATGCATTGCAAATATCCAGAATATTAGCTACAGTTCCTCTAAATTCCAGAGTTTATATTCAAAATATGCCTCTCATGACCTAAAGGACATTTAATCAAATGAGCTACAGAGAAAGCTCTTTCTTTGTAATATTAGTAAAATCTTTGCCAAATTACTCCTGTTCCAAATTTCTGAAATGTCCTCATATCCATATTTTAATATATTTAAAATGTTGAATCTAGAATTGGATACTGCTAAATGGCTCATATTTACTCTCTTGAATTTCAAAATGTAGCCAGTGCCAGAAAGCCTCTGGGTGTATGTACGAAATTTGTAAAACTACATAAAAATCTACTGAACGAAAACCACAGTGGAACTCATGATACCTTTCCAGACAGCATAATTCACCACTGAGTCACTGGGGAGGGCCAATCTCAAAGGACAGATTTTACACCAGGCCAAGAAGAGCAACCAAAAGAAGTCTTTCTTGGATTAGGAACAAAAGGAATGATCCATCGAATGACATTTAAACAATACTAATATTCGTGTTAATAATCGTAAAGTGTCTGTGTAAAGAAAAGGAATAATAGCATGATTTATTGAAGTGGTACTGAGTAATGAGAAATATTAAAATATGTGGTATTAATCATTTTCTATTTATCATTCATTGAGTTGTGTATTTCTTTCTAGTTTTAGAGTAGTAGAGTTGTGTTAAGTCAAATTAAGAAATGACAGTGAATTATTGACCCGTTCTTTCCTTTTCCTCTGTATCTGATCCCAAGCCCCCTTCATTCTGTCTCCAAAAGCCTTCTGTATTGTCACTTTATGCTATATCCCCTCGCGTTCCCCTGCTATGGGAGGGTCTCCTACCTGGGCAGTCAGCGTCATCTCTTCCCTGCTTTTTTTTTCTTCCTGCTTCTCCCCACTGTGATTTACAAATCTGATCAGACCATAGCATTTAGATGTGTGTAAGCAGGAAATTTAATCTCCTCAATAAAATTGCAGATAGTTTTTCATTTCTCTGGAAATTCACCTCCCACAGAAATGTACATGGTGGATATGCATGAGTTTCCCTGCCTATCATGTGTATGTGAATGTGTACGTATGTATCCTGTAACCACAGTAATCAGCAGATGAAATTCAAATGTCGAACCCCAATCTTCACATTGTTCTGACTTTCAGTCTTCTCTGAATCCTAATGACCCTCTGCAGAGCAGAACAGCACGGACAGAGCCTGAGCCATTCTTAAAAGGTGTGTCTAGGTTGAGCCCACAGCCGCAGTCATTGTGTTAATCCATCTCCTCAGGAGTTTTCATCACTTTGGCTGACCCTCTGCTCTATCAAGTGCGATGTCTTCTTCCAGGGACTTATCTCCAAAACACCTGTCAAAACTGTAGGGTATGAAGTCTCGCCAGCCCTTTCGATGGAGCATTCTAGCTGTCCTTCCAAAAGAGATTTGCTTGTTCTTCTGGCAGACCATGCACTTTCAATATTCTTTACAAAAATAATTAATGCATTTGAATTATGGTGCTGGCGAAGAACATTTAGATTAGTAGACAAGACCAAGTTGTTTGTGCTACCCAGGGACTTTTAAATTATATTAGCATAGATAAATTAAATAAATTATAAGGTGTTTGTGGCTTTGGGTGATATCATAGGTTAGAGGAGCAATCCCACAGTAAAAACAAATAAAATACGAGGAGATTTATTAGGCTGCATGTGCATAAATCTGACACCTCAATGTATCCATTTCACCCACAACCCCATCTTATGTCTTTGTTCTGCAACAATGAAAACAGAATGTTCATGAAAATAAATTATAAATTCATATTGAAGGTTGAAGCCAACTGCAAACAAAATAAAGTAGGTAGCAATAGCAAAAAGTAATAAAAATAAGCAGAGAATTGCTGTGATATACTAAAAGAAATCCGAGGAGCTAGATTTTAATCCTGATTTTTTTTGGCTTTTGTTTGTTTGGGGAGTTTTTTTATTTATTATTTTAGTGAAAAAATGTAACCTCTTAGGTTCTTCACTTTTAAGATGAGTGTGGTGACTGAACAACTTATGCATTTTTCACAGATGTATTTTTTGTGAAAGTATACAAATTAATGACATGATTAAATTTGTGGAAGATTATAGTTTAAATGTGTTCCCTCCACCCCATTCTTATTGATCCTCATCTTCCCTTCTTTTCTAAAACAGAAGGAATAGCAGTCTTGGAGAACTAAATAAGTTTTATAAGTACAACACCAAAAATAACTCCATTGAGAAGCTAAATGGATTTTGAATTGCACAACAACCACAATTGTCTTAAAGCCAAAGGGGTATATATACCCAAGTTATATATATCCAAATTATATATATATATATATATATATATATATATATATATCCACAAACATTTAGGATTAGGACCGTGTTCTATTTTTGCTTTTCAATTGCAATTAAAGGGGAAAAAATACTGTCTTGAAAAAAAATTAAAACCAGATCCAAAAAGAACTAAACAAAGCCTTTGAAGCAGCACATAGGAAGAATAGTTGAGGATCATAGCCCTAGAGCGCTGTCCTACTCCATAAGAAAGCAGTATTACAGTCACGTAGACACTCACTCGTACACACTTATGGAGAAGTATGTAGGATGTTGGGAGGCAGCAGTGTAAGGCTCAGGGGTGCTCTTTCTCAATGAGAAGAGGCCCAGTACTTCACCTGCTTGAGTCTTGACTGGTTTATTTTGGGGGGAAAAAAAACTGAAACTGGGATTTAAATGCCCAGAAGAACTCGGCAAAATCCCAGAGGAAAGAATTTGTATTTTTACTGAACAAGAAATACCCAAGCAAAGTGTCAAGTCTGGTGAAATTATTTGATTAAAGCAGTGCCAGGTTACCAAGGCTCAAGTAGAAGAGAGATTAGAAATGACTGAGAGAGGTATTCTTAATGATGGGCTGAAGCGATAGATTTATAAGTCTAGCAGAACCCAGCAGGGCAAGGAGAATGACTTACATCTCGTAAGGAAGGCAAATGAACAGCAAGGATCAGTACTGAACTGAGTTTGACTGGAATCGGGACAAGGAATATAGACCACCAGTGAATGCACTGAACGGGTCTGGAGACAGTAGCTGTGTGTGATGATCTACTAGGCCCAGAGACCAGGCAGAAAAGCATTACCAAAGCAGAGGAAAGATTAAGCAAAAGCCAGATTCCCTCTAGAGGGAATTTATATTCATAAATCAGAAGTGGTTTATTTCTCTAGAAATCTCTAGATGAAGCATGTTATGTGATCTGTGAAAATGGAAGCTCCAGGGGCAGGTTCACTTTTGATACAGGATCCCTGTTGAGGTAGGCTGATCAGATTGAAGTTTGGAATCCACCAAACTTTCTGCTATAGACATCCATGGCACCCTGCTTGCCCAAAGAGTAAAGTCTGAGGAACCTTGTAGGACAATTCTACTGCAGCCAATAGAGCCTCTGTGAGCCAGAATCAACTCTACCGCACAACGCTACGTTGATAAATAACGACAGGTAGAGTGCACATCGCTACACAACTGAAGTGCATCTTCTCCAACATCTAACTTCTAACAGTGTGCACCAGGGGGTCCAGATAATGGAGCTTTAACTTATTATTATAAATATAAGTATCAGAATGGGTCACTTCTAAGTGTCTTGCTGCTGCCACCTCCAGTAGTAAAGGGCACAAATGACATAGACACTCACTTGCCTTTATTTTTATAGGTACAACTGTGTTTGATTTCAGTTATATTATACCAATGTATGTTTTTACTTACAGTATAGCAGTGCCTTTTCCTCCATACTGTAGGGTCTAGATATCATTGCTGGCCGTTTGAACGTGACCACGTTGGAACATTTCTTATTCACCACTGCACAATACAGATAGGAGAGAAAAGGTGGGGGTAAGGGGGAAATACAACCATAAAGTCAAATGTGTGCAGGTTTCCATTTAATAAGACCACATATAATCTCAGATTTTGAACTTTCGGTAAGGGAAGAAATTGATGTCATTATTCAAAAAGTCAAATAATTTAACACTAATAAATCTTCAATGTCAGCATTGTTTACAATGAACCAAAATAAAATAACCTCAGTATAACATACATTAAAAGTCAGTAGTTCTGAATCCAGTTTTCATGTATAGTGTAGAGAGGTGGGAAGGACATAAACCAACTTCAAATCTTTCAGTGGACATCAACTATTTCATTCTTCTTTTCCTAATTATTTTTGTTTTCTATATATTGTATATTCTATTTCTCTCTAAAACAGAAACGCCTACAAGTCTAGAGACTATAAGTATTTTTATATTTATAACAAGTGTGTGTGTAAAAGTCTTGTTCACTCAAAACTAGTTTATTTCATGCGCTCTCCAAACAACCAGTTTGCAGACGTTCAGATCAGCATATGAAGTTCAATGATAATGTTTGAGGATCCCCTGGAGATACTGTTTGAATAAGTTATTTGGTCAGTAACTCTTTTTTAAATGTCACATTTTTTAATTTCAAAATTAATTGATTAAAATTATCAAGCTGATAAACATAACTTTTGCCATGTTATACCTTGATGAGCCTTTTTCTAAACAGAATAGCCATGTAGCTGATAAATAGACCCACCTCTTGGAGGTTTTGAGGAAATGGTAAAAGCCATTTCTAGTCTCCTCTTGATATAGAAGGGAGAATGAAATTCCAAATCTATATCTGCTCATGATAATCTCTAATAGGCAGAAGTCAGAGAGGCCTCGAACCTCCGTTCCCTTTACCCTGCTCTGCTACCAACTTCCCCGCTGGGTGCAATTATCTGCTACAATGTCTACATAAAATTCACGGATCTCATGAGTATGGGGTTGATTAGGGGAGCTAACCGGTTCCCAAATGTTCTTTTGCCATTGGGGTCTCTTCTCGACCATGCTAGCAGACCTGTCTTTCATTGGTCTATATTCTTATAGCCATTACATCTCTTCGCTTCCGTTTCCTCTAGCAAGTATTATACAAGTTTGTTTCCTTAGCACTGCTAAATACCCACAGAGCATCCCACTCTGCAGGCCAGCCTCCTGCCACAAGGCACTCAACTTTACTCAGTCATGGCTCTGGAAGCCTGAGGATCTTCAGCTGTTTCTCCAGGTAGGGATCTCAGACGGTCGCCACTCCTGATTCTTCATTCTTGCTGCTGTTGGGATTCTCAGTACCTGCTCCTGAAGTAGTTCTCTACTAGCATTTCACACACTTATTTGCATGGACCCTCAGTCTTTTGATGCACATTACAAAGACTGTGGATAGAAGAGCAATATTATGTAATTTCACTTCATGAAAGGTTATAAGGGAGTCCTGGTGGCCTAGAGGACTACACACTGAGCTACTAAACTCAAAGTCAGTGGTTCAAACCCTCCAGCTGCTCCTTCGGGTAAAGATGAGGCTATCTACCACCATAAAGATGTAAAATCCCGTACATCCAAAAGGAGTATTTCTCGCCTGTCCTGTAGAATTGCTGTGAGCAGGAACGGACTTGATGGCAGTGACCCAGAGAGCTGAGAGTATTGCACATGTCCATCAAATCTAGGGGTGTTTCAAAGTGGCAGGAAAATAATGTCTCAAGCATTTGAAGATGGTGCGAATCTCTATGGCTGAGAATCCCATTCTTGTGTGCATTCACTACTTACATTTCTTTCGGTCCACTAACCTTTTCTTGCATTTCTTTTCATATCAGTACATATCCAGAGGTGCTTTGGCTCTGATAGAGCCCCAGTGGCTTTGACCTTGCACTTTGAGGAATGACACAACAGATGAAAGGAAACTCTTCACGTATCAAATGAACTGCTCACCTAAAGTTTATCTCCTTTAGAGATCCAAGAGAGGCAAGAACAAAGCCCTCTCAGCCCCCTCATTCAGACTCCTGTGACTTTGAGTGCAAAGGTCCGGAAGGCATACCAGATTGACCTATCTTTTTCCACTGTTGAAATAAAGTTATGTCTAAGCCGAACTAAAAAAACAGTGTACAGAGGTCAGTTCCACTGAGGAATTGGAATGAGGGAGAGTGATGCTTCTGACCCTGGTGAGAGGTTAGAAAGAAGTACCTTCTTGTCTCCAATTTGTTCCAGATGCCCCGTCCCAAGAATCCTTGTCTGAGCGGAACTTAAAAGAATGGCTTTCATGAGACTGTTGAAAGGACTTCAATGACTCATAAATAAATGTCCTCACTGCATGACTGTGTACTGTCCCCGTGCTTGTTGCTGGGTGCTGTCAAGTACACCCCCATTCATACTGGCTCTATGAGATAGAATGGAACTTCCCCCATGGAGTCTGCTGGGTTGCTTTTTTTTTTATTATTAAAAGCTCATTTTATTGGGGGCACTTACAATTCTTATAACAATCCATACATCAATTGTATGAAACACAATTGTATGTATGTTGCCATCATTCGTTTCCAGACATTTATTTTCTATTGAGCCCTTGGTATCAGCTCCTCTTTTTTCCTATCCCCTGCCCTCATGGCCCCTCAATAAATTGTTATTATTATTTTCATCTCTTACACCGACCACTGTCTCTCTTCCCCATAGTTTCCGTTGTTCATCCCCCCTGGAGGGTGTGGGTGTGTGTGGTTATGTATCAATCATTGTGATTGGTCCCCCCTTCCTCCCCTCATCTACCCACCTTCTCTCAACACTTCTGATATCATTCCCTTTCCTGTTCTTAGATTCTGTGTGTTATGAGCTCTTATCTCTTATCTGTACCTGTGCACATGCTCTGGGGTCATGATAGTGGGGGTGAGGAAGCCTCAAGGAACCAGAGGAATATTGTGTGTTTCATCAGTGTTCTATTATGCCCTGTTTGACTTATCCCTTCCCTGTGACCACTCTCTGAGGGGATGTCCTATTGCCTGTAGATGGGCTTCAGGTCTCTGCAGTAACCATACTGAGCATACTGCCAGTTGTTGCATAGGTCTATTATCATTAAATATTACTAAGCTAGGGAAACCACAGGACAAAATCAAGGGCCCACTGAGTCCACTGAGAAATCCCTCTGAACTAAAACGGCATTGACTCACCTTCATGAATCCCTACTCTGACTAGGGAAGGAGCACTATATTTTGGTTTTCCAGGAATTGGTGTCAGTTGAGAAACAATATCTAGCAACATCTCTCTCCAAGACAAAATGAAACAAACAAAAGCACTTGATTCTTTCACTCTCCCCAACATACTATCTCCCATGGATACAGCCATCACTCTAAGGACTGAATAAAGTATGTAATTTTGCTAGTATGGTGGGATCCTACTTCAAATATGATCCTCCATGCACTGGACTGGATGTGAGTATCCAAAATAGCTTAAACCTTGGTATTTTAAAAGGGGCTGTGACTCTCTCTGTATTGGTGATCCAAGTTCAACAGTTGTTTACTAGACCTGGGACTCTTTTATCTATAGAAACCAAGTGAAAAATTAGCAGACATCTTTTTCTTTTTCTTCTAGGTGTAGAATAATCAACTAGTCAGTGCCATAGATCTTTGAAAATCTGACTGTTATCAGTAATGCTTTGGCTCTACTTTTCATTTAAGTAACAATTCTCACGTAGTATTTGGAAATTATAGCCCCTGTCACTGCAGGATCCATCCTTCCTATTGCAGTTAGGGATAGCGATGTGATGGTAATATTTCTCTGAAATTTCTGACCTACAAAAGAGAGTGACCACTGAGTTCTCCCACTCATGGTGAAAGGGTTTCCCTCTGGACTCAGCCAAGAAGAATGAGCAGTCTAACAGGAGGAATCCACTCTAATTTTCCAGTCTCACTTAGTGTTAGGATGCCTTCCTTGACAGCATACCTGACAGCTTTGACATTGCAATTACATTTGTATAGATCAACTTTGGGTCCATGTTTCAACCAACTAACCAAACAAACTGTCAAAGCCCTTCCTAACCTATGGAGCTAGTGGGTCTATGTCAATAATTTTTTTCCTGATCCAAATTAATGTTATGATCATACACCTTTAATATCCATTCTCATCCATGTTCCTCATATTTCTATCTATAAATAGTATATAGGGTAATTTTTCACAGGTCACGCTCTGTACCTCACCCGTGAGAGTCTACTGGTTCTTTAGGTTTTGAGGTTAACGGTGCAATTATCTCAAGGGTGGCCATGACCAGTGCCTAAAGATAAGAGAGACTAAGCTTTTCTATTAGTGGATATTTTACAATTTTTTTCTCAAAATTTGTAAGTCTTGGCAAATTTTTTCCATTAATTCTATGACTTATAATTTTTGTAGTTCACACACTGCTCTATGGGAAATTATTTGTTTTTTAAAACTCACTAGATGTTAAAAAATGATCTAGCTGAGAATGATAGTGGGACAGGAGGAAAGTCAAGGGAAATAGAGGAAAGAGCTGGGAGGCAAAGGGCATTTATAGAGGTCTAGATAAAGACATGTACATATGCAAATATATTTATATATAAGGATGGGGAAATAGATCTATGTGCGTATATTTATAGATTTAGTACTAAGGTAGCAGAAGGGCATTGGACCTCCACTCAAGTACTCCCTCAATGCAAGCATACTTTCTTCTATTAAATTGGCATTCTATGATGCTCACCTTCCCAACACAACCACTGAACACAAAGTGGGTGAAGAACTAAATGTGGTGAAGAAAGCTGATGGTGCCCAGCTATCAAAAGATATAGCGTCTGGGGTCTTAAAAGCTTGAGGGTAAACAAGCAACCACCTAGCTCAGAAAAAACAAAGCCCACATGGAAGAATGCACCAGCCTATGTGATCACGAGGTGCTGAAGGGATCAGTTATCAGGCATCAAAGAACATAAAATCATATCGTTGGGTGCATACCTCCATGATATGATCACTGAAGACAAATTGAGGCATCAGCAAATGTGGCGAAGAAAGCTGATGGTGCCCAGCTATCAAAAGGTATAGTGTCAGGGGTCTTAAAGGCTTGAAGGTAAACAAGCAGCCATCTAGCTCAGAAACAACACAGCCAACATGGAAGAAGCACACCAGCCTGTGCAATCATGAAGTGTCAAAGGGATCAGGTATAAGGCATCAGCAGAACAAAAAAATCTTACCATAGTGAATGGGGGGGGGTGCAGAGTAAAGAACCAAAGCCCATTTGTCGGCCACTGGAGATCACCTTGCAGAGGGGTCTAGGGGAGGAGACAAACCAGTCAAGGTGTAATGTAGCAATGATGAAAAATATAACTTTTCTCTATTCCTAAATGCTTCCCTCCCCCACCCCTCATGATCCGAATTCTACCTTGCAAGTCTGGCTAGACCAGAGGATGTACACTGGTACAGATAGGAACTGGAAACACAGGGAATCCATGGCAGATGATCCCTTTAGGACCCGTGGTATGAATGGCGATACTGGGAGGGTAGAGGGAGAGTGGGTTGGAAAGAGAAGGAACTGATTACAATGATCTACATGTGACCTCCTCCCTTGGGGCCATACAACAAAAAAGTGGGTGAAGGGAGACATCAGACAGGGCAAGATATGATAAAATAATAATTTATAAATTATCAAGGGCTCATGAGGGAGGGGGGATCATGGAAGGAGGGGAAAGTGAGGACCGGATGCCAGGGGCTTAAGTGGAGAGCAAATGTTTTGAGAATGATGAGATGATGAGGGCAATGAATGTACAGATGTGCTTTACACAGTTGATGAATGTGTGGATTGTGATAAGGGTGTATGAGCCCCTAATAAAACGATTAAAAAATTTAGAGGGTAGTTTCAATGTAGTGGACTCAGGTAAGGACAAGGGAAGAGACCCTGGAGACCTACATAAACACCTTGTGCAGAGTTTTGCTTAAAGTAGATGAGAGAAATTAAACAGGAGCTCCAGGAGGATGTTGGGTAACGGGGGAGGGCAAACATCCCTTAGTTGTTTTTGAAAATACATACAGCAGAACACACACCTAGTCAGAAGTCTCTCCAAATACAATTTGGTAACCCTGATTACATTCATCAAGTTGTGAAATCATCCACATCCTTTTCAAGTTGCTGCTGTCAGATTCACAGCTACCCTATAGGACAGTTGAAAAACCGCTGTGGTTTCTGAGACACTAACTCTTTACAGGACTAGAGAGTCTCATCCTTGTCCTGTGGAACAGCTAGTGGTTTTGGACTGCTGACCTGATGTTATCAGCCTACCCGGCACCCACTACAGCAAGTGAATTTTTGGTTTGATGTCAGTTTGATCCCATCTGGGCCATTCTATAAAAGGACCCAATGCCCAAAGTAGACATTTTCAGTAATAAAGTTTGAACTTCAGTTTGGTTTAAAAAAATAAAAATAAAACAAGATCTAGCTGTTTTCCTGAAACAAGTTTTCATGTTTTATTGTAAATCAACAGAGAGGAAAACAAATGCTTCACAAGGAGCCAATGAAGCTTATTATTTTGCAAGAGTCAAAATCCAGCTACAAAAATGCATATCCTTGGAGGCAATTCATCTTCAGCTTCCACAAATTTGCATCCCTCTTTCAGTGACTGTTTTCTTCATTCTCTTAATCCATCACCCTCAACACAAGACAGTGTTTCTGTCTACACCAGGGATTCCCAGTTGACTTCAAAATGCATTTCTTCTTGTCTTGTTTCACAAGACTTTTATTCTTACTATCTGTTTGATTGCATTGAGAGACTTATGTATTTTTTAAAGAAGCTTATAAAAGCAAAAATGGAATAGAAACAGCTACTGGTTTTGAAAGGTTGCTATGCAGGCAGTGGTATATTAGTTATCCCAACAGGAGGGAAGTATTTTCTTCTGAAAAAACATGTTTGATTGGGTTTGCACCAAACCAAAATCCCAGCTCCAGGCTGTGAAGTCTGTTCCGACTCAAAGTCACCCTGTATGGCCTCTGTGAAATAAAAGATTACATGAATATCCTTGTCTTCATGGGGGAAACAACTGTGCGAACAACTACATATGAAGAAAATTCTGTAAAATGTTAATACAAAGACATGCCTATGGTGTCGTAGACCTGCATGGTAGGCAGAATTTCAAAATGCATCTAAGACTCTGGTTTTGGGGTACCCATGGTCTGCATAAGACCCTTCTTTGATTAGCTCAATTAGGGACTTGTGAATGTGAAAGGATATCCACCCCATGGTTATGTTACATTTAAAACTGAAGGGATTTTGTTGATGTAATTAAGATCTCAAATCAATTAACTAAGTAAACCAAAAGAGATATGACCTTAGGTGGACTGTCCCAACAGATGAATTATTAAAATATGTCAGAGGGTAGAAATAGAGACTATCAGAGAGTTTTTACTTGGGTTTTATTGACTTTGGGAAGCCATTTGCCATGCTGTTCATAACAAACTAGGGGGTTGGGGTGCAAAGAATGGAATTTTCAGAATATCTAATGGTACTCATGTGTAATCTGTACATAGACCAAAGGCAACCATTTAAACAGAACAAGAGGAAATGGTGTTGTATAACACCAATAAAGTGTCCATCCGGGAAGTATACTTCCTCCATGTCTATCCCTCTGCAGGCTGAGGGCTGGACTGGATGAACAAAACACAGCTTCAGGATTCACTGCAAGCCTATGAGATGTGGCGCCACAGCCTGGCTTGCTGAAAATAAAGGAGTATATTTTATGACAATCAAAGATTGCTGCCTTCAGGATTTATTCTCTCTCTCTCTCTCTCTCTCTCTCTCTCTCTCTCTATATATATATATATATATATATATATATATATATATATATATATATATCCTGAAGGTGGCAATCTTTGTCATAAAATATACTCCTTTACTTTCATATATATATATAAATATACTCATTTACTTTCATTCATATATATATATATATATATATATATATATATATATATCCTCCCTACTGGATCAATAAGCAACATCATGGTAAACAGAAAACATAGTTCAATCTTACTTCAATCGTCAATGAATTTTCAAAAAAGTCAGGAGGAAAGCTTTTGCATAAATCCTCTTTAAATTGATAAAAAAAGCAAGGATGTCATGTTGAGGTTTAAAATTCCCCTGACCCCAAACCATGGTGTGGCCCCATACATATGCAGAACCAAGGAAAGAGCACCAAAGAAGGACTGGTGTGTTTGAAGCATACTTGATCTTGAAGGAGAATTATGTGTAGATCATGGACTGTCAGAACCAGTCACTTTGTCTTGGAAGAAGAACAACCAGAATGTACCTTGTTAGTTTTGGATGGTGACACTTCACCTCACATACATTGGACATGTGATCAGGAAAGATCAGTTCCTGGAGAAGGAGATCATCGTTGGTACAGTGGAGGGTCACAGAAAAAAAAAGACGCTCAACAGGATGGATTAGCACAGTGGCTGCAACAGAGACTCAAAAATATCCTTGATTGTGAGGATGACATGGGACCCAACAGTTTTTTGTCCTGTTGTGCACAGGGTGGCTATAATTCAGATCCTAAAATGACAACTGCCTTGTGTATGAACTGAATATTTATGTTAAACTAAAAACAGGCAAACAGCAATAGCAATAAAATATTCACCAAACGATAGCAACCGTCGCTGTGTCCAAAAACAGGTGTGTTCTTCAGGGTTTTCAATAAGTGAATTTCCAAAAGTAGATCACCTGCTTTTTTCCCCAAAGTACCTCTGAATAGAATCACAGTTCTGACCTTCAGTTAGAAACCAAATGTTAATCATCACACCACTCAAGGATTTCACATGCAGGAGACGTATTTATTCTATGTCTTTACCGGAGGAATAAACACAAAGCCACTTTTAGCTTAGCTTCTGGCTAGTTGAAATTTCTCTGTACACCCAACTTTTCAGTGCTCTTCAAAGTCTAATATGTGACCATGTTGAAAGCTCTTGAACTTTAAATGCAGAGTATATGCCTCTGGAATCATTACAAGTGTGTGATTTTTGCAATAAACATTTCAAATCCACTTATCCGTTTGCTCTATTTGTAACCTTTCAACAGTTCTCCTCCTCTGAGCCACCAACTCAAAACCAACCCCGCCACTATTGGGTCAATTCTCACTCTGTAAATGGTTTCTGAGACTACAAATCTTTACAGGAATAGGCAGCCTCATTTTTCTTTCAGTGAATGGCTGATGGTTTTGAACCGCTGACCTTGCAGTTAGCACCTCAAAGTTTACACCACAGCTCCCCCAGAATGTCTTCATCTTACAGACAGTGTTGTGTCATATAGTAGCTGCTAGTCACACGTTGAAAACTCTCCGGAGCAACACAGGGTTCCCATGAGTCAGAACTGACTGGATAGCACACAACAAGTCTCATAATTATTGAACAATTACATCATTGCTTAAAGTTCGGTTGTCATGCTGAATTAAGTTTAGCTTCCCAAGCTAACGACTTTCATAAAATGTTCACATGTATCCAGTTGCTCTCTTTAACCGTTCTAAATCGCTTGCCATTCACAAGTCAGAATAACTTGCTATTGAAGTCATTCATTCTTTTGTCTACTTATTGAATCCCTGATAATCCCTTAAGGTTCAGCTCACACATCACCTTGTATGAAATACTTTTCCTGATATAATCAAACAGTTACATCTCTTTTTCTCGGTACTCTCCTGGTGCCTTTTTCATGGGTTGATCATAGCAGTGCTTGTATGTGTATAATCCATTTACATGGATTTGTCCTATGATCAATCAAGAGACTCCAGAGGGAAGCAACCTTGTTTTTTCTTCTTTGTATCATTTAGTTCCAGGTAAATAATAGAATTTACTTATTTGGCCATCCATATGTTTATAAGCAAAGCATGCAAATACGCAGTTCTTAGAAATATGCAATTACATTATAAGATGCTTAAATTCACAACAAATAGGATGCAACAGATCATTGGAGAAGAAGCAGGTACAAAGTTAAAAAAAGTAAGAGATAAAAAATATTGCACAAGCAACTTTTCAGAATGTTTTATATGTAATAAGAACTTGTACATTTTTAAATGCATGGGCCTTCATATAAAGTATTTAGAAAGTAGAAAGTAGATCTACTATTACTGGGCATGAACATATACTGTAGTGAGTGAATAATACCTCACATTATATATTAATCTACATATTGTGAAGTTGATTTGTTATAAATAACGAGTGTTTATGTGTACATGAATACATGTCTCAATTTGATAGAAGGAATAGTTTTAAAGGATCCCCAGAGGCTGAATGCTTTGTGTATTTATTTGAGAAGAAGGTGGATGGGTGTTGAGAGAGGTGAATGGCAGCTGATAGACTTATATATTATAGAATTATTTATCGTGTCATTTTCCATGTTACAAGAATATATTGCTTTGATTTTTTTCACTTTTATTGTGAATTGACTGAAAGTTTACAGAGTAGGTCAGTTTTTCATTCAACAATTCATACCCATTTTTTCTTTATCTCATTGATTGTAATCCCTACTACTATCACAGATCCCACTTCCTCCCTACAGTGTGTCTCCATTCTCCCTTCAGAACTTTGTCCTTAGGTAAAAGCTTCCCTTTTGCTCTCAAATTGTAGATGATTCTAAGTGGTGTGTATATCATTACTGTTATTCACCGTATAGATCAGCCCATTGTTTAGCTGAACATTGAGCCCTGTGAGGTGAGTTTGGGTCCAGGCCTGAAAGGTCAACTATTGTTGACTGATGGACCTTGTGGTCATAATTCATTGGTAATGGACAAAAACAGAAGGTTACATGTTACTACTCAAAAGTTGCCTTTATTAGAAAGGAGTTTATAGTGAGAGGAAAGACAGATCAAGAAGCTGCCTTATGCAAGAAGTACACCTTAGCTGGCGGGGAAGCGTGTGGATAACGTACTCAATTGAGAAGGGAGAACTATCTGCCCCTAGACTCGATGAAACCAGTCATCAGTCCCCTTTCCCATCCTAAGTATCACCGGAAGTAGACCGTTCCTCTCTCTCGAACAACCAAGCCTGTTTTTCTGGTGTCCACCACAAAGTAGAGGCCAAACACTCCTCAAGTTTTCTGGGCTCGGGGAGGCAAAACTTCCCAGTTTATTGTCATTTCATCCCCATCCTGGTAAACAGACGTAATGTAAAATCTAATCATTTGAAAAGTGTTTCTGAATTCATACAGAATCCTCCAGAATGTTGCCCTGTCTCCTTTCAGAAAATAACTAAATGAAGAAAAACAAAATAGAGGCATCAACTCCAAGTAAGATGTACTAGCTTTAAAATTGGCACTATGGCTCTGAATCGTGCAACAAGGTTCCTCTGTCTGGATATGAGTCATGTTTGCTTGTTTGTTTGTTTGGGTAGCCTTTAGAAAATCAAAATGCTCTAGTAGCTTCCCCTGGCGAAAACAGCAGAGCGCTACAGATTTCAGTCTAGCTGCTGCCATCAGTCACAAACCTGGAAAGGCCCTCTGGTGCACAAGACCATCTGAGTGAAGCAGAAGAATCCTTTTCAAGGGGCTTGGAACACGCAATCACTTGGCTGCCATCAAATATTTCTAGAGGAAAGGGATCCTAAAGTCCAATAGACCAGAGGGTCTTCTGCTCTGCCAAGAAGAGTGACAGAGGCTATAAAACTGTCTGCTCTGCTCCTCTGCTAAATGTCTTGCCAGAAATCACACAGACTCCGAGCTGATGAAAATAGTGCTGCTTTATTTCCAAAATGCACCAAGCAAGTGATGCTGCATCCTACTCTCTTGCTCCATCTACTGGGCCTTCCTCAAAACACGGAGCTCGTTAGCACTCAGCTAGAGAAATTGCTTCCTGGAGGATGTAAAGATTCCTCCCTGGAGATAACAACAGCCAATGAGCAAAGAGAATAGTCACTGAGCCGTTTACAGCTGTTGGCATGATAGTTTAATAAATACAAAAAGAGCAATGGACAGGATGAAGAAAATTCACTTGGAATACCATATCCACTTTTAACTGCCACCACCACCCACCTTAACGATTTTTTTAACTTTTTTTTCGCCCCCAGAACATTCTTCCCTTCCTGTATTTGTTGCTGTTAGTTGCTGGGCAGCTATTCCAACTGGGGTGATGCTGTGTGTGCAGGGCACTCATGCTTTGAGAAGCAGATTGTAACTGTCTTCCAAGGCGCCTGTGGGTAATTTGAGCTGCCAACATTATAGCCAGTATATAATATAAAATATAAAAACAGTTCTTCACTGTTTTTGCCAACCTTGGATTCCTGTTAATGTATGTATTTGTAATGATGTGCATTTGTACCGATTTCTTGGAACAAAGGGTGTAGATTTGAAGCTAGACAATAATATATTCCATTCTGGCCTTAATATCAGAGATACACTGGTGTTTTTCAGGGAGGTGGGGAATATAATCTTTTTAAAAAATACTTTTATTGGGGGCTCTTCCATCTCTTATCAAAATCCATATGGTCCTCCAGTGTGTCAAGCACAATTGCACATAGGCCGCCATCATCATTTTCAAAGCATTCTCTTCCCATTTGAGCCCCTGATATCAGCTCCCCATTTCTTCCCCCTTCATCCACCTTCTTCCCTCATGAACCCTTGATAAGTTATAGATTATTTTTTCCATTCTTACTTATTGCATTTCCTAATAGTTCTAAAAATGCAATCTCCATCCTCAATTCTGACCCTTACTGCTCTCTTGAACTTATCACTTGAAGATGTCTGTGAACTTCTCATTTTTGCTCTCCTTTGATAGTTCTCATAGCTTTGCTGTTCTCTCTCCACTGATACCCAGCCTGGGTTCAAGATAAGACTAATAGTTTCTTGATGATAGGATATCTCTACTGAGAACACAGGCTTGGAATACAGGGATAGTACCTATTGCATATGATCCCCTGTCTGTCTTAAATTCTCAATTAAGCTTTTCTCTAGGCCCCTAGAATCATTATTTTCCAGATATACCATTCTGAAAACTTGATTTCCAGGTATACCATTCTTGAAAATGTGATTTTGAGATCACATTAAATTGGGAAACATATAAGCTCTCTGAATACCTACTCACTTATATAAAAATGGAGCTTTCCATAATTTCATTGACAATCTTAAAATTTTGTTCATGATGAATGAGCTATTTTATGGAGTGTACTGTGTAAATGTCAGTTCTTTTCATTTTTATTCTCATATATTGGGAAGTCATGTACTTTCAGAAGCCAAAATGTCCTGCCTAAACAAAATGTCTTCCTCACCACTCTCCTGAAATACACTTTAGAATACCAGACATAAACAGACAATTGATTATATAGGAATATAATATTTAGTAAAACACATTTATATTTAACAAAGCCAAATATATCATGTATTCTTTCAGTTACACTATAGGAACTATTTTCCAAATATAAGATTATAATTGAAGAAGTTTCAGTTGATATTATGACTGATGATACGATAAGAATAACAGTGGTTATCATTGAGGCTAAATATTGCTCATTCAATAAAAGAAAGAAATGAACCTACATTTCCCCGCATTCCAGAGGCGAATACAATATCATCCAAAGCCATGAGGGTCTGGACAGAGATAGCCATATGATGGTTTTCTAGACTAAAATCACATCTAATACAGCAAGCATATAGATTTGTCAGACTTCAAAATCATATTTATGTGCACCATAACAGAGTCAGCTTAAAATTATCAAGGGTTTTATGTTATTTTTATTCATAATCAATGCTCATTAAAGCAGAAATCAAGAAATCATATAGTGCATCGCATTGTACAAATCTGTTGCCAAGAACAGATTTAAAAAGAAATTAAAAAGAAAAGAAGTCACATTGAGAATTGAGATGCAGCTCAACCGCCCAGAGTATTTTCAAATGCGTCATATGCATACAAAAGATGGACAAGAAATAAAGAAAAATGGGGTGTTTGCAAGAATATTACATATACTATGATTTGCCAGAAGAAACAAATCTGTCTTGGCAAAGTATTTCCAGAATGCTCATTAGGATTAACAGTGAAGAGACTAGAGCTCATTTAGAGGTTATCAGCAGGGATCAGTCCTTGGAATAAGGCATCATGCTTGGTGAAGTAGAAAGTCAACCAAAAACAGGAAGGCCCTGTATGAAGTGGACCGACACGTGACTTCAGCAATGGACACAAGCATAGCGGTGAAAGTGACCCCAGCACAAGACAGGACTTCATTTCCTTCTGTGATCTATGGCGTTGCTATGTGTGGACTCCATTGAACTTAACAGCCATAACCATTGTCATGAATTTATTCTTAGTAAAATCCAAAGTAAACTATATTTACAACAGATTTTGCCTCGAAGAATATTAGGAAGAGAAGACCTTTTGAAATGAGATCTGATGAAAGAGGCAGCTTTACTCACTAATAATAATTGCTGAGTAAGCGCCACTACCCATCTGTCAGTTTGTCTTACTGTGCTAACTTTTGTGTTGCTGTGATACTCAAATTTTTGCCATTGGTGTGCCAAATGCCAGCAGGGTCATTCATGGGGAACAAGTTTCAACTGAGCTTCCAGACAATGACCATTCTATGCAGAAGAAATAAGTTGCCCGCTGCTGTGAGAATAAACACTGAAAATCTTATCCATAGCAGCTTAACAGTGTCAGATGATTTGACCCTCAGCTTAGAAGACTTCAAAATGTGCCTGGGAAAGAGCTGTCTCCTCAAAGTAGAGTCAACAATAATGATGTGACTAGAGTAATACTTTGGGGACCTTGGTTTGCTGATGGGATACAACTCAGAATGAGAAAAGGAGTAGCTTAAAACACAATTATTAATGTGAACAATGAATGAATGAAATGTGAATCTAGGAAAAGTCAAGGTCATCCAAGTGAACATGAAACACAAAGACCAAAGCCCTAGGAAGTAGTGAGGTCAATTGGCCTGGCATTGACTGACCATTTTCAGTCATCAGGTTCCTCTGCCAGAGGCATGGAGTCCCATTCATTAGTTCACTCTCAAAAGCAGCATCTCAAGATCCAGGTTCGAGTACAGTGCTGTCTGTCATCGGACCGTATCTATTGTGACATTACACAGGTGGAAATTGGATATTGAATAAGAAAAACCAAAGAAGAATCTATGCATTTGAATTATGATACTGACAAAAAATATTAAAAGTACTGTGGACTGCCAAAAGAACAAACACGTCTGTCTTGGAAGGAAGTGCAGCAAAAACGCTCCTTAGAAGCAAGGATAATGAGACTTTGTCTCATGTATTCTGGACATGTTATCAGGAGGGACCAGGCCCTGGAGAAGAACATGATGGTGGGTAAGGTAGAGGGCAGTGAAAAGGGGGAGACCCCTACAAGATGGGTTGACAAAGTGGCTGTAAAGATTGACTCAAGCATTATAACCATGTGAGGATGACACACGACTAGGCAGTCTTTCATTCTGTTGAACTTAGGGCCACTATGAGTCAGAATTAACCAGACAGCAACTCACAAATTGTGTAAGTGTGGTGAGAAGACACAGCTCTGATTCAAACCTTTCCCGATTGTAAAGCAGAAAGTGTTCCTTTTTCTCTGCTCTCACAACTGCCTCTTGTTCCAAGCACAGGTTCTCAAAGAGCATGATTATGTGCCTGGAATTCCCATTGTTCTCCAGGCTATTCATAGTTTGTTATGATCCACACAGTCAAATGCCTCTGCGTAATCAATAAAACACTAGTGGACATCTTTCTGATATTCTCTGCTTTCAGCCAAGACCCATCTGACATCAGCAATGATAGGCCTTGGTCTCCTTCCTCTTCTGAATCCAGCCTGAATTTCTAGAGGCTCCCTGTCAATGTACTGCTGCAACAATGGATGCTTTTCAGGACAAATTTACTTGCATGTGATATTTCTAGTCAGTGTGCCAGGTTGCTGTCTTCCTTTTTTTTTTGGGGGGGGGGGTATAGATGAGTGATTGATTCTAGTGCTTCATCAACTTGTTTAAATATTTTTATTGCATTCTATCAATTTGTGGAGCCTTATTTTTGAGTAATGCAGTACAGTCTGGACTTCTTCCTTCAGTACCGTTGGTGTTTGATTATATGCTACCACTTGAAATGGCTGAATGCCCACTAATTCTTTTTTTAAAATAATTTTATTAGGGTCTCATATAACTCTTATCACAATCCATATATATGAATATATATATGCATCTATATATATATATGCACAACACATTTGAGCATTCATTGCCCTCATTATTCTCAAAACATTTGCTCTCCACTTAAGCCCCCAGCACCTCATTTTTTCCCCTCTCCTTCCCCCTCCCCCTCCCTCATGAACCCTTGATAATTTATAAATTATTATTTTGTCATATCTTACACTGTCCAACATCTCCCTTACCCGCTTTTCTATTGTCCGTCCCCCAGGGAGGAGGGTATATGTAGATCCCTGTAGTTGGTTTCCCCCTTTCCACCATACCCTCCCTTTACCCTTCCAGTATCACCACTCTCACCACTGGTCCTGAAGGAATCATCTGTCCTGGATTCCCTGTGTTTCCAGTTCCTATCTGTACCAGTGCACATCCTCTGGTCTAGCCAGATATGTAAGGTAGAATTGGGATCATGATAATGGAGTTAGGGAGGAAGCATAAGGACTGGAGGAAAGTTGTATGTTCATCATTGCTACACTGCACCCTTACTGGCTCGTCTTTTCCCTGAAACCCTTCCATAAGGGGATGTCTAATTGCCTACAGATGGGCTTTGGGTCCCCACCCCACACTCCCCCTTATTCACAATGATATGTTTTTTTGTTCTGATGATGCCTGATACCGGATCCCTTCGAAACCTCATGTTCTCACAGGCTGGTGTGTTTCTTCCATGTTTGCTTTGTTGCTTCTGAGTTAGATGGCCGCTTGTTTACCTTCAAGCCTTCAAGACCCCAGACACTATATCTTTTGATAGCCAGGCACCATCAGCTTTCTTCACCACATTTGCTTATGAAACTGGTTTGACTTCAGTAATTGTTTTGGGAAAGTAAGCATCATGGAATGTCATTTTAATAGAACCAAGTATTCCTGCAATGAGGGAGTACTTGAGTGGAGACCCAATATCCATCTGCTACCTTAATACTAAACCTATACATGTATGCAAATAGATCTATTTCCACATCCTCATATATAAATGTATTTGCATATGTACATGCCTGTATTTAGATCTCTATAAATTCCCTTTGCCTCCTAGTTGTTTCCTCTATTTACTTTTAATTTCCTCTTGTCCCACTATCATGTTCAGCCTTCATTTGGGTTTCAGTAATGCCTCTCCATTATATTACCCTTGGTAACATGCTACGAGGCCATCTACACCCTCATCATCACCAATTTGGATCACTTGTTGTTCCCTTGTCCCTGCATATGTTAACACCACTTCCTTTCCCCCACTTCCCTCTCTCCCATGTACCCCTGGAACTGTTAGTCCCGTTGTTTTCTCCTCCAGATTGTTCCTCCAGCATCTTATTTAGACATATCTGCTGAGATAATAACATGCACAAAAACAAGACAGAGGAAAACCAAGCAACAAAACTAAACAAAACAACAACAAGCCAATGACAACAAACAAAACACTACAAGAAAGAAAAGCTTGTAGTTAGTTCAAAGACTGTTTGTTGGCCATTAGGAGTGTTTTCCAGTAGATACTAATGGGGTGCAAGCCCTGGCCCCAAAGTCTATTTTTGGCATTCCCTGGGGACTTTGTTGCTCTGTTCCCCTTGTTGTTCAGTTCCATGCCCGTAGTGTTTTGCCTCGGTTTGGGGCTGGCCCCTCAGACTTCTTCACTGGTTCCCTACTCCATGCCAGCATGTTTCATTCACATCTTGGAGCACTGGGTTGAAGTCCCTTTTTCCATGCAGAGATATAAACAATACCCTCCCATTGGGTGGGTTAATGCCCTGCAAACCTGCTACCCATTTTTTTACCTTTCTCCCCTGCTTTTTAGTTGGCTACCATGTGTATCCCTAGATTTGATCTGGCCCTGCCATACTACCTCAGATAGTCCTCACCCGGCGAATGTTTGTATACTGAAGCATTTTCCCTATACCCCTTTTTACATTTTTTAAAGCTTACCTCAGTGGACTCATGCTGTACTTGGCTTAGCATGATTTCCTCCAGTTCTTCCCATGCCATGATGTGCTTCATACATTCATCACTGCTTGTTAGTGATATGTAGTAGTACTCCATTGTATGTATGCACCACACCTTTTTAATCTACTTGTCAGTTGATGAAAATTTGGGTTGTTTCGAAATCCTTGCAATTGTGTGAATTGTGCCACAATGAACATTGGAGCACAGATCTCTGACCTTGGTTTGTTTCTTGCCTCTTCTGTATATATGCCCAGTAGGGGGATTTCTGGGTCATCTGGTAACTCGATTTCCATCCGTTTTAGATATTGCCAGATTAATTTCCATAGTGGCTGTACATACTTACAGGTCCACCAGCAGGGGATGAGAGTTCCTGTCTCCCCACAGCCCCTCCAACACATGTTGCTTTCTGATTTTTTTTAACTGGGCTATCTTTGAGGGTGTTAGGTGGTGCCGCATAGTTGTTTAGATTTGTATTTCTCTTATGGCTAAAGATCTGGAATATGTCCTCATATGTTTATTGGCCATTCAGATTTCTGCCCCTGTGAAACTTCCGTTCATGTCCTTTGCCCACCTCCTCAGTGGGCAATTAGCTGTTTTCTTTTTAGAAGCAGGCAAAGTATTATAGATTTTAGTAATAAGGCCTTTCACTGATGTGTCATTGATAAAGATATTTTTCCAGCCCATGGGCTCTCTTTTCTCTCTCTTGGTGAATTCTTTTGATTTACACAGGTGTTTTATCTTCAGTATATCCCACTTGTCATTTTGTGCCTCCTCTGTGTTTGTGTACTTCCCTATTTTTGATAGCCTGTGTATTCCCTGTGCCAAAGTTCTCAAGTTGGTCCCAAATCCTGCATTGATGGCCCTAATAGTTTGGGGTTTAACTTCAAAGTCTATAATGCTCCTTGAGTTTATTCTTGTGCATGGAGTGAGATAAGGTTCTTTCTTAATTTTTCTGCAAGTAGATATCCATGTTTTCCAGCACCACTTCGTAAAGAGGGCATGTGCTTCCCATTGGATATTTTGGAGGCCCTTATCAAAAATCAGTTGTCCATATGCTGATGATTTTATTTCTGTGTTTTCAGTTCTTTTCCATTGGTCTGAGTATCTGTCATTGTACCAATACCATGAGGTTTTGAAAACTGTAGCTATGTAATATGTGCTAAAGTCAAGTAAAGCAAGCCCTCCTACTGTGTCCTTCTTCTTGAGGAGTTCTCTGCTAATTCTGGGCTTCTTCCCTCTCCATATGAAGTTGGTAATCAGTTTTTCCATTTCTTTGAAGAAAAATGAGGGTAAATGTATCAGGAATGCATTAAACTTATATAGTGCCATGGGCAGAACCGACATCTTTAATACATTGAGCCTTCCAATCCATGCACATGGGATATTCTTCCACTTGTTGAGGTCACTCTTGGTTTCTAGTAACAGTGTTCTGTAGTTTTCCTCATATAGATCTTTTGTTCTTTTGGTCAGATGTATTCCTAGATATTTCAATTAGTGCTTGGCTATTGTAAAGGGTACCACATTTTTTATATCCTCTTCTGTGGTCTTATCCGATGTGAATAGCAGTCTAATGAACTTCTGTTTGTTGATCTTATATCCTGCCACTCTGCCAAACTCCTCTATTGCTTCCAATACTTCCCTTGTGGAGCTTTTGGGATTTTCCATATATAAAATCATATCATCTGCAAATAACAATAATTTCACCTCTTCCTTCCCCAGACAAATACTTTTGAAGTGGTTTTTTTGCCTTATGCTATTAGCTAAAATTTCCAGTATGATATTAAATAAGAGAGGGGCCAAGGGGTATCCTTATCTGTCCCCTTTTTCAGTGGGATTGTGTTAGTCTTTTCTCCATTGACTACCACGTTGGCTGTTGTTTTTTCATATGTAGCTTGCATTGTCTTGAGGAATTTTTCTTCCATTCCTATCTTCTCAAGTGTCTTAAACAGGAATTGGTGTTGGATGTTGTCAAATGCTTTTTCTGCACCTATCGATATTATTATGTGGTTCTTATAGTTTTTTCATGTCAATGTGGCAAATGATACTAATGATCTTTTGTATGTTGAACCATCCCTGCCCTCCCTGTTATGAATCCCACTAGGTCATGGTAAATTATTTGTTTTATATACTTTTGTATTCTATTGGCCAATATTTTGTTAAGGATTTTTGCATCGATGTTCACTAGGGATAATGGTGTGTAGCTCTTGATTCCTGTTGGTTCCTTGACCAGTTTGGGACCTAACTTCATAGAAGGAGTTCGGGAGTTTGCCATCTTTTTCTGTGTTCTGGAAGAGTTTGTGTAGGATTGATTTTAGTTCTTCCCTAAATGCTTGGTAGAATTCTCCTGTGAAGACATCTGAACCAGGGGATTTTTTTGTTGGTGATCCCTTGATAACCTGTCTATTTCTTCTATTGCTATGGGTCTGTTGAGATTCATAATATCCTTTGGGGATAGCCTAGGGAGAGATTGTTTTTCCAAGAATTTGTCCGTGTTTTCCAAGTTGTTGAATTCTTTGGAGTACACTCCTTCATAGTACTGTGTAATTAATTATCATTTTGATTTCATTAAGGTCTGTTGTAATGTCCCCTCTTTCAACCCTCATGCTTGCTATTGAAATTTGTCCCCTCCTTTCTTTGGTTAAGTTTGCCAGCAGTCTGTCAATTCTGTTTATCCTTTCAAAGAACAAACTTTTAGCAGCATTAATTTTTTCCATAGTTTTCTTATTTTCCCTCTCCTGAATCTCATCCATGATCGTTATTATTTCTTTTCTTTTTATGTTAGTAGAATTGTCCTGCTGACTCTACTCTAGTTGTAAATTTTGTGACACCATATCAATCTTGTGTCTCTCTTCCTTTCTCAGGTGTGCATGTATTGCTATGAAACTTCCTCTGATAACTGTCTTTGCTGTGTTCCATAAGTTTTGGTATGCCGTGTTCTCATTCTCATTGGTTTTAGAAATTTCCTAATTTCAACTCTGATCTGTGCCAGTACGCACTCCTTTCCAAATAGAGAGTTAATCGCTCTCCAATTGTTTGCTCTTGTTTTCTTGGTCTTCCTTTTGTTGATTTCCAGCCTTATGGCACAGTGGTCAGAGTGAGAGGTCTGTATGATATCAATGTAGTTAAATTTATGTAGATTAACCCTCTGCCCCAACATGTGGTCTCTCTTCAAATATGTACTTTGTGGGCTTGAACAGAATGTGAAATATATTTTTTATTTTGATGATAAGCTCTGTAAATATCTATCAGATAAAATTGTCTAATTGTAGTGTTTAGATCCCTAGCTTCCTTGTTGAGTTTCTTTCCCTGTGATCTATCTTTCTCAGAGAGCAGTGTCTTGAAGTCACCCACTATAATTGTTAAGTCTGGGATTTCTTTTTTCATCTTTTAGAGTGTGTGGTTGATGTATTCAGCGGGTCTCTCATTTGGGGAATGTATGTTTACAATGCTTAGTGGTTCTTTGTCTACCGTTCCCTTGATCATTATATTGTGTCCCTCCTTATCTCTTATGGTTTTCCCTTTTCAGTCTGTTTTATCTGATATTAGGATTGCAACCCCTGCTTTTTTAAAAATTGCTGTTTCCTTGGTATGCATTTCTCCAGCCTTTGATTCTCAGCCTATTTTTGTCTGTAGCATATAGATGTGTCCCCTGTAGGCAGATTGACGGATTGTGTTTTCTAAGCCAGTCTGCTAGCCTCCGTCTTTTAATGCCTAAGTTCTGGCCATTGAAATACAGGGTTATTATCTCCATCTCTGTTGTGTCATCTTGTACCTTTTGTCTTGGGTGTTTTCCTATTTTTCTTTCTTATTAGTTTGTTGTGTGTGTGTGTGTGTCTTAGGATCTGTTTCCTCTTTGATGCCCTCTGGGTGTGGCTGTCCTAGTGGCGGTCTTTTATTTCTGCGTGGAGAATGCTGTTCTTCTGCCCATAGAGGGTCAGCTAGGATTTGACCATACTGGGTTGGCTAGGTTTATTCTAACGTATTCTTTGAGTTTTTCCTTGTCTGGCAAGAATCTGAGTTCTCAATCTATCTTAATCGATAATTTGGTTGGGTAGAGTATTCTTGGGTTTGCATTATTTTCCTTCAATTTTTAGAATATGTTACTCCACTCTCTCCTCTTCTTCATAGTTTCTTCTGATAGGTCTTAGCATATTCTTATTTGGGAAACTTTATTTGTGATAGTTTGTTTTTCCCTAGCTGCTCTCATGATTTTCTCCTTTTCCTCAAAGTTAGATCGTTTAACTATTATGTGCCTTGGCGACTTTTTGGGATTCAGTCTTGCTGGTGTTCTTTAAGCCTCCTGAATGGTTGCCTGGTTTTCATTCATTAAGCTGGAGAACTTTTCCTCCAAGAATTCTCTCACTATTGCTGCAGGTGACTTCCTTGTTGTGTCTTCCTCCAGTAATCCAATTATTCTGATGTTGTTCCTATTCGTACCATCAGACATAGTTCTTAGGTTTTCTTCAGCTTCTCTGATGATCTTATTAGATTTTTGTTTGTGTCTGTTAAAGTCTTCTCGACTATCCTCCAAGTCACTGGTGCAATTCTCTGCTTCCACCAGTTAATTTTCAAGGTCCGTGGGCCTTCTACTGTTTTTTCTTATCTCATCCCTAAGCTCTTGTATGTCCCTTTGGTGTATGGTCTTTATCTCCTCTATCATTTCATCCTTTTTCTGTATTGATTCCCTCATATTCTGCATGACTCCAAGCATCATTCAGAAAATGTCTTTCTGTGGTAGTTCAATGTCTGCTTCTCTGTGCATGTCATTAGGTTCAGGACATCTTCTGCCATTACCTTTTGTTTCTCCTGAATTTTTTATTGAGGTAGATGGGGCAGATGGCTATTTGTGTTTCATTGTTTTAAAGGAGCCAGGTGCCATTTTCCAGGGAGTTGAAGAGCACTGACTCTCTCTAGGAGACTTGTAGGAATGCTTCTTCAAACTGCTTACAGCTAATTTCATTATGGAATTAACCTACCACTTTATCCTTCTGTGGTTTCCCTCTCACAGGAATGCCCCAGAAGACTGGTGGTTTGCCTGCTTTGGTGTAGAACACCATGAATGGTGGGCAAAATTGCCTTGGCCAGGTACATCACTGCAGAGGTTGGGCAGACATTCCTGCAGCAGCATGGAACATTTTCCAGTGTTGGCCGAGCTGCATTAGATCTTGTGAGGCACTAAGGTAAGTGGGAGGAAATTCCCTCAGTCACGTGGGACAACAGAGGAAAAATAGGAGCTCCCCCAGACACACAGGCAGGAATTCCCTGGTAAGAAGTTGGGTGGAGTATCCCCTGGTGAAGGTCGACCGGCTTTCCCAGCCTCAGGCTATGCTGCAAAGTTGGAGCTCACGGAACTGGGTGGGGGGGCAGGCATAAATGCCGTAGGATAAGGGGAGTAGTCTTGAGGTGGGCTATGGAGTGTGAGAGAACAGGAAAGAGACAAAGAGGAAAGAAAAAACTATGCCCACTGAGACTGTGGGGGGACAGAGGGAAGAGAGGGAAACAAAAGTAACAATATAGCTGAGCCCCATCTGTGCTGGTGGGGCTACAAGGGTTTTTTCCCTGCCCCAAGGCGGTGGCAAGCTGTGGCTGTGTTGAGATAAAGACCCTGGCTGGTTCCAGCTCCAGCCAAGACAGTGGTGGTTCTAAGTTCAAGCCCAAGTCAGCCTCCACTGTTGTATTTCAAAAGCCTCTGGTCCCTCAAAACTGTGGATCTGTGCCTACTTATCTTTATGACGCTCTATCTGCAATCCAGCAGTGTTGAATTCCCCTCTTAGTAAGTCTCCTGGGCTAATTTCTGCAGAGTCCCTCTGGTATGTCGCCAACTCATTCTTTTTGGTACAAATTATTTTCTGTATTCTTTCCATCTTCTTTTGTTGCTTCCTGAATCACTCAATATTTAGAATAGAAACTTTCCATATTGCAACTGAAAGACTGGCTGTTTTTCTTTAGTTCTTTCAGGTTAAGTTGAGCTGAGGGTGTTCCTTTTTGGTTTTCTCTCAGTCTTTGCCTGTTTCATTATAATACTTTTCTTTGTCTTCTCTGATCTGTCCTTTGAAATTTTCTATTCAGCTGTTTTACTTTGCTTTCTTCTATTTGCCTTAGCTACCCTAGTGGCATAGTATTTGCAGGGTTGGGCTGCTAACTTCAAAGTCAGAAATTTGGAACCACCAGCTGTTCCTCAGGAGAAAGATGAGGCATCCTACTCCTGCCAACAGTTCTACTTCTGTTACAGTCTCAGAAGCCCACAGGGACAGTTGTTATCTATCCGATAGGGTCACCATGAGTCAAAATTGACTTGGGGAAGTGATTTTGGTTTACCATATGATTATGAGCAAGTTTCAGAGTCTCTTCAGCTATCCACATCAATTTTTTTCTTTCTCTTAATGACCTTTCGCTGTCTTCAGGTATGATGTCCTGTCACTACTCATCAATTTTTCTGTCATTAGTGTTCATGCATCAAATATGTTCTAGAAATGTTCTAGAAGTTCAGGCTATATAGACTCAAGGTTTTTATCTTGCCTCTCATTACAATGTTATACTTACCATCAGCTTCAACCTGAATTTACATATAAGCAATTGATTGTCTGTTTCACAGTTGGCCCCTGGCCTTGTTTTAACTGTTAATTTGGGGCTTGTCCATTGTTACTGCCCACAGTTATGGTCAGCTTTATTTCTATGTATATATCTGGAAAAATCCACTTATACAGTCACTATTTTTGCTGCTGAAAAAAAACTGTATTTATGAATGTCCTTGGACTTGCAGAGTTCTGTTATATGAACTTCAGCTCCATTTTTATTACCAAGTTCACATTTTCCAACTACTGCTCTTTCCTCTTGGTTTCCAATTTCTGCATTGTAATCACCAGTAATTATCAATGCATCCTGATCGTATGTTTGATCAATTTCTAAGGGAAGATATTGGTAAAATTCTTTCATTTCCTCATCATGAGCTCTAGTGGCTAGTCCATAAATGTGAATGGTTGTGTTGACCATATTTCCTTGTATAGGAATAGATATTAGCCTCTCACTAACAGCATCGTAGCCCAGGACAGATCACTATGTGTCCTTTTGGACAATGAGTGGGGCTCAATTCCTTTTAATTTGTCATTCCTCGCAAAGTCAGCCAGAAGACCGTCTGATTCAAATGTCCAATACTAGCCCATTTCAGCCCACAAATGCCTAAGATCTAAATATTCATGGGGAAGTTATAAAGATAATAAACACAGCCTTCAAAATGTCAAGAAGCACTATCTTCACATTTTTGTATTTTTGTTCACTAAGTGTTTTTATGATTTTGAAGCAGGCTTTTTGACTTATTCTCATCCCTATCTATACCAAAAATGCTTTCCAGAATGGTACCAGTCCAGGTTTAGTTTATTTCTGCCTGCTTATCTGTAAAGGTGAAATACAAATATTTATATATGAATATAACGAAGAGAAATGATAAGTTTCTTTGTGTACATTGTGGTCCAAGCATGGATCATGGTAAATTAAAAGAAGTTCTGTCATTACTTACTGTATACACATCTACTCATCCTCTAGTTCAGTTTTACATTCTAATAGCAACACTTTTGGTCTCTAATAGAGTCAATATTAAGAATCATAATCATAACATTTCAAGTTAGAATGGCTCTTCATGGAAGCCATTACTTGGAAGGCTGTGTCATCTAGTTTCTTGATGAAAATAGGTAGGGACCTGTAAAGCAGCCAAAAAATGTTCTACTTGGAGCAGCTTCCTTCTAATGGATGAAGAAGAAGGCAAAGAGTCTCCCTGGTAAAATGTGGGAGGATAATTTTATGTGACAGCCACATTATGAATTGAGGCAATATGAGCCTGAAGTACTTCACAGTGCTCACTTTTATCAAGTTGTCCTGATTTAAAGCACCAAGGTGTGGTCCTGAAACTCTCCAAGCCTCCTGTAAGTCTTGGCTTCTCCTATAAGTCAGACTATCTGAGAATACACAAGAGGTTTTGAAAAGAAAGCCATGTCATCATAGGCATGAACGCTTCCAGAATTGGCCCCAGTTGGTTGACTTGAACCCCCCAATGCTGCATGAAGGATGGAATTGGTGCATGTAACAGCATGGAGCTTAATGTATTAACCGTCTTGGGGGTATCTTTTAAATGTTGTAATGCAAATGTCACTCATAGCAGTTGCAAACTTTATCAGAAGTCTTAGATACAGGCATCTTTGCAAGCTCTCACACATTGAAAGGATCTTTTGTAATATTGCGTTCTATATAACAAACATCGTTGTCATCAGTAGGCTTGAATCTTCTGGGAATCTGTACTCCATCAAGGCTCTTGGCAGAGATTCAGGGAGCTAAACATTTACTTTAAAATGATTAATTATTCCCAACTCTCCTCTGCCAAGGACCACACTTTTTGTCCTCTCTTTTCAGTCATCGATCCTGAAACTTCTGCAATGTGCTCAGCTTTCACATTAACATGCATACTTTAAAAAAAATATACACACTTGATTGGCTCTATCATTTCTCTGGAAACTGACCACCACAGTCTCTACTGAGCAAGTACTGTGTAAATAGAGATTTCATTAGTATTATTATTCGAATGATGGAATTTAATTAGTCCATTTCTAAACCACATTTATGGGCCAGCTGGAAAAGCCAGGATCCCAAGATATGACTTTGATTTGATAGGGCTTTAATAATACAATTACTGTTAGAATGAGTAGTACAACATACTACACCATATTGCCATTAACCTATTTCACAATAAACAATAAAATGTATTAAGGCACCATTTTTTTCATTCCAGTCTGTGTGACCTGGTGTCAAGAAGGCAAAATCTCAGACTATTAGCAGCATAAATTATAGAATTCATTTGTAGTAATAATGAAATATATTTGAAAACATTCTGGCAAGTGAGAATTTATGTATCATATCTCTCTTATTAAATATATTTTGCTATAAGTGGAGGCATTTTCTCTCCGTTAGAAGGGGAAGGAGATTGAAGTGGTGTTTTTATGTGCTTTCGAAAACAGCCAATTCATAGAACAATGCCATTGACTAGCATAACTTGCTATGCTTACAATTACATGTGCATTTAGTTTTCAGATTTTAAAATAGTTTATTAACTTTTACCAAGAGTGAACGAAATCAAAATTAAACAAGAGAAAAACATTATTTCGGAAATTTCCTCATCATTGCTCATTTGTAAGAAAAAGCCTTGCCAGGAAGGATGGTTTACAGGAGATCTGCAAATTGGTAAAACTTGACAGGGAATCTCACATAACACCAAACCCTAAACAAAACCTAGTGCCTTCAAATTCATATCTACTCACAGTGACCGCCAGTCTTATACCGTGGCTGGAACTTTCTACAGGAGCAGATAGCCTCAACTCTCTTCTTCAAATTGACTGCTGGGTTTGTACCACCCATTTATCAGTCCAACAGTCCTCCTGCAGAGCCACCAGGACTGCTTACTCATCACCTAGAAGGAGCCAATTCCATTGGGGGCTCACATATAATAGCCTATGCACTTAGCTGGTTGGGCCAGTCTTACAGAGAGCGGGTGATTCTGAATCAACTTGACAATGGATGGGCAGTGTTAGTGCTGTAGTTGGACTGATCTCGCCTCATAAGGTGTCAGCTAATGTATCCAAATGTGTGAAGTACTTACCAAGCTAAAACCTTATTCACAGGGAAAAACATTCTATAATCGTGAGTTATAGAGATTCTCAATGTGTATTATCTTTTAAACCAGGATTGTATTATACAAAGATATTTTTTAAACACAGATCTAGTACCAATTGTCTTGAAATCTCTGTTTTAAAGGAAAAATATCTGGCAGTTGTTTTTGGATGAATGAAGGTATTCTTATAAATTAATAATTACTTGTTTCTCTTTTAAAGCTTTCATGTGTGTTTTCACTTGCTGTTTCATTCAACAAATGCTTCATTCATTTATTATAGAGCTAGGATGCACCATGCCCAATTCTAGGTGTGGGAACTTCACAGTGAACAAACCTATAAAACTCGAAAGCCATAAAACATGCTGAGGTATTTGATGGTTTATAGCAGAGGTTCAAAAACTACATCCCTGACTCAAATGCAAGCTACCCCCTGTTTGTATAAATGAAGTTCTGTTGACACACAGCCACAACTCATTCATATATGTGTTGTTTCTGATTGCGTTTGCACTACAAATTCAGAGTTAAATGGAGTTGTGGTTGAGAGCTCATGGCCCACAAAGCTGAAAATAATTACGCTTTGACCATTATTGAGAAAGAGCACTGACAAAACATGGCCCATGCAACACAGTGGAGGTAGCAAATCAGTGTAAAAATGGAACAGGAGAAAAAATAGCATAAAAATTCAGAATTAGCGGCTAGGAATTTCATTTTATCTAACATAGGTACTATGTAGTATTATTGGGCTTCTAACCACAAGGTCGGCAGTTCAAAACCACTAGCTGCTTAGGGGGAGAAAAAGGAGGCTTTCTACTACCATAAAGGATTATAACCTCAGAAACCCATAGGGTCAGTTCTATCCTGCCCTATCAGATCACTAAGAGCGAGAATGGACTCAATGACACTGAATTTTTTGAGTGGCGACCGTAACCCATATAGCAGGCCCACTCAAATGTGTTTACATTCTAGCCTCCAAACCTATTAATGTTATTTTATGCAGCCAAAAGGACTTTTTCAAGTGGTTGAATTAAGAATTTTACCATGGGAAACTAATTTGGACTTATCCAGGTGTACTCAGTGTAACATCATGGGTGTACATGGGGTAGCTCCCAAATAAATGAAAAATGCATCTTTCCCATGAGGAGGGCATTTAGAAACACACTCTGAGATAGTGCATCCAGTGGTGTTTCCAGGGGAGGTTCTCTTTGGTCAAAGTGAATGTCTTCATAAAAGTAATTTTGCTCAAATCTCATTTTTCTGTGATGCCCAGTTTCAGAGACTAGTGGGCAGCTGTGAAATTTGGTTTCCTGCTCAGGAAGAATACCACAGCAACGTGTGATGTTGAACACAGCTAATAAGGACAGCACTATGGGAAAAACTCAAGTGTACAAGTGGTTTCTCATTTTATTAAAAGTGAAATGTCGATTGATGACAAACCTCATTCTGGATGTCCATCAACATCCCAAACGGACAAAAGCATCCACTTCTAGTTTGGGGTTCATTCCACCAAGTCAGACTGTTAATCAAACTTTCTATTTTGAGGTTCTGAAAAGACTATATAACAGTGTGCAATCTTAAAAAAGACCTGATGTGTGGCAGACGGGGGACTGATTTTGCCACCATGAGAACGCATCTTGCTCACACAGTCATCTCAGTGCACCAGTGTCTAGCAAAAAGCGGCATGCCTTTCTCGTCCAGCACCTTACTCTCTGGCCTTACTTTGTGCGACTTCTTTTTGTTTCCGCAAATGCAAAGGGACAGCATGATAGGACAACGATTTGGCAACATAAAAGAAGGGAAGAATAAAAGCGAGCGTGGGGCTCTCAGCCATCCAAACAGCTGAGTTTTAAAAGTGTTTCCAAGAATGGGATTGCAGATTTGACAAATGAGAGTACTTTGAAGGTGATATGGTTGTTTTAACAAAAAATTACATAACTCCTTTTGCGGCATGACCGCAGCCCATCCTGTCCTCGCCATGAGGCCGCACAGGCGCCAGTGTCTGGGAAGGTGTTCATCCAGCGAGACTACAGCAGCGGCACACGCTGCCAGTTCCAGACAAAGTTCCCCACCGAGCTGGAGAACCAGATTGATAGACAACAATTTGAAGAAACAGTTCGAACTCTGAATAACCTTTATGCAGAAGCAGAGAAGCTTGGGGGCCAATCATGCCTTGAAGGCTTAGCATGTTTAACAGCATACACCATCTGTTTATGCATGGAAATCCATTATGAGAAGGTTCCGAAGAAAGTCTCCAAATACATTCAAGATCAGAATGAGAAGATATATGCTCCCCAAGGCCTCCTTCTGACAGACCCCATTGAGAGAGGACTTCGAGTTATTGAAATCACAATTTATGAAGACAAAAGCATGGGCAGTGGAAGATAAAGTTCAGAAATAGAGCTCCTGCCTGCAGCTGGGGCCCTCCTGTCTCCACGGCCGACCGCAGAGTGTCCCCAACCTCCTCTCCAGAGCATCATTCCTTTGTATCTGCTGCCAGAGCCATGGTGCCATTGACTCCATGGACTAACTTTCTAAAATTCCGCTCCTGGGGTGACCCTCTAGCCTCTCAGCATCCACTTTGTGTCTCCAAATTGTGTAGGACTCCATAATCTTTGGGTTGGTTTCAGAGAAAACACAATGAAGCATTTCACTTTTTATTCAAGGCTGTTTAATCAAATTATGCAGTTGATCATCCCAATGCAAAGCTGTTTTTTATCTGCAACCATTGGGTTCTCTTGGTTCTTGGGCCAGCTGCCCAGGTGGCATCAGACTGCAAAAAGGCCTATTTCACTCAGTGTTCAGTCCTTATTAGCCTGGATCAATAAAATGCGTTTTCTCCAGCATTTTGGTCAAAGGTAGGCTGTGTCCATAATTTTGCTAACCTGTCTCTCCAATCTCCAGGATCTACCAGTTTTGCCATGACTCCGATCTTAAGATCTTCTTGTGCTGTTCAGCTTCTATAACCGAAGCTCATTGGAATAATAATGTATTTTGTTATTTGTTTCATTACAGCAATATTACTAATTAAACCAGCATTTAATGCCAAAAAATTACATAACTTTAAAAAAATTCTTTTTTCTGAGGGGCAATCCCTCAGATATAAGGCAGAGTCAGGAACATGGAAATAGCGCCCGGGAAGGAGCGTTGATAACAGAAAAAGAAGCTCAGAGCAGAAGGAGAGGAGAAGAGAAAGGGGGATGGCAAGAAAAGATGAACTTTGAAGCTATGTCCTGTGTTCATTGACTAAAGAAAGTAAAATTGATATGATGTAATTAATACATCTAGACACGGAACAAGAGGAGGATATGGATAATTCTCTCAAAGATCCTGGTTAGAAATCAGTCTTAATGGCACCTTGATTTTATTCCTTAACCTCCATTTTGAATGTCTGGTTTCTAGAACTGTGAAGCAGCATGAACTGCTTTACAGCAGTAAGTTTGAGGCAGTCTGCTATGAGAACAGTAGGAACTAACGCAGTCTGTGGCCCGGCGTCGGGGTCCTAAATGCGTCACCGTGTGTTCATTCTGCTAGTTGCTTGAAATCTTGGGCATTATAGAACTTTTCTGTGATAGTTTCTTTATATAAACAATTAAATAAAATTAGGATACTATATTCGTTAAGCAGTTCCTTTAGTTGTGTTTTTTTTTCCTTTGTTCATTCAACTACATACAATTTCTGTAAGCGCCTTGGCAAAGTTTCTAACATGTAAGATTTGATCAATAAGTGATAGGTGTTTTAGTATGCTGACTATGATTATTATGAGTCTCAGGTTTCTTCATCTAAGATCAGGGTGACTAAGTTCACTTATCAGTTTCACTCTATATTTTCTAATGTCATCCTCAGGATGTAGTGATCAGTCAAAGCATGTTCAGGTAGTAAAAATGTGGTAGTAATAATTTGCTTTATGGGTATATTTATATATGTCATGCATGTATAGTTTCTAAAAGTATTGTATCACTTTCCACATTTATTATCAGGGTTACATAGAGCCTTTAAGCCCATTACCCAATATTGGCTGTCCCCAATATTCACAGTATTGACAGATTTTGAGGGACTGCAGATTGATTTTCATCACTCCTCTATTTAAAATTCCAAATTTCTTAGACTAGCCTTCAATTCTTCAGAATCTATGTCTTGCTCACCTATAAAACTGCATCTCTTCCCAATACCTCTTTCCCTATCTTTTGAAACATGAAAACTGGCTATCCCAGAAAATGTTTATTCCCAGGTTTCTCCACAAATACCTTCCCGGGCTTTGCTTGATTCACTGGCACTGATACCCAACAGATCCCTCTACTAAGCAGCCGCCCATGGGATTTCATGACCCCCTGCATCTGCTTCTCTGAATTTTTACAATGTGCAGCCAGGCTCATTTATCCTACAAAGCTTAAATCTATTGTAAACTAGTATTTCCATTGTTGCCACACAGATATTATTTCTTCAGAATAAGACGGCTGTTGTGTTTTGTGGAAATTACCAGTTGTCTGTCAGCATAGCGTGTACTGTGGTGGTTTGCATAGTGCCGTGAGGCTGGAAGCTTTGTCATCGGTATTTCAAACACAAACAGGGCTACCCAAGGTGAACAGGTGTGAGGGTAGCTTGCAGACCTATGAAGTAGGAGTAGGATGTTCTTCTGCTGAGGGATTGGAAAATTAAAACTTTATGAACAGCAGAGAAACCTGGTCTGGTATGGCACCATAAGATGAGCCACTCTGGTTGGGAAGAACTCAATATACAACGGGAAAAGAGCTGTCTCCTTAAAAGAGAGTTCTCCATAATGATGTGGATGGAGTAAAACCTTCAGGACCTTCATTTGCTGGTGGGGCATGACTCAAAATTAGAAGAAAAAGCTGCAAATTGAGATAAATAATCAGAAACATAGAATGTACAAGGTATAACTCTAGGAAAATTAGAAGTTGTTTAAAATGAAAAGAAACTTAAAAATTTATACCTTAGATATTATTGAGCAGGAATCAGCTGGTGTTGGCTATATTGAATGGGAAACTTATGTTTTATAGTGACAGGAATGACAAATTCACGAAGAATGGGGTCTCCTTCCTCCTCATCGAGGTCTCTCTTGAAATACAATACTGACTGTGATAGGGTAATATCTATTCACCTACAAGGAATTCCAGATAATACAGGTATCATTCACTTTATAAATCACTAAAGCAATGAATGAAAAAATGGAAGAAATAGTACACCTTCCATCTAAAATTGTTCAACCATGCAATGAAGATAACTTGATAATTATTGAAGATGGGAATGTGAAAACATGAAAACACAACAGGGGGGACCCAAAAACTCCATTTATCTCCTGTGTAATGGAAAATAGACTTTGGGGATAGAAATTAAACTGGAGATCACATTGCAGAATTTTGCCAGACCAACAACTTCTTCACTGCAAATACCTCTTCAACAACAATTAAACAACAACTATACGCGCGGACTCCGTCAGATGTGAACCATAGAAATCAAGAGATGATGGAGAAACATGGCCAAGAGCTGACTATGGAACAAATTAAAAATTGCTCGTCTGAAAATTCAGGATGAAGTTGAAGAAAGTTAAAACATATCCATAAAAGACAAAATAAACACTGCCTGGTTATGTGCCCATCTTCACAATTGTTCTTATGTTTGGCCCATTTTGGGGCTCCAATTTTAGTCGCCTATGTTTACTTATTTATATTTCTGGTCAAGAAACAATTTCTGACCCTTCTGAAACATACCCTAGGCCAGTAACTTGGGTGCTAACAAATGCCAGTGAGTTTTCACTGTAAGTTTTTATGATCCTGTCTAAAAGTTTAATGTATGTTTCTGACTTTGGAGAGGCACTTTAGTTTCTTCTTGGCTTTTATGTTTTGCAAAAAACTCATTTCTATTAACATATTCTATATTCCCAAACTTGTGAATAATACAATTTTACAGACCTCTTTAAGGAAGTTCACATTTCATCACCTGACTGACAAAGCATTTTTGAGAAACATGGCTCAGAGGTCTGTAGGCACTTTTAACAGAAGCTTAACACTGGTATCTTGCTTTGGCCTACTTCCATAGTTAAATAAAACTTTAATTCTTACAAAATATACTAGTACTTCTAAATCAATTGAACCGCTCACATTTTTATTTTGATTAAATAAAGATTTAGAAAAGAGGCATTACTGGATTACTTGGCTTTGATAAAAAAATTAAAATGTACAGGATCTGAAAAAAATTACTTAAAAATAATTCATGTTTCCTTTTTATCTTTTAAAATATTGCATCTTGCTATTAAAATTCAGGGTACATTCTTTGAATGGATGGGAAATACTTGAATATGTAATTTTGAGCCTAGTCATTAACATGAAAAATATATTACTTCAAAATTAGGGTCAAGGACGATGAAGAGGCCATAGTACTGCATGCAAGCCAAATGGAAGTTTAAATTCTTTAGAATGTGTACTTATGTCCATGAATAAAGAAATACAAAGATTCCTCTTTTTTTTAAGAGAAAGGGAAGAAATTTATTGGAACCCATACAGGAAAACCTAGAGGGGTCCAGCATACCCTAGTGTGTAGGCATATCCAGCAAAAGGGTCACACCATTCACTGTACCCCAATGTCCCAGAGGGACTCCACTTGGGCTGAGCCCCAAAGCCCCAGGACTGGCTGGGGGTGGGAACAAAGATATCATCATTTTAAAGCACATATTAGTTTGTTTATTTAAATGACTTAATATATTAGTAGAACAATTTGCAGGGACTTTTATTTGTAATTGCTACTCAGTTTCTATTTGTATGCTTGCTCCTACTTTTGAGTCAATTAATTCTTTCAAATAGTGCATATTGGATACTTGCCAGGTATTAGGGTTTAATAACTAAAGCCAGAGCAGTGGGCAAATAGACAAAAGTCCATACCTCTTTATGGCTGTCTAGAAATTCTCAATCCCCCCCCCCAAATCACAAGAGTCTTCATCTTTTTTTTCTTTCAATTGTAATGTGATGGAGGGTTAAGGATAAAGTTCTTCAGGTGCCCCACCTTTTCTACTAGTGTCCTTGACTATGACAACCCAATCGGTGGTGGACAAAGTGGACAGAAACCCCTGGATTCATTTCTATCTCTACTAGGCAGGTGAACCAGAAAACCTTGGGAAGAGACTGCTTGAAAGAAAATCCGTGGAACCGAATTTCCCAGCAAACATAATTTATTTATTTATTTATTTATTTATTATTAAACATATCCATCAATTTATTAAGTAAGTGCAAAAGTTGTATCATGTCTTATCACAAGATTTGCACAGTAAAATTCTCATCTACTAACCAATGTTTCATTGTACAAATTTTAGGAAGTACAAAAAATATAAAATAAAAATAAATGACTTTGTAGTTCCATTATCCAATGATAATATTAGGATAATAAAGTAAATATTTTTTAAATCATTTTATTGGGAGCTCTTACAAATACCATAACTTTCCATAGTTCAATCACATCACTGTATTGTACAATTGCTACCACAATCATTTAATTTATTTATTTATTTTTTAAAACAATTTATTGGGGCTCATACAATTCTTTTCACAGTTCATACATATACATACATCAATTGTATAAAGCACATCCGTACAGTCTTTGCCCTAATCATTTTTTTCTCTTTTCTTCTTTTACATTTTATTAGGGACTCATACAACTCTTACCACAATCCATACATATACATACATCAATTGTATAAATCACATCCATACATTCCCTGCCCCAATCATTCTCAAGGCATTTGCTCTCCACTTAAGCCCCTTGCATCAGGTCCTCTTTTTTCCCCCCTCCCTCCCCATTCCCCCCTCCATCATATGTGGGTGCATAAGCAAATGTGGTGAAGAAAGCTGATGGTGCCCGGCTATCAAAAGAGATAGTGTCTGGGGTCTTAAAGGCTTGAAGGTGAACAAGCGGCCACCTAGCTCAGAAGCAAATAAGCCCACATGGAAGAAGCACACTGGCCAGTGCGATCACGAGGTGCCCAAGGGACCAGGTATAAGGCATCATGCAAAAAAAAAAGATATAAGTGTGTGTATGTATGTGTATATATGTGTATGTGTATATATGTATATATATATCATATTAAATGAAGGGGGAAGTGCAGAGTGGAGACCCAAGGCCCAAGTGTCGACCAATGGAGATCCCCTCATAGAGGGGTTTAGGAGAGGAGATGGGTTAATTAGGGTGTGAGGTAGTATCGATGAAGAACACAGCTTTCCCCCAGATCCTGGATGCTTCCTCCCACCAACTATCATGATCCGAATTCTACCTTGCAGGGCTGGATAGGACAGAGGCTGTACACTGGTGCATATGAGGGTTGGAGGTACAGGGAATCCAGGGTGGATGATACCTTCAGGACTAAGGGTGTGAGGGACGATGCTGGCAGAGTGGAGGGTGAGTGGGTTGGAAAGGGGGAACTGATTACAAGGATCCACATGTGACCTCTTCCCTGGGAGAGGGACAGCAGAGAAGGGGGGAAGGGAGACTCCGGATAGGGCAAGATATGACAAAATAATCATTTTATTTTTATATTTGGGGCTCATACAACTCTTATCACAATCCATACATACATCCATTGTGTTGAGCACAATTTATACATTCATTGCCCTCAACATTTGCTCTCCACTTAAGTCCCTGGCATTGGCTCCTCATTTTCCCCTCCCTTCTCATTCCACCCCCACTCATGAACCCATGACAATTTATAAATTATTATTTTGTCAAATCTTGCACTGTCCAATGTCTCACTTTACCCACTTTTCTGTTGTCCCTCCCCCAGGGAGGAGGCTATATGTAGATCCTTGTAATCAGTTCCCCCTTTCCAACCGAACTTCCCTCCACCCTCCCGGTATCGCCACTCTCACCACTGGTCCTGAAGGGATCATCTGCCCTGGATTCCCTGTGTTTCCAGTTCCTATCTGTACCAGTGTCCATCCTCTGGTCTAGCCAGATTTGTAGGTAGACTTGAGATCATGATAGTGTGGGGAGAGGAAGCATTTAGGAACTAGAGGAAAGTTGTATGTTTCTTCATTGCTACACTGCACCATGACTGGCTCTTCTCCTTCCAGCAACCCTTCCATAAGGGGATGTCCAATTGCCTACAGATGGGATTTGGGTCTCAAACTCGCACTACCCCTCTCATTCACAATGATAGGATTTTTTGTTCTGATGATGCCTGATACCTGATCCCTTCGACACCTCGTGATCGCACAGGCTTGTGTGATTCTTCCATGTGGACGTTGTTGCTTCTGAGCTAGATGGCTACTTGTTTACCTTCAAGCCTTTAAGACCCCAGGAGCTATATCTTTTTTTAATTTTATTTTAACAATTTATTGGGGCTCATACAATTCTTTTCACAGTTCATAATATACATACATCAATTGTATAAAGCACATCTGTATAGTCTTTGCCCTAATCATTTTTTTCTCTTTTCTGTGGTAAGAGTTGTAAGAGTAAATATATTTTTAATGAGTGCTTTTCTTAGGAAAACACACTTTCCACAAATACAAATATTCTGTATTAGCACAAACTTCAAAAGCTATAAATAAAATATTGACTAGGTACCATATATACTTGGCTGTAAGCTGACCCGAATATCCACGGAGGCACCTAATTTTACCACAAACTTGCATAAAAATGTGCTGAAAAACTCAGCTTACACTCCAGCATATATGGTATTCAAATTCCTATGGTTAGCTCTCTGAAATTTTTGGAAATTTCAGTGAGTAAATTGATATTGTTGTTATTGTTGTTTTTGTTAGGTACTTCAAGGCCTTTTGGACTCAGGCCCTGTGCTCAACCAAAATCACCACCCAGTTCTGCAACATCCTCCCGATTGTTCTAATGTTTGATTCCATTATTATAGCCACCTTGTCAACTCATCTTGTCGTGTTTGTCTTTTTTTGTTGCCTCTCTCCTTGGCCAAGCATGATGTCCTTCTCTGGAGACTGGTCTCTGTCCAAAGTTCCTGAGCTGAAGTGTTCTGGTTGTACTTCTTTCAAGTCAGATTTATTTGGAAGTCCATTGTACCTTCCATATTGCTCCCCAGTTCAATAAACCAAGTGCATTGATTCTTCTTCAGTCGTCTTTAGTCAATGTCCAACTCGCACAAGCAAATGGGGCAATTGAAAATGCTCTGCCTTGAATCAGATGTACCTTAGTCCTCAATGTAGCATCCTTACTCTTCAATGGTTAAGAGATGGCATCCAGCAGATTTACTCAGTGTAATGTGTCATTTGATCTCTTGACTGTGGCTTCCATGAGCAAACTAAGAAGTTGTTGCAAAACTTCAAACATGCCTTTAGTTTATAATTATGACTTAAATAGTTGTCATCCTAAAAACCTCTAGTATTTAATTTTTGTTACTGATTTTTTTGTTTGTATAATTTTGCTGATATGAAGTTTTTGCTAATGGGATACATGATGAGCTATTAAATGTTCCTACTTTTTTTAGTATGATGGATTTAGGCGAATATTTTGAAGGTCATATGTCCCAGTAGTTCCAGGGGTTGGTGGAATGAGTTATAGGAAAAATGTGTTAGCTTGTAAACTACCTAGTCCTAAACACTCATCTTTCCAATAATACAAAGGAAACAGTAAAGATGCTTTCAAGCCTTATCTCTCTAGATACAAGTCAAAAGAGACAAAAAATTTTACATAATCACTCCTCTAAGATGCACTATACTCTACAATAAAGTCTCAACACAGCAATAAGTTGCCAGCGAGCTTGCTTCTGTTTTATAAAAACTCTTATGGGTATAAAGTGCCCTCCTCGCACATACCATATATGGACAAAAGCCTCCCAACAAACCGCAGATGCAAAAAATGTGTTACTTCTATATATTAAGGCTTACAGAAGAGCTGCCTTGTAAAAGTAAAGGCACACTCTTTCAAGTCTACCATGGAACCTCAAAAGAGGAATGCATTAAACTCACAATTTATGTGGCACTTTGCTACTAAAATCTGAGTAGAAAATGAAAATATTGTATGAACAAAACCCTTAACATTTTCTTCTAAAAACACCTTAAGGCAAGTTGGTACTTTGCAAGCCCCACTCAATCCATTTTTTCCCAGCCATGGAAACTGTGTTAGACAGGGTTCTCTAGAGAAGCAAAACCTGAATGCTAATAATTTTATATATATTCATACAGATAGATATATAACATAAGAAAAAAACAGTTAATTAATCTATAAAGTAGTATACAAATGGCTCAGTGCAACTCACTCCTGTGAGACAGCTAGTACACTGGCAGTCCTTCAAGTCTTGAGCAATTCAGGCCATCCGGGCACAGACAGCAAACAGCAAGGCAGGTCATGAACAGTCAGCCAGATGACAGGTTCTGACAGTCCCCAGTTAAAGAGATGTAAATTCCAATGGTGTGGTGAAACAGGTCTTGAAGGGACCTCAAATTACAGTGACACAGTCCACGGTTAGGTGTTCTGCAGCTTGAAAATTGAGGCACAGAACAAGCAAAGCAGCTGCACACTGGTCCGATGATCCAAGAGGAACAGACAAGAGAGGCAAGGCAAGTTTTGCTGAGCCGTTTATCTCTCTGCTCTTCAATTAATCCCCCATGTGTTTATCAGTCTGGTTGGCACAATAAACTAACTACCTCAGAACAAATTGCAGTTTCTTTAATACAGCACAGTTGAAATAGGTAGCTTTTATTGGTGGGATTTTGTGCCACATTGCAAGAGATTTAAATTCCGTGTTGGGCTATCCCAACAGCGCACCTCAGTGCCATCCTGGTCTTTGAGAAGCACAGGGCTATGTTGAAGCAGCAGCATGTCCCGGTCGCCTTCACCACTTCTTAGGATATATGGGACCAGAAGACTCCAGGAAGGAGGGAACTTATTAATCATGTGACTTCTGAAAACATTGTAAGTTGAATTAGAAGATGGTATAGGAGACAGGATAAATAAAAGGGTAATGGCTGGCATACTTGGGTATGAAAAGACCTTTCAGTATACCGTGTGGTAATGCTTCATAGGGTTGGTGCTAGCTGGATGAAGGCTAATAGGAAGATTTCATACAGCAGTGTCAGCATGGGTAGGGGAGATAACTGGGTTTGGAAGAGAACTAATGGGAAAAGGAGAAGGGCAAGGGAGTGAATTAAGCATGACTCTGGCATGAAGTGGGTGGCTATTGATAATATGAGTAAAACCTCCAAATACACCTTGGGAAATCTCTCTCTCTCTCTCTCTCTCAATTTGAAGCATGGAATGAATAAGTAGACTTCCCATGAAATAAGGAACAAATAGATGAGTTTAATTCAAACTTGGCTGATAATCAGGAAATTATGGAATGAGACAAGGAGGACTATTATGAAATTAATCTTGAGGCTGATTATTCTGCTAAGGGTTGCCTGTGCCCAAGCCCTCTTCCCGACCCAATAGGAAGCACTGTATCTGCAATCAACTTCCAATATCTGAATGCACCTCCTTCCTGGAATATAAACCATCATACATTAAGAAGCATCCAATCCTTGAAGAGTCTTTCTGTTGGGTAGTGTTAGAATAGGGTCATAAGCTGTCTCTTGATGATCCTCGCTAGATGATTTCCTAAGAAAGCCTATTCTCTATATTTATTTCCCACAACATTATGGAATTTCTCCAAACTCACCTGTCCACGTTTGATACTTGTTTTAAGCACTATAATTACCATACATACTTGAATATAAACTGACCCAAGTATAAGCCGAGGTACCTAATTATTACCTGGGAAACCAGAACAATGGATTGACTCGAGTATAAGCCTAGGGTGGAAAATGCAGAAGCTATTGGTGAGTTTCAATAATCAAAACAAATGAAAATAAAATTACTAAAATTGAGACATCAATGGGGTAATGTATTTAAATATTTATTTTAAATAAAAACATAAATAAAAGGACAAGTCATTAACATTAGTAAACTGGCACAGTAAGTGGAAAATAGATTCAACAAAAGCAATAAGGTATTAACAATGATACCTTAAGAGTACTATTCCCTGAGCTCAATCAGCAACCAAGTTAAAATGTAAAGAGTTAAAAATCCTTCAAAACTGGATTCATCATCATCATCCGTATCCCAGAGCTTCAACTGGTGTGAGGTAATCATAGATCCTGTCCTCACTGAGATCACCGTCACCACCATCACTGCTGTTATTTTCATACGCTGCCATCCATAGCATTACTAATAGTACATTTCTGGAAGGCACATCACACCATGTCTTCTGGAGTGTCTTCGCATGCATCTCAAACCCACTTTGCTATTAACTTTTTGTCAGGCTTCATGAGATTTTCTCCTTTTGTTAGTCGGGCTTGACCAGATGATATCCATTCATGCCACATCCTTCACACAAGGTCTTTAAAAGGCTTATTCAAAGATACATCCAGAGGCTGCAGTACCGAAGTAAGCCCACCTGGAATAACAGCTAAAGTAACTTTACTAGATTTTGCCAATTTTTTTACATTTTATTAGGGGCTCATACAACTCTTATCACAATCCACACATATACATGCATCAATTGTATAAAGCACATCCGTACAATTGCCAATTTTTTAATGTCATCCGATAGGTGGGCTCTGAACATATCCCAAACAAGTAACAATGGCTTTTTCTTTAAGGCTGCTCCTGGTCGTCGATTCTAAATTTCTTCCAGCCATTCCTTTGTTCCGTCTTCATCCATCCAGCCTTTAACATGTGCACGCACAGTAATTCTTGCTGGGAAGTTGATCTTTTTAGACAAGGTCTTTCTTTTAAAAATAATGACAGGACGTAGCTTAGTTCCATTAGCCAAACATGATAGAACAACTGTAAAGTTTTTTTTGTTTTAATTTCCTGTGGTTTTGAGAAAAATGTTTTTTTTTCCTCCTAAACTTGCCACTGTTCTGTTGCTTGGAAGATCAAAAGTCATGGCAGTTTCATCCATATTCTCAATATCTGCCAGGTTATAATTATAAATCCATCTTTGTTTTATAATAAATGATTGGAATGACATAATTTTGTTTTCAAGGTCTTGTGGCAATTTCTGGGAAATCTTTGTTCTTTGTCTCAAACATATTGGTAGACCAAACCTATTCATGAAGTGGGTACACCATCCTGCTGACGCAGCAAATTTTTCAATGCCTGGTGTTTTATATTTGTCATCGTTAGCCATTTGTAGAGCACGTATGTGGATTCCCATGTGTGTTTCACAGTAACCATTTCTCTAGAGCCCCATAAAAAGGTGTTAAACCATGACAAGCTTTTTTAGCTTTTGGAATCTGTTCCAAATCAGCCTTCATTTTCTGCCACTCCCTCACTTGCTTTTCGTCAACACAGAATTCCCTACTTGCAATACTGTTATTGCTCTCTTCTGCTCTTGACACAATCTTCATTTTGAAACCAGCCTCATATGACCGGCGTTTTGTTTTTGTTCAAGAGTATCTATTTCTAGTAGGATAAAAAACAAGACTTTGAAAAAGAACTTTCATGGTAATCCCGCCCCCACTCTATGAGTTAGCTGGAAAGAGCAGGGTGGGGGAGTCCCTGCGGGTGGGGGATGCAGGATGTGAATTAACACAGAGACCAGAGGGAAGAGAAGGAGCGCAGCCACAGACACGTCCTTACCAGTTCAGCTTCAGGCGTAAGTGAATCACTACAGGTGCTTCTGCGAATTGGAGCCGTTCATGTCATAGGATGTCTCTGATTGGTTAGATGTGAGTAAACAAACATTCAAAGCTCTGCAGTGTCAGAGGGGCTTTGAATGAACAGCGGAGAAATGGCAATCACCCTCAAGATAATGGGCGCTTCTCCCATTACCTCAGTGGTGGTGGGAGGGAGACAGTGAGACATTACACCTTGCTGGGGTACCACTGACCCATGTATAATCCGAACCCGTTTTTCAGCAAATGTTTTGTGCTGAAAAACTCGGCTTATACACGAGTATATACAGTACACACACACACACACACACACACACACACACACACTGCAATTAGGGTTCCTGTTCTCATATGTACAGTTTGATTCCATATAGAACATGTTTAAACATACCGCAGTGGTTAGAAAATGGCTGTGAACAAGTTCTTTCAGTAATTGACTTGAATTTGTCTTGTTAGGGAGCCTTCAGAATTTTTGTGCTGAAAAACTCAGCTTATACACGAGCATATACTGTAACTGAATATTTTGAGTAGTGATGTTCCATAACCAAACCATCCGTTAACCAGAAAGTAGTGAATATGCAAAAGATGTGTTAAAGTCCAAGGATTATGTCAGGAGATGGGACGTTAAAAACTTTGAGAAGACCTAACTTTTAAAAGATTATGGCTTTAGCGCCTCTAACTGTGCATCAAACAAAATCAATACTTAACTACTAAGAATGAAACTCGCGTCGTAAAACTTAAAGATATATTTTTAGGTTTTCTGATAGAAAAAAATCTGGAAAGGCTCATTGAAGTTTATCTATTTTCATCTTTATGATAGCCCTGCTTTGCAGTGCCCTGAGGATATGCTTCACTGCTTACTGGGAAATCCAACCTCAGTCTGGAGAAAGTGCTTTCTCTGTGAAAGGTAATGAGGACATTAAAATAAATATGTCAGTGGCCATGGGCCTGGGAAGGTGGTGAAAAACTGAAGTGAAGGAAAATGATTGGAAAAAGAGAAGGACAAGCAAAATAGAATCAATTAAGACTCTCTAGTTGTGCAAATGGATAACTAAGAGTCAACCAAGAACTAGGAGACTAGGAGGAGGAGGAGAAAGCAGAGGAGGAGAATCAGAAGGTAAATAATAATATAATAATGTTATTATATAGCTAACATTCGTTGAATATCTACAATGTGACAATAATTCTTCTAAGCGCTTTCTTTGCATTTCTTCAAATCTCTTGGCATGAGGTTGTTTGCAGGGGGACTAGTCTGCTTTACGTGAATACATTTATGGCTGAACATATGTTCTTTGTGTTTGCATTGGACATTTATGGAATTTTCACAGAACTATATGATTATATTTCTCTGAAATATACAGTGGCATTTAAACTCTTTAAATGCCTGCGTCAATTCCACTGGTCACATGAAATATAACTCTTTACCCTGAGCAGTTAATATTATATGAGCTAAAACTGAAGACTCTGTAAATCACTGCCATCTCCAGCAGCAATCTGTTCTCAATTTTTGGCTTTGATGGACTGAATATTAGCTTTAATATATCATTGGGAAATATGTCTATCTGCATGTTTGGATGGATTTTGATGACTACAACTACACATGGAGTTTTCTCTCATTACTATCTGTTGACATAGATAAAATTGACACATTGTAAAGGACTTCCAGTGCTGCCTGAGGTAATTTTTCAGTTTTGTTGTTGTTTATTCTTATTATGCAGTTGCCTACTTTTCTTTACCTGTTTATCAAATTTGATTTGGATTATATATGCAAATCAAATTTGTTATCTTCCATCTAGTGGGAGATCCTTTTCTATGGGTAATCATTATTTTTTGATACTTTCTTTATAAAAAAACAAAACAAAACACTGCCATCGAGTCAGTTCTGCCTCATACTGAACTTACAGAACAGAGTAGAACCAGCCCTTTGCTTTTCTGAGGCTATAAATCTTTCAGGGAACAGAAAGCCTCATCTTTCTCCCTCAAGTGACTTGTGGTGTCAAACCGCTGACCCAATATGCCACTAGGGCTCCACTTTCACTATCGATTTGGAAAACTTAAAGATAAGTAACACCACTTTGACTGTCAGTTTGTCATCCTGCGGTGGCTTGTGTATTGCGGTGATGATGGAAGCTATGTCACCAGTATTTCAATTACCCAAAGTGAACAGGTTTCAGTGGCGCTTCCAGACTAAGAACAGATCATGGAAAAGACTTAATCCCGACGTCAGAAGAAAGAACTGCCGAAAACCTTACACATAGTTTCAAACTAGTATCTGATAGGAAGGCCAATAAATGGAAGCAGAGCATTGTCGGTTATAGTGCCAGAGGAAAGGACCCCTGAGGAAGGGGCTCAACACACCAATCGAGAGGAATGGTGTAGCGTTCATTTTCCAAAAAACTCACTGCCATCGAGTTGATGTTGACTCCTAGTGACTCTGTAGGACAGGGCAGAACTGCCTGTGTAACTCTTGGAGCACATACCTGTTCATGGAAGTAGAAACCCCACCTGCTGACTGGTGGTCTCAAACTGTAGACCTCGCGGATCGCAGCCCAGTGCATAACCACTAAGTAACCAGAGCTCCTGTGTCGAAAAGGACATTGCCAAATCAATCACGAAGTACGATGTTGACTGTGACTGGATTGCATTTATATACCTTCAGGGAAATTCAATCAACACAACTCATTCAAATTTATATACCAACTGCAAACGTAGTGATAAAGAAATTGAGGCATTCTACCAACTTTAGTCAGAAATTGAGCAAACATGCAATCAGTGCATTGATAATTATTGACAATTGGAATTAAAAAGTTGGAAACAAAGAGGAAAGAAAAGTCATTGGAAAAGAAAGACTGTCAGAAACAAAGCTGGAGATAGCATGATAGAATATTGCAAGAACAATGACGTTCGTAGCAATTACCTTTTCTTCAAAAAGTCAACTATTGAGATGCAATACTCAGAAATCAAATTGACTACATCTGTGGGAAGAAACCCTGAGAAACTCAATAACAGCAATCAAAACCAAGGCAGGGTCTAACTGAAGAACAGACCATCAATTGTTCATATGTACTTTCAGGATAAAATGAGGAAAATGAAAATAAATCCATACATGTCAAAATAGAACCTTGGGTCTATCCCACCTGAATTTTGAGAAAAATCACAAGAACAGGTTTGACACAAATCACATTCCTAATGATCTGCCGGAGGATATAAAGAACATCCTTCATGAAGAAAACAAAAAGTGATTTAAAAAAAAGTAAAGAAAGAAAATATCCAAGCAGCTGTTAGAACAGACTCTGAAATGTGCTGTTAATCACAGAGTAGCTAAAGCCAAGGGAAGAAATGATGAATTCTGAGAGCTGAATAGAACGTTTCACTGTGGTTTAAGCCTCATGTGAATCCCCTTTAGCCATAGACCAGGGATGCGAACAGCCTCGCTGTCGTGCAGAAGGCATTAGACAATAAATTCTTACAGCTCTAGCTAGGTTCAATTTAACACCATTATTATTTGATCTCTCTTAGACCCACTTAAAAATTTGCATCATTTTTAATGTTTTCTGCTTTATTTTAGATTGAGGCTCTTCTCTTTTTTGCTTTTTTATTGCAGTTACTTTTGTGCTGTTGTTTTGGTGGTTTGCTTGTTGCACATTTGTTCTGCATATTAAATGCACGATAGGTAAATCTAGGAAGATAATAACTGGATTAATGTTTGAGGAGATAGGGCAGGAGAGGTTGGGGGAGGGGGAATGCAGGGCTGCAAATATTAAGTTCAAGATAAAGAAAATGTTCTAAAGTTCATTTTTGGTAATTATTGCACAGCTCTTCTTGTTATGATAGAACTATTGAGTTGTATTATATGTAGATCATGTACCAATAAAACCATTAAAAGGAAAATGGATTACTCCCCCACAAAAAAGTATCAAAGACTATCTCAAGAGGCCAAAACCAAATATCATAATGAAATGCAAAGACCTAGAGTCAGAAAACCCAAAGGGACAAACACACAGCATATCTGAAATTGAAAGAATCAAGAAAAATTCCAAGCCTCGAGTTGCAATCTTGATAGATTCTATAGACAGTGTATTGAATAATGAAGGAAGCAGCAAAAGAAATTGGAAAGAAGACACAAAATCACTGTACCAAAAAGAATCAGTCAGCATTCCGCCCGTTCAGGAGGTAGCATATGCGCAAGAACCAACGTTGCTGCTCTGAATGCATTAGTCAAGAACAAGGCTTCGGGAGCTGATGGAAACCAATGGAAATGTTCCAACAGGCTGATGAAGCACTGGAAGCACTCACTTGTCTATATTAGGAAACTTGGAAGACAGCTGCCTGGTCAAATGACCGGAAGGCATCCAGATCTGTACCAATTCTAAACAAAGGTGACCCAACCGAATACTCAAATTACAGAACAAGAGCATTTATATCACAAGCAAGTAAATATTGCTGAAGATGATTGTTGAATTGATACATTTGAATTGTGGAGAAGAATATTGAAAGTACCATGATCCACTAAGAGGCAGAAATCAGACTTGAGTATTCCTTAGAGGCAAGGATGGCAAGACTTTGTCTTACACACTTTGGGCCTGTTTTCAGGAGAAACCAGTCCCTAGAGAAGGACATCATGTTTGGTAAAATAGAGAAGCAATAGAAAAACAGAAAGACTCTCAAGGATATAGACTGACATAGTGGCTGTAACAATGGGCTCAGGCATAGAAACAATTGCGATGATGGCATAGGACCATGCAGCATTTCATTCGGTGTGCATAGGTTTGTTAAGGGTTGTAACCAACTTGATATACATAAAAACAAGACAACAAGATTTTGAAGGTAATATATTAATACTTAAACAAGAAATCTTCAAACTTTCCTTCAGAAGTGGTAGGTAAAGCTTTAGTTTAGTTAGTTAGTTAGTTAGTTAGTTAGTTAGTTAGTTAGTTAGTTAGTTAGTTAGTTGGTTGGTTGGTTGGTTGGTTGGTTGGTTGGTTGGTTGGTTGGTTGGTTAGTTAGTTAGTTTGCTTTAACAGAACTTCACTTATAGTTCTCTGAATCCTGCAGACATTTGCTTGGTGTTCTAAGACCTATCAGGCTGCTTTCCAAAGAAAGTATTCAAAATATTTTGTTGTTAGAATCGAGGATAAATTTACTTTGCATCTACATGACTGTCTGGCTGTAATGCCCTTCTTAACACCAAGATTTCCTTTCTATTACTTATGTTCTCTTTTTTCATATTTATATGTGATGCTGACATATTACCAAAGGCATAATGAACGTAACTATAGATTTTGCTGCACATTTTATTCAAAATGTCTGTTAAATATGGAAAAATAAATATATATGTTCATATATTAACCATCGCTTAAAATATTTTTTGAGATATAATCAAATAAGTATTCTAGTGGGAAAAGACAAACTGGTAAGATGTCTGCAGTATGCTCAGACTTGACTTGTTACTCTCCCTGAGGGCAGATGTAGCCATTTCGTACAGCTCTGATCAGTAAATCCTAATGAGTGCTTCAGGGAAGACGTCTGCTTTCACAAGACAATACAAAGATGCGCCAGCATGACCCATTCTTTCCTCTAATCTTAAAGGAAAATTATACGCTTGGAATCGTAGTAATAAAATTATACATCCCAGGGGAATATCAAGAAAAAAACCTACTTCTTTGAATACAGCCTCATGTGGCTTCAGAAATCTGAATTGTCTACCTCCAAGTCTATTATCGTGTGTATTGTCCTCCTCCAAGTCTTTATCATGTGAAATAATTTGATGTATTTATTGAGGAAGCCTTAAGCCATTATTATTTTGAGGCAAAAGCACTCCTAACTGAAACTTGCGCCCACACTAGTTCTCCTAATATAGCTACTGAGCATAAGATTATCTAGTGTTTGTCATGCATTACAGATAATATTTATTATATTACAGATTATATTTATTACCTTTATTACATTACAGATAATATTACATTACAGATAATATTTATTACATTAAGATAATATTTAAAACATTTTACATGTAATCACTCATATGCAATCACTTGTATGTTTCTCCCCAGATATCTCATGAAATTGATAACATTATTCTTTTTATTGTTACTACTATTATTTTCCTCATGTTATTAAAAACCAGCAATTCAGTAGATTGCTTAGTGTCACAAAAGGCAATAAGTGACAAGAAAATCCATAATATTCTCCCATCTCCAGGTCTACCCAAATGGCCTCAGCATCCACGCAGTTGAATAAATAAATTGCGCTCTAGGAGTCAACTGGCTAGCCTCCTCTTCCTCACCCTTAGATTCACTCACGTACGAAGTCAATCAGATTTTGACTCATTGGCCGGTCTACCTCTGTTCATCTTCACCTCTCCTCTTTAATCCACCATTGTCTCTGAACCACGCCGTTGCTGTTGTCCCGTATTTGATGTTAAGAATAGTAACTTTATTTTCTTCTACTGGGTGTAAGAAATGCAATGTTTCCTTGTGTATCTAAATCAGAGAGCCCTGCTTCCATTACCTTACTAGTACAAATTCTGCCTGTATGTTTGATAAGCCATCTTCCATTTTCTCTTGTACACAATTGGGAAGGTCCCTTCTGGGTACTATCTACCATGGTTCAGGGATATCTGCCATGATGATGGGTTACTCGGTCCTGTCAGGGAACTTCCTGCTCATGGTGACTGTCGTGTGAGTCAGAGTAGAACTGTGCACCACAGCCTTGTCCAGGACTACTTTTTTCTGATTTAAATTGCCATCCGTGTCTTTGGAGGCACCTCTGGGTGAACTCAAACTTCCAGCCTTTCAGTTAGCAGCTGAACACCTTTACCTTTTGCAGGATCCGTAACTCCAAAGAGAAGTGATCACACTCCTCATTGTCATTATAACCTGGTATTCCCAACACCAGAGCATTAGTGATCGTTCATGATCCACACAGACTTATATTCAGGAACTTTCGAAGCAAAGACTTAGTCACTTCTTGCGAAGACCCAGGCCAGTTTCAATGCTAGAAAGCTCCTCCCCTCCCCACAATACTAGAACACTTGCCGGCTACTCAATGGTATTTTTATGTACAAATGAGTTCGTAAATTTTATCGTCTCACCCAGGAGTCTATGCAAAGCTGGCTCCTTTTCCTGTTGGTGGGAGTGGAGTTAGGAAGGGTTGTATTTATTTTGTATTATTCCTTTCTAACTCATTCTGTCAAGCTGGCTTATTAATTTTTTTTCTTTTTTATAATTGTTTTATTAAGGGCTCATACAACTATTATCACAATTCATACATACATCAATTGTGTAAAGCACATTTGTGCATTCATTGCCTTCATCATTCTCAAAACATTTGCTCTCCACCTACACCCCTGGCATCAGCTCCTCATTTTTTCCCCTTCCTCCCAACTCCTCCCTCCCTCATGAACCCTCGATAAATTATAAATTATTATTTTGTCATATCTTGCCCTGTCCGACGTCTCCCTTCACCCACTTTTCTGTTGTCTGTCCCTCAGGGAGGAGGTCACATGTATATCCTTGTAGTCGGTTCCCCCTTTCCAACCCACTCTCCCTCCACCTTCCCAGTATCGCCACTCACACCACTGGTCCAGAAGGGATCATTTGCCCTGGATTCCCTGTATCCCAGTTTCTATATGTACCAGTGTACATCCTCTGGTCTAGCCAGATTTGCAAGGTAGAATTGGGATCATGATAGTGGGGGAGGGGAGGAAGCATTTAGGAACTAGAGGGAAGTTGAATTTTTCATCGTTGCTACATTGCGCCCTGACTGGCTCGTCTACTCCCCGAGACCCTTCTGTAAGGGGATGTCCTGATTTATTAATTAATTCGTTGCCTACATTATGGCCAGACTGACATTTTCAACAGATAATATTTTCAATTCATAGGGCAACTCATAATGGCAATATTTTCAAAGTAAAAACAATGTCATTATCTTACTTAAAAAATTCAATACCCTTCCATTAAAATAAATATGCAAATCATATCCAACTCTTGGAGGTTCTGGACCCAAGCTTCCCTTTGCACCACTCTCCCCTTTTCACTCTGAGCTCCTGTCACACTGGTTAGCTCCCGGATCCATACAAAGCGGTGTCCAAAATTCTCTAATAATTCCTTCTCTCTACATTCTCACTGCCTTTTCCCCAGCCAGCAACTTAATTTGTCTAGTTAATGCTCATTCATCCATCAGCTCTAGGCTCCTCAGCTTAATGACACCTTCTTACTAGAATTCACGACTCTCCCATGTCCTTGGCTTTATTACATCAATTTGTTAAACTCTTCCATCCTTTGCCTCCCTGTTCTTTTCTTCTTGCTACTTAAAATAGTTTGTAATTATATTTTGTTCTGATGATTTTATTTAAAATCTGCTTCTCCTATCAATCCAAAATCTCCATGAGAGGGGGGGTCATGCCTGTTTACATTCCCCTGACTTTTCAGCATCTAGAATGTGTCTAATTAACGACAAGGAGCTAGAGGTGTGAACCAGCATGGCTCACAGACCAATTACAGCAATGGTCAAGTCTGGTCTTGTTTTCGTATTTCACATATTCCTTCTGCGATGTGAAACCATCATGACCTCACTTCTTAGGATCCCTGTTATGAAGGCCTTGTCTTTGTTTACATAAATGTTCAATGGAGAATTTTAGAAACCTTTTTTTTTGGCAACTTTTCAAATCATAATGTAACACATGGTTTTATTGCTCTAAATTGAGTGGTTGTGTCTGTCATCTCTATATGTCTGCAAGGAAAAATATTGTTTGCTCCAATCATGCGCTCTTCTGACTAAAGGAATTGGTTTTGAAGGCCTTTTGGGGGGAAGAGTGTGTTCCAGCTTTGAGACTAATGTAGGTTTCTGAGCAAGCATCCCAGCACTCACTGTGAAGCAGCTCAACACGCCCCACGGCAGCGGGAGCATTGCTGTTTTATCACTTTATGCCCAATAAAGTGTGGATTACACAATATTTTTATAATGCCATGGTAACTTCCTGAGTCATCCTCCATTCTGGGCCAGCGTGTTTGTGTCCACAGTCTGGGAAAAGTGTCAAGAGGAACGGAGGCACCCTGAGAGACAGCTTTCTTTCAGATTTTCCTTCAGCTAGCCACATGCATCATGTGTCCCAGTCATTGTGCTGATACGGTGAATGCTTGTAACTTGTTAAGATTATTTCATATTATTTCAAGAATTGTAAAAAGAGAACAGGCTTCTTGTGACATCTCTGAAATGTCAATAAAATACTTTCAGATTAGGCTACGAAATTGGTAGCTTCTGGGGTTTTTCCACACAGGTGATGATCTGATTAGCTATGGACACAAAGATACTGCTTCACTTACACTGATATCTGCTTGGCAACCTGGCCTTTTAGACTCCATTTCTTATTCTGAAACTTGGTATTCTCAATCAATGTATATGTTGTCTATTTTACTGACAGCAATCAAACATTTCTAATATACTAATATACCCACTCTCTAATAATACTTTCTCTACCGTGCTTTGACAAACCCAATGCTCTATCTGATGTTTACTTGTTGGTTGGTTTTATAGAAATTAGGAAAAAATAATTTCTTTGTTTAAATGTTAAAAAAAAAAGTTGTGCATACAGCAAGTTACAAAAGACAGTAAGACATACATTAGAACCCAGTTAGGTGAAATAAAACTCTGCCCCAGAGAAGCACAGAGCAGGAGTTAAATGACATTTGAAAAAGACAGAATATTTGTGGGAGAAATAAATAAGCCTTATTGAACTAAAAAGGGATCGACAATGTAGGATTTACCTAAGGCGTAATTTTTTTTAAAAGTTGGAAATTCCCAGTGCAATGAATTCTGGGAACACAAGTACTGAGGTACACAGAGAAAAGGGTGAGATCACAAGGCTATGAGATGAGCTAAGTGATGGCAATTATCAGTGGGTCCTAATGTACAAACACAACATTTTCCTGAGTCTCACTAAACAGCATATAGTAGGTGTTAATGCCACGGATATCTTGTGTACATTCTAGGGGAAGAAAATAGTAAAGTCAAGCAGAAAGATCTGGGTCAAAGTCTACATTTGTCGCTTGCTAAATGTATAACTTTGGATGATTATTTAATTTCTACAAGCATCAGTTTCCTTATTTGCAAATGGGTCAAGTGAGGTTACTGTAACTATTAGACAAGATAATGCATATAAATGGCATATTGTTATTGTCATTAAATGCTGTTCAGTCGGCCCCACATCATGACCACCTTTGTATAAGGAACTCAGTGTCACCTGGTCCTACACTATCCTCACAACGTTTACTCTTTGAGTCTATTCTGAAAGTTACTGTGTCTCTCTGTCTCACTGAGGGTGCTTCTTCTGTACACTGGCCCACTACTTTCTCAAGCAAAGTGTCCCTCTCTACCCATTGGTTCCTCCTGTAAATACGGCCAAAGAGAGCGAGACAAGGTCTCACCATCACTGCTTCTAGGAGCATTCTGGCTGTTGTTCTCCCCAAACAGATTTGCTCATTGTTCTCAAAGTTTGTGGTCTATTCAATGTTCTCAGCCAATGTGATAATTCATCTGTAAAAATTCTTCTTCTGTCTGTCTTAGTCGTTGTCTAGCTTCCACATGCATATAATGTGATTGAAAATGCCATAGAGGGGGGGGCCGGGTGTCAATGTCAGGCACACCTTAAGCACCAAAGTGACATCCTTGATTTTTCTAACAAGCTTAAAAAGGTCTTTTGAAGCAGATTCACCTAATGCCATATTTCATCTTACTTCTTGACTGCTGTTTCCATGGGTATTGATTGTGCATTTAAGTGAAATTAAATCTTTGACTTCACCCCCTTCTCCATTTAGGATGGTGTTGCTCACTCATCCATTTGTGGGCTTTTTTGCTGCCTTATTGGTGAGAGGTAACCCATGTGGCGGCTGTCCTTATGGACCATCAGGAACAGTTTCAAACTATCTTACTTCCAGCAGGGAAAGTTGTAACTTCTATGTATCACAAGTGGCTAATGAGTCTTCCTCCATTCCTGACATCACCCCCTCAGCTTTCAGATTTCTTCAATATTTATACAGATTGAATAAATAAGGTGAAAGACATAACACTGGCCCACAATTTTTTTTTATTTTAAACTTTTGCAGTATCCTCTTGTTTTGTTTCAACAACTGCCTCTTGGTCGAGGTCCAACAGGAGTGGGGCACATGTGGTCTGTGGGGTACAGAAGCCCAGCCAAGTCACCCATACCAGCTCACATCACACCTCACTGAAGAGAATAGTTCCAGCCACCGCATTAGAGATAAATTAATTTAATATTCGTCTAAAGACCACAGGCTAATCTTTAAGTAGCAGTGTTGTATGGCCCACGAGTTATGTTATGAATATCCAATTGGCCCTTGACAGAAAAAATATTTTCCTAACCTTGATGTACAGGATCCACATGAGCACAATTAAGAGTTCTTGGATTCTCATCCTTTGCAATGTTATCATCAATCTTATTAAATGTTATACCATACAAAGCTGAATTCCTTTGAGCAGTCAATCACAGGTAAGCAGTCATTGTTTTACTTATCAGATACACTTATTATATTTCACTGATGAATTCCCAGCATCGAGAAGGTGTCTGGCATATATTTCTAATAATTATTGGGCTAATTACACTTCTATAAATGTCTCAAGTCTCCTCAGTCTTTAATTCATTATGATTCACCTTTTTTAACACATAGGAGAGTAAAGATGCCTCAAATATGAATGATGATTTAGCAATACAACAAATATAAATTAAACAATGGTAAGTGTCATTTCTATATGAGATGGTGCATGCTCAGTAAAGTGTTCATAAATAAACCAACTGTTAAAAGAGTCTATGATTACATATACTATGTATTATCAAGAGGTGATTATTGTCCTGGCATATTGGCTAAGCTCTATAAACTGCATAGTAATACCTGCTAAGTAAGGAGGAAGTGTATTATCTTCCAGATGCTCTATAATAAGTGCAAGCAATGTTGTAGACAATCCACTGCCACCAAAACAATTCTAGTGACCCTACAGGACAAAGTAAAAGTGCTCCATCTATCCCTGAGACAAATAGCCTTATCTTTTCCCCATGTCACAGCTGTTGGTTTAGAACCACTAACCTTGAGGTTAGAAGTCCAGTGCTTACCCTGGGTACCAAGGAACCATTTGGAAGCTACTGGTTAATATCATATTTAGTTCAATATTAACCATAAGTTTCCAAATGGTCCCCTAGTCCTGGGATTTGTAAATACTTTGAAAGAGAATGGTCAAGTTGATTCTTCCTATGTAATATACTGAAAACTACATTTTTAGCAGTGTTTTATTACTTTAAATTAAAATAGCCAAAAATTATAGAGAAGGCAAAAAAAATCACCACACCCCTTTTTCTAGGGGTGCTAAAAAGATATGATAAATTGGTGGATAAATATGATAACTAAATCAGCTTCCTTCATTTCAAATATCAGTGCAAAGAAGACCAGATGGTGAACTGAAAATCTGCATGAGTATTGATTTTTAATGAAAACACTTACATGCTCTTCATGGCACAATTAATATAGCTTCTCCCTTCTTCTCCCTTGATGCTAGGACCTTGTTACACTGGCCTCTTAGGTCAATAAAACCAGCTTGAAGTTCACATGCAAACACATTCAGAGCAAGCAACCTCCCTAGTTAGTTAGGAAGGTTAATCAAGACAAAGCCCTTGGTAGATGCAAGGTATTTATTTCTAAATTGAAAAGTCTTCTTGATATTGAAGTTTGAAGAGGAAAAATATATTTGTTAACCCTCTAAAAGTGAATTGCCATCAAGCAAGAGGCAAGGGAAGTGGTTCTGCATATTTCATACAGAAAAAGGAAATATTTGGTACCCACTCAAATTTTGCTCACAAATCCTCTCTAGGAGACAGCACTTACATGAAATAGAGGAGGGATAAAACATCACATTAATGCAACACCATTCTTATAGTATGTTTTATATTCTTTCTGGAGCCCATATTTTGCTGTTTTGAAATATAAAAAGAATATGCAGGACATAGGACACACTTTATGCTTCATGAAAACCTCATCTGAACAGCTGGTGTTCAGAGCTGTTGGAGAAAGATGGGCATCTGTTATAGTAATATCTTGCTTTTACCAATATTAGTTTTCTTACAATTGTAAGTGATATGGATTGGGATATCCATCTGTCTGTGTTTTTGGTGTGCACACAAGCATTGTAGCTTTCAGAGTTTAATTCCTCAATATTTACTTTCCAAAAAACACAAAATGAGAGAAAGCTCAAAATGTAGCAGCAGGGCTAGTACACCATAGAAAAGAGGGAGAAAACACACTTAATATGGAAAATGATATCTCACAAATGAAGGCACTGAAACACCGACTCTTCTCGTGTCTAGGGAAGAAGGGATCTGATCGATGTTAAGCTTCTTTGATACAGTATTTCATCCAGCTGGCTACTTTTTAACTTATTGCATGCATCATTTGACTAATTGACTTGTTTTATATATCTTTTACATCTTTTCTTGCACCTACAATCATCTTATAGGTATTTCATAAGGAAATGTAAGCAATACCCAAAGAAATATATTTTTAGGAATGTTCAATGATGAATGGCATTCTCCCCAATTTATAGAGCATTTTGTGATAACACTGTAATCAAATAACCAAATGAGTGCTATGACAACCAGTGCTATGAAAGCAGACACGTGGACTGTAATGGGAAGAATCTCGAAAGACTTTGTAAAAAGGTGATACTTGAGCAAAATTAAAATAGTGACCCAGAGCAATGGGAATAGAATTAGAAAGTCAGGTGAGACAGAAAACATGTGGGTTCTCTACTGTCAGTCACTCACAATTGTATTGTGTGTCTACTGCGGATCCCAGAGCACCCTGCTGAGGAATGGAAGAAAGGGAATAGAGAATATCACTTATTGACTCACAGTAGTTCGCCACTGAAGGAAAACATTTTGTATCTATTCACAAAGATACAATGACAAATTCATGGCGTAGATGCAGAATGATGTACTGAATGCAAACACCTCTTCTGATTTCACAAGAGAGGAGAATCCAACTCCACACCAGCCTGCAACCAATTACCACAGGCAGATGTCAGACATGCCTCTAATCCTCCATTACTCGACTCTGACACCAATCCTCAGAACACAGCAACACTATTTTTCTGCTGGGTTGGTGGATGCCCAGAACTCACAAACACCACTCAAAATTATTGGAAATTATTAGTGAAGTTAACAGATTACCACAAGCCAGGATCAAAAACCATCCAGGATACAGTTTTTGGTCAATGACAATAGCTCTCATAAGCTGTCACCCAGTACTCTCTCTCTCTGGTTCTCAGGCACTCAACCAGTTGGTCACTTGGCCTTTGCCCTTATGGACCAGGAAGCTCACTGATACTTTGCCTCCCAGACTCACCAGTGCAGCACTGTTTCTTGGTCTCCAGGGCTAGTCCTTTGGCCTTGGCAAGCTTGGCTTGTGGTCTCTGCCATTGCTACTTTTGTTGGGGGTCTCCAACTTGCTCCAGTAGTACCTCTCTTTCATTAATGATCTTTGGAATTCACTCTTCCACCTTCTGGATAGCTCATTCTTATAACCAGGAGAATGGCAAAATTGCCCTGTCCCCTCGATTCGTGTTTCACACAGCCTATTTTTATGTAGTTGTTGAAGTTGTGATTACAGTGGTTGTGATTATTGCTGTTAGATGCCATCCTGTCAGTTCAACCTCAAGAACAACAGAAAGTCATCCGCACAATTTTTCTTTAGAAATTAACCCAATGTTCCAGCCACGGGATTAATCCATCTTGTCAAGGATATTTCTTTCTTTTGTTGCCCCTCTACTTTATCATTCACGATGGTCTTTTCAGGACCTGGTCTCTCCTGATAATATGCCAAAAATACATAAGAAAAAAAAATCTATCCATCCTTGCTTTTAAGGAGTATTCTGGTTGTGTTTCTTATAAGACAGATTTGTTTGTTCTTTTGGCAGTCCATGGTACTTTCAGTATACTTTCTAACTTTCACATTCCAATTGCCAATACTGATCAATGCATCTTGAATGCATGTTTGACCAATGAAGATGTTGATAACGTTCCTCATTTTCTTTGTCACTGGCTTTAGTGGTTGGTGCATAAATTTGAATAATAGTTGCATTGACTGGATTTCTTTGTATGAAGACAGATTTATCCTATCACGGACAGCACTGTACAACAAAGATCTTGAAATGCCTTTTGGATGATGCCTGTGATCCCATTCCTCTTGAATTTTTTATTCGTGGCATAGTGAGCCTTACATTTCCCTGGTTCAAAATGGCCAATACCGGCCAGTCCCTTTCAGCTCACTGACATCGATATTTATGTGTTCAATTTCATTTCTGATGGCTTTCCTAGAATTATACTGTGTACATTCCAAGTTCCAATTATCAATAGATGTCCGCAGCATTTTCTTCTCATTTGGAGTCATCCTACATCAGGAAATAAAGGCCCTAGAAGCTTTACTCCCTCCCTCCTTTTTATTGTGGTTGACTCTATTTTGAAAAGGCAGCTCATCCTCAGTCATATTTTGAGTACCTTCTGATCTGAGGGGCTCAACTTCTGGTACTCTATCTGACAATGTTCTGCCAGGACTTGAGAGATTTTCAGTAATGTTCTACTGTTATGCCTAAAGTTTTCAGTGGCTAATCCCTCTGAAGAGGATAGCCTATTCCTTGTTGGTAGTCTGTTCTTGGTCTAGAAGGTCGGCTTAGATCTGCTTAATTTGGGGGACCCTACTGGTTATTTTAAATACCAGTGACCCACCTTACAGCATCAGAGCAACACACAAGCCACCCCCGTTTGACGAAATGACAGAAAAATAGTGTCCCGCCCAATGATTTGGAGAGCTTTACAGTGCCATGGATAGAAGAGTCATATTAAGAAATTTCTCTTCACTACAGGGATGTTCAGCTTGTACAAACATATTGGATTTTATTTATTAATGAGAAGGTCCGGAAAGACTAGTCATGTTAAGTGGAGGAGATATATTGTATGGGGAAGAAAGAGAATAGCTGGTATGGAGAATATATACCCAAATAATTTAATCATTATTCTCATGAGCTCTACAGTCAACTAGCCTGATTGAAAATCCACCTTCTATTGCATAGCACATAAAAATGTTCCATAACATCTTGAAATATGATCTCAGAAGATGTCCCAGGTATATCTGAAAGAAATGTATATTGTTCAAAAGTCCCTAGTATTTATATAATAAAGGGGAAAATACTATCAAATTAATGCAATACCATTTTAATATGCCTCATATCATTTCTGGAGCCCATTTTTCACTGCTCTGAAAAAAAGTAAAAGCAATATGCAGGACATAGGACAGTAGTACTCAGACTTTAAGCTTTATGAAAACCTCATCTGAACAGCTGGTGTTATGAAAATTAAATTAAATTGAACTGAAAGAATTCTGAACAAGTGGCAAACAGCCAATATATATATAAATCTTGGTTGGCATACAAGATGTGTTTGTTGACTGAATAAAAGAATGCAAGAGTGTGTGAATTACTGATGGTTACAAGAGGAGGAGTTGTCTTTCTACTGCCTTAGACAGTTACAGTCTTAGACCCTCACATGGCGTCATGATGAGTCAGCATTTACTCGATGGCAGTGAGTTTAGCATCTTAAGGGTAATAAAGAGACAACCTTTTATCAATAGAGGTAATGAGAACTGGAAACATTTCCTGGAAGAGCCTAGGTTGATTTGATTAAGCTATTATCTTATTTAGGTTCCTTGAGAGTAGAGTTAAGGTCAGTAAAAAGATGGTGAACATCAAGCCCTATGCAATTAAATACACTTGTATTTGCATTCCAGGTCCATCCCCCATGCTGTGAGATTTGGAAACTTATTGAGGTCTCAGCTTCCTCCATATCAGGATGATGGGGAGGCCCTGCACTGGAGGAAGAACACTACTTTTAGTGAGACCTGAAATGACATTGAGGACCACGGTGTCAGTCATTGAAAAGGAAAGAAGATATAAAAGGTATGTTAAAGAGCAATTCAGTCATTTGCTGCTATTACCTGATTAACTATAGGAATTAAAGAATAAGAGGTCAATGTATTCCAATTCCTAGCAAATAAGGTTCCACCGACTCAATTTTAGTTAGTAATGTGCTCAAATAGTTGGAATAGTAGCATAATAATATTAAAAGGTGTTACATACATATTATCTGATTTTGCTATCATAGCACTTACAGAATGTGGATTTTAAATTTATTCTTATTTTATAGGTAGGAGCAAATATTCCCAAAGAGGAGTATATTATAACCAGTAAATGATAGAACCCAAACTCTGATCCTGCTTTTTGATTTGAATTCCATGGTATTTCCCTTATATTATTGCCTTTCTGGAAATTAGGTTGTCTCCAACCTCTTGTCTGTGTTAATCAATTATCATGAAGCACTTGATGAGTTTTTCAATATTGAAAGTTGAATTTGACCAATTTACTTTTTTGATCGTTCTTGATTCTGAATCAGTAAGCGTGTGAAACCCTTAGGGTCAAGATGGGTTGACTCATGGAAGGAACTGAGTCCAGGGATTGTCTTCAGTTTCAAGGTACCTTTTTGGAGATAAGTTGAGAATTGTCTGTTTGTTTCAAAATAGCACAACTTGCTTGCCCTTCACTGAGTAAAAAATTAAGCTAGACTATGATGATGTCATCTAACACAGAGGTCCTCAAAGTATGCATTTCTACTCCCAAAAAGATTCACAGTGGGAGCCTTGGGGGCATAGTGGTCATAAGTTTGAGCAAGGTCTGCAGTTCAAAACAACCAGCCCCTCTTTGGGAGAAAGATGAGTTTTCCAGTCACATGGTCTAGTCTAGTTATGGTCCCAGAAATCCACAGGGGCAATTCCACCCTGTCCGATAGAGTAGCTATGAATCTGCATTGGCTCGATGACAGTGAGTGGAAAAGATTGACAATCTCAGAAACTCAAAGGAGAAGTTCTATTCTATCCCAGGGTTGCCATGAGTTAGAATTGACTTGATGACAGTGGGATTGTTTGTTTGTTTTTAGTCTCCATTGTTCTTTCTCTCCATGAAACAAGTCTTTCACCTGGTTTTAAAAGTAGAAGTCAAAGAATATACTGCTTGGCTTGTGAACCTAGGTCACATGAACCCTTGAGGTTTCTGCCTTATTATTATTATTATTTTGAAAATTAAGATAAGATAAAAAAACATTGTGACTAAATCATAGAAACACTTATTTATCAAATAAAAATATCAAACTTTGAAGTTAATATTTTTCAATATAACCTCAATCTGTTTCTATACAGTTCTGCAGTAGTGCTCTCATCCCTCTAATCTTCCCTCGAGGAACCCTGATGGCTTAGTGGTTACACACTGAGCTGCTAACTGAGAGGTCAGCAGTTCGAAACTACCAGCTACTCCATGAGAGAAAGATGAGGCTTCCTACTCGCATGAAGAGTTACAGGGTAGGAAATCCACGGTGACAGTTCTACCGTGCCCACACGATCTCCATTAGTCAGAACTGACTTGATGCAGTGAGCTTGAGAGTAACCCTTCTCCAAAGAATGTGATGTTCTATTAACACCACATAGAATATGGCAGGGTTGGCTCCCTGGGGCACTCAAATCATGGTCCTTTGAAATTCTCTTTGAGTTTGGGGAAGAAATGGAAGCCTGAAGGCACAAAGTAAAAACTGTAGAGTGTATAATGTAAGGTTTATCAATGAAATTTTGTAGTAGTTACATAATTTCATGTCAACTTGATAAATTTGAGATTAGACTAGAGAAACAAATCCAAGGACACTCATTTATATAAGAAAGAGCTTTCTACAAAGAGTAATTGTACATTAAGAAAATATCCCAGCGCAGTTCAAATCAAGTCCATAAGTCTGATATTGGCCCATATGTCTGATACCAATCTATAAAGTCCTCTTCAGACTCATGAAACACATGCAATGGCACTGTATGCAGGAAGATCACAGACCAGTGCATGGGAGGTCTTGTGGCTCCAGTGGCATTGTAAGCATCTCAGCTCTGGCAGGGTCTCCACGTGCCTCTTCTAGTTCAGGGAACTTGCCTAGCTCCACGTGTCTTGTCAGTAGCAATGTCTCCCAGGGAATGAGTGTGCATTACACCTTCAGGGAGCTATTTATCTCTTTAGCACCTCCAAATGAAGTCATCAAGCTGCAACCTGATGGACAGGCGAAACTCCACCCCTTCACTCCTAAGTCTCAAATTGACAACAGATTGTGTAACTACCACAGTAAGTGTAGGGGCAGAGTCTAGTCTGTCAATTGGGTAACAGCCTGGTGATGCCTCCTTTTGGGTATGGCCTTCTCATACCGGGTCTGGGAACTCCCTCTCTTTTTCCCTGGAGGTGGGCCATACTCTCTCTCTCTCTGCTCTACCTTCCTGTTGAGGAGCTACATTCAGAGAGCTGGAGGAGCCACGTAGAGACCCAAGCCAACACTGAGATTCTTCCACCACAGTGGATCCACAAGACTTTTCGCCCACCGCCCTGTGATCTTCCTGCATTCAGCATCATTGCATGTGCTGCATGAGCCTGAAGAGCAATGTATGGATGAGTATCAGACATATGGACTAATATCAAACTTAAGGACTGTATCTGGACTGAACTGGGATGCTTTCGCAATATACAATTACTCTTCCATATAGAGCTCTATCCTATACATATATGAATGTCCCTGGATTTGTTTCTCTAGGCAATCAAGTCTAACACAAATTGTCATAGGGCAGCCTTTGCTACAATCACAGAATGATCAGATACATTGATATGATAGGAAACAATTCCTCAACAAAAATCCTGGGTCTTGTTCTGACCAACGGAGTTTTGCCTTTTTTTTTTTCTTGTTTCTTAAAACTTGTTCTTAGTTAAGTGCCTGGGATTGTCCTGGGTCCTTCAAGAAAGTCTATTAAGATTACCTCTTTAGGATCCTAAAACCCAGTCTACACAATCTTCTAAGCTAACCACTTTGCTTTGAATTTAACTGGGCCAGTAGATCTCCTCAGAAGCCTTCATTTTGACCTAACATTGTTCTCTGTGTTATATTAACAAATCTGTCTCCTCCAGAGTTATTATTCTTCTCAAAATATTATCTTCATTAACTTCAATCTTTTTTACAAGACTGTTGGAAAGATAAGCCTTTTGTGTCACCTGATCTTTGCACATAATTGTTAGCGCCCATAGAGTAAAACGTTTCATGAGGTAACTATGTTCACTTGCAATTGAACACACTAAAACACATTAGATCCCAACATCAGTGACCCTAATACAAATGATACTTCCACCAGTTTCTGAACATCAGCCATAGCTTCTTCGTACATTGGATTTACCTAGTCCCCTCTCTTGACTCCTTTTGATATCTTCTAGATCTTGATGTGATTGATCCATCTTAAAACAGTTATCTTATGTGAAGCAGCACCCTCATAAATGTGTTGCAAAGCCTCAATCATTACACAAGATACCCACTTTTTTATTAAAACCTTGTTCTTAACACTGTATTTAAGTCATTTCTCCCATGATACAAAAAGTATCTTATTTTTCTTAAGATACCCCTAACAAAATTAAGATAAGTGTATTCATGAGAGAATTTTCTGCAGGCATGGTTAAACACATTTTGCTTAGACTAAATGCAAACTCATGTAAACTTGAACCCCAGGAGTTTGTTTGTTTTTTTAATTACACTCCTATACTTTGCTGGAGTCCAGCCACCAAAGAGTCTGCGGAGACTGTCATTCTGTGAGGAAGCCCAAACCAGCCCTCTGGAGAGAGAATGAGGCTCAGGCAAGGGCCAGACTTTCCAGCCAGACCAACCGAAGCACCAGACATGCATACGGGTGCCCATACCAGCTGAATCTTTCGAACCTCTCATTGGCCACCAAGTGAAAGCAATAGCATAATGCACCAAAAGTGTTAGCTTCCTAGTTGAGGCAAGTCAACACATAGAAATATGAAAAATAATCTGAAAAACTAAATTCACTGCCTTGATCAACTCTCGGTGCTGACTTGTAGTCACACCCCTGTGGGTTTTCAAGACTGTAACTGTTTACTGGAGGAGAAAACTCAATCTTCCTCTCACAAAGCAGCTGGTGGTTTGAACTGTTGACCATGCAGATCGCAGCCCATCACATAACCCCCATACCACCAGGCTTCCTATAAGAAGCAATAGCATGCTGCTATTTTAAGCAGCTGAGCTGCTCTAAGGCAACTTTTTATTCCATTAGCAGTTACAGTATCAGAAACTCACAGGGACTGTTCTACCCTGTCCTATAGCGTAGCTGTAGGCATCAATAGCAGGGAGTTGAGAAGATTTAGTGTGAGCCTTCAGATATCAAATAGATAATACAAATATTAATATTCATTTTAAACAGATGTTACATTAGGAGTCAAATAGGGAAAAATAAACACGAGTGAATGAAAATAAGGCTGAGTTTATAATGTGGCCTCATTTATATAACTTACTTCCAGACAAAGCCACACAAAGTTAGATTTACTACTCAAATGTACCAGAAATATTTAGCAAAATCTATCCTTTTCTGACAATGCAACTGAATCTACAGCAGTCCTGACAAACTTTGTCTCACACCAGTCGATGTAGCACTGTGTGCACAATATCACACACCAAAGTACAGGATATTGAGCTCAGGACATTGGAAGGAGGGAAAATAGGAACATAGCAGGTAATAATGCTTGGAATAAAAAATGAGCATTGCTGAAAGACAGCTCTAAATAGTACACCAGTGAAAGTTAATATGCTTATTACGATGTAAGCACATTTATATTTTTATCCATATCGCTATACTTTATACCTTGATAGGTTATGAATAAACAGAAGATATTCCTCTATAACATTTGCCAGTCACTGCTTTCATCCGTTGTTGGGGGAAACATGTAGAGAAAAGTAGTAATGCATGGTCTAATTGTGAACCTGAGAACACACATCACAGCAAAGAATCGGAGGGCTGCTGGATGAGTCGTATGATTAGCTGACGCACACTGAGGAATCCACTCACAACGTGCAGGTGAATGTCTACAAACAAAGGTCGCAGCACCTATTTCGTGGAGCTTCGCCATTTGATTCTCATAGCACAGTATTACATTGATAATATTACTGGCTACTTGACACTTCGCTCACAAGCGTTTGCTTGATTTTTCATCCTTTAAGAGTGTTCTTTAATAAAAATCATTTATTCAAGCACCAAGGAAACATGGTTTTTCTTAATATTTACTTGTGTTTTATTGACAATAGAAAAGCATTCTACTATATGGATTATAAAAACTATTTTTTGTTGTTTAGACACTCTAGCGTCAGTTATGACTCATAGCACCAAGCGCAACAGAACAAGACACCATCCAATCCCACGCTCTCCTCATCATTGTCCCGATGCCCAAGGGTATTGCTGTTGTCGCTGCGCCAATCTAGCGACTCGGAGACCTTCCCTTTACCTGCCGCCGTCCACTCTCCCAAGCTTGACATCCTTCTCCAGGGACCGGTGCCTCCTGGCAATAGTGCTAACGGATGCAAGACAGAGTCTCCCTGTCCTGGCCTCTACAGGCCACTTTAGCCACGAGGAAATATGCTTTTGTTTTGATTTTTAAGACCACTGGGTATCTGTGTTATCCTCAACGAATCTCCTGTCAACTTCCCCTCAGAGGGACAATGTGGTATCATTGAATTAGAGACAAGAAGTTAGGAAGCAAGAATCATTTAACCAATAGTGTTGCCCATTTGTTGTACAGCAAGCACCGTGTTAGATGTGGAGATGGATAATCACTAGCCTTTGGAATATTAACATAGTATGCTCTCTTATCCTGCCATAAAGTGCAGGTGAGAAAGAAGCTATTTGTGATGATTAGGACTTAAGTCAACTTGTTGACACTGTGCGAAGGGTGGAGTCCAGCCTATCAATCAGATCACAGCCTGATGGCACCTCTTTTGGGGTGCAGCTTTTTTGTGAGACAGCCACCGAGGAAAATTGGCCTCTCTCTCTTTCTGCTCTTTGCTTTCTTACATGCTTAGATTCTGCATCTGGCTTTGAGGCTAGCAGCCCATGTAGTCTGCCTTCCCTGGGAGCTGCCCGTGGCCTAGTGGCCTACCATGTTCCTGCCAATCTTGGAGGCATGAGACTCTGCACCCAGCAGCCTGTGATACCCCACTTCCAGCTTCACCTTCCTCCTTCACCAGCCAGCAGCTGTGTGAGTCCAGAGAAAGCCGTCAGCTGACATCTGACCTAGGAACTGGTATTTGAGGTGGGCTGCTTTCTTTAGATAAAAGTATTTCTTGTACATATGTGAGCATACCTGGTTTTGTTTTTCTAGAAAACTCAGACTAACGTACCATGTGACCTTAAATCCATCAGAGACTCCATTGGCTTATCATAGTGACATAAGATAGATAGTAGATAACTACCGTCCATAAGTAACTACCCCAGACTCTTAAAGAAAACTTGAAGTTCGACACAAATAATATCACCTATTATGATGCTTTTGCCATTTAACACAAAATTATAACAATCCTCTCTTTATTTCAAGCACACATATTTATTAAATACTGGTTCTTTGTTCTGCAAGTTTTAGCATATTTTCTTACTCCTCTTGCATTTTAAAATCGTGATACGTAACATACTTTCCTGAATGCCCCATAAATTCATTCTGTTCAAAACTGCATAGAGTAACTACTACTAAAATCAGAGAAATGGTCGTCTCTTTCGAGAACTCCAAATTAGCTGTGGGAGATAGTCACGGAGTGACGCGATCCTTAATGCAGAATACAAAAAGGGATACACATAAATGGCACTATGGAAACACTAATCAGAAACGCCTAACGTGACCTGGTGGGGAATCTGGAAGAGGTTTTGAAGAAAAAAAAAAACAATTGTGTTTCTCTGCAAATTGCTATGGTCATAAGAAGTCAGAATAGCCATCACTGTGTGAGACTGCTCCACATATTATGGGATACGAAGCACACCCCTTGACTACTAGTCAAAAAATATCTGGGACAATCCTCACATGTGTGCTCATCCAAAGCATCCTCAAATATTTCTGAATGCTCTCGAGAGAGTGGTGGTATCATCAGGCTAAAGAATTCTATAATATCCTGTTTGTTGAGTAGTTTTGAGAAGTTCAGAGGATGAATTGATGTCTACATGTGAATAAGGAGTCCTGGGAAGAGTGGAATAAGCTTTGGCCTGCTAATCATAAGGTCAGAGGTTCAAACCTACCAGACACTGGGAGGGAGAAAGATGAGGATGCCTACAACTGTAAAGAATTAAAACCTCATAAATCCCTTACAGGGTCACTAGGAGTTGAAACTGACTCAATGACAGTTGGTTAGGTTTGGTTTGGGAGCAAGGAGTAAAGAAGAGCAGATTGAACGGATTCTGGAGTCTTGTTGATCATTTTGTTTATTATTTAAATATGTAGCTACAGCATTTAGGAAAGAAAAAAAACCCAGCCTATTAAAGAAAATCCAAGAGGAAACCCTTTACACAACAAAATTTAGAAAGGAGAAATGCATTATATACTCACCACATTAATAGTGTCTTCTTGCTGAATTGTGAAAAATAAAAATTCAAACCAGCGGCATAGATTATGGTCCCTTTTATATACTCTGAATGTCCAAATAAATAAAAAAGTAGATGATATAATATATTCACTAGCAGTACTGCTTTTAAGACTTATTTTCTTTAAGGCATCTACCTAATACATTTGAGAGTCTATAGCCTTTAACATTTAATAATCTAATAAAGTCAAACTGAAAAGAACAAAATTGTTATAAAATTTTACACAGGTAATTATTTATGTCTCACTGGTGGATATAGTTTTCTTTGCACATAATATACAAAAGTACTAATTATTCACCGACAGGGAGGCAATTAAAGTTTATCCTCACCATTAAACCACTCACAAGCAATAAGGCTGGTCCCTTATGCTGACCTGCTTTAAAAAGATTTAAATTGTGTCTAGTTTAAATGTTACTAAGTCAATGAAAATTATATGTTTGGGAGCACTACAGATTGCAAGTTATGTGCACATTAAATTGCCATGAAATATCAATAAAGACTCATGGGCACATGCTTTCCAGCCTAGGATGTGTTGGTTTCATTCCAGCAACACAGGTTCAATGTCTTACAAAAGAAGTCTCATGACAGGACAGTAGGGTTACTCTTCATCTTACCCATCTGTTTGGGAAAACATTTTAACCAGATCCAAATATTTCTCTACAGAACGCTTCGATCTATGTACATACCTTGCACTGTGTGTTCAGAAGAACTCGGTGTTCAGTAGTTTTGCGCTACAAATTTCTTACCCTTTTACAACGACCCTGATTTGGGTCCCTTCATTTTCTATGACTTTCTTAGTTACAGTTTCATTTCACAATTATAGGGATTTTTTTTTTGCCAATGAAATTGCCTATGTGGCCATTCAGACACACACACACAGAAGTACACACACATACACACGCCTTTTGCTCCACAAGTTATGTGGCAATACCAAGAATATCTAATCAAGGCTTAAATTATTAAACAAGATCTTAGAAATTTTTCTTCATTAAATTTTAATCATGTTGATTTAGCTAAACACATTTAATCACCATAATAATGATGTGGATGCACTTCACAAAAATTGCACAATAAGCACAAAAATAAAGACTGGAGTCTGGTAATATTTCTGAGCAATTATAGGGGAAAAGTGCTTGAGAAAAATAAAACTGAAAAATAAACCAAAAACAAATGTAAAACTAGACATCCAAGAAGTTGTTTAAAGCATGCAAAGTTGATATAGGATTATTGCTACTGATATTTTCAGTTATTTAGTTTGTAAATTTCTCAAGTGATGAATTCTAGACTTCTGCCCTTGGGAGATTTTCTCATAATGCAATCACTTGTACAACCACATGGTCTCCCCTAACTACCCAGCTCTAAGTTCCTGACAGTGGGTCACAGACGCTTGTCTCGTTGTTAGTCATGGTTCCTGCTTTCTGACCATTCCTGATACTATTTTGTCCAAAAATAGTGGAGTAAAAAACTACGTATATGTAGGAGAGGGATTTTAAAAGTTCATAGAAAAATACAATTGAAGGTAAATAAATGTTTCCCACACACTCTCTGAAACTTCTTATCTGTAGACGTACATTACATATATCAGTCAAAGCACACTCACACCCACCTCATGGTAAAAAGACACAAACCAAAGTTGTTTTAATTCGGTTTCCAACTAGGATTATTTTATCATCGGTTGAGTTGGCAACATCGCTCATGGTTGGAAATATGCAAAAGGAAAACGGTTTATTCCTTCAAATATTCTTACCATTTATGTGCGTGGTTGAGATTATCGTAGGCCTCAATGAAGAAAACTGGGAGAAAAATAGGTGATGATGTTCTGACAACTTCCCAGTTCCAGTGGAGATTTTTCTTACGTCGCATATTTGGCAATGCAGGATAAATAGAACAAAACAAAGAAAAATCATTTTTGAGAAATATTACATCACAACTCAAAGAACGTTGCATTCTATTTGCTGGACCATCTGCATGACTGCTCCGGTCAGGTCCCATCAGGTGAGTTCTGCCTCACAGCTGCGTTATGTCCAACCGAGTAAAATTTGGGCTGGTCCTGTACCGTTCGCACAAGTGTTTCTGGCTTGAAAGCCCATTGTCGCAGCCATTATGTCAATCCATCTTATTGAAGACTTTTCCCGTTTCGCTCCCCATCTACTTTACGAGTCACGATGTCCTTCTCCAGGGACTACCTCTCCTGACAATATGTTCAAAGTACATGAGTCAAAGTCTCACCATCCTGGCCTCTAAGGATCATTCTGGCTTTACTTCTTCCAAGACAGGTCTATTTATTCTCTTGGAAATCCATGGTACTTTTGATATTCTTCTCCGGGATTGAAATGCATTGATTCTTCTTCAATGCTCTTTATTCAATGTTCCACGTTCACCTGCATAGGAGGCAATTCAAAATACTACGACTTGGGCTGAGGGCACCTGAGATTTCAAAGCAACATCTTTGCATTTCAACACTTCAACGAGGCCTTGTGCATCTGATTTTACTCTGTTCAATGCCTCCTTCACCTCTTGGCTGCTGTTTCCACGAGTGTTGATTGTGTATCCAAGCAAGATGAAATCCTTGACCGGATTAAGCTTTTCCCCATTCATCACAGTGTTACTTATTGGTCCAGCCGTGAGGATTTGTATCTTCTTTACATTGAGTTTTAATCCATACTGAAGCCTACAATTTTTTATATTCATCAGCAAAGTTTCAAGTCCTCCTCACTTTCAGCAAACAAGGTTGGGTCATCCACATATTATGGGTTGTGAATAAACTTTTCTCCAATCCTAACGTGGTCTTCTTCTTGGAATAGTCCAGCTTCTCTGATGATTTGCTCAGCATGCAATCTGAATATATACGGTAGCACACACAATCCTGACACACACATTTCCTGATGCTTGATCATTCAGCTTTCACTTGTTCTGCTCACACAACTGCCGCTTGATTCATGTGCAGGTTCTGAATGGGCACAATTAAGTGCTCTCAAATACCTATTCTTCTCAAGGTTATCCATAGTTGGTTATGATCCACATATACCTTGGCATAGTCAATAAAGCACAAGTAAACATCTTTCTGGGTCTTCTCTACTTTCAGCCAAGATCCACCTGACATCAACAAATATTTTGTTGTCATCTTTCTTTTAAATGGGTACAAATACGATGTCTTCCAATAAGTTGGCCAAATTTCCTCCCATAAGTGAGTGAATTCCTCCAATGAGTGCTTCACCCACTTGCTAAAACATTTCAATCGGTAACCTATAAATTCCTAGAGCCTTGTTTTTGGCTACTTCTTTCAGAGCAGCTTGAAGTTCCTCCACCTGCATCACTCGTGTTTGCTTACATGCTACCTCATATGTCAACAAATTCTCTTTGGTATACTGACTCTCTGTATTCTTCCTATCTTCTTTCGATGCTTCCTGCAGGATTCAATATCTCCTAATAGAATCTTCCAATAATGTAGCTCAGGGGTTGAATTGTTCCTTTTTTCCTCCTTCTATTAAGATTTGTTGAGTGTGTTCTTCCTTTTTAATTTTCTAATTCTAGGTCTTTGCACATTCCATTATGTCTTATTTTGTCTCCTATAGCTACCCTTCGAAATTTTGTAAGCAGTTTTTTACTCGATCATTTCTTCCATTCAGCTTAGCCACTCTCAAATTGAGAGCCTATTCCAGATTCTCTTCTGACGTCCACTCTGATCGTTCCTTTCCTGTTAAAGGATGTTTTGTTTTCTTCACGGATGATTTTCAAGATGTCCTTTCACAGCTCATGAGGCCGTCTGTCATTGGTGTCCAATGTGTCAAATCTGCTAGACAGCTTATATAAAATCAACTGTATGCATAGTTTTGATTGGTCAGGCCAAGAATACGGAAAGCCTACTATGTGCTGGGTGCCAATAATAAAACAGTGGATACATAGGCCAGGTGCCTATTTTATAGAGTATATAATCCATTCAAGACTGTCACTTAAAACTTTAACAATTATTTAAATACCAGAAATCCAACTATGGAACTCCATAGGATTCCTTTCCCCAGTGATCATACAGCTTGTAACATGGATATCACCTTCTATGATAGAGATGTTATTATGAGTCTAAGGAACTAATTGGTCTATGGCAAATGAAAGATTAGTGGTGATTTTGACCTCAGTGCTCATCTTTAAGTTTTCTGAAATTATATATCTTAAATTTAGGCATGGACCACCTATCATTTCTTTTTCAATTTCTTCTTCTCTTGCTGCTCCTCAGCTTAAATTGTTCTAGAATATTTGCTATTGTGATTAATGACCAATTTATTTATTGGATGTTAAGTCCCAAAATCATGAACAGCATGAACAACTGCCACCTCCCAATTCACACAGAGGACCAAGTATGGCCTCATTCAAAGTCATGAAGCAGGAGGATGAGGAAGGAATTTATTTCCTTTTCGTTTTTTTTCCTTTCTGCCTTTTTTCTTCTTTCCGTTTCTTCTTCTCGTCTTGGTTTGCCTAGCCTTGCTCCTTATGAATTCTTTCTCCTCCTCCTCTAACAGCTCCTATTTCCATTTCTTTTATTTACTCTTATACTTTTAATCTGGAAGACATCCCTGGCTCCTTACAACTTCTAATGTCCCCTTGAACCATTATGATCACCAAATATCTGCCTAATTATTTTATATCAATATCTTTGTTCCTATTTCACAAGACATAGAACATCACATAATGACAACTGTTTCTCTTTCTACCCATTTAAGCTCTCTATTTCATGAAAATTGGTGGTTTTAAAAAAAATTTTTTAAAGAATATCAACAATAACAGGATCAAAGCCACTTAAATTCAAAGGAAGCCTACCCCATAGCTAGATCACTTTCAATGTATATTTGTACAGAATATGAAGAGGGAAGTTATAGTATTGACATAGGTTTTATAAATTGAGTGGTCCAAAGGTCAAGCGAAAGTTTAGTTGTTCGAGTCCATGCAGAAGCTCTGTCAGAGGAAGACCTGAGTGATGTGTGTCAATGAAATGACAGCTTTCAAACACCTTTGGGGTTTCAGAGGTAATACTATGGAGCTATAGACTTCTACTCGGTTACCAGGTCACCATGGGTCGAAATCAGCTCAACATTACCTAACAAAAACACCTCCAAATGGAAAAATTCAAACCCCAAGTCTAAGTAGATTTCCATCAAGTCTAAGTAGATTTCCATGCCAAAGTCCTCAGTTGAGCTCTCTTCTTTTAAATCCTTTTAGCTAAACTGGAAGAAGTAAGCATATTTCACAAAGGCATATTTAACCAGTTAAACAAGGTAACCTATTAAAAAAGCTTTGTCAGCCACAGGAAGGATTTGTATATTATTCCTTGTTTGTTTCCTTCACAGTACCATTAACCTATTCAGTCTGCTAACTATTCTGACATGATACAGTGACTTTTCTGCTGTGCAGCACGTCAGTGTGATGGTATCTCACTGAACCCGTCGGTCACATCCTGTCCCTTCAAAATTCTTTGCTGCCTCAGGAATATTTTCCCGTTGGGGCAGTTTCATAGCAGCAGTGACACCCAGTGGTGGAAACATCTTGAGCAAACTGGCTTTGGGCTCCGGGGCCCCACCCCCATCTCTTCTCTTCAGGGAAACAGTTTCTTAAGTGCTTTGTTTCTCTGACCTTCTTAGGGCTCTCCACAGGAAAGGAATTTATCAGATTGTCTAATGCCAGCCAGCTTTCCTTTAAAATTTACTCAAATTAAAAAGACTCCGTCATTTCCTTTACACCGAAGACATTTAAACCTATCAAAATATGTTCAGCTAATCTGATATTCGGTGTCTAAAAATAAAATCAGATATACAAGCATACGGATGAAAGAGGAGTGAGGTGTTCAATTAATTTCCTCCACTTTGCACATTAAAAAATGTAATTGCCAGCAGAAATCATAGCCTTATAATTTATTCATAATCCATCACTCAGAGCATATTAAGCTAAATTGTGAGGAAAAAGTAAAATAAACTGTGGACTAAAATTCCTTCCATTCTAAATGATGGTTATCAGTAAAAATACATCCAATGCAACTATTTTCTTAAGAGAAACTAGTTGAATTCGTCTGTTCTAATTTGATCTGTTCTAATTTGAAGGGAGCCAACAAGATAGACGTCTAAAACATGTTCTCACCTACAGCTTGTTTTTTTACACAGACTGTTGCGCAATCATTTATTATAAGATGCATGGAAAAGAAAGACAGGAATTTGCTTTGTTTTGGTTACAAGGCAAACAATTTGCATTTTCTCTGCTTAGTTTCCAGCCCAAAGCAATATCAATTCACTATTGAATAGGTCATTGTTCAGAATCAAATAGTACTGTTGCCGCACTGCACTTAATTACATAAATGTAAATTAAAGAAGCACCTATTGGCTAAGATTGGCAGGGTTCGGGTGTTAACAACAACAACAACAAATTTGCCATTACCTGTCATTGCTCCCTGAGATTGCTGATGCTCAAAGGACAGCTTCAGCACAAAAGCGGGTAGATTGGTATAAGGAACCCAGAACATAACTTCAACTCATTGAAAAAAGACTATTGCCTGAGAGGGAATCTTATCTCGGAAGAAATGCAGGCAGATTTCTCCTTCGAGGCCACAAAGGTTAGACTTCATGGGATCTCCTTTAGCCACGTTGTCAGAAGCACTGAAGCAGGACAACGTGCTGCTGGGTTGAGCTGGGTTGGCAGTGGCTGCAGCAGCGGGCTCAAGCACAGGAACCATTGTGAGGGTGGCACAAGACCAGTCAGGGTTCCCTTCTGTTGTTGGGCATAGGCTCATGAGGGATGGCAACCAATTCCCTGGCACCAAGCAAGAACAATAGAATTGCCCCCATAGAGTCCCAGAGAACAGACTGCTACTCCTATTTTCCAGGGAAGAGTTGGTGGGATCAGACTGCCAGCTTCTCATTTATCCACCCACTCCTCGGTGACAGCACACCAAAGGTCCCTAAAGAAAGGGATACGCAGACTTGATTAATGTGATATAACCAAAGTTATTTAGTCAAAGACTTCAGTACAGACTATACCTCAGCATAAATAAAACAAACCAAAAATATCCACAACTAGACCAATAAGCAACATAATGATAAATGGAGAAGAGATTGAAATTGTCAAGATTTCCATGTTACTGGGGTCTACAATCAATGCCTGTGGAAACAGCAGTCAAGAAATAAAACAGCACAGTGTACATGCAATGGACCTCTTTAAAGCGGTAAAAGGCAAAGATGCCACTTTGAGGGATAAGATATGTGCCTCACCCTACTGCTGGCCTTTTCAATTGCTTCATATGCATGAGAATAACGAACGAAGAGGCCTGGTGGCTCTATTACAGTGTTGGAAATACAATGGGGTATGCCATGGACTAACAGAAGAATGAAAGAAATCTGTCTTGGAAGAAGTATAGCCTAGGAGGAGATGGTAAGACTTGATCTTGTGTCCTCTGAGCATATTTCCAACAGGAATGAGTCCCTGGAGAAGGACATCATGCTTGATAAAATCGAAGGACAAGATAAAAGGAAAAGGACTCTGAATCAAATGGATTATCTCATGACTGCCATAACACAGCAACAATTATGAGGGAGATGCAGGGCTGGTTAGCATTTCATTCCATTGTACAGAGGGTTTCTGTGAGCTGCTATGATCAGAGACATTTGACAATGACACACTAACCAAGGTAAGCTAGGCAATGCATTTCTTAAAATAAAATGACAGTATTTGGTGGAAGATGGCTGGCTGGGTTTGGCGAATAGTTTGAACTTCATCGTTACCTGTGTAACCTCCTACGAGCATTAACTAAGGATAAAAGTATAAAATAGCATACGGAACCACGGTGTCTAATATGGAACAGCATTCTCTATTAGGACTGGGGTGTCAAATCCATTCAGTCTGTAAGTTCCTCGTTATTAGTATCCTTTTTCTGAGTATGGAAAGGTTTTGTAGCCTGTCCAGACTCTTTGAGACAAATAGATCAGAGTTTCATAAAGAGTCAACATCTGAAAATACACCATTTCTTTCTAGAACTGGAGAGTAAGCAGGCCGCTTTCCAAGGGCAGAGCAAAGGAAAAGAGGTCATACCTATAACATCACAGGGTCCCCCACTGTCGCGCATGAACAATTGGAAGAGAACACATCCCCTGTTCAGTGGGGTCCCTGGCTGTGGTCGTGTTCCGTCCTCTCCCTCGGTGACCTCTCTGTCATCTGAATTGCTCCTGGGGATCCAATACCATCCACTGGCTCGCTAACATCCACCCTGAATGGGACTGTTTACTTTGGGGAAGGTGCTTAGGCAAGCCTGGTCTCTGTGACTCCAAAGAGCTCTTCTACACGGATAGTCAGATGCTCTAATAATATTCTCATTTTTAAAAGTATTATTTTCACTGAAGAATGGAAAATGTTCTCACAATCATCCACCTCAACTATTAGTGACACTCAAGGAAAGAGTAGAACTGCCTGGATCCACAAGACTTTCCACCCACTGGCCTGTGATCTTCTGGAATTCAGCATTATTGCATGTGTTTTGTGAGTCTGAAGAGGACTTTATAGCTTGGTATTGGACATATGGGCTAATATTGGATTTATGGACTTGATCTGGACTGGGCTGGGATGCTTTCTCAATATTCGATTGCTCTTGTATATAAACCTCTTTCTTATACACATACGAGTCTCCCTGGATTTGTTTCTCTAGTCTACCTGGACTACCACTTTATGGTACCTCGTGAGTGGGGCACTAGAGAAACAAATCATAAATGTGGAGAGTGGATGTTTGTTTGACCTCATGGTAGTGTTTCTTCTTTGGCGAGCCAGAAGTCAGATATGTCCAGACAGTTCACTGGGCTGTTTTCTGGAAAGAACATGGGAAGTTAAAGTTATGATTATTTTGTTTGGTTGTAGTCTTTGTTATTCCTATGTAAAACAGCACAAATGAATGTGAATAATGTATATTTGGAGCTCAGGGGATGAAATCACTGTTTGGATTTCTCAGAGATGCTACAAAGTGAAATGGCTGACAGAAGGTCAAATTGGTTGACAGAAAGCCTGGATCTGGTCTGATGTTCTCAGAGACCTAATCCCATATTTTTGTATCAATAGAATAGCTTACACAAGGATTTAGATAAGCTAGATAAGGATTGAACTTGACTGCTTTAAGAATTGAGTTTAGTATATGATTCTACTTTGTTTATACTGATTTCTTCTGCTTATTATGTGGATATATAGATTTATAGAAATGATTTTGGAAAGTATGAAAATAGAGAGTTTGTACACTCAAAACAAAAAAAAAAGAGTAGAACTGACCCTTGAGGGTCCCAGGCTGTAAACCCTTCTCCCACAGAGAGCTGGGTGTTCTAACCGCTGTGGTTAGCTGCCCGACACGTCACCCACTCTGCTACCAAAATCCCAAACTTGCTCTCAAATCCAAAAAGACCAAACTCACTGCCACTGAGTTGGTCTGACTCATAGGAACTAGTGCCCACACACCAACGAAACCAACCTCAGCTGAGCTCACCGTAGCCCAGCCCTTGGCTAATCCTAACCCAGTGATGTCCGCAAACCAGAGGAAAGACTCTTGATATTCTTTTGATATTTAGAGAAGACATTAAGTTGCAGGCCTGGAAGGAAGGGCCCTATAGTGTTGATGGGCAATATACTTCAAATTGGTATGTAATGCTCAAAAATTAATCATTGGAACCATGATTAGAAAACCAAGAATAATATAGCCAATGTGTTCTTAAAGTAAATTAAATAGGTTATACTATCCACCTATGGGTTTATTCATTTACCAAACATTTACTGATCTACTTTTCACCAGGCAATGTGATCAATGCTGGAGATCAATGATAAATAAAAACTTTCTCTGTCTTATTGACCTCCGCACTGGATGTGTGTGGGAAGAGAGATGAGTAATTAATTACAAATCTGTTTTCCAACATAATTTACCTTAGTTGATCTCAAAATGACTTGACCACCAATTTTCCATCCCACATCATGTACTTAGTCATCATTCATTTCTTGGATCTTGGTCCCTCGGTCACTCGACCTTTCTCACGCTGTGAGATCTAGGAGACGATCCTTATTTAAATCTTCCCTCTTCTGTAGTCCCGAGAATTGCTTGTTACTCTTTGGTTCTTTATAGACAAAAGTATCTTCCTATGACATCTGTCTTCCCCTGTGTCTGTGTCCAGTCTGCCCTTTTAATAATAAGTCACTGCCAGGAATTAGGTCCCGCCCTACTCTCATATGGCTTTATAAGTATAATAACAGAGAAGACTCCTATTTCGAAACAGGTTGTGTTTAAAGAACAGGGGTTAAGACTTCAACATAACTTTGTGGTGAGGCAGGAATGTGAATATTACTTGATTAGGGAAAAAAAGTAGTGCTGAAGTAGTCAGGATTAAACAGTTCTCCTGTTTTCTCTGACTTTTTTGTTTTGTTTGTGAACTTCTATTGAAGTATAATGTAATACGGAAATTACACAAATGTCCATATATTTTACATGGACACAATCTCTACATGTACGGACTGTTTGTTTTAATGTAAGGGAAAAAACTTAAGGGGCCAAAACTCAAATCAAAAACAGTCTCACTACTCTGAAGGTCACTGTCAGGTCCCTTTCTACACATTCCTATCCCAAGGGTAATCCTAACTTCAAACACCAGAGATTCGCTTTTGAACTACATATAAATGGAATGCCGCAGCATTCTGTGTACTGTGTAGTTTTTCATTGAACAGACAACAAATTTATCCATTTTAGAAGCAACGCTTATATTTTAATATCTGCTATTGCTGGTATCCAAAAAACCCTCCTAAACCTTAACATTTCCCATGTGTGTGTTTTGAGAATGGACTTATATGAACAAATCATGTTGGTCATGTGCTGTTACTGCGGTTGGGTTCTGACATTTGGTGTCAATCCAGCTCCTTGAGAGTCTCCTTTCTAACTGACCTTCTGTTTTATCAAGAATGACGTCCTTCAGGAATTGGTACTTTCTGGTAGCATGTGGAAAGTTCATGAACCCAAATCTCACCATCCTTGCTTCTACGAGCATTCTAGCTACGCTTATTCCAAGACAGATGTATTCCTTATTCAGCAGTCAATGAAATATGCCATATTCTTCTCCTAGACCGTTATTCAAATGCATCATTTGTTCTCAACAATCATATGCTCTATTCAAAACAAAGCGAATTGTCGTTAAACTGAGGCTGGCTTATAGCAACTGTATAGGACAGGGTAGAACTGCCCTTGTGAGTTTCCGAGGCTGTAACTCTTTACACCATACTAGAAAGCTCATCTTTCTCGGAGTCTTCTTTATTCGTCATTTTTGTGATGTTTTCCACATATATATGAGGCAAGTAATAGTATCATGGCTTGTGTCAGACGTAACTTATTGCTCAAAGTAAAATCTCTGCTTGTGGTAAACATTACAAAGAGCCCTTTTGCAGTGGATTTGCTCAACGCAACATGTCCTTTGATTTCTTGACTGCTGCTTCCAGGAGCATCAATTATGGTGTCAAATAAAATTAAATCCTTGGCAACGTCAACGGTTAGTGCCTTTTTCATTATGTTTATTGGTCCACTTGTGGGGATTTTCTTTGCTTTACATTGAGGTGTAATCTATACCAAAGGCTACAGTCTTTGATCTTCACCAGTAAGTACTTCAAGTGCCTTTGACTTTCTGTAAGGAAAGCTGTCTCGTGGGCATATTGAAGCTTATTGGTGAGACGTCTTCCTCATTCTCTCATTCTTCTTCCTATCATTCAGCTTCTTAAATTAATTGCTCAGCACCATGCATCTTGAGCAACTACAATGGAAGGCTATACCTCTGACGCATATCTTTCCTAAGTTTAAACAATTCGGTACCCCATTAGTCAATTTTAAGAGCTACTGTTCGGTGTTCATATAGGTTCCATATGAGCACAATTAAGTGTCCTGGAACTCCCCTTCATTGCAAATTATCCATAATTTTTTATGAGAATCAGTCTAATTCCTAATTCTTCTCATAGTCAATGAAACACAAATGAACATATTTCTGATATTTTCTGCTTTGAGTCAAGAGCCATCTGACACCAGCAATAGAAGCACTCACTCCACAACCTCTTCTGAATCCAACTTGGATTTCTAGAGACTCACCATGAACATATTGCTACATGTGAATTATCTTCATCAATTTTTTTCTGTTAGGCTACCTTTCTTTGGAATGAGCACAATCCTTTCCCGGTGGTTGGCCAGGGGGCTGCTTTTCAAATTTCTTGGCTTCATAAATGAGTGAGTAGCTCCAGCACTGTATCAGTTTGTTGAAACATTTTAATTGGCTTTTTTTTTTTCAGTTCCTCAAAAACTCAAACTTACTACCATTAAGTCGATTCCTACAGCATAGGGGAGAAATGCTCCTGTGGGTTTCTGAGCTTGTAGAGTCTTTACAGTGACCGAAGACCTCCTCTGTCTCCCTCCGAGCGGCTGGTGGTTGCAAACTGCTGACCCTGCAGAGAGCTGCCAATTCCTAACCACTCCCACCAGGGTCTTCTTCAATCCGCATCTCTCCTTTTCCCAATGCCTCCATTGCAGCTTCAACTTCTTCCTTCAGTGTCCTTGGTTCTTAGTCACATGCTAGCTCGTGAAATGCTCAAACATCCACCAATTGGATTTTTACATTGTCATGTACATAGTGGTAATTAGTTAGATTAATATTAATAAAATGCATTTGGGTGTGGATGTTAAGAAAACCTTTTGGTCTCACACACTTTCATGTACAGAAAAGGACCTTGGTCTGAACAAATATTGTACAGAGTTTGTAGGAAAAGTATGATTTTCAAGTCGTGTTCAATTTAATTGAGCTTAAGTCTATGTTGGGTAAAAGATTTCTGACTGGTAATTTTCCCTCCAAAATGCAACTGCAAAATACTGACCTTTATGAAATTCATTAAAACCCTTGTGCCACCAGGATTAAGTATATAGTTGTTAAGCTAAAGGTTCTAGATAGAAACCCAGTCAGCAACTCCACCTGACAAAGACCCCAGGGGTCTTTTCCACTCTGCCACATGGGGTTACTATGAGTCTGAATTACTTAGTAATACTTCACAACAACAGAGACACTCGTGGAATTTTTAGAGAATTACTTTTGTCATGAACACTAAAGTAGATGCACTCTCCTACAAAATCATAGAAACCATTATTAATCTAGTTTTAAAAGGTGCAGCCATTGCTTCTGAACCTATCCTCCATTTCGTTCTATGTACTATGAGGAGGGTGTTTCCATCCCTCTCACCCTTTCATCAGAGTATTCTAGAAGCTTCCGTTTATAGTCCGTCAAAACAGCAGTTTGGATATCCCAGAAGGGCTCAAGTCACGTTCCTTTCCAACAGTGTTTGCATTTGGGGAACAGTAAAGTCTAGCTGAAGGAGGAAGACCATGGCTGCAGAGTGGACGGACAAGGTTCCCCAGTGAAATGCTCCGAGGATGGCCCTTCCCGTTCCCAAAAAGGGAGAAGGTTCGTTGTTGTTATAGGGGGAAGTTACTTGACATAATTTACCTAGACGTTTTCCTGCAATTTTCAATTTTCTTCAAATTTCTTTCTAACAATTCATGCAGTCTTCCTGTGTTCTTCAACTAAATTCATCAAGCCTCCCACTTTCAGCACCCCAAATACAGCTAACATCATCTTCTGAGCTTACCTCTCGGCCTCGAATGTCATGGACCCTTTGGAAGCCACTGTGGACATTGGACCAGAGTTTGAGATATTCTTGACTTTACTAATCCTAATAGCAATATTGTCTGACTTATCCTTGTGTATATATACACCATCATAAACAGAAACAGATGTAGGTTGAAAAGAAAATTATTTATATAAGCTACTTGCAGAGATTCTAAATAAATGATTGAACGAGGCAATTGGCCCTTTATTCATTTAATTGAATGAAAAATCTATTCTGAAAAATATTTGCAACATCCCATCCATTCCTGAGAGACCATATGAAAATATGCATTGTACTGATGTAACACAGAGATCTGATCTCGGTTTTAACCTGATAATGAGTGCGCTCTCATCCACAAGGCTATAGCAATAAAACTTCATGACTATTTACCCTTCTGAACTGGCTAGTTCCAGCTTCTCTACACTGACACCCTCACTAATAGCCCAGGTTGTGTGGTTCCTGTAATCACTCTTAGTGGATCCTGGGGGGCAAAATTGTCCAAAGTGTGGTTGGGATTTATTAACCTCCTACTTGGGTACAATAAATCTGCATTTAATACGTGCCTCTATGTCAAATTAGCTGTCTTCATGGCGTAAGCTGAACAAAGTTTACTAATTCTAAACGTCATGGCTTGCCTTCTGCATATATAGATGTGGCTTAAATGAATATTCTCATTACAGATAAACTCATTACTAAGCCCCAAAATAAAACCAAATGTTCCTCTGTCTCAGCTTCTTTTGCTCAATAATTTATTGTTGATGTGGAAATCAGATCTATTTTATTGGGAGAACCAATAGATGTTTATAGGAGCATCAGATGGGAGAATGCTGTCAATGTAGATTCCTCCCGGCACACAGATACCAAAAAATAAAAGGAAACTTAGCTCTTTTAAAGTAAGTATATTTATTCTGAAATGAGTTATTTTGGCTACAGTGATGATTCTGTCCTATCTAGAACGTGAGTTAATCGGAAGTGAGTTTGTAAATCAATTTGCTCTTGGTATCTGCTCAGCTGTGACCAAATGTTGCCGCAATTATTCAATTACTTGGATACGTACAGACGGCACTACAGCTACAAATGGAGGAAGCCGTTTCCAGAAGTGAATGCAAGCAGGAGGAAGAGGACGCAGAATGTGAAAATAGAGCATTTATTCGGCGCTCTCTAAAGCACTCGGATGGGAGAGAAGAGCAACCACTACCTTTTCCAATAACAAATAAAGTCATGTTGCTGCCTCTTGTGCACTGGCTAATCTCATCTCAATCTGGGCATTGGTCACGGCCTGGGGAAAGGGGACGTGGTTACTGTGGAGTTGGCCTCGAGAGATAAAATGCGCATTGTACCAGTTCCTATGTCAAAGCTTATATAGAAGCAGACTAGTTAGAATTTTGTTAAAATTATGAGTTTTTTGGTTTGGGTTTTTCCAGTAGCCCTTTGGAAATTTGGGCATTTACTCAGAGATTTCACACTTCAATGATATGATTCATGCAAAATTAAGAAGAATTTAAGAAATCATCTTAATAATTCAAGTTTTTTGTCTTTTTTTAATAATTCAAGTTTTATTTTTTTAAAAAACTTTCCAGATACTGGTTTCCAAGCCTCTTGAAGACCATCAGTGGGTAATGCTCTGTTTCTTTACATTCATCTGGTGCTTTCATCTAACATCACCATCCAGGAATCGCTCCCAAGAAGATGATAAGTCAGATTTGAAATTTCCAATTTGTCTTTGGATAGTTCTGACCACTAGAAAACATCTCCATTTCCTAATTGTTCCATTCCTGTTGTGACATCATCTAATTAATCCAAAACTTGGCAGTTCAAAATAATCATTTATTAGGCTAGCAAAATCTAAAGATAGATTTATTTGCTTGGCTTTGGGACACTTAAGCTCAGAGCATTGGGCTGACACCAGGAGCACATCTATGTGACTTCTCTGTGTGCTTTGCCTTCCTCCCCTCAGAGTGGCCGAGGGACAGCCCAAAGTTTCACATGGCAGCTCGGGCTTCCACTTGCAAGTCTTCAAGTGAGAAAGTAACTGCGCTGCTTTTAAGACACATGTGGTGCAGTGCAGGGAATTATTCATGGCTCTTCCAGCCAGAAGTTAGTGTCACTAAATGGTTTTTCCTTGTTTGGTCTAGATAAGAAAATGGAGAAAGATGCTGATTGATGATATGACTCAGCTGTAAGTGATTATTAACAGAATGCATTGTGATTGCCATCCTGACGGGTAGAAAGGGGCCCACCACAGCAGCAGGGGCTGGGATTCCACTACCAGCCAAAGAGAAGAGAGCCAGGAAGGGCAAGTGTCCTTCAAATCCTGCATCTGGCTTGCTTCTCTCTGGTTGACCTCTGGTTCTTCGGAATTAAGTTGTGGCTTATCCCCTGACCCGATTTCACCAGCTTCCCCAGCCTCATGGGTGAAGAAGATCCTGCAGACCGACATCTGCTCGCCAGAATTGGGACTTCCAGCAGCCACCCCTATGTGAGTCCTTTTCCTTCCGGTCATGAGTTCTGTGTGACCATTACTGTGGCTTGCAGAACCCGGGGACACAAGGGAGTAGCCCTGGCTGATGTCAGGGACAACAGAGTGGTACGCTGTTTGAAGCGTTGGATACTGGCGTTATCGTGAATCTCTACCTTTTGAGAAAGTGTTTTGTATTAATTGTTTATGAAAGAAGCTATTTCCCCACCCTGTCTCAGGAGTCATACAGTACCTGCTGGGGTAGTCACAGCATTCCAAGGTTCCTTCAAGACTGTCACAATCGTCCAGAAAAGGGGTGCGCATATCAGAGACACTTTCTCCATGCATCTTTGAGGCGCACGCTAGCTTTGACTTTAGCTTTTTCCTACACAAGTAGTTTCACAGCATCGATACACTAAACTAGTTTTCTCATTATAACTGGCTTTTGACAAAATAAGTATTTCAAATATTTAGAAATTTTGTAACCATTTTCACTTCATGCCCAACTGTAGTCCAGCATCCTGTTTTGACTAAACGACCAGTTGCTGACAAGAGCATCAGATTGATTCTGTGCTTTGACAATTGAGAAAAAAGATGGATTTTTCTTCTTTTCAATCTATACTATACTTTTTTTTCATACACAGTTTTTGTTTCTTGCTTGAGAAACTTTCCTTGCTAAAACCAGCGGGGATTAGCTAAGTTGCCAGCCAAACATTTCAACAATTCTCATGACTAGGAGTTCTTTCTCAATGTATTTTTCTATTTGAGCATTTCAATCAAGATTAGTTGGTTACCGAATTAAAAAAGAGAGAGACAAATAAATTCCTATATATGGAAATGTCTACTTACAATTTATGTATCCATTCAACATCAGAATAATGTAAAAGTGGCAAAGTTATGCATGAGAAAAGTATAATGGGCTTACTTGAGTTCCTGTGTTATCGAATCTGCAAGGAGATAACATTCCACTTTCAATGGAAATCAAAGTGCTGGTGGCCCCACAATTTCTTAGGGCTCTGCGAAACCCATGGCATAGAAGGATTAGGTTTCAGAGATGTATTTATTTCCCCAAATGCCAAGCTGATAAACATCTGAAATTTCAACACAGCTGTTCTTAGTGTTTCCTCATTGCTACAATCACATTGAGAAATCAAAATGAAGTAAAATATTTGGAACACATTTTATCTCCTATTTAAAAGCCTGATTTGGGTAGCTATCGTGAGATGAGTGAAGGAGGGGGTGCAGAGTTTTTCTTTTAAAATCTTGTTAATATGTCTCTTTGTGCTTTAATGGAGGGCTTCCCTGATATTTGCCTTTAATTTTATTTGGATTCTGATGGTTGGCATCTTTTCATGAATGTCTTAGAAGAGGATTTATTTTGAAACCCAAACTAGCTTTGCCTATTCCAAAAAAACAAACAGTTGAAGCAAGTATTCAGTCTATTTAGATCCAAGTCACTTTCATCTCCATTTATAGAGTATTTCAGAACATTTCAGCAACATTTCTGCTGATGAAATAATTTGAAGGATGAAAAAGGCAATATTTAAACATGTCCAAAGCTTCTTTGAAAGTCTAAACTAGACTAACATAACTTTTGATTCTTTCCTCCACACTCTTTGGATCTACGGGCTCCTCGCTACTACCGCATAAGAATTCTACTGCTGAGGCACATTTTATCATGAGACCATAAGATTCTATCTACCAGATGGTGGATGTAATAACTTCCTGGAGTTTCCTCTACCTATAAAAAAAAGCAAAAAAACAAATGTGTGTTTCATCGTTGCTAAAGCAATCAAATATCATAATACGTGTGAACACACTTTGTAAACAAACATGGGCTATCAAATGCACATCAGTTCAAAGTACAAGATCCAAAATTTTTGACATACATTAAATATAAATTTGTTAAATGACAGCTATGATTGGTTACAGTCATTTAAGAAAGATAAATGTTTAATTATTTTCTTATGCTTTCATTCATTTATATACTATGAGAATAACAAGTAGGATTTGGAGTATATTACAGAGTGATCAGAGATTGGAAGAGTGAATAAAAATAAATATCCTGAATGCTAGGGAAGAAGCAATATATAATCCAAGTCTCAAAAGGGTTTGGTATAATTACTGAGTTCACGAAAAAGCTTCATATTGGAAGGCCAAAGGTGAAGCAGGAGAAAAATCTAGATCAAAACTCAAAGCAGACGAGGAAGAAGACTAGGTTGCTGGTAGGATAAAGACTGATGGATCTCTGTGTGTGCGGCCTTTAGTTCTCCTGGGAATGAAATCACCCAAACTCAGTCTTCAGCCAAACTCTATGGTGAACAATACCATAACATGGGTACGCTCAGAACAGTAGTCAACCATTCAAAACCCTTCCAGTTAAAATCAGTATCTGTGCCAGGACAGAAGGGTTAGGAAAGCCACAGTAATGCAACACGGAACCAAAGGGAAGAATGAGATGGGTCAGTGACATGAACCAAAATGTACCTGCCATGCTGAATGGAAAACCAATTCCCTCTGTAAACCTTAACACAATTCACAATAAGAAGTACAAAAAATAAGAGTTTGGTGCAGTTAATCAATTCAAAGAAGACCAGGAAGAGTGGAGTGGACGCCTTTGCCATGCTGGGATCACCATGCCTTGTCTAATTGCCTGCATGTACTAACTCCAGAAATAGCCCAGGTTTGTAGCAAAATGGGCCTGAGAGTTGGACAATTTTTAAAAATGTACAGGGATACTTGAGGCTAATGGTCAACTGTCCCTCCCAAGACAACTTATCAACCCCCACCCTCTAACCCACTGCAACCCTGCAGCTCTCAGTGAAAACAACTGAAATGTTATTATCTTTTGATGATTAGTTATAATGTTATTATCATTTATAACAAACACTAAGAACTAGAGGATATATTTCTCCAAAGAAAATAGTATAGAAAATATTATATTTTATGTTTAATATGTAAATATTAAAATATTATAGATTCAGTTACCTTAAAAGTGATGACAATAATCACCAAATCAATAAATATGGCATGCCTTTTTTGGAAAATGTTCACTTTAAAATGTTTTTATGTAGATGTGGCATTTATATCTTTCTCCTTTTCTAGACTCAAACTTTTAGACAATCATTTCTTTTCTTCTTAAGCACCCCTGGTGTTGGAATTTTTCCCCCCTTTCGAGATAAGAGATGTGAAACACAACGTACTGGGGGTGACAGAAGTGCCAAAACTCAGCGAACATTTCAACAGTCAATGTGAAACTAGATCACCTGTGTCTTCAAATGTCTTTCATCATGCAGGCCCCCCTTCTTCATGGGAAATTTTTATTTGACTCATTGGGCTTGTCTTCAAGTCATGACCACAATGCTCAGTTTTAAAGCTTTTGAAATTCTGAGCCAGAAACTATTCTATGAATGCATTATCAGTATTAAAACTCCTTGATTTTACACTTCAGGATAGAGTTTCCCTTCAGTCCCGTACACAGAAGCTCTAGCAATCCAGAGGTTAATATGGAGGGATCTCATCAAGTGAGCATGGCAGCCCAGGAGGTTCTGAGACAGTGATTTGGCCAAGATAGCCATAACCCTTCCCCTTTGGTCCCACCTACCTCTCCTCTTTGTACCACGTCTTCCCCCTGACCACGTTCTCTCTGGCCGAGCTTGCCATATTGTTCGGCAGCTCCTGTTCTTCTCCCTGACCACCTTGTCCAGGTCTTGCTCTGATTTCCATGATGCCATAGGGAATTTTTTTTTTTTTTTTTGGTGTAAACTGCTGAAAATTCTAAACCAGTCCTCGATTCCATGGACCCAATGTCTACCAGCAAAGAGATTTAGATAATGCTAATAATCGAGAGTGCCCTTTGAGTTGAAGATGGAGCCATGGTGACATAATGGTGACGAGTTGGGCTGCTAACCTCAAGGTCAGCAATTTGACACCATCAGCTTCTCCTCCGGAAAAAGACTGACTTTTGTCTCCAGTAAAGAGTTAAGAGTTTTGGAATCTCACAGGGGCAGTTTTACCCTGTCCTATAGCAGCATCTCTATGATTCAACAACTTGAGGGCAGTGAGTGAAATCTTTTGATTGGACTGGCTTGGGCCATAGGCCCATCGTCAACAACCCTGAGGGCAAGAGTGTGAGATATGCTGGCTAACCTAGTGAGTCCATGGCTTCACCCCTAGTGCACTGGCATTAAGGAGGAGTACAATAATTTTCATCAAGGATGTTTTTAATATGGATATGTTTTTAATGTAACTAAGAAGCTAACAAAGATTTTGACAGGTTTCTAAAGGAAAGTACATCTAAATTCTGAATCATCAGTGAAGTAGAAAACTATTGAGGTTTGTTAAAATGTGAATAACATAGACATAGGTCAATTTAAAAAAATTATTTTACTCAAGTATCAGTGTTGGAAATTGGCTAAAGAAGAGCAAAGATGAACATGGAAAGGCTAGGAATGGAAATGTCAGAATTACAACAATACTTCAGTGGACGATTCGCTACTTAAATGCAACAATTTTCGTCATTTAGAATAGTAGGGCTGCTAACTTCCATGTTAGTTTGAAACCACCAGCCACTCCATGGGGAAAGTTGGGACTTTTCTACGCCAGCCTTGGAAACTCATGGGAGCAGTCTACCCTGAGCTATATGGTCTCTATGAGTCTGTATTGACTCAATGGCAGTGAATTTGGGGGGTTTTGGTTTTAGGGTTTTTTTTGGGGGGGAGGGGTGTTATGAATTAATGAAAAATCCAGCTTCTATTTCTGGGCACAACCTCTCTTGGATGAAAAGTAAAATAATAAAAGTAGAGTCGTTCACAGTTGTAGAGACAAGACACGTACATGAAAAAAGGCAAGCAAGACTCTGACAAGACAGTTGCAGGCTTTGGTGGCCTTTAAAATGAGTCATTGCTTGGAGCCTTTCCTGCATGGGGAAGAGAGAACTCAACCCTGAGATGTGTTATTCTCAGTCTAGACAAGCAGAAGCTATGGCATTGACAACTGGTCCTGAGAAGAGTGGCTAGGCAGAGGTTACGTGGGAAAAATAGCATCAGGTTGATAAATGATTTACCCAAAGGAATCAAAGTCAGCATTGGTCCTCGGGGGAATTCTATGGCCCCTCCCAGCCCCGGTCTCCCCATCTGCATGTGTAGCAGGGAGTGGTTGGTCCTAGCACAGTCTGCTGCCTTTCCCTGTGACCTAAAAATGAACCTAGTGCTTCGGACCAGATGTGTTGGCATGGTTCCTTGGGCAGGATGAGAAGGTAGCCAACTTCCTTTCAGGGGCATCTTGACCCAAAACACATCTCAAAACTGCTTCAGAGCTACCAGCACATTCCTTGCCTCTTGACCTGACCACATGCTAGACTTCTCAGGAGCTTCTTATCTTAGCATGTGCCTTAAACAGCACCTTCCTAGACCTACATGATATCTGTCCCTGGAAAAGAGCAAACAGACACTTTTTCTAAAGCACAGAGGGCTGCATGAAGAAATGGCTGACAGTTTCCAGGAGGACTGATCCACTGGCCTGCTGAGACTGATGGCCACAATTGAGGATAACCGGATTCTACCCTTTCTCTGTGTGAATGACATATGTACCTAGTGATAAATAAATACAAGTGGCTCGCTCATGAAGGGGCAATCATCGGAGACGCAACAGGGTACTGTAAACGACTAAGGAAATAATTATTATAACTAATGGTTTGTTGTGGGGAAAGTAGAAGAATGATAGTGACAGTTCTTTTTTTCCAAATCGTGAGCTCCTTCAAGGTAATGAAATGGGGTCCTCCTCATTTTGTTATCTATGAACACACAGCACAGTACTATGCAAGACAGAGCACAGAGATTGCCCTAAGTAGATGTGTATGAAATTGAACAATGAAATTGTCACTAATCTTAGATTCTTGGTATATGATTGTTTATTGTCAGGTGACGTGGACTTTGTTGTCTTTTCATGTTATTTTATAAAATACTTTATTGTATTTTTTTATTATTTCAATTCCTCAGAGTCTCTGAATGTGTGTCTGAGATATAGAAAACCAGGGAATATGATTGTATGTTTATGTCCATTAGATGATGAATGGATGGATGCCTACATGGATGGGTAGATAAATAAGTATAGAGATATTTCTTAACAACAAATAAAGACAGTCTTTCTGGAGCATGAAAATGAGAACAAGGGCTAGGAGAAGCTGTAACACGTGGTTATGCATTGATCGTGATTTGCATAGGAGGAAGACTCCTTTTTCCTCAGAATTCTAGAACAGGTAAGAAAAGAGAGAGCGACAGTTGCCTGGCACCTTTCTGGGTGCAGTCATGGTGCAAGTGGGATATGTATTTCCAAATATTGAGAGCAGGGCAAAAGCCACGTATATAGAAAAACAGGATCATGTACTCTAATGATAATGCCGGCATATAACTCCTATGTTTTATAGTAAAATTCAACCTTCAATATGGATTACTGAAAAGAAAACAAAAATCCTCAGAACTAGACGAAAAGGCCCATCATGGTAAATGGAGAAAAGATTGAAGTTGCAAAGGATTTTGTCTGGCTTGTACTCACTCACCATCATGCACATGGAAGCAGCCGTCAAGAGATCAAATGACACATCATACTAGATAAATCTGCAGCACAAAACCTCTTTAAAGTGTTGAGAAGCAAGATGTTTATTTTGGGTACTAAAAGTGCATGTGAACCAAGGCATGATATTTTTAATTGCCTCTACACATGCGAAAGTTAGACACTGAATAAGCAAGACCCAAGATGCTGGTGAAGACTGCTGAAAGTACCATGAACGGGCAAAATAGCAACCTGATTTCTCTTGGAAAATGTACATACCGAGGGCCCCTTAGAAGCGAGGATGGTGAGACTTTGTCTCATATACTTTAGACAAGTTATCAGGAGAGGCCAGTCCCTGGGAAGGACATCATGTTTGGTAGGGTGCAGGGGCAGCAACAAAGAGGACAATCCTTGACAAGATGGATTGACCCAGTGCTGTACTAATGGGCTTAAACATCACCACAATCATGAGGATGGAGCAGGCCCAGGCCGTGCTTCACTGTGTTGAATATAACATGCATGCAGTGATGTCATGCTTTGAGTGACCATAAAAGGGAAATAGTTTGCATACAAGCCACAGCAAGAATGACTGTGAAAAATAAGTCAATGTTTTGAAGAAATGTTGTAGAACTGACAACTTGCTCAAAGTATGGAATTCAGGCTTGGAACCACGTGGATCTGATAGTTAAGAATAAAATCTTCACATGATAGCTGGGAATCTATAAAAGCAATATCTTCCCTGTCTTGATTTTTTTAATATTCTGCCCATTTTCCTGATCCAAATACCCTGAAAACTCAAAATAAAACTCACTGCCACTGAGACCATTATGACTCATAGTTACCCTATAGAACAGCATAAAATTGCCCTTGTGGTTTTCAGAGCCTGGAACTCTTTACAGGAGAAAAAAGCCGAGTCTTCTCCTGCTGAGCGGCTGCTTAATTTGAACTGCTAACCTCATGTTTAGCAGCCCAATACTTAACCACTATGCCACCAGAAGGACAACAAAAATAAATATGGTTTTGCATTAGGAATCAAGAAAATCCAGTCATGTCTCAAGTACTGTTGTCATGAACGCTCATGTAGCACCCTCACATTTATAACGTGGAAGGCTCTGAAAACCATTGTATTCACCATCAGACACACACCTAATTCTTTCATTCACTGACACTGCTAAGACATCTTAAGATATACTTCCTTAGAAATTCTACTTTGACATAAACTACCATTCTAATCTATTTTTGTTTAGAAATTTAAGTCTAAATTTTGATAGTTGGTAATTGTTTTAACAAATTTGATATCTGTAGAATGGTTTGTGTACCACTTCAAATAATTTTCACTTTCTTTTCTGAGACATATTTCAGAAAGGTATAAAGAGAAACACGCAGGCATTGCCTGGACTTGACATTCAATTGAAAAATAATGAAAATAAAACTGTGAAGGTGGTAGTCAAAAGAGTTATTATGACTTCTACAACTGCAGGAAACATAGTTATATTCTGACGGTGGCAGAAATTTAAATTTCCTACATTTTAGAAAAGTCTGTATCTGGCTTACTAACCAAATACTTGGTTTTTTAAACACTTGGTTTTTAAATTCTAGGACTTTTGTCTTGGATTTTTCCAGGGACATATTTTTGCCCACTGAAGTTCAAGAAGAAAAGTTTGGTCTTCAATAGGTTAAAACCTTGGGAAATAAAATTAAAAAGCAGTAAACTAAGAATGGAAAAACCTATATTTTTGTCCTTGATCTGCTACTGGCGTGGTCAATAATCTTGGACAATTTACTCTTCTTAATCTCTTAAGCTTTGGGATACTTGATAGCATGCTAGTTGAGCAAAATGTTCTCAAACTTAAAAAAAAAAAAAAAAAAAAGGAAAACTCATGAGCCCAGACAATTCCTAAAATTCTTCTAGTTCTCTAATGATTCCTAATAAAGTAACAAGAAAAGTCGTTAATATCATAAAAAGTTGTGTTATTCAGAATACTTTATCAAATTAATGTAAATATAACTGTGATAATTTGATAGTAAAACATCCTATTATATTGCATATATTTCCTTTCTTCGATGTCACAGAATAAGATAAATGACAAGGTGGATAAATTTATATAGCTGGTGAAACAATAGTAATTTCCAGCTGAAGATTTCTCTTTCCTTTCCTACTTTCTAGTTTAGTGACCATGGACTCATACTTCCCTGGGCTTCTGTGTTCTCTTCTGTTGACAGAACAATGTGTAACAGCACAGCTGAAAAAGGTACACACCCACTGAAGTTCGTCACTAGTTACCTATTTCCAGGTGCATAGAGAAGTGAGTACTTTGCTTGATATTGTAGCTGGCATAGCACTGGAATGCAAGCGGTTGTCCTAGGAATCGTTAACAGAAAAGGCAAGCAGTTGAAAGTGCATAACATGTGTTGCAATGAATCAAACACCCGGCTGCTGGTTGGAAAATGTGCAGCTTGAATCTACGCAGAGGTGCATCGCAAGACACCCCGGGAAACTTGTGAACGATCACAGCCTTGAAAGCCTTCTGGGAGAGTTCTGCTCTGCAAACACAGATTCAACACGACTCGCATTTACTCCTTGACAACCAAACAAAGAACATCCCTATCACATGGAACAATGGCATTCAGAAATAGAGTCACCGAAGAGGACACTGTGGATGAGCGAAGGCAGAATGTTTGCGGTGCCTAGAGGTTTGGGAAGGGGTATTGACAAGAGAGGAACATTGATCAAAAGACTTTTTTTTAATATAATTACCAAGCATCAGTTCCATCTTGTAGATGTGCGCTGGTGTGGCAGTCATCAGCTGCGTTTGGCCATCCAGCACTTGACATGTGGCTAGGGCAGCTCAGGAAGTAATTAGTTCTCTATTTTATCCAATTACTTTAAGTAAGTATTAAAGCTGCATTTTTCCATCCTTAATTACAACCTAATTAAGCAGATCTATATTTCACAATAAACATTCAAAATTTACCATCTAAGTGCGATGAACTGTGTTAAAATACTTTTCAAATTTTGAAGACAAAATAGAAAAAAATGTACAATATTGGTATTTTGAAATTAATTGTATGGTGAATTGATAATAGGGCATATTGACAGACAATTATAAAAATTAATCTCACATGATTCTTTTTATTTATTTTAATTAGTTTGTTCATTTTTAAGATACAATTCAGATATCATGCATTTGAATGGTTTAATCACATTCATAAGAGTCGTACAAACGTCACCACAATGTATCCCAGGACATTTCTTCTTTCTTATGCTCGTAAGCTCCCCATTTCCTGCCAGCCACCCGCCTCCTATCCCTTTGAATCCATTAAGCCAGTTGTAGTCTCTATAGGTTTACCTAATCTGGGTTTCATATACAGGAAAACAAACAAAATCAGGACAAAATTCAAACAAAGGGCCCAACAACAATGTGACAGGATGAAACAGATAAAAACCTCAGTAGAAAATAAAGCAGAAAATATTACAAACATGAGAATCATACTTTTGATCAAGAAGAAGGTCAATGACAAGGTGTCACATTTTGACCAACCTCCAACTGTATGAATGCACCCTACAATATATTCTGTGTGAGAGCAAGACCTTTCCCATCTCTGGGCCACCAGCAGAGGGGATTCACCAGAGGCTTAATCCACATAGAGAACCCCCAGAATGACTTTTGGACATCCACTGTCATCTGTACCCTTCTGAAAACCAGATATTCAAAATGTATTCTCCTCAAGCCTTGGTTTTTATTGTTTACCATGCTTAGATCAAGCAGGCTGGTGTGCTTCTCCATGTGGATTTAGCTGATATTCCACTTAGGTGCCTGCTAGTTTTAAGACAAAGCTTTAAGAGCCAAGACGTTATTCTTTGTGATAGCCCGGCGCCGTCTGCTTCCTTCACCAGACTGTTAAAGTAGCCACTTCCCCAGTGATCATTCCATGGGTTTTGAGAAAGGCCATGTCTTTTAGAACTGGGCTGCAATTAAGTGGGAGCTCAAAATCCATTCAAGTATATATGTCTCTGGTTCATTCGTACCAGATCACTTTTATTTTGTCGTAGGACATTCTAAAATGTCCCCATGGGGATATGGTACATCTATTGCTGTTGCCATTAATTTAGCCAATGGAGTAGGATTTAAAACGCTGGCAAAAGAAAGGAACTGTGCATATACAGGACACATTTTTAGACCAAATTACATAGATTGTTATTTGTACAGATTAAAATTTATGTGGCTGGACACTAGTTACACTGACAGTGAGGGTCAGCGATGGGATGAAACATTCAACAATTCTCATCCACAAAGGAAGAACCAGTGTGTATATGTCATGAAATAACAGAGGGGGTACAAAAAGTAGTGCGCATATGTAGTCTTAAGTTGCCCCTTATTGGGCACCCTCAAGGCAAGGTTTGAACCAACATGCAACGGCCACGTCCATATCCTGGCGATAGAAGGAGTCTGCTTCTTCTCACCAGGTGGCATTTCAGCCTTGGGCCCTTGGGAGTGTTTCGGTTCTTTTAATCCGCTACCAGGGTGTTTAAGGGTTTTGTTGGTTTGTGTTTTAAGGTGGCTGCTATAAACTTTAAACCCCTTTATAAAGATCTCCAGGAGCTCTGAGAAGGGAGTGGGTGATGAGATGGACCACTTTCCACCAGATTGGCATTTCAAGTGACCAGCCCTCCTCGGGGAAGAAGCCTTTGACTCCCGTGCAGATTCACAGGCGCAGACCCTCAGGGGCAGTTCTACTTCGCCCCCTGGGGCCACTAGGAGTTTGCATAGACTTGACTGCAGTGAGTGTGGTTTTATTTTCTGGTTGTAGATCTCATCATGTTTCAACTGGACTGTGCTACTCTGGATAACATAACGAGAAGACATTTTATCAAACGAGTGGCCTTTTCAGATTTTCTATTTTATGAAGACAAAGTGCGTGTTAGTACGAAGAACAGATTTAGTATTCGTGATAGGGCCTAAAAGAGCGCTTTGGTGACTGCTGTAATTGTTCAGGGGAAGGAAAAATGTATCTAGACCAAAGTTCCCAAACTTAATTAGTCTATGACCTCCTTTTGAGGGGAACAATTAAAACTATTGGTTCTACACCCCACGATCCCGGATGAATCCTATGTGTTTGCCTTTGCAGCCCCCCTGGGATTGTTCCAGGACCCCCAAGGGATAGTATTGTCCACTTTTGGGGACCACTGAGCTTGATAAAACAGAATGGGTGCATTTTTTAAAAAAATATATGCTAGTATATAACAAATGAGGTGTGGTGATCAAAAGGTGAAAATACGAAGGTTTAAGATCAGAAGAGAATTTCAGTAAGGTGGGAATGATTGAGTCGATGAAATATTATTGAAACTATAACCCAAACTCATTGGCTTCCTGCTTAGTATTCCTCTCAAGCAGTTGAATATGTCTTCCCTAAATTATTACGATACCATCTTAACTAATTTCTCGTCCCCACATTGCAGCACTGAAGAAGGACATGAGGGGTTTTAGTCCCGGAGCCCCAAGGGATGCATGTGTATGCATGTTCAAATAGAGGCATTTTTCTGAAGTTAGGGACCACTGTATTTACCATATTCTAGAAAAAGATGAGAGTCCTGGTAATGTAGTGTTTAGGCATGGGCAGGCTATCCACATGGTCAACAGTTCAAAACCACTAGCAGGTCTTCTGGAGAAAACCTGGGCTTTCTACTCCCATGAGCAGTTACTGTCTTACAAACCCACAGAGAGTTGCTGTGAGTCAGCATTGACTCCCTGGCAGTGAGTAACAGAGAGAGAGAGAGAGAAAGAATATAAACAACAACCCCGTAAAAGTAAAATAAGCCAAAAGCAAAAACCATCCTTGTAAGAACCACAAAAATTAAATTACTTTGGGCAAGGAAGAAAATAATTTCACACAAAACCTTGGAGAAATGCATAGTAATAGAAGAAAAAGCTTATAACGTAAAAGTAGATTATTTCCCTCCTCCCCTCAGAAATGTAATTGAACTACCGATGGCAATTTTTTAGGTTTTTAACATGTATTTCAAAATCAGTGTTGGCTGGGATACTTCATTGTTTGTGTGAATGGTTCCCATGAAAATATTGTTTAGATCATGTTCTTGTTTGAATATCTGAGATAAAGTATCTGCGAGAGCAGCTGTATCTGGACGTAAGATCGCATTTTGAAAGACCACTTCCTGCCCTGGAGCTGGGAAGTGTCTGGCTGGAACATCTGTAAGATGATCGGCTACTACTCACCAGCTAGCTCAATGGCCTGGCCTCCTGGGAGTTGGAGCCGGCCATTGCAAACAAGGCTGAGACTAAGTTGTACCCCCATGGGCAGTTGAGAATTTAAATAGATTTCAGGTGCAGAGGTAAGAGTTCTAACAGGAACAAGCCTCAGACCTCGGGAATGTAAAGTAAACAAAGCCGATCTAATCACGAAAAGCCAAGCAACAGTCCTGTAACCACCACCCTCGCAAACTAATAGTCGTGGATCACTGTAGATCCACAAACGTGCTTAGCGAATAATAACGCTATCAAAATGCGCTTAGCGAATAATAACATGACTTTCCCCAGCTTGCTCCCTCGAGTTTAGGAATTCAGAAAGGTTCTGTGTCATTTGGTAGGCTGATGCCAGGTTCTTAGCTGTGGTATAGACTGTCAGACTGTGTGTAGAAGCGACATGGTTTTGTGAAAGAGAAAAAGGGATTGAAACCCCAGGATTTGGGTCTAGGAGCCTTTGATACCAGACTGTCTTCCTCGAGCTTTACTTTCTTCATCCTTCCAAAGAGGACACTGCACTAAAGGATACTGAATTTCTTTCATTTATGGCTTCAATGATTTAGTATCAGGCTTTAAATGATTAGACATATAATATATGCACGTTTAGCATAAAAATGGATGTGCATAGTTTTATTTGTTATATAACTATTTTTTAGACAACTACTGTACTATCAATATTAATTCCAGTTCAGGAATTATAGTCAGCATTTTATGTTTAATCCTCAACTCAATCCAGCTATTTTTACTTTCAGTTGCTGTCTGAAATTGAATTCTTAATCATTATGCAAATCATAGTAAGGAAGAGAAATAAAAATAATGCATATTGCCCTTTATGCAAATACTTGAGTATCAGATAACCATAAACATTTAGAAAAAATATTTTTATTTTTTCCACATGTGCATATCTCATTTGAAACTAGCAGATTTTTAAAATCTATTTTAAAATGTATTTCCTACCTTTAATATAAATGAACTAAACACCAGTCCAATATTTTAATTTTCTCTTTTGTAATCTGTTATAAAAGGCAAACTGATCAGAACAATGTAGTTATTCATAATTATTAAATCCTACATATAATAAAGCCACTATGCTAAGCATATTACATATTTTACAGTTTTTCACCATGTGATATCAATTCTCTCATTTTAGATATGTGAAAATGTATAGATTAAATAAGTAGTCCAAAGCTAAGCAGAAAATAAGTTGTATACCCAGAAGGTAATCAAGAGTCTGTCCCACCTCCCAAAACATTTTCACTTCTCTACACATTCTCTCCTGCCTGTCACTTTGGATCTATTTCTGTCGCATTAAATACTACACATAATCATAACCTTGTCTCCAATGGTCGCACAGAAGGTCCTCTCAAGGTCTCTGAACCAGTTGTTGCATCTTTTCCCCCAGATTACATAAATTTCAGTTTTTGAAGAAAAAAGTTCTCTATCAACATTTGAATAAAAGTAGATATCTATTTCTCAATGAGACTTTTTAACTAATAATGATCAGAATTTATTAAAATTCTGAGGAAACCTTTAAGTGACAAAAGATGACTGCTTTAATGGAATTTCTTCTCTTAAAATAAATGTTTAGTTCCTATCTGTGCCAGTGTACATCCTCTGGTCTAGGCGGATTTGTAAGGTAGAATTGGGATCATGAGAGTGGGGGGTTGGGGAGGAAGCATTTAGGAACTAGAGGAAAGTTGTATGTTTCTTCATTGCTACTCTGAACCCTGACTGGCTCATCTCCCCCCGCAACCCTTCTGTAACGAGATGTCCAGTTGCTTACAGATGGGCTTTGGGTCTCCACTCCACACTCCACCTCATTCACAATGATATGATTTTTTTCTTCTTAATTCTGGAAACACAGTGAATCCAGGGTGGATGATCCCTTCAAGACCAGTGATGAGAGTGACAATACCCAGAGGATGGGGTGGAGATGGGGAACCGATTACAGAGATCTACATAGAACCTCCTCCCTAGGGGATGGACAACAGAAAAGTGGGTAAAGGGAGACATTGGACAGTGTAAGATATGACAAAATAATCATAATTTATAAATTGTCAAGGGTTCATGAGGGAGGGTTAGCAGGGAGGGAGGGGAAAAATGAGGAGCTGAAACCAAGGGCTCAAGTAGAAAGCAAATGTCTTGAGAATGATGAGGACAACACATGTAAAAATGTGTTTGACACAATTGATGTATGTATGGATTGTGATAAGAGTTGTGTGAACCCCCAATAAAATGATTTAAAAATAAATATGATGAATTCAAGAAATAAAAAAAGAATAAAATCAAGTAAATGTTTAGTTTTCCAAAGCTATCTCATGGAATATGCATATAGTTTTTGTTATTCAGGGCCATGGAATCTGTTCCAACTCATCCAGACCCGAAGCACAACAGAAAGAAGCACTGCCTGGTCCTGCTCCATCCCCACAAGTGCTCTTAGGTTTGAGCCAGTGGTTGGAACCACTGAGTCAATCCAGCTGATCAAGGGCCTTCCTCTTTCCCCCTGCCTCTGGACTTGACTGAGCATGATATGGTCTCCAGAGACCAGGGTCTTGAGATAACATGTTCCAAAAACGTGAGAAAACCTTTCATCATCCTTGTCTCTAGGCAACATCCTAGCTGCAGTCCCTCCAAGACTAATCTGTCTGGTTTGGAAGCCCATCCCTGGTACTTTCAGGCTTCTTCGCCAGCACTTATCACACCAATTTTTGCTTGATCTTCCTTATTCAATATCCAATTTACACAGGCAGATGAGGCCATTGAAACACCATGGCTTCGATCAGGCACCCCTTACTCCTCCAAATAGCAACCTTGCTTTTCAAGAGTTTAAAGAGGTCTTGTGCGGCAGATTTACCCAGTGCAATGCCTCCTGTGCTCTCCTGACTGTTGTGGACAGAAGCATTGTTTGTAGGTCCAAACAAGACAAATCCTTGACAACTTCAATTTTATTCATTATGATGTTACTTTGGTCGTCCAATTGCAGGGACTTTTGTTTTCTTTAATTGACCTGTAATCCATATGGAAGGCTGCAGTCCTGGACCTTCATCGGCAAGTGCTTCAAGTCCTCCTCACTTTCGGCAAGCAAAGTTGTGTCATCTGTATATCGCAGTAGTCTAGAAGCCTTCCGTCTATCCTGAAGCTGCATTCTTCCTGCTGTAAACTGGCTTCTCAGATTATTTGCTCTGCATACTGAAGTAGTATCACGCCTTTTCTGATTTTAACCAAACAGTTAGCCCTTTTCCTATTAAAAGAACTGCCTCTTCACACAACCACATTGAAGTGCTCTGAAATCCCCATTTTTCTCAAGGTTATCCATAGTTAGTTATGATCCACATAGTTAGGGGACGGGTTGTATAATTAATAAAACACAAGTAAACATCTTTCTGATATTGTCTGCTTTCCATTAGGATCCATCTGACATCAGCAATGATATAGTTTGCTTTAAATCCTCTTTTGAATCGGGCCTGAACTGCTGGAAGCTCTTTGCCAATACAGGATATTGCTGCAATCAATGTCGCATGGTCTACAGCAAAATTCTAATTGCTTGTGATGTTAGTGATATTGTTCGATAACTTAAGCATTTTGCAGGGTCACATTTCTTTATAATGGGTACAAATATGAATCTCTTACACTCAAATGGCCAAGTAGCAGTCTTCTTAATTCCTTTGAAAGGCAAGTGCTTCCGGTACTTCATCGGTGTGTTGAAACATGTCATTTGTCATTCCATCAATACCTGGATCCTTATTTTTGACTAATACTTTCAGTGCAATTTGGATTTCTTCCTTCAGTTCCATTGACTCTTGCTCATATGCTACCTGCTGAAATGGTTGTCTGCCAGCTAGTTCTTTTCGGTACAGAGACTCTCTATATTCCATCTTCTTTTGAAGCTTCCTGCAGTGTGCAATATTTTGGCACAAAATCTTTCAAGAGTGCCACACAAAGATTGAATGGTACTTGAGTTCTTTCATTTTAAGATATACTGAGCATCTTCTACCCTTTTGGATTTTTAATTCCTGTTCTTCACACACTTCAGCTGACTTTGTCTCTCAAGCTGCCCTTTGAAATTTTGGGGTCAGCTCTCTGAGTTCCTTATTTCCTGCGGTTGCTTTGCCTACTCTCCAATTAAGAGTGAGTTGCAGGGTCTCTTTCTACATCTATCTTGATCTTTTCTTTCTCTCCTATCTCTTTAATGATCTTTTTCCTTTGGGCAACTCTTGTAAACCTTTATATATATTTATTTGGTTGATTAATTTTAGTCAAGATCTGAACTTTTATTTTAGTCTAGTGTGGTGGTCACCTAATCTGGGTCAATTTAAGAATTAAGAGTGTAGAGGTGAAGTCTAGGCTGTCAATCTGGAGATATCTGTATGGACATGGCCTTCTCCTGTGAATTCTGGGAACTCTGGGACTTCCTCCTGGGAGGCAGAAGACACCTCTCTCTCTCTCTGCTACTTCCTGGGAGACATTGCAGAAGACAAGCCACATGGACACAACCAGACCTTGGAAGGCGGAAAAACCACAAAGAGACCCCTGCCTGCACTGAGATGCTTACAACGCCACTGGACCCAAAGACTTTCTACCCACTGGCTTGTGATCATCCTGCATTTGGCTTCATTGCATGTGTTTCATGAGTCTGAAAAGGACTTTATAGATTGATATTGGACATATAGGCTAATATCAGGCTTATGGCCTTGGACTGAACTGGGTTGGGACGTTTTCTCAATGTTCAATTCCTCTTATATATAAACCTCTCCCTTATATACATATGCATATTTATGAATTTGTTCTCTAGTCTATCCAGACTAACAGATCTAGTATTTTAGGCTATATGGATTATTTATAGTTATGAGTTTCAACTAGAATCTTTCTATATGTTAAAATTATTGTCAATTAAAATTTAATGAATTTCAAAGTAAATTCATCTCTTCCTACACCTGATCTGCTAGTGTTCACTGTTGCAGGAAATGAAATCAATCTCAATAAAAGATTCTGTAATCTACCCAGCTTCTTAAGGCAGAAATATTGATGATTTCTTACCCAATTCTCCCAAGAAAATGCCAAACATTATTGATTTTACCTCCTAAACAGTATTTAATTTTGACTTCTCTACAACACTAAAAGCAACATTATCTTATTATTTCTTAATTGATTTCCTTTCAGGCTATTAGAGACATTGTTGAACAAATAAATGTGAAAAATACATTGAAACTTGAAGCCATAGGTCATTGCTAATGAGTTTGGAACAGACCAGTTTGAGCCTTAGTATATCATTGGATGAGCATTCTCCATGAAAACATATGACATCAGTCTACAACTATCATATCACATGATATCAACAGAGCTAGGGCTCATGAACTAAGAGGAACTTCTGGAAGCAGAAGTTACCCATTAGACTATTGTAAGATCCCATAGATTTTGGATATTTCAGGGAAACAATGGCAGTCGTTAAGAAAAAAAGTTAGGTTTCTTTATAGAAAAGGAAATGAAGCCTTTGATTATATAAATATAATAATAATAAATATTATATAGCAATTTTATCTCTAAATAATAAAACAAAGAGGACATTTAAGTTAAATTTTTTGTTGTTTCTGGACAGCTAAAATTTTCATGTTTGTGACAACAGCTGACCTTCTGGCTTCTGGTAATCTGATAAAAATAAACCTTTATTTTTTAAGCTCTAGAATAGGCTTTATTTTGCAGCCAAACTAACTCCTAGCCAATATACATCATTTCTTCTCATTTTCTTTTCTCTCCTCTCTAAACTTGTTTTCTTCTTATGTACAGTAACTCACTGAATATACACTCACAAATATCAATTTCCCAATTCCTTACTCTAATTCGTATGTTGCAGCACAACAATAAATGTATTTATTTTTTAAATATAAGTATTAACAACATTCAGCATAGAAATGCTAAAAATAAGTTTTAACTAAGTTAATAGTCAATTATTCAACATCAAGCTGGAATTCAGCAAAAATTATTAACAGGAAAAAAATCAAGGAACTACAATTGTGCAAAGGAAACGTGAAATTCTCAGTGTTCTAGATATACAGGACCTCAGGACTCTACAATAAGATTGCTGGAAGCAATTGAGGCATTTGCTAAAGTGGCAGGATGCAGAAGTAACAAACATAAGGCTATTGGGTTCCTGTATGCCAATTAAAAGAAATCTGAAAAAGACATTTAAAAATGCCATTAACCATAGCCAGAGGAGAGATGAAATTCTTCAGAATAAACCTAACCAAAGAAATAAAAGATTTGTACAAAGACAATTACAGAACAGTATTACAAGACACCCAGAAATGTACATAAACACAAGGAATATTCCATTTCATTAATATGAAGACTTAATATAGTGAAGATATCAATATATCAATACAGTACAATTCCAGTCCAAATACTGATGCGTTCATTAAAAAATGGAAAAATGAGTTACCAACTTCATATGGAGTGAAACAAAACCCCAGATAAGCAAAGAACTTCTAATGGCTCCTTTTGTAGGGAACACACAGACTACCAAGCACACAGGAAGCACACAGTGGAAGACAAAGTAAATGATCGGGATTTGTTAAAAATAAGACGTTTATGCACATCAACAAATTACATCAAAAAACAAAACAAGAACCCAAAGTTTGGCTGATGAAATTAAGCAGCAACACACTGGACAAAGGGCTAATCACTAAAATCTACATAATACTGCAACATTTCAACAAGAAGACAAATAAATCCAATTAAAAAGTGAGCAAAGGACATCAACAGAGAATTCACCAGAGAAAACTCACAGATTGATAGCAAATGCATGAGAAAATACTCACAATCACTAGTCATCTGGGAGATACAAATCAAAACAACAAGGAGATATCACCTCACACCCACAATGATAGCCCAATACAAAAACAAAAAACCATGAAAAAACAAATGCTGGTGAGAGTGTGAAGAGACTAGAGCTCTTCATACACCACTGATGAACTGAGTGAAGTTAGTTAATCATAAAAAGAACAAATATTGTAGAGTCACTACTATAGGGATAAAACCCAGGAGGAAGATAGGCTCCAGTTCCCAGCCTTGTATTCTTCCAATCTGGTCATCCAAAGCATGCAGCAGTATGCCTATGTAGTTCCCATAATCTATATATGACTCCCTCATCTGAACACCTTAAAAACCACCTTAAGAGAGGTAGCCTCACTACAGATGGGCTCAGTTTCCCATTTTGATGGTGTAGAAGGAGAAGATCAGTTGATTCTCATCATGAAGCAGCATTCTATGGTGACCCAAAATTAACAGACAACCTTTAAGAGTAATTGGTGAGCTTTACTGGGTGGTGTATCAAGGGGAAGAGGAGGTCACATCTGTATTGGAGGGGAAATTGTACTCCTGATGCTGAGTGGCCAAGAGGGGCACCTTACTTTGGGGAAAATGCTTAACTTTGCTTGTAGAGATCCCATGGGGAAAATGCACCCAGTAATATGGACCTATCTTGGCAATTTTACACAAGTTAGAATCCAAACCCTGGTGACCAGGTGATAAACAACTTGGACATTAGATTCTACTTCTGAAGTACACAACACCATTAATAGACTACATCAGAAGAACCCACATAGGATACCCCACTAATTGAACTTTCTTTCTTTCTTTTTTGGTTATGGGTTTTGTTGTTTTCTTTTCTTTTGTTGCTTTGTTTTGCTCTGTCTTGTTTTTTGTGCATGTTATTATCTCTCCAGGTCTATCTAGATAAGAGAGGTGGGATAAGCAATCTGGAGGAGAAAAGAAGAGGACCGACAGTTCTGGGAGGGGGAAGAGAGAGGGGAAGATGGGGGAAAGGAAGTGGGTGCTAACAAACCCAGGGACAAGGGAACAACAGGTAATACAAAATCGATGGTGAGGAGGGTTAGGTGACCTGGTAGGAGCTTGATCAAGGGCAATGTAACAGAGAGGGATTACTGAAATGCACAGGAAGGCTGAGCATGATAGTGGGACAAGAGGAAAGTAAAAGGAAATGGAGGAAACAACTAGGAGGCAAAGGGCATTTATAGAGGTCTAAATATAGGCATATACATATGTAAATATATTTATATATGATGATGGGAAAATAGCACTGTGTGCATAAATTTATGTCTAGTATTAAGGTAGCAGATGGACATCAGGCCCCTACTCAAGTACTCCCTCAATGCAAGAACACTTTGTTCTATTAAACTGGTATTCCACGATGCTCACCTTCCTGATATGATCGTCGAAGACAAAGCAGGTGCATAAGCAAATGTGGTGAAGGAAACTGATGGTGCCCAGCTATCAAAAGATATAGCACCTGGGGTTTTAAAGGCTTGAAGATAAACAAGCAGTCATCTAGCGATAAACCCCTCAGGACCAATAATGAGAGTCGTGATACCAGGAGGGTAAGGGGAATGTGGGGGAGAAATGATCACAATGACCTACATGTAACCCCCTCACGGGGGGACACACAAAAGAAAAGTGGGTGAAGGGAGACATCAGACAGTGTCAAACATGAAAAAAAAATTATAAATTACCAAGGGTTTGTGAGGGAGGAATGGAGGGAGGGTGGGTGAGAGAAAGGGGGGGGGGGCGGTGGTGGAAATAAGGAGCTGATACCAAGGGCTCAAGTAGAAGAAAATTCTTTAAGAGTGATAATGGCAACAAATGTACAAATGTGCTTGACACGATTGAGGGATGGATGGATTGTGATGAGTTCTATGAGCCCCCAATTCAATGATTTAAAAAGAAAAAGCTGACATTGACCACATGCACAACTTCAGGAAACAAATACATGGAACTTCAATTAAGGATGGGAACCTCTGCTGAATGTGCAAGTATACAAAATAAACCCAGGGAAAGATTTGCAGGTGACTTGAATCCAATTTCCTTCATATCCATAATCCAACAGCCACCTTTGCTCCAAACAACCTTCCTCCAAATACTTACGTCTTGCTTCAAACTTACGCATCAACCTATAGCTTTTATTTTTAAGTTCTGATTCTGTCCTTTTTCCAGTTTTACTTATAGATTCACCAGCTGCCCACATGTAACAAACCCTACACTGCCCATCATGGAAACTGGAATTTTCATGAAATTGCAAATTGCAAGTGCTTGGCCAATGCCTTCCGTTTAAGCATACATAGCAACATTTATATATAAACAATTGTTGTGTCAGTTGCTGAACTAATTTCTAATTGACTAAAAAGAGGGACTATTGTTTTATTTAAACAATGTACCTTTACTACTGTAAAAAAAATACAGTTTTAAATTTGTTCCAAGTGAAAGTTTTTGCCCATTCTTTTTTTAATGTGATTATAAGAGATAAGAAATAACAAAAATACACTTAGAAAATGTTGTTTTCCTCTAGAATTTAAGCTACATGAAATTTATACCTTAGATTTAATCTGAGTAATATAAAATGTTAAAAGTCTAACCATGAGATTAAGATGCCAGAACAGGAGACAGAGGTGTTTTCCTGAAGCCTCACTTGCATTGCTCATGATGGTAAAGGGCGGCAAGAGTTTCTTGTCATTAGTGATGGAATCAGTTGAATGGTATAATGTAAACCTATCACAATCCTGACAAAGAAGGTAAACTTCTGATCCCCCAAATGGAGACGAAAGAAGTATGTGTGGAGAACCAGGAGAGACAGAGCTCACTATATCACACTGGAGAGTTCTGTAAGGAATTAATTTAAGAGTTCTATAAAAATGCTACCCTTGAACATCTATCATGCCTAGAACATACAAATTCCAGATCATAGCAGTGGCAATAAAGTAAGAAAGTCTCCCCTTTAATCTCTTTGCTTCTATTCCCAACCCCAGAGGAGGGAGATGCATCCTGGGATGGGCTGGAGACATGGTAGGAGGAGAAACAAAGGAGAGGGGTGGAGAAGCCCTGTGGGACCCTTGCTTTCACACAGACTTCCTGCCTGAAGCCAGGTTGAGCTTCAGGAGGGGAGACATTAACTTTAGCAGCATGTCATGGTGTTGAGTTTTGGATGGGTCTGTGCACTTACTGAAATGAGGTTATAGGGTTTTGTGTGTGTGTGCGGAATTTACTGACATTGTTGTATGGGAAAATCACCAAGAAAGTGACATGCCCTAAATTTCACTCAAGAAACAAAAAAGTATTTGCTCAACTGAGCAAGTTTGAATAGTTCTCGGTAGAGATATTTTTTAATATAAAATGATTGTATGAAAAGAGTTGCATCCGAAGGAGAAAAAAGGATTGTATCCATCTGCCTCTGTCCATCTTTCCAACTTTATGATAACAACAATGGTGTTCAAAAGCACAGAAGATTCATAATGGGGTCCTCTTACGAAAATAAATGTTGCTTAACAAACCTAAAGCCCATGTACGAGGGTCAAAATTTGAAGCTAGTTTATTTCTCTCATTATATCTTGGATTAGATATACAGCTAATATATAGAGAGCTGGCTTAGATATTTCTGGGAATATGTAGAAATCCAAATGAACCTAACCAAGAATTTGTCCTCACTTAGCAAAATGGTTAGATACCAGAGATCAAGTTTGCAAAATCAAGACTGTGAAGAGGAGGTGGAAGCACCTCAGGAAAGTCGACAGGGCTGCCCCCTGGACAATGCTGGGCTGTAGACCAAGGCTCTGACATCAGGCTCCCATTCAAGTGGACTTGGCCCCAGTAGCTACCCTAGATGCATAGTTAATGGCTCTAGACTCAGGCACCCAGCAGGACAGGGGTCAAAATAATTAATGGGGCTGCTACCCATGTCCATGCCCTTCCCTCCCCCACTGCTGCTTCCCTCTTTGCAGCCCCCGCCACCTGCTCTCACCCTGCTGTCCTGGGAAAACCCTCCAGGAATGAATAATGGGCCATTGGTTTTGAAATCCTCAGAACCACAGAGTAAAGGTGGTAATTAGCTTCCATTGCAGCTCCACACACCATATTATTCAGAGTTCCATTTCTTCCTAAATATGTTTGCTTGCATATCTATATATACTTAGATTCACAAGAAACTGACCATCTTCAAAGTTTCAACTAAGTCCAAGCCCACTTGACAAATACAATTTTCTTTGCACCTGGTTGACTTAGAGTTTTCTAATTTGCTAATATTACATGCAAGGGAAATTTTTCTGAAGATAATTTTAATATGATTGCAGCAGCACTTGGACAGGAAGCCTTCAGGTAGAATGAAGAGAGGACATGGGATGAGGGATGTCTTGGCTGACATCACATGGATTCTGGCTGAAAGTAGAGAATACCAGAGAGATACTCACTTGTGTTTCATTGACTATACAAAGGCATTTGAATGTGTGCTGATAATGGGATTTCCAGAGCACTGAATCTTGCTCATTCAGAACCTGTCCATTGAGCAAGAGACAGCGGTACAAACGGAACAAGGCAATGCTGCAAGGTTTAAAAATCAAGACCTGCATGGGCCAGAGTTGCATGTTTTCTACCATACTTAGTGAATCTGCACGCTGAGTAACTAACCCAAGAAGCTGGGCTATATGAAGAAGGAGCATCTATGTATTATCTCTAAAAAAATCAATTCTCAAATTTTAATTAAAATAAAAGTAAACCATGAACAACTAAGAAAAATAAACCTCGGGAGACTGAAACAAGTGGTTAATTCCCTGATACAGATTTCCTTTCACATGAAAGAGTTGCTTACTACCTGCCACTTTGCTGTTATTTGGATGCGAAAATAGGTGTGAAGCATTTTGAGAAAGGTGCTATATAACTACAAAGTGTCATTAGAATAATCAAGCTGGTATTTTGATTTGTGTCTCTAGAAATTCTGTTTCTCCTGTAACAAATCTTTTAATCGTTCTCAGTAGAATGTGCACATGTCATTTTGCATGTATCAGATCTAGTAGCCCATATGCTACTCAGGAAACATTAGCACCTTCTTGCAGACATGCATACTCACCCATCATGAAAACGTCTGTGGCATTAGTTTGCAGGTGGAAAATATAAATATACAATTGAAATACAAAGACATATAAGTCTCAGTGATTAAAGCATTTTCAATCAACTTTTTCATTTTTATCAGTCTTAAATGGTATTTTTCTCTGGATGGGTGGCGGGGAAACCATTCTTGTACATTTGTGAGGAAACGTGGCACGAGAATCTAATTTAATTTCACTTTAGAACTTAAAAAGAACTTGGAAAACACATTGTGCCCAAGCACATTATAACCTTGGCGTTTCTGTCACCAACACTCGGTTCTCTTTATAATGGGTCACACTTGAACATTCATGGCTGCTTTCCATCTGCCGGAAAACCTAGACCCCTGGAGTGACATTTAATACAAAGTCACTTAAATCAGCAAGCAGAGAACTAACAACAATAGCAAAGAATTATTAGGAGCTTTAACTAGAATTTACCTAAGTGCTTTCCTGCATTGCCTCCTTACTCCTTACAATAGTCCTGTAGGGTGGGCACCACTTTATAGTCAAGGAAACTAAACTCAGGAAAGATTCAAACCAAATCACCCAACTAGTCCAGGAGGAGCCGGGATTTGACGCCACCACTGCAGCCCAGCACCTGAGCGGTTAGCCAGTCTCCCGCCAAAGTCGTTTTTAAACGGTCAGTACTGGCTGCTTCTTGTAGTGTGAGAAATCTAAACCTGGGAGAAGATGTTCCCTGGGGAGCACATTCTTGTTTCCGTATATTAAACAAATAGTAATGAAAATTTAACTCTTGGAAAACAACCACTAAAAGCAAAACATATTAATGAAAATATATTAAACAAATTGTAATGGAAATTTACCTCTTGGAAAGAAAGTACTATAATTAACAGAATTCTGGTCACTATGATAAATTCACAAATTGACACAGAACTTCTACTGTGATCTAGGGGATTTTCATGGCTCATAAAACCGGGTGTAGATAGGTTGTCAGTTTGGGTTTCTACTTCAACACTAATAGTTTTATGCATTAGAATTGCTCTTATAGCACCTGTTAATCCTATCAACTCCAGCCAAGGAGCGTCTACAAAGAAATAAGACCATATAGAAATAATTAGTGGAAAGTACCAAAGAGAAGAGTTTTACTGTTGTTGGTTGCTGTCATACTAAAATAAGATAAACTCAATTATGTGAGTGTTTAACCATGACAGGACTCCTCAGGGACACCAAGAACACATATGTAAGTCACTAAGTATTGCCTAGAGGACTTTGTTTCCACAAAAGTGATTCTTTGTGATCTAATTAGGAGTATAGAGTCCTATTTTTAAATATGTAATTATTCCATGATGATTGACAATTTAAAAAATTAAAGAACCAGAAAATATTTGGAAATGGTGGTTAAGTAGAGTGAATGAATGACTTGTGGACAGGGTGTCATTTACCCTGGAGAAGTGAGGGGCGGTCTCTCAGATAGACTAACACTTGGACAGACCTCGGGGGACCAGGAAAGGCCGGTGGTGATGAAGGGGAACTAGGAATTGCCTGCGGTTCTGAAGGAAGAGCAGACATGGTGTGAATTAGGTAGGGTTAGAGGAAGTGACTACTGACAGATGCAATCATGAAGATACTGGACAGGAAGGATTGGTTCAGATTGTGCAGAGCTGTGGGGAAACACAAGAAAGACGAAATTTGAATTGTATTGCTACCAAATGTCACGGGCAAATTTTGATCACAAATTTTTACCTTGTTTATGCTCTAAACCAGTGGTTCTCACCTTCCTAATGCTGTGACCATGTAATACAGTACCTCATGTTGTGGTGACCCCACCCCCGACCATAAAATTATTTTCGTTGCTTCTTCATCTCTGCCATTTTGCTACTGTTATGAATCGTGTGACCCCTGTGAAAGGGTAATTCGACTCCCAAAGGGGTCACGGCCCACAGATTGAGAAGCGCTGCTCTAGACAAATGTGCCTCGAAGCTCTGCCACCAATAGTCAGGAAGGCATCAGGAGTGGACCCAGGAAGAAACGCTCATGAGCAATTGCCATGATCCTGCCAGAAAATGACAGTGAATGAGGCGAATTAGAGAGGCAAGGATGGAAAGTGGAAAATAGTTGGATGGGTGAATGTGTGTAAGGCAAAGAACAAAACAAAACTGGCTATGATGACAGGCTGGGTATAAAGTATGGTAGAAAACATACAATGTGACCGCTGTTTCTGAGATGAGTAAGTCAAGAATGAATTCACCATATTCTGAGGTGAACAGATAAGACAAAATCAAGAGAAATGGAGAGGATCTCTGTTAATTTGTGATGCTTGTTAGTCATTCAAGGAGTGATGATGGTACAAATTTTTTAACAGTGTTATTGGCATGTAATTCATAGATCACACAATTAAGTAGTTCAATCAGGGAGAAAGGGGTAAACAGATTACAAGGATCTACATCTAACCTCCTCCCTGGGGGACGGACAGCAGAGAAGTGGATGAAGGGAGATGTCACACAGTGTAAGATATGACAAAACAATAATAATTTATAAATTAACAAGGGTTCATGAGGAAGGGGAGAGAGGAGGGAAGGAGTGGGGGAAAAACAAGGAGCTGATAGCAAGGGCTCAAGCAGAAAGCAAATGTTTTTAGAATGATGATGGAAACAAATGTACAAAAGTGCTGGACACAATTGATGGATGGATGGATGGATTGTGATAAGAGTTGTACAAACCCCCAACAAAATGATTTTTAAAAAAGAACATGACAAGTTGTGATCACTGCTGACCATTTGAGGCAAGGGATATAAAACTTGATGCTTTAGATTATTTTTTATTAGACTCATAAATCAGTACCCCTGAAAGCAGCATTCCAGAAATCCCAGGATGCATCACAAGGACAAGTGTGCTGCGCAGCACTTCTTTAAAGGGTTAAAAAGCAGAGCTATTGCTTAAGCTGTGCCTGATCGAAGCCAAGGTATTTTTAATCACCTCATATGCATGTGAAAGCTAGATCATGTATGAGAAACACTAAAATATAATTCATGTTGTTTAATAATGGTGCTGCTAAAAATCCCCGAATTTGTCACTGACACAGTCAGAAGAACAAACAAGGCTGTCTTGGATGAAGTTCATCCAGAATGCTCCAAAGAAATCAGGCTGGCAAGACTTTATCTCATAGACTTGGGACATGTTATCAAGAAAGACCACCTCCTGGAAAAGGGCATCATGCTTGCTAAAGTAGAGGGCCAGGGAAAGAGAGAGGCACCGTCAGAGAAGTGGATTAATCCACGAGGTGCAGTAATGGGCTCAAACATAGCCAGGGTTCCAAGGATGACACAGAACCAGAGAGTGTGTTTTGTTTTGTTGTGTATAAGATGAAAGGGATTCAGCAGCACCTAACAACACACAGCAGTAAACAACAACAGCACCTGACAACAACAGCAATAACAACAACAGCACCTGACAACAACAACATCCGTAGAAGATTAAAGACCCTACATGTGAATAAGATTGCTTACAAACTGAGTCGGAGCTCCTGCCATTTTGTCCAGTCTGACTGATAGTGACTTCATGCGCCAGAGTACAATTGTTCCGTAGGACAGCCAACGCTATAAAATCTTTCTGAAACGCACTGCTGCATCTTGCTCCTGAAGAGTAGCTTGTAGACTTAATCCCCTACCTTCCAACTACCTTTCACTGCACCTCCAGGGATCCACAAAAGTAAATATAAACATGGAATAGTAGAGGTCCAAGTACAGATATCTGAGACATCTCATGTTCAAACAACATAAAAGTAAAATCAGTGAGGTAGAAACAATCAACGAGTGGAACCCTGAATGCAATATAAAGAAGGGGTTTGAAAAGGAAGAAACAAACTCTCGAATGTTTCTGATAAGACGTTTAAGCGTGAATATGAAAGAAGAGTCTTTGAATATGTCATAATAAAATAATTAGTAGTTGAAACCAGGCCAGTGTTCATTGCTGAGTGCAAAGAAAATCTGATTGGAATAAATTCAGGGGAGATTTGAGGCAGACAGCCTGGCAACAGCGGTGACTTCTTTCTGAACAAAAATCCAGGACATGAGCTTTCATACATCACCTCTAAAGAGTCAGTACATTTAAACTTATAACTCTTCCATCAAGTCCAAGACCCACACTGGTAGGTTACAAAATAAGGACATTTGTATTTGACTTTCCTTTTATAGAACAAACCCAGGATAATTTTATCTTCACAAATCCTCAGCTCCTAAAGACAGCTTGTCACAGCAGGCATCCTATGGTGGATTGATAAATGTCTATCAAAGGCTTTACTCCCTGTACGATTCAGTGGGATGTTTCCTGAAGCATAAGGCTAAATACTATTTCTATCCTACATATGATGTTGATGCAAGTGTGCATACTAACACATTTTCTCTCCATGAATAATGTATGTACTATTCAACTTGAGTTCAAAATAGGAAGGGAGATATGTGCTAAACATCTAAAATCCACAAAAAGTGCAATAATATAATTGTTTTGTTTCAAAATCCTAAATTGTTAAGTAAAAGAAGATTCGGGGTTCATTTTACACAGACATAAAATAGAATTGAATTTCCTTCTCTATCCCTTTCATTATATTTTGTACTGCCGTCCATTCTAATAGCTGTTCAAATAAGTGAATCCCACTTTAAACCCAACCCAATTTACCCAATTCATCGTTAGACTTTCTCTTGATCCATGTGCAAGTTACACAGGAGCACCAGGAAGTGTTCTGGAATTCTCAATCTTCCCAAGGCTCTTGAATCTCTTATGATCCACATAGTTGAATGCCTTGGCATAGTCAATACAATACAAGGGAACGTGTTTCTGGTATTCTTTGCTTTTGTCCAAGATCCATGAATATGATCTTGTCCACTTTGACTTAAATTTGTCATCAACATTAAATACCTTATTCCATGTCCTCTTCTTACCTAAATGACTATCTGTTAACTTATCCAATAAGCATGGCAATGTGAATATTGCCTTTGAATTCTGTGTGATTATTGTAATACATAACCTATCCCAGCTGAGAAGTAGAGCGCTAAGGAAGAGACAGCTGGTATCAGAATTGGAAAGGACGATTTGTGGATGGAGGCATGACTCACCTCAACCTCATAGAAATTGGCCTTGAGCAGCTGATAACAGTGGTGGTGATTATTTCCTCTCCCTTGTGAAGTTTAGGAGGTTAGACACAATCCCTATAGAATTTTGTATACCTTCCTACCCCACGACCCTTTAATGCAAATCTTATCTGCTTAACAGAAATGCATTAGAACTACTCTCATACTCATTCACTTAAATTTCTATATGACTGGAGTTTAATATGACGTGGACAACACCTTGTTGTCCAAGTCATAAACCAGACACCTATCATATATACTCAAGTATTAGCTGACCAGAATATCAGCCAAGTCACCTAATTTTAACACAAAAACTACATCATAAATGAGCTGAAAACCTCAGCTTATACTTGTCCCAACTCACTACAATTAATATTTTAGGTTCTGTTTACTCTAACTCTACCCATTTCTATTCATTTATCTCTACGTAATACAGAGTTATAGCCTCAATCCTTATTGGCTGGATTCCCTCATATCCTCTTAGCTGGGCTTCTTACAAGTATCATTTCCTCTCTACCCAATGTGTTTTCTATTGCGAAGCCAGAGTAATATTTCTAAATGTAATCTGACCATGCCTTCCTCATTCTGAAAACCTTTCCCAACTAAGCCAAGCCCATTGTCATCCTGTAGATTCTGACTCACGGCGACCCTGTGCATAGCCACTGCCCGGTGCATGACCACAGTGACCTGGAGAAATAAGGGCTCCTGCTTATTTCTAAAAGGATGGTCAGCATTTTGATAAGATGAAGTTTTGCTCCAAAAGACAACTTTGATCTGCATGGTCGTCTTATCTGCTTCTCTACTCTTGTCTGTCTCCTCATGAAAACACCAAGGCTTTGCAACGACACTACGTAGTTGGCTTATTGTTGTTGCTGGGGGCCTCAAGTCAGTTCTGAGGGACAGCGGCCCAAAGCAAAACCAGAATAAAACCCTGCCCAGTCCTGAGCCACCCTCACAATTGTTCCCATGCCTGAGCCCTTTGTGCAGTCCCTGTGTCAATCCATTTCACGGAGGACCTTCCTCTTTCTTGCTGCCTCTCCACTTTACCAAGAATGATTTTTTTTCCTCCAGCAACTCTTGACAATATGGGGCAAGTATATAAGACGAAGCCTTCCCATCCTTGCCTCTAAGGAGCAATTTAGCCATACTTTTCCAAGATTGATTAGTATGTCTCTGTAGCAGTCCATGGTACTTTCAACATAGTCTTCTCCAGCCCCACAATTCAAATCTTTCAGTTCCTCAGTCTTCCTTACACAACACTCAACTCTCACAGGCATCTGAGGCCATTGAAAGTAGTATGACTAAGGTCCGCGGCACCAAATCCGCAAAGTGGACTCAAAAGAGGTCTTGTGCACCAGATTTGCCCAATGCAACATGTCTTTTGATCTCTTCACTGCTGCCTCTATGAGCAGTGATTGTGGGTCAAAACAATATAAAAGCTTTGATGACTTCAACCTCTTCTCCGTTTATCAGGATACTGCCTACTGGTCCAGTAATCAAGATTTTGGTCTTTTTTGCATTGAGTCAGAGCCCGTTATAAAAGCTGTGATCCCTGATCGTCAACAGCAAGTGCTTCAAGTCTTTCTTGATTTTTCATCTGTTTTCATTTACACATGCACTGTTCTCCCATCACTAGACCTTCATCTCTGATGATCCCCGTAGGGAGCCTTTCATGAATCTCAAGGTTCTTAGAACAATTACTTCATCATGAACTCCGCTCCCACACAAAAGTGTCACTAACCCTTACAGGGTCATATCTATGTCAACATACCTGTGAAGTTTTGGTTGATCACCTCAGGCTTTTCTAAATTGGTCATTGAAAATTAATCAATAAAAGATCTTGAAAGACTGTAATTTTAGAAAATTAATCATTGAAAGTAATCATATTACCTTATTGAAGTTGTGGAAAAAATTCACAATTGGAAGGTATAGATAATTTAACTTTGCTATATATTTTACCATATGGCTAAATTTACTACAGATAGTTCCCTGATTAAGTATACACTTGAGTTAAGATGACTCTCTTTTTGATCTTTGGATTGTTTTGGTTTTTGGTGTTTTGATACATCTTACCCCTAATAGCATGCACTAGATACACTGTCTTTATCCAACCCCGAAGGCGTAGCTTTATATAATACAGTTTCTCAGATTATTTGGTTACACTAAAGAACACAACACCAGGCATGAAATCTCTCACCTGGATTATATCTCCCAGACTCTGATAAACTCCTTCACAAACACTGAGCCGGGTTTCGCCGGCCATTTCTAAAGGGACAGAACATCCCAGAGAAGCCACATCCTTATTTTCACCCTTTTATCAAATAACTCAGTGGAGCATTCTGTTCTGATACTGACATAGAAATGCGAGTACAGTGGAGCCCTTTTCTTTTGCAATCTGTGAGGTGACCACATAAGATCAGGCCACAGAGAATGTGGCCAGAGGAAAGACATGATGAGGTGTGTCGGAGGCTGGGGCTGCCAAGGCACGTCAGGTGGCCTGAAGGCTCTCACTATATCTGTTCCCCACCACAAGGGCACAAGTTGTCCTGGTGCTGCTGCATAAAAGCAGCCAAAGGAACCATTTAAGAATGATGTATGAAAAGGGGAATTATAAGGCTTGCCTGTTGATATTTTCAGAGAAACCCTACACGTCAGCAAGTGATGACACTCTGTCAAGATCCTTCAGTGAATGACACATTAATACTAAGGAATGAACAGGCCATAGAATATTCTATCCAAAAGGAACCAACAACTGTAGTTAATTTAGGAAGTAGATACCATCTGAAGTTAAGGAAAGATTGGACCTAGGCATAAATATAAAGAAAGAATCACTTTTTCATTCTGTTGCTTAGTTCTATGGGAAATCTGTCCTTTCTGGAAAACTGTGTTTAGACAGCCTCGGGGCAAACTGGAAAAATATTGTTAGATGATGGCGACCCGAATGATGGGGTGCTGAGGGCACTGACAGCCTGAGATGAGAGAAGTGCACTTCGACTGGTTGGTAACGGGTGCTCTTGTTGTTGAAATAAAATAATTCTACGGGTTTCTTACATTTAAGAATCAACCAAATTCCTCTAGCTGGTTTTCTCCACAGATAGGAGTGGAAACCTCCCTGGCCTCCTAGCTCAGTTATCCTCATGCACGCCCTGGAACGTAACCCGAGAATTAGCCCGTGTCTTCCTTCAGATGCAGAAACATCAGTAGCTAGCAACTGGATACATTAGTACTCCACTATGTTCCACAAGCCTCTCCGGTCACTGGCTTGCCTCATCCTCCTGAAAAGTGTATCTCTGGAAGGGAAAAAGTATAATACCATTTTCTACTTAAAATGTCACAGCTACCCCAATTGTCTTGTAAAAATCTATGGCAAAATAACAATCTATAAATTATCAAGGGCTCATGAGGGAGGGGGCCGCGGGGAGGGAGAGGGAAAAAAGAGAGGACCTGATGCAAAGGGCTTAAGTGGAAAGCAAATGCTTTGAAAATGATGAGGGAAAAGAATGTACGGATGGGCTTTATACAACTGATGTATGTATATGTATGGATTGTGATCAGAGTTGTATGAGCCCCTAATAAAATGTAAAAAAAAATCTCATATCAGGGGGATGTAGCTGTCATATGAGACAGTGCCTACATAATATTCATTTGCTGAAAAGTTGACAAGAAATTTTCCCTGAGTCTAGTTCGTGCTATTAAGCGATTCACTTATCAAAAGGTTTCCACTTTGTTTTTGCACCTCTAGGATGAATGAGATGCGTCAATCTTGTCATCTCAAGGAAACCGCAGCCTTGGTAGGAGCACAGAAGGCAGGCAGGTACTGGGTACTTCTATGAATCCCGAGCTCCTGGCTCTATGCAGCAGTCCTCAGAAAGAATCTTTAACAGCCACCAAGTTGCCATGAACCCACTTTCTAATTTAGCACATATTTTAAACTCCTTTGACTGTTTTCCATATGCTTATAGTTATGTGTAACTGAAAGCTTTAATGCAACAATGATGCCTACCAAGAAATTCTCAGAACCAAATGACAGGGGTAGACAGTCATCCGAATATGAACTAGCTAGCTCACAAATGATGCTAACAGACAAGAATGAATAAATGACTTGCCACTGGCCATTCAAATGGAGTAGAGCTCAGACATAGAAAAGTGAAAGGTTTCAGACCAAACGCAGCCCTGTTGAGCCTGTCCCAACTCCCGGTCACCCTTTAGGATGTCTAAGGTCACACATCTTTATGGGCACAGATACCCTCACTCCCCCCGCGGAACAGCCGGTGGGTTTAAACAGCCAACTTCGTGGTTTGCAGTCCACCACTTATCATGTAGCGTCACCAGAGAGGGTTCTTTATTAAATGCTTCTAAAAGAATCCCCAAAGGATCGCTTGTGGCACAGTGGTTAAGCATTTAAGAAAGATTTGATAGTGTGTTTCCAGAAAGATTACAGCCTTGGGAGCCTTACGTTGCAGGCAATTCCACTGAGTCCTATAAGGTTGCTTTGAGTTGGAGCTGACACCCTGGCAATGGGTAAAAGCACCAAAATACTCCACACTGACTGCAGTCCAGTCCAATGTTTGTGTGTGTGTTGGGGGGAGGCGGGGGGAGGGTTGTTTGTTTGTTTCCGGTTGGCCATCTTAAGGGAAATAGCTTCTCCAAATGGTTTCAAGTAATTTGAATAAAAATAATGACTAGAATTAGTTGCTATGCAAATTCTCTTTACACCCAAACAGAAAGGCTTTACAAATGTTCCCAGTGAACGGTTTCTCTCACACAGCATTCACATCGAACCTTGTATCCTTCAAAGAAAACAGGTAGCCTCACTAAGCGTGAGTGAAGACAGGGGTGGGCAACTTCTAGCCCCAGGACCGTAAGGCCCATGACATCGTCAATATCCACCAACATCACAAACCTCAGCAAAGACAAGCAGTTCCAGTCATCGTGTTAGAAGTGAGCTCATCAAATATTTAACTCGTATGTCCCACGAATAAAGTTATAAATGATTCTTGGCAGAAAAAAAAGTTCCCCACTCCTGGTTTAAGGGGATGTCAGTTGGACATACCCTGAGAAAAGGGCATTGAAAGAGGGTGAGTTTGATGGAGAGGAACATGAAGGATGGCTTGGCGTTAGCTCTTTGGCTCATGTGCCTACCATGAGCAATCAAGGAATGTCTAATGAAATGAGCTTACATCTTTATACGCCAGAGACTTTCGTGTGGACCCCACGGGAATATCTAGGCAAGAGAGATGGTGAGAATGAGGTTTCAGAATCTAGACATATGCGAATGAAGAAAATGGTGAAGGCTTGATACTTTTAGAACTTCCTCTTAGAGATATATTTTTTTAATTAGATCAGGTTTGTTGGATTTAAGGGAATGCAAAGCCTTTAAAGTGACAAGCTCTCTCTTTTGGCATCTGAGGACTGTTTCCTTGGTAGCCCCAAACAAAAGCTTAAAATATGGCCTTTGAAGAAGGGGAAAAGTTAATGTTTTGATCACAGAAAAAATAGACTCCTAGGAAAGAAGATTCACCCACATAGAGGGAGCCCTTCAAAGCAAGTCATTTGGGAGGGGTGTCTACCTACTATTTTTATTAATAAATTTCTAGAAACTGGACATGAGTTGACAATATTTAAGTGCATTTCAATATCCAAGTGAGAAATCAGATAAGTACATATGTGGTTTTTACTGCCTTAAAAGTCAACATTCAGCATTATCTCTCTCCTGGGGAATCACTGGAGGGCTCAAAGCGCTGACCTAGTTGGATCAATAGTTCAAGGTACTGTCCACTTCTTAGAATCACATTAATCCAGTTTCCTTTCTTTCTTACTTCTTTTCTTTCTCGCCACTTGCAATTCTTTTGTAAAAAGTAGAAGTTACATACTATGAACCTGGAGGAGTCAGTATAATTCCCCATGATCTTTATAGCAAAATAAAAGCACTCTGTGCAATTTTCTAATTAACTGATTTCTCACATTCAATATTGAAAATTATAAACAAACGATTATGTTTTGGTACTTAACTCTAAATTGAAATTTGTCTGCATGCCAAATAAAACAGCAGTCTGCCACTGTCTGACATACGATAGGAGTTCTCCGATAGAACTTCAAGGGAATGCCCAAATTAGACATCTCTTTCTTTATTGACATTCATAAAATGAATTGTTTGCTAGTTGTATCAGTTAGGATTATGTTTTATTGCAAGTGACAAAAATCTGAATCAAATTGTGTTAAGCAATTAGCAAATCTATTGGCTCTCTTAGCTGATAAACGCTTAGTTAGACAGAATGCCAAGGTCAGAGCTTTAGAAAAATCTTGTGCTTGTGGAACGAAACTCAAAAGCATAAATAAGAAAGCTTCCTGGCAGGTAGAGACTGGCAGGACCCACAAGGTGATGGTCCTTATGGACCCTTCTGGTCTAGGATTGAATTTACCCTCTTGGCTCAATTTTCACCCAAATAATAGATGGATATACACAGTTACCAGTAGTGAAGAACACCTTAGAATAATCCAGCATTTCAGATCAAAAAGGGCAGCATGCACCCAAGAACAATGGGCAGGAGCATTACAAATGAAGGAGGAAGGCAAACAGAAACCTTGGGAAGGGTAAGGGAAGGGGCTGAAATGAATGAGATGAGAAAAATATTTTTATGAATTGTTGAGTAGAAAACTCTGTGATCTGCTCTTTAGCTTTACCCCATGCACAGGAAAAATTAAATATTTATTTAAATGGCATCGTTGTCTCTCCACTCTTCTGTGTGCTGGCTTCAGCACTTTGCTCCCCCTTAATGTTCAGGGCCTACAATTTCTCTGAGTTCCCTCAGGCACATGGCCAAGCCCACCAAGTAAGTTGTTTCCCAAAAATTATCTCAGAGTCACTGCAAACTCTTCTTTTTGGGAAACAAACCACTTTTGTACCACAATGGCCTAAATTAAGTCTTTGGAATGTTCTGGAAATAATGACTAGACAGAGGATGATGCGCAACATGCCGCAGCCTCTGAAGTATCCAGAGTATTAGATGTAATATAAATCGGCTCTGTTCCTAAATGCACCTAGAAGTCAGATTCATCTGTAAGTTGGAACATACGGGTCTTTTCTTGTCTTACCAGAGCACAAGAAAAGGGGCCTGGTGCTGCACTGGCTTCAGGTTGGGTGGGTAACCTCAAGGGAATTGGTTTAGACACCCGACACTGTCACTCAGGGTCAATATGAGTCGGAATCACTTGCTAGCTGTGGACTTAGAGTTAAAAAGACTGAAAATCTTTTCAATGATTTTAAAACTTTATGAGTAGCATCAGAGGGGACTTCAATTAAATGGCAGGGAGGGATTGGCTTAATCCTTTCAAAGTGAGGGCAAATTTATATAACATTAAAGGCAGGCCTTGAAATCTATCCAGAGGTGCTTTTTGTCCAGAGAGTTAGCTTTTACCAAAAATGCAGGCACAACTTAAAATAGGACACTCGAAGGAATTGAGGATGTTACTGAAGTATTAGGAATGAGTATTGTCAAATGTTACTCCATGTGTTCAACCAGTAAAACTCTGTGTGTGTGTGTGTGTGTGTGCGTGTGTATGTGTGTGTGTAGACAAAGAAAAGAACAATTAAAAAGGAGCTAGAGAGAACAATGGGACAGGCCCTTTGATTATATGCAACGGGCCTTCATGAGTCCAGCAACTGGTCTGACATTTCCAAAGTCCACAGCAGGGTAAACCAGAAAGAGGAGATCACAGCGGTTTGTGATCCCATAGTTCTGGGTCATTTGGAAACTCTAAACTCAGAGAATGCCTCAATCCTTTTCTGAATGGTTAACCTGCCCTCGCCCCTAACTCAACTTGTTAAAGACCATCATCACATCTGCAAACACCGCTTCACAGAAGCACCTACATTCTTGTTTTAATTGAGTAACTGAGGCTGCACTGGGGCTGATAGCCCAACTAACTAAATTGATACATCAAAACTGAATTAATGCCATCAGAGTTGTGGAGCCTGGGAATGCACCACTTTGGTATTACTTTAGTTGGGCAAATTGCCATCTAGGTAAAATACCACAGTCCCCAGCCTCCCTCCTATCTGTGTGGGATGATGTAACAAGGTCCTAGACAACCTGATGGAAGCGGACCGCCGCCTGAGAAGTAGTCACCATTTCTCATGCTTTCTGCTTTGTCTGCTACCTGGAATATTTTGTGTGGTGTTTTCTTGGGACATTTGCTCACATGCACTAGACTCTAGAATAAAATAGTAGTGAGAGTTAAAATCCTGGTACCAACAAACTGCCTCTTCACAATGCTCCACATAAGAGAGAAATAAAAAGCATTTTAAAGCCCTTTTTATTTATGCATTGATGTTATAAAAAGTCAAAACAAATCCCAGCTAATACTGGGATAAAGCCACAACATTCCATAAATTACTATAAAATTGAAACAACTTTACCAGTATTCCGTCAAAATAATACTCCGTCTCAAGGGAGGGGAAGTATCAATGAACACTTTTGAATTCGGCCTTAAAGAAAGTACACAATTTTGGATTTCATAAGTTGGAATTGTGTTTTTAAAAAAAAGCAACAACAGAGGGACTGGACATCCCCTTACAGAAGGGTTGCGGGGAGGAGACGAGCCAGTCAGGGTGCAGTGTACCAACAATAAAACATACAACTTTCCTCTAGTTCCTAATTGCTTCCTACACGCACACACACACACACACACACACACACTATCATGATCCCAATTCTACCTTACAAATCAGGCTAGACCAGAGGATGTGATAGGAACTGGAAACACAGGGAATCCAGAATAGATGAGCCCTCAGGACCAGTGCAGAGAGTGGTGGAGGAGGGTGGGGTGGGAAGAGGGAATCAATTACAAGGATCTATATATAGCCTCCTCCTTGGGGGATGGACAACAGAAAAGTGGGTGAAAGGAGACATCGAACAGTGTAAGATATGAAAAAATAATAATTTTTAAATAACCAAGAGGTCATGAGGGAGAGAGGAGCAGGGAGGGGAGGGAATAAGGAGTTGATACCAAAGGCTAAGCAGAAAGCAAATGTTTTGAGAATGACGATGGCAACAAATGTACAAAGGTGCTTGACCCAATGGATGGATGGATGGATCGTGATAAGAGTTGTACAAGCCCCCAATAAAATGATTTTAAAAATATGTTGACACAGTAGTAACCTGATAAGAATGTGCAACTAGGTCATTTGTTACATTGTATCATTATGCTTGTTGATCAATGACTATATACTAAAGCTCCACAATGTGTGAACTACTGGGTTATGCAGTATGAAGCATGCATACCTTTGCAATAAATAGTTATGCGCAAGGGGAAGAAAAACAGAGAGGCGAAACCCATAATTTGTACAACTGGTAGGCTTGGCTGCATCTGAAAGTGGAACCCCTGATATGACTCCGCTCACCTGAGGGGCATCGTGGTTATGATTAGGTTAGCCCGATCAATCTGAGAGCGTGCAAATGATCGATCTTGCAGAGCAAATGCCTCTGCTATCCCGGTCAGTAATGTGATTGTGACATAATTCAGACCCGGGAACAAAAATCAAGTTGGTTCCTTGTGCTTCAAACAAATCTATATAATAATTATGTAAAAAGAGGAGATGTCAACTCCTTTGTGCATGATAGCTACTCCCTCTGTCAATTTTAAACATGTATCTTTACTTAATATGTAAAATTTTAACTAAATTGTCATACAGCTAAAGAAAGGAATGTTTGGGAAAATGTTTAGATGAAGAAAGAGCAGGCTTTAGACAGGGATACTTCAGGTATCAGCAAGCTTCCCATATTTCTGGGTGACTCTGAAATTCCGTGTTGTTATTGTTGTTGGGTGTCATCACATGAATTAGAGCTTAGAGCAGCCCCATGCGACACAGTCGAATTGTCCTCGAGGGTGTTCTTCGACAAACCCTTGATGGAAACAGATCTGCACGGCTTTCCCTGCCGTCTCTGTGTGGCTTAAAGCGCCCTTCCTTCAGGGATCACCCACGCTCCTCACCATTGTTCTAGCGCATCTCGTGTTCAATGTCTCCCCTTTGCTATTATTTAAATTTATGGAAATTCAGCCAGTTTGACTGTACTAAAGTTTGATCACAGGTCTATGTTTTTTAATTTTTGCAGTTTTTAAAAAAAGATATTTACTTTCAAATAATAGTTCTAAAAGACTAAGACTAGAGCCTAGGCAGCAGATTTTATTGAAGATGTGCTGTTTTTAGCAGTTTCTGTGAAATAAACAGATTGATTTATCCATATTTCAAAAATGTTCTCTCATTCACGTCAACCTTTGAATTATGAGTCAACTTGGTCAATGTCCTTCATCATAACAATGAAAACGAAATGATTCAGGGGGGCTGGTACATTTGGAGGGGTTCATAGTAGGTTTCTATGAAAAAAATACGAGGGAGCTTCAAAATGGACTTAGAATAATTTTTTCATGATCTTTGTAAAGTCCCCTTATTTAGTAAGAGTTAACAAAAATCATAGGAGCCCATTAACCATGCAGGAAGGCTTTAGAGAGCCTTGTGTCTCAGTGAGCCACAGCTTGTCATAGTTTACAACAGTCTGAAGACCAGCCGCACGCTCAGATTACTGTCCATCTACTGGCAAGTCATAACCATTAGCCAATTAAAAATCTATTTCATACTGATCTACACCGAATCTCCTGCTGTCAGCATTGTTTCAAGTGCTTTTTTAAAAAATTAATTGTTTCATTTGAACCTAAAAAAAAGTATTTGTGTTATGCTCATTATGCGTGTTTTCTGAAGGATGCTGTGATGGGAAAATGTGTGTACATCTTATAAAAGAACTTCTCTTGTCTTCTGCTCAGAGCAGAAATTATGAATACACCTCCTATTGAAACACAAATCACGACTGGCAAAGTCTAGAAAATATAATGACACAAACTCAAGATGAATCGCCTCACAACCTTCTATTGTGAAATGTACACATTTTATACAAAAAGTTCAGTATACTGATCAATCTGCCTCTCAGATGGGCTTTACACTCTTTGGTTCCTAACAAGGCAGTGGTTTTCATAATTGGTGTTTGAAGTAAGCTGAATTTTTTACCGAATGGATTGGCCTTTTTAAAAACATCTGTGGCTTTTCCCAACTCAAAGTTTAGAGATAATTTTTGTTGCTAATTAAGGCTAATTCTTTCTTTGTATGGAAAAACAAAACTGTGATTTATCCGATTGGAATATAATTCAGCTGATTCTATCCTAGAGGGATACAAAGAATTGCCTATCATTGTGGGTATATGGTGGTGAAAAGTGGCTAAGTCTAAAGTAAGCTGACAACATACCCACGAAACAAGAGCAAAATGTCACCTAGCAACGTCACATTTTGCTCAGTCATGTCAAGAATTCAAAAGTCACGATCCCTTATCCTACATGAAAGAGGTGGACAAACAGAAAATGAATTACTTCTCTTGGACCCATCAAAGAACCAGGGTTACCAGGCAGGTCAGAATTAGAGATCTATATCTCAGTTCGAAGAAATACAAAAAATAAGAGACGTTTTCCTGGAAACGATTCCTGATGATCCACTTCAGAAAAACAAGCCACTAAAAGTCATATGCAAAGTAATTTTACACTGACCCATAGAGAATGGGCATGAGTTAGAGTTGATTGGAAATCAACTGGGTGCGTGGTTTGAGTCTTCTTTGTTGTTTTGGTTGAAATGTAGACTATAGTCAGTGTGAGAAGTTATCTACACACCGTCTTGGGCTTTCATTCCAAGATCACCATGTTCTCACAGTAAAGACTTGAGAAAGATCCCATCAGGTTGTTGGGAAGGGGAAAGAAAGATGATTCACTGTGAAACAGTCTCAAAGGCTTCACCATAATGTAAGTCTACAACTACCATTGTTCAAAGGCCTTCTCCCATCTGGGAAAAGGGAGTTTTCTCAACTCAACTCCCCAAACCTTCATAACTCATCAACCTGCAGGTTGAGGACACAACATATAACACCCCAAGAAATGTATTCCTTAGAACAGTCAACCTCAGGAGATCAAAAGGACAGCATTTGCTCCCCCCCCAAAAAAAAAGTCCATAAGCAGTCCATCACTCGCACTCACTGACTGCCATCGAGTTGACACACAGCAACCAATAGGACAGGGAGGATGACCCGGAGCAGGCCTCGTCTTTCTCCCTCTCGGTAGGCAACGCGAGGCAGAAAATAAGGACACCAACAAAAGAGTCTAGGGGCACTATGGAGTACACCATGGATTGCTAGCCTAAAGGTCAACCGTTCAAATTCTTCTATCTCACTTTAGGAGATAAATGAGGCTTTCTACTCCTATAAGGATTTCCAGTCTTGCAAACTCTGTATGGAATCCTGTGAGTCAGCATGGACTACATGACAGAGATTTGAGTTTTATTATTTTTTGGGGGGTGAGCTAAGCAATATAACAGAGGAAAACTGCAACCTATTAATATCAAAATGAGAGAGCAGCCTTCTGACATCTTGGATATTAAAATGATCATTATAATAGTTTTTTTTAAACATTTTTTCACATTATATATATATATAAATCTACTGATTTAAATTTTTTTAAATCTGTTCTACTGATATAATTATTATGAACACAGATATAACAGGAAGAAATACCAAAAATATGTTTTAAAAGTTCTGGAATGTTATATGAACACCACACATATAACAAATCCAAAAGTGAATTACGGCCTTATCTGTCCTCATTCAATAGTCTGAAAATGTTACTTTGTAGCATACTTGCATAATAAATTAGGTCACGGTCACGAAGTCATGGGTCAAGTTGAATAGGGTTCAAGTAACCTGAAAACAAATGCTTAAAATAATGCCTTTGCTCAGGGGCAGTTCACAGGCTGGACGGAGAGTGCGCAATCTCTTTCTTTTTTAATCATTTTATTGGGGACTCATACAACTCACAATCCAAATATACGTCCATTGTGTCAAGCACATTTATACATTTATTACCTCCATCATTCTCAAAGCATTTTCTTTCTACTTGAGCCCCTGGTATCAGCTCGTCATTTCCCCCCTCCCTCCCCAACTCCCCTCATAAACCCTTTATAACTTATAAATTATTATTATCTTGCAGCCTGTTTTCACCCAGATGGTACAGTGCTCCGAGATGGAAGGAGGGACAAGCAGAGGACTTCTTGCACATGAAACCATCTGAGCGTGGACTGGGCCCAGGTGAGTGGGAGTCAGAGTGCCCCCGCATCAGACTCCTTGGGTGCGAGTCTTGCTGCAGAACTGTGCAGGTGTGAATGTGGACACACTCGCCCATCTTGTCCTAGCTAGGGGTGGGTGGCCACTCTACACCGATGGCTTTCACTCTCTCACCACAAGCACCTGGGCAGGCAGGAAATTCAAATGACCTAAGCCTGCCAGAGGGCAGAGCAGATTGCACGTGACTGTGGTAAGCCAGCTTAGACCACCTGGGCTGTGCAGGCCAGCACACCTTCTGGGCTGGGACAGCTGTGTTGGCCAGGGTCATTGCGTGAACACCAACAGTGATTCTTCTTGTATTAGAATAAGCAGTTGTCAGAGCAGGAAAGAACCCCTGTCTGCAAAGAGGTTGCTTTAGAAGCTCAAAGTTGGCTGGTGAGGGTTTAATGGTAGGAACCAAATTTTCACATAAACAGGCACCAAGATGGAACTGGAGCATTAAATCTGTGAATGAATGAATGAATGAATGAAAGGTCAGCTACATTTAAAATAATATTAGTATAATATGTTTATGGAAATAATGGAAGGGCATTATTTTTGTGAAAATAATATCAACCACTTGATGACTAGTGAAGAATGGAAGTTGTTAGCTACTTGTAACAACATTAACTATAAAAGCTACAGTCAAGAATTCAAATGATACTCGGCAGTGGTAAATCAGTAGCAAAGACCTCTTTAAAATCTCGGTGAACAAATGTCGCTAATATCTAAGGTTTGCCTAGTGTAAGCCACCATATTTTCAGCTACCTCATACATATGTGAAAACTGGGCAAAGAAAAAGAAAGCAGAAATGATGCATTTGAGTTGTGATGTGAGGACTACTGAAAATATCATAAACTGGCTGTCAGCCATGGAGAAAATGCAGCTCAAATGTACCATAGAAACAAGAATGGTGAGCCCTTTTTCCCCCAACAGTCTTATTTGTATAATTCATATATCATGCGATTCAATAATTCAGTCACATCATGAAGAGTTGTACAATCATCACCCCAATCACTTTTAGAACATTTTCTTCATTCTTGTACTCATCGTTATTAGCTACCCATTTCCCACCAACTTCTCTGGCCATACCCCCAAGGAACCATTAACCTAGTTAATGTTTCTATAGGTTTACCTAATGTGTAAGTCTGGGTAGACTTACGAAACAAATGCACAGAAACTTGTATGTACATCAAAGAGAGTTTTATATAAAGGGTAAGGGTGCATTAAGAAAACATCCCAACCCAGTCCAGTCCAAGTCCACAAGTCCAACATTGGCCCATCTGTTCAACACCTATCTACAAAGTCCTCATCAAACTCACAAAACACACGCACTGATGCTGAATGCAGGAGGAAAGCTGAATCCGTAAACGTGTAAGCAGTTCAGCACTGGCAGGGGTCTCCCCACGGCTGCTCCAGCACCCAGGGATGCATTGGGGTAGGTCCATGTGGCTTCTCCTCAGGGATGTCTTGCAGGAAGTGAGCCTTGCCAGCTGAAGCAGGGACCTGGCTAAGGCACCTACACCCTGGTCCAACCATCACAAAGCAAGAGACCTGAGAACTCAAAGGGCAAGGCTCACCAAGCCATTTATCTCTCTGCCCTTCAATTAACCCCGCATATGTTTATAGGCCAAGTTGGCACAATAAACTTTAACTATATCAGAGTCCAATGATAAGATATTACCTTTTAACCTATGTCTACCACAATCAACCTTACCATCCTCTTTGTCTGATAATGGAGTTATTCATATTTCTCAGCAATAATTGATGATCAGAAGGGATTCACCAGAGGCTTAATCCATGAGTGGACACTACAAATGAATTTTGGATTTCCACTGTCTTCCATAGTCTTCTGCAAACCCGGTGTTCATAATTTAAGCTCTGCAAACATTCCCTCCTTCAGACTTGGATTATACTATTTACAATCCTTAACTCACACAGGCAGTGTGCTTCTTCCATGTGAACTTAATGGATGCCTCACATTGATGGCTGCTTGTTTTAATACAAGCCTGAAGACCTCAGCAGCCATTCTTTCTGATAGCCGGGCACCATCTAGTTTTTCACCACACTGTAATAGCACTCACATGTTCAATGATGTCTTAATGAGTTCGAGCCTCAAGCAGAGTCAGGTCATAAGAACTAACTGTTCTTAGATTGGGGCTAGAATTAAGTGCAAGCCCAGAATCCATTCATGCATCTATGTTTCATAATATGTCTCTGATTCACCTTCATTGTCGTTTATGTTAGAGAATATTACTTTAAGCACATCACCAAAAGGGAGCAATCGTTGGAGAAGGGTGTCATGTTTGGGAAAGTAGAGGGTCAACAAAGCAGAGGAAGTCTCCAACTATGGGCTGAGAAGCAGCAGTGACTTTGAGGAAAGTTCCAGGCCTGGTGACATTTTGTTCTATTCTGCTACGAGTTAGAGCTGACTTGGAAAAACCTAACAACAACAATACAAAAGGGCTTCAAAGAGCTCATGGGAAAATTTTATTTTTATATGAAGTATCGAAGACCCCTGGTATACTGGGCATATATCTACGCAAAAGGGAATCATATTTTTAAAAATAAAAAGAAAGGAAATTCAACAGTGACTGCTTTTTCTACATTTTTCCGTTTTAATTGTATTTATACAGTAAGTATAGTAATTTTAAGGGCCCATGAAATGCACTCAAATAGCCAATGCTTATCGCACATCTAGTAGAACTTTATCTCATATGGAGTTTACAGCCTAGTTGATAAAAGACCTAATGTATAAAATAACAATTACATGTACTTGACAAGGCAATGATATCAGCAAGATGTAGTAGAAATAAGTATTCATGACACTCAGGAGTAAATAAATGGGTTGCTGATAAAGGAGGGGAATGGATTGAAGATATTAGAATTAAACAGTATAAGGGTTTTTTTTTGCTTTGTTTTGTTTTTCAGTAACTGAAAAGTGATCTCCTTGTCAAGTGTGTCTAACGACACACTATTTGACATTTTTCTCGAGTATTTTGGGGGAAACTTACTAAGCACTATAATTATCTTCTTATCTACAAGAGGCTCATAATGTATTCACTATTTATTTCAGTTGAGTTATCCATACTTGGGCTTGGCTATTTTTTAAAGTAGGATAGCATAGTATTATTGATACATATGTACTGTCTGACTAATGTGTAACCAGTTACTGTTACTCTGTGTCTTGAACTGGTAATAATAATAATAAGCAGCATTCTGTGAGAATGAAAGTCTCACGGCTATGTCTCCAGAACCTGCCACATAGGATGTGTTCTGTAAATATTCAGTAATAAATAAGTAAATGGAGGCAGAAGGATACAATATGCAAAGATCTATAAAATATAGTGATCAAAATGCCATTAGTAAAATTACCTTAAGTTCCAAAGAGAAAAGGAGGAGGGGATAGAAATATTCATTAAAGTGAAAAATGTGAAACAAATGGTCATTTTTAAACTAACAGATAAAATATCATAAGTCTCTAACTTTAGCAGAGACTATGAGGTCAGCCCAAAGTTACTGTCCACTCTCTGCAACTAGAAAATAAAGCAACCCCATTTCCACAGTTTGAGAATTGGCTAGTGTTGCATAAAATAGGTTATGAATCACATTTGCTATCTATGACTGAGTTTAAAACTAAGTGATTTACTCATTGTGATGGGTGTATTAAATATAGCTTAATTGTTTGTAATCAATCATCTAACTCCACACCCTGCCATAAGACTTATGAAAATTTAGTCTAGTTTTAAATATGCCCAGAAACTTTATGAAGTTTCTTTGATATCCAGGATAGAGTTCAAGATTTCTTTCGACTTCTTTGTTCTGATTCTAATAGTACTAATTTATCTTTTTAAAAGGAATTTTAACCAACCCCCTTGTGGAACAAAACCAAACAAAAGCCAAGCTTTCCATCTGAAAGACCTTTCTTTTCACATTTCTACATATTTACTTATCCCACCTCCATCCCTTTTAACGGGTGTTTTGCACCTGGAAAAGGCTGGGATTTGTGGAGAGTGGGAGGAGAATTCAGCTGACAGGATCTAAAATAGAGTTCTCACTTGTGGAAGATTTTGTTGATGGGGAAAGCTGGATTCTTCCCCTTCTGGTCAGCGAAGCAAATTAGGATGGTGTTGAAATTATATTTGTCTTGTCATTTCCCTGGCAGGACACCTCTTGATAGGGCCTTCTGTTCCTCCCATTTCTTGGCAGCCTCTTCCTTTGGGGGATCTGGAAATAATGGTACTTTCAAGACTAAATAATGGAGTCTGGCAGAGCTCTGTAGTTCTTACCTAAAGATCTAAATCATATGTTTGTATCAAGTCACTGAAAGTAGACTTGAAGCATTTGAAGCTTGAACTACAACTGCCTGGCGACAGAATTCCATTTTTGTCAACTCTCCCTGTGATTGCAATTGCGCCTAGAAAACAAGGAGCTGCAGGATGTTGCTAAATGCATCCGTAGCTTTTAAAATATATGCTGTTTCACACGCTCGGTAAGGGGAGATAAAACATCCAGACAGATGGCGCGGTACCATCATTGGAACCAGATGCGTCGGTTATCAGTGTGGCGGGCATGCGGCGCTGCTTCCCTCTGCTGTGCGTCCCACTCTCCCTGCCTGGTCGAAGCAGGAGCGCGCAGTGACTTCAGCAGGAATACGAGGCCGTTGACGCTTGAACAAACTCCCTAAGCAATGGCACAGGCCACAAAACCAAACAGGACCACGTTTTGTACATTACGGTGTGAGCGTGCCTTATGCAATGTTTCCCGGTCAAGACTTCAAATCAGTGCGTTCCAATTCCACTTTCTCCTGAGAATTTGTCTCTCCACCCCAGGTAGACTGAATCCCAATCTACATTTTCACAAGAGCTTACATATCCAGGTGAAAATGTACATTCTGATCCATTGTATCTGGGAGGAAAAGGCGAATTCTCGATAGGGACTTGGGATGACATAGTTCAAAACCATATTCCCAATGCATGGACTTCAAATGCTCAGTCTTTTGAAAATAATTTTATGTTTCTCTACACGAGGCCTAGATTTTAGTAGGGGTTTATTTCTAAGTTAACAGAAACCAGTATGGAGAACCACTAGGTCACAAACAAGATCTGTTCCCGAGTCTTGAATTAAATGTGTAGGTCAGTGAGAGCAGCTGTCTACAGATCTTGTTCAGTGGAGCTACACTCTAGGAAGGAGCCCTATGGCAGAATGTGTCCATGGTTGGCTGCCCACAAGGTAAGCTCTTCTCAACCACCAGCTGCGCAAAGGGAAATGGTGAAGCCACCTGCCCAGTGAGAATCCCAGTCTTAAAACCCTGCCGAGAAGTTCTCCTAGGTCCACAGGGTCTCTGAGTTGAAGTCAACTCGATGGCCGTGGGTTTGATTTTTGGTTTTAATTCAAGAAGAGGTTTGAAGTCTTTTCGATGATTTAAAAGTTGCAAATGCAGTACATAAAGGTGATTGTGATAAAGGTTTGTTTTAATAGGTCACTGATTAGATAAAGGGCATGTATAAGTGGCCCCAAAGTCAGACATTGGAAGCTGAGGCTTACTGTAATGTCAGTTCTGTAAGCCGTAGGAAGGCCTCGTGGAAAGCTTGGTGTCACTTTTGTTTAACCCAAAGCCCATCTCTAGACAATTGGCTGTTGCCTCACAGAAGGGCCACGAGGAAAGGGTGATTCATCCAGGGTGCAGTTTAGCACCGATGACACACACACAACCTTCCCCTAGTTCTTGCACGCTTCTTCCCCACCCCCGCCCCCAAGCACCACCACTATCACGATCCAGTTCTACCTCACAAGTCCGGCTAGACCGGAATATGTGCATTGGTAGGGATAGGATCTCTGAATACATGGAATCCAGGACAGATAACCCCCTCAGGAACAGTAGTGGGAGTCTCAATATCATGAGGCAGAAGGAGGGTTGTAGGGAACAGGAAAAACGGGAGAACTGATCACAAGGTTGGATATATAACACCACCCCCCTCTGAGAGGGTGAAAGGAGAGAATGGATGGTGTAAGATATGAAATACCAATAATAATATATAATTGATTGAGGATTCAAAAGGACTGGGGGTGGGGGAGGGAGGAGGAAAAAGAGGAGCTGATACCAAGGGTTCAAGTAGAAAGAAATTGTTTTGGAAATGTTGATGGCAACATATGTACAAGTGTGCTTGATACAATTGAATTATGGATTGGTGAAAGATCTGTAAGCACCTCCAATAAAATGGTTAACATATATATGTATTAGTATAAAACAACTCTGCAAAATATGCAAAGTGAAAGAAGTCTTACACAAAAGAATGTTGAGACCACTTACGTTGAGTTCTAGAACAGACTAAACTAATTGCAAGTAAAAGCTTGCAAAGCCTCGTGAATGGGAATAACCCATGGAATTGTCTTTAGCATCTTCATTTGCAAATCCATCTAAAATCATAGCTGACACTCAACAATGATAACAATTGTCTTTCTCAGCTCAGAGATCACAAGCCAGTCACCATTGTTTAATTTAAATTTCTATCCCTTGTCCTATTGCGGTAGAAAAGTAGACAACATGATATTTACAATGGTAAGCTATTTAACGTGTGAACTTTACAATACATTCACAATGCTATACAAGCATCACTGTGTTCTACCTGGTCCGATGAAGCGTTGCTCCCCTTCCTCTCTCACCTCAACATTATTTTTAGATTCATCTTCTTTTGTTTCTTTTACTCATATGCTCATTCCATTTCTAGTTTAAAGGGTCTGCTCTGTCATGAGCCTTGGGGCAGGAGGGCAGAGACAACCCTGACCATGACCACACTCCCCCCATCGCAGTCCTGAGCAGTCCCTCCAGAGTGGGCAGGATGAAAGAAAGAGGTTAGTTAGTGGCGCTTGAAATGAGTAGCATTTGCCACATTAAATCACGCGCTTTGTTTTCTATCAATAGCTCTGAAGCACAGTCTCCCTTTAAAAGTTGCACCTCAGAAGCTGTAAGCATCAATACAAAGTTTTCCGTTTACTTTGGAAGAAGGACTTAGAAGGGTCTAGACCAATGATTTAGTGGCATCAGCCAAGGAAAGGGAATCTGGGACTGTCGATGCTATTCCTGTACACTGGGGATTTCCTGTGTGGGTTTAGGCAAATCACTTACTGTACGATGGGCTACTTATTGCGGGTGTTCTTATTTTTTCCGAATGAGTGTAACAGTTAAGTCTTCCAAGTTTGGAGGGACTTGTATAATACACACTGCTGAATTTTACACAACCGGGTAATAACCTACTTTCAGGATGAGTAAGAGCTCAGCCTTTCTCAGCCTGACCTTTCTGCGGGCTTTCTCAGCGCCGTGCAAATCATGTTCAAATGGGGCATCTTTGACAGGTACAGATCATAATCACAATCGCAACAGGATTCTACACATCGTTTCAATGAGGCATCGAATAAAACCAGGGTTGGGTCCCACAGCCTCACCTAACACCAAGGTGAAAAGGAAGTGTAGCTTCTCCCTGGGCCAGAAAAGAAAGAGAGAGAGAATGAGAATCCAAGATGTGCGTGAGTAATGTTCGCCCGGGTGGATGGTGCTATTTTTGTAGTGTAATTAAATCCTCCCTGATCTGGAACATGTACACAACATTTTCCTCTGATTTTCCAGTTCAGTCTCAAATCCTTTAGTAGACTAAGTATCTGAGCGTTCTCTTCCTCCGGGCTCCTCATTCGCATTCCTTCTGCTCATATTTCATATAATTATCTTCTCCAGTTTGCCACACTCTCTTCAAGATCATCTGTCAAAACACAATAAGGTTCAAAATTATAACCGACTCTTGGCTTGATCGTGACTACCTGCTTTTAGTATTTATCATGAAGATATAATCTTACATGCTAGGGGCAAATGGGTTAAGACATTGGAAGACAGAATATTTTAACATAGCAATAATACAATTATTTGCATATATGAAGGGACTTCAAGAAGCCTAAGGGAACATAGAAGATAATGGAGTTTTTCCAGGAACTTTTTGGAGCCTCCCTGGATCTATGCAATCTATGATATATCCGTACAATTGAGCTTAAAATAGACTTGCCAATCATGAAGGCTAGCCATCTAGAATGCTTGGGAGTACCTTTATTAAATCATCAAATATTTATTGACAACCTGCTCTTTGCTGATGTGCTTTTTTAAGCTCTAGGATACACTAGTGAACAAAATAATGTTTCTAGCCTCTAAGACAGAGATAGGAATAATAAACAACAACAAAAACGTGCCAGAGGGTAATAAATGCTTGGTGAAAAACAAATAGCCAAGGAAATGGGACCGATCTCTAAAATCTCCGTGGCCTAAAGCAATAACTGTTATTTCTTACTCACACCATCGCCCAATGATTTTCATTTGGAAAGGCTTAACTCTCTGTACTTATGACTCAGGATTCCTAACGGAAGGAGTCTCCCACCAGTTGTCAAGACAGGAGAAGGAGGAACAGAGAATCACCCACAACCTTTTAAATATTTCCACACATCACTGCTCTTTAAAGACAAGGCCATAAAAGTAGCCGAAGTCTTGACCAAAGAGAACTTTCTTGGCTCTTTAAGTAAGGGCTTACTTTCTGAGCTGAGTAAGTTGGGCGAAAAGCAAGAGAAAGGAAAAATGTCTTTTTTTAAAAAAAATTTAATATATATATAATTCTGTTTGTTATGCGGAGGATAAGTATTTTTGGGTGCGCTCACAGATGTGTGTGTGTGTGTGTGTGTGTGTGTGTGTGTGTGTGTGTGTGTAGAAGCAGTGAGTCAAACTAGGAGGCTATGTCAATGGTTAAAACAATATGTGATAGTCACTGGGGATGAGGTGTTAGCAGTGAGGAAAGGAACACTATGGGCTCTGCGTAGATTTTAAGACCAGGAGAGGAAAGGGGAAAACAAGTGGAGGAGATGGAAACCACCCTACTCTGAGAGAAGGGTTCCTGGGGTTGCAGGGATTGTGAGTTGGGCTGTGAGCTGCACGGTAGGAGTACAAAACTATCATCAGCCCCAAGGGAACAAGACTGCACTCTCTACTCCTGTAAGCGATTACGGTCTCGGAAACTCACAGGGGGTCTCTATGATCAGCACTGACTCATTGCAATGAGTTTGACTTTCTACCATGAGAAAAGTACTGCTGGGTTCCTTCTGGGCAGTGATGGTCACTGGGAATTGGGATGGGAGAATGGATACATTTGTATTTCTCTATAACATTTTACTTTTCTTTTTTGTCATGAAGATTCATTATTTTTAATAACAACAAACACGCTAGCAGATGTGACGACTTACTATAGATAGAGTCGAAAGCATGATTTCATATGCAGTACATAAAAACACAGTGTAGAATATTGAAAGGACATATTCCAATAACACGCATATAAGGTGTGGTTCTGGGTTTTTCCATGAAAGAATGCATTCAAAATAGGAAGAGCTCACATAAATCATCCAATAGCACCTCCCAAGAACTCGCACCCAGCTAAGTGAAAAATGACTCATTAGCACACTGGTTCATCATTCATCATACTACTATTGGATATTTCACTATGTGCCAGGCATTGCCTTAGATATTACAGGTGGAAAAAAATAGATGAAAGTGTAAAACAAATGGAAAATCTCAATGTAAACTTTCACTGTTTAAAAAAAATGTAACGACTATTCTGTGGAACCATGAGATCAGATTAAAATTGTTTTAGAATTCAGAAGCACCTGGCACGTCATATCCTTTACTTCGAACCCAGATTTTGATACTCTGACACCTTTGTTTCCTCAATATACAGACACAAAATCCCGGGGGCTTTGTAGAGGACCACAGAGGCAAAAGATTAAGAATTAATGCTTCTAAGAAATGTCTAAACAAAAGCCGTATTCAGTCTGCAAAATAGGACGTGAGCAGTGATTTAATTTTGACCTTCAGAGCACCTGAAAGATCCCAATTCATCCCTCTCTACTTCAGCTAGGGAGAGAAAATTAGGAAATTGTTTGAAGCTACAACATTGAATTAGCCATGAGTGCAGAGTGAGAACTTCGGTAGGAAGTCTTGGCATTTCTTCCATGGCGGGGGGGGGGGGGGGGGGCGCACTTGGCTTTTTCAAAGATCAGTTTTCGTCTGTTTAAATGACTTCCCAAATCCCCTTCATCCTTCTGATGCTCTCTCTGGAGAAAAGGATTTCATGACCTGGCTTAGCAATCCATTCCTATGCCAAACAGCCTTCAAGGTCAGGAAACTCTCTGGTATAATTCACATAAATAGATCCGGCTTCGACTTGAATCCATTTCCTCTTGCGCTGTCCTCAGTGGAGAGAAAGCAACATTCGTCACGGAGCTCCATTTCAGAACACTTCAAATCATTCAAGACAGCAACTCTGTGCTCTTGCTTTCCTTTCCCCATGTTAAATGACTTCAATGCCTTCAATATTTCACCAATGTGGCCCACCTTTTAATCAAATTCATTGCAACATCAGTCACAGCACCTCCATTTATAATGGTGGACTGAAGTGAAGCTCTTCTGGAAACTCTTCTCACGTTTCCTCCACACAATGATTAAGCATCAGCACCTCGAGTCCCACAGGGCATTAGGCAGCAAAACCTTGAAAGTTGAATGATCCCCTTAGCTGAATATTCAACCTCAGTGATCCACTTTAGTGAGGTCAGATCAAGAATTGGATGGTCTCTTCTTCTTCCTAACACTTAAGCATCTGTGGTTCCTGAGTGTATTAGTCAGACATCTTTTCGCTGTAAAATTCCAAAAGCCAACTTGACCTAGGTTAGGATGGATAAACATGAATTTAGGTAAGAAACACAGGCACAGAAATCCAGCGGAGGGACGGCAATTGGAGCACAGAATAAACTAAGAGCAGGCCTTTTCCCTCGGAGTCTCTTCCATCTGCTTTTCTTCCCCCTATAGTTCAGTATTGAATTCCATAGGCTGTAACTCTACTATCAGTTAAATTGAACCCTCGTCTCTATTAATTATATTAATTGAACTACTACCGATCTGTTTCTAATGATCAACTAGGTAATGCATGATTCTCCTACGAGGTTCCCTGTCCTCAGTCTCTCTCCTTCCAACCCTTTCATTAAAAAGTGCCTCCTATAACTTCCCTGCTTCTGCATCCATTAAAGCATTTTTCAATTGCCTAGAGAACAAAAACCAAACATGAAGATCATTAAACGCCCTGGATTGGTACCTGTGGTGAAGTGACATTTCTTCCAGTTCTCCATAATTCCCACCAAATGATTCTGTGGGACCATGCAAGAAAAGTGTAGAGGACTCCGACTCAGGGATGGTCCGTTTTGCCATTCCCCTAGCTACAGAGTAAGGGCTCTCAAAAGCCAGAGGAAAGAAGTACTAGAACCATCGAGAAAGAAGAGCCACTCGCAGAACACGTTTGAGATCCTGGCCGCAAGTTGTCAAGGCCATGCTACACGGAGACCAGAGGACAAGGTGATGAGACAACGCAGAGGAGCAGTGCCGAGACAAGAGACAGCAAGGCCAAACAGTAGGCAAGCTCCCTGGCCTTCCCGCGGAGAGAACAATGAACACGGTGGCTAAGAGTCTGAGGACCAGCGAGAAAATTAGCAGCTGGATGAGGCGGGGCGATGCTGTGAATCAATGACAGCATCATTGATATTATATGATCCTGGCAGTGGTAACCTGTTAACCGCCCTACTAACCCTGTCATTTTGAGTGCTCTCTGTGAGTTCTGTGTGACGGTTACAATGAATTATCAAACCCAGTAGAAAAGGAGAGTGTCTCTATCATAGTTTGGGGTTTTGCCCATATCTTACACAATCCAATATGTCTATTCACATACAATTCTGTTGTTCACTCCCACCGAGTGCCGTTATACAGTCACCAATGCTTCTGTCTCCTAGCCACCCCCCACCCACCTCTTCCCGTACCCTCAGGGGACCATTACTCCTGTAACTTGCTGAAGGGTTACCTCTTCTGGCTTATGAGTACCAAATGATCTTAGATATACAAATGAACATATGCAAATCTATCATGATTAATGAGGTAAAACAATACACGCCATCATAATAAGGGGAGGAAACAATAAAGAACTAGAGGAGAGTAATGTCCTTCCTCAGTGCTCTACCGCACCCTGGATGGATCATCCCTTCCATGTGACCCTTCTGTGAGAGACTGTCCAGTTATCTCACAGGTGGGTTTGGGGTCTCCACTATGTCCATACCCCTTCACATCAATTTGGTTATTGAGTCTGAACTTCTGATACCTGTTCCTGTTGTCACCTCATGATCACACATGCTGCTGTGCTTCTCCCATGTGACTGTGTTGTTCCCTGCCAGGTGGCTGCTTAGGGGAAAAAAAAAAAATAAGAGTAAGGGCCTCAGGGGAGGGGGGAGGGAGGAAATGTAGGGGAGCTGATATCAAGAAGTTTAAGAAAAAAGAAAATGTTTTGAAACTGATTGGGATAGCAATTGTTCAAAACTGCTTGACATGATTAAATATGGAATGTTATGATATCTGTAGGGGCTCCCAATAAAATGATTATAATTTTTTTTAAAGGTAGAATGTTGTAGGAGAAACCTATTGGTGTCACAACAGAGTAAATGATGAGAGTGATGGAATGTCTGGCCCCTGCCTTGTGGCAACGGGCCTGGCGTTGGAGTGGAAATGGGTTCTCCCTCACCCTGTGTAGTCAATCTCAACTTCACTGCCATGGAGTCAGTGTTGACTCAGAGCAGTGCCCTGTGGGTTTCAAGAGCAGGAAGCCCAGTCTTTCTCCCTCAGGGCGACTTGTCGTTTCACACTGCCACTCATGTGGATTGAGGCCCAACGACCTGCATGTCTCAGCACCCTTCCGATTTCTTAAACTTCAAACTCTCTGCAATTCAACTATTCTGAACTACTTAGATCTTTTCTAGATTTCCCAGAGCCTCTTAAATGCCCATGATCTGCCCACATTAGTGCTTCATGTATGTCAGAGTAGAACTGAGTTCCACAAGAGCTGTCAGCAATTCTAATCGCTCACAAGTTGAGCTTTAGGCCTCTCTTTAGAGGCTTCCTTGGTTGGATTTGAGCCTCCCGCCTTTCCCCTGGTATTTTAACACATCATCTCTTTGTACCATCCAGGAATCCAGTTTTTTTTCCTTGGGGGGTGGGGTATTTACCTTTAGCATTCTTCTAGATTCAGCTCAGACTGAACACCGTGTTGAAATGCCTCTAGTCATTTACTCCTGGGGAAGAGGGAGGTGTCGTGGCGTAATAAGAACCATCATGTCACTCACTCTTCAGTTCTTTATTCTCCATTGTGAGCTCCCTGAGAGGAATGCTTTGTCAGGGCAGAGCTGATGTCTTCTCACCCACAGACTCCTCCCCGATCACTGCAAGCTGTGAGCTCGCCCTTCTTTGACTTCTAAAATGGAACGAGGAGAATAGCATCTACGACCTAGGCTTGTTTCCAGGGTCACAGGATTCACAAATATGGAAAAAGGAAGGTGGCTAAGGAATATTCAATAAACGCCTGTTGTCATTGTTGAGTTACTATATGAGGGGGGATTTTTATATTCTAGTTCCCTTTTCATCTCATTTTGTCCCCACAAATTGTTTGAAAGCCCCTCATCTATTTTGTCTTGTGCCTAGTTCATGGCAATTCTCAATAAATGTCGGGTTTAAAAATGGATGATCGCAATGGTGAAAGAAAACTAAAGGAAGGAATACATCTGGTATATTCTGAGTCCCCAATCACAGCACTTACTTAGTCCCAAACTTTCCTAGAAGCTTTTTAATGCAGTTTGAGATTTGGAAGTCTGTAGTATTCAACAGTGAGGCAAAGATGTTGGATAAGGTAAGTAATCTGCATTATGTATGTAATCAGGCTCACGATGACATGATATGGAACCCTCTCAGTGACAGTAACAGTAATGGGCAGGAGAACTCAGATGGCTCCCAGTCAGGCTTTCCGCAAAGCAGATGTCCTTTCCATTCAGAGGGTCCCTTCTTCATGAAGGTCCAGGTCAACTAGAAAGTAACGCTGAAACATTAGCTAAATATCTATATGCTGAATAGCCACTTTGTCCCGGTCCCACATTTTATCATGCAAGTGGTAAGAAGAAATGTATCCTTTCCGATACTATGTCCACCAATCTCTCTGCGCTAAGTGCTGCGAGAAAGTTACATAACGGACTCTTCATAACCATCCCTGGAGATGTCTTTTCATTCTCAAGTTACAAACCAAGAAACCAATAAACCAAAATGTGTGTTCTTTCCACTTTATTATGTTACTTTTCCAACATCTACTTTTAAGAGAGCAAAGGAGAAAGAAAATACAGATGGGATTCATAGTGTGCTTATCCTCTTTTGGAATCAGAAAGATGCACTAAGAAAGCCTATTAAATGCCTTTGGGAAGAAGAGCCAGTACTAGCCAATAAACCCAGGAGCCAAGCGCACTACCATTGAGTTGATTCCAATTCATGGTGACCCCTATAGGAAAGAGCAGCACTGCTCTACCGGGTTTCTGAGACGAATTCTCTAGGGACAGGCAGCCTCATATTTCTTCTACTGAACATCTGGTGGGGTTGAACCTGTGCTGTGTAGCTAGCATCCCAACACATAACCCATTGCATGACCAGGACACCTTAGTATTTGCCCATAGAGAACAGTAAACTGCAGGCTTGAGAATGCAGATAGAGTGACTTGAACTCTGATGTCTTCTACCTCAAACCAAACCCTCTGCCATCAAGTAGATTGCAGTTCATAGGGAACTTATACAGAGTTTCCGAGACTCTAAATTTTGAAGACAAGTTGATGAGTGGTTCATGCCGTTGAATGCAGCGTTGGCAGACTGAAATGTAAACCCGCTACCTAATTAAAGATAAAATATTATTTTAAAAATTTAAAGGGACAGCCTCATCTTTCTCCTTTTGAGAGGTGGTTGGATAGGTTTGAACTCTCGATCTTGACGTTGGCAGTCCAATGCCTACCTTACAATGCTATTTGGGCCCTTCCCACTATATGGACATAGATTTTGGAGGCAGTTATTTTCATCTTGCTTCTATCAATGGCTGAAAGCCTGTTTGGACCTCAACTTCTTTTTAAAGAAGAAATGATAGTGTGTGTTTCCTAGCATTGCTGCAAAGATTTAAAAAAGAACATCAAGTCCAAGTTCCAGCACAGTTAGTAAGTGACATCTTCTCTCCTTACTGTGCGCGGTGGTGTCTGTAGCAGGGGAGGTGGTGGCATTGGGGGTGGTTGGGGCATAATGTATGTATATGTATGTGTGTATGTATGTATATATATACACATATATACATATATATTTATATATAGAGAGAGACTATGAAAAAAAGAACTATATATGTACAGGTATTTCCTCCTTTACTCATAAATTGTCAAGATCTATCCATGCTGTCACCAAAAGGAGAGCAAAGAGCCATTTATATGTGCTATAAATCTGGTTGCTTATGTGCTAGGAATATCTTCAAGGTATCTAGCCATGCGTTCTCCTGTTGCAGAGTCCTAGTGAATAGGAAATCCATCTTAGCAGCTGGATGCGTCTATGCCTTCTTTTTTCCCTGAAAAACAAATCAGAAAAACGTATTTTTTCCTGAGCATTACTGAGAACTAAACTGACGTATAAAAGAAGGCGACTGTAGAGTATCCTTCTTTCATTTAAACGCAGACACATGAGGAAGCTTCAAAAAAAACTTCATGGACAGTTTCCATTATGTTTTCATTCCATTTTCCATGAATTTTGAAGCACCTCCCACATGTGTGTACAGAAACATATGGACACATTATATTACATATAAGCTATAAAATACATGATGCATATATCTTCGTAGACCTTATGTAAGAATAAGCTCCACGACCAGTGAGAATACTACCCCGGCACATCACTTCTTCCCTAAGGAAAGAGACTACCACAGCTTGTACCAAACCCGTAATAGAAGAATCTCGCTGCAAGGGTTGACTGCCTGGGGCACAAACTGAGCAACAAGATGTGCCTCTGCCCTATTTGTCCCTCGTTAACTCTTGCAGTTAATGAGTTATTGATGGCAGTCCACTACCCACTGGGCCAACATTTGTCTCCGATTCACTCTTGGCTGCTTGATAGAAACCCCAAACAGACATTTCTGCCCTAGCACTTTTTTTTATGTGAGGAGACTGTAGCTTCTTTAGTCTATGGCCTTTAATTTCTATAATCATTAAGGAAAATAATAACCATGAAAAAGAAAACATGTGAAATAGATTTCTCAGAAGCATGCTTGACTGTATCATAGACGTATAACTTATTCATAGAAATGTCTCTGATCTCAAAGGGAACAAGCACTTCGAGCTGGAAAACCTCTAAAAGGAATTCTTTTATTATTTTCAAGAAAGGAGTGGAAGATGTTGGTATTTACTGCTAGGTATACATTTTAAGTTTTAACATATCATTTATTTTGATTCCAGCCAAACTTGTAAAATATGTCATGTCATTGTAAGTGGAATTCTTGATTTGTTATGTTGTTGTTCTTGCTCTTTCTTAGTGGAGCGGTAGGAAGAATACTAGTTTTGATATGAAGCAATCTGGATTCAGGTCACAGCTGTGTCTGGGCAAACACATGTGCCTTAGGAAGAGCATTCACCTTCCTACCTAGAAAACAAGGGCAGTCCCTAGTAGAAAGCACGTAAGTGCTTTCCACAATAGGCATTCTTCTCTCTCTAATTAAAGTATAAACCTTTTCTGAAGACCAAATAATAATTTGACCCTGACAAATCATTCAACATCTTGGGCAGTTGACCCCCTTACCACCTCCTATAAAAGCAGATGGCAAGTCACACGGGTGTTTACCATAATTACTCCCAAAGTTTCCTTCAAAATGGCTGCTATGTGTATCCGTGCGACACAGAGGAAAGCAAAGTTGAAGAAGGAGAAAATTCAGACTACCTTACGAAAAATGAGACAGAGCAGCTGCCAGACTCCTTCCTACATCACGGGCAAATGGGACACGGAGCTCAGATTCACCCCACCAAGACTCTCTTCTGAAAGGTGTGGGAAAGGGGTCCCAGGAGGTCTGGAGGAGCAGCGAGGGATCGCACCGACTCTAAGAGACGCGGTGAGTTGTCTTTCAGAATGGAAAATTCCAATCTCCAGCTCACGTGGCAAGGTCGAAAGACAGCCGATGAGCTGTTACTTGTCAGACCACTTACCCATCTTCACCTGTCACAGCCGTTCTCAACCTGTGGGCCACAACCCCTTTGGGGGGGTCGAACGACCCTTTCTCAGGGGTTGCCCGATTCATAACAGTAGCAAATTTACAGTGATGAAGTAAGGACGAAAATAATTTCATGGTTGGGGGTCACCACAACATGAGGAACTGTCTGAAAGGACGGCAGCACTAGGAAGGTTGAGAACCACTGACCCATGACCAGCACCAGGTGCTCTCAACTCTGAGGGGAAGCCAGGTCTCCAAAAAGGCGGGGGGACCACACTGGCCTTAAATCCCCTTCCTCAGCTTCTTCTGGTTTCTGACTTTGCATCTGTGTTGTATTTAGCTTGTCACTGCTTACAGCCAAAGCACAGCCTTTAGGCTGACTGACGTTGCATCTGTGTTGTATTTAGCTTGTCACTGCTTACAGCCAAAGCACAGCCTTTAGGCTGACTGACGTTGCATCTGTGTTGTATTTAGCTTGTCACTGCTTACAGCCAAAGCACAGCCTTTAGGCTGACTGACGTTGCATCTGTGTTGTATTTAGCTTGTCACTGCTTACAGCCGAAGCACAGCCTTTAGGCTGACTGACGTTGCTTTGGATTCTTGTTTTTCTCCTTTTGAAAATCTGCTCTTCTCTAGACTTGTTTTATGGCCCTCTCGTCAGATTCCCCTAATCCTCCAATAACTTCTCACTCCAAGAACATAAACAAAACTGCATTTCATTTTGCATGCTTCCCTGCTAAATAAATGACCAGATTGACACGCAGACCTGAATAGAAAATGTCTACTCTATATACTCTCTTGTGATCTACTGTTCTTTTGCGAAGTCTCCCAAACTCTGATTACACAAAATGAGGCGAGGCAGCTTTGAGATAACAACATACAAAGGGATTTCCGAGTTGGTAGTGATGAACCTTGCTCTACCCCCTGACCCTGAGATCGTGACAAGGTCACGCCACCTCTCCCAGGATCCGTTTATTCACCTGTAAAAGTGAAAGACATAGCCCGACTTGGAAAGGTTTTCACGAGGATTCACTTTGATGACATAACTAGACATAGAGTTCCTGGTGCATCCTAGTACATTTCAAAGCAAAACTTTGAAAGGTGACACCTACTAGTTTGATTCTAACTCTTGTGATTACTATTCTCCGGGATAGGAACCAAGCCACCACATATGAACAAGAGGAAAGTGACAAAAGAAGGCCTACTCCCTTTCCTCAAAGCATCTAAAATCAAGTCAGGATATAAGTTTTTAAAATTAAAACGCCTTTGCTTATTTTACATCACTGGAATGAACTAATTTGAGAGGGAATAACTTTTTTTAGTTACTAGAAAGTATAGCTAGCTTCAACAATAACAGTGGCTGACACACAGTAAGTTATCAATAAATATTTGCTCAGTAAATTAATTAAGCTCTTTCAAAAAAGCAAGAAAATCTGGAAGATCCACATCTTTCCTCTCTTTCTTGCCGTCTACCTGAGTCCACTCCCAGATGAGGGGCAGCCTTCCGGCCAGCAGTTCTGCTCACCAGCTGCCTTCCACTCGCTCTCCGGGCTCTCTCTCACAGCTGAAAGTACAACTTTCAAGCAGGGAAACCAATTATCTACTCTCTCTGTTCACTTTGCACTCAGATGGGAGATTGAGATGATTAGATGCCCTTGAATTATAGCCTCCTGGTCATGAGAGAGGTAATAGCGCCTTCCTCTGCTGGACAAAATGACCTAAGCACTCTGATGCCCAATCACAGGTCCCACTCTACGAGAAACATTGTAATAGAGTACTAAATGGAATGTGGTATATTGAACTGGATCCTGGAGCAGAAATAGCGCATCCATGAACAATCTTAGTCAACAATATTGTATAAGCGCTCAGTTCTTCGTGTTTGATGGTCTGAGATGCTGACCTCAGGGGAAGTGGGATGAGGAGGACAAGAGAACAAGCAGTTTTTATTACTGTGGGGGTACCTTTTCTGTAAGTTGAGAATTTTCCAAAATACAACATTTATTTAGAAGTCTCGAGAAGAGAATCTAAGATGTGGACCGTCTTCTTTGGATCAGGTGACGGTAACTACCGTAGAAAGCTTAGAAGAGTGGGAGATGATCACAATAGCAAACACATGTAGTACGGACGTCAATAGTAGTCGGGAAAATGCTGTGCAGACAGTGTCTGACGGCCTCCGTTTCACAAGCGATTAAGGAGATAGTCACCATCAGCACTGGCCCAAGCCTGATTCCTGTGAGGCAGCGGACAGATGTGCCCCATCTTTTTACCTCCTTCATCAACATTAGTATCAACCATCCCTCCCGCACATTCGAGTTCTCTACTGTGTTGTAGAATCCGTTGCACTGTCTGAAGGGAACTCACGATCACTACTCATGATTATGGAGTTTGTAGGGCATTTTAGCAGGTTCCAATTCAAGATTGGAGATGCTCAGGATACAGCAGTTCTCCAGTCAGAAGTGCCTCTGCAGCCCTGCTTGCAGGCACACGTCTTTATGGTCCTTGGCCTTGCAGTCATGTACCCACTTGGCCTCTTCCCCATTTTGGCAAGTATTATCAAACTCAATGAATGCAAATAAGTGCCCCAAGGACATCATATTCTGCCCTAAGCCTGGGCTCAAATATGCTCAGCTCTAGCTCTTTGGGACAGGAAACCTGACTTTCCCAGTAAGTGCGCAGGACAACCCACTCATCAAGGCTCTGTTGTGAAGAAGCACTCAGCTTTCCCATTCCATCAGCCTAGACGCCCACCGCTCAGTTGAGTGGAATTACTCTTAGTTCTGCTACCTCTCCTGCCACCACCTGGCCATCATTTCTCCATTGTCACAACTCTCTCTTGCCTAAACAGAAGAGGTTCACTGTACCTAGATTTTAGAGTCCACAAGGCACACTTCACCTGGGGGTTCACAAGCAATGATCAGCCCTCTCAGGTGCAACTATTGGTCTCTCCCTGGCCAGAAAAGGGAGAATGATGAAATTTAAAAGGCATAAGGAAATGATTAGTCCAATGAATTAATGGACAAACCAAGCGTCTGTCTCAACCACCATGACACTAGAAGAACGTGATGGTGTCTGGCTACCACAGCAGCTGTTCTGAAGAGATCACACTGGAAGGGCCTGGAGGTAGTGGGAGGAAATGTGAAACACGGGTCAGACCGTGAAAGAAACCAGGCATACTGATCTGATAGAGACTGGTAGAAAACCCATGGCTCTGACCTTTAGTTACTCCTCATTCTGGAAGCAAGCTCACCCCTGTTTTACAAAAATGAACCATTTAAGATCAAAAGAGCAGCATTTATCCACTTCTGACAACTTTCCAAAGGTAGAAAAAATGTGGAGTAAAAACAGGAAGTGGAGTTAGCAGTGATACATTGAGAGGATTATAATTCATAGGTTCAAACAAACTGTATATAAATCACTGAGTGTAAAACTAATAATCTGCTCTATAAGCATTCGTCTAATTCACAATGAAAGGGTCCTGGTGGCATAATTGTTATGTGTGGAACTGCTAACCACAAGGTCAGCAGTTCGAAACCACCAACCACTCTGTGGGAGAAAGACGAGGCTCTCTTCCCATAAAGTGCTTTAGTCTGAAACCCACAGGGACAATTCTATCCTGGTCTATAGGCTGGATGGGAGTAGGGATGAACTTAATGGAAGTGAATTTGGTTTGGGAATTCATAATAAAAAATAAACAAAAAATGTGCTTCATTCTTGGTTTGTTTGTTTTTGGGTTTTTTTTTGCTTTCTTTTTTTAATTAAAAATGCTTTATTTTCAATTTGGTGAAATTCCACAGGAAGATTAGTTTTATTCCTTTTTTTCCTGTTTCTATTTTTAAATCATTTTATAGGGGGCTCATACAGCTTTTATCACAATCCATCCATACATTCATTGTGTTGAGCACATTTGTACATATAATGCCATCATCATTTTCAAAACATTTTCTTTCTACTTGAGCCCTTGGTATCAGCTCCTCATTTTTTCCCTCCCTTCCCCCCTCCCTCATGAACCCTTGATAATTTATAAATGGTTACTATTTGTGATAGTCACCTAATCTGATGCCAATGTAAGGATTAAGAGTGTAGGGGTGGAGTCTAGGCTGTCAGTCTGGAGTTAGCCAATGAGACTTCTGTAGGCACGACTTTCTCCTGAGAATTCTGAGAAATCTGGTACTTTCTCCTTGGAGGCGGAAGACACCTCTATCTTTCTGCCACTCCCTGGGAGACACTGCAGAAGGCAAGCCACATGGATGCAACCAGACCTCAGAAGCCAGAGAAGTTACAGGGAGACCCCTGCCAGCCCTGAGATGTTTCCAATGACACTGGATTCAAAGACTTTCTACCCGTTGGCCTGTGATCTTCTGCATGCGGTGTCATTGCATGTGTTTCATGAGTCTGAAGAGAACTTTATTGATTGATATCAGAAATATGGGCTAAATTTGGATTTATGGACTTGATTTGGACTGGGCTGGGATCTTTTCCCAATGTTCAATTGCTCTTATATACAAATCTCTTTCTTGTATATATATGTGTATCCATGGATTTGTTTCTCTGTCTATCCAGACTAACACATTATTTTTTCATGTTTTATACTGGCTGACATCTCCCTTCACCCAATTTTCTTTTGTCCGTCTCCCAAGGAGGGGGTTATACATAGATCATTTTGATTATCTCCCCCTTCTTCCCCCCACCTTATGCTTACTCTCTTGATATCACTACGCTCATTATTGGTCCTGGGGGGTTTATCTGTTCTAGATTTCATGTGCTTCTAGCTCTTCTCTGTACCAGTGTACATCCTCTGGTCTAGCCGGATTTGTAAGGTAGAATTGGGGTCATGATAGTGGATGGGGAGGAAGCATTAAAGCACTAGAGGAAAGTTGTACATTTCATCAGTGCTATATTGCACCCTGACAGGCTCTTCTCTCCCTTTGTGACCTTTCTGTGAGGGGATGTCCAATTGTCTATGGATGGGCTTTGGGTCTCCACTCTGCATTCCTCCTCATTCACATTGATACGATCATAAACCTAAGCTGTTTTATTCACAAACTTGTGCTGTTAACAATATCCATACTGCAGCCAAATTAAAATGTAGAACAAAGTGAAAAGAGGTCAATGTCAGGGTTATAAGAGCTGAAGTGGCAAGAAAAGTAGGAAGCAGACTCATCCTCATCCACACAAAGCAGCAGCAGCAGGGCCCAGAATGGCCTAATGCTACTCTCCATCCACCCAAGATGTCCATTTTTAAAAAATAGTTTTATTGTCACCTAATCTACATATCATATAATTCAGTAGTTCAATTAAACCAAAGAGAGCTGTAGCATCATGACCTCAATCAATTTTAGAACACGTTCCTCTTTCTTGTTCGCCTTATTATTAACTCCCGGCGTCCCCCATCCTCCCATACCATACCCCCGAGAGACCACCAATCCAGGTACTCTCTCTATAGAGTCACCCATCCTCTGTTGCATACAACAAATAAACAGAAAGGAAACAAAAATAGTGGATAAAACACAATCGAAAACAAAATATTAAAAATTAGAACTATAAAATGGGTTAGGATAAAGATCAAAAGTTAAGGTATCAAATTTTAACCTAGCTACATCTGCCAAAATCTGCTTTCCAATGCACCCTGCATGATAACAAGTCTCTCTATTTCCCTGGATTATGCTTCAGATGAATTCTCTCTGAATATAGACCAGGGATGTGAATAGTCCAATTCTGCTTTTGATGTTACCTCTCCCCTCTGAAAACTCTAGACTTAATGGAAATATGTTTAGCGTTGAATTCCATACCTTCAAAAAGATGAATATAATGATTATTTTCAAGATATTTTCCAGAGATAAGTCATAGCACAGTACCAGGTTAGCCAAGCAAAACTTTTTTTTTTTAATTTTGGTTATTTTTTTTAAGGTGGAAAACAGAGTTCATTAGTGATTTCTACCAGAATTGGTTGGTTGGTAGAGTAAAAGAGCTAGTAATTCGATTTTGAAGAAATGAATCTAACAAGTCATCTAATATTTCACAGAGTGATAAAATAAAGCAGTGTTACAATGAAATAGTTAGTGAAAACTAAGACCACAATGATCTGTTAATTGAGTGAACAATTAAGGAACATCTGCTTGGCACAAAATCAAACCTGATGAAAACAGAAGTGAATAAAGCACGGTATCTAGGCTCAACAGTAATAAAATGCTTAGTGTTAAACATATTTAAAAGATCATTACGATGGAAGATAATAAGTTATAGGGTTGTCAAGGATTACAAAAGACTATCTAACTCGGAAGAAAAGATATTTTAAGAATCAGGATTTTTTTTTCAGGTGAAAAAGGGAAGAACATATCAGGAAAAGGGAATATCACATACGAAGGACAGACTAACAAGTGGTGAAGTAAAAAAAAATTTTTAATAAAAGAAGTGGTGAAGTATTCTAAGAAGTTTATAAATTGATTGAATGTAGAAACACTTAGAGCATGGAAGAAAGAACCCAGTGATACAAATTGAGCATAATTGGGGAAAACCAAGAAAGGAAATCAGACAAGGCTTCTAACAGAAAACCACTTTGATTAGATTTTATTTTGAAGAATGGTGTTAACTATACTATTGTATGCTGATCTAATCAGGTCACATCTGGAGTATTAGGTTCGATTATGGGTCCCATTTTAAGAACACTAACAAACGGAAGCACGTGCAGAGAGGCTACTGACATGGCAAATGAGCTGACAGTCCTCTTTAATAGTCACGAGAACAATTTTAACTAACTGCTGCCAATGTACCCCAAAACCACTCTTTATTCTCCATAGCCAAATCCAATACCGAGTTACTATCATTGTTCTTACGAATGGAGACTTGGTTTGTAAGTGAGCATGCAAATGGCTGGAAGTTTTCAAAGGCGTGAGGAAGGAAACGATGGCGGAGAAGAATGGAGGGGGATGGCGTAGCATGTTTAGAATATGATCCATCCTTTAGATTAGAAATAAGCCTTCTAGAGAAGAAGAGGAAGAGGCTGACCAAAGTTTAAAGGAGACTTCATGAAATGACAGAGAGCTGCTGTGGGTGTCTGATGAGAATTTAAGGCAGAGGACTAAAGAAGAAAGCTCTGCTCCTTAGGGATGGATTCTCCCCCCCCTCCCCCCACGCGGTTGTTAATTGTTTGGAAACCTTGATGGTCCCTGAGATTCACTCTAACAATGCTTTTGGAATTTCATTAATGATTATTAATAACAGAGAGGTGTCCAAATGTGCTTAAACCCCCCACATTGCTTTGAAGACAAGTGAAAACAAAGGGGAGTTTGAGAATGTCTTGTTATGTCAGAAATGGAGCCTTTCGAGCCATAGGCAAAGGCTTGACCCATCACAGGCGAAAACTATTAAGACAAAAGACAAAGGTCTACATACTGACTGTTGTATAGCCTAGAAAAGAAGGCAGACTAGAAGAATATTAATATGGCTTCTTCAAGAATAATGAAATACTAAACCCAAGGGCCTTAGGTAAAAGTAAGATAGAGGTAGGTTTCAGGACCTGTCTACAGTGGAACCATCTGCTTTAGAAAGAAAGCAAGATGTACCCACAGTGGAACAATCTGCTTTAGAAAGAAAGGAAAATGTACCCACAGTGGAACAATCTGCTTTAGAAAGAAAGGAAGACGTACTCACATGAGACCTACATGACAATCTGTCCAATAAAGCCTGGAGAGAAGATCATGGGCCTTCTGATCAAGCTATGGGCATTTAGTCCGATTCTGTGATGTGCTTCTGCATAGCTTCACTCCTTGAGATGTAGTTGGCTCCTCCATAGGAAAAAAATATACTTGCTGCTCAGTTGTTTTGAAAAGTATACTTATTACTTATAAAGGTTATAGCAGTACCTGCTGGTGGAGTGGTTACACATTGGGCTGCTAACCATAGGTCAACAATTCAAAACCACCAGCTGCTCCAAGGAAGAAAGATGGGGCTTTCTACTCCAGGAGAGAGGTATAGTCTCAGGAACTCACTAGGGCAGGTCTGTCTTGTCCTATAAAGTTGCTGAGCCAGCAGCAACTTGATGTCATGAAGTTCCGTTTGAGAAACTACAGCCAGTTCTCAGTGTATAGAAGCTGCTGGTCTCATTATCATCACGATTAAATAATCAGTTCAGAGAGTGATTATAGTTGAGCATTTAGTCATTTGTGCCAGCCAGGGACTTCTTTTTCTAATGAAGTGCAAGGATTCATTAGACAATCACACAACACCCTGTATGTCTCTTTACAATACTTCTAAAAATTACATTAAACTTTCTGAGTGCTTTTCTGAAGGTTTCTTTACTGGTTGGGCTCGAAGCTCCATTAGGTTAGAGATGCTTTCTCGCCTTTCCGCCTCTGTATTTCCTGAAGCTAGGACAGGCCGGCCACACGATAAGTTCTCAAAAACCATCGATGCATCCATTCATTCGAGGTCAGCCCTTTGCATAACTCTGTCCCACAGCATTCTTGTCACTGCTACTTTCTTGAAGCCCATCCAGTCCAAACTTCACCTCCTAAAAGGAATCAGTTCCTTCCAAGTTCATAGTCCTCCTGGTAAAGCACTTGTCCAAGCATAGCACAATTATTGAAATTGTCTGGTGACCTTTCTTTCCAACCAGTTATAAATGCCTTAATAGAATTTGTAGAAGTTTTCATAATAAAAGCTTAATTAAATTAGGTTCCATAATATTTATAAATCACATCTCAAACAGTTTGAGATTGACATGGGTTTTAAGCAACCCCCAGAAACTAACCACCACTACTGGCTATAAACTGAAAGACAATGACAGACATAGGTGAGAATGGTTCCAAGTTCAACTGTGTGTGACTTTTATTCAAGGTCAACTGAGTTTGAAAAATAAAGAACTATTATGGTACAAAAGTCAGCCAAGAAAAATTAAAGTAAGTGTGGAAAAATAACTTTATGAAGACATGCTATTTTCAGGTGGTACAAAGACCAAGCTACAAGACTTTAACAGATAACCTACAGATGGCCAATCAAGGGAAATAAGAACCATTAGATTGATGCTAAATAAAAATCAGTAAACACACACACATTCCTTTGGGCACCAATGAAAGCCTCTTGTTGAACAAAATTTCCAATTACTAAAATGAAATAATCACATGTATATTTAAAACTTTAGGGAAATATTTTAACATTGTTCCTCTAGGCTGATGGCATGACCTTATTAAACTTGCTGCTTCCAGGAACTCAAATTCTGAGTCTCTAAACCAGTGGTTCTCAACCTGTGGGTCGCCACCCCTTTGGGGGCTGAACAACCCTTTTACAGGGGTCACGTGATTCATAACAATATCAAAATGACAGTTATGAAGTAGCGACAAAAATAATTTTATGGTTTGGCGGGGTCACCGCAACATGAGGAACTGTATTAAAGGGTCACGGCATGCGGAAGGTTGAGAACCACTGTTCTAAACAATTAGGCCAACCCAATGCTCAGACATATATCTGCAGCTGGTGAAATCAGATCAGATAACAGGCTTCAACTCAAGTCCCAAGTACCAGTGGCAAGGCAGAGGCAAGCCAGATGCAGGATCCTGAGCATGAAGCAAAACGCCTGAAAAATCAAAGCAAGTCTTCTAGCTTCTGTGCATGCTCACTCAGGAATGGGAGGTCATTGGTTTTCTTTTCTGTTGTCATCGTTGTGTTCTCTTTTATCACTTTGTCTTGCTATGCCTTGTTCTTTGGTGCATACTGTTATCTCTGCAGATCTATCTAGATAAGATAGGCTGGATGAACAGTATGGAGGAGAAAACAACGGCACCAAGGGTTCCGAGGGTCATGGGAGAGGGAAAAGCAGGGGAAAGGAGGTGGTGTTGACCAACCCAGGGACAAGGGAACAAGTGATCCGAAATTAGTGGTAAGGAGGGTGTGAGATGCCTGGTAGGGATTCAGCAAGGGCAATGTAACCAAGAGAAATTACTGAAATCCAAATGAAGGCTGAGCATGATAGTGGGACAAGAGGAAAGTAAAAGGAAATAGAGGAAAGAACTAGGAGGCAAAGTGCATTTATAGAGGTCTGCTTACAAGCATGTACATATGTAAATATATTTGTATAGGTTATTGGGGAAATAGATCTATGTGCATATATTTATAGGTTTAGTATTAAGGCAGCAGGTGGACATTGGACCTCCACTCAAGTACTTCCTCAATATAAGAACACTTTGTTCTATTAAATTGGTATTCCATGATGCACACTTTCCTGGCACAGTCTCTGAAGATAAATGTATGCATAAGCAAATGTGGTGAAGAAAGCTGATAGTGTCTGGCTATCAAAAGATATAGTGTCTGTGGTGTTAAAGGTTTGAAGGTCAACAAGCGACCATCTAGCTCAGAAGCAATAAAGCCCACATGGAAGAAACACACCAGCCTGTGTGACCATGAGGTGTCAAAGAGATCAGGTATCAGGCATCAAAGACCAAGAAATCACATCATTGTAAATGAGGAGGAGTAAAGAGTGGTGACACAAATCACATCTGTAGGTAATGGGACATCCCCTTACAGAAGGGTCATGGAGAGGAGATGAGCCAGTTAGTGTGCAGTGTAGTAACAATGAAAAATACAACATTCCTCTAGTTCTTAAGTGTTCCCCCCCCCCCACTATCATGATCCCAATTCTACCTTACAAATCTGCTAGACCAGAGGATGTACACTGGTACAGGTAGGCATCAAAAACACAGGGAATTCAGGAAAGATGATCCCTTCAGGACCAGTTGTGAGAGTGATGATACTGGAAGGTGGAGGGAAGGTGGGGTAGAAAGGGGGAATCTATTATAAGGATCTATATATAAGCTCCTCCTTGGGGTATGGACAACAGAAAAGTGTGTGAAGGGGGGCATCAGACAGTTTAAGGCATGACAAAATAATAATTTATAAATTATCAAAACTTCATGAAGCAGGGGAGAGCGGGGAGGGAGGTGGGAAAAATGAGGTGCTGATACCAAGGGCTTAGTGGAGAGCAAATATTTTGAGAATGATGAGGGCAATGAATGTACAAATGTGCTTGACACAATTGATGTACGTATGGATTGTGATGAGTTGTATGAGCCAACAATACAATGATTTTTTAAAGGCCCCTTTTCCAACATAAGGGTAACTGGGCAATTTGGTCAAGTACATATACAGCTTCTATGAAACTGCTACACTGCAAATATCTCATTCATACGTCATTTGAAGACTGATTCATTTAATATTTATGTGCTTGTTTAATTCTACTCCGTTTACATTCCCTACCTGCCATAATCTGAGAATGCATCATTTACTGTCTTTCAATGAGTTTATTTCATCTTTGAATTTTCTTACCAGAATTAGGTTCTTACTTTACCAAGAGAAAGAATTTCTCTGCTCAGGCATACTAGCCAGACTGGTGAATTTTACTAGAGGTTCCTCTGAGGGAATCCCTGAATGGAAGACACTACAGTCAGACTGCCTGCAGCTCCCAGAACACGTGGAGAGGGAATATTCCCACAGAGCATGACTGCTTTGGAAAGTTTCAGTCCAGAATCCCCTGTTTCCACCGTATGATATCAGATGCAAAGGACTGGGGAAATGTTGTGCCAAGGGTGAAATGCAGTTCATGAGACCTCTGAGGTACTCTCCTAACTGGAGCTCCCATGGCTTAGTACATTACATGTTGGGCTGCTAAACAGAAGGTCAGCAGTTCAAAACCACCAGATGCTCTATGGAAGCAAGATAAGGTTTTCTACTCCAGAAAGATTTACAGTTTCGGAAAACCAATGATGCAGTCAAACTCTGTCCTACACAGTCACTGTGAGTTGGGATTGTCTCCATGGCACGAAGTTTTAAGTTTGACACACTAGCTATGTAAAAATAGCTGTAAAGTTTTGTTAGGACAGAGGGCCTAACTCTAGGCGCTTCTCTGAGCTTTAGTCCCACTCAGCTATACAGGAGAACTGCTCTTGCCTCTGTCTCTGTCGTGGTATTCCCCTGCCTTTTGCCCATGTGTGCGTGTGTGTATGTGTGTGTGTGCTAGTGCTGCATTACCAGACTGTGTTTTTCCATAGTGTTCTCTGTACGACTAGAATGTATAACTTTGATAGGATTTTCAAATGTGTATATATATTTTATTAGATAACCCATTAGAATTATTCTACTGTTACCTTTAAACTGACCCTAATTCCAAGAACAATTAGTCCTTATATTTATTGGATTTATAAATGTGTGTCTATGACTGCATATTTTAATACTGTATATGAAGGAAAAGTTTAGCATAGGAAGCATTGCTTGGTTTGGGAAGTCATGTAACCTTCTCAGGGATCAGCTTCCTGGGAAATAATATGAGACCAGTAATAATAGCACATATTTTAGAATTGCTATGAGGATTAAGCCATATCAAGTCTTTGCAACCATATCTAGTCTACAGTAAGCACTATAAAATGTTAAGTAGTCCCTGAGTGGTTAACCCACTTCGTGGATGACTGAAAGATTTGAATCCTCCCAGAGGTAGTTTTAAAGAAAGATCTGACCATCAAATTCTGATTTACTTCCCTTGAAGACCCTATGAAGTACAGTCCTACTCTGACACACACGGAGGCATTGTGAATCAATCAATTCACCAGCAAATTGTGTTAAATGTTGTTACTATTTCCATCACCTGCCTCATTAGCTTTGGCCTGAGCAGTCACTTAGCTCTGAAAATCCATCATTCATGGATCAAAGTCCAGGCTTTAGTAGCTCAGAAGTTTGGGGACACTCTATTAAAAGAGACCCATACAATTAAGAGGAATTTTTACCAGTAAATAAAGCCAATTGGCTTTTTTTCTATTGGTAAGCAAACCAAACCCACTGCCATCAAATTGATTCTACCTCACAGGGCCACTATGGAACAGGGTGAACTGCCCCCTCCAGGTTTCCAGAACTGTCACTCTTTATGGTCATCCATACAGTTTTATTGGGCCACAGCTAGTACTGTTTGATTTTGTATTATCTACTGCTGCTTTTGTAGTATAACAGCTGCCCACTACAGTGGCAGCAAAGACCATATGGCATGTAAAGCCAAAAATACAGGTAATATTTACTCTTAGCCACAGCTCATTTTTTTTTATTTTCAACGGCAACAAAGGTGGCTGTGTGCCTTACATCCCTGGAAAGCAGCATTGATTCTTGGACTTGCACACAGTCAAGCACTCAAGTGCACACCTGCCTGCCCTCAGTGTGCTGTGCATCATCATCTGCCTCCTTAGCTGCCCCATCGCCATGCCCCGCTCATTCCAATGGCCCTCTTGTTTTCCACCAGCTCACAGCTCTTTTATATCACTGAAAACTACTACAGTAGATATGCCTGTGATATTTGAGTGTCACCGAAATTCTCCTCATTTTGCAAAACTCCTTGGAAAAGCTCCTAGTAGATCAGGAAATCATGAGAAAAGAAAAATCAGAATCAAGGGAGGGTATAAGACAGTGGGTGTCCATGGATAACAATGAGCAGGGGTAGAGATACCCACAGACTCTTAGGACAGGCTCCGTCCTTCAAAATCTATGCATAAACTACCAAGGATCTGATTGTCAGCAAAACCATATCAAATATATAAATATAAAAGAAGGGTTTAGAACTGTCCATTTTTTCCCAAACAGAAGAGACTGTAGAGTTTCTCAGGCACAGTGGTTCTCAAAATATAGTCTTCAGGCCCTGGTGGCCTTCAGATACTATTACTTTGACATTAAATTAATTCATTTTAGCAGTTTTATTGGTACATAATCTGCATATTGTATAATTTAATAATTTAATCAAATCAAGAAGAGCTGTACAATCATTATCACAATCAATTTTAGTAATTTTTCTTTCTTTTTCTCATTGCTATTAGCTCCCAATACCCCTACTTCCCCTGTCATAACCCCCCAAACCATTAATCCAATTACTATCTTTGTAGATTTATCTGTCCTAGACTCTGATACATAAAAATGCACAAAAGAACAATAACAGAGAAAAAGCTCAATTTTAAAAAAGGGAGAAAAATGTAAAACTAGATTAAATTGAAAATGGGTCAAAGGAGAGATCAAATGATAAAATGTTAAAATTTAATGTAAATGCATTTAAATTACCCATTTTCCTCTGCACTCTTCATGATAACAAGACGATATTGATTCACATCCTGGTCTATGGGCAGAAGGAATTCACCAGAGGCTGAATCCACCTGTATTTCCCTTTAATGTTTTTGTAACTGAAAAAAAGTTTTAAATGGACCAAAAGGAGTATTAAGTGATAAGTTATTACATTTAAACCTAACCATATCTACCATAATGTAGTTAAAATGGTCAGAAGGGATTCACCAAAGGCTTAAGCTATGACTGGGCTTCCACTGTCAATCATGACCTTCTACAAACAAGGTACTCACAATTTAAACTCTGATGCTATTCCCTCCTTCCAATTTGGATTATAGTCATTACAATCCTTGACTCACATAGGCTCGTGCACTTCTTCCATGTGGACTTAGTTAACACCTCACTTAGTTGACTCACTTGCTGTGAGTCAGCATCAACCCAGTGGCAGTGAAATTGGCTCCTAGGTTTGATTTAGTTATTAGGTTAGGACCCACCCACCTCAGTTACCTCATGCTAGCTAACATCTTCAAACACCTATTTCCCCACAAGGTAACATTCACAGGTACCAAGTTAGAACTTCAGCTTAAATTTGGGAGATATATTTCACTACCCAAAGATGCCAAGTTGGTGGTTGGTTTGGGTGGGGGTGAGGGGCATATTTTCTCAGCTCCCTTCATCACTTAAACATGATGTGATATAAAAGACAGGAAATTTGTTTTAGTGATAATGAAGGTGAGAGAAGAAGACTGAAGAAAAGTGATTTTTATTCTAAGTCTCCAAGTGGATGAATACTACGTAAAGCATAAGTAATCATTTAGAAACAATGGGACTCTAGAAGTAAGTGGAATCCAAGGAAGGAAAGTGACCTGCTCAGACCAAAGGCTCTCTATTCCTTAACGTTCCATTTCCAGCGTAAAGAATGTTTTAACAAAGGACCTAATCCTTTCAAGGAAATAAATCATGAACCAAGTAAACACAGGGTGTTATGCAGTTCCCCTTTATTTGAAGGATGAAGGCACAGCAGTCTCCTCTGAAGGAGAGCAATTATAGCGTGATGCTCTCGGGACACACTCTGTGTGCTTCACTGTAAATCAAAGTCGATCTCCGGGGGAGAGATGCTCAATCCTAACTGTAAAAATAAGGCCCTGTGCTTGTTCATCACTTTCTAAAGAGGGAGAGAGGAAGCACGGGTTAAATATCCTGTCTCTGAGCCAATCCAGAATGTTCTGGATTAAGGAGAGAGCACATGCCTGTGGAATCCTGTAAAGTGCTGGACCAAGTTAGCCCGGGGACAGCATGCTCCTGGTGTCTTATAAGAACAATCTGGAGAGCAAATGCCATTCCGCTTGTGACCCCTTTGAAATGCCGTGTCTTTTCTGACCTGGAATAGAGTGTCAAGATCCAGATAAAGCGGGTCTCAAATGGCATCTCTGCTCACAATAGCCAAGGTCCAGCCACAGGACAGGCTGTGTGAACAGGGATCTTTTAAGAGACCACTGGTAAGTGCATCCATACACACTCTCCAATTAAACTGATACTTAAGCAACCCAGCCGCCCCCACCAAAAAAAAAAAAACCCAAAAATTCCAGAGAAGCTTAGAAATTTAAAATTTCTATCAAGAATTTTTGTATTAGAACCCCTTTCCCGCCCATGAAAAATATTTTCTTTTCCTATACCTGTGCCCCTCTCTCAAATACCCTCTCCTAGTTTTGTTATCTCCATATCACTATTAATAATCTGAATGTTGTACCCGGTTGTCTCCTCACACCCTTCAGAGGCTATAAGCCCCGTGACCACACATACTCTCGTTTCAGAAGGATGCCTGTGACGTGCAGGATCTCCATAAGACTTATTGAAAGCATCCATGTGTGAACCAGGATCAAATCTCCCCGCCATTCAGAGTTCCTTCTCTTTTGCTTTCCACCAACCGTATGACGGCCTCCCCTTTGGGTATATTAAAATGGAGCCATCGGGGCGGGGGCTTAGGGAATGGCAATCCCCTCTTCCTCCTTGGCCTTACAATGGCCTGGTGGGAGACTAAGTGGAAAATAGACAACCTGTGTTCACTGGAGAGGTAGGAAAGTCGCACCTTGGATCTCTGCATGAGTTCCCTGGTGTTACTTCACCAAACCGATTGTAGAAAGTTTCTTGACATAGCCAAACCATCATTAAACAAGCACAGCTTTATTCTCCTTTCGGGAGAGAGGCTCTGAAAGTTTGCAAACATCCAAATGGTACAAGGAAGGAGAGTTCTACCCACCCCAGCTAAACAACAACCATATAACTAATGAGATACCTGGGGGGAGGGGTGCGGGACAAGCAAAACAAAACACCAGGAGGGCAGGACAACAAAGCACTTTTGTTATTGGTGGTGGTGTTTTCATCCTTGTTTCACTATTGCTTAAGTAACAACATCCCTGATGTGAGAAAAGGCAGAGGTGGAGCCCAGCAGGAGCTCCGTGCAGGTGTGTCAGCGGCTAATGGAAGCGACAGCTAAGGATGACATATCACCAGAGTGCTGAAAAATGGATTATCCATGTGGTTTAAATGGGCCAGATGATATAGTGGAACACCATGGAGTTCAGCACAAAGCGTGGCATTCAAGATGGATGATCCCAATCTTAACTCTGGCTCTAACACAGACCACGTTTATGAGATTGAATGAGTCATTTAAGCCACACCATGCTGTGGTTTCTCCCTCAGTAGAACCTTCAGAGCAAAATGCATTGCGCAGTCGTGACACAGGAGCTCTGGAGGAAACAAGGGATGTAGCAACCAATACCGTCTCACTGTGCACCCAGCAAAGGGCACTTGCTTTGCAAAAATCACAGCCTAGATGCATGATTGTTGAGGCAGTGCTCTCAGGCAACACATATTATTTTTCCTTTCAAACGAAAACCCTATTTTTCTAAATTAGGATATTCATATCTAAAGTTCATTGCCCTAAATCTTTATATCAATTTCCATATGTACCTCAACTATTTAGAATGGGACAGGCCATTTTATTAAACCAATCACTGCCAAGGATTTTCAGAATTTCACGATAACCTGAAAGGTCTTTACTAGCCAGAAATACACATCCTTGCCCCTGTATTAACAATCTCATATTTAGCTCTTGCCAACAAGCCGTTTAGCCTGCTCCAAATCAAATAAACTCTGAAGCCCACACAGTAAGTATTAGATCATTACTAAGCAGGAGGTACACAGGCTGGAGGTGCAAACAAAACTCAGGGCAACGGGGAATCGCCAGACATGGAATTAGACAGAGAGACCATTGTGCCATGGCAGGAAAAGCACAAAACCAAGAGGGACAATACCTGAACCTCAATACCGCTTCTCCAAATCCCGGTGCGACCTTGGTCAAACTTCAACAGCACTTTGTACCTCGGCTGTCAAATCGGAGCGACAGAGGAGGACTCCAAGCAACTGAAGGCCAAGACGCACACTTAATTTATTTAGTTTTTATAATTCAAAGCATCTATTTATTTGCTATTAAGAAATTGTTTTATTTATAGCTCTTATAACAACCCAGACATCAGTTGTATCAAGCATATTTGTACATAGGTTGCTATCATTATTTTCTAGACATTTACTATCTATTGGGCCATTGGTAGCAGCTCCTCTTTTTCTGCTCCCTCCCCCCTACCTTCATGACCCCTCGATAAATTATAAATTACTACTAATTTCATAACCTTCACCGACCGCTGTCTCCCTTCCCCTATGGTTTCTGTTGTTAGACCCCCTGAACAGGAGGGGGGGAAGGGGGGGTGGTTATGTGTCAATCATGCCATTGGTTCCCCCTGTCTCCCCTCCTCTGCCCACCTTTCCCCTACCCATCTGGTATTGCCACTCCTATTTCTGTTCCTGGATCCCTTGTGTCATGAGGTCTTATCCCTTACCTGTACCTGTGCACCTGCTCCCGTCTAGCCTTCGGTGAAAGGTAATACTGGGGTCATGATAGAGGACCGTTGGTGCTTTACTGAGTCCTGGTTGACTCATCCCTTCCTTATGACCCCTCTGTGAGGAGATGTTCCATTGTCTACCTACAGGTTTTGGGTCTCTGCTCTGATCCCCACTGTTCACAACAATACGTTTTGTTTGTTTGTTTGTTTGTGGGTCTTCTGATGCCTGTTTCCAGGTCCCAACAACACCTCCTGATTGCACAGGCTGAAGTGTTTCATCCATGGGGGCTTGTTGCTTCTCTGATAGATGACTGCTTGTTTAACTTCAAGTCTGTAAGACCCCAGATGCTATATCTTTTGATAGCCAAGCACCATCTGCTTTCTTCGCCACATATGCTTATGCACCCATTTTGCCTTCAGTGATTGTGCTGGCAAGGTGAGCATCACAGAATGCCAGTTTGTTAGCAAGAAGTATTCTTGCATTGAGGGAAACGTATGAGCGGAGGCCCAAAGCCTGTTCATTACCTCAGTGTATTGCAATATAAATATATGTACCTAGGTCAATGCCTCTATCTTTATGAATTAATGTGTTTACATATGTACACACCTATGCTTATACCTTTATGCAGTTTTACTTCCTAGATCATTCCTCTGTTTTACCTTCCTCCTGCACCACCATAATACTCACACAGCTTCTGCCTCTTAGTAATTGCTCTCAGCTAGATCACTGTTGCTCCCAGGATCTCTATGTCCTCCTTGTTGTTGCTTTTAATTTCCTAGTTGTCCCCCTGTCTATGATGTTGTCTGCTCACCTCTCGCTTCCCTACCTCCTTCTCCCCCAAGTCAGTCCTATTGCTTTCTCCTCAAGCTTGTTTTCCATGCCTATCTTTTATAAGTAGGTAAACCAACAATAACAGATACCAAACAAAAAGAAAAAAAGATTTAAATATAAACACAAAACATAATTCCAGGTCTGTCCCTGACCTTTATGACTATCTCCCCAGAAATTCCAGGAGCTGCCCCTCCTAGCCTGAAGTTTATTTTTGGGTGCTCTTCTGGGGCTCTGGGCTTGACTTTGCTCCCTTTGCCGATCTGTTATGTTCCCTTCTTGGTTTGCCCCACTGTGGAGGCAAACCCTTTAGAACCACTTGCTCAGGTGAGATTCTAGCTCTCACTCCACCTGTATAACCTTCTGTAAGACGCTTACCCTCTTTAGGTCTCCGTTTCCTTGACTCTCATCAACACTGCTTAACAACACTGGTTACATCACATGAGTTGTCATGAAGATTAAATAAAGTTACCTAGGTAAGCCACTGTGGTGGTGACATAATTTCATGTGGATTTGAAGATCTGTAGAAGTGCAGGGGTGGTATTCAACCTGTCAATCAGGTTACAGCCTGATGGCAACTCCTTGTGGGCATGGGCTTCTCATAAGGAGGGCTCTGGGAATCTCCTCTTCTCCCTCTCTGCCTTTACCTTCTTGCTGGCTATTCCTGATTGCTGCCAGAGCCACAGCCATTGGTTCCACATGACTTTGCCCCCATCTACCTGTGGTCTTCCTGCATTCTGCATCATTGCATGTGTCTGCTTGAGTCTTAAGAAGGACTTATGGACTTGAGTTGGACTGGGCTGGGACAATTTTGAGATCTATAATTCTTGACATACAGCCCTTTCTTACACATATCAGTTCCACTGACTTTGTTTCTGTAGCCAACCCAGCCTGACACAACCACCTAGAACAGTCTGTGACACACAGTCTCATCCTCAACACGGATTTGCTGTTTTTGTTACTATATTCTATAACCATGTCTGTTTACATGCTTAAAACACTTTCCACCCTCATAATTCAGCTGCCAACTGGCAGGGTGGAGGTTTGAGTTGACCCAGAGAAGCCTAAGAAGAAAAGTCTAGTGGCCCACCTCCCCAAATTCAAACATTGGAAAACCCTACCGAGCAAAATGGAGCAAAGTTCCTTGGGATTTTCACAGTTAGAATGAGCTTCATGGCAATCAGTGTTATTATTTTTAAATACCGTTCTGGCAACAGCTTTAAAGGTAGACTGGGATTATTGAAGAAACAGGATTCACGACTTAGGGTGGGGGTAGGGGTGTCAAAAAACAGCACAGCCATATTCAATTACCTGCCTTCTTCATGTCTGCCTCCAGATTCTAACATCAGAAGCGCCTAAAGATGTTTTTAAGTGGTTTTATGGTAGGATTTCTAATCCAACACTTTATACTAATGACTAAAAATAGTTACCTTCCTCTCAGACCATTAGGTTTCCATCCCCACCCATCTCACTCAGATGTGCAATGGCCCCAAGTTTTCTGTGAAGGGCATACCCATTGTCTGTCCATCACCAAATGCACCAATTTATCTTTATCACTCTCTTTTTGCCTTTTTTTTTCTTTCCTTCAGAATGTCATTGTTACTAGGAGAAAGAGAAGGCATTCCACTCTAATAGAGTTCCAGCCATGGAAACCCCCAAAGTCAGCTCCATTTTGTCCAATAGGATCACCATGAGGCACAGTGGACTTTATGGCGGTGCTGGTTTGGGGTTGATTATTTGAGTCACTGTTTCCCAGATGTGTACTAGGAGTAAAAGAGACCCCAATTCACACATGTTTTACAGACTCCCTTGAATTAAGCCATAACTGGGGCAATGACAAAGCAAAGACATTCACTCGGTTAAGGAAAACCTTCAGCATGCATTCAGTACAGAGAACAACCGCGGTTTTCATCATATACCTCCAAAAACAAAAGAAATCCTCGCGGATTATGATTGATGGTAGAACAGTCCATCACTGTCACCGTAGGGACAACAGGAACAAGCAAAGAAACGTGATGAGGATACTTATATAATTTCAGGCTAAAAAGGTGATGGGATTGGTTCCAGGGTTCTGATTACATATGAACCCGAGTCATAGTCCCCAGGATCACAAATTTTAAATTTAATAACGTGCATCTGATCGGCAGCTTTAAGTAAAGATGCAGGCAGGTTCCTTAGTTCTTTGTGTGAGCATCTTTCTGCATATTAATCTGTTTGTGTGCACACTCTAACTGTGGGCATGAGATGACTCCCCGAGTGCTTGGATTTATCCAGGCATAGCCATATTGCTGCCTTAATGGGCAGCAAGCACAGAGGAAGTAACTGAAAAACTCAAATGAACTTATGCCAAGGCTCCAAAGGAAGTTAGGGCTCCCTTTGTAGAAGCAGCCTTCCACAAGCCAAGTGTGTTTTCCAGGTAGACAAGAGAAATAAATCCAGTGACACTCACTCATATGTATATAGGAAAGAGCATTATATACCAGGGCTATTGAATATTGAGAAAACATCCCTGCCCAGTCCAGATCAAATCCATAAGTCTGATATTAGTCCATATGTTGGATACCAATCTATAGCATCCTCTTCAGACTCAAGAAACACATGCAATGACTCCTAATGCAGGAAGACCAAAGGTCAGCAGATAGGAAGTCTTGTGGATCCAGTGGCATTGTAAGCATCTTATTGCTGGCAGGGTCTTCACGCGGCTTCTCCAGCTCCCAGGTCTGCATTAGGGTAGATCCATGTGGCTTCTCCTCAGAGTCTCTAAGGGAGTAAGCTGACAGAATGTGTCTCCCACGTCCAGGGAGGAAAATACAGGAATTCCCAGAATCCTCAGGGGAAGGCCATGACCACATAGAGACCTCATTGGCTATACAATGATTGACAGGCCAGACTCCACCCCTTCACTCATAATCCTCTCGAATTGACCACAGATTATGTAACTACCACACCAAGTGTTTCAGAATTTAAATTCCAGTGCAAAAGGAAGACATGTCTTCTCTTCACTAGGACCTTACCGTCTCCTCTACTGTAGTTCTCTCCTCTTTAATTATTCTCGCTGCCCATTGTCTGCACTGCCCACTTTCCCTTGATTCCTGTACTTCCATCTGTAAACTTAATCAATGGTTTCACGTCATGAAAGATTTTTTTTTTAAATGAATGGAAGAAAAGAAACTCTTTCAGATCAATGTGTTCCTGAAGCTTAAACCTTATCTTTGTAAAAACCGCGCTTCTTAGATGGTTATCTCCATTTCAATCTCGATTTCTTCTCTTTTTCTTATTAACTTACTCCAGGGAGGCTTCTGTCTCATTGTAACTGTATTTACTCAGATCGCCAATGGTCTACCTCCGTCTCTCTCACGCCAATGGACTCCCTCTCCATTTTTATCTCACTTCACCCAGCAATGCCATAAGACCCTGCTAGACACTTCCTTGATGATCTTACACATTTCTCCTTGCGTCGAGACAACACACTCGCCTATTTTTCCACACGTTCCTTTAGCTGTCTTCTCTAGGTCTCTTTTGTTGGCTTCTCTTTTACTCATTTTCTAAGAGTTGCAATTTTCCATTTGTTGTTGTTAACTGCCATCCGGTCAGTTTCTACCCATAGTGACCCTATGCCCAACAAAGAAGCTGTGCACGGAAATGCACCAGCCTCCCAGATGTTCTTATGCTTCAGCCCGTTGTTGCAGCCACCATGGCAATCCATTTCACTGAGGGATTTCCTCTTTCTCAAGGCACCTCTACTCTCCCAAGCATCATGTCCTTCTTCAGGGACTGATCTCTCCTGACAATATGTGCAAAATATGGAAGACGAAATCTTGCCACCCATGAGTCTAAGGAGCATTCAGAAAACAGGTCTTCTAAGGCTTGAATTATTTTCTTGAGTTCTTTCAGTTTCAGATATTCTGAGTGTGTTCTTCTTTTTCATTTTTTAACTGTAGGTCTTTGAGCATTTTAGTATAATGAGACTGACAGACAAGTGGCATAATTGTCCAGTACTACCCCTTCAATCAGAGGGCAATGCATCAGAGAAGGTGGATTATATGAAGAAGAATGCGTATCAGGATTGGAGAAATTTATTAATAACCTACAATATGCAAATGACACACCTTGCTTGCTAAAAGTGAGGAACCCTTGAAGAACCTCCTTTTGAAGGTCAAGGATTGCAGCCTTCAGCATGGGTTACAGCTCAATATAAAGAAGACAAAAGTCCTCATAACTGAGCTAAAAGGTAACATCACTATAAAGAAGGGAAAGATTGAGGTTGTCAAGGAGTTTGTCTTAGATTCACAATCAATGCCCATGGAAACAGCAATCAGGAGAGGAAATGATATGTTTCATTAGGTGAATCTACTACACAAGACCTCTCTCTGAGTATTGAAAAGCAAGGGTGTTACTGTGAAGAAAAGAGTACACCTGGCCCAAGCCATGACATTTCCATTGCCTGATATGCATGTGAAATGTGGCCTTTGAATAAGGAAGATCAAGGAAGAATTGATGCAATTGAATTGTGGCGCTGCAGAACAACATCGCAAGTGCCCTGGACTGCTGAAAGGACCAACAGCTGTCTGGGAACACGTATGACCAGAGTGCTCCTTAGAGGTTAGGATGGTATAACTTCATCTTACATACAGTGGACATATTGTCAGGAGAGATCAGTCCCTGGGGAAGGACATCATGCTGGGTCAAGCAGAGGGGCCATGAAAAAGAGGAAGATCCTCTTGGATTGTCATCGTGGCTGCAACAATAGGCTCAAGACAGGAGCAATTGTGAGGCTGGTGCAGGACTAAACGGTGTTCCATTCTTTGTACCTGTGGTCGCTATGATTCAGGACCAACTTGATGGACTCTAACAAAACCGATAATACCTCAAAACCCCATACTCTTTTCTCTCTGCAAATCTCACTGAAAACTCAAAACAAAATAAAACAAAAATAGCCTTGCTGTCATGTAGTCGCAGTGCAGATCATAGGGACCCTGTAAGACAGACTAGGACATCCCTGTGTAAAATGACTGTCCCAAAGCAGAGCAGTTGGTAGTTTCTTACTGCTGACCTTGATGTTAGGAGCTCAATGTGTAACCACTGCACATTGTTTCTATGTTTTCAGGACATTTCACCTCTAGTTCAAATCCACCTTCAGATCCAAGTGCCCCACTGTATGGACCCTATCCCCTTGTTCTCATTTCTCAGCTTATGCATAATTTCCTAAGAACAGTTTTCTTTGAATTCATGGATGCAGTTAGCTCCACTCTGAGAAACAATTTTCTTTCTCCTGGAAACCATATTTTGGGAGCCTATGGAGTTGGAGTGGCCCATTGAGGCCATTACTCTGTGATGGCTTTTTGACCTTGAGCTTTGAGCAGACTAGTTACTTAACCTATAAGTCAAACAATAGTCTGGCTAATTAATAAAGACTTTTACCTAGGGCATTATCCTCTTTGGAAGAATTCAAACAGTTCAGGAAATAGACAATCCAGGGTTGGACTGTGCTTTGGGGTAAATTATGATTATGAAAATTCTTTGGGCCCTTTTCCTCCACAAATGTTCAAAAGATGGAATACAAGAACTTTTGAGGGTTCTTTCATCTTTGGAACACTTTCTTACTCCCTGGTCAAAATGCTACCCTGGTCTGCAAATAAACTTCATTGATAAATAAATATCGTGTTAGAGTTTAAATCCTGAGCACTAGGTTTGTGGAAAAGAGTCTAACCCTCAGGAATTTGTTTACCCAGGACTTTGATGGAAATTGGGGTACTGATGTACCAAGCTCTTGATTCATACCCCCAGCAAGGTAGTCAGAGAGTCCCGAAACATTCTGATACGCTTTTTTAAACTGGACCTATATATAACACGATCATATTCCTATCTGCAACTGTGATTAATTGATCTGCTGCCAATTATGATTTTGTGACAGTTACCTTTGTGTTTTATTTTATGTAGCTGTGTAACTGTGAATCCTTGGGTGTGGTTTTGCTCTTGTACTGAGGTTCTCCCTCAATGAGATGATATATTCTCCTTGTCTTTGTCCTGGCTGAGACTTAATAAATTTGATTTTGGAGTTTCTTTTTCCTCTAAAACAATTTCAATGTCTACTTTTGGCCTGATGTGATTCTTGTTTTAACAACTCCCATCTCCTACATCAGGAGCCAGCACACTTTTGAGACAGAAAAGCCAACCTCCCACCAATTGAAAAATTATTCAAGAGACATCAATACATTTTACGAACAAATGAAGTGACCATTAGCTGAGAATTATCCATTAAATTTTTCAATTTTACATCAGATCCATATATACACACCAAAAGAGAGGCATAGGACTTATGTTAGTTACATAATCAGGTGTCAACTTCAGACTACTAAGGGATGGAGCTTAGCTTGTCAATCATGTCGCAGCTTGATGACATCATTTGGAGGCACTATGGAGATAAATAACTCACTAGAGGCCAGATACAGGCACTCGCTGAGAGACATTCTGGTTGATAAACTACATGGAGCTATGCCGATAGAACCACAGCTGTAAAGCTGCAGGAGCCACGTAGAGGCCCATACCAGTGCTGGGATACTTACACCACCACTGGAGCTACGAAACTTTCCACCAACTGGCCTGTGATCTTCCTGCATTCAGCATCACTGAATATGTTGCATGAGTCTGAAAAGGAATTTATAGATTGGTATTGGACATATGGGCTAATATTGGATTTAAGGACTTGATCTGGACTGGGCTGGGATATTTTCTTCAGATACAATTACCTTTTATATAAAACTCTATCTTATACACATATGAGTGTCTCTGGATTTGTTTCTCTAGTCTACCCGGACTAACACAGGGCTCCAGAGCCCCAGTTTGCTGCTCACTGCCCTACACTATGTGATGCCATCCATCAGACTATTGTTCTTACTGTTGAGGTTGGGGCCTTCACATTGTTGCTGACTCATAGTACAACATCACCAAACGCTTCCCTGTCCGGTGCCATCCTCCCAATGATGGTTATGCGTGAGTCCATCATTGTAGTCTGTTCACACAATGAAGATGTAGGTGTGTAGATCTGTTCACACAATGAAGGTGTAGGTGTGTAGATCTGTTCACACAATGAAGGTGAAGGGGTATATATCTGTTCACACAATGAAGGTGTAGGTATGTAGATCTGTTCACACAATGAAGGTGATTGGGGCAGCCCATCTCAAATAAGCAAGTTCACAAGATAGCGGCAGAAGGGAGAGTGAGACTGTTAAGGATGGGGTTGCTAACTCCAAGGCCAGCAGTTGGAAACCACCAGCCCATCTGCAAGTGAAAGTCTAGGCTTTCTACTCCCATAAAGAATGACACCCTCAAAATCCCACAGGAGCAGTTCTACCCTGTCCTGTTAGGTCACTATGAGTGGGAATCAACGTGATGGAAGTGAGTTTGGGTTTTTTGGGGCAGTTGATTTTTTTTTTTTTGTATTTGAAACTGAAAGAGTAGCACAGCATCATCAATTCACCAAGAAGTCTAACAGGATTTCAAGATTGAAACAAAGGAAAGCAAAGTACATGAGACCCAAGCATGCTGCCCCAGTGTGGCACTACATTCCTCATGTCCAGGTTCTTTTCCATTGGTCCTCTACTGTAATGGTGGGCTGGATCGGACTTCCTCTTGCTTCCCTATTACCATGAGGCAGGATCCAGAAAAGCTGCTATGACCTAACCTTTTTTCACTTACTCTGACACCAACTGTTCCTCCCATGCCCCCCCCCTAGATCTACCTTGGGTTTAAGAATTCATTGCAATGACTATACAGAACTCATAGACAGTACTCACAAGTAAGAGGGTTTATTAGAGAAAGTGAGTAGGTTACCACAAGTCGGGATCAGAAACAGTAAGAATACAGACACTCAGCTGCTGGGAAGGTTTCGCTTGCAGAGGAGGTGATTGAAGACTCCATGGTTTGGTTCAGGTGTATCTTAGTCTGTAAGGTTACATCTTTGCTCTTCAACACTTTGAAAAGGGCTTGCACAACAGATTTGCATTGTTGCTTCTGTGATTACAAATGCAAGTAAATGAAAACATTGACAACTTCAATATGTTCTCTATTTATCATGATGTTTCTGACTGGTCCAGTTGTGAGGTTTTTTGCTTTCTTTGCAGTGAGATGCAATCCATACTTGAGGCTGTAATTTTTTCTCTTCATCAACAAATGCCAAAAGTCCTCCTTGCTTACAGAAAGCAAGAATTTATTCTCTGCTTTCCCCACTAAACTTCTAGAGCTGGAACCACATCTAGACTGTTGCCATCCAAATATCCATACTCTGAATGAATACAGGTTTACATTGGGAGATTGCAATAAAATGTTTCTTAAATGAGCCAATAACCTGAGAAGCTGGACTATATAAAGAAGTCTGGCATCAGGATAGGAGGAAAACTCACCAAAAACATTTGGTATGTCAATGCTGCAGCCTTGCTTGCTGAAAGTGAAGAGGACTTGAGTGCAGTATAACTCACTCTGCTGTCTTAATTAAGGTTTTCTAGTTGGAGCTCTGGGAGCATGGTGGTTTCTCATTGGACTGAGAGCCACAAGATCAGTAGTTTGAAACCACAAGGTTCTCTGAGGGAGAAAGATGGGACTTCTACTCCCATGAAAAATGGCTGTCTCAGAATGGCTGTCCTCATCCTACAGGGTCACCATGAGTATGCCTTAACTCGACAGCAAAGAGTTTTTTTTGCGTGTGTTTTGTTTTGTTTTGTCTTTATTTGATCTCTAGGTTCTAATGTCTGTTGCAATGGTTACGCAGATCCACGGACAAAATTCATGATTAATGAGTTTATTACAAAATTAGCAGGTTGTAATGACAATGAAAAATGCTCATTAGTTGTTTATCTTGACATATTATAAGGCCTTCTCAGGTCACTTAATAAAATTCGCAGAGGAACAAACCACTCTGCTGTAAATCTCAACTTGAAGGCCTTCAGCTCCAGCTAAATAGGTCAGCAAATCCAACTCCCTGGATTAAGTGTGCATTGGCAGTCCACTCCATAAACTGCGTCCTGCACAAAAGCACTAAGCTTTCCTTGTTCTGTGTATGGGAAGCCCCCACCCCTTTCCATGCTCCACTCTTGGCTCTTGCTGGTCATATCATCCCACCTCTTGCTTCTCAGCGGGTCAATTTCTTACTCAGCAGGACGGCTCTGCATGGAGCCCTGCTCACAAGTGCTCACAAGTGAATCCTCTCAGTAGCTTCCCCACCTACTTACCAGACACATACAGGAAAAGGTCATTAAGTGGGAGTCAGATTCTTTGGCTAGATGAGCTGTATTAAATAATTCACTGCCCCACAATTACCGTTAAGTGTAAAGAAAACAAACATTCACACAACTGAACTAATAGGTAATAACGTGAGAAACGATTCAAGTTGTTCAAGACTCCATTTTACTTGGATCCAGAATCAATGCCCATGGAAGGAACAGTTAAGATTGAAGTGAGCCATTGCAATGGACAAGTCTGCTGCACAAGAGAGGGAAAGTGAGACAGTGGGCAGTGTAAAATACACAAATAATTAAGATTTATAATTTATCAGGAGTCCATGGGTGGGGGAGGGAGGGAAAAAGAGGAGCTGATAGAAAATGTTTTGAAAATGATGATGTCAACATATGTACAAATGTGCTCAATATAATTGATTTATACATTGCTATAAGAGCTGTAATAGCCCCCAATAAAATGATTGATTAGAATATTTTTTTAATTCATATACAAAAAAAGGTTAAACAAAGATGTCACTTTGAATATTAAGGTATACCTAGCACAAGCTCTGTTTTTATTATTTTTAAAAATAAATCCATAGGCATGTGAAGGCTAAATAATAAATAAAATGTATCAAAGAAGAAGCAATGTATTTGAGTTATGTTAGAGACATAGAATATTAATTATAGAGTGGACTGCCAGAGCAATATACAAATCTGTCTTGGACTAAGTACAACCAGAATGCTACTCAGACGTGAGGATGGCAAGACTTTGCCTCATGTACTTGACACGTTATCAGGAGGGACTAGTCCCTGGAGAAGGACATCCGCTCGGTAATGTAGAGAGTCAGCTAAAAAGAAGAAGGCCAACAACAAAATAGATTGACCCGGTAACTGTAATAATGGGATCAAACAGGAAGGATTTGTGAAGATATCACAGGTCCAAGCACTATGGAGTCCCTAAGTGGGACCCTCATGATAGCACCTAACAACAGGATAAAGGAGATTCAGGAAAAAAACATTGTGCTAAAATGATATGCTATTCACCAGCTTCACGTTGTAATGGAGTACTATTTTGAAGCGAGACAAGGAGACAAAACTTTGCAAGAAAGCGTGGATTCAATGCTGGGCAGCTAATAGAGAGGACAGCAATTTCAGTCGACCCCAGAAGAGAGATGAGAGTGTTCGCCCCCCGGAAATGGAGTCTCAGGAGCCTCACAGAGAAAGTCTACTCTGCCCTGTGTGGGCTCTATAAGTCAGAACCAATTCAATGGCAGTGAGTTCACTGAACCTGCTCGTGGGAAACCATAATAGAGCACTTCCCTTTTGCCAAGAAAATAGAAAAGATTGCTCAATTTGTTGTAGGCTATCATGGTCATGCTGTATTATTTGGGTTCCAAACTTGCACTTATTCCCAACTATTATATGTATTAAAGAAATAAATACATGAAACAGGCCCTTGTCTCATATAATCTAGTTGAGGAGACAGATACATAAACACCAACAAAATAAACTTAGTTTATTTCTGTGTGTAATAAAAAATTAGTGCAAAAAAGGAAATTATGAAAATGAAGGGAGTAGGTTCTGGAAAATTGCATCAGAAACGTGATAATAATACTTGAACAAGGTTTTGAGATTTGTTTAAAGGTTGTGTTTGGGTTTTGTTTTGTTTTTTGGAGGGGCGCTGTTTATATATTCTCAAGGTAAGATATCTCCATTATTGAAAATGTGCAAGGTACACAATAAGACAAGACCTGTAATCTAATACCACCACCTAGAGTTATTCATGATAAAATTTTAGACATTTCTAATATTATTTCCTTTTGCATTTTTCCTCTGTCTTTGGACGAATTCAATCCCACATGCTGTGTTTCAGAGCAGTGCCTGCAGTCAGCCTTTTAAAACATAGTTTTGAAACTAGCTCAAGAAGAGGAAGGCAGCTCCAATTTTGCATTCTTTCCCCTTATCCCCACACGGGTCAGTGTTTAGATCTCAGGAGTAGTCAAACTGGAGGGCTTGTAGTCTGTGACCCTTCTCTTCTCTCTCTCTTTTTTAATAAATGTTTTCTAATGACAATTTTTAAATTGTTTTTTCCATTTTATTTTTGGAGGATAATACATGCCAAAAAATCCACCCTCGTATACATAGTTACACAGGCTTTTTAAATATCTGAGTGAATTTGAAATAATTTTATGAAATTTAATCTTTTTACTAATATAATTTCAAGGATGTGTCATATTCTTTTATGTTCCATCATACAAGACCATCTGCAAAAAGTACGCTTTCCCTAGTTTTCAGCATTAAAAATATGAAACATTTACATTGAAGAGTTCTCATCATACAATTTTTCTCCTCCTTTGAATTGAAACTTTTTGATAAGAAATAGCAGCTGTATAGTTTTTAAAATCTGAATATATAAGTTTTATCATAAAACAGCATTCCATACATGCCTGATCTGAAGACAGAATGAGACCCTGGGCTCTTTGAAGAGACTGCAACACAATGTTGACATATAGTAGTGGGTTTAAGATTCCCAAGCACATTACCTTATTAATCCATAAATGTAAGTCAGATGAGGAGGAATGGAGGCTGAAGCTGAAGAAATCAAATCATGAATATGCTTTTATGCCATGATCAGTAACATATCTTTTATCCTGAAGGCAAAATAGAAATTCGATACACACTTGCTCAATATAATTGACTTACCCACTTAAGGAAGAGTTTGTTTCCTGAAGTAAAGAATTCTAGTAATGTGATATCTAGCAAGAGCCCAGCAAAAAAATATCCTTCCTTCAGGAAGTATAGCTGGTCTTCGAAGCTGAAATTAGAGGAAATCTTCTAATCCAGCACATCAAAACTCTAATTGCTTAATTAATAAAAAGTACATAGTCTTATTTTTTCAATGATACACATACATTGAATGTTACTTCATTTTAAAACTTATACAAATGCTTCAGTTGCAAATCTTTTAATGAGGAAGAAAGTCTTTTCTTTGATTGGGAGTTCATTGATCAGAATTCCTCCATTCTATTCATTTGAAACATCAATATTCATATCACTGATGCCATTTTTATTTTCCTCAAAGAAAGGGTTTGTAAAAGAAAAACAAAATATTCATCTTTGAACTTTTGCTGATACATTTTACATGCATTTATCTTTTATTAATTTTCAAAAATTTTAAATATGCTCATATCTAATTCAAAGCAATAGCTTTTTATTACCATTTCATATATACATTTTATTTCAAAAGTATTAAAAATTGTAAAATCACTTGTTTCAGAATCATCATCATTAGTTTACTTAATATTTAACTGCTTTGCATAGGCATAATAGTTAGTGAAACTGACTGTATCAACTTGGAGAGAATCACAGCTGACCTGCATGTCTGCACACATGTGGATGGAGCAGGAGTGCTTGCATGTTCTGAGCAGTAGATGGTGAATTTGCTGCCGACGTTGGTCATTCATTTTACAGAGGAAATGGAGGGCATTGCTAAAGCAGGCAAACCTCTTAAATGGAGTCCTGTCACAGGAATTAATAATGCAACTTCTTTCTCTATACTTCAAAGTTCTTTATCTGAAATTATCACCATTCTCTAGCCAAGTACGTAAGTACTCAGACACATAGACATTCTCCTTGCAAAAGCCATTTCTAATATGTCTTTGTGTTCAGCACATGGAAGTGTTCATTAAAATCCGTCACTATTGTCGCTGTAGTTAAAAGGCTTAAAGGGATTGTTTAAGGTAACTTAAAAGGTAAAAAGGTAACTGACATTCAAAATTGAGAAATGAATTAGATGCATTCAGTTACCACTTTGTAGGGCTTCATACATATACTTTAGTCATTTAGATTCCTGTGCAATAAATATCCAGAAAGTAAATATATTTTTTAATCATTTTATTGGGGCTCATTCGATTCTTATCACAATCCTCACATACATCCATTGTGTCAAGAACATATGTATATTTGTTGCCATCATCATTCTCAAAACATTTGCCTTCCACTTGAGCCCTTAATATCTGCTGCTCATTTCACCCACCCTCCCCACTCCCCCCTACCTCATGAACCCTTCATCATTCATAAATTATTATTATTTTGTCATATATTACACTGTCCGATGTCTCCCCTCGCCTTCTTCTCTGCTGTCCCTCCCCCAGGGCGGAGGCTGTACGTAGATTCTTGTAATCAGTTCCCTCTTTCTTCCCCACATTCTCTCCACCCTACAGGCATTTTTATGGTTGGTGATTGGGATAGATGTTTTTTGTGGTTATTGTCAACATGACTGGGCCAGGATTCTCTGTGATTTGGAACTTATGACTTAGAAATCACCCATGATGTGATCTAACGCAATGTAATCTTTCAGGGTATCTGTTACGAAAAGCCAAGCAGTTATAAAGAAATTAGAAGGGGATCTAACACTCTTATTCAGGCTACAGAACCTGCTGCAATCAATTGAAAAGCCATTTCCTCAGGGGTGTGGCCGGGTTAGGATATAGATGGATGCTGTCGAAAGAGTTCTTGCGTTTATCTGGGTCTGGATCCTGTCCCTAGATCTGGCTTATTTGCTCTAATTCTTTGGAGCTGAGTCAAAGGCTGGCTTTACTGTCTGCTGATCCTGGGAGTCATCAGCGGCCTACTATGGAACCAACCAACCTTGCACTCACTTGAGTGTGTAGCCAAAGCCTGGTCTGCGGACATTCACCTCCAAGGTCAACAGATTATTTTCTTCCTGCAGATCTTGGGCTCATTGGCCTGAGTAGCTACACAAATCAGGGGAAGCTCCAACCTAACATCTGACCCACAGACTTGTAACCTGTCTAGACTTGGATTTGACCATTTCTACGACTGTTTGAACCATTTTTAAAATATAAATATAGCTCGATACCAACATGCATAAGTTTTACTTAGGTTTGCCCAGCTCAAGACAGTGGTCATCTAGCAGAGAAGCAACAAGCTCACATGGACAAAGCACACCAGCCTGTGCAATAATAAGGTGTTTATGGGACCAGATAACAGGCATCAAAAAATATATGTTGTTGAGAACAAGGGAGGTTGGAGCAGAGACCCAATTCCATCTGTAGACAATGGGACATCCCCACACAGAAGCATCACAAGGAAGGGATGGGTCTACCAGGGAACAGTTAAACACTGATGAAATACGCAATGTATCTCTGGTTCCTTGAGGCTTCCTCACCCCCTGCCTCCCCCCCCACACACACACACCATCATGACCCCAGTACTGCCTTTCACCATGGGCTAGACAAGAGCATGTGCACAGGTACAGATAAGAGATAAGAGCTCATGACACATAGAATCCAAGAACAGGAAAGGAAATAGCAATACCAGATGGATAGGGGGAAGGTGGGGAGAGGGAGGGAGAAAAGGGGAACTGATCACAATGATCTATACATAACCACACACACCATCCAGGATGAACAAAAAAAAACATGGGGAAAGGGAGACAATGGTCAGTGTAAGATATGAAAATAATAATTTATAATTTACCAAGGGTTCACGAGGGTGGGGGAGGGAGGGAAATAGAGGAGCTGATACCAAGGGCCCAATAGAAACTAAATGTTTAGGAAACAACGTTGGCAACATGTATACAAATATGCTTGATACAATTGGTGTACGGATTGTTATAAGAGATGTAAGAGCCCCAATGTACATGGGGTCACTATGAGCCAGATTCTACTTCATGGCACCTAACAACATTAACAACAAAACAGCTAAACAATTTTCAGATATCCTCTACTTTAGCCAAGATCCATTTACCATCAGCAATAATATCACTAATTCCATGTCCTCTTCCACAAGAAGAGGAGTTTTTGACAGCTCTCTGTGAAACGGCACCTAACAACCGACACAGTATGGGGGATGACTGCCTCTGACCTGCCAAACCACTGAGAACGCTTGCCTTTCCTGATTTTCAACTGTGTGACATCCCCTTTTACTGTAAAAAAATTATGGGTTCTTGGTCTATGTTCAGGTTGCACATAGCAACCTTAAAGTGATCTGGAATTTTCATACTTGGCAATGTTATCTATAATTTGTTAGGATACATATAGTTTAATGCCCCTACATGATCGGCAAAACAATGAAACAAGTTTCAAGAATTCTCTGATTTCAGCCAAGATCCATCTGCCATTAGCAATGACGTGTCAGATTCGATGCCCTCTTCTGAACCCAGCTTGAATTTTTATCAGTGCCCTGCTGAAGCATTGCTGCACTCAGCACACTGAGTTTGGTTTAGGGTTTATCAAAAAGATTAATTAATATTAATTATATTGCTATTAATTATATTTTTGACAATATTAGTAATATTTGTTCAATATTTATACTGGAACTTCACATCTATTCTCTAAAATGAGCTATAACTCCTGCATTTTCCTTCTTGTGATTAATTGCAGGATAATCTACAAATTATCTAAGTCAAAAGCCTGCAAAATATCGTCTCACTTATCTTTTGTTCACCTCACAGTCACCTTCAAGTTCCCTACCAATATATATGGTTTCTTGTCTTATCAATGTATCATTCACTGTGTTCTGTTCTCATAAATTATTTAAACTTTATTGAAAGTACTATCATCTCCCTTTTTAATATAGTTCAATGCTCCTAAAATCCATTCTTCATTTACTTGGATCGTGGTCCTACTTTCAGAAATAAATGCTAATTAAATGAACCTACTTTTGGAAAGACTTTCACCAAATCAGGAAGAATTACTTATTTTTCTCTGTTACTTCCTAAGAACGCCCACAATGCACTTGACCTACACACAATGCAATAATTATAATATACTACTTATTTATATTGCTGAGCAATTATCTGGATCTGAAATTTGCTTAACTCCATGAAGGCAGGGCAGTCACAATGCCTAGCATATCATAAACAGTCGTAAAGATTTATTAAACACTAGTTGATAAAACTAAAGGCAATGCTTTTATAGAAAATAAACTAATAATCATCATATTCCTCACCCTTTGGTAGTAGTTGAGAAAGGAAAAATGGTTTAGGAAATCTTGCTAATAACTCCTGAGAATGGCAGGATTTAAATTTATCAAGGATGTATTATTTTAAAGCAGTCATGCACAAAAATGTCTAACTGAATTGTCCATTAGTTTGGTGGTTTTGAAATTTTGTGTGAAACAGCCAATTGATTATAAGATATGAACCACCCACAATGAACAAAGTTAAGAAATTTGGGTTACACTCAATTGAATTTCCTAATGTCTTTGCTTATTTCATAATGCTTTTTGAAATGTGGTTCCTACATTTTATAGATTTATTAAACTATAAGTACTATATGAATTCACATTTATGATTGAAAAATACTGTTTTCTATAAATTATAAGATACCAAGCAAAACTCCCAAACTCACTGCCATAACTCATAGAGACCCTACAAGATGTGTATGTGTGTATCATGTATATTAATTGCCATCAACTGATAGACAAAAATGTGAAATATCTGAAGAGAAAGTGTTTTTAATATGTCTCTATCTTTCTGGCCCTTGAAAAAAATTACATTCCGGAGCTTAACCAAAGGGGAAAATGTTTCTAAATTGAATCTATTTGTGATATACTGGTTTAGAATTCAAAATTGTCAACATATTCTGTTTACTCCCTTGGCATCTGTTGCATCTGCCAAGTGGTGGCCAAAAATTTGAACAGACTTAACTAATTAGAAAGGTCCCCATCTGGTAGCTGAACTTCTTGTGTCTACTTTCTTTACATTGTGACTATCTAAGTTGCAAAGAGAACGTTTGTGGTCCGTAGGAGGTGATGCTCTCTCTGGCAAGCTTGCTTCCTCTTGTCCTGCTGCATGAATTTGACGCCAGAGAGAAGTCTGCTCCCTAGTCTGTCGTCTCCTTCCCTTCTTGTGCTCCCCTTGGGGTGAAAACCTTGTCACAGGGGTTTCCATTGTTTCCTCAAACTCTTCCCCATTCATTTCAGCTTCTATAGACCTAGACCAGGACTGTGAGTCCTTTATTGGAAAGTAACAGCTTCCAACTAGAGCCCATGACCTTGACCAGTCAACCCCATCCTAGAGAAATGAGCTCAAGGACAAGACCATAGGACGGTTCATTTCTTTGTGGGTGTATTTCATTGTTGGGCACCCACAGTAAAGCAAATTCCCTGAAGGGTCGTGCAGCAAGCGCAGTTAGGAGCTTTTGGATAAGAATGTAAGTTGGAATTCTGACCCCGCCCCTCCTAGTTGTGTGCTTGGAAGCTGGTCTTCTAACTTGGTCTAACCTCAGTTTCTTCCTAAATAAAATCAGAAAGTAAAATACCTTAATTGCTGTGTCACAGATATTTAAACAGTAGATGAGAAATTATGTGAAAAAGCTTAGTGGCAATATTAGACATAAAGAAAGCTGGCGGAAACAGTAACTACTATTATTTTTGAGAACAGAAGCCTAGAATCATTTTTAAAGATGATAATTAATAGCCTTTTCTAATTTAAGATATAATTACGATAATTGATTGTTTTGAAGCTCGCATTCGTGTTGTTTGTTATATTTTAAAGTTGCTCTTGGGAGCATTTTTATTACCCTGAGTAGACGCCACTCAATACTAGAGGAGGTTCAGCAACCTGCTGAGGGGCAAGCAAAAGAGCGGATGAACCGGCTATATGAAGAGAAACCCACTAGCCCCCTTTGCTGTCTTTTGCCCTCTTCCCAAAGTTAGCTCATTATGTGCACAGATAAAAAGTGAGAGTAAACATGAAAACAAACTTAATTAGAGGGAAAGAGGAGTTTCAGTCATTCAGTTGCTAATACATACTAGGATTGTTTTAAGGCCTGGAGATAAAAAAGATTGCTAAGATGCTGTCTTCTTCATCAACGTGTTTAAAACGTTCTAAAGGAACTATGAATGTGATTCAGCAACTGGGGTTCAGTTGTCTGGGATTTAGTGTCTGGGAACATTTCCAGAGAGGAGGCCCTGCTAAGTGGGATTTTCATAGGATTCATAGAAGTTAGCGGAGCTACATAGGGTGAGTGAAAAGTGCTCTAGTTTGGGCAACATGTAATCAACTATGGAGAAGAGTTGGGAAATAGTATGATGTTCAGGGTAATAAACATAGTTTGGAATTTCTGGAACTTAATGTAGAGAGGTGTGAGATGGGAGAGACGACAAAGACTAAGTTGTGAAAGTCTTGTAGGAGTTGGTCTTATAGCAGTAATATGGAGTTATTACAGGTTTAAAGCAATGAAGTGACATTGATAACATTAAAAGACTCCGAAACAGCAGTGAGGCAGACAAAGTAGTAAAGGTAAACTTTCTGCCACCAGGTATTTGCTAAGGAAAAACAGCCTGAAGGAGGGCAGTAACTAGAATACATCCCTTCCCCTGCAAGACAATTTAAACTAAGAGAATGTCGTCAGCATGTGTACCCATATGAGAGTAAGAATGATCACTCCCTGGTTTGCATAAGGGTGACTGAGCAGACAGTGGGGCTTCCCAGTGAACTAAGAACAGTACAATAGCCAACATAAGGCAGAAGATGAGGGACTCTCTAAATGTGAAATGCTATCAGGCAGGGGTTGAGGGGAAAGCAGAGGAATTGCCCGCCCTCTCCCCACTCCCACCCCCCCCCAAAAAAAAACACACACACAACAGCTTGTAGGTGTAGAGTCTCCAGGGGACTGCATGGACATCTGAATATGTCAGTTATCTATGAAATCATTTAAATCAATGGGAATATGAATAAATGGTAGAAAGGGAGAGAGGCAGAGGCACTAGGACATTAACCTAGAGGAAAATAAAGTTTTAGTCAGCTGATGGGGAAGAGGTATGCACAAAGATGACAGAAAAAGAACAAACACAATGCCAAAACAGAGCAGAGTCATGGAAGCTGATGGCCAAAGCAGTGGAGGACGGAGGTGTGGTCAGCAGTGAGTGACAAGTACACAAGGAAACCCTCATCAGGCAGCTTCATGTCTAAGTACATGATCTCTTGGCCTAGATTGGGGGTCAGATAAAGTCGTGTCCAAAACCCACCTCCACCATCTACCTTCGTATGTTGTTGGATATGTTAGGATTCAATGCACAGACTGATGTATCTTCCTCAGCAATCTGCTGGGAGAACTAAATGGAAGCACCCGGGTAATTCTTTAATTAAAAACAAATTTTAAAAATTAAAATAAATAGGGATCCTATAGGTCAGAGTTATCAACCAAAGACCCTTTGGGCTAACAATGTTTTGATCTTTACCAGAGCAGACTGCCACATCGGGGTTTTTTTAAATCATTTTACTAGGGGTTCTTACAACTCTTATCACAATCCATACATACATCATCTGTGTCAAGCACATTTGCTCATTCATCGCCTTCATCATTCTCAAAACATTTGCTCTCTATTTAAGCCCCTTCTCTCTGCTCCCCCTCCTTCATGAACCCTTAATAATTTATAAATTTGTCATATCTTACACTGCCCTATGTCTCCATTCACCCATTTTTTTGTTGTCCATCCCACAGGGAGTAGGTTAGATGTAGATCCTTGTAATTGGTTCCCCCTTTCTACCACACCCTCCCTCCACCATTCCAGTATTGCCACTCTCACCACTGATCCTGAAGGGATCCATCAGCCCTGGATTCCCTACATTTCCAGTTCCTATCTGTAGCAATGTACATCCTCTGGTCTAGCCAGATTTGTAAGGTAGAATTGGGATCATGACAATGGTGGAGGAGGAAGCATTTAGAAACTAGAGGAAAGTCGTATGTTTCATCATTGCTACACTGCACCCTAACTGGCTCATCTCCTCCCTGTGACCCTTCTGTAAGCAGATGTCCAGTTGCCTACAGATAGGTCTTGGATCCCCAGTCTGCACTCCCCCTCATTCACTTTGATATGATTTCTTGTTCTTTGATGCCTGATACCTGATCCCTTCGACACTTCGTGGTCACAAAAGCTGGTGTGTTCCTTCCATGAGGGCTTTGTTGCTTCTGTGTTAGATGACTGCTAGTTTACCTTTAAGCCTTTAAGACTCCAGACGTGCTATCTTTTGATAGCTGGGCACCATCAACTTTCTTCACCACATTTGCTTATGCACTCTCTTTGTCTTCAGTGACGGGAAGGTGAGCATTATGGAATGTCAGTTTAATAGAACAAAGGGTTCTTACATTGAGGGTGTACATGCGTGGATGTCCATCTGCTACCTTAATACTAAACCTACAAATACATGCACGTAGATCTATTTCTCCATCTTCACATATAAATATATTTATATATGTACGTGCTTTTATTCAGACCTCTAAACCCACCCTTTGCCTCCTAGCTCTTTCCTCTATTTCCTTTTACTTTCCTCTTGTCCCACTATCATGCTCAGCCTTCATTTAGGTTTTAATAATTCCTCTTGGTTACATTACCCTTGATCATGCCCTGCCAGGCCTCCTATACCCTCTTCACCAACGATTTGGATCACTTGCTGTTGCCTTGTCCCTGGGTTTATTAGCACCTCTTCCTTTTCCCTCACCTCCCCATCTCCAATGTCCCCCCCAGAACTGTTGGTCCCATTGTTTTCTCCTCCAGATTGTTCATCCAGCCTATCTTATTTAGACAGACCTGCAGAGATAATAACATGCCCAAAAGCAAGACAGAGCAAAACAAAGCAACAAAAGAAAATAAAACAACAAACAGCCAATGACAAAAATAAATAATAATTAAAAAAACAAAGATGAAAGGCCTGTAGTTAGTTCAAGGACTGTTTTTTGGCCTTTAGGGGTGTTTTCTGGTTGAGTCTGATGGGGTGCCAACCCTTGGCCCCAAAGTATATTTTTGGTATTCCTTCAGGACTTCGTTGCTCTGCTCCCCTTGCTGTTCTGTTGCACAGCCTTTGTGTTTTGCCTCGGTGTGGTGGGATCAGATTGGGCACAATTCCCACCCTTTGTATCCAGTGTTGCCCCCTGTAGGGCTATGGGTCATTGAAGGATGTAGTGTCTCATAGTAGGGCTGGCCATAAGGTCTTCTCTGTGGATTGGCTGCTCTGAATGGGAATCTCTTTGTCAAGGCATGATGGGTCAGGATGTGCTCCACTCTCTCTTCCTCCACCTTCATTTGCTCCCATGTTCTCTGATCAAACATGTCCCTCTCCGTGAGCTGCAGCTTCAGTGCTGTCCTCTGAAATAAATTCTTCTGGGAGGAGAGGCAGTTATCCACGTAGTTTGGATTGGGGGTCAGCCCCTCAGACCTCCCCACTGGTTCCCTAGCCACGTCTTTTTACCGAATGGCAGCTGGTAAATTCAAACTACCAAGCTTCCAGTTAACAGACAAAAGCTCAACATGATGTCACCAGGACTTCCTAATCTATCGGTAAGGGTGTCTATTTTGATTAGGATTTACTTTCCCCTAAATTTTTCAGATGGTAACACGATGTCACAGATTAAATTTTCTGATCAACAAATTAACAGTATGACTTCCACCAACTAATTTCTTTGAATATGAGTGCTCTGTGTTAATCATTCCCCCAAACACCTGGTAAATACCTGAGCATCTGTATTAATGAATGAGAAGTAATTTAAAAGGCAACTCACAGTCAACTCTTATAATTAACTGGTCTAGCACTTCATCAGTCTAGGGTATACTGTACACACAATGGACGTTTCAGAATTATAACCATGCTTTGCTGGAAGATCCATTACTTAAATGCAACATAGTTTTGTCATTTATAAGAGCTTGACACTAAAGTGGAAGCAATAATGCCTTTCCTGCCCCATTCTTTATTCTCTCATTCATAAATTCATACACAATCTACCTGTCACAGTTGCTCTCAGAAAGAAACGAAGCAGAAGAGCCAGAAACATAAACAATATCATAAACGGACCAACAGTGTGACTGCTACCAGATCAAGTGTGTGGTGCATTATCCAGTGAGGCACCCCAAAGAGCTCTGCCTTCAGGAAGCACACCCTCTCTGACAGTGGTTCTCAACCTGAGGGTTGCAACCCCTTTGGAGGTCAAATGACCCAGGTCGCTGATTTATAACAGTAGCAAAATTATAGTTATGAAGTAGCAACGAAAATGATGTTATGGTTGGGGGCTCCCCACCACCTAAGGAACTACATTAAAGAGTCATGGTATTAGGAGGTTGAGAACCACTGCTCTAGGAACAGAGGACAATTGTTCATCAAACAATGAAGATGTCACAGTAACAGGAGCCTCAGCAACAGGGGTTCCAGAAAAGGGGTCGCAGGGGTCGCAGAAAAGCTTCAAGGGGGAAATTTTATTAGAAATTGATGATGCTATAAGTCTATTCCTTCAAACATGTTTACCAAATCCCTACTGTGGATCTGACACTATTTTAAAAGTTGAAGATTCCACAAAAAAAACCCCAAAGTTTCTCAGGAGCAATGTCTTAAGAACAATGTTAGTAAAGTTGGAGGCTATATAAACTAAATGATCAAGATAGATTCAGATAGAGATAAAAGTCAAGAAGGATAGAGACTCTTGATTGACAGAGAATCACTGGGTTTGGGGTTAGGGGTACATGAGAGGACAGGGCGGTCAACTCTGAAAGAAGGTCATCTGAACCAAGATGTGAAGGATGATAAAGAGCCAGGCCAGCAAGAGAAGAGGGGGATGGAGGAAGCACAGCTCATGCCCAAGGAACAGCGAGTTCATATGCCCCATGATTAAAAAAAACAAAACACTTGAAATACCGATGGTACCAAGCACCCCCCAACAAATACTGGTGTAGCTAAAGCAAAATGAAGGAGGGACAGAGAAATACGGCAGCGCCAGAGTTAGGCAAGCAAGAGTGTTGGATAAAATCAGAAGGATGGATTGCATTCCAAGTATAAGCGATCCAAAGATGCCAAGTGTGGCGGGAGTGTGGGCACTTCTAGGGGAAGGAGCAGCACAAATATGGAAAGAACACAGAGCTGGCTTCAGTTAAGAGCACGGTCACATTAGTACATGGAGGGTGACAAAAATCAGAACCAAAGTAAAACAAGAAAAAGTCACAACTAGGATCATTCAATCTGATAGTTTTTGATCCTCAGAAAAATGGCAATCCTAGGAATGTGCATTTGAAGTCAGATCGAGTCTATAAAATGGTTGCTTAACCTGTGTCTATATAAATGTCGTCGATCATCTGATTTATTCCGTGAAATCATTCAGTCATTCACTCAACATTTATTTAGCACCTATTATTTGCTAAGACTCGTGCAGTCATTGGAACACAGGGACAAACAGCGCAGACATACAGTATTTTAGAGGCTTGTGGAGAAGACAGATATCAGTGAAATGACCGTGTGAATCTATTATTTTAATGTGTGACAATTTTGAGAAAGGACAAGTATAGGTCTTTAAGTGAACCTGAAATAGAAATAATGGTGATATGAAGACGTGGTAGACAAATAGGCAGAGATACGAAGGATTTCGTGGAGTCAGTTTAAGGGAAGGGGACCAGCATGTGAGACTAAGATTTGAAGCTAAGACTTTCTGTTGAGAAAACTCATAATGGAGTGAGGAGAAACTTGAAAAATATGAAGCCACTGCTGCAAAAATAACCCAAACCTTGAGTATCTTGAATAAAATTATAATTGAACGTTTGTAATTTCCGATCACATTGCTTTTTGCTAGTTCATGGGCAGAACGCTTTCCATAGTTGTTCCAAATGAAATCGATACTGGATTGCCCAACAACCTAACTTCCGGTATGACTCCTTATACAGTCCAGATGAGTCTGAATTACTATGGGGAATAAATGCAACATCATAGATAGGTTTTCTTAAGGCTCAAACTCCTTCAGCAGTGTAGTATTACTACGACGCGGCACCAGCCCTGTTCCACTCACACCTTTGCAGGTCAGGAAATCTCACCGATTGTGGCACCAGAATGTGCTAATTAACTGTAGACGTCTACCCAGAGACTGTAGAAAGCTGCCGTTTTCAGCCTCATCGGGTTTTTTTAGATTAGAGGACAGGTGTCCCTTCAAACTTTTTTTTTTAAGAGGCAAGCCCATCATTATCCAAATTCAGGACATGGCGTCATCATTAAATTGAAAATTACTATTTTTAAAGACTGACTCTCTCTATATATATTTTTTCCAGCCATGCCTCTATTAAATTAGGTAGTGCTTTTACAAACCTAGATAATTAAAAATGCATAATGAAATGTTAAGTAGGCTATTCGGCTGGGCTCTGTCACTTTTGTACGTTAGATGTATGCTATGGAAAACATAAAGGATCTTGCAAGCGCACATTTATCCAACTCCAACCAAATAGCTCCTCACAGATACAGGTGAATCCCTTTACCCAAACAATTTGAACGCCTTAGATGAAGAAGCAAACATTCTTACCTACCAGCCTCTTCCTCATCTCAATTCCTGTCAGTGATTATTAGGCACCTTTTTCATCTAAGCCTGGCTCCTACGCTGCACAGTAAACGCTCTTGGTGCTTCGACTACATCCTGAGTCAGTTGTGCTTTGGGCTCCTGCGCATCATATCACTGCAGGTATCATTAGCGATGTAGGTCTCGCTAGCAGGATGACATTACTATTTGCAGATGCCTATGGATCCCCTTTTAAGTCCACATTACTACCTGAGTCTCTTAAAAAACGTACCGATAGCCCTTTGACTTTTCCTACAGAAAAATGATGCTGATAACCAAAAGAATACCTGAAACAGGAAGCTGCTCTGAAGTGAAAGATGGGAGCTAGACAACGTTTTAATTGTTTCTTAAAAAGCACACTACAAAACATATTTAAACAACTAAAAATAATACCTTTAAACGACAATGTTTACTATTTGGGGATAATATTTTGAGCCAGTTTTGTCTGCCGGCTTGTCTGTCTCTTTCTTTCTCTGTATCTCTGTATCTCAAACATTTGAATCTCTTCAGTTTGTAGATGCGAAACTGAGTTTTTTGTATGCCTCATTACTGGTTTGGAACCTGTCTATAGGAGTCTAGTCATGTCCCATAGTGTGGGTTTGTTTTCCTGTGTGAATTGGTTACTTAATTATACCGACCCATTTCCCACTTCTCTGAGAAATGCCAAGACTGCTGGTTTTCAAAGGCTCCTGGTGAACTGCTTGGTGGGTGAATGACAACATCTACTTCTTTCTGTGTGTTTGTCTGCTTTGATGCTTCTAGCCGCATCTTGAAACTGACTGCGTTTCTTTAGCAAACATAGCCATCAAAAGGCTCTTCTCCGTGATCTCCAATGAGTTTTGCCCTGGTCTTTGCTTTATTCTTTCCCTCGCCCCATTAAGCTGCTTTTGGCATTATTTATCTCTGGATTGCATGATTTCCCCTTTCCATTTCCTTGGTCTTTTCAACTCTGTGTAACCAACTTCCTACATTAAATTCCTTCTGTGTAAAACAAATGTTTTTTTTGTTTTTCTGTCAGAACCCTGATTGATATACGTATCCACGAACCAGTCCTTCTCAGTCCTCTGCTGGTTTGCCAGGGCATGGAAACTCTGAAAATATCTCTACACACTAGCCTGCAAATCCTTGCCCATGGACATATGTACGTCAGACACACAAAACAAAGAGCACACCCACATTTGGTTGAGCATTCTCAGAGAGGCGTACTTTAGTATAACACCTCTTATGTAAAAATGTACACACACATGTGCATGTCTACCTGGACGCTCATGATATCAATTATTCCATCCTAGATAACATGCAGGGTTTTTCTTTCTTCTGAATATAAAAAGGTATGCATTTGATCATTCTATGATGCTATTTATTTTGAAAACATGGTCAAGTATATCAAGAGCAGGTTGCTGTTGGGAGCTGTTGATTCAGCCCACAAAGGTGAACGACCCCCATAGAATTTCCTGAGTGGTGACCTTTATGGAAGGTGACCTCTGGGGAGTCTTCCCCCATAGTCACGGGATAGGTTTGGACAGAAAACCTTTCTGTTAGCAGACAAATGCATACTCATTTTCACACCTAACGCTCCTCCTTAAGAGCACATGAATGTGTTATAAAATTGATTAACTTAGTTATAATAATTGGATACAGTATATAATTAATAATAAGCAGCCAGATAGACTATAAAATAATGTATGTGCAGCTAGGCCTTTATTTTAATGGACTGGTCAACATTTGCTAAATTAATATGATTGTTTTTCTAAATTCAGTGCCATTACGTTATTTTCCACATTTTCATTTCTTCCTTTAGAGTGTAAACTCTCATAATCATGGCCAATTCCATGCTAAACCTTGCTCCCATTAAAAATACCAAGTGAAGTCATACAGTGAATGAACAAAAGACATTGAATCAAAAGAAAATAAAGCCCCAAGAGTAAGATGCAGGATTGTTCTTCTGAAGCACCTGTTTCTACTGTCATTGAACCCGGGCCAACACAGGGCTCCACATGATCTCTGTGAGGAATAGAGACGTCCCCACAGAATAGTCTGAACACCAAGGGACCCCATTTCTTCAGCTTGTCTTACAAATTCAGTGTTATTTAAATGCTTCCTTATAGTGTACTAATAATAGTAATTTAACAAGAAGGAAGATGACGATATGCAGCTATGTGATAACAAGCAGATGGTGGCTAGGGGCAAGCTGAACTCCAGCGGTTCCCAATTTTACACAATGCATGATCAGTAACGTGAATAAACATTTGTGTTTCCCAGTCTGTTTCAACGTCAGGTTCAGAATCTGAATGGTTTAACGGATGAAAATTCTATACAACAATTGTTTACTATCCTGGCCTTACTCAGATGAGTAAATAATAGTAATCAATATGCTGAACGAATAATCTGAGAAGATGATTCTAAGGACTGATGCAACAGACAATAAGAAGAAGAATGCAGTGACAGGACTCATTAACAACTTGTGATATACAAAACGTGAGAAGGCTTGAAGGAATTCCTGATGAAGATGAAAGACTGCAACCTCCAGGAAAGCTTACACCTTGAGGTTAAGAAAACAAAAATCCTCCACTAAGCAACATCATAATAAATGGAAAAGAGATTGAAATTTTCAAGCATTTCATTTTACTTGGATCCACAGTCAATATTAATGGAAGCATCAGTCCAGAGATCAAAAATGATACATTTGCAGCAAATCTGCTGCAAAAGACCTCTCAATATATTAAACAGGCCCAGATGTCATTTTGTGGATTAAAATATGTGTGATTCAAGCCATGGTCTTTTCAATTGCTTCATATGCATGCAAAAGCTGGACAAGGAATAAGGAAAATAAAAGAATTGATGCATTGAACTATGGGGTTGCCAAACAATGATGGAAGAAGAATATTGAATGTGTCATGGTCTGCCAGAAGAATGACGGTGTCTATCTTGGAAGAAATACAGCCAGGATGCTTATTAGGAGCGAGGACAGGGAGCTATTTTCTTGTTTACTTTGGGCCTGTTATCTGTAGGAACTAATCCCCACAGATGTATGTCATACTTGGTAAAGTAGAGGGTCAACAGAAGAAAGGGAGATTTTCTCTGAGATGGATTGAAACAGGGCCTGAAACAATAGGCTCACACATAGTAACAATTGTTAAGATGCTGCAGGAGTCAGTATGTTTTGTGTTGTTTAGTTCGTTCCTATTGCACATCTCTGTCACTGCGAGTCAGAACAGATTCAAGGACACCTAACAACAACAACATTGGATTTAGAATTGTGGGTTCAAGTCACAAGTGTCACTTTAGAAATTTTAGGAAAATCATTCTTTTGGGATTATATACAACATTTCATCATCTAACCCTTCTCTGTCATACAAGATTATCCAACAATAATACTTTTAATTCATAATTTGGTGACAAGAACATTGTTTTATTACTTCTATGATTTATTTGTCAGTAAGTTTTTTTCTTAATCATTTTATTGGGGGTTCGTACAATTCTTATCACAATCCATACATACATCTGTAGTATCAAGCACATAAGTACATTTGTTCCCGTCATCATTCTCAAAACATTTGCCTTCTACTTGACCCCTTAATATCGGCTCCTCATTTTCCCCCTCCCTCCCCACTCCCCCCACCTCATGAACCCATCATAATTTATAAATTATTATTATTTTGTCATATGTTATACTGTCCAACATCTCCCTTCGCCCTCTTCTCTGTTGTCCATCCCCAGGGAGGAGGTTATATGTAGATTCTTGTAATCAGCTCCCCCTTTCTCCCATACATTCTCTCCACCCTCCAGGCATCACCACTCTCACCACTGGTCCTGAAGGAGTCATCTATCCAGGATTCCCTATGTTTCCAATTGCTATCTTTACCAATGTACATCCTCTGGTCTAGCCGATTTGTAAGGTATCATATAGTGGGGTTGGGGGAGGAAGCATTTAAGAACTAGAGGAAAATTATAGGTTTCATCGTTGCTACCCTGCACCCTGACTGGCTCATCTCCTCCCCACAACCCTTCAGTAAGGGGGTGTCCAGTTGCCTACTGATGGGCTTTGAGTCTCCACTCTGCACTCACCCACATTTACAATATTATAATTTTATGTTCCTTGATGCTTGATACCTGATCCCTTTGACAGCTCATGGTCACACGGGCTGGGATGCTTCTTCCATGTAGGCTTTGTTGCTTCTGAGCTAGATGGCTGCTTGTTTATCTTCAAGACTTTAAGAACCCAGCTCCTATATCTTTTGATAGCCAGGCACCATTAGCTTTCTTCAGCACCTTTGTTCATGCACACATTTTCTTCAGTGATCTTATCGGGAAGGTGGGCACCCACTGACATGATTTTTTGTTCTTTGATGTCTAATAAATGGTCCCTTCTATACCTCATGGTCAGTCAGGCTGCTGTGCTTCTTCCATGTGGGCTTTGATGCTTCTCAGCTAGATGGCTGCTTGTTTATCTTCAAGCTTTTAAGACCCCAGATACTATATCTTTTGATAGTTAGGCACCATCAGCTTTCTTCACCACATTTATTTAAGCACATATTTTTCTTCAGCAATCGTGCCGGGAAGGTGTGCATCCTGGAATGCCTATTTAATAGAACAACATGTCCTTGTGTTGTATAAGTGCTTGAGTGAAGGCCCAATGTCCATCTGCTGCCTTAATAGTAAGCCTACAAATATATGCACATAGATCTGTTTCCCTACACGCTTATATAAATATATTTATATGTGTACATTCCAGTTCTTAGATCTCTATAAATACCCTTTGTCACCTAGTTTTTTCCTCGAATTCCTTTTACTTTCCTCTTGTCCCACTATCATGCTCAGCCCTCATTTGGATTTCAGTAATTTCTCTCGGTTACATTGCCCTTGCTGAATCCCTACCAGGCCTCTCAGCCTCCTTGCCACTGATTTTGGATAACTTGTTGCTCCCCTGTTGCTGGCTTGGTCAGCACCACCTCCTTACTCTCTCCTCCCCCTCTCCTGGATCCCTCCCAGAACCATTGGTCCCGTTGTTTTCTCCTTCAGACTATTCATCCAGTCTATCTTATTTGGATAGATCGTTAGAGATAATAATATGCACCAAAAATCAAGCCATAGCAAGATAGGATGACTGAGAACACAGCGATGACAACAAAAAAGGAAACCAATTACCCATAGAAGAATAAATTAATTAAAAGAAAAAAATTTTATTAAAAAACCGAAAACCTGTAAATAGGTCAAGGTCTGATTTTTTTTATCTCTAGACATGTCCTGCAGTTAGGGCCAATGGGATACATGCTCTGGCCCCAGAGGCTGTCCTTTGTAATCCCTCAGGACACCCTGCTCTGCTCCCACAGTTGCTCTGCCTCTCGCTTTTAGTGGTTTGCCTCGGTGTCACAGGGTCAGTCTGGGCTAGTCCTGACCCTGAGTCTCCAGTGTTATCCCCCTTAGGGTCCTGGGCCATCAAGGGACAGTGTGTTTCATAGTAGGATCAGCCATATTGTCCACTCTGTGTATTGGTTGTTCAGAGCAGGGATATCGTCCTCCAGCCTGATGGGCCAGGATGTGCTCCACTCTCTCTTCCTCCCCCTTCTTTGCTCCCATTTGCTCTGATCAAATATGCCTCTCTCACCTAGTTGCAGTTTCAGTGCAGCACTGGAAAAGTTCTAAAAGTTTACCCTCATCTTCTGCACCACTTTTTGTCATGTGTCTGCTGAGGGTGTAAAATTTCATTTTCCCTAAGTAAATCTGCACCGAGTAGAGAATGCTGTAAATTCACATGATAGGGTAAAGAGTACCATGCACATAAATACAATATCTATGGGGCAATTTGGATTTATCTATGCTTGAGAAACCAGTTCTCTCTTTCACAGATACTGCTATTCTCTCAGCTAAAAAAAACTAGCTATTTATTACCTTCCCTCTTAAAATAGCATTAAAAATAGTTGCCCCCTTCCCATTGCCTGGTTCTTTTCCAATTCAAGAATTATACTGTACCAAAAACTCAGCCAAATTCACTGCCATCAAGTAAATTCCAACTCATAGTGACCCTAAGCCAGAGAAGAACTGTCCCCGTAGATTTCTGAGACAGTACCTCCTTATGGGAATTGAAAGTCTCATTGCTCTCCCTCAGAGCAGCTGGTGGTCTTGAACTGTTGAACCTGAGGTTAGCAACTCAGTGCATTATCACTACACCACCTAGTATAGTCTTTTAAAATAAAATTCTTTGCTATTCCCATCAGCAAATGGATCCACTGCCCATTATTTTAAAAATCCATAAATTAATGTTGAACAAGTTTTATGGTTTACTTTTTTTTATGCAATTCTTAGATCTTAAACATCGTGCACACTACGTTCCCAGCAGTTTTCATGCACTCCAGAATGTTTCTTCTGCCAGAGTTCATAAATGTGAAAAATAGTATCTCTCTTCCTCTTATCCTCTTTCTCTTTTTAGCCTGGCGAGAATGTTTCCCCATTAATCTACCTGATGAAAGTCTAGGGGTTCTTCAAGCTCTGCTCAAGTGAAACTCTTCTCAGAAACCTCTTTTGGCACATGTTTAGGAGAAATCAGACTTTTCTGGACAACTCTCATTCATAGCAATGTTTATCCATTTTTCATATGAGATGGCAGGTCTCTTGAGAACAGAACTATGTCTTAATTGGAATTTTCATTGTATTTACATCCCCTACAATCCAGCATCATAGACACTGCATGCATGTTGAATAAACTGACATTACATATATACAATTATTAAGTATAAAGCATCATTAAACTGAAACATTTGAAGATAAAAGTTTGACCTCTGAAGTCACATAATGTACATTCACTCCTCACTTATAGATATGATTAAGTTCCAAAGACCAGGTCTTTATTCAAAAATGAAGAATAATCTCATCTGATCACAAATCGGGAGATGACTACATCATTGCATAGCTGTCCAATTACAGCCCTTATGGGTCCAAACTGAGAATCGTGACCAAGTCAAGTTGACAGGTAACCTTAACCATCACAATCCATATCATTCACACTTCAGTGTTCATTCCTGTCACACATATGTTGCTAATGTAAAAGATAGTGAGATGGTAGATTTGTTACTACTGTTGTCAATGTAAAATGACAAGCACTGGTAGGTGTAGATTAGGTATATATGAAACTAGTAGAAAGAATCTTTATGTGCCCTACCTAGATGCTGTTGGAGTCATTTGTTGGGTGCTTTCCTGGCATATATTTTACTTTCCTCTTCTTTTATTAATGATACTCAGAATTGTCCAGTAATAAAATTGTATAGAACTGAGCAATCACAGCCATGAGGTAAGTGTTGCTTTTCTTCCTCTAAAGAGAAAGCCTCAGTCCACAGCTATATGTGGTAGATTTGAAGACGGTCCCCTAGTAGAAATGAACCCCTCAAAGCAATGCCACTCAGTTTTGAGACTCGCTGAGTTAACAGGGGTGGAATGAATAAGTTCTTTCTTGTACATATAAGTGTGGAGAGGCATAATTCTAGCAAATAAAGACAAGAAGTCTTTGGCCTAAAGAAATAAATCTGATTTACAATGAGGTAACCATTGGGGTTGGGGGGAGGTGAGAGAGAGAAGGAATGTAGATTCTATTCCTATGCTGGAGTTTGGGATCAGCCCACTCCTAAATGGTTGATTACAAGTCACCTATTCTTCTAAATTTTAAGCCTGGTTTGTTTGTTTTTTCTCAGTACTTCTAATTTAGTTTCTGGCAAGTATTTAAGGTAAAATTTAATTATGTATCAATAAATACCAGTCCATTTTGTGCTTTCACATATTGAAACTTAAACAGCGAAGTAGGCACTTTCACATAGAGAAAACATGAAATGAAAGTAAGATAGTGTTTAGTTTTTACAAAATAAATTTCCTCTGCAAAAATAGAAAACTCCATGAAGTGACATTTTGCTCTCACCTCTGTATTTCCTGTTCATATCTCATCATGTCTGCCTAAATATTTCAATAATTTAATCATCAAAAAGCATATCTTCATAAATCTGTCAAAATTATAAATTCTGTTAAGTGACTTCATATGCTATATATATTATAGGAATTCACAGGAAGCTACAGGGAAATACAGAGAAAATTTTATCTGATTTTCTTCCCTGCTGTTTTTAAAATAATTTTTCTTTAGATATTCCATAATCAGTAGTTGTCTCTTTAGAGTAGATCAAATGATGGTTGGTTTCCCAGGCGTTCCTATTTTTCAAAAGTTCGCCTCTCCTTTTTCCTTTTTCTTCTCTGCTAACTGCTAGCTTTTATTTACCTATTTACTTTTTATTAATTTATTTACTTTGTATTCACTAACAAGGTCCTTAGTATTAAAAAATTGCTCAGGTTCTTGGTCATAAGAACTATAAGGGTAATAATTAAACAGGACACAACTATAAGTAAGCTATTGTCCAGTTGAAATACTATAGGTTGTGCTCAGCTAATCAGTTAATAACCAAACAAAGCACAACTCTGCCATCAAGGTGATCCCCATGCCATGTAACTCCATAGACCGGAGTAGAACTGCCCCTGTGGGTTTCCAGGGCTGTAAAACTATGCGAGCAGGAAGCCTCAACTTTCTCCCATGGAGTGGCTGGTAGCTTTGAACTGCCCACTATGTGCCAGGAACTACATTAGACATAAAAATGCATGTTAAAAGTTCATTCAAGAAGCTTGTGGTCAAATTAAATATAATAGGCATAAACAAGAGCCCCGGAGGCGCTGTTGGGCGAGTGGTGGACTGCTAAGTAAGTGTAACGTTGGCAGTTCAAACCAATAGTTGCTCCAAAGGAGAAAGGAGAGGCTGTCTGCTCCCATAAAGATTTACAAGGCTTCAGGAGTCCTGTATAGGGGAACAGTAAGTGGGAATCAGCTCAGTGGGTGGGTTTTCGGTACCAGTCAGTGTCTTCCCAGGAAACCAAAAAGTAGGTCAATGGTAAAACAGAAGGTGCAAGTAACTCACGCAGAGAATTATTAGATGGGTGACAGGAGAAGTGAGGGCAAATTTTACACACACACACACACACACACACACACACAAAGTCAAACCAGAGATTAGTGATGCCGTAAAGTCATTCCATCCCTGAAAGAAAAGGGGGGAAATCTAACAGAAACTGGAACAAACTGCAGACCAGGCAGGAGGAAACAGAATTGCTGTAGGAAAAAAAAAAAAAAAACTGGAGCAGAGAAAAAAGCAAACTACCGTGAGTTTCTCAATTCTCTCCATCAATTCATCCTATTGGCAAAAATCAGATACCCCTGGAAGCCAGCAGACATGGGAGCCTGAGGATGGACTTTAAAGTGGACAGGAGTACATGTGAAAAATACAAAACAGATCATCAGGCGAGCAGGTCCAGGGGCAGCATATGTACGCCCAGGCTGAGCGAAGTGTTGCTGGGTTCCATTCAGGCAGCTCCGGCTCGTGGGGACTCTACGTGGCGCATAACGCAGTGTGACCTGGTCCTGGGTCCTCTCACAGCCATCGTTGTGCTGGCGCCTATTGGGTGAACCCATCGTTGCAGCAAGGTGGGTGGGATATAAAGTAATGACTCAATTCTGCAGGGAAAATGGGAGTGATTCATCAATTTTTCTTATCTCAGAAAGGAGACCAAAAGAAGGAAGAGAGAGAGCAAAACCGTAGGAAGGGAGGGAAACAGGAAGAAAAATGGAAGAATGAAGGGGAATTAGGAAGTAATGAGGCAGGTGGAGAAAGAAGAAGGAAGGTAGCTAAGTAGGCAAGGCAGCTAGAAGTCTTTTGAAATCATGTATAGAACCCCCCCCCACACACACACACACTTTTTTTTAATGAGCGCAGTTGCATATTGTTGTTGTATGATATAGGGTCAATTCCAGCTCATAGCACCCTGGATGACTGGTGTTTCCTAGACCTTTGATCCTGATCATAGCTGGTGGCCAAGTCTTGTCTTCCTTGAAGCGACTTATGGGTTAGAACTACAGATCTTACAGTCAGAAGCCAAGGGTTCAGTCATTGAACCAGCAGGACTCTTTCAATGTTCGTATTTTCTGTTAAAGTAGAATGGTTAGATATTAAGGTATAAGTTACAGTCCAAGGAAACATTCACAATAATAAGGAATGCCACCACCAGTCAGAACTTTCCCCCAATTGGCTTCCCTGTTTTATAAGTTAAGGGAAGAAGGGCCTAACTTTTTTAGAAAGGTGGGGACTATGGGGGGAACTTAAAGGTTGACCCGTTAAGCTCCGCAGGATTTCTGGTATGGTTGTGATTTGAACCCTACAAAGAAAACTCTCGTTTTAAGTTATAGCATGCTAAATTCAACCCTGAAAAGAAACCTGCATGTCAAGACTTTTACATATCATAATTTATTTCATGCCCCACCGCCTGGCAGGAATCAATAAGAAAAAAGGAAGGTGTTGGAGGCATGAGCCGTAGTAGAAACTGAATGAGGCAGAGCCCAATAGCTTAAGAAACCACAATGGAAAAGGTTGTTAAGAGGCTGGCTCTATGCAGCACAAAGTACAATAGCCAAGAAGAAAAATAAACTGAGGATCAATAAACCTCAAATTCAGAAATGGCCTGACAACTTTGAACAATGATATTTATCTTTCCTTTTTAAAATCAATGCACAGCAGGGTCATGGAAGCCACTACCTAGGGGATGTTACCTTCCCCACTGTCCTCACCAATCTGATTGTGTCTGTGCCTCGAGCATTGTGATGGTCCTCTGCATCCTTTGATGGGAGAAACATGCCCCAGACTGGAGCTGAACAGGTTGTAGCAGACTTAAATTCTGTCTGTGCGTTTTTAATTCATCTATGTGCTCCTTCCCCGCTTCCCACAACGTGCCTCTTAAAAACAGAAGGAAACACAAATCAGGACTTTCGATCTTCCAAATCTACTGCTTCTTTCCCCAAGTTCACCTTCCAGCAGGAAAAACTACATCCTATAAAGATCCAAGAGGCCGCAAGACAAACATTCCATAATTTAATCCTAAATCTCCTGATTTCATATCTACCTCTTTGTTGCCTCTCAAAATTGCCTCTTAAAAATTCAGGGTGCCTCTCGAATATTAAGGTTGCCTCTCAGAATTGTCAAAAGCCTTCCATCTGTCTGATGGTCACAAATGCTCCATTCAGGGAGCATTTCATTTAGTCGGTGAGGAAGAAGAGCCATGTTGATTATGACTGTGTCTGTATAGATGATAGATAGCCCCAGGCCTACCTCTGACGGTACAGGAAGGATGTGAGCGCAAGGTCCACCTTGATTAGACCCTCAACCCTTTCCAGCATCTACTGAAAAACGAATATTGTGAAAGACGATTGTGTCCTTGCAAAGTCAAGTGAAACAAAACGGTCACAGATTACTCAATACACTAGGTAGGCATGGGTGTACTTGGCTTACTGGGTATTCCGTCCCTGAGACCAAGGTTGCAATTTGAAAAGAGACTTTGATTCTGTGCTGTGAGCTTGACAGAGAGACAGATGGTCACCATACCTGCAAGTAGAATCTTTGATGTGTCGGAAATGATGTGAAATTGTTCACTACTGATTATCAAATAAGTGTAAGTAAGCTTGTGCTTATTTTTCTTGTTGCATAATCTGCTTCTGAAACCAATGATGTAAGGGAAACTTTCAACAAGGCCCCTACTTCTGCGAAATGACTCAGAGTGATTTTGCTTCGACAGAAGATTACTGTAAAGTCTTTTGCTGAGAAGTTCTCTAGTCCAGTTCACTTTCTCCCAGCACGGTCCAGATTTAAACTGTTTGCCAAAATGCTGTTGTTGGATGCTAGTTTCAGCTGCCGTGGAACCGGTTTAGACATACAGTAAGCCTGTGCACCATCTGAACAAACACTGCCCCACTGGCTGTGGATGGCATCACTTGGATCCACAGGGCTGTCGTTGATTGGGTTTTATAAACAGATGGCCATTTTACTCTGGCACTCACAGGGAAAGCAGTGAGGCATCTACACAACATGCAAACCTCCAGTGGAGCATTGGCTGAGGTGCATTGCCTAGGACTTGAACCTGGACTCACGAAAGGAAGGGCAATTTTAACTAGAGAATCACCCGGGCCCCACACCAAAGTGCTGCTAGAGGTTTATACACGGTTGACGAGCAAGGACTGCCAGGGCTCCTTTGGGGCTTCTCACTTACAGAGGCCCCTGATCGTTCTGGCGTGTGCTCATTTTCAGTAAAGAGTCAAACGCTGTGTGGAAACACAGAAGCAGAAGTGGAGAAACCAGCATTTGAGAAGACTGTCGGTGTCAATCCTTCAGATCATAGGATGTCTGAATCATCCAGAACAAATGCCTAGTTTCTCCAAGACCTCTAGAGAGGGCAGGAAAGAGAAAGGAAAGAACATTTTATGGAGCACCTTATAAAGGAAATCTCAACTTCTGCAACATGCCTGGCTCCATCACCTTCACATTTAAGAAAACTTCATTCTTGTGTCTAATTCTAATTTTCCTTCTCTTACTTTTACTATAATTTATTATTTTTCGATGTCTGGAACCACAGAAAATAACATCTCAGCAAACCTCCTAATTGAAACACCTTTTGGATGTCCCTAATATCTAAACTACCTACTCGAGCTCATTAGTTATTGGTTGCATAATCCATTCTTCTTATTGCAAGTATTTTTTATTTTCCACTTTTCCATTCCTTTTTTAACCTGGGAAAATAAAATGGTTGCTTCGCAGCTGTTGGTGTAACCTTTTCTTCACTTTAATCATTCAGGCTAATTTTCACAATTGCATCATATTGCTGACTCTTGAGCAAGTCTACTAAACCAAGGCCCACATCCTTTCCTCTTTGTTCTTGTGCACAGAATGTCCTTCCTCAAACTGTAGCTATAATGTTTATACTCTTGTCCCTAAGTAACCGAGCAAACAAATTGTGGCTATAGCCAGGAGAGAGAATGCGGCAACACGTGTCAGAGAAGTACATTTAGAGTAATTTCCCTCCAGCAACAATTTCAAATTATTTTGGAATAAATTTTGATAGAGATGCCCAAATTTCTGTTTCAACCTCTCACTAGTACAAGTGGTCACCAAATCATATCTTGATTCTTTAGAAAGCATCTGATGCACAGAAATAATTCTATTTTAAGATAGCAAAAACGTAGAAAACTACAAAGGGCTGCTTGAGTAAGTTTTACATCATGAATGAAACCTAAAGGTGCTATGGCAACCACTGTAAATTCTGGTATTTATGGAAAAAAAAAGTTGGCTTTGCTCAGCTCTGGGTGGCTCTCAATACCTAACATATGGGAATGTTTCCATATCCAGGAAGCGAATGATAAAAGACTCCGTTTTAGATCAAAGCTAAATGGATATCCCTTGAGAGCAGGTATGGGCTCAATAAAATCCAATCTTTATGGGATATATACCAATTCAAAAGTATGCCCAGTTTTTAAATGACAGTAAGAAAGTTATAATTATATTAACTAAAAGAGACAGCTATTATTTTTACCTGACTCCATCCAACATAGTCTTTTAAAAAAAAAAGACTAAAACTAAGTATATAGACCTTTTCCAGATTGAACACATTAATTGGTACCTCGCCCAGCAAATTCCAGGAACCTAAATTTTCCTCTTTTTCTAAGACCATCATTTCATTTTTACTAAATCTCAAAATTTCAAATATATTCACTCAAACCCTTCCTTCCATATGGTCAGGTTAACAAGACCTGCCCAAGTTTAATTCGAGTTATTTCATATTCAGCATTTTCTCTTTTTGCCAATTACCCACACAAGCAGCACCTTCTTAATCACGACAACCATCCCTTCCTTTCGACAGCTCTCAGGTGACCTCCCTGACCTTCTGTTCAGCTATGTCCTTTTAGCTGCCATAGGCAGAATGCCATTTTTTGTCCATTTTTTTTTACTTCTGTGTCATTTAGAAGGTTGGATTACAAATTACCCAAAGCTTGATGTCTTAAAGAAAACCCCATCACATGACCAGCCATAGTCCTAGAGAGGCTAGAACACAGGGTCTCTATCTGGATAGCCATGAACAGACTAAAAATCCAAGCCCACTGCTATCATGTCCATTCAAACCCAGAGAGACCTTTCAGCACCGAGTAGAGCGGCTCCTCTGGGTTTCTGAGACGGTTAGTCTTTAGAGGACCTGCTAGCTTCATCTCTCACCCACTAGACTACATGACCTAGCAGTCCCTCAAATGGGTATGTATCCCAGAGCAATAAGAATCACACACATAGATAGCTGTGCCCCTATGCTCTTCAGCAGCACTATTCACAAAAGGAAAAAGATGGAAACCACATACCATATATACTCGAGTATAAGTGAGGTTTTTCAGCACACTTTTACTGCAGTCTTTGTGATAAAATTAGGTGCCTTAGCTGATATTCGGGTCAGCTTATACTTGAGTATATACAGTAATTACCCATCAATGGCAGAATGGGTAAATAAGCTATGGTAGATACATACAGTGAAATACTATACATTAAAAATAACAATGAATCTGTAAAACATCAAAAAAAAATGAATGAATCCAGAGGACATCAGATTAAATGAAATTAGTCAATCACAAAAAGAAAAATTTTACAATTGTCACAATTGTAAAAAGTCAGTAAAGTTATTTCCCCTTGAAAATAAAGAGTCTTCATGGTTTCTAGGGTGGTAGGGGAAAGAAGACTGGGTCACTGACTAGAGAGACCTAGTCATGTGTTAGCTAGGTAAACCTCCATCCTTCTTGTTAGCAGTCCAATGCTTAACCCCTTGAATCACCAGAGCACTAGTGCCAAGCCCAAGGCATATATATCCATCTCTGAAATGCTGGAGACAACTGATACTAAATAAGAATCGGTAATTTCTGCACAATCACATAAATATACATTTTTAAATGACTCTGAAAATAGCAATTTTGATTGAATAATTATCATATTATTGTTATTCCAAACAACCACCACCCCTACCCAGCCACCTCACATCCACATCCTGGTTTAAAATGTAAACATGATGCCCGTAGAGGCTGCTCTGAGGGGAAAAAAAATAGAGTGAAAGAGCGAGGTAGAGAGGTTGGCCAAGAAGCGTTCTGCCCAGACAATTATCTTCAACAAGAGCAGTGTTTTTATATGTCATATAATTTTGAGGGGACCTAGTGACCCTGTGGACTAGCTATTGGGTCTGCAATTCAGTCCCAGCAGGAGAACGATGAAGCTCTATTACATATTACTCTATACTGCAAAATATAATCATGAACATTTATTTATTCTAAGATAGTTAAATATTCTCTTCGACAAGCCCATCTCCATTAGTTCAACAACTTTAAGTCAAATCTGTTAAGGCTGTTAGAAAAATCTGTATATGGATAGCGGTAAAGGCTAAACAAAATTATTAACACAAAGCCATTGAGTTTTACACGTAAAGATGGTTAAATTGACAAATGGTATGATAACTGTATATTTTTCCAAAATAAAAATAATACACGGAAGAATATTGAATACTTCTTGGATATTATTGTATACAAAAGAAAAGCTGATGGAAAAAAGGAAAATATACAGTGCAGGAAAAATTTCTTAAAGAAAGTAATTCACAAGTAGGTACACTAGGAAAGGGTACTTTTGACCCAAACGTACTGTTAGATTCCAGTATTTTTACCTTTCTGAAGAGTAGTCTATTTTCTATCAAGTCTTACAATGCCGTAGGGACAAGGAATGGTATTCTTTGAATTCTCTAGCCTTCTCCACACCCGTCCATGTAATTATTTTGCCCCTGTCTTCTACATGTTTCTGGGTATTTAGAATCCTAGAACATTCTCAAAAGACAGAAAGCTGACCTCTGAGAGCTAACACACAGTTGTAATTTCAATTCCGAATGAACACCCACTCAATCCGTTTGACAGTAACCCTCGCCAAAGCTTTCATACACCGGGTGAAATCTCCCAAGGCTAGAATGTTTTCTTGGCCGAGGAATATCAAGGGGGTGGAAAATTCTTTGAAAGGAGGACCTAAGACTTTTTGAAAATTTTGCACATTAAAGCTTTATCTTTGCCAAGTGCCTCCTCAAGGTTCAACTGCTATGTCTAAAGGACAGCAAGTGTGTGATCCTGTGAGATTTTGCTACAAGGAAATTTGTTAAAGCACTCCATTGTGGTTTGCAGCTGCCGAACTAGCCAAAAGACTGACACCACTCGTAGTCTCAACCTGGCTCTGGTGATCGTTTTAACCCTGCTGCTTCCTCTCCCAGAATCAAGGCACGAAATCCGCATTACTAGAAAGTGTTCCCCCAGTTCTTTCTGTACACATTCCATTTGTGCCCCGCCTCTCATCTTATTTGTATTAGTCCTGTTTCTATTTCCTCTGCATTTTATAAAACTAACCATTAAATTCTGCATACATGAAAAGAAATGACAAACAAACCACCAATTTCTTCTAGCCTTAGTGTTCCACAATATTAACCCTGCAAGAGGTCATGAGGCATTTCTACTGGCCAAATCCAAGACTCATTTTCCTATGCTGGCCTTCATTTTCTCTGAACTATTTGGTCTCATTTGGGGCTTTCGTGATATCCCATTCCATATAGCTCCCCATTATTTATTCTAACCTTAATCCTCAAATCTGTATGTGGGTAGTCTTTTAAAGAAAAAGTCTGAGTAGATGCGTAATATATAATATGATTAATCTAGGCACATGAGTAGATTTACTCACCTCTTCTCCAAAAGGAAAAAAAAATCTCAGTAAGTATTGTAGAGTTAACACTATCTCCACTCTTCTGAAAGAATGAAAATGAAACAGTAGCTCTCTACGACAGTGATTCTCAGGACTGGGGAAGATTTCAGAAGATTACCTGTCCCACATAGGTAAGATTCACGGTAACCCCCTGGGGTTCGGAGTAGGACTGTACTTCCTGTGGTTGTCAATGGCTGACTTTTCCAAAGTGGATTATCCCGGTTTTCTTCCTGGATTCAAACCAGTTGCTTAATCCGATGGCCAGGAGCTCTAGTCACATAGTGGTTCCACTTGGAGTTGCTATCCACAAGATGGGCAGTTCAAGCTCCATCAGTCACGTCTCCGGAGAAAGTGGACACTTTCTGCTCCCGTAAAGATTTATAACCTTGGAAATCCACAAGGACATTTCCCTGTCCTTCAGGGTCATTCTGAGTCAGAATTGGCTCAATGGCAGTAAATTGGTGTTTGGAGTTAACCTGATAGCCACCTTCTCTGAGCTCCCACACCTTAACCTATATCCAAAAGGAAGTGTGGAATAGTTCAAAACCAAGGAAAACTAAGCAAATGCCAAGTAACATTTCACAATGTAGTGATCAAGAACATGGAACTGTTATTGCTAAAAAAATACTTTTCTTATGAAAAGAAAACAAATTTGTGTAAAGTAAAATGGAAACATCTGCTATTGTAAATAAAAATTAAAAGGGACAAATCAATCAATTGGTAAGTTCACCATGGGAAACTAATTGGCAAAGTATGGGAATATTATTTAAGATAACAAAATTTAGCATTGACGTGTGTCTCTAAGTAAATTCTAACTAGTAGGGTCACTACAGGACATAGTGGAAGAGCCCCCCCAGAATTTCAAGGCTATATGAGGGGGTACCCAAAAGAAACCGAGTTTTTTTTTCAAAGTTATATATTTAAGTTTATTTACAGAACAACCTTGTCACCTTCGAAGTGCTCTCCATTAGACTTAATGCATTTATCAAATCTACAGTTCCATTCTTGGAAACAATTTTCAAACTCATCCGTTTGGATGGCTGACGGCACCTCCCTCACTTTTATCTTCACCCCGTCTATGTCCTCAGATCCCTGTCCTTTCATGTCCCTCTGCATTCACAGAAACAGAAAGAGGTCACATGGAACAAGTCAGCTTTGTCAGGTGCATGGGACAAGACACACATGCTGTTTTTGCCAAAAAACGGGTGCACTGAGACGGCTGCATGAGCAGGTGCATTGTCGTGGTGCCCAGTCTCCTGTCTGCCACAAATCAGGGATTTTTGTTGCACACTGTTATGCAATCTTTTGAGAACCTCTAAACAGAAAGTTTTATTAACAGTCTGACCTGGTGGAATGAACTCCAAATCCATTATCCTTCCCACATCAAGAAAAAACAGATGAGCATCATCTTGATATTTGATTTCATTTGAGGAGCATTTTTCGGTGAGGCAAAAATGGTGTCTTCTATTGGCTTGATTGATGTTTGTTAAGACTACCACCTATCTCCTCACCCATAACGACCTTGAGAAAAAAGTCTGGGTCACTTCAGAGCTATTCTTTCAAAGCAGGTCGTGTTTCCAGTGCTCTTTTTTCTAGTCAGTCAGAACCCGAGGAACAAATTTTTCAGCGACCCTTTTCATTCCCAAATCTTCCATTAAAATTTGCTGAACCAAACTCCAAGATAGCCCAGACAACTCCCCCATCTCTGCAATGGACCATCGTCAGTCTTTGAGCACAAGCACACGACTTTTGTTAACGTTTTTGTCTCTTCAGGAAGTTGATGGACGTTCAGAGCAAGGTTTGTCATCAATTGACATTTCACCTTTTTGGAAACAAGAAAACCACTTGTACACGTGAGCTTTTTCCTCGTAGCTCTGTCCTTGTCAGCTGGGTTCAACACAACACTTTCTGTAGCATTTTTCCTGAGCAGGTAATAAAATTTCACAGCTGCCTGCTGTTCTTTTAAATCAGCCTCCACAAACAAAGGGAGTTTTGAATGAAACTGTTTTACAAAAAAATTCACTGTGACCAAAGAGAACCTTGCTAGGTGATCCCACTGGGTGCACTAACTCAGAGCGAGTTGTTCGATGCTCACCTAGTGGAAAAAGTGCTTACTATGAAAGCTTCGCCCAGCGGAGCTTTATTCTGTTTTATTTTGGTTTGGTTTAGGTTGGGGCATGTTACTCCCTCATATATCTTTTCAGGAATGAGTGCCATGTCTTTTCTTCTGTGGAGTCACCACTGGGTTCTAGCCACTGACCTAGCCACTCACTGGCTAGCCACTGGCTTAGCAATGGAGCACAGCACAACCAGGGATTCTTTTTTTTTTTTTTTAAAGAGCGCGAATGCAGTCCCCCACTACCACAAATTATGCAGAAGCGTTTACCACATTTGGGGAAATCGCAGGGGTCAGCACATCCGGAGTGCAATGGATGAGCCTCGCCCTGGGAAAACCACCTTTGTGATCATGGTATCTTCCCCAAACAGGGATTCTTAAGCAACATACAAAGTAGTCAGATTTATTGTTCAAGGTGAGACAATTTCAAGAATGACAGGGAGCACTATTAATAATTATATTGCTGCTGCATTTATAAACCAGGACTTGACCCCCAAATTTAGGTATAGGACCAATTAATAAAACCACATATTAAAACTGTATATTTAGACATAAATATAGCCTGCAGTTCCATAATTATTTTATTTAAAATATTTTTAAAATATCCAAAGAGCATATAAACAAAGTAAAAAGAAAAATGAATGTAAAGCCTCTGTAAAATACACTGATATGCAAAGAGAACTACTGCCGTTACAACTTCAGAATGCTCTATCATTATCTTGGAACAGAAGACAAACAAACATGCAGAATCAAAGAAAAGTTATATTGCATGCTAACAGTTCACACAGTTCCAGGATATAAACACTCACATAATTCATCAATAATCTGATGAAATCTTTCCTATTAACAAGAAAAGAGCCAAGAATGAATCAAGGGGAAAATATTTCATGCATACATGAGTAACATAAAGCACTGATTCGAAGTCTGTTTCCACGTGAAGATAATCTTAATTTATCCTAAGAAAATTATCAAGTGCTTGTCCTGTTCAAAAACAACAACCTCACCAGTAATGTGTCTCTCCTCTGTTTAAAAAAAAAAAACACAACAAAACTAACCTCTAAAGGCTCGAAGAATATTATAGAATTCTGGAACAGAAACAGAGACAAAATATTCAAGAAATTAAGTATCTTCAAAGCTAAAAGAATTTTTAAAAGGACATTAATAAAACACTAACACTCAACTTAAACAATATTACAAATACTGGGATTGAAAAGAATGAAGTAACACTTTTGAATCGAATGTACTAATAGTGCTTTATTTGGAAAGACTTATAAAACAAAATTACAGTATTCATTTTATCATATTGAAACAAAAAAAATCTATTTTTAAAAACTAAACTTCTCACAAATTATTTCTACTTTCAAGAACCTGTCCATTTTCGTAATTTCACCAATGTTTAGCAAGCTAAAAGCAAATATTTTATTCTATAACAAATACATTCTAATCTATAATTTGAATGTGGTCTCCTGTATCTTCTAACTTAAGTCTTAAAATGAAGTAAAGACAAACATGACCCTAATAATATACTGCAAATGCCTTTTAGAAAAGGGTGGTTTCTGACTCTCTTACGTAAAATACAGATGGTTCTTTAATTCAAATACTGCCAGGTTTTTGTTTTGTTTTATTGTTTTGTCTTTTGTTCTCTCTGTGAAACCAATCAGGAAATTATTTTACTACTTCCTGAAATAAAAAAAGTAAGCCCACCCAAAGCAACTTTACCAAAAAGCAGGGGAGAGTTATCAAGTTGGCTATCTTCTTTAACACCGGTTACACTTGTCACAGCTTTGAATGCACATCTTTTTCAATCAAAATGTTACAGTGCTAAAAAAAATTGTACAGTGTAGATATAAAATAAAAGCCATTACAGTTTAGCTTTCATGCTAACAAACTTACTAAATTATTTTGTAATTATAGATAGGATGAGCTGTATGGTCTTTTGAAAATCTTTATTTTAACTTTTTAATTTATGCTTGGTTTCCATTTTAAACCCTGTTTGTACTTTGCATTTGGCTTCCCCCATCTTCTCTCCGTTGCAGTCTCCTCCTGTCTACCACCACCAACAGCACTGTGGTTAGAGCGGGCACGATTTGGTGGGACTTCTAATTCATCTGAGGTTATCATTTTTGTCCCAGCAACTAACACTTCATTAAATTGAAATAGATTCATTATGAAAGGAAATATTCACAGAGAATTTAACTGAAGAATGGAAAATTACTAAGTTTCCAACCAGTTTGCTTCAGACTAAATGTAAAGCTTATTATTAATAAAGTTGGGTTGTGTTTTGAATTTTTAAAATATTTGAATCATAAGTGAATGGATATGGAAGGTATTTGTATGCTTTCAAGTTTATCATAAAGAAGCAGAGAAGTGGTATATAAAAGTACATAATTACTCTTTTAAAAATGTGTGCGCTTCTCTTTAACTGCAATCGAATGAACGCCAATATCTCTTTGTTTCTCTGGGGTTTTTTGTTGTTGCTGTTTTGTACTTAGAAAAAACACACATAATAGATGCAGACTTTATGCTCTCATTTAAACCCAGAAATTCAGTTTTGTTCTATTTCATTCAACACCTCTGTCTCAGGAAATTCAGCTGCGTGTCGAGTGGGGGGTGGGGGGTGGGGCTGCGTGCACGCGCGTGTGTGCCTGTGTGCATGGCAGTGGTTAATATAAGCCCTGTTTTTTGGATTAGTTTTGCTTAAACATGCTGTCTTTATTTAAGAATTGGGAACACATTCCTCTATCTAACAATATCCACGTTTCTTCTTATGACCTTCGTTGTAATAATTTTCTTAGAGTTAAAATAATATCATCATCGGCCAAAGTAGGGTCTGTGAAGAGAGAATGACACTCTAAAAATGTACACACGTGGCTTTGTTTATCAAACTATAGCATTACTTTTTAAATGTTGATTTCTATAGTTTTTGTTCTGTCGCTTCTGTCTTTCCTCCTTTCTAACATTCTTACTCATTTCCATTCATCCCTTACTATGTAGCTAAATAAGCAATACCTGGCCTATTTCTTTTGAGATTTGACTGAATCTATTTGTTCCTTCTCACTTTGCTGGCCCCTTTCCCCCCTAATTGTCTATGAAGGGGGTCATATCTGGGGCCTCCCATCATAGGAAAGTTAGTGAAAGCAGTTATTTAAATGCCATCTGTTATATTTAAGCAAGCGATATTTCCAGCCTCGTTCTCTGACCTGAGGTTGAAAGATATAGCATATAAACACAGAATTTATTGCAGAGAGCAGCAAACCCCTGATCGTTATGTCCTCGGTCCAAGTCCATATCTGACATGCTTCATACAACAGAAATGCAGACTCCAGATAAGTCCCTCGATGCTCACTTGGAAAGGTTCCCATGTCTTCTGATGCTCACTCAGGAAGAGATTCAGGATTTTCCTAAATTTATCTAAAAATGAAACTACTCAAGGGAGTGACCATAATCCGTTTATAGCTGGGCTCACCACGAACATCTATTCCGAAATTCACTTACAATCATGAAAGACTAAAAGGCAGAGACTCCTGGAGCCAAACCTAATCTTTGAATTATTTGGTTTCCAAATTCTGTGCTCGGGCTTTCAAATATTCATTAAAGGCTTCCAAGACCCATATGCTTCCTTTATTATTGTAGGCAACGCTATGAGACTCATTTCTAACTCATTCAGGCCTGCCTTTATCTCCTAACTGCAACAATATAGCCAGATCAGAACGGAAATTTTTAAAAGCAGAGTGACGCTTATCCATTATCACACCTTCCCCAAGAGGTCAGTGTGAGTATTTTAGTACTTTTAAAATAAACTTATGGGTAAATAACAAGTACATGCTTATCTATTTCTATTTAAATAAATTTGTCTCATAAAGTTAAATTCCACATAAATAATATTTCTCTACTTAAAATGACCATTTTCTTAAAACAGAAAAACATGAAATTTCACATTTAAGTCAATAGCCCTCTTTTAGAACAATGATTAGAAAGGGGGAAATCTTCAAATTGGTCAAAGTGGCAAGCGACTATATTTTTTTGTATTTACAGAATTAACAGGTATAAAGAAGGTCCTAAGCGTTCTTTGACTTCTAACTTTGCCAAGAAAACGTAGCACCCTAGAAAAGTGACATTTTATAATTCTAGGGTTTTTAAAATGAAATCACACTTTTTTAAAATGAAATCACACACCAGGTGATTATAACAGAAAATGAGTTCATCCACGAAGGGCACTATAACTCAGACAAGAATACCAAAGGTCCATGAATGGTAGTGTTATTTGTTTGTGAAGAAAGACTGCTTCTGCGTACAGCAAAGAAGATGCGACAACAATGGAGATAAAGGCTGAGGCTCTGGTCCAATTACTAAAACACAGAAGCAAGTTCACCATAGGGCCACATTTACAAAAACAAACAAACAAACTTAAATGGAAAGGACAGAAAAACCATTTTGGAGGTCAGTAAGAAACTTGGTACTCGAGTGAGATTTATTCTTTCAAACATTTTTAGAAACATTATCAAACGATCCCCTCAGAACTGCCTCCTCTATTCTTTCCTAGGTTGACAAAACAAACATAATTGCTGAAGAAAGTGTTTCCATTTTTATCTCCTTCTTTTGATGCCTGAAGTTCATAAGGAAGATGCCCACTGGGAGAGATATAGGAAAATTACAATTATTTCAACTATTCAAACATAATGATTTCAGGGACTTAACAATTATTGGCCTAGAGTCATTAATATTAGACTCATGTAGGACCAATTTACAAAGGAGATGGCACCCTTTCAAATATGAGGAAGATAATAAATGAAAACATAAATACTTTGCTATAAATTTGCTAAGGATGTTTGCTACTGGACTGTCAAAAGGTCCGGCCAGGTTTGACTAACACTGACTACAAACCAGGGATGGTGGTGTCAGAGGTTTTCAGTTGGTAGAGAGGAAAATCGATTGAAATAAGACACTCTTGCTTATCTTTTCTTAGACCTTTGACATTTTCATCACTATTATTTGGATTCCCTATCATGTAATTTCCTCATCTTCATTTTTATGGTACAAAATCACCCATGGAAAATTTGAGGAAATAGCGGGGAGCAGGGAGAGAGAAGGGAAAATGAGGAGCTGATGCCAGGGGCTTCCATGGAGAGCAAGTATTTTTATAATGATAAGGGCAACAAATATACAGATGTGCTTTACACAATTGATGTATGTATGGATTGTGATAAGAGTTGTATGAGGCCCCAATAAAATGATTTTTTAAAAGAAAGAAAATTTGAGGAAATAGTAAAACTCCTATGTATCCTAATCTGTATTTTTAAAGTATGTGTTGCAATATTTAACATTCGGGATGACTTTTAGTTTGTTTATATAATATATGAACAAGTATACATTTATGAGGAACATATATTCAAATATTTTTCATTGTGGAGCATAAAATCAACAAAGCTCAAGATCATTCATCTCTATTGATTTATTGCTATGTTAGAAAATGTGCCAGCAATAGTGATAAAACTCTCTCTTTCGCCCTACCTCCACTTATGCAAAAGAAAAGGCATACACCCAGAGAGCCTCTCATAAAACCAAGTAGACTTCTATCAAAGACTTCTTCGTGATGGACTACTTAATGTCCACAGTATTTATGTTCCAGTAGCACTAGCACTGTACTAGACCCACCCTAGACGAACACCAAAACTCTTAGCAATACACAATTCATACAGCTTTCTTACATCTTCACTACTTCACATGAAATAGGAATGTCAGCATCAGAATTTTGTCCTCAGCACATTTAATCAATGACTACATTCAGTCATCCTCTTTGACATTTGCGACTCTAATAGTCTTACAAAGCCTGGGAAGACAAACTAATATGAGGAAAGATCAGCAACTTGATTTAATATTTCCAGATTCTCCATAGAACACAGGTCAGGTAATCAAAATACATATAATAGTCATTCATTTTTCAAAATTTGTTACAAACTTCTGGACAATTAAGCTCTTTTTGATTCTAATGTGTCACAAAGTGTAACATCCTAGTGAGCCTTTCTATTTCTCAGTGAAAGCAATAGAATATTGTTCCTACTTCCCTGATACCTAGACATTTTAATCTCTTTTGGAAATTTAAAGACAAACTGATTCGTACTGTTACATGACTACACTAACCCCACTTTCCTAGAGCCTGTAAATACATTGTAATATCCATTTTGAGTAAGGAAGACTGGAGACAAATCAATGCGTCTGAATCACAGTGCTTGTGAAGAATATTGAAAGTATCATGAACTGCCCAAAAAACAAACAAATCTGTCTGGGAAGAAGTCCGTCCAGAATATTCTTTGGAAATGAGGGTGTTGAAGCTTCTTTTCGTGTCCTTTGGACATGCTGTCAGGAGAGAGCAGTCCCTGCAGAAGGACACCGTGCTTGGTAACGTGGAGGGACCACGAAGGAGAGGAAGAGCCTTGATGAGATGGTCTGACACCGTGGCTGTAACCATGGCCTCAACGTGACGTGGCCGGGTTTTGCTCTGTTATGTTTAGGGTCACTCTGAGTCAGAGCGAACTTGACTCCACCTAACAACAGCATATTGGTCTCATAAAATCTAAGAACATTTTCCATTTACTTCTCCAAAGACGCTTTTAATCCACTCTCAGTAGATCCTTGAAAAATGGTCTTTGCTTCATTGGCCCTCAGCGTCATGAGCAATATGTTCTGTATAGAATAAAGATCCAATCGATAAATGTGGTGGACTGATGGAGTGAAACAAACAGCAGTAGATACTTGTGAAGAATTACACGACTATCCACTAAAGTCAAATAAAGTAGATTAGCACCAAGTATATTATTCTGTGGGTCAAATGGTAATAATGAACCATGACGTTCTTGCCATGCCTCTACATGAGCATTGTAACAATGCATAAGTATCTGTCTCTCTTAGATTGAATTCTCATCATCAAAGTTTTTAGCTACAACACATAATCACTTTCCCTTTGTAAGATGTTAGTCTATGCTATAAGATTAGAGTATTAAGATCTTTCACTAAATATCATCTAGAATCCACAGGTTTTCAAAGGGTCGAATTGACATTGACATACAAGGCTTGCCTTCTGCAGGTGGTCCGCACCATCCACACGAGACTCCAAGCTTTATTGCCCGTATAACTCTTCTCCGCATTCTCAGGTTATTAGGTAAGAAGTGTCCTAGCTTGTCCTACGGGTCTTAGGCTTATACTGAATGTGGTAAAAAAGAAATTTCATTTCACAATTCTGAATTTGGGTTACTGTGAAACTTCTTTCAGTGCAAGCTGATAAGAAAGACTGAAAGAAGTCTGAGAGAGAAATATGGGGAACTCATGAAGAAAGGGGAGGTGAAAGGAACCTTGAGCCGTATGAGAGCTGAGATCAGAGTCTGAGTTCTTGGCTTTACCTTTCTCGGTTTCATTTCACATGAAGGCTTACTGAACTGCAAATCCCATTTCTCTGCCCGCTTCCAACAAAAACACTCACACCCCTGTTAACCCAATCAACGTTGGGCGGGACTCTATTCCTCAAAAGGAATAGAACTTTTGGTACATTTCTACTCCCTCAAAAAGGAAATAAACAAAACAAAGCAAAAAAGTTTTAAAAACACATTGGCTATTATATTCCTGCAGGCGAAATATAAACATGAATGGAAATATTAAGTCAGTAAAGACTCATCAGCAAAGATAAAGGCAAACCTTTCTGAGTAGATTTAAAGCCTTGGAAAGCCGAGGCTGCAGTTTACTGAAACACCCCATTCAGGTTAGTATGAAGCGGAGTCAGCTAGATTGTAATGGGTGAGTAGATTTTTCCTCTCCTCTTTTGTAAATTGAGAAACTTAACGAGGTCAGATATATAGATAAAATACCACTTCACCTTCTTCATCTAGATTTGAATCAGTAAACATCTAAAAACAAGGTCAGTGGTCCCCAGACCAGCATTGTGAATCATGTCCAATACAAATGGAGAATGCCGAAGTTTCTATATTAAAGTCAGTTTTACACAACATCAAAAAAAAGCAACAACAAAAGTCATCCAAAAGCTAACTAAACCCCCAAATGTCTCACAAACATCTTACCGATTCCAAGACATGGCTACACTCTATATCAGAAGAGACCCGTCCCATAGGGTTTCCGTCCCATAGTTAATCTTTATAGAAACAGCCTGTTTCATCTTTCTTCTACAGAAAAGCTGGTGGTTTTAAATCACCAACTTCAAAGTTGGCAGCTGTGTGCTTAACCACGGTACCACCTAGGGTCCTTTCCACAATGGTGACAGAGATTATTTAGAATAGGAGGAAAGACCAAGATGCTTCTACTATGTGGTCTACAGGTCATCTGCCAAGATGAAAGTAGTTGTAAATGTATTTTTCTTTGTGTGGCTTTGCTGTCAACATTATAAACTGTAAAGCCATTGAAAAAAAGGAGAATGTCTATCAAAAAGACAGAAATGAACCTGGAAGAGTGAAAATGATGCTATCAATTGTTTGTTAGTAAACCAGCTCTCTAATAACTCTCTTGGATCCTGCCAATGAAAACTCTATGGATAATACCAGGATTGTTCAATATCCTACTGGAAGATGAGTCTTCCACACTGGAAAGCACTCAAAGTGCACAGCAATGGGCTCAAGCCTATCAGTGATGGCGACGTCAACACGGGAATAACATTTGATGGTAATGCGAGGAAAAACACATGATTCAAGCTGACTTCATGGCCATTAACAAGACTGTTCACTAAATTCCTGCCATTTTTTAGACAGTTTTCAAACAGTTCCTCTTTTGATCTATCAAAAGTGTCTGCTTACAGGAAAGTACACGGAGACTCAGCGGTTTTTAAAAAATCGTCCCAGCTTATAGAGTTAATAAAGGGAGGAACAGAGTCTAAACTCCCCATTCCAACCTGTGGAGCTGGATTTTTTCATCAAGAATCTGTGTAGTCACCACCTGGAGGTAAGAGTGGATGATCTCAAGCAACTAAAAAAAAATTAAAGCAAATAATGTCAAAGAGATGCGTATTTGTGTTTTACTGAGATTGTCAGTAAAACTAACTAACAACAGCCTGAGAAGACGGGAAGGTCCAGAACACTCATGCAGAACTTGGGCGTGGATCCAGTGGTAGTGTGGGAAGAGAACAAGTGGATACAGACTGGTTTACAATGAGGACAGCTGCGCGGCAGTGACGTAGCCTCTCGCCATTCCTATTTGACCTGTATGCGGAGCAGATAATCTGACAAGGAGGACTATATGAGGAAGGCAACATCAGGGGTTTAAAAAGCCAATTTAAAAGAACTTTTGATACAACTGCTGGCTGAGGACGATCAAGGCCTGCAGGCTTTTAAGGGTTAAAATTCCAGAAAACCAAAGTCCTCACAACTGGACCCAAAGACATGATAAGGCCAGCAAAGAGTGAGCTTGTTGAGGGTTTCTTCTGGCTTTGAGCCCCAACCCCTGCTCACAGACACAGCAGTCAAGACATCAAACGATTTCATTGCAACATAAAAGTGTGCTGCACAAGATCTCTTTAAAGCATCCAAGAGTGAAGATGTCACTTTGAGAACTAATTCGACCCTAACAGAAGCCATAGTATTTTCAATATATGTGAAAGATAAACAGTGAGTAAAGAAGACTGAAGGAGAATTGATGCATTTTAATGATGGTGTTGGCGAAGAATATTGACAGTACCATGGCCTGCCAGAGGACAAAAAAAAAGCAAAAAAACTGTGTTGGAAGAGATGGAGAATGCTCCTTAGAATGAAGGATAGCAAGAATTTTCCTCACATTCCTTGTCTACGTTACCGGGAGAGACTGGTCCCTGGCAGAGGATACTCTGCTAGGTAAAGTAGGTCAGCAAAACAGAGGCAGATCTTCTGTGAGATGTTTTGACACATGGCTGCAAAAAAGGCTTGAAGCTAACGATGATGAAGATGGGGCAGGAAGGGGCTGGTTTCCAGTTGGCTGTATCCAAGGTTCAAGGAGTTGGAATTGACAGCATGGCCCCCCACAACAACCACAAAAGCAAGGGAGCTCCGTAACTCTAAACCAGGGCTTCACATTCCTGGGAAGTGGCTGGGAATTGCCACATCAAACAAGGCCTGTATCTTCATTGCATAGCAACCAAATCTATTGTCATAGTAATTTGATCTCAGTCTGTGAGTGAGTCCCATTCCACTCTAGCTAGTATAGCAAGTTTTGGTTTGTTTAACAAACATATGCGCCCGCTCTAAGACGACCATCGGCTGTCACTTGCTGAGTGCTGTTGCGGTCTAGAAACCTGGCAATAATGTTGCTCGCAGAAAGGCCTGACACCGCCCTCCTTTCAGGCAGTCTCAGGAGTCTGATGCACTTGAGACTGGATTTACGGCAGGTCGCATTCAGATCAGAGGAAGTGGCCACCACCTTTGACCAGGGCCCATCTGCTTGTTTCCTAGTGGAGTCCAAAGCCAGGGGCAACAGATTTGGTTGATAGGCAACACACACCCAACCCTTGTTTATCACAGCAAGGACTGAACTGTTTTTAATCTGTTCCAAGTTCTGCTATGCACATATAATAAAGAGTCCAAGGAATAGGAGCAATTATATGTTATAAATTACTCAGGAGACAAATCCAGATGAAACCTCAAGGCACGATCAGAGACAGATGATTGATCCTCCCCCCCACCCCCATGTTTTACAAAGCAGAATGAATCCAAAGGATTTTCTCATCAGTCATCTTCACATAGGACTGGTTGTGTAGTTGTTACCCCCTGGACTGTGATCCACACGGTCATTAGTTCAAAACGACTAGTCCCTGCGAGGGACAAAAATAGAGCTTTCTACTCTGGTAAACATTTATAATCTCAGAAATTCAAAGGGGCTTGCTGTGAGTCAGCATCCACTTGATGACTGCAGGTGAATTTCTGGTCTTGGTAATCATTATGTAAGGAGATCTCCTGACCTTTCTTCTGAGATACCAACCATAGATGGGTTGGAATCATCAGCGTTTGTCTCACCCACAGACCCTATGATCACTGTCAATAACACCTGGTAAAACCGAACCCTGTAGTAGTTTATCAAAATGATGACTTTTCTCTAAAGTGGCCGAGAAGTCTCTAAGAACATACCTCATCTCTGACTCTGTACACATTACAGTTAGGACCTAAAGAGATTAATTTGAAGAAAAAGCAGAAACCAAAGGAGCAGAGAAGGAAGTAATAAGAGAAAAATGAAACTGAAACTAGAAGGCCTGTGACTTTGGGGCCTAGAAGAGAAAAAAAAATGAGCTAAAAATTATCTAGACTTGAGAATTTTTATTTTTACAGAGCAGGGGTAAAATTAGGCAATTCTATGCAAAGACAAATTTTGAAGATCCAGAACTGTACCCAGTTTTTCCTGGCGTAAAATCTCCTACTCTTGTGAAGTGTATTATTAATTGATGACAATCCTTTCACCCAACCTTAATGAACTCTGGCTTTGAAGTTCCCGTGACTCAAAGAACTCAGCACATACATCCACTAGCCTGGAAACTCAGAGCCAAGTGACTATGGGGAAGAGCAGAGAGCCAAGATCAGAAATGTGCTCAACGGCTCAGAAAAGTCTTTATTCACAAAAGCATAGTTTTATATGCTGAGTTATGGCTCATTTGGGGCTAATATTTACAATGATGGCTTCTAAAGTCTTGGTGGGAGAATCGCAAGATCCTCCAGTCCATTCTCATGATGAAGAGCAACCATTAAGATGGAAAGGAGCCCTGGCGGCAGCGAGGTTCAAGAGCAAAAGGTCAACAATTCAACCACGAGTCACTCAGAGGGAGAAAGATATGGTAGTCTACTTTTGGGCAGATTTAAAACTTTGGAAGCCCTATGGGACAGCTGCACCCTGTACTATAGTGTCACTATGAACGGAATAGACTTGAGGGTAGTGATTTTGTTTGTTTTTGTTTCATGTAGATGGAACAACTAAGGTGTGATTAGCAGAAATAGATATCTTGCCATTCCGGGCTATTGGAGAATTTGACCTACCTCCGTGCCGTTGTTTCCAAGCACGGCCCCTATTATATAGAGAAGATTCTCTACTTGTTTTCGAATGGCCTCATGAAATATGTGGAAGAAAAGTCAAGACTGTGAACCCCAGCACTCCTGACCCTGTGACCTGAAGAACTAGATGGTGCCCATAGGGAGGCCTGAGTAAAGTGGGAGAAAATGAGAACTAAATCTCAAAATCATAAACGAGACAAGGCTTACTGATCTTATGGACCCCTGGAGATCATTGCCCTTAGACACCTCTCATTCTGGAACTAAATTCAACCACGTGGCTCAACTTTCAGCCAAGCAATATCCAGACCTAAAAGGTGAAAACCAGCAGGCAACACAATTCTTACAACAATAAGCCGTAAGAGTTCAAAAGGGTGTAATTTTCCAAGGGGTCAAGGTGGATAATGATAAAAAAAAAGGACTAGACAGAGCTAGCATAGGGAGGAAGTGAGGAAAATCTTATTACAGTAGGGGGAATGCCATCAGTGTTACAAAACGAAATCTGCACAAATTGTTCAATGTAAAAGGAATTTTCTCTGTAAACTTTAGCCCAATCACAATCATTTTTTTTCAAGGAAGAAAAGAATAGGTAGAAGTGAATGTGCACAGATGAACACGCTCTGAAGACAAGGAAAGCAGCCGCTGGTAAAGGTTGCTTCCTATTTCCCCTCCTTGTGTTGTTTAATCCCTAGTTACTTCTTCTCTTTGAAGTCTATGGCTAGACCTGCCAGCTAGATGGTGAGTTTGTCACGAAAGACCATTCCGTAGCTCTATCCTGTATTCATTCCAAGGTTGACTAATTCTATTTAATTCTATAAGCAAAACACCTCCAAAGGTAAATATCAACCAAGGCTTTAAAAAAATCACAAGGGAAATTAGAGAAATGAATAGACACCCACTGCTCCCATTTCAGAACTCTAAAAAGAAGAGAGGCGCACACCTAACATTTTGAAACAATGGAATTAAGACAAAGGAAAAAGTCGGCCGTACAAATTATTGCATTATGCTCAGGAAATAGTCAGCTGGAATGCAGTTTGGGTGGAAAACATAAGTAAGTTCAAAAAGTATTTCAACAAGCTTAGCAGAGAACCTCAAATTAAATTAATAGAAATCACAAATTTCCCTCAGCAATCAATGTTTACATGATAGAAGGTAATCCTCATATACTCTTTTTTTTTTAATCCCCTGATGAACTTGACCTCTGAACAGTTCAGTGACTTTGATTACAGGGTCACTTGCAGGTGTTGTTAGGGGCGGCTGATTCCTAGTCACAATAGATGACAACAGAACAGAATATTGTCTCGTCCTGCACCATCCTCCCAGCCATTGCTATGGTTGCAGCCACGTGGTCAAGCCAGGCTATTGAGGGGCTTGCTCTCTTTGGCTGATGCTACACTGAGACAAACTCAAAAAGAAGTTCCGAAGAGAGGAAAAGAAGGGAACTTTCCAGCACTTGGGAAAACGTCATCCTCAAAAGTGATGATGACACAGCAGGGATTAAGCCGCTGCACCTGAAGCTAGCTCTGGTTAATATTTCATGGGGTCACCTCTCTTCAGAAGGAGCCAAATTAATTCAGTGACTACACTGAGATCTGAGAGCCCACAGCTTCCTCACATACATACTTACCGAGTCCTGGCTTCCTCTGAAAGCTGCCGGAGTTCTGTCACCACTGGGGAGTCGCCCAGTGGAAGAGCCTGTAAAGCCATGCTGGCAGTCAACAAAACTAGGAACATGCTTTTGTAAAACAGCCCCGGGAAATCTAGCACAACCAATCCATACCGCAGACTCCTGTCAATCAGGGAGTTTCCTTTGTTCAAACTTGGTTTTCTTCAACTGTTTTGATCATCAGACACCCTTTTTCAACTGAACTTCTTTTTGGAAATCTGACACATAAAATCAGAGAAAGGGGGGGGGGAAGTAATTTATTGGGAAAGAAAATTCAGAGGACAGAGTTCTGCTTACACTCATAGCTCCCCCTCCCCATCAGGGATCCTATAGATGTGTCTTATTTTGTTGGGTTTAACACTAGGGTTCAGCAGTAGGAGCCCTGGAGCTGTAGTGGTTACGAGTTGGCCTGCTAGCCGCAAGGTGAGCAATTCAAAACCACCAGCCACTCCAGACTGGACTTTCCACTCCCACAAACTATTCCCATCTCGGAAACCCACGGAGACAACCCTCCCTGGTGACTCACAGGGGATTGGCAGCCAGTTGATGCCAGGGAGAGGGCATTGCAAAGCAGACGGAAAAGAATAGACGAAAGATTTTGTAGGGAGCTTTCAAAAAATTGAATTGAAACTTAGAATAAAGGTCCCTTCAGTATTTTCAAAGAGATGAAATCAAGGTGCTCAGAATAATCTCCGCAAACTTGTTAAGCAAAAGAGCTGATTCATAATTGTCAGTTTGTTTAGGTAGCTGACTTGGGTAAGATGTGGACCACAATAGATAGGATGGGGGAAAGATTTCTCTGTTTTAATTTATTAAGAAAGTATTCATGAGAACTATGAGTTGAAGTGTCTGTCCCCCCACTCCCCAATCCAAAATAAGCCTAACCCTGATAGGAGAAAGAGCTCTGTGGAAAGGAGTCTTAGTGGGGCAATGGCAAAGCAGGAGGCCCTATCAGTGCAGTGTAGGCTGTCCTAAGTCTCACCACTTCTGTTCCTGAAGCACAAGGACACTCAGACTTTGAGCACCGATGATCTGCCAGTCCTGTGTCAATAGCGGGTAGAGCACCGAATGAGTCAGCCTTTTATAGAACACTTGGTCTCATGTATTCAGTACTCTATAAATCTCAACACAGATAGTCACCAACTTGAATGATAGCAGAATCCCCCCACCCACCACCTTGGGAGTCCTCTCACATAGTTCTAGAAATTCATTGAAATGCTTTCATTTGTCTCCAGACTGCCCCTAGGCATCTCTTTCTTCCTGGAATTAGGTGAGCACTCTTATTCACACCGCATACACTTTAACTGGTGTCAACCAACATGGATTAGTTCTAGGTCAAGTCTTGGACTCACAAAACAGACCCTCTCAGCCACCATTTTGCTTTAGCAGTGCTGCTCCTAATAGGTGCCGTTTTCACACAACCTCGTCCTTGCCTGCCTTGTTCACATCGACCCAGCCTATAACATTGCTCAAGAAGAGGGAAACCTTTCCTATTTGCAGTGGATGAGGCGGACAAAGCGTTCATGGCCTTGGGATAAGGCCTGACTCACTGGCTTTGGTGCAGACCTGTCTAATCACACAAATAGTGATGTATCTAGTGGATGAAAGGGAGAGAATGTACCAGCTTTTGTTTTACACTCCACGTAGTCTCACCCACAAAGGATTTGTTTAATATCTACTTGTATAAGGGAAAACCATTGTGAAGGTTAATGCTATTTGTCGCTAGATAATGATTCTAAGCAGTGTGGTAACAATAAACTTGATGATTTTCCATACTATAACAGAACCCTTTTACCACTTTGTGGTATGAGGTGAGCAGTCAATCTGATGTGATCACTTGAAAGGGGAGTTTCCTGAGGGGTGGGACCTGCTTCAGCACATCAATGGCTACTCTGGGGAGGCCTGCTCTCTCTCCTCACCCTCTGCTTATCTCATTGATGGAATTCTGGCACTTAGAATGTAAACATACAAAAATCCTCGTCCTGCTGCCTGACCTGTACACTTTAGACTTGCCAGCCCCCTCCTCGTGAATGCGGATGGTACTGTGGGTTAGCCTGGGTGCTAAGGCTGGCTTGGCTAGAGAAACAAAGCCAGTGACACTCATCTATGAGTGTCTTCATAAAAAAGACTATATCAACACATAATCTCATGTCAAGAAGACACCCCCACCCTGTCCAACTTATGTCCAGGGGTCTAATGCAGGCCCATGACACAAAAAGGTGAACTGGGAGGTAGGAAGATCATATGCGGTGGGTGCAGAGTGATGTGCATCCAAGGTCAGGGGATTTGCTGCTACATCATGGGACGGTGCCAGTAGCTCTTGGGGGTCAGGCAGTCGACTTAGAGACAGGCATAGAATCCCAGTAAGCAGGAAAGTGAAGTCAGAAAGAGAGCCGAGGGGTCTCCAATGTCTTTCTTATAAAAGGATACCCCTTCCAAATGGTATCATACTGCTGCAACCTGATTGACAGGTTGGACTCCATTCCTACACAAGCCCAAGTTGACATAAAATCTAACTGCAAAGGCTGATGAGAGCAAGGTCAGCAGTTCAAGTCCACCAGATGTTCCAAGGGAGAAGCATGAAGTTGTTTGCTTGTGTGAAGATTTACAGTCTCGAACACTTATACAAGGCTGTAATGAATCAGATTCCACTTGATGGCAGTGGATTTAGGATTGTATTGTATGAACCAGCAGAGGTCTCTAAGATGTTACTTAACCCATGGATTCGAGAATGGAAGCCCCCACAATTGTGACACCGTGTGACAACTCTCTCTTAGGATAGTACAGCCAGGATGCCCCTTCAAGGCAAGGATGGCAAGACTTCATCTCATGTACTCTAGGACATATTGTCAGGAGAGTCCAGTCTCTGAGAAAGACATCATGCTTGTGAGAGTAGAGGGGCAGTTAAAAACAAGAGAGACCCTCAATGAGATGGATTGCAAGAGTGGGCTCAAACAAAAGGACAATTGTGAGGATGGCACATTCCTGGACAATGTTTCATTCTGTTGTACAGATTCAGTGTACCTAACAAATGTGTGAGCATTTGCTCCCCATGGTGTGAGCCAAATCCTTGAAGTTAATCTATTTACTCTCTCTCTCTCTCTCTCTCTCTCTCTCTCTCTCTCTCTCTCTCTCTCTCTCTCTCTCTCTCTGTGTGTGTGTGTGTGTGTGTTTGCAATTTTCCTGGCTTTACTCCTCTGGAGAACCCAGGCAAGACATCTATCCCCACACCTCATTGCATTACACCATGTGCACCTGTGTGAAGCACATCAGAATTCCATGGGAGAGAAGTAAAGGAGAGGCAAGATAACAGAAAAATGAATTCCAGGGAAGGAAGGAAGGAAGGAAGGAAGGAAGGAAGGAAGGAAGGAAGGAAGGAAGGATGAGAGCAATGGAAACCATTTAGGATAATTTAAAATAATTAACTAGGAATAAGAAAGATCTTAACATACAGTAGAGGAAATTGGAGTCTCAAATTTGAATAAAACCCTGCATGATAACATAGCTCAATTGAGAATAGTCAAGCTTGCAAATCCAAACTTAGTGTGACCATATGTTATAGTATGTAGCCTAGATGATAAAAAATAGGAAAATACTTTTCCCCCCCACCAGAGAAATTATTGGAAAAGTTTATATGAATTCATGATTATGCCCCTTTCTGAAAGGAATTATGATCAGTCAACAATTTCGTGACAATAAAAATCACTGTTGTGTGGCTCCACAGAATGTGGGATGCAGATTAGAAACATCCTGGGAACTTATTAGAAATAAATGTCAGTTCCCTTCTCCCATACCTACTGAGTCAGGTAATCTCAGTAATTCACAACATGTTGTAGTTTGAGAAGCACGGCCATTGAGGACTAGGAAAGTACTAATTTAAAGACCAAGTATCCCCTGAAGAAACACGCAAAGAAGATCACAAGAAGAAAACTCAAGTTATAGCCTGTAGGGAACCCAATCTCAAGAAAACAAATATAACAGCTGCTAAATATGGCATATAAGCATCTTCCAAATTAGACAGCAGTCCATCAGATTCAGCACTAACACACAATTTAACAAAAGCATAAACGCAGAATAAGGGATTAATGTTCAATGCAATGAATGGAGGAGTGTGACTATATTAGCAAGGACAGTATTAACAGGCAAAGTGGTCTTAAGGAAGCATATAAGAAGGTGCGATATCCATACTACTTACTGCACAAGACACCATTACGATCAGCTGAACAAGCAACACAGAAAAATAATTGGATCAGAAAGGAAGATCAAGACACACCTTACCTCAATGATTAATTATGAATGAAAATAGAATGGTCATTCAAAATCGGCATCTGTTTAATAAACTATGTAATTAATTACAGATAAATGTAAATAAATGTCTAGGTAAATCCATGTATCATGTACCTTGTAAAGTTTCTCTGATTTTTTTCTTTCTGAAGAAACAACCTTAGTCTTGTATAGACTTGGCCAAGCCCCATATTTATTGCTCCTACGTGGTCCCAAGATAGATCACCTGCAGAATTAAACGAGACTTTTTAAAAAGCAATCTCCTAGACCCAACTCCAGACAATGATTCATAATCTCTAGGGATCTGATCCAATAATAGGTAAATTACATAAAATGCCTAGATGGTCTTAATTCATTAATTCATTTAAATATTACACTCTGTCTGGCACTGTGCCAGGAAAAAGATAGATATTTAATAATTGTTATGAAGGAAACGAGCTGATTAACCTTAAGCAGTCAGGTGTGCTGCTCTGAGGAAATGACGTAGCGCTTTGGGACCCTTTGTCTCTATTTCAGGGGAACTAGCCTAATCCTGAGTAGCATCTGGCTAGCCTAAAGAGCAAGGGCATTGCCTTTGTAGAAGGTAGGGCAGTATGTTCAGTGATACAAGGGTAAACACTGGAGATTGCCAGTACGCAAAGTCATCACCATCTGGATTTGGGGAAGTAGGTGTTGGCTGAAGGCAGAGCATCCAAAATGACCAATTAAGCACACATGAGTCATTTCCTTGGGATTCTTAAAAATATTTCAGGGATATGTGGAACTCTCGAATATATAGGTAGAAAAAGAATATGAGAAATATAATTGGTAACTCTATTTATAAACAGTTTTATTGGCACAGAATCCACACATTGTATAATTCAATAGTTCAATCATATCAAGAAGAGTTGTACAACAAAGCAATTCATCATCAAACCAAACACACTTAAAGACTACCTAAGACAATATAGATCTCCCCAGTTGGCTGGCAAAGTAGCTATTTTCCAAATTTCCTGGCAGAGTTGGGTAAATCCTTCCAGGCTTGCATCCATTTGCTGAAATATCTCCCTTAATATTTTAACAATTCCTGAAGCCTTGTTTTTTGTCCATGCCTTCAGTGTAGCTTCTTTCAATGCCATCAGTTCTTGATCATATGGTACCTCTTGAAATGGTTGAAATATTGAAGAATTTTATGGGCAAAATGTTGATCAATGCAGGGGATCTCCAAAGAAAATCCAAAGATCTCCACTTGGTGATAGGACGCTGCAATCCTTTGAGCATCTTTTGTTAGCTCCTGCACTGGTCAGCATTTTGCCCATGGAATTCCTCAATATTACAACTTGCAGGTTAATTGTTTCATCTTCACTTTCAGCTTGAGAAATTCAGAGCTTGGTTTTCTAACTCCAGACCTTTGCACATTTAATTATGCCACTTTACTTTGTCTTCCCAAGCCTCCCTCTGAGGTCTTCTGTTCAGCTTTCCCTTCATCATTTCTGTCTCTTGCATTTGTAACTTTCCATATTCAAGAGCAAAAGTCAGTCTCTTCTGATATCCAGTTTGGTAATGTCTCTGTTTCTTTCCCATCATTCTAACACCCTTTTGCCTTCTTGGTGCATGATGTCCTTGATCTCATCCTACAACTTACTTAGGCTTAGGTGCTTACTATATCAAAGCTCTTCTTTAGACGAACTCTGTAATCATGTAGCATACACTCAGTGCCATACTTTGGGTCTCATACATTTGCTGGCATTTATTTTTTACAACATTGTGGCATAGTTTCCAGCAGCACAGCAATGTTGTACACTAGAGCACAGCAAACATTTCATATGTATGACCACAATAGAAAGCCTACTATTCAACTGATTTATGCATTAATGACATGCGTATGACAGTAAGAACATTGAGGAACAAGACAACAGTAGCACTGGCTTTGATAGTAAAGATCGTGTGTCAGATTGGCTCAGTCAAGATTCTGAGGGTGTGGACAGTACTGTAAAGGTGTAACTTGAAAGTCGTGTTAGAATGTCGGCTGTTACGAATGATTTATTCATCCTCCATCTTTTCCGATGTAGTCATATTCCATCTCCACACCATATCAATTTGCATGTAACACCCTGATCCTTGACTCTAACTATGTCCATGCGGTGAAGAGTGGGTGTGATGGGTTTCTCATGGAACATCTTATTTGGAGGAAAGTGACTGTTCACATAATGATTGGAAAGAGTATTCCTCTAATACTAACCCTGAGTAAAATGATTTTTATAATAGTCTACTGAGTAAAAGAGAATTCTTTGTTTCCAAGCTTGAAAAATAAAAATAAAAGAACTTAAATTGTTCACTAAAATGTAAAGAAAGAACATCTTTAATGCATGTTGAGCTTTTATATATATAATGTGAACAATATATTTTATATAAATAAATATATATATAATTGTAGCAAGATGTGCATTTTAATGACTGAACGAGCCAAATCCTAAGTGGTACAAACTTTGGCATTTTGATTCACATGAGTGGAAAGCAAAAATTCACAGGATTAGATAAGATAAATGTATAGGAAATTTATTTATTTAAATAAATCACAATTATGGAAGTTTTCATCTTTAATATGACAAAATACTACATACCTGAAACTATTAACTATTAGAATTGCAGGTCTAGATATTTCTTTCACAGACATTCCACGATTACCATTTTTATATGCAGGTGGTTAATGTATTTTAAAATACTTTTGAAAATGACATATTTGACCAAATAGGTATTAAAATTGTAAATGTAATTAAGCAAAATGCAGTGAACAAAACTTTAAATCACACAGCACTGTGATTTTATTATTAAACCTTAGTGTGTTAGACTGAGAAACAAATCCAATTAACACACTTATATGTGCAAGAAAGAGCTTTATATCAAAAGAAGAGTTGTATATTAGGAAACCATCTCAGCCCAGTCAAAGTCCGTAAGTCTTTTACTAGTCCCTCAGTCCCTCTTCAGACCCACACAGCCACATGCAGTGATGCAGGATGCAGGGAGATCACAGGCTGGTGGGTGCAGGAATGTGTGGCTCCAATGGCGGAGTTCATCCCAGGGTCTGGCCAGTGTCAGTGGCTCGCCAGCATGAAGGCGAAGGCAGAGAGAGATCGAGGAGAGCCATTTATCTTGGTGGCTCTCCCGAGAAAGTCATCAAGCTGCAACATTATTGACAGACTAACCTCTGCCCATATCTTCTTACAAGTGCTGCCTTGTTGGCAAAAATCCTAACTACCACATGTACATTATAGACAAAGGTAACTGTTTCTGAGAACATGTTTTTTAAAAGACATTCTATAATCGATGGCCAGGAAGGCATAGAATGCCTAGTGGGGCTGCATCAAGTGCAATGTAGCTAAGATGAATTGTTAAGAGCTGAATGAAGGTCGAACATGATAGTTGGACTTAAGGAAAGTAAAAGGAAAGAGCAGAAAGAGCTAGGAAGCAAAAGACATTGATAGAGATGTAAATATCGGCATGTATGTAAGTAAATATATTAATATATAATGATAGGTATACAGGTCTATATACATGTATTTATATATTAAGTATTAAGGTAGCAGATGGACATTGGGCCTCTACTCAAGTCCTCCGTCAATGCAAGAATACTTTTCTCTAATAAGCTGATGTTCTGTGATCTCAACTTCCTGGCACTATCACTGAGGACAAAATGGGTTCATAAGCAAATGTGGTGAAGGAAGCTGATGGTGCCCAGTTACTAGGAGATATAGCATCTGGGGTTTCTACGACTTCAACTTAAACAATCGACCATACAACAGGGAAGCAACAAAGCCCACGTGGAAGAAGCATACCAGCCTGTGTGATCATGAGGCATCAATCAGGATCAGGCATCAGAAAACCCAAAACAATCATATTGATGTGAACAAGGGGGTCAGAGCGGAGACCCAAAGCACATCTCTAGTCAGCTGGAAGGGTCACAAACAAAGAATGAGTCAGTCAGGGTGCAGTATAGCACCAACAAAGCATACAACATTTCCCCACTATCATGACCCCAGTTCTACCTTACAAGTCTGGTTAGACTGGAACATGTACATGGGTACAGATAGGAGCAGAGTTATCAACACAGGGAGTCCAGGACAGAAAAAAGCTTCGGGAACAGTAATGGGAGTAGCAATACCATGAGGATAGGGGGGAGGGGCTGGAGAAGGGGAAGAAAGGGGAAACTGATAGCAATGTAGGAGGGATTACCCTCCCCCCAAGGGACAAACAACAGAAACGTGGGTAAAGGGAGACAGCAGATGGTGTGAGATATGAAAATAATAATAATTTATCAAGGGTTCGCAAGGGTGGGAAGATGGGGAAGGGAGGGGAAAGAGAGGAGGTAATACCAAGGGTTCAATTAGAGAGAAAATGATTAGAAAATGATGATGGTAACATATGTACAGATGTGCTTGTTACGATTGTTATCAGAGCAATACAATTATTTATATAAAACAAAAAATTAAATAATAAATTATAATGAATTAATTATGGCATGATTCAAAAATTTCTTTGGGGGACAGTTTGTATTGAACAAAAAGCAACATGGAGATACTACATGAAGAATACAGAAGAAAGATCTGATACCTAATTAGTGACCTAAAGTACAATTTGTATCTGATGGTTAAGAACAGATATTTATGTGTATGGATACTGTTACAGATACATCTGAAGCTAAAAAGCACCAGTTAAAAATTACTTGCCTGGTGCACTGTTATTTAATTAACAGAAGGACTCTAGTGATTAACTATAAACTCCTGAAAATGGAAGCTCTGAGAGATTAAGTTGTGTCTGTTTGTTTATTACCTAGAAGAGTGGTTGGCATTCAATAATGGTTTAATAAACATACGTGAGTGCACAGAAACAGAAAATGATCCATGTCTCATTTAATCTAAACTACTGAGTCCAACAGTGATGTTGTCTGTTATCCATCCATTTACCCATATGTTCCCCAAGTCCAGAGGAAAAGAGGGTGGTCCTCAATGAGATGGGTCAGCACAATAGCTACAACAGTCGGTTCAAATATAAGAATGACTGTGAAGATGACACAGGACTGTGTAGTGTTTTGTTCTGCTGTGCATAGGGTTGTTATGAGTCAGAACTGACTCCACAGCACCCAACAGCAACAACAACATGTTCATATGTTTAGCCTGAATAATCTCTTGGAGATAACCACCCTATTCAGATTCCTTTCACTGATTCTAAATGTATATATTGCAAAAAGAGTTACCTTTTGTGCTAGGATCTTAGAAGTAAAACAACAGAAAGAATGATCGGTATTTACTTCTTCTTTAAAATCCCTAGTTTCCTTCACCCGCCCCACTAGTTTAGTGATGTTTTCACTCCACCCAAGAGCAGGAGTCCCCACAACCATCAAGTCCACTACGACGCAGAATGGCCCTGTGGACAGAGGAGAGCTGTAGGTGTCCTGGAGCAGCAGCCGGGACAGGAAAATCACAGGTTGATGCTCTGCTAGATACTTCATCTCACTCTTAGAAACAAGGACTGCACTGGTTGCATAACAACCGGATCTCTGGATTGGCAGAGACCCAGGGGCTCTGATCAAAGATGGCAGCAGATGAAGTGCTCGGGATGCAGGTTGCTCGCCTCAGTCCTCACAATAATCCATTCTCCTGTATCAGGCCCCTCAAAGGTTTCACTACGCATCTTCTGAGTCTCCCGTCTGAGGACTTTGACCCATAATTTTTCTTGTTCTGGTTATTGTTCAGGTACACCCACAATTTTCAAACTCGAGTCTGTTCCAATTTCGCTGCCTTGGCCATGACTGAATTGGTTCAAAACAGTTCAAAGCCCCGATTCCCTTTCCTCTCCCCCAATTGGAACTAATTTCCCCCAGATGGTTCAAGTACACTAATGCTGGACCCCACCCCAAGCCACAATCAGAATCTCTGGAGAAAACCAAGTATTTCTTTTCATTTTTTCTTTTTTTTTTAACCCTCCCACCCACCAGCCCCAAACCAGGTGATTATGTTTTGCATCCAAATTTGAGAACAATTGTTTCATTTGACTAGAAGATTTCAAACTTTCGTGGGCTAGGAATGACTAGGGCTCTTTTAACTAAGGGTTCCCATCCAGTGGCTTTGTGGTTCTGAATCCCTGTATTTCAAACAAGCACACACGGAAGCTTCTGATACTGCCCCTGTGGCCCGAGTGTCCTGTAAAGAGCATCCATTTTACTCTTCATCCTTGTGCTCCATAGAGGCCTGTTTGGCATTTTTATACCTGATGATAGATGCCGTCGCATCGGGCCCTAGCCATCGTGACGTTATGGTCAGCAGACATTAGCCTATCCTTGATCTGTGCCATCTCATGGTGTGTTTGAGTCTATTGACCGTGATCACTCTTTTACTTCTAAGATTCTAGCACAAAAGCTACCTCTTGCTAAAAGAAATACTCACATTAGAATAAATGAACGGAATTAAAACAGAACATTTTTCTCTAAAAGATTCTTGCTAAAATATACAGTAATTAGAAATATATATAAATTCATGAATCACAGATGGCATTGAACATGTTTTAGAGTAAATGATACCTGGTCCTGAATCCTGCCCTGCTCTTATGCTCTCCCATGCATTTATTAGACACCATGGTCAAGCCCGGTCCTTGAAGGTCTTCCTCTCAATTCCAGAGATTCTGAATCATGGGCAGCCTGTAGGAAAGAAGAGAACTGCAAGAGAGGGTCTCTTAGAGGATAAATCTTTATAGGAACAATTTCATCTTTCTCCCATGAAGCAAAATCTAAACAGCCAAACTTGGGATTAGCAGCCCAATGCCTAGCCCATGGCGCCACTAAGGGCGCCTACCATCCAAACTATCTTCAGCCAAGGACAGGAAGCATTTTACCTTCTGTAAAAGCACAGATTAAAATCAAGAGTTAAATTTCCAGGTTACAACCATCTGAAAACCCCTAAACAGACTCACTTGTTAACTCGGTGTGACATCCTCTTACATGTAGTTCAGAATGAACGTGCTAAGGAAATGTTGTGGTTAGGTACCGTTGAGGCAGTTCCAACTCATAGTGGCCCAATGGACAACACAACTCAACAAGGCCTGCCTTGCATCATCCTCACGAGGCTTCCGAAAGCTGAGCCACGGGAGCCGCGGATGCCATCCCATCTCCTCGAGGTTTTTCCTCGTTTTCACTGCCCCTCCACTTACATGATGTCCTCCTCCAGGGACGGTCTCTCCTGATCACATGCCCAACGTACAGGAGATGAAGTCTCACCATATTTGCCCCTACGGTTCTCAACCGTCCTAATGCCACAACCCTTGAATACAGTTTCATGTTGTGGTGACCCCCACCACCAACTATAAAATTATTATTGTTGGTACTTCATCACTTTCACTTTGCTACTGTTATGAATCAGGTGACCCGTCACGACCCACAGGTTGAGAACCGCTCACAGGTGGAGAACTGCTGCCAGGGGCATTTTGACTGTCCTTCTTCCAGGAAAGAGGACAGAAGAGGGGAAAGGAGAGAAAGATGATGACAGTATATGATATTCGGGTGATTTTTAAGTAGAAACAATGTAGATTTTAGGAAACCACCCTTCGCCTTTGAGCTCATCAACTCCTTCCTGTCATGACCATCTCAGGCCCTTTAGGACAGTGCTGGGAACCCAAATAGCCTGATGGTGGGAGTGCTTGACCGCTATTCAAAAGGTCGGTCGTCAGTTCAAACCCCCAAGCCGCTCCGTGGGATAAAGGTGTATCAATCTGCTTCCCCAGACATTTACCACCTTGTAACCTTGTAACCCCTGTGGAGTAACGCTTCCTTTGCCTGGAAGGTCACTGTGGATAGCAATTGACTAGACAGCTGTGAGTTTGGATTTTGGGTTTTATAGATCCCCACCTAGAACCATTTTATTAGCTTCTTGATATGGGGACTTTGTCTCTTTAATTCCCCTCTGATGCATACAGAATGGGCTGCAAATTTGATATGAGTGAAGGGAAAGCTTAGGTATCTTTACGGCCCCTGCATTTTGAGAACTTCAAATGAAATGAATAGTGGAATTTGTAGACTAGTCAAAGCTCAAGAGTTTTCAAAAATACAAGGTGCCTCAATGAGTTCACAGGGAAAAAAATTATTTTCTTTTCATTCCATTTTCACAGGAACCATTTGACATCCCCTTGTTCATTTTCTAAAATTCAGAAATCCATTAAAGCATGGCAGGAAAGTCCCTTGGTTCTTCTAATAAGCTTAAGGACCAACCCCACCCCCACCACCTGCCCCATGATAATGCCCCCAATAATGTGCTTTCAAACACACGCTTCCCGAAAACGAAATTGTCAGTCAATGGCAGGAAAGAGTGAAATGGAGTTTGAACTTATGTCAAGATTCAGAATGGTAGGGTTCCCACTTTGGACGACAGTCCTCCGCAAAACAAGTGCTTTAGAATCTAAGTTCTATGATCAGATATAAGGGTAATTTTTTAAAAATAGAAAATTTGGAAAATTAAAAAATATATATTGATAAATTCGGATGCTATATAATAAAATATATATAACTCAGGGAGTTAAACAATGAGTTATTACTGCATGTGATGCACATAAATCATACAAATAAGATTCTGACAAGTTTCAGACTGAAGTATGCAGACTATCCTTTATTAAAGTTCAAAAGTAAATAAATCTATAGTATATATATAAAACCAGTATGTACAGTATATATATATATATATATATATATATATATATATATATATATATATATATATATTCAGTATATTTCCTTATGGTAAAAGTAGGTAAGGTGCATGAGATCAATACCCAGATTTTCCAGATAACTATTGCCACAAGGAAGGGAAGAGAATGAAAAACAAAGTAAGGGAGACTTAATTAGTATTTGTAATATCTTCTTACATTCAAAATATGATAAAAATTTTAATTTGGTGATAACTATGTTCATAAAGCATTATTGATAATCAACACAGCAGGAGCTTCATAAATTTCCTAGAAAAATTCCATTATCTTTTCATTCTACTCTTTCAGGAACTTTTTCACATTCCATCAAGTGAGTTGTTAGATGCCATTGAGTCTGTTCTGGTCCTGTTTAGTCCTCAAGGTAACAGCCTGGCTCGTCAGCACTTTAAAGAGGTCTCGGGCAGCAGATGTACCTAATGCAATGCTGCATTTGATCCAACAGCTACTTCCATGAGCATTGTGTATCCAAACAAAGTGAAATCCTTGATGTTGGTCTTTTCTCTGTTTATGTCATTTTACTTATTGGTTCAGCTCTGAGGATTTTGTGGGTAAAACAGCGGACTAGTCTTAGAAAAATATGAGTTTAAATTTTCATTCATTGACTCTTAGCTATATATCGATTTGAACAATCTTAACTTCCTTAAATCTCCATATTTTCATCAGTGAGTACTAGCAATACTTGTTCATACCCGTGGGATTATATTCCAGATGAAATGAGACTATATACACAAATTAATTATAAATATTAGTGACCAAATCAGTTGATATAGTGAAAAAGAGTTGATATAGTGAAACAACTGTCCAAGAACAATAAATTGGGATCCATCTGGGCTTCCAAATAATCTACAATATCCTTAGGACAGCAGAAAGGGGGAGCAAGACATTGGAATCAAATAAATAGAGCTTCAAGTCTAGGCTTCTCCCCCTAAATTACTTAATTACTCTGTTTTATTTCCAAGTCTAATTCTAAAACAATGGAGATCATAAAACATCCCCCCCCCCAAAAAATTGTTGTATGTACCAAGTGAATTAAAGCATGCAAGAACAATGTCTGTGATAAAAATCATTGCAAGAGAAATGTCCATTGTCTCTGGACGGACAGGAATAATAGGCAGGGTGGGGATACATCATCAGAATGTGTAATCTAATGCCAAAGGGCGTGGGGCATGCGAAGAGTTCAAGGTTAGGAGGTAGAGCGGCTCAGAGTCTGCCACTACAAGGCTTTCTGGGCTGTACATGTTAAGGAGGTGGACCACGGAAACGCTCCTTTTGGGGCTGGTTCCAACCACCAGTCTTAGTGAGCACCTGAACGCCTTCACCACTGATTCTTAATAGGATTCATCCAAAGGTAGAGCACTCCTCAAATCCAGGCAAAAAGCACTTATTGAAGGAAGTGCCAAGATAGAACTCTTCCTTTGTCACTCAAAGAAGCTTTTGAATTTTTGGCTCATTACTCTTGAGATTCTCCCTCATCAATCTTCTGAAACAGGATTTCCTTGGGGCTCCACTCGCCTATCTTATCTAGTTCTACAAACTAGTTGTGTTATCTTTTTCTGTTCCGATCTGGAGGCTTCCAGAGGTATTTGCCTAAATTTCCCTGCCTCATTTGCAAGGCAGAAAATTGCTGTTACATTAGACCGGGCTGCAGACGTGGGGAGCTGGTGCTAGGCTAGTTTGCAATGTTCTGAAAGGCCGAGATAGCCTCCTTCAGTGCAGAGGCTTATCTGGCTTGTTTTTACAAATGGAAAACAAGCTGCTGAACAAGAGTGTATCTCCAGTCTGAGAGCTACTTGAACAATTTAGATAGCTGCCAACCAACTCTCTGTTATCAGGAAACACTACGCCAAGAGGCTGACTGAGGAAAACATGCGAAAATTTTCAGCACACGTTTATATCCCAACTAGAAGGATGACGATGTTGCTTAAATAACAGACAAGTGTTGAAATGCTTTTGAAAGTGTACGAAGTACCTGCCAGTCAAAAAGAGGCCACTGCAAGCTGTCGCAGAGACTCACATACTGACAGCACTGTGACTTTTTGTTTGCTTTTATCACAATGTGGTGTCTAAAGAGCCATTTACCTTGTTGGATTTGGGACAGCTGCCATTTCCCTCTTTCATTTGAAAAGGTAGATTTAGGAGCCGTGCGCCTGATGGATGCTCCGCACACAGAGCTTCCTATGTGCTGATGTTCCCAGGAATTTCCAAGAAATCCAGAAGATGCACTTGAACTCTTCCAGATCAAACACTTGCTGCCAAAAAGGAAAAAAAATGGAGGAGGTGGGGGAGGTGCAGGGATTCCAAAGGCTTCAAAGGAAAGGGCAAAGCCTGGGACCAGAGTGCTTTTTAAAGCAAGCGCAGCTTGTTTTCAGCAGTAAAACTGATTGCAAAAAATAGAAGAGGTCTCTCCCATCGAAGCGGAAAAATAGACAGCCGACGCTTTCTCTGCACTTTGCCAAGTAGGATCATAAGGAAAGCAGCGCCAAGGGGCGGGGAGACCATATACTGCTGAGCGAGAGACAGAGAGAGAGGAGAGAGAGAGAGGAGAGAGAGAGAAAGAGAGGAGAGTGGGGGGGGGCTGGAGTCTGACTGTGGGAGGAAGCAGATGCACTTCACTAAAGCTGGGCAGGAAGTTTAAGAAAGCCACCTGAGACCTGGCACCACTGCACAGCTGGCTGAATCTAGCATGTAATCAAGTGTTCTGGCAGAAGTAAGAAGTTGGAGGAAATACTAAAAAAAAAAAAATTATTTTGGAAACAAAAAACACTGAGTCTCCTGTATGTGGCACACTGTGTATAGACTCCCTGTGTTTCCGGTGGCGTTTCTCGTTGTACTGGGGAATGAGTCCCATTTGGAAGGGGACACTTCTTGTGTCCGCTGGCAGCACACCCAGATACTGAAGAGGGCGAGCTGCTTCCCAGAGAGGGCCTTCATGAACTAGAAGGGCAACATGGAGGGAAAGGGGTCAAGGCCTGCGGTCACAAAGCAGCTGAATCATTTTCCAGCAGAAAGTTTGAGAGGATCACGAAAGTGCCAGAAAAACCGAACTCAGCATTTAACAATAATACTCTATTTTTTGTTATTATTAATTGGGATTAATACAAAAATTAAACCATTCCCTCGTGTAGTCAGGTTCAGCAGAATTGTAGGTTTACTACCACAATCTGTTTTTGAACTTCTTTTTAAGAATAATAGTCTATTTCTATCTGTCCAAAGTCACTCTCACTTCCTGAGCTATAATTCCTTAGCTTGGAGTCACCCCAGAATCCAGGTGTGGTTCCCAAGCAAAGATAGGATCCTAAGCAAGGGTGTAACCTGAAACAAGTAACTTCATGCACTAAGACTCAGTTTTGCTCTCGCTCTAAAATGGGAAGGATATTGCGCTCCTGAGCTGATGGAGACGATTAAACTTAAGACATCCTTGCACGTAACAGATGCTTAGCAATCTCGGTATTATGACTATCACTGCCAGGTTCTTAATCCAGGGTTCCTTCAGAACTGACACTTAAAAAAGGAGGGATGGCAGACCTGCAAACACGAAAAGAAAGGAAAACTAGTAATATCTCTAAAGAAAAATGGCATGATTCAATGAGCAAAAGAGAAAGCAAAAGGCGTTGAGAGCATTTATGGGTAAAGAGCAGCATGGTACAGTCATGAAGTGGGAAGGGTCCCAGATCAGGAAGTAGTTGACCAGGACTCCCTATGACCAAAGCAGATCCAAGAATTGTTCCATTTGAATTGTGGTGCTGGAGAAGAATATTGAAAGTACCATAAGCTGCTAAAAGGACAAACCAATCTGTTTTGTCAAAAGCATGGCCACAGTGCTTCTGAGAAGCAAGGATGGCAAGACTTTGTCTTCCAGACTTTCAGCATCCTATCAGGAAAAGGACATCATGCTTGGTAAAGCGGAGGAGCAGTGGAGAAGAGGAAGGCCCTCAACAAGACAGATTGGCACCGTGGCTGCAACAATGGGCTCAGGCAGAAGAACAACTGGGAGGATTGGGAAGGACTGGGCAGCGTTTGGTTCTGCTGTGCACAGGGTGGCTATGGGCTGGAGGGGACTCAGTGTCACCTAACAACAGCAGCACTACCAAAGCAATTTGTGTCAGTACCTAGGTGTCACATTCAATACCATTTATTGCCTGAGAGAGTTATTCCCTTTCAGTTATTTTACTTCCCAAGAGAAAGTGGGAGCTAACATAAGAGGGGGTACCCTCCCAAAAAAACCGAATTGAGTGGGTGGAGCAGAGCTTTCATAGTATGTATTTTTCCTCCATAGGTGAGCATCTAACAACTCCCTCTGAGCTAGTGCACCCAGTGGCGTCACCTGGGAAGGCACTCTCTGGTCACAGTGAATTTTTTCATAACAGCAGTTTTGCTCAAACCTCATTTTTTGTGATGACCAATTTAAAAGAACCGCGTGTGGCTGTGAAATTTTGTTTCCTGCTCAGGAAAAATGTCGCAGAAACTGCTGTGATGTTGAACACAGCTTACAAAGAAAGCGCTATAGAGAAAACTCAAGTGTATGAGTGGTTTTCTCATTTCAAAAAGGTCAAATGTTGATTGATGACAAACCTCAAACCTCGTTCTCAATGTCCATCAACTTTGCGAACATATAAAAATGTCGACTCATAGTGCATTTGGACTTCATTTCACCGGGTCAGCCTTAATCTAGCTTTCTATTTAGCGGTTCTGAAAAGATTGCATAACAGAAAAAGCCTGATTTGTCACAGATAGGGGCCTGGTTTTGCCACCATGACCATATACCTGCTCACACAGCCATCTCAGAGCACCAGTTTTTGGCCAAAACAGCACGCCTCTCTTGCACCAGCACCTGGCTCACCTGACCTCACTCCATGTGGCTTCTTTTTATTTTCATGAATTAAGAGGGACATGAAAGGACAGATTTGAGGGCATAGAAGAAGTGAAGGAAAAAAATGAGGAAAGTGCTATCAGCCATCCAAACAGATGAGTATGAAAAATGTTTCTAAGAATGGAATCACAAATTTGACAAATGTATTAAATTTAATGGAGAATACTTTGAAAGTGATAAGGTTGTTTTGTAAACAAAAAAATTAAATACATAGCCTTGAAAACACAATCCCAGGTCCATTTGGGTACCCTTTGTACATTTATTGCCTCCCTAACACTTGTTAGCTGCCATGGAGTTGGCCCTGATTCATAGCAGCCCCGCCTGGTCCTTTACTATCCCAGTGATCAGTTGTAGATCGGATCATTGTGATCCATGGGTTGATTTCCAGAAGATTGCCATGTCATTCTACCTACTTCAACATCCCCCAAAGGAAACCAGGCCACTGCCAACAAATCCATTTGGCACTTTATAGGACTTGTGAGACATTATAACTTCCCAGGAGTAGATAGCTGCCTCTTCTCCCATGGGACAACAGGTGGATTTCAACCACCAATGTTAGCGTTAGCAGTGCAGCTGGGCAGAGACGTGAAATTCCTTGGTATGAGCCTTCTACCCATGGTCTTTACAATGTTCAACAAATGACTTGTTGGGACCAGGCAAGTAAGACACCAAGGAGGGAACTGGTCGTTTCACCATTCCTTGGGGCACATAAAGTGAGTCACCTAAGAAACATGAAGGGAATCCCAATGTCAATAGAAGGAGCCACAGTGATCCCGGTGTAAAGAAACTACAGCAGCAGAGATTCTGAAAAATTAGCCGTGGCAGCAGAGACCCTGAGACAAAGCAGCATTCTCCCCAGCCCACCAAACAGGTACATCTGTGTGCCTTCAGGGAGGAAGCTGGCAGACAGCTTTGGGCATTGATCAGCACTAAAGAAACTCTATAACACTTGCCCAAGCAGGGAAGAGGCCAAGAGCCTGCATGGCTGAGAGGCTAACAACAGAGGGCAACATTCCTGCCATCCTGGCCTTGAAGAGGCACTGCTGCAGACAGAAGGAGTGGATCCTTAATGTTTTCTGATCTTGTTTGTTGTGACCCGTTCTCTTACCTATTAAACTCCCATAATTTGCGTACACGTTTGTGAGTTCTATGTGGCCGTTACAACAGATTATCTATCAAACCCAAGAGAAGTAGGGTACTGTAGGGGGAACAGTTGATATCAGAATGGAAGAAAGAAGGATGGAGGTGTGAGGCATGTTTTATCTCTGGCCCAGTCTGTTTGAGGATGAGGTGGTATGGAGATGGAGTCTCCCCTTCCTACTGAAGCCTGCCAAGGTCAGACATGATTTCCATGACATTTCTTCACTTAGCAAACACATGACACAGCCTGAGAGCAGCCCAGGGGCCTCCACTGATAGGGGCTGGCTGCATATGAGGTGAATTGGCATGAAATTGAACTTGGGTCTACTGCATGTAAAAAGAAAGCTTTACCATGGAACCACCCTTGCCCTTGTCTCCAAAGCTTACTAATGTCTATGTTAGCAAGAGGAAAACAGACCCGAAGTTTAGTGATGTTGTATGTTCCCTATGTAAAATTTAATAACAGGTTAGTTTTCACAGGACTATTCCTATGGCTGATTTTTAGTTACTTTGTGTTTACAATTAAGGTAGCAAAGGAGAGTTTACTCTAAAATACATGTAGGTACATAAAATGAGTATGTGTACAAAGTAAAATATTAGATATATTCTTACTCAATCTGACTTGTTATATGTTCTTTGTAAAATTGGTTACTCTGTCAATGTCCCATTTCCAAATTTATGAAATATGATCATTGAACTTATAATATGCAGCTTTAAAAAGATTCATGAAATGATACATATGAAATGTTTGAAAGAATATGTAGGAAATATTAATATATGTTCAATAAGTATTAACAATAATTTTAAAAATATAAATTCCTGAATTCTCATTGTGGTCCATATCTTTTTTAATCATTTTATTGTGGACTCATACAACTCTGATCACAATCCATCCATCCATCCATTGCGTCAAGCACATCTGTACATTTCTTGCCCTCATCATTCTCAAAACATTTGCTTTCTCCTTGAGTCCTTGGTATCAGCTCCTCATTTCCTCCTCCCTCTCCCCTCTCTCCTCCCCCCTCTCTCATGAACCCTTGATAATTTATTAATTTTCATTATTTTGTCATATCTTACACTATCTGACATCTCCATTCACCCACTTATGTTGTCCGTCCCCCACGGAGGAGGTTATATGTAGTTCCTTTAATCAGTTCCCCCTTTCTACCCCACCTTCCCTTTACCCTACCAGTATCTCCACTCTCACCACTGGTCCTGAGGGGTCATCTGTCCTGGATTCCCTGTGTTTCCCGTTCCTATCTGTGCCAGTGCACATCCTCTGGTCTAGCCAGATTTGTAAGGTAGAATTAGGGTCATGATACTTTCTTGAGTATTATAACTTTTGAACTCCTTGGTTGTAAGTAACATAAATTGCCTCTGATTAGTATAACTGACTAACAAAAGCAAGTTGTTTTTTGAAAAGTAACCAGGGAAGGCTGAGGAACCATGTTTTGGAATCCCATCACGTTGATGCCAACTAATAGCAACCTCCAGGACAAAGCAGAACTGCCCCTGTGGGTTCCCAAGGCTGTAACACTTTGGAGGAGTACAAAGCCTCCTCTTTCTGCAGCAGAATGACTTGCAGTTCCAAACTGCTGACCTTGTGGTTAACAACTCAATGTGTGACGCAAGACACTACCAGGCACCTTGGATTTGAGGGTGGGCAGCATAAAAGAACTCTTGAGCCCAAGAGGTAGAAGGAATGAAAAACCAAGAAAAGGTTGATTAGGATGCTGCTGCTGAAGAGAGACAAATCCTAGACATTTTTACTCACCTTAGAGTACTGATAAACTTCATGTTTGAGAAAGAGAATTCTCAAAGTTAACTTTTGTTAAACACCCCCTTTCCTTGTCAGAAAAGGTCAAATGCTTTACAAGTTATTTTTATTCATTATGAGGATTACCCTCAAGTGATGACAATGAGGAGGCAGGTTGTTAATTAAAGAATATTCCCAAACAAAATGCTCTCTTAAGCTGGCCAAGGCTTAAAATACTTACAGTTGGAAGGTAGACAGTATTTTCTGCAATCATGTATAAAGTTTAAATAGTTCATGTATTCACTGAGTGGATTCACACTTTAACTTTAATATTAGGATATGAAGGAGGTAAAAGATAAAATTCTATTTTAAAATAGAAAATCAGAAATAATTGCTGTGGGTTGATTTGCCAGTAGAATTAGCTTTCAGCTTCTTGACAGCCAAGGCCAAAAGTAATCTGATGCCATCGTGTATTACTTGTGTATCTCAGAAAGAAAAATTTAATGACAGAGTGAGCATTACCAATGATGTTACACTGCGACTGAACCTTATTGTCACAAATGATCAAACCAACCAAGTAAGATTCCATAGGCGGAAATTTGTTCTTTATTTTAAATGCTCCTACTGGGGTAAGCCAGGAAAAGAAAGCAAGAGGAATGCATAGACCATGTGGGGAGAATGCCAGGGGCAATAGACCGAATTCATGAAAGGTAGGTAAAGAACACCCATTGAGATGTTTTCACAAGCTGAAGAATCACTGGAGGCACTCACTCATCTGTGCCAGGAAATTTAGGAGACAGCTACCTGACAAAATCCTAGAAGAGACGAGTATTTGTGTCATTCCAAAGAAAGGTGCACCAACAGAGTGCTCAAACTGTAGAATAATGTCATTTGTAGCACACAAAAATAACTGCCTCCTATCATCCAGCAATGGTTATGGCGGTACTCTGACGGGGAGCTGCCAAAAGTTCAAGCCAGATTCAGATGGGGTCGTGGAACAAGAGATATCATTTCTCCTCTCCTGATGCCATACTCTTCTTCATGTCAGCCAGCTTCTCGGAGGATTTGCTCAGCACATAGATTGAATCAGTAGGGTGAGAGGATACCATCCTGACACACACCTTTCCTGATTGTAAACCACTCAGTATTCCCTCTTTCTGGTCACACAGCTGCCTCTTGATCCGTGTAAACGTTCGAAATGAGCCCAATCAAGTGTTCCGGAATTTCTATTCTTCTCCAGGTCATCCACCGTTTACTATGGTCCACGCAGTCAAATGCCTTTGCATCGCCAATGAAACACAAGTTAACACCTTCCTGGGATTCTCTGGCTTGAGCCAAGATCCATCTGACACGAGCAATGATACCCTGTGTTGCACATCCTCTTCTGAATCTGGCCTGAATTCCTGGAAGTTCTCTGTGGATGTACTGCTGCAGCAGTTTGTGGACGGTGTTAAGCAAAAGTATACTTGGGTGTGATATCAATGACATCCACTCTGTGGTTTGAGCATCTCTGTTGGGTCACCTTTCTTTAGAATGGGTACAAACGTGTATCTCTTCAAGCCAAGTGGCCAGGTAGCAGAAGTGTTTTAAACGGCCTGGTACAGACAAGTGGGTGTTTCCAGGGCTTCCTCACCTAGCTGAAACACTTCAATGAGGAGTCCGTTGGTTCTTGGAGCCGTGGTTTTGGCTAATGCGTTCTACGTTGTTTGCATGTTCTTTTTCTTCGGCACCACTGGTTCTTGCTTACCTGCTGAAACTGTGGACTGCCGATGGGTTCTTTTTGGTTCTATGACGCTGTGTGTGCTTGCCATCACGTATTGAGGCTTCCCCCGTCAGTCAATATTTGCCTATAGAATCTTTCAAAATTGCAGCTCAAGGCTTGAATTTTCTTCTTGAGTTCTTTCAGTTTCAGCTGTGACTTTTCTGATTCAAATGGCCAATACCGGTCCATTTCAGCTCACTCATGTCGAGGCTATTAATCTCCATGGATTCCATATCATTTTTGACAACCACCCCTCCACCTTTCTTGTGCAGCTGTTTCTCTTTATCTTGAGTCATGCCCCATTAGCAAAGGAAGATCCTGAAGCCTCCACTCCCATAGACTTTACAGGACTCATGTCACCATGGTCAATTCACCTCTGAGAAATCGGCTCCTCTTCTGTTCCCTCTCGTTTGGCCTCAGGTCTGAGAGGCCCATCAGCTGGCAGTATCTCTGACAATGCTCTGTTTAGGTTTTCAGTATTTGAACATGCTTCAAAGCTTGGTGTAAGGTTTCAGGTGCTTCTTCCTCTAAGGGGGGGAACCAAGTTCTTATTCTGGAAGCACCACTGAAACCTGTTCACTTTGGGTGACCCTGCCGGCATCTGAAACACCGGTGACATAGCTGCCAGTGTCACAGCAACCCACAAGCCACCAGAGTCCGGCAAACTGACGGAGAAGTGGGCGTCTGTCCAAATACTTCCTATGAAGAGCTGCCCTTTGACTGCACCCTGGGTCTTGCTGTGCGCACGGCAGGGGCACAGGATAGGCCTGGAGGCCCAGCCCAAGCCATTGGATCAAGGGCTTGAGAAAGTAATGTCCATAGACCATGACCTGGAAGGAAAGGCACCAGCTTCACATGGGGGCGTACCCACGGCCCCATGGAATCCTCGGACTGTGCAGAACACGGCTAGAGAGCGTGTTCCAAAATGTCTGGGGCCCCGGGATCAGGATTTTTGCTTCAGTAAAAGCTGTGCTGGGAAGAAGACTCTATTGAGAAATCGGATTTTTATACCAAAATTCAGGGCTTACTTCCAGAACTCAGAAGATAGGGTTTTGGTGTCCCAGAGCATCGTTTTAATTTGTTTGTTTGTTTGTTTGTTTGTTTACTTGCTTTGCTGTTTTCAGAACCCCTATTGAGTCTGTGAAGCATGTGCCACTTCATAAAACCAAACCAATGCACATGTGTCAGAGGAGAACCAAGCTCCATAAGTCTCCCAAGGACAGATTTTTTCTCTAAGTAACATGCAAGGGTTTTCTTATAAGGTATCTTTGGAGGGACTCATTTGTTCAACCTTTTGGTAAGAAATCAAAAGAATGAATCATTTATGTTATCTCCACTGGTTAGGAGCACTCTAAAAAGGAAGGATTGAAGGACGATTGGTTAAAAACGTAGCTTAATATGGTGAAATGCATTCCGGGTCCAGAAGGTCTGGCTTTGAACACGACCACTGTAGCACTCTAGCGGCAGAGTTCTACACAAATGACTCAATTCATCTCTGCCTAATTTCCTCATTGTAAAATGAGATGAATCTTTCTTCCCTAAAGTGGCTAAGAAGATAAAATGAGTTAATGTACACAAAACATTAACGAGTGTATCTGCCACAGGGTACACAATCAAGATAAGTGAATAAACATCCACTCCTGTTTGAAATAGCTTATAGAAAGAAAACCAAAATTACACCGTCAAATCAATTAATACATTTTGTCAACACTGGATAGGTATAGCTAGTTAATCAATGCCTGATGCAAAGTTTTTGACAGATGAGGAATTGTAAATCTTCGCTGTATCCTTCCTACCTTTATTGTCTTTCTCCTTCATTAACTATCATAATTGAAACCGCGTTTGGAATATGAAGTGCATCTGAGCTTCCCAGGGAATCACGCCGCTGTCTCTACATAGCCCCACACTCATCCTCTCTCTGCCGGGTAAACTCCCACTAGTGAAAGTGCAAAGTTCTTTTACACCCTGAAGGATTTCCCATTTCTAGGATTACCAAATCGTCAAGCGAAAGGGCACCTCACTGCTTGTTTCCAGCATGCTAAATTCCTAATGACTTGTCCCCCTTTGGAATAGGATAGGCACGCTCATTCTCACAAAGCAGGCAACTGCTTATTGAGAACCCAGATCTAAAAAAGTATGCAGGCTAATGAAATAATATTTCAGATCTCACATTTCCATGTGGCAGAACAGGAATAGAAAGAAATCCTACTAAAGCTGGTACTGACATTCCCAGATGTGCGGCCATTAACACATGCTAAAACAGGCTTCTTCAAGAGTCTGTGCATTTCACTCCAAAGGAATATGAAATGCTGTTCTCCATAATACTCTGTTCTCCTTAGCTTGGGAGTTATCAAAGCAGCAAGCGATGTTCTGGAACACTGCCACTGTCACGAGTGCCGGGAGTGGTTTAAAAAAAAAGGACGGGTGGGGACTGTGTCATTCAGCATGATATTTTTATTCCTTTTTGATTTTTTTTCTTTTGACTACTTGGAGAAACATATAGTATTGGTTTAAGGTAGGATTCACCTAAAATAGTCTGTGTGCCATTTGAAGGGGTTAGTTAGTGCAAGGCCTGTTTGTCCTTCATAGTGTGACTGCCACACAGCATATCTTGTGATGGTGAGGGTGGGGTTCTGATAAAAGCCTATGCAAGAGCCGGCAGTATCAATCAGCAGTACTAATGAATTATTCAGCACAGCCTCTACCTTGGTCTCAGGCAAGTCCTGTGCTGGATGCGGCTACTTTAGGTGGTATTGGTGAATTGGAAGTCATCTAGTCATTTCAAATGCACGGTATTAAAATTAAGACCAGACTTGACCGTAATAATCACATCAGCCAGAGTCAGGAGTTATTGATTATTCACAGAAAAACGAAACCCCAAAATTGTCCTAAAAAACCTCAGGGTACTACTGCCTTATTTGCCGCAGTTCCCCTATGCTAAGTATAAGATGGGTGTGGATTCTCATTGTGGGTGGAATAAGCAATCACTAAAGATACAAGATGATATTTTCTTAGACACAAGGTGTGGATATGCAAATGTGCAAACTACACCAATAATTTTATGCTACACGGAAGATGTGACTTACACATCATTGTATCCCAACTGCTTTGTTCAGTGCCTCGTACATAATAAGCCTTCAATTAGCTAGTGAACTGAACTACAATGAACATATGCTCAAAGTAAAAAAGGTCATAAATCTTTGGAGAAGACAGTGGCTCTGGCCGCTAAACTTACTTTCATCAGAACTGTTTCAATAGAAAAATAATAATAAATAAAAAAAGAATAGTTTTGTTCAACAAAATCCTGAAATGGAAGCTTACAAGAGGGAATGTCCTGGATTGGGTGCATTCATGACTCCGCAAATTCATAACAGCTCCTTCCTGGGCATGAAAGCGTAATATCTTCAGTTCCGACACGGGTTCTGCTCATGAGATTTTATTGAGTTTGGCTAAGTAAATGACTTCATTGAATGGTCCAGAAAATTTGTGATAGTTTGTCATACAGGATTAGAAACCTAACAACAAGGAACTAGCTTTGTCCTTCTGCATTAAATCTGTGCACCAAGTTTTTGGCTATAGCACCAGATACGTTTGAGCATCTACCACACTGACATCAGCCAGGCTTCCATCTTTTGGTAAAGTCCCATTAATCAGCCTTATCATATACTTTGTCCTTTCTCTTATTCATTGCAATATAATCACATCTTTTTTAACCTCAAAATAACCATGTTGCCACTAAAACCAGGCAAACATACTGTGAGGCCATAAGCATGGAGCAGCATCTGGATGCTTCCTCCCCTTTTTTCCTTTTGATCAATCGATGCATACACTTGTCCTTTCATGGTACTGGTTGCAGTCCCCACAATGCAATAATACGTTGGACATATCACCCCACACCCTGCAGGTCTTTTCCATTGTTCCTGCTCTTGTTGCTTTTCCTAGTGGCTGCACTTGGCCTGGGGCAAGTGCTGCCCTTTGCAGATCCCGTGTTTGTGTTCAGAAGTGAGTCCCTCCCTAGCATTACTGTTTACCTTCTAAAGCTGTCTGTCCTTTGACTGAAACTCAAGCGATGAGGTAAATTCAGTTCTCTGTCTGAAAGTTGACTGAGGGCCAGAGACTTTGGTTCTCCCAGATGCTAAGCAACCAGTAAGCTGTGTCATTTTGATGATGTGGAGTTTCTTCCACTTTCTTCCTTCATTCTATGCAGGTCCTTCTCAGGTGAGCTCTTTTAGAGCAGTTGAGAGTATTAGCCAGACACCATCTAAAACTCTAGATGTAGAGGCTGCAGTTCATGTGATATTAGTCCTTTGGACTATTTGTTTTTTATTTTCTTCACTCTTCCTTGCTCCGCACGAGACCAATAATCCCCCAATACACCTGAGATGGAGACCTACAAACTTTTCTGACCCCATCCGCTAGTCACCACAGTAGGAAGTAGAATTTTTTCTTTGTGGGCTCTGTGGTGTAATTGATGCCAGACGAGGATCCTGGGCTCGAAGTGTCTGATTATTGTGAAGAAGGTTTCATGACTTTGTTCCCTCTATGCTCATGAATGGATGTATTTGCAGCACAGATAAATACATATGTGGAAACGTCCTCTGTCAAGCTTGCGTTTGTTGTTCGGTGCCAGCAGTCAGCTCCAACCCTGTGCACAGCAGAAGGAAACACCGCACTGTGCGGCCCCATCCTCACAGTTCTTCCTAAGCCTGAACCCACTGATGCAACCACAGTCAATCCGTCTTGTCAAGGACCTTCCTCTTTTTCATCCTCATTCCACTTTACCAAGCATGATGTGCTTCTCCAGGAACTGATCTCTGGACAATATGTCCACAGTAGGTAAGATGAAGTTTTGTCATCCTTGCTTCTACTCTGGCCTTATGTCTTTGAATACAAATCAGTTTGTCCTTTAAATGGTCCACGGTACTTCCAATATCCTTCTCCGGCACCACAATTCAAGTGCATCAATTCTTTGTCTTCCTTAGTCCATGTCCAACTTTCACATAAATATGATTCAATAGAAAATACCATGACTTGTTATTATCTCCGCAGGTCTGTCTAAATAAGATAGACTGGGTGAACAATCTGGAGGAGAAAACAATGGGACCAACAATTCCGGGGGACATGAGAGAGGAGGAGGTGGGGGGAAAGGTAGTGTTTCCTAGGGACAAGCGAACAACAAGTGACCCAAATCAATAGTGTGGGAAGCCTGGGAGGGCATGATCAAGGGTAATGTAACCAAGAGGAATTGCTGATACCTTGATGGGGACAGAGCATGATAGTGAGACAGGAGGAAAGTCAAAGGAAATAGAGGAAAGAGATGGGAGGCAAAGGGCATTTATAGAGGTCTACATAAAGACATGTACTGTTGGGAGTCGATAGCCATTAAGACCCTGGCCTCAGACACGTAGCAGAAACTTGGCCGCTTTCTAACAGCAAGGCTTTGTTTCCTGCCCAACTTCGCCCCCACATTCCAAGCTACATGCTCAGTAGCATGGGCAGTTGCGATAACTGACCTTGTTGCCATTAGTCAAAGTACCGAGCACCCATTGAACTGCAGATATACCATATTAGGAACATAGTGATAGGTTCACCCGGTAAGCCTTAATTTGCATGCGGACGTCACCACAGACGTCTTTGAGTACTGTTGCGCACCCTTTGTACCTTATTAGGAACATGTGGCTGATTGGTTGTTGTACAGTATGCTTCATTGGAACGTGTAGCCGATTGGTTGTTACACAGTGTGTTTCATTGGAATATGTGCCTCCCACTTCCTTCTCTGTTGTAAATATATACCCCGAGTTTTGGCAAAATAAACGGGCTTGATCAGCACTTGTCTTGCCCACGTCTCTGTGTCTTTTTTCCATCCAGGTTCATTGCCCCTCCAGGTCACCGCGTAAGGGTCTTGCTGGACAAGACCCTAACAATGTACATATGCAAATATATTTATATATGAAGATGGAGAAAGAGATCTATGTGCATATATTTATAGATTTAGTATTAAGGTAGTAGAAGGACATTGGGCCTCCACTCAAGTACCCCCTCAATGCAAGAATACTTTATTCTATTACATTGGCATTCCATGATGCTCACCTTCCCGACACAACCACTGAAGACAAAGTGGATGAATAAGCAAATGTGGTAAAGAAAGCTGATGGTGCCCAGCAATCAAAAGATATAGCATCTGAGGTCTTACAGGCTAGAAGATAAACAAGCAGCCATCTAGCTCAGAAGCAACAAAGCCCACATGGAAGAAGCACACCAGCCTGTTTGATCACGAGGTGCCAAAGAGATCAGTTATCAGGTATCAAAGAACAAAAAATCATATCATTTGTGTGCTCACCTCTATGATGTGATCGCTGAAGACAAGTGGGTGCATAAACAAATGTGGCGAAGAAAGTTGATGATGCCTAGCTATCAAAAGATATAGCGTCTGGGGTTTTAAAGGCTTGAAGGTAAATAAGAGGCCATCTAGCTCAGAAGCAACAAAGCCCACATGGAAGAAGCACACCAGCTGATGCGAATACGAAGCGTCGAAGGGATCAGGTTTCAGGCATCATCTGAACAAAAATTATTAACATAGTGAATGAGCGGGGGAGTGCAGAGTGGAGACGCAAAGCCCATTTGTAGGCCACTGGATACCCCCTTACAGAAGGGTTGCAGGGAGGAGACGAGCCAATCAGGGTGCAGTGTAGCAATGATGAAACATACAATTTTCCTCTAGTTCCTAATGCTTCCTCCTCCCCCCTCCCCCACTATCATGATCCCAGTTCTACCTTGCAAGCCTGGCTAGACCAGAGGATGGACACTGGTACAGATAGGAACTGGAAACAGAGGGAATCCAGGGCGGATGTTCCCTTCAGGACCAGTGCTGTGAGTGTTGATACTGGGAAAGTAGAGGGAGAGTGGGTTGGAAAGGGGGAACCGATTACAAGAATATGCATGTTACTTCCTCCCTGGGGGACGGACAACAGAAAAGTGGGTGAAGGGAGACGTCGGACAAGGCAAGATATGGCAAAATAATAATTTATAAATCATCAAGGGTTCGTGAGGAAGGGGGAAGTAGGGAGGAAGGGGTAAAATGAGGACCTAGTGCCAGAGGCTTAAGTGGAGAACAAGTGTTCTGAGAATGATGAGGGTAATGAATGTACAAATGTGTTTTACACAATTGATTTATGTATGGACTGTGATAAGAGTTGTATGAACTAATTTTTAAAAAACAATGAAAACTCTTATGCAACAAAAGAAAGAAAGAAAATACCATGACTTGGGTGCACTTTGGTCCTCTTACTAACATCCTGGCTCTTCAATACTCTAAAGAGATCTTGTGCAGCATATTTCCCTAATACAATATATCTTCGATCCCTTCGCTGCTACTTCCATGAGCCTTGATAGTGAATCCAAATGAGACAGAATCTTTGTACACTTCAACTTTTTCTCCATTCATTACAATGTTTCTTTTTGGTCAGGTAGTGAGGATTTTGGCTTTAGTAATCCGCACTGAGCAAAGCATTTTGAACTTCAAAAATAAATGCTTCAATTGTTCTTTCCTTTCAGCAAGCAAGGTCTTTTCCTATGCATATCGCTGGTTATTAATAAACCTTCTTCCAATCCAATTCTACACTCCATGTGATCCAGGTTTCTGATGAGTACCTCACCATGTAGATTGAATAAGTAGAGTGAGAGGATAAAATCCTGAGAATTAAAAAGATCTTTCCTGATTTTAAACTATGCTGGATTATGCACACTTTTCCTGACTTTAAACCATGCCATATTTCTTTGTTTTTGTTTTGTTTGTTTGTTTTACTATCACCACAATTTATTAAATCTATTATTTAATTCACATTACAGTATTATGATGCCCCAGGGGTTTTCAGAGAAGAAAAATGGGAGTTAATATAAGTTTACTCATTTTCCTAAAGTCCACAAGTAAAGAGACCAAATATCCACCTAAACACTGTCTTTCGGGTTGTTGTAGGAGCTGTAAAAGCTCGCAATGAAATGATTTTTAAAATAAAAAATTTCAAAAAAATAAAGACCGCTCTATTCCCATATGTTGCATATTGCTAATGAAGATATCAAAATACAAAAACTTTTCACAGATTAGACTATAGTACATATTCAACAAGGTAAAGATGAAACACAAATATATGACTTTTGAGTTGGGATTAAAAATAAATTGCACAGGTACAAGATAGGATAACTTGGTTTATATGCCAAAAGAACAAAAATATTAGTTGAGCCTATACTTCTGTTTATTTATGTATTTTGAGTTATTTGCTGTTTTAAATTTCTTATTAATTGAGATTTAATAGATATATCATATGATTCCATAGTTCAGTCACATGAAGTAAAGCTGTCCAATTCTTACCACAATCAGTCTGCAGACATTTTTTCCCTACATGGACTCGTTGACGTCATCTCCCCACTATGTATCTTTGTTTTCTTGGCACAGTTGCCTCTTGATCCATGGATGAGTTCTGAAGGGGCAAATGAAGAACTCCAGAATTCCCATTCTTCTCAAGGCGGTCCCCAAGTCGAACACACCAGATTCATCCCTCTACACGTCACAGTTAAGAAACACAACATTTTTCTGATAGTCTCTGCGTTGAGCCAAGATCCATCTGACACCAGCAATGATATATCCACACCCTCTTCTGAATCTGGCCTGAACTTCTGGCAGCTCTCTGCTAATGCACTGCCACAACCATTGTGGGACTATCTTAAGCAAAAATATACAATAATATAGTTCTATAGTTTGTGCATTTTGCTGGGATTTGTTTTCATTTTCTTCAGGTTTTCCTCAACTTACATAAGAGCATTTGATGGTCTGTTTTACAGTCATACCCCTGGTCTGGTTTTAGCTGCTGATATTGAGCTACTCCATTGTGTCTTCCTGTAGATATAGTCAATATGATTCTTGTGTAGTCTATCTGGGGAAGTCCATGTACATAGTCACTTTTGCATTGCTGAAAACACGTATTTGCTATGAACAAGTCATTAGTTTTGCAAAATTCTATCGTGTATCCCCCAGCTTCATTTCTATTACCAAGTCCATTTTTTTTCCAACTATGATTCCTTCCTCCTTGTTTCCAGCTTTGCATTCAAATCATCAATGCATCTTGATTGCATGCATGAGTACTTTCCTATTGAAATCATTGGTTGAATTCTTTAATTTCTTCATCACTACCTTTCTGGGTAGTTGCATAAAGTTGAATGATAGTTGTATTGGTTGGGTTTTCTTGAAGGCTGAGATATATAATCCTGTCATAGATATCATTGTGCTTCATGATGGATTTGGCAAGATCCTTTCTGAGATTGAATGTCACACCATTCCTTTTGATTGTGTTACTTCTCTTGATTATGTTATTCCCAGAGTAGTAAATCGTATGACTTTCTGATTCAAAATGGCCAATACTAATTCATTTCAGCTCCTTAATGTCTAGGATATTGATCTTCATGTGTTTCATTTCATTTTGACCACTTCCAGTTTTCCTAAATTCATTCTTTGCAAATGCCAAGTTTCAATGATTAGAAGGTTTTTGCAAACATTTCTCTTTCCCTTGAGTTGTGCCTGAAGACCCTGAAGGCTCCGCTCCTGTGGCCTTTGTAGGACTCACATCACCACAGGTGACTCCCCTCCAAGAAATCACCACCTCTTTGGTCACATTTCAAATGCCCTCTGACCCAGGGGGCCCACATCCACCATCAATAGCTCAGATAGTGTTCTGCTTCCTTTGTTTTGTCTTTCAGTATGCATAACGTTTTCAGTGACTCCTTCCTCCGAAGAAGTGGGGAACCTAATCCTTGTTTGTTGTCTGGTCTTGGTCTGGAAGCTCTGCTGAAACCGTGCCACAGTTTGCTTTAGGTGACCCTGCTGGTATGTGAAATACCAGCGACATTGCTTCCAGCATTACAGCAACACACGGGTCACCACAGTAAGACAACCTGACAGAGAAACGGTGTAATCACATTCTATTTTGCACACCTGCTTAGTTTGGGTGGCTGTCAATGTGTTCCCTCATAGATCATTGTTACTGCGGTTATTTCAGGAGTGGGTATGTAATACCATGTACCTCTGCGTCATTAAACTCTTGTGCCTTTCCAAGTGTCCTTCTTTGCCTTAGTCATTTTTCCTAACTTCTTCCTTATTGTATATTGGCTTTCTTTTCACTCACGTTAGTATATTTATACCCTCTAGTTAAGTGGTTCTCAACCTGTGGGTCACGATCCCTTTGGGGGTCAAATGACCCTTTCACAGGGGTCACCCAATTCATAGCAGTAGCAAAATTACTGTTATGAAGTAGCACAATTTTACTGAAAGGGTCGCGGCATTAGGAAGGTTGAGAACCACGGCTCTAGTTAGTGATTGACTCACCCTTGTAATCATAAAAATAAAATGAAGTAACTTTTAATAAAAATTTCTCTTTTGGGGTGAAAACCTTTCCTAGACTATTTATAATAGTGGTTTCATACACTATTTCTCCCTTTTGAGTGACTGCTTTGACCTCTTGAGGTGACTCGGCATAACATCCTGGTAATGTTGTAAGCTGTTTCAGATTCACTGTTCGTCTTCAACATCAGCTAGGATTGCATTGTGATCCGTGCCATGGATTGTTTATCCACTCTGCTGTCGACATGTATTCCCATGGTTTCTATATTTTTGCTATTGTGACCAGTGCTACCAGGAACACAGGTGCTCCTACATCTATTCATGGCGTCTCTTTTTAAGGTGTTCTTGGATAACATCATCTTCCTAACTTCTCAGGGAGGTGCTGCAGTAGTTCTGCCATCGTGGCAATATTCGGCAATCCCATCGGCGATGGAAGAAGTTCCAATACCGCTACTCCCTCCCCAGCGGTTATTGCTGGTTGGTTTTATTTTGAACTTTACTCTCGGGGCTGGAGGAAGATAACAGACACCGCACTGCTGTTATTGTTTCATAGCTCCAACGGCGAAGGACATTTTGTCAAATGGTTTTAGGCTGCCTGAATGTCTTGGTGAAATCTTTGTTCATGTTCTCTGTCCATTTTTTAATTGGGCTATTTGTCTTTTTATTGTTGAGTTGTTGACAGTTTATATAAATTTTATAGATTAGTCCCCTGTCTAATATGTTGTTGCCAAATATTTTCTCCAATATTTAGTGAAATATTTTGATGCACATAAGTATCTAATCTTTAAGAGGTCCCAGTTGGCTAGTTTTTCTCTTGCTGTTTGTGCTTTCTAAACTTATGTTTGACAGTCTATTTAATGAATACTTTCTTTTCCGTTGTGGAGCTAGGCATTTTCCTAGGAACAAGATGTTTCCAAGAAAGAAAATCTTTAATTCCGACTATGAATGTCATCCTCAGAATTAATTCCATATGAACCAAAGAATAGTCCTACTGGTACCACAAGACTGAGGTACTACAACCTCTGTTTAGAATTTGTAGTCACCATAAGTATTGTGTTAATCTGGGTTGACTAGAGAAACAAATCCAGTTATACTCATGTATAGGTAAGTGAGAACTTTATTTCAAAAAGTAATTATGCATCAATAAAGCATCCCAGTCCAGACCAAGTCTGTAAGTTCAACATTATCCTATAAGTCTGATATTAGCCTATGAATTCCTCTTCAGACTCATGCAGCAGATGCAATGGTACTGAATGCAGGACAACCACAAGCTGGTGGGTAGAAATTCCTGTGTGTCCAATGGCAATGGACGCATCTCCAAGGTTATGGCTGCCATCAGTATGGCTCCATAGAGCTTGTCAACAGGAATTTGTAACTGAGAGAAAGTGTGTCCCACCTCCTGGAAGGAAGAGATGGCCCAGACTCCCCATGAAAAGACCACACTCACAAGGAGGCATCACCAGGCTGTTACCTGATTGACAGGCTAGACTCCACCCCTTCATTCTTCTTTATCAAATTAATATGATGGAATTGTGTAACTACCACATATATCTATCTGTCTTTTTCTTACCTTAAGCCAAGCAAAAATGTCTTGCATGCCACCAGATACTGTAGAAATGACATCTATTCCATGTTTCTGGTTATAAAAGACCTCAATCTTTTTGATGCGCCAAGCCACTATGATTTACTTGTTTTTCTGTCCTAAGTATTAGTAGAAAAGTACATAGTATTTTTTAAATGACTGATTAAATGTGCACCTGTCTGTCAGTTTGTCACACTGTGGTGCCTTGTGTTTTGCTGTGATGCTAGGAGCCACGTCACTGGCATTCCAAATGCCAACAGGGTCACCTGAAGGGAACACGTGTCAGCAGAGCTTCCAGACAAAGAACTGCCAACTAAGAAGAACTCAGCTCCCAACTTTCGGGAAAGGAGCACTGAAAACCTTAGGGATTGCTTCAAAATATCGACAGCTACGAAGTCCTAAGGGAGAGAAACAGAATTGCTACAGGTCCCTCGGGCTCCAGGGCACTGGAATGGGACGTAGGAGGAGGGGAGTACACCATGGTGACATGAGCCCAAGGAGAGTGGAGCCTTCTGGGTCTTCATTTGCTCATGGGACACACTCAAGGTATAAAAGAAACAGCTGTAAAAATCTGCTAAAGATCAGAACTTGAACTGTGTGAAGGATGAATCTAGGAAAATTGAAAGCAGTCCAAATGCAACCCATAACAATCAAAAGCCTAGGCATTAGTGAGCCAAAATGGACTGGTGCTGGCCATTTTGAATCACAAAAATCGTATAATTAACTAGGCTGGGAAAAACACCATCAAGAGACATGACATTGCCTCCAGCATCAAAAAGGATATGACAAAATCAATCTTGAAGTGCAATACAGTGTGTGATAGAATCATATCTATCCACTCCAATTGATACAAGTGTGATTCAAATTGATGCACCAACCACAGAAGCTAGTGATGAAAGAGATTGAAAATTTTTACAACAACTTCAGTTGGAAATTGATCAAAATGTATTGCAAATTAATTATTGCCAATCAGAGTACAATGATCGGAAACTTGGTGATAGTAACGAAGCTAGATATCACACATTTCTTTTTTTAACAATACAAAAGGCAACTGCACATATGGATTTCTCCGGATGGAATCTACAGAAATCAAATTGACTGCATCTGTGAGAAAAGACGACACTCGGGGAGTTCAATACCAATGGCTAAAAGACAGGCCAGGGGCTAACTGTGGAACAGACCATCAAATTGCTCCTATGAGGAGCCCTGGTGGCTGAATGGTTATGAGTTGGGCTGAAATCTGCAAGTTCAGCAGGTCAAAACCATCAGCTGCTCCCAGGAGACAGACCAGGCTTTTGACTGCAGTTAAGAGCTACAGTCTAGGAAACCCACAGTGGCCATGCTATCCTGTCCAATAGGGCCACAATGAGTCTGAATCATGGTTTAACAGCAGTGAGTTTTTGAGGTTTTGGGAAGTTCAGAAATAAGCTGACGAAAATGAAAGCAAGTCCGCAAGTGCCAAAATACGACTTGGATTCCATCCCATCTAAATTTTCAGAATATCTCAAGAACAGATTTGATGCATAGACCACGAATGACAGAAGACCTGAGGGGCTGTGGGAGGACATCAATAATTATTCATGAAGAAATCAAAAGGTAATTTAAAAGACAGGAGAGAAATACAAGATCAAAGTGGGTGTCAGAAGAGACTCTGAAACTTGCTCAGCGACAAGAATAACTAAGGCCTGTGGGAAAGAATGATGAATTCAAAGAGCTGAATAGAAAATTTCAAAGGACAGCTCAAGAAGCCAAAGCCAAATGTTATAATTAAATGTGCAAAGACCTCGCATTGGGAAAACAAAAGGGGCGAACATGCTCAGCATATCCGAAATGGAAAGAACTCAAGAAAAAAATTCAAGCTTCAAGTGGCAATAGTGAAAGATTCTATGGACAAAATATTGAATGATGCAGGATGCATCAAAAGAAGATGGAACAAATACACATTCCACTGTTTTATGAGGCAGCTTATGAAGGCAGAAGTTCAAGGTGCACTGAAAGCATTAGTCAAAAGCAAAGCTCCAGGAATTGATTGGAAACCAAGTGAAATGTTTCAGCAAGCTGATGAAGCCCTCACTCACTTTTGCCAGGAAATTTAAAAGACCGCCATGTGGTCAACTGGCTGGAAGAGCTTCTTATTTGTACCCATTACAAAGAAAGGTGACCCACAGAATGCTCAAATTATAGAACAATATACTTGATATCACGTAAAGGCAAAAGGTTGTTTAAGATCATCCAACAACTGCTGCACCAGTACATGCCCAGGCCTCTTCCAGAGGTTCAGGCAGGATTCAGGAGAGGATGTGGAACAAGGATATCATTGCTCATGGCAGATGAATTTTGGATCAAAGCAGAGACTACCAGAAAGATATTACTTCTGTCTTATTATCCATGCAAAGGCATGTGTGTGTCATAACAAACTATGGATAGCCTTGAAAAGAGTGGGAATTCCAGAACACTTTATTGTGCTCATGCAGAATTTGTAAATGGATCAAGATTAGTTGTACGAACAGAACAAGGGAATACCGCAGGTTTTAAATCAGGAAAGGTTTGGGACAGGGTTGTATCCTCTCACCATACTCATTCAATATATATACTGATCAAATCATCAGAGAAGCAGGCTTTTATGAAGAAGAATGTAGCATCAGGATCAAAGGACGGTTTATTAAAAATCTTTGATATGCAGATGACAGAACCTTGCTTGCTGAAGGTAAGGAAGATGAAGCACCTGCTGACACAGGTCAAGGTTTGCAGCCCTCAGTATGGATTATAATTTAATGTAAACAAAACCAAACTACTTGCAACTGGACTAGTAGTTAGCATCACGATAAATTGTTGAAATTGTCAAGGTTTTGTCTCTCTTGGATCCACAATCATTGCTTATAGAAGCAGCAGCCAAGAGATCAAAAGGCACATTGAATTAGGGAAATATGCTGCACAAAATCTCTTTAGAGTGTTGAAAACAAAGATGTTACCTTGAGAACTAAGGTGCACCTGACTCAAGCCATGGCATCTTCGATGGCCTCATTTACATGTGTGGAATTTGGACATTGAATGAAGAAGACTTAAGAGGATGGACGTATTTGAATTGCCATGTGGGAGAAGAATATTGAGAGTACCGGGGTCTGCTAAAAGGAAAAACTGATCTTTCTGGAAGAAGTGGGGCCAAAGTGTTTCTTAGAGGCATGATAGCAAGACTTCATCTTACATCCTCTGAACATGTTGCCAGGAGAGACCAGTCCCTGGAGAATGGCATCATGTTTAGTAGATTAGAGGGGCAGTGAGAAAGAGAAGACCCTCAAGCAGATAGATTGGCACAGTGACTAACAATGGACTCAGTGGCAGAAGCCCCAAGCCCATCTCAATGGAACTGCAGATGCACAGAGTAAAAGTGGCTACACAAAGACAAAGCCTCTCATAATTCTCTGTATAAAGTCTTCTCTGTGTAATGCCAAAAGAACCAACAGATCTATCTTGGTAAAAGAACATCCAGAATGTTCCTTAGAGTAAACAATGCCAAGACTTCATCTCATATACTTTGGACATGTCAGGAGAAACCAGTGCCCAGAAAAGGACATCATGCTTGATAAAGCAGAGAGGGAACAAAAAAGAGGGAGTCCTTTGACGAGATGGATTGACACATTGGCTATAATCGTGGGCTCAAACATAAGAACCATTGTGAGAAAGGCACAGGACCAGGAAGTGTTTCATTCTGTTGTATGTCGATTCACCGGAAGTAGGAAGCAACTATATGGCACCACCAACAACCACCACTGGGGTCCTGCTTGGGCACTCGATGTGTTTGGCTTCTTAAATTGGTTAATGCCTTCTTCTATAATCTCTAATTCCTCCCATAAGATTTTCACTTCCTCGGCTCCCCAACCAATTGAGTAAGTCATAATTTCTATAACAAATCCTGTTTCCCATAATATGTACAATAACCCCTATTTTTAAAATTCCCCTGTCATCAGTACACCAGTTGATGAGTCTGGGAATAAAGATTCTAGGCAGAAGTATTTTGCTGAAAAAGGCATGATATATTTAAGGAACTTATAAAAGATTAGCATTTTTGGACTCTTGCGTATGAGAGTGAGAGGTGTGGGTTGGAGCTAGGAAGTTAAGCAGTGAGGAGACTATATGGCCTCTTAAAAGCCTTACTAAGTGATATGTGGTATATATTAAAGGCAATAACAATTTTTGTCTCAGCAAAAGAGACTTAAGAGAGTATATTTATATGACTTAATCCACATAGCCAACCCATGAACAGCTTCTACCCCCATGCTTCTTGCGTCGGAGAAACACGTCAGAGAAAACTGGTACTGGAACTTGAAAGTGGCAAGGGACAGAGTAAGAATTTAAATCTAGACAATCTGACTCCGGGGCCCTTGCTCTTAACCTTAACATGTAATTGGTATCAATGAAGCATCCAGGTCACCTTGCCTCTGTTTTATACAATTTCAGGGCACATAGTTCAGTAGATTACCATATTGTGCTCAAGGGTCATGCCATTCACTATTTTTTGGTGAACGCTGCCCTGAAATTGTATAACATTCTGCTCAACACACAGACACTTGTAAGTTTTCCAATGTACAAATAATAATCAACTGGAGCCAGACTTGCTCCAGACTCATCTGGTTTTGGCCTTTTGGCACTGTCAGTAAGGAGTCATCAGGGGCCGCAAAGTGACAGAAGCTGTGGTGATTTTGTTTGTTTGTTTGTTTGGTTTTGTATTTTCTTGGACACTGCAACTGCTAAGGTAGCATTCCACTTTACTTAGTATGCCCGAAGGGAAACACTTAGATTTTATAACCAAAGAGCCAGTTTAATGGTGTTATATATGAACTATCAGGATGCCCATGATTTATGCTCTGTAGGAAAGGCTTTTCAAATTTAACTCTATCTTGAAGTTATTCTTTCCACCCAAAGTGGCAAGGGTATAAAACCATCTTCCAACTGTCATGGCCTGGAAACAAAGTACTTTGAGAAAAGTGATCCCTGATTCATCCATTTCCAGTTTCTTTTTTTTTTTTATATACCTATACAGAACATTCATGCTGGCTTTTAAAAAATAAGACTTTTAATATATAGCTTGTATGCCTGACTCCCAAGAATTCTTAAAATATACATAAGTGAGATCTAGGTTCCTTTTCATTCACTCTAAACTCAAAGAAGAGTCTACTATAATAATGTAAATGGAGTTAAAATTCCAGGGCCCTCATTTGCTGATGGAGCACAATTCCAAATGAGAAGAAACAACTGTGACTGTTATCAGTTGGAACTTGGAATGTGTGAATTGTTAATCTAGGAGAATTGTAAGTCATCAGCAATGAAAGGCAGCACACAGACATCAATATACTAGGTGTAGTAACCTGGAATAGACTGGTGTCGACCATTTTGATTCAGACCATGGTTTACTATGCAGGTAATAACAAAAGAATTCAAGAGAAATGGCATCAAATTCATTATCAAAAAGGACATTTTAAAAAATTAAATACTTATATTGGGGGCTCTTACATCTCTTATCATAATCCATACATTCCTCCAGTGTGTCAAGCACATTTACACATATGCTGCCATCATCATTTTCAAAGCATTCTCTTCACACTTGAGGCCCTGATATCAGTTCCCCATTTTTCCCCTCCCTCTCCCACCCAACCTCCCTCATGAACCTTTGATAAATTATAGATTATTATTTTCATATACTAAATCATTCCCTGTGGCCCCTCACCTACTTTTCCATTATTCGTCCCCCTGGGAGGGGGTTCTAGATTGATCCCTATTATCAATTCCCCCTTTCTCCCATAATCCTTCTTGTATTTCTACTCTCATTGTTGGACCTAAGGGGTTTATCTATCCTGGATTCCCTATGTTGCAGGCTCTTATCTGTAGCAATGTGTATGTTCTGGTCTAATCCAATTTGTAAGGTAGAATTGAGGTCATGATAGTGAGAGGAAGGAAGCACCAAAGAACTAGAGGAAAATTATGTGTGACTCATCTCTTCCCTTTGACCCTTTCTGTGAGGGGATGTCCAATTGTCTACAGGTGGGCAATGGAAATAAAGGAAAGAACCAGGAGGCAAAGGACATTTGTAGAGGTCTAAATACAGTCGTGTACATATGTAAATATATATATATATAGCAAGAGGGGAATAGAACTATGTAATCGTATCTATATGTTAAGAATCAAGGTTGCAGATGGACATTGGGTCTGGACTCAAGCACTCCCTCAACACAAGAACACTTTGTTCTAATAATCCGGCATTCTGTGATGCTCACCTTCCCGACATGATTGCTGAAGACAAAATGAATGCATAAGCAAATGTGATGAAGAAAGCTGATGATGCCTGGTTATCAAAAGATATAGCATCTGGGGTCTTAAAGGCTTAAAGATAAACAAGTGGCCATCTAGCTCAGAAGCAACAAAGCCCACATGGAAAAAGCACACAGCCTGTTTGATCACGAGGTGTCGATGGGATCAGGTATCAGGCATCTAAGACCCAGAGCAAAATCATGCCCAATGTGAATGGGGGGAGCAGGCGCCATGGAGTGGGGACCCAAAAAGGGCATTTAATGATCTATCTTAAAGTACAGTGCTGTCTGTGATAGGATGATATGCTCTTTGAGTTGTATTGACTCAACTATTATTCAAATTTACACACCAACCACAAAGCTAATAATAAAGAATGAATCCTTATCATTGTCAATGTGAGCCCCAAATGCCCAAAATACACTTTCATGAGGGATGGGTGTATTTGCGTGTACACGTGCGTGGGGTGGGGTGGGGGGACTAAAAGATGCAGAACATGGCCATGCCTATTATTCATTCAGTGTCTGTTACTGGAATGTGTTAAGTTCTAAGGATGACAGAGCTCCTCCCCTTTTTACTCCTCTAGGAATCCCTCGATTCTGGTTGTTGTAATCTAAGCTTTGTTGGCAATGTTCTATGAAACCATAAACCAATGACTTCATGTGCTTACTTTATAGTCACCATACTTGTAAAAGAGAAAAAACAATATTAGCCCAAATCATACTGTGACCCAAAGGAATTACTTCCTGCAAATGTGAAAGACATATAAGTGAAATTTGTTCCCATCCAGAGGATTTCTGAGATGTCTGATCATGCGGTTCTCCAGAACAATGAAGTACAAACTTTGCAAACCCATAGAACAAAGATAACTTAAAAATATTTTTAAAGGTTTCCTTACCAAAATTTATCTTCTGTACTAGAAGATTTAGGATAGCAATTCAAGCAGAAAAATCATTCTCATTAAGAATATGCTGATATTAACACATGGCAGATGCTACTATTGAAGAGGTACTCCCCATCCATGGCATTTCATTGGTTGCAAAAATGTGTATCCCCATTGCAGTCTCTGTGGCTATTTATTTATTGGCCACCGCGAACCTTGTGACTAGCAGGAGCACTTTGTCAGGTACTGAAATGCCTCACGACTAGCAAACCGCTGTCAGACGTGGTGCCTGAAGATGAGCCCCTCACATGGGAAAGCACTCTAAATATGACTGAGTATTCGGTTTGTTTATATAAAGTAAGCCTACTTGCACATTTAAATACAACTGGAAGTGCTATTTGAGTAACTCGGGAATTATTCCCTTGCTCTCAGAAATTTAGGAGCCCCGCTGGCATAGTGGGTTACTGGTTGGGCTGCTGTCCACAAGGTTAGCAGTTCAAACCCACCAGCTGCTCCACTGGCAGATGAGGCATATTGCTCCTGTCAAGATATACAGCCGGAGAAATTCACAGGGAAGTTCTATTCTATCTTATACAGTCGCTATGAGTCAGAATCAACTGAATGGGTTGCTAACCTTAAGAGAAGCAGTTCAAAACCACTAGATCTTCGGGGAGAAAGATGAGGTTTTCTGTTCCCATAAAGAGTCACAGTCTTGGAATCACACAGGGGCAGTTCCACCCTACCCTACGGGACCTTCATGACTCAGAGTTGGCACCATGGCAGGGCAATGGGTTTCAGTATGCTTGCTCACATATTCACATTATTTTTCCTTAATTTTACTTTTTAAGGAAGGGACAATTCCCACAGCCCAACAGTAAGTAAACTTTCAATATTTCTATGAGCACCTAAGTCTGGGAATAATTTTACAAGGACTCTGGAAGAGTGCTCCAGTTGGATTTGATCTATGATTCGGTTGGTAATGAAAAGTAGTGCACCACGATATGAACATATGTATGGTGAAATAAATTCCTTTTTTTTTAAGCCCACATCTCTCTAGCTTCTAATTTGTATCAAAATTGGTGGGATCCCAGAGGCTATCTGCTAATCCTCACCGAGCTTTCTGAGAAAGACACTTAAGCATAGTAATTATTGCATTGTTTGTGGCAACGGTACAGTTCTCTCTGTGATGCATCCTTAGGCACAGACAGAAAATTGACATAAGCCAAAATATTAATGTCTTTTTCTTCCTAACATCTTTGCATTAACAGCTTTATAATACGGGGGCTGTGGTGATCTTTGCATTTGTTTAATATTAAAGGGAAAATATCTTCAATAACCCATACAACATGGGATGATGATTAATTAGAATGATACCAGGCAACACACGAGAAGGACCCTGTCTGCAGAGAACGCATGCAAAGAAGTTCTCGGTCCCTGTTGTTAAAGGAATTTAAAATGAAAATCAATAAAATTTCAATCCTCTATTTATGTCATTGCCTCTGAGCACATCCTTATAAGTCTTTATAAGTCCAATCAGATAGATCTTCTGGCTTTTGAAGAGCTGGATAAAATAAAAATTATTACATTATAGATGAATAGACAGTTGTCAAGGCCTCAAAGGGCCCCAAGACAACAAAGGAGGGGAAATTGCTGAGTAGGGGAAGAAAGCAGGTTTGGAATTTGCTTTTGTCCTAACTTGCGCCAGTGAGTCAGTGCTGACTCATAATAACCCCCTGTGTGTTTCTGAGACTGTTCAGGGAATAGAAAGCCCAGCCTTTCTCCGGCAGAGCGCCTGGTGGTTTCAAACTGCCCACCATGTCGATCACAGCCCAAGCGTAACCACTAGGATACTGTTAATCCAGGTAAATTAGAATTTATGTTTTACCAACTTTATGAGGAAAAGTGGACAGAAATAAACGTCTGGCATATACTGTGTGGAAAACAGAACAAAAACTCCAACTGAATGGCCTGCATTCTTCAGGTGGGGTCTGCCGTGTGCACAATGACTTTCCATAGTCACTCATAGGTGCTGTGCAGAGAGCTTTTAAACTTTAAGTTAGGACAAGGCAGTGCTGGGAAATTGCTCTGATCTCCTACCAGAAACAAATGCCAGTGCTTTCTGCAGAAGAGCATCTTCCTTATAAGGCTTTAGTTTATTTCTGAGCAGAACTTTTCAGATACCTTCAATTGGCAAAGCCCATAAAAATGAGTCACAAGAGCAAAGGAAAGCCGTGATCAAGAACCAGCGACAATAATAACAATAACAAACAATAACACAGGTCTATCGAGATTTGAAGTACTGGAACTATATGCTACAGAGCATGTTAAAACTATATGGCTGGATTGAAAGAATTAAAACACTGGTATCTGACATAGAGGGTTTGAAAAAAAAATGATACCGAAGATTTGAAAATGACCAATAAAGATTTCCTTGATTTAAACCATTGCAACAATAACTCAACAGAAAGGTTTAAAAGGAAAGTAGACACAGTTAAGGAGAGACAGAATGAAAAACTTACTGAAAGCAAGTCGATTCCACTCAATGCAGCCCAAGAGGACAGGAAGCTGCCCTGGGGCTTTCGGTGTCTATTTTGGGAGCAGACGTGCACATCTTCCTTCTGTGGAATGGCTGGTGGTTCCAAACCGCCGAGCACGTGGGAGCACGCCTGTCTCTTAGCCCACTCCTCCGCCAGCCTTGGAATAGTACATGTTTTGAGGATTCCAAAGCCTAAAAAATATACGGAGGACAAGAGACAGATTCTGTGGTGAGATGGTTGAATACCATTTCACACAAAATTGAGCTGCAGAACAGAAAGATAATCTAACAGAAAAGTTACTGAAAGAGAAAATAGCTAAAACATGTTCATTGCTCTGCGTTGCCTTTTCACGAAAGCTGCACTCTCTGTAAAGGACAGGCATCAACAGTCCCAAACTCTGCTCAGTTTTAAAATTAGTGTCAATTTCCCTAAACTTGCCATCACCGAAGTGCTCTATAATTTACTGACGTGTTAGTGATTTATCTCAACACTCATTCTGTTGAGCAAATAGTTTTAAAAGAATAGCTAGATCCATGGGGACATTTCTTTTCATTTACAATAAATTTTTAGAAATAAAGTTAATTGATTCTAGTAGAATAGAAGTTTAAAATTGTTTTTCCTAATAAGCCTACTTGATCATTAAAATGATCGATTGGCAATTTTTGATCAGTGACTTCATGTGCTGCATTGATAGCAAATGCCAATGATTTTTCCCCCCACTATGTTTCAGGTTAGCAAGACGAACCTTAAAAAATTTCAGTACTGAGATGTTCCCTGTTGTTGTTAGGTATTGTCAGGTCAGTTCTGACTCATAATTGTCCTTTGTACAACAGATCAAAACATGACCCAATCCTGGGCCAGCCTCATAATTGTTGCTATATTTGAATCCATTGTTGCAACCACTCCGTCAATTCATCTAAATGAGTCTTCTTCTTTTGCACTAACTCGCCATGTTATGTGGTGACATAGTGGGTTGCAAGTTGAGTTGTGTGTTGGACAGGGTTCTCTAGAGAGACAAACCAGATTGCTAGTGATTATATATAAATATATTTATAAATATATATGTATAAGAAATGAACCATTAAATTATATACAGATAGATAATACAATAAATTAACAGTTAAATTATGAAGCAGTGAGACACTAACAGTCCTGTAAGGCATGAGAGCCACCAGTTGACAGTCTCCTTCTGTAGAGAGAGCTGGGCTATATATACCCAGGCAGCAAACAGCAAGGCAGGTCCCCAACTGTCATCAACTGTCAGTCCCCAGCTAGCGATGAACATTCCAATCATGTGGGATTAAAGAGACCTCAACTTGCAGCGACACACTTCACAGGTTAGGCATCCCACAGGTAGTGTACCCCTTTAAATTGAGGCACAGAACAAGCAAGGCAAGGCTCACCCAGCCATTTATCCCTCTGCCCTTCAATTAATCCTACTTATGTTTATCGGCCAGGCTGGCACAATAAACTATCGCAAGTTGCTAACTATAAGGTCTGCAGTTCGAAACCATCAGCCACGCCACAAGCGAAAGATGAGGCTTTCTGCTCCCATAAAGATTTGCTTCTATGCTTGATCTGCAGTCACAAAGCTGAACCTCGTGTGAATGCAAAACCTAATCATTCTTACATAAAAATACATGCTTACCACTTTCTTTTTATGCTGTGGGAAAAGCCCTGGATTGTAACACTTCATGTATGGTGCCCATGGACAAGTATTTGCAAGTAATTGATACATATTAGTTCCAGGGTCCCGAGAGAATTGAGAGTGTTTAGAAGAATCTCAGAAAGGGGGTGGAAAGAGTTGGAGGACTAAAACATTCAAGCATAAGAGATGGGCATCATTATGGTTCAGGTTGTCAGCAGAAAATGAAACTATACCTAACATTTTATAATTAATAAAGTAAAACATATTAGAAATGTTTCCATTAACCCTACCTCTGCTTTTCAAAGTTTGGCAATGTGAAATGTTTGAGATGTTCCATTGAATTTCTCCAGAAAGTCAATTGATGGGCACTAAGCATTCATTCAAAAGTCTTAGGAGACATTGTAGCATCATGCTGAAACATTGATGACATGGAGACACACTACCTGATTATCAATTGAGATAAATTGAGTTCAAATCCTACCTATGCCTCTACTGAATAATTATGTGATATTGGGTCAAGTTACTTAGTTACTGAACCCACCTAAACTTCACTTTGCCCATCTGTATGATGAGGATTAAAATGACTCATCCACAGATTTGTTATGAGGAGAAAATGAGATGATACAGGTAAAATGATATCAGATTTTATAAATTAGCTATGATTACATGAAATTGATATTATTACAGGACCTGAATATAGCAAGTACTCAGTAAATATAGGGCATCAGCATTCCCAATGCTTCAGTGACTGTATTATCATAATAGTGCTAGCGGTAGAAATAATACTATTTAATGGTACCAGCAATATGACTTTTATTTGTAAGTTATTTCCTTTCCAATAGTTTCAGAAGTTTTACTGCTGGTTCTCCATCTACATTATAATTTTCTTCATGATACAACTAACAAAGCCAGCACACACACGCACCCTCAAAACAAAACAATCCCCCCTACAAAACTACTACCATGAAGCTGATTTCAACTCAATAGCAACTCAGAAAACCAAGTAGAACTGCCCCAAAGAGTTCCCAAGATTGTGATTCTTTCCAGGAGCAGAGTGACACATGTCTCATCTGGAACAGGGACAGCAGCCAATTGTAACCACCAGGCCACCAAGGTTCCATTTAGTGATTATCAAACACAGCCGGACTCATTAGGCCTATTTATTACTCTCTTTTAAAACTCTGTTATAATTCCTAGCATAATTCTGGATTTGTGCTAGATATCAGTAAGAGTTTCTTGATTGAGTGATTGAAGGTGCTTTTGCCTGTGTGTGAGAGTTGGACATTGTGAAACCATTTGCATTTTAATTAAACTACTTTTTAAGAACACCCAGTTTCACAATGATATCTCAGTTTACTCAGCTCCAGGTTGCAAACAGCTAATTAGAGATGATATGACATCACTTGAGTTTTGGCAGACTATAATTTGTGGATTTTCAAACAACCAACTGCCTGATAGATTTACATCGGTTTGCATGCCAGGAAAATATATTAAAATGCAAGAATGTTATTTGGTTAAAGAAAATCAGAGGAATGGACTTGCCTAATAATGACTTTTTATAGTAAAAAAATAGCCTTGGTAAATGGTTTTATTGATGCTTTCATTTATACTGAGCTTTGTTTATGTCATAAATACTGAAGAAACAGTATTTAGCCCCCAGGGAACTTCTCAGGTACAGCATTAGCCAAGTAAACATGTCATTAGCTGCAGTAATGTGCTCAGCATTTTTTTAACTTATATGGAACAAACTCATTTCAGTTAAAATAAATTTGAATTCTGATGTCCATGCAAATACCATTTGCAACACACAAATTTTCGACGGAAAGAACTTCTCGGTGAACGAATTCAGTTAAGGTAGTCTATATATGTTGACTGAATTAAATTGTATTTAATGTTCATTTCCACCAATGCATCAACATTAGATAGCATTGGGTAAGTATTAGATAATATTCAAGAGGCATAACTCAGGTTCTAATTTTAGCAAAATAGTTGCAGGGGCAATGAATTGTGGTTCTTGTAGCCCAAATCTCAGTAAATCTTATCAAAAGACCTCTTCCTACGTGGGTTTGGAAAGAAGGTGGGGGATACATTGCTCCTCCTGTTAGCAGGCTTCGTTGTGACTCCCACCCTGCGGGCTAGAATATGACCCTCTGAGAAGCAGGAGCGGAGAATCACCATGAGCAAGAGCCCAAAATGAAGTGCCTCTTCTGGACCCGGCACAGTGAACCTCCTTGATCCAGAAGACAACTGTGGTTGAAGAATTGAAAAGGCAATTATTAGAGAAAAGTTGTGAAAAGAACTAGAACCTAGTTGTGACAAATTGAATGGATGATGCAAACAATCATTGTGCTCATCCAATATCTGTTCTAAGACGCCCGGGGACCACTGCTGATCCCAAGGTAAGGAGATAGATAAGGCCGCTGCTCCGGTAAAGATTTAGTCTTCGAAACCCTATGAAGGGTCAGTCTGAGCAAAAGTCAACTTGGTGACAGTGGATTTAAGGATCTGTTCCATACGTCCTATCTCATTTTATCTAAGGTCAAGATATCCTCAGTAAAAAAAAAAAAAAAAAAACCACGGCAAATGAATCTCACAATCTTCCTTGCAACCAGGAAAACCCAAATTCTGATGGATGTCAGTGGGATTCTATCTTCCTTTTCGCAAGATGCCATCCAAATAACAACGTGGGTGAATGGGGGGAAGTGAAATTTCTTAATACATCTCTTCTAGCCATGTTGCTGTCACTCCCACCAAAGGACTGGGTGGGCCTATACAAGGAGGACATGTGTGATACTTACGGGGGTGACGGGTCAGTTGCAGTCGCCACCCCCCTGGCTATAAAGATGTATAATCTCTGGAGCAGGAGCCGAGAGAAATCCCAGGGCCACCAAAAAAGGAGAGAGTGGAATGGGTTTGCAATCTTGGTCAGAAGTGGCTGAGGCTGAGACCAGAGGACCAGAAGCTTCCACATGGAGACTATGGGGCCAAGGAGAGACTGATTGTGAGGCAGAGCTACAGGCTGGTGTCCTGGTTCGTGGAGGCAGAGGGCAAGGGACCACGTGGCTGAGAGGCTGAGGCCGAGAAAGACACTTGGCTGCTGGCGGAGGAGAGCTGTTACTACCGACCAATGGCTTTATACTTTTTTTATATATGTTTTCTTACCTTGGCCTGGGATATTACTTTGTCTAAGAAACTCCCTCAATCATGGCTATTGACTGTGTGCCCTGAGTGGCAGGTGCAATAGCTTGCTGAATCCAGCAGAAGAGCAGACGTTCCTGGAAGAAACCTTTGATGTCACAATAGATTGAAAAATCCTGGGAGTGGAAGCATGTGTGACTTAGGCTTTGTGGCCACCGGCCTCGGGCTAGTGTGGAGAGGGTTTCTCCTTCCCCCTGGTGTGATATGAGGTACCCGTGCCATTTGGTTTGATAGAAAATTGGAGTGGGCAATTGAAACTTTTATTTCCGATAGGGCCTCCCGACAGTTTACACATGTCCTAAAATGACTTTATCCTCTGAGAATTTTGGAAACTAGAAGTCTGCAGTCAAAGTGTCAGCTCAATCCATAGCGACCTTATGCAGAAGGGAATTAGATACGGCACAGTCCTGCGCCTTCCTCACGATTGTTGTTGTGCCTGGACTCATTGTGGCAGCCACTGGGTTCATCCATCTCATCCAGCAACTTCCTCTTGTTCACGGCCCCTCCACTTCACAATGGGTCCAAAGTTTTTAAGATGACAGCTTGCCGTCCTTGCTGCTAAGGAGCACTCTGGTCTTACTTCTTCTGATACAGATCGGGTTGTTCTGTTAGCAGTCCATAGTATTTTCAATATTCTTCTCCAGCACCGCAATTCAAATGCATCTATTCTTGCATGGCATCCTTATTCAATGTCCAACTTTCACGTGCATGTGATGCAATGGAGAATACCACGGCTTGGGTCAGGTGCATCTTAGTCCTTAAAGAACATGCTTCCTCCTCAATACTCTTTAGAAGTCTTATGCAGCAGATTTACCTAATGAAATGCGTCTTTTGATCACTAGACTGCTGCTTCCAGAGGATTGATTGTGGATTTTGTAAGACAAAATCCTTGGCAAATTTGCTCCTTATTGGTCCAGTTGGTGAGTACTTACGTCATCTTTACATTGTAATCTATATGTAAGGCTGCAATCCCTTTTCTTAAAAATCTATTTATTGGGGGTTTATATAACTCTTATTATAATCCATCCATTGTGTCTAGCACATTTGTACATTTGTTGCCATCATCGTTCTAAAAACATTTCCTTTCTACTTCAGTCCTTGGTATTAGCTCCTCATTTTTCCCTCTCCTTCCCTCATGCATCCTTGATAATTTATAAATTATTACTATTTTGTCATGTCTTACACTGTCCAATGTCTCCCTCCACCCACTTTTCTGTTGTCCATCCCCCAGGGAGGGAGTTATATATAGATCATTGTGATTGGTTCCCCCTGTCTCCCCTCACCTTCGCCTTCCCCTCCTGGTATTTCTACTCTCATTATTGGACCTGAGGGGTTTATAGGTCCTGGATTCCCTGTGTTTCCTACTCTGATCTGTACCAGTGTGCATCCTCTAGCCAGATTTGTAAGGTAGGATTGGGATCATGAGAGTGAGGGGAGGAAGCATTAAAGAACTGAGGAAAGTTGTATGTTTCATTGGTGCAATACTGCAGCCTGACTGGCTTGTCTCCTCCCCACGACCCTTCTGTAAGGGATGTCCAGTTGCCTACAGATGGGCTTTGGGTCTCCACTCCGCACTCCCCTTCATTCAAAATTATATGATTTTTCATTCTTTGATGCCTGATACCTGATCCTATTGACACCTGGTGATCACACAGGCTGGTGTGCTTCTTCCCTGTGGACACTGTTGTTTCTCAGTTAGACGGTCACTTGTTTATCTTCAAGCCTTTAAGACCCCAGATGCTATATTTTTTGATAGCCGGGCACCATCAGCCCTCTGCACTACATTTTCTTATGCACCCACCCTGTCTTCAGCGATCATGTCAGAAAGGTGAGCATCATGGAATGCCAGTTTAATAGAACAAAATGTTCTTGCGTTGAGGGAGTACTTGAGTAGAAGCTCAATGTCCATCTGCTAACTTAAAACTAACCCTATAAATATATGCACATACTTCTATTTCTCCATCATCATATATAAATATATTTTCATATGTACATGCCTGTATTTAGACCTCTATAAATGCTCTTTGTCTCCTAGTTCCTTGCTCTATTTCCTTTTACTTTCCTCTCGTCCCACTCTCATGTTCAAGGGCTGCAATCTTTAATCTTCACCAGCAAGCTTCAAGTTTTCCTCACTTACACCAAGCAAGGTTGTGTCATCTGCATACTTCAGGCTGTTAATAAGTTTTCTTCCCATCCTAATGCCACACACTTCATATAACCCAGCTTCTTGGATGATTTGCTTGGCATATAGATTGAACAAGTGTAGTGAGAGGATACAATCCTGGCGCACACCTTTCCTGATTTTAAAGCATGCAATATTCCCTGGTTCTGTTTGCACACCTGTCTCTTGATCCAGGTACAAATTCTGAAGAAGCATAATGAAGTGTTCTGGAATTCCCATTTTTCTCAAGATTATTCACTGTTTAGTATGGTCCACACAGTCCATTGCTTTTGCATAGTCAATGAAACATGGGTAAACATCTTTCTGATATTTTCTGCTTTGAGTCAAGATTCATCTGACATCAGCAATGATATCAATGTTCCAGCACCTTTCTGAATTCAGCCTGAGCTTCTGGCAGTTCCCTGTCAATGGACAGCCATAACTATTGTTGGATTCTCTTAAGCAAAATATTGCTTGTGTGGAATATCAATGATATCATTTTATTTTTTGAGCATTCTATTGGGTCACTTTTCTTTGGAATGGGCCCAAATATGGATCTCTTCCAGTCAGTTGGCCAAGTAGCTGTCTTCCAGATTTCCTTGTATAAATGAATGATTGCTTCCAGTGCTTCTTCAGGTTTTTGAAAATTTCAATGGATATTCCATCAATTCTTGGAGCCTTACTTTTGGCTAATGCATTCAGTCAGCTTGAACTTTCTTCAGTACCATTGGTTCTTGCTCATATGTTACCTCCTAAAGACTGTTGACCTGTTGTCTTTGATAAAGTGAATCTATTTTTTCCCATATTCTCTGTACGCTCCCTGTATAACTCAATATTTTGCCTACTGAATGTTTCAAAATTGCAATTCGAGGCTTGAATCTTTCTTGAATCCTTTGTTTCAGATTGCTGAGCATGTTCTTCCTTTTTAGTTTTCTGATACTGCTCTATATTTCATTATAATACTTGGCTTTGTCTTCTCGTACTGCCCTTAGAGACTTTCTATTCAGCTCCTTGACTTCATCCTTTCTTCCATTGTTTAGATACTCTTCGGTTAACAGCAAGTTTCAGAGTTTCTTCTGACATCCACTTTGACCTTTTCTTTCTTTTCCTGTCTTTTTATTTTTAATAATAGTTATTTTGTTGTTTAAAATACTTTTATTGGGGGCTCTTACATCTCTCATCACAATCCATACAGTCCTCCAGTGTGTCAAGCACATTTGCACATACGCTGTCATCATCATTTTCAAAGCATTCTCTTCACGCTTGAGCCCCTGATATCTACTCCCCATTTTCCCCCTTCCCCCACCCTCCCTCATGAACTCTTGATAAGTTATAGATTATTTTTTCCATATCTTACATTATCCGTGATCGCCCTTCATCCACTTTTCCATTATTCGGCCCCCTGGGAGGGGATTCTAGACTGATCCTTGAGATCAATTCCCCTTTTCTCCCCCACCCTCCCCTAATCCTCCTGGTATCTCTACTTTCATTGTTGGACCTGAAGTGTTTATCTATCCTGGATTCCCTGTGTTGTGGGTTCTCATCTATAGCAGCATGCATGTTCTGGTCTAATCCAATTTTTAAGGTAGAATTGAGGTCACGGTAGTTGGGGGAAGGAAGCACCAAAGAACTAAAGGAAGATTGTGTTTCATCAATGCTACAGCACACCCTGACTGGCTCATCTCTTCCCTGTGACCCCTCTGTGAGGGGATGTCCAATTGTCTACAGATGAGCATTGGGTCTCTACTCCATGCCCCCCTCCCCCATTCACATTGGGAATGGTTTTATTCTGGGTCTTAGATGCCTAGTACCTGATCCCAGTGACACCTCATGATCACACAGGCTGGTGTGTTTCTTCCATGTGGGCTTTGATGCTTCTCTGTTAGATGGCTGCTTGTTTATCTTCACCACATTTGCTTATGCACCCATTTTGTCTTCAGAGATTGTTGGGAAGGTGAGCAGCAGAGAATGCCGGATTGTTAGAACAACGTGTTCTTGTGTTGAGGGAGTACTTGAGTCGAGGACCAATGTCTATCTGCCACCTTAATTCTTAACACATAGATATGACCTTTTGCTTTTTTTGTGTTTGATGGTTTTGATGTCCTCCCACAGCATATCAGGTTTTGTGTCATTAGTTTTCAATGGTCAAGTCTGTTCTGGAAATGTTCTGGAAAGTCAGGTGGTAGACTTGAGGTTGTATTTGCACTCTTTTGGGGTTGTTTTAATTTTCTTCAGTTTTCTCCTGAACTTACCAGTAAGCAATTGATGGTCTGTTCCATCAATATGCCGAGCCATCCCACCTCTGAAATCTCTAGGGAAGCACTTCCTACTGCTTCTCAGAATCTTGTGGCCCTAGGTCTTCCTTTGTGGCAGCCTAATGTCAATCTCTGCCTCCATATTCACATGGCTCTCTTTCCTCTCTTTAGATCTGACTCGGTATTTTCATTATAAGGGCATTTCTCATAATGAGGTAGGACCCATCCTACTTGACTATAAACTTATGTTACCTAATAGCATCTACAAAGATCCTGTTTCCTAATTAGATCACATTCTCAGCACTGGAGGTTAGGATTTAAAATGCCTTTGTGTTGTTATTAGGTGGCATCTGGTTGATTTTCTATTCCTCAAGGCCCAAAGTGATAGCACAGAGAAGAATACATGGGTGTGCAATGGTAAAAACTCACTTGATAACCAACAGGTCAGTGATTCGAACCGACCACTAGTCTGCAATAGAAAAATGTGGTAGTCTGCTTCAGTAAAGTTCACAGCCTTCTAAGCCCTATGGGCTAGTTCTACTCTGTTGCATAGGCTCCTGTGGTAGTTACATAATCTCTTGTCAAGTTGAGACTATTAAGAGTGAAGGGATGGAGTTTAGCCTGTTTATCAGGTCGCAGCTTCATGACCTCATTTGGAGGAATTAAGGAGAAAAACAGCTCACTGGAAGCAGGTCACATTCACTCCCTGTGAGATATTACTGATGATAAGCCTGATTAAGCTACACTGATGCAGCCAGAGCTGTGGGAGCTGGAGGAGTCATGTGGAGGCCCCTGCCAGTGCTGAGATGCTTCCACCGCCATTGGATCCACAAGATGTTCCACCCACTGGCCTGTGGTTGTCCTGCATTCTGCATCATTGCATGTGTTTCGGGAGTCTAAAGAGGACTTTATAGATTGGTATTAGACATATGGACTAATATCAGACTTATGGAGTTGATCTGGACTGCGCCAGGATGTTTTCTAAATATTCCATTGCTCTTGTACAAAATGTTTGCTAATACACATATGGGTGTCTCCATGGATTTGTTTCTCTAGTCCATCTAGACTAACACAGCTCCCTATGAGCCAGAATTAACTCAATGGCAATGGGCTAACTAGCAAGTCTTTATTGAAGCCAAGGGCCAAGTATTTTCTCCCACAGATCCGCTGGATGGTTACAACCCACCAACCGGTCAGCTAACATTTAAATGCTTAACTTTTGCACCACCAGCCCTCCTTATATACTTTTGGGAGGAGACATAATGTAACTTATAAGGGATGTATAAGCAGGTAGAAATTTCTCAGCATGAGACAAAGCAAATGGTTTTCTGTCCTTTGCTTATCTGATATTTCTTGCCTAGAATATGTGTGTGACATTGGAGGCTTACAATTCATCTCACCACAAAGTGCTCAGTGTAAAGATAAAGGCCTTCTAAGGAGGCTATTTAATGCCTACTAAAAAGCTAGCATACATTTTAAAGAAATATTTTATTAGGGGCTCATACAACTCTTATCACAATCTATACATATACATACATCAATTGTATAAAGCACATCCATACATTCTTTGCCCTAATCATTTTCAAAGCATTTGCTCTCCACTTAAGCCCTTTGCATCAGGTCCTCTTTTTTCATTGGCAGCATGCATTTTTATAAAGGCTTTTGTGAGAAAAAAGGGTCACCCCTCAAGGAAGCAACCTGAAAACTAGGTGCCTCACCCAACCCCAACCAATAAAATAATACCAGTTCAGAAAGGCTTTTTTGAATTGGAAACTCAGAACAAATATATTTTCTCTGTCAAACGGCTGAATGAAATTCAATATGATCTAAGATTACAGAAGAGTCCAGAGAAATAATTCTGAAATGATGTATTTCTCGGCAATTGAAAATGTATTTGAATAGGTCATGATTTGGTGGCAAAAAAACATACTTCACTCTTCAGAGTTTAAATAGAAAGGGCTTTATTACAGCAGATCAATAGCTTGTAGAATTGTTGGGAAAGCTGAAGAATCAGAGTGTAATCTGAGGAAAGCCTTCTGAGCTACTTAACAAAGTTGGTCCTCTTAGAGAACTGCTGATTCATTTGTGGTCAGGAAGATGACAAACCCAGAAGCAAGCAACCACTTCCAGAGGCAGTAGCCCCCAGACAAAGAAGCTGTGTCTGCTGCAGCAACCTAGAGAACAAACACTTGCTAACATGGCTACAACCAAGGTGGGTGATCCTCAACATGTCAGCGGAGGAGGGCTGTGTTAGTCCGGTTGACTAAAGACACAAATTCATCGACACTCACATATGTATAAGAAAGAGCTTTATATCAAAGAGCAATTATTTATTAAGAAAACAGTGAGTGGAAAGGCCAATGAGTAGAAATTCTTGTAGATCCAGGAGTGGAGGAAGCATCTCAGCACTGGTGTGGTTCTCCATGTGACTCCTCCAGCTCTAGGGCTCTGTCTCCATGTGGCTTGTCAGCAGGAAGACGAAACAGAGTGTGTGTGCCTGGGCTCCAGTGACTTATTTTATCTCCCTCATGCCTCAAAATTAGGTCATCAAGCTGCGACCTCATCGACTGGCTAAACTCCACCCCTTCACTCTTAATAGTCTCAAGTTGACACCAGATGATGTAACTGCCACAAGGGCACAAACAGGAAGTGAAGGTCAAAATGAATGGTGAGTGCCAATCCACCATGTCCATCAGAACTGGAAGTAGGAGTTGGTGAATGAAGCACTGAGAGCTCAAATGCTGAAACGACACTCCATCTCCAGGTCATGTATCACCTTCAATGTTGTTGTACCTGAGGTGCCTCCCTCCATCTTTTCAACCTACTCCTGGACCTGGTGTCCATCATACTTATTAAACAAGAGAGACTGGATTTCACAGTATATGCCAATAGTAAAACTAGGAAGTTAAAATAGAAATCTATAACAATCTAAAGATTGTGGAGAGAGGTACTCTTCAAAAATTACTGTGATTTCAGGGAATATGTTTTGACCACTCTAATTCAAGTATAAATAAACCAATCTCTATAGCAGAAGCTACCGATGACCAGCATCACACCCCCTTAGTCCAATTTAGATTGCAGTTGTAGCTGAGGTGAATAATGCTGAGTAATCGATCACAGACTCTCCTGGACCTAAAAGCTTCCGACCATAAGTGGACATTGAGCCTCTATTTACCCAGCACCTTCTCAAAGCCTCAGGAAACTGTTTGGATTCTATACATGTGCAGTGTAAGAATGCTGTGGGGGTGGCTTCTAGCCCCTTCTGACTTCACAAAGAGGAAGAAGAATCAAACTCAGCATCAGCCCAAGACCAATTCCTATGAGGCAAAGGTTAGATGTGCCTTCAATCTTCTTGATTCTGACACCAGCTGACCCACACGTGGCCCGCTCTACTCTGTACTTGGTTTGATAATTCATTGCTCATTGTATAGCCGCACAAAAAGAAACCATACTCATTTATTCGGGAAGTTCATAGGCTTCCATTCAGGATCATAAATGCTCAAAATTCAGTTTGTTGAGGAATATCTCTTTTCACTCATGCCTATAGGCACACCTCTCTCTGGCCCCTGCTCTCTCAGCCATGCAGTGCCTTGGTCTCTGCCCTGCACAGTAAGTGTTACAAATCTCCTTTAAGGTTGCCAATATATGCTAAAATGGTACTCTAGTCTGCCATGAACTCAAAGGGGCTAGACTTTAGCTCTACAGGTCAGCAATCCTAGACATACACCACCACCCAATTAAATGCCTGGAGGCACCCTACTAAGCAGGCAAGCTTCATGCCTGAACCTACTTAGCTTTACTCACTCTCTGGGCTGGGAAGCCCATCCATCTGTCTCATGGTCTTGGTGCTGCTGCCACTGTTCTTGTGCCACTTCTCTGGTGTCACAGCTCTCTGCTGTCTGGATTAAGGAGGTTCAGCACACAGGGACCTCGGGGTCCAAAGGATCTGCTCTGATCCTGGGTCTTATTCTTGAGATCCATAAGCTGTTCCACTCCTGTATCTGAGATGACTTACTTTACGTCTCTGTTGTTAGGTGCTGTTGAGTTGGTCCCCAATCATGGCAGCACTGTATACAACAGAGCCAAACACTGCCCCATCCTGTGCCATCCTCAGAATTGTTTTTATGGTTGAGCCCATCAATGCAGCCCCTATGCCAGTCCATCTTGTCAAAGGTCTTCCCCCTTTTCACCTTTCTTCTCCTTCCCCTTTTCATGGTCAGGAAGACTACAGACTTGACCTACTGCTTTACCAAGCACAATGTCCTTCCCCGGGGGCTGGTCTTTCATAACAGTATGTCCAAAGTACATGAAATGAAGTCACCTCTAAGGAGCATCCTGGCTGTTCTACTTACTAGTCAGATTTGTTCGTTCTTTTGGCGTCCATGGTATTTTCAACATTCTTCACAAGCACCAGACTCAAATATGTTGGGTGTTTTTTTGTTTTGTTTTGCTTTGCTTTTTCTCTTGGTGTTTCTTTTTTAATGTCCAACTGTCACATGGATATGAGACAATTGAAAATACCATGGTATCCAGTCAGGTTCATCTTAATTCTCAAAGTAACATCCTTGCTTTTCAATACTAAAGATTTCTTGTGCCACAGATTTACCCCATGCCATGTGCCATTTTATCTCTTGACTGCTGGTTTAAGAGCGAAGGGGTGGAGTCCAGTCTGTCAATTGGGTGATAGCCCATGAGGCCTCTATGTGGGCATGTCCTTCTCCTGGGAATTCTAGGAAATCCGGTATTTCCTCCTTGGAGGGGAGGGACACCTCTCTCCCTCTGTTCACCCCCTGGGAGAGGCTGCAGCAGACAAGACACAAGGAACTATGCCAGTGCCCTGAGCTAGAGAAACTACATGGACCTAACCTGATGCAACCGGACCTCTGGAGCCAGAGAAGTCACGTAGAGACCCCTGCCAGCGCTGAGATGCTTACAACGCCAGTGGATCCAAAGACTTTCTACCCATTGCCCTGTGATCATCCTGCATTCGATGTCATTGCATGTGTTTAGTGAACCTGAAGAGGACGTTAGAGATTGGGATCAGGCATATAGGCTAATCTCAAATTTATGAGCTTGGGCTAGACAGAGTTGAGATGCTTTCTTAATGTACCCTTTATATAAAACTCTTTCTTATGTACCATTGAGTTTCTATTGATTTGTTGCTCTAGTCTACCCAGACGAACACAGTGGGGAAAAGAGCTCAACGGAATGAGTTTAAACAAACAGTCTTGGAAAGAGGTTGGGGAGAGAAAGGGAGAGAAGAAGACTGTTTTCAATAGTGTTTTCTTTCATAAAGTAGACGCTATAGACTCGCATTCTTTCAACACAATAGTTATTTGTGATTGAATAAATGAATGAGCACAAATAGGCCTATATTGATGCTCATTTTATTGATGAATAGAGGGTTGACATTGAACTTTACATGGCAATCAGCCTTCTCTCTGTGCTTAAAAATTATGCATAAAATTAACTACATTGATTATTTTTCTTTTTGTATGAAATATAATATATTGCTTTATTTGCTCCATTAATGACACTGAAAATTTGCCAACCATTAAAAATGTATGTTTATAAATAGAATTAACAATTTAACTACCTAACTTGTATCTAGTTTATTATCCATGACATACTACATAGATGTGGAAACTATTCCAACCTTCATTAAAGTTTTAAACAGTTATGAAATAGCAATGCCCACCATATGGTTTAAATATTTTATGCAACATCTTTAATCACCTCTTTATAATTTACAGTATAGATTGTAAAATCATTACAGATGTATATTAATAATTAATATGCAACATTATATTCTTATAAATATATGTCAGAGATACATGTATATCCTTTGCTTGCGAGGCAAAAACCAGAGTTTTCTTTTATGACTGTGACGCACATTACAGTTTTCCTGCAAGGTTGTATTTCACACTCCATTTTCCAGACCAGATTATTGTCCCCTTTCCAAACTGAATGTGACGGTAAGCACTCCTTAAGGAACCTGGGTGGTGTAGTGGTTACAAGTTTGGCTGCTCACCAAAAGATCAGTGGCTCAAACCACTCCTGTGTGGGTGAAAGATGAATAGACCTTTTAGATTAGCCATATATTTTATTTGTAGAATAGGTTATGGCTATAGGCATACCTCTTTTATTGTGCTTTGCTTATATTTCACCGGTACTGCATTTTTTTGGTTGCAAATTGAAGGTTTGTATCAAGCAGTCAATTGACACCATTTAACCAATAGCATGTGCTCACCTTGCATTTCTGTGTCACATGTTGAGAAATCACAATATTTCAAACTTTTCCATAATGTTACAGCACACTAAAGTACAGTGTGAACATAATTTTTATATGCATTGGGAAATTTTTTTTTAATGTGTAGCTGGCTCATTTTATGTTCACTTTGTGGAGGTAGTCTGGGACTAACCCTACAATTTTTCTGAGTTATGCCTGTATTCCCAATTGTATTGGGTGGAGAAAATGTTGAAGTTTTCTGCTATTAGCTGAATGGTTGGTAGTGCAAACACCTTTGAAGACAGGCCCAAAGACGTGTCCCAAAGAACACATTCATAGACATCCTAGCAAGCACAGTTCTACTCAAAATCACACGAGCAAAACAGAAAAGCAGCCAAAATTCACACAGAGCAACCAGTAACAACAATTTACAACTGCTTCTGTTTTCTTGCAATAGGGTAGGCAGAGTTTCATTTACCTCCTCCCTTTGAGGAAACATGACCCTGTGACTTGCTTTGACCAAAGAAATAAGAGTGGAATTGATGTGTCATTTTCAGGTGAGAGATTTGGGTTTGGTTTGGTTTGGTTTGGTTCCCAAACCATTTTATTGGGAACCCTGAAAGACATACCATTTCATAGTTCAATAACATTAAGCAGCATTGTACAGTTGCCGCTACAATCAGTTTCACAACATAGTCTTCTTTCTTGAACTCCTTGACAATGCTCCTTTTTACCCCTCTCCTCACTGTACCCCCAGACTCCTTATTCCACTTGTCATCTCTACAGGTTCATCAGTCCTGGGTTTCATATACCGAAACCCAGAAAAATATATGACAAGTCAAGAGGTCCTACCCACAACGACAAAATACATCTGAGATAAACAAAACACACATACACACACAAAAAGGATTGAAGATCAGATCAGGCCCCCAGTGCCCTAGAGGGGGAATTGTGTAACAAGGTTTTAACCATTCAAGTCCAGGTGGGAGTTTTAATGGGTTCAGTGAACTTCCTTTGATTATAGAATATGTGTCAAGATACAACCTCTGTCGGACTGGGATCTTAGATGCTTAGCACCCTTGCTCACCCACATGCAGTATGTAGGAGTGAGAAATCACTGTGCTTGTGCTCAGATACTTCAGGTGGCAGTTGATGATGAGTCCAGCATAGTCCAGCATAGGAGGTGGCAAGAGTTTGTTTTGTTTTTTCTCTAAAGGGCAAGAGAGTAAGTGTTTTAGACTTTTCACGTCACAAGGCCTCGCTTTCAGCTATGCCACTGTAATGTGGAAGCAGTCACAGACACACGTCAGTAACAACACACCCGTGACTGTGTTCTAATAAAACCGTTTCCAAAAAAGGATTTGGAAAGTTAGATTTCATCTGTGGGATCGTTTACAAATCCCTGGTCTCTCCTATTTGTTGAAGTCACAGGAAATACAAATAACTCTTTTTCACTGACTACCCTGATGTTTTACTTATTACTGTTTTTCCTTTTCCATATTTTCCTACATAGTCTCATGGCTGTGTTCTAGTTAAGATCAGATACACATTATAGAATACATGGACTCCTTCATTCGAATATTCAAATACAAGGACAAGTCAAAATGATTGATACTAGGTTTCCAGTTCATACACACATAGATTTATTCCAACAAAAGGTGTTCACATATATCCCTGTCATCAGTGGGTGACTGCGGAGAAGCTCCCTCAGTAGTTCACCTGTCTTAGACTTCTCTAGGTATCTTCAACTTTTTTTAAAAATGGGGTTCCAATCAAAACAGTAGTTACTGAGGGGACTGGCTGGCCAGTCCCTTTCAGATCATAAGGTTATAAAGACTGTTTTTCAGAATTCACAGGGGCTACTCTTGATAGATTTTCTCAGGACATAGGAACCATACAGAGGCTTCATGTGTTGAAGTATTAAGGAAATTAAAAACTGCAATGGTGAGAAACAGTCCAGGAATGTTTTACTGAGATCCCCCCCATCCCGCCCGCCCACCCCTCACAATACACTCTCTCGTTTTTTATTTTTGTTGTTTTTGTTGTTGTTCTTCTTTTTTTTTTAGCGAAGCAAGGGCTGTCCTATGAGAATGTCATTAGGAAACCTGACCCCATGCCCCTGCAGCCCTGACCTTGGTCTGCCAACTTCTCTTTCTTCCGCAAACTCAAATAACATTTTAACAGAACACAAGTTGAGTCCTCCGAGGGCGCCAGAGATACCATTTTGGCATGGTGTAAGTTGAAGAGCCTAGAATTCTTCAGGAAAGTGAAAAGATGGGAATATTACCTTTGGAAATGATAGAGGATATATTGAGAAATAGCTTCATGATTTGCTATTTTTCTTTAATAAAGCTTTCTAAGATTTTGTAGCAATACTTTTTAACTTACTTACCTTCATATTTCTCCTTCGTGTTGGGGAGAAATAGCTTCATGATTTGCTATTTTTCTTTAATAAAGATTTCTAAGATTTTGTAGCAATACTTCTTAACTTACTTACCTTCATATTTCTCCTTCGCCTTGGGCTACATGTAAGTATCTTAACAAGGTTTGGCAACATTGTTTCCTATTTCAATAAATCAATGATAGGGACCTGAACTCTTGGGATTGTGTCCATAGTCTCTGTGTTGTTGGGTAGCTAGGCAGTGCGTTCCGTGGGACAAAGCCCCCGGAGACAGCGTAGCAGTGTGTCGTAGATTCACTGGCTGTCATCCTCACTCTCTCACAGAACCACGAGGCTGACTGCAACCACCGACAAATTGGTCCATCGGTCGTTGAGTGCTTCACGATTGCACCTCAGGACCCCTGGCCTTTCATTCCAGCGGAACAGACAAGCACATGACAATTTGCTGAATTATATTTAACAAAAGAGACCTCCAATCCCACAGGGAGTTTCCCCACAAGACTCAATGGTGTGGTTCTGGGTAGAAAGCCTATCATATATCTTCCAAGCTAAGCTATGATCTTCCAGGAAAGAACATTGTTGTCTGTAGCTATAGGCTTCTATAGGTAACCGGTTGCTCTTAATTCGGACTCAAGGTCATGTGTGCCAGTAGAATGGTGCTCAATAGGGTTTTCAGCGATGGATTTTGGGGTGAGTGAAATGATCAGGTCTTTCTTCTGAAGCAGCTTTTTGTGAACTCAAGCCTCTGATCTTTCAGTTTGCTGAGCTTATTAATCATTGCATCCCCAAGGGCATATGTAAGCTGTCCAAGAGAAAACTGGAGGCCGTGTCTCATCAGGCCTTCCTTCAGACCTGGACTATGGTGCACGTTAACTTGTAAACAACACTCACACGTGCTGACATGAGAAACTCCCAGACAAACACAGAGAAGTCCAGTGGAAAAGCTAAGGTGAAAGATTTCAGGCAGCCTAATTCCCCTCCAAGGAAATTATATCCTCTAAGACCACATTCAATTAAGTGTGACTTAATGTTGTCTTTAACTCAATAAAACATATTCATGGTCCTCATTCCTTTTTCTACGTTATTTCTGCATCAACATTTAAAATAAATGAAGTTAAAACATGTGCAGCGCTCCGGTATCAGTGTAATGACTGCAGATTCCGATGAGCATACTACTTCTCAGCTGTTAGCTATTAGATTCCTAAAGAAGTCATTATGCTTCATTCTCCACAATTCAGTGAATAGGTTTTTGACAAGGCAAATTGTTATAATTCCTTTGGATCCATTACTTCCCCCTCCCCCAGGTAAAAGCGTTCAACCTTGGGGTCATTAACAGTAGATTATTTTGCTTCTAAAAGTGTTGTCAATCAATCGGTGTACTTTCGAGGACAGCCACTTAAATTTTCTATTCATATGCTATTTTAAAAATTAGGTTAAGTTATGGACTAAATGCTTTCCAATGTCCTTAATTCTTATTCAACCAGCTGTGAGCAGAGATTACAAAAGCAACCTAAAGCTTTTCCTTCCCCTGAGTCATGCATGCTTGCATGGGTGTGGGTTGGTGTGTGCATGTGCGTGTGTGTACCCTCGAAGCCAGTGTGACAATATGTACTTGCTCTGATTTTCTAGAAACAGGCTGAAATAAAAAGTGAGACTTCAATATTAAATTCCTAAACACTGTGGGCTTTATGGAAATGCTGTGGAGCCTTTCATGTAATGCTCTAAATAATTAAAGATTTTTAAATTCCTGGCTTGGATTCCACCCCGTAGCTACATTTATTCCACTCATTAGCTAAACATGGTAGAACATAGTCCAAATTAACCAAATGCAAAGAACGCCATCCCAGCAGGAACCCTGGAACATGAAGTGGATTTGTCTCACTGGAATTTTTGCTGCCGCTCATTTGGTGTTTTCAGTGTGCTGTAGGAGTAAAGTTGATGTGCCCAATTCTCTGACCTGATCTTGTGGTTTTACTCCATAGCAACAGGCTGGAACCCTGTGTGTGGATGGCTATTAGTTTCTTTTGATACTTTTCACCTCGGGGCTTGATTTGTAATTAAAATAAAGTTAAATGGTAGTTTTAACAATTTGTTCTTTCTTGTACATTGTTTTCTTTTTTTGAAAATCCCTTTGTTTGTGAAAAGTTGAAATATTCTTATCACTTGAATTTGGATATATGTTTTCATTATAACTTTCCAGATAGGAAATAAAGTGATATGAAAAACTGCAAGAATTTGATTTAATTTTAAACTTCATGCTCAATTCTGGTCACTATCCACTGACTTCTTGATATTAAAAATAAAGAATCTATTTAGCCTACACTCCATTTTGTTTTTCTCCTAAAACTTCTTGATTATTATTAGGTATATATAATGTATATATTGTCTTGTATATCATGAGCAGACAGTATACATAGTTCACCCCACTTCATGTCAGTAACCACAATTCCCATTGGCCTTTGTTTTATTAATACTTAAAAGGATTCAATAGTCTCTCATTTACATGGCTTCTACTTTCCTGGATTCTTCACTTTGATTCATCTCATGGCTGACAGCATTTTGTTGTCAAGTGATTTTTTTCAAGAAAGATAAATGGCTGCTATCTAATCCTTCCACATGTCAAACTATGTGTTCCTTTCCCTTTAAGTCTGAGGTGAAACAAATAGAAAATGCATGTGTCCAATTGTTTCCCCTCTGAAAATCGGATGCTCCGCTATCGTACAGCATTGTGGACTGGGGTGCAGCTTTGACAAGTCTTTCTCTCTCTACCTCTAGAAGCTCCTTAAAAGCAAGGACGGGTGTGACCCACTAGCTGACTTTGGACAGTCACCAGGAAAGACCAGTTGCTGGAAATGGATTTCACACTTGGTCCAGAGTCAGACAAACCCTCATTGAAATAAGTAGACAGCATAGCTACAGGGATTGACTCAAACACACCAATGACCATGAGCACAACACAGGACTAAGTCATGTCTCCTTCTGTTATACATGGGTCACATGAGTCAGCGCCAACACGATGGTCCCTAACAAAAACACACTTTGAAAAATATTATCTTATTATTTTGTTTTGTTCTCCCTACTCTCAAAACTTACTGCCATCACGTCAATTCTGACTCATGCTGACTATGTAGGGCAGGGTAGAACTGTCTCTGTGGAACTCCGGTTACTGGAGCAGAAAGCCTCCTCTCTCTCCCATATAGCGACTGGTGGTTTTGAACTGCTGACCTCTACGTTGGCAGCCCAGCAAGTAACCACTATGCCACCAGGGCTCCTAAGATTCCTTCCTTGTTTCTAAAATTGACCTAATTTGCCACATTATTTTCAGGTTTCCCTTTCATCTTCAGATGTAAGTGTTCTTTCAGGTCAGAAATAATTTTTGGAAATGTTTCACTATTTTATGCGCCATCTGTTCTCATGTCTTATTTATTAATTATAGTTTTCACTTTACCTCTCATATTTATCTATATTTTATTTTTTAATATTTTTCTAAATTTCAGTATTATTTCATATGGTTTTTCTTTTTGATATCTGTGTGTGTTTAATTTGTTTGACTTAGCAAAAATGATTTTCATCCTGCATTATTTTTCTCTTCCATTTCTTTCCTGAATTTTTCCATCTCTTGCTTTTATTTAAAAATAATCATTCATTGTATTTCTTTCATCTTTGAATCCTTGTATCTCTTTAACTCTTAATTTGAGATAGTGTACATTGTCTACTTTTTTGTTTTTAAAAATATGGGCTACTTTTTATAAGAATGCTTATTTTGTTTTCTTGGGCAAAGCTTTTTTATTAGAAAGAGGCTTAGTCTTTATGTGTTTCCTCTGCATTTTCCTGTCTTTAAACTGTTGATGTTTCTAGTAGATCAGCCAAGTCCCAGGAGTCCTGGTGACACAGTGGTTAAAAACTGGGCTGAACCAAAGGCGGGCAGCTGGTATTAACCTGCTCTCCACTCTGCAGGACAGCGATGTGGTAGTCAGCTTTTGCCAGGAGGTACCGACTTGGAAACCCTAGGCAATTCTACTTTGTCCTCTAGGATGATTGTCTATGGGAATCAACTAGCCAGCAATGGGTTTTTCTCTGAGGTGCTTCCCCTTAGGGATCACTCTAGGAATTCCAGACAGAGAGGATTCCAGTCCAAATGTGTTACAAAGGGGTACTGACAATGCTGCAGGGAAGGTGACTAAGTACCACCATGTGTAGGCCTGGGGAAGGAAACGGGCACAAATAGTATGACCTAGCACCATTCGTGTGCTCAGCACCGAGCGCGTTGGAATGATGCGTCTTGCTGCAGCTCCTGCTCTCAGCACTGTCACTACAGTTGTCCTCCCCCATCTTTCCATAAACACTGATATTACACGAGATCTCTGTCACCTGTACAAAACAACTTGTCAGAACAAGAAGTACAGGGAAGAAATGGTTTCTCCTTTCTTATATTTTCATCTTCTCAGTACCTTCTGTTGTTGTGGTGGTGGTGGTGGTGGTGGTTGGGTGCCATCTAGTTGGCTGTGATCCACAGCGACCCTCTGCATGACCAAATGAATCGCTGCCCAATTCTGTGCCATCCTCACAATTGTTGCTTTGTTTGAGCTCATTCATGTGGCCAGTGTGTCAAGCCATCTTGTTGAAGGTCTTCCTCTTTTTTTGCTGACATTACCAAGCCTGATGTCCCTATGAAGGGACTGGTCTTTCCTAGTAACATGTCCAAATATGTGAGATGAAATCTCATCATCCTTGCCTGCAAGGAACCTTCTGACTGTACTTCTTCCAAGATATATTTGTTTATTCTTTTGGCAGTTAGTGTACTTTCAACCTTTCTTCAGCAAAACAATAATTCAAATACACTTACTTTTCCACAGTCCTCCTTATTCAGTCCCAAACGTGTACATGTATATGAGGTGAATGAAAATACCAGTGCTAGGTTTAGGCACAACTTCCTGCTCAAAATTATATCCTTGCTCACTGATACTTCAAAGAGGTTTTGTGTAACAGACTTACTCAATGTAACGCATCCTTTGATTTTTTGGCTGCTGCTCTTGTTTGCAGTGATTATGGCTGCAAGCAAGATAAAATCATTAACAATTTCAATCTTTTCTCCGCTTACCACAATGTAACCTATTGTTCAGTCATGGGGATTTTTATTCCTTTATATTGAATTGTAATCCATATTCGAGGCTGCAGTCCTTGACCTTCACCAGCAAATGAACTGCATCCTCCTCACTTTAAGTGAGCAAAATTGTATCATTCTCCATATCACACACAGCCTTCCTCAAATCTTGGTGCTGCATTCTATTGGGTCACCTTTCTTTGTCATCTATGGTGTTGTGTAATTTGTTAATCCTGTTGGATCATCTTTCTTTGGAATGGCTAAAACCTACGGGACTGACTGGGAGAGCTCTATAATTATACCCGTCCCAAAGAAAGAGAGCCCAACAGAATGCATAATTCACAGAACAATATCATTGATCTTCTAGGCAAGTAAAATTCTGCTGATGACCATTCAAGAATGGTTGCATCAGCTAGCCAACTCCCAACTTTCTTAGCATAGATGCGTGTTTCCAAGACGTCATCAGTTGTACCATCTGTTGGAAGGTACTAAGTGGAACGCCACGAACAAGTTGTTTTTTTCTGTTTGCCATTGTGTTCATTTCATTGAGTTTCATTGAGTAGAACTTACCAGTTGGCTTCTCTGGGCTGTACTCTTTGTGGAAAGAGATTGCCAGTTCTACCCCTAGTAGAGCCCTTGGGTAGGTTCAAATGGCCAGGGTTCTTTGAAGAAAAGAAGGAGAAAAAAATAAAATCACAGTGACGTGTCATCTGACCGGTCAATCTTGGATTCACGCTCCTCTGTAGCCACAAGCTTGATCTTCTGATCTTAGACCCATTCACCTGTGCAGCTACATCTATGATTTCCTGCCAATCCTTCCTTCATCGTTCTCTTCACCTACTCAAGTCAGGACATACCTCAAGCCTAACATTTGACCCACAGACTTGGAATTGCCTCCCTCTCCAAATGTGTGGGCTATTTTCTTGATGCAAAATTTTCTTTCTAGGTATCTATAAGCTTCACTGGTTTTGCTTCCCTAATGAACCAGCCCAAGAGTATGTACCGTGAGTAAATAGAGAACACAAGTGAGAATAATCCTTCTGAAAACATGGGCTGAAAGCAGGGAGGGGAACATATGGTGGAGAAGAAGTTAGAGGACCTATTAAGTCCTGTGTGATGCTGTTTCAACGGGGAAAGAAACTATCTAAATAAATAATAAATATATAGGAGATTAGAGGGAGCAATAAATGGACCATTCTTGAAAAGGCAAGAGAAACTGAGTAAGAATCACCATTAAATGAAGAAATGAACGGTCTCTGTTTCTCTTCTAGAAAAGAGATGAATGAAAATAGGGGCCAGTCTAGTTTCGATAGGAGTTTGTGTTATCATCTGAAATCAAAACACTAGAGGCAGGACTCAGGATGGTTAGAAAAAGTATATGACTGAGAAAATATCCATAGAACAGATGTGGAGAGCTATTTGACCTGGAGAAAATTAGGAAGGTAGCTCACCAGCATCATGAATTGAGTTGTGTCCCCCCAAAATTATATATCAACTTAATTGGGCCATATGTTCGGTGGTTTGGCAGTCATATAATGATATCATTTGGCAGTTAGGCAATTATCCCCCATCATGTGATCAGATGTGAGAAGCCAATCAGATATAAAAGCATTAACGGTGAGGCACAATACCTTAAATCCTGTCACAACCCTGACCCAATGATATAAAAAACGTTTCCCTAGAGGTGTGGGCAGCAACAACTTTTATTTGACAAGAGATAAAAGAAGAGGAAATGGAATAGAGAAAGGGGCCTACTGTCACCAAGAAAGGAGCACTAGGAGCAGGGTACATGCTTTTGATCCGGGTCTCTGCACTGGGAACTTCCTGGAGCTAAGGGAAGATTGATGCTGAGACACAGGGTGACATCTCCAAGGAAGACATGCTGGGCTTAAGATGCTAAAAGGAAACAAAGCCCTTCTTTGTCTACTGTGAACCAACACAGAGAGAAAGCCTTCCCTAAAGCAAGCACCGTGGATCTGACTGTCCAGCCTGCTAAACTGTGTAAGAATACCTCTCTGTTTGGTAAAGTCATCCACTTGTATTTCTGGTAGCGGGATTAGAATGAAGAGAGGGAATATTTAAAACTCACTTGAATGCGGTGGTCCAAACTGTTAGCAGAACCAGCACACCCTCCAGTCTAGTCTAACCTGCTGCAGCAGGACTCCGTTCCTCTTCTGGCTAAAGACATGGGCAATCAGGGTTTAAAAGGAATGGGTTTTACTAGGCAGTGTTATAAAAAGAAAAGTCATTAGTGTGATGCCATAAGGGTTATTGAAATAGCCAAACATAAAATCTGCACCTGAAGACAAGAAAAATAAAAAATAAATACCTGGAAAAATAGGGGATTGTTGATGTCCATCTCTGAAGAAGTGGGTAGAGCTAATAGGGTAGCTCGTTTACCTTGCTCCTGGAGAAGGGTACATTATTGACAAAGGATAACGCAGAGTTTCAACTGAACTAGCAATAGTGTCATAAAGAACATGCCATCGTGTTTTATTACCTGAAATATTTGCTTGGGAGTCAAACTCACAATTTCCCACCAATATTTGCATTTGTCTTCAGAGGAGTAGGCATTGAAGAACTGTTTTTAAAATCCCATGGAAAGCATACTTTCTAATGTACTTTTTCTAAACAAAAGCATCCAGCTATTTTCAGAAGCAATTACTAGTTCAAGTTGGGTGGCCTTAAGCTTTTCATCTGAAAGTTCCAAGAGTCTGTTTCTGTACACCAAATAACATTTGGTGTGGGTATATACACATATAGATGGATAACTCATTAACATTATATATGAGACCACAAAGCATGCACTCCTTTATAATTAAAGGCACAACTCACTGTTTTTTTTTTTAAAAATGAAAATAAACAAACACTAAATACTTTTATCCCAAAGTTTAACTTCCTTGTATAATTTGACTAAGGTCCAAGATTACTTCTGTTTTGTTCTTTAATGCCCATGGGATTCTTGAATAAAGTTAATAATAGTTTTTAAAAATGATTAAGCCACTTAGAAATAATGTATAGTGCAAGAAAATTATAGAGGTATTATACTCATGATTAGATAAGAGAAATTTCTCAAACTACTGCATGGTTTAATAAGCTTTGTTTTTTCAATGGACAAACTCCAGTCTATGTGAAAGATATTAACTTGACTAGGAAGAAGAGCTAAGAGGAATGGCAAAAACTAGAGTTATTTAGAGCTAAGTTATAGGATGATTTTACTTCTTACTCTCGTTTGTCAGATACTGCCTACTCAAGTAAAACTTTGGAAGGCAGACAGGAGAATCCAACCATAAAGTGTTTTGTCTTCCACCAGTAGAATGTCTTTGTCCATTAATTCTTGAACTCTTTCCTACAGCCCTGGAATATTCCAGCACAGCAATATATAAAGCACATGAGTGAAATCTTGGATGCACACAAAATATTTGCTTTGATTGTTCATTTTTCTATAACTTGCTCACATCTGACAATGTTCAGCAAATGTGTAGATAGTGCCTCTGTTCCGTGATCTCTTCCTCGCCTAATGATTTGTTTATTTAATGGAAGCCAATTGTTCTTCCTCAGAAATATAATATATCAAAATAATATTTGTTGAGTCTAGCAAAGCAATGACCCACTCTGGACATTAGCCAGTTAGTAGTAATACATGCAACAGGAGAAAATAGATAAAATTGCACAGGCAGATCATCAGTGTTGGAAGGAGCCTTAGAGAGTCTCAGGTTCTATCCATTAGTTTTCCTTAAGAGGAAAATGAAAGCTGGAAAGAAGTGTCCTGCCAAATTGTGCTCAAGAACTTATGGACTGGACTAGAATCAGAAGTGAAAGCCTTTGGACTCCCAAATTCAATAGTCTGCTCTCCAGCTGATGATGAGAACAAGGAGAGGGATATCATTTTATAATACATTAACACCATGCAATGTCTTAAAGAGTCGTCAACATCCTGGCGAACTAACTCTGCTAGTCAGAAGTAGCACATACCTCTTACAGGATTACTATTTTCTAATCCTGAAGATACTCATATCATAGATATGAGAATTAAAGACTACAAGTTTGATGGCTTATAATGCAAATTAATGGACTGACATTATTCAGTCCTCAGATTATTAAAACATCATGTCTACAAAGACTGTACATTGACACAGTGGGAAGGAAAAGTGTTTCTCAACCTTCCTAATGCCACGACCCTTTATTGCAGTTCCTCACGTTGTGGTGACCCCCAACCATACAATTACTTTCATTGCTACTTCCTAACTGCCATTTCGCTATTGTTATGAATTAGGCAACCCCTGTGAAAGAGTAATTTTACCCCCAGAGAGGTCATGACCCACAGGTTGAGAACCTATGATCTAATGGTTCTACAGTGTGTCATGTTTATCAACATCATCAATTTTCACTTTTGGGGGGGCTTGAACAAGTATAGAAACTTGTATATTTTCATCAACTCTATTACATTCATGAAATATTCAATTAATTAAGAATGGACTATATAAATCCAACTAAGAATAAATATGCAATAATTCACTTTAAAATCCATTGCTCTATGTGTATAGGGGGATTTAAACCTCACAAGGAACAGTTATAAAATATATACGACTATAAACCTATATGACATATGACTTACTTCATCAATTTTGGGTTCAAAATGTGGCCTCATTTAATGTAATATTCTAATTCAAAGAGGAGCTAAATTACCATCCTGGGAGAACAACAAACCCTCCTACTCCCACAAAGAGTTACGGTCTCAGAAAGGTATACAGCTCTCCCATTTGGCTCATCACTTACTATGAGCTGGAATCAACTCCGTGGCAGCGAGTGAGAAACCGCCGCAGTAAAGGTGTTTTCTTTTTCCCTACTGTGATCGGGGCTGGGACGTTTGTGAAGAGTCATCTGAAGGTACTTCCCAACTTCTGGTCACCGTCACTATGTAAGAGGAAAGCAGATAATCGGATGGAGCCACCAGAAGGTCCCACGTGGCACTGTAGCTGACGTGGCTGCCACAGAGCATCACTCTGGAAAACAGAGGCAGAATGGCTTGCCTGCTGCTAGCAGGTCTGGGCACACTGCACTCCATGCAGCGATCTAGAAATCTAGTTGTCTCTCTCTCCTCCTGGAAGGTTTAAGGTACACGAAGCATAAGGCAGCCCTGGTCCTGGCAGCCAAGGAAAGGCTGTTCTGCTGCAAAACAGTCAAACAACGAGAAGGAACGCTCCTTATGCCACACTCCACTTGTTTCTCGTCATGCCGTTTCTCAAAACCCAGGCGGCAGAACCTCCCCCACAGAGAGAAATATAACATGATCTTCCACCAACCTGTAAGCCTAAGCCACTAACAGAACTTTTGAGGTTACCTTCAGACTTCCCACCACAGTCGAGTAGGTGGAGAAAGCAGGGTCCTACAGTCAAGTCCCCATATACCTGGAAGCAGTATTTTCTCACAGGAAGCCAGGCCCTGAGCTTGAACATGGGCCCTCCATCCAGGTACACTCCGCCTTGTGTGGGCCAACCCCTTTACCTGTTTATTATTTCCTCCATCTAGCCTACTCAGAATCCATGGGTGGCACAAATTGGGTCAGCTAAAGAGCAAAGGGTTGTCAGTTCAAATACACCCAGAAACCGCTCAGAAGAAAGACCGAGTGAACAGCTTCCAGAGGACAACAATGATTGACAATCCGGTGGTGCACAGTTCCACTCCGGAACAGACCGGGTCACCAGAAGTGGGTCATCCCTCAATGACGGCTGATTTGTTTGTCTGGAGTTTAGCCTATCCAACCCTGTCTACCTTCTCCCGCTACTTATTTTCATTTGCATAAATAGATAAGCATTCGAATTATCCCTTTTCCTCCCTCCTGATCCTCTTTCACCCTTCATTGACAGACCAAGATGTTTAGATTTTTTTTATTAGAAAAAAGAAAAAGAGCTTTTGACTCTCCGGTTCTCCAAAGAGACACATGGTATATGCCACAACCCACTACTAGGGATATATCGCACAGAAATAAAAGCCATGACACAAAGAGCTATATGAACACGCATATTCTCTGCAGCATTATTAGCAATAGAAAAAGAAGTAAATAAGGTAAATGCCCATCAATGGATAAACAATTATGTATGGAATTTAACTAAATTTCAATGCAGGATAAACCAATTTGGAAAAGTAGACTTTAATACTGTACAGTGTTCCGTGGAATATTGTGCAGTATTTAAAGAATCACAATGAATCTACAAAACACCTCATAATGTGGAGGAACCTAGAGAACATTGAGCTAGGTAAAAATAGTCAATCACAAAAGGACAAATGCTGTTAAGATCTCTACTATGAAAAGTCACAAAGGGGAAAAATGATCAGCAGAGAACAGAGTATGTGCTTTTTTTTACCACCCTGCCAGCCTCAAACTCTACTCCTAGCTTTCTTCACTCAATATTCATTTTTACTAAGAGCATATGTGCGAGAAAGACAGGACTTTCCAACCCCATAAAGAGTTACAGGCTCAGAAACTCACAAGGAAGTTCTGCCCTGCCCGACAGTGTCGCTATGAGTCAGCATCGACTGGATGGCAGTAAAAACATACCAAGTATATCCACATAATGTGCTTCTAAGAGGACAAAAACAGGAGAAATGTGCAGCCCAAGCCCTGACGATCTCACAGGCAAGGCAGAAATAGAAATGCAAAGAAGCATCCACCACTTGCTGGAAGAAATCCTAAGAGGAAGAGGAAACTGATATCTGCAGAATTTACAGGAATTGACCAGTCAGGGTAGCAGAGAAAGGTTGTTTTTTTTTTTTTTTTCCCCAGAGGGAAGAGAAAAGCATTTGGAAATATTAGTCTGGCAGAAAATATATAAATTGTTTCCTGTTCCTGAGTGTAAAGATGGAAGCCAAAATGGCAAGGAAATTGGACAGAAAAGTATAACCATCTGAATACCCTTCTATACCGTGGTAACTTTGATTTTATGCCACCATCATTCCCAAACGAGTGAGGGCTGAGTGGAGAAGATAGGAGAATCACATGGGAATCTTTTTCCAATAAGACATGGTTGGTCACCAAACATGTTTTCAAAGATATCTTTGATGATTGGTCAGCATGTCCTCTTTCCCAGCTTTCTCACCGCAAATCACGGCTGGGCATCCACTGCCGGGCAACCACAAGGAATACTGCGGAAGGACACAGGGAGATTTGCCTGCCAGCCCCTGTATGAATCCTGCACAGACACTAGGCCTATTACTCCTTGTCCAAGGTCAGCTCATACTCATGTGTCGTGCTTTGACCCATCCTCTGGGTAGATCCAGCTCCACGAAGCTTGAACAAGAAATGCAAGTATTTGCCAAAGCTTTCATGAGGAGACACAGGAAATAATCTAAACCATTTAGGGAGGAACTGGAGTAAGTGATGGTTCATTGAGGGAATTGCAAGGGATGAATTAAATCAAAATGTGTATGAATTGCTGGATGTAAACCTGATTATCTGCTCTGTAAATATACACCAAATACATAAGAAAAAATGTTTAAAGTGATAACGGGGACAATGCAATAGAAAGACGAAGACATTTTTACATTAGATATCTTACTACAGCCTACTACTGTGGCCTGGTTTTTCTCTTTTTTTTCTCTAGATTCTTCCATACCAAACAAAAAGAGCCTCTCAATCATCTCGTGTAATTTATTTTTTGGCCCCAAATTGCATACCCTAGGCAGACAGACAAAAGCCCAGCAGTCAGCATGTATTTCTTGTCAGTCACTCTCCTTAGTGGGTGAGTCTCACCCCTCACACACCTGTCTCTGAGAGGTAAATTTGTATCCACTTGGCTGAAACTGTGTGAAGATAGGAGTGGAGCACACAACTCACACAGCTCACAGTGTGCTGACACCTCGCTTGGAGTGTGGCCTACATGAGCGGCATAAAGGGACATGGCAAAGAACCCCACTCCTCTTCTTTTAGGGGCCTTCAAACCTGCACCTGGCTTCCCCAGAGTTGGGCTGGCAGCCACCCTGTGGCCTCCTAACCCTGGGGAGCTGTTGGCAGCCTGCCATGTTCCCTGCCTTGAATCCACTCCACTCTGTCTCCACTAGCCGATGGCCTTCCCACCACCTCCTGCTTCACCCTACGGGGACATCAGGAGGCAGTTCTGGGAGTAGTAAGGGTCTCTAGAGAGCATCTGACCCATGACCCGGACTAGGACTGGGCTTGCCTGCTTTGTGGCTATGTGGACCACTTCTTTGGTAAACATCTATTCTTGATAGAAATGTCTTTCTTATACATACGTGTGTGTCCTGGTTTAGTTTCTCTAGGAAACCTAGTTTAACACACCATTGTCAACCATTGATCATGTTACCTAACCTCCTATAAAAAGTGTGTTCTAAATGTTTATATGTATAAGAAGCATACAATATTTTATATTAGAGGCATCAAAATCAATGATTTCATTTCATGATACTTACTGAGTGGCTATTATGTGCATGATCTAGTTATATGCTTTACCTTTGACCTTTTTATTTTCAATTATTGGAGTATTATATTGTAGTGACCTCAAAAAAAGAAAGAAAACATTTCTAAAGGTGTCTTGACTTTTGCTTTTTTTTTTGCATGTTGACACCTCAATTCTTTAATAGCTCTTCTACCCTCCTGCCTAGAGATGAAGCAATGGAATGGGGGTTCTTCCAGTGACTCTTTTATCCCTATAAATAGATTTTATATTACTAATATGCAAGTTTGCCTTCATTCAGGGAGACAAACAAGCACAAAGATTTACTGTATATACTCGTGTATAAGCTGTGTTATTCAGCACAAAAAATGTGCTGAAAAACTGGGGTTCAGCTTATACACGGGTCAGTGGTACCCCAGCGAGGTGTAAAATCTTACTGGCCCCCATCCCCACCCCCAGGTAACGGGATGAGCGCCTATTATCTGCGGGTGATTGCCATTTCTCCGTTGTTCATTCAAAGCCCCGCTGACACTGCAGGGCTTTTAATGTTTGTTTACTCACATCTAACCAATCAAAGCCATCCTATGACCTGGACAGCTCCAATTCGCAAAAGCACCCATAGTAATTCACTTATGCCAGCAACTGAACTGGTAAGGATGTGTCTATAGCTGCACTCCGTCTCTCCCCTCGGGTCTCCATCTGTGTTAATTCACATCCTGCATCCCCTGCCTGCACAGACTCCACTCCCCCACATCCTCCCGTCTAACAGGTCGCGCAGGGCTGGGGGGGGGGGGGTTATTACCAAGAAAGTTCTTTTTCAAAGTCTTGTTTTTTTTATGCTATTAGAAATGAATACTCTTGAACCAAAACAAAAATGCCGGTCATATGAGGCTGGTTTCAAAATGAAGGTTGTGTCAAGAGCAGAAGAGAGCAATAACAGTATTGCAAGCAGGGAATTCTGTGTTGATGAAAAGCAAGTGAGGGAGTGGCGGCAAATGAAGGCTGACTTGGAACAGATTCCAAAAGCTAAAAAAGCTTGTCGTAGTTTAACATCTTTGTATGGGGCTCTAGAGAGTAAATTGCATATATGGGTTATGAAGTGTCCTCAAAATGGTTACTGCATAACACGCATGGGAATCCGCATACGTACTCTACAAATGGCTAAGGATGACAAATAAAAAGCACCAGGCATTGAAAAATTTGCTGTGTCAGCAGGATGGTGTACCCGCTTCATGAATAGGTTTGGCCTACTATGTTTGAGACAAAGAACAAAGATTTCCCAGAAATTTCCACAAGACCTTAAAGAAAAAAATATGTCATTCCAGTCATTTATTATAAAACAAAGAAGGATTTATAATTAAGCCCTGGCAGATATTGGGAATATGGAAGAAATTGTCATGACTTTTAATCTTCCAAGCAATAGAACTGTGGCAAGTTTAGGAGAAAAAGCCATTTTTCTCAAAATCACAGGAAATTAAAAAAAACAACAAACTTTACAGTTGTTCTATCATTTGGCTAATGGATGAGCTGCGTCCTGTCTTTAAAAAAAAAAAAGACCTTGCCTAAAAAGATCAATTTCCCACCAAGAATTACTGTGCGTGCACATGTTAAAGCTGGATGGATGAAGATGGAACAAAAAAAATGGCTGGAAGAAATTTGGAACCAATGACCAGGAGCAGCCTTAACAGAGCCCATCTATCGGATGACATAAAAAAAATTGACAAAATCTTGTAAAGTTACTTTAGCCATTATTCCAGGTGGGCTTACATCTGTATTGCAGTCTCTGGATGTATCTTTGAATAAGCCTTTTAAAGACTGTGTGCGAAGGATGTGGCATGAATGGATGTCATCTGGTCAAGCCTGACTAACAAATGGAAGAAATCTCATGAAGCCTGACATAGATTTAATAGCAAAGTGGGTTCGAGATGCATGGGAAGACATTCCAGAAGACATGGTGCGACGTGCTTTCCAGAAATGTAGTATTAGTAATGCTATGGATGGCAGTGAAGACTGCGCTTTGTATGAAAATGACAGCAGTGATGGTGATGACGGTGATCTCAGTGAGGACAGCGTCTATGATGACCTCAAACCAGCTGACGCTCTGCATTGGGATATGGATGATGATAAGGAATCAAGTTTTGAAGGATTTTAACTCTTTATATTTTAGCTTGGTTGCTGATTGAGCTCCGGGAATAGTACTCTTAAGGTATCTTTGTTGATACCTTATTGTTTTTGCTGAACCTATTTTCCACTTACTGTGCAGGCTTACTAATGTTAAATGACTTCTTATCCTTTTATTTATGTTTTTATTTAAAATAAATATTTAAATACATTACCCCACTGATGTTTCAATTTTTAGTAATTTTATTTTCATTTGTTTTGAGTATTGACACTCACCAATAGCTTCTGCATTTTCCACCCTAGGCTTATATTTGAGTCAATCAGTTTTTCTGGTTCCCTGGTAACATAATTAGGTACCTCAGCTTATACTCAGGTCGGCTTATATTTGAGTATATATGGTACTTCTGTTCTACCTGTAGGAGGATTTACCAAGTTAAAATCAGGCATTGCATTAACATGATGATGATAATTAGTACACCTTTTTAAAGTATAGCAAATTTTCTAGCAATCCAAAGCAAAAGCACCCATCTAGTTGCAACTGTATTTTTGTCAACCTAAAAACTCACTGCTAGGGAGTTGCTTCTGACTCAGAGCAGTCCTATAGGATAGCACAGAACTGCTCTGGAAGATTTTCAAAGCACTAAATACTTGTTTCAACTTTCTTTTTATTGTGGATCACGTGGGAGTTTTCAGGCCGCACGTTTGGCATTTTAACAGCTCACACTACTTTCCAACCCCTTCAATAATTGATCCCACCCCCACTCCTTTGATTTCTCTTCTCTCTTGTGGATGACTAGTTTCCCCTTCACCCAAATTAACACCAGGCTTCATCTCATCTCCCTTTTCCTTCCCCTATTGGGAACCTCCAAAGTCTTTGTGTGAATTCCTTTGTCTTTTGTTTGCTTGTTTGTTTGTCCTTATAATAGTGGTGTCATTTAGGTCAGTGTTAGATTTTATGTGAAATTGTACCTGGACAAGAGCATAGGAGTGGAGTCCAATCAGGTCCATTCCTGATCATTTCTTCTTGAAAGTGTGGCCTTCTAATAACAGAGACACTAGGAACCTCTCTCTCTGTTGCATGGATTCAGTGTCTGCTTCTAGGGGCGGCCCTGTATGGACCACTGACTCTGGGAGTTGTAGGCCGCTTGTCATGCTACCCGTTGACCGTGGATACATGCCATTCTGAGCCCACCAGCCTGTGATTTCCCTGCGTCCTGCTTCACCTTTCTATTTGATTGATGGGCAGCAACATTGAGTCTGAAGAGGCCTCCGGCTAGCATCTGACCCATGGACTTGAGGTGGACCTGGCTGGGACATTTTCTTCATATAAAATTACTTCTTGATATCAAGTTCTTTATTTTTTATATATAACAAGATAGATTTATTGGCAGGTCTTAGAACTCTAGCAATTCATACATCCACTGTGCCGAGCCTATTTGTACTCAGCTTACCTTCATTCTTTTCTGGACATTTGCTTTCTTGGAGCCTTTGTTTCTTTCTTATACATATGAGCGTCACTGATTTTGTTTCACTAGACAGCCTCGCCCAACCCATTCATGAGTTGTCCTTCTATGACTGGCTCATCCCACCAGACAGTTGGTGGGTTAACAGGACCAGGCCACAGCTCAGTTAGAGAACTAAGATTTAACTCACTATCCCACCAGCTCTGGCTACCAAGGAGACAGAGGATTAAAATTCTCCTCCTGCTCCATTTTCCAAATGTTACACTGCCATTTTTTGAAACTAATTTGGTGAGACTCAGTGTATGACATGGAGAGAAATTGCATTTACTCTCAACTGTTTCCTGGTCAAATTGCTTCGCCCTCCAACAATAAGAAATTACACGGGAACATTGAATTACCTCCTACTCAAAACTTGCATTCCCGTTGGAATGTTCTCCTAAGAAATTTATTAATCTGAAGAATTCCATTTCATGTTTTTGTGTCTCTAAATCATAGTTGAACAGAACATCAAAACTATTCTCAAAAAAAAACCCAAGCTTTTAAAAATTTCCCTCAAGACATAGATTGTGTTAATGTAGTTGTCTATATTACATGTGTTCCAATTTTGTTTGAAGATAGGAGCTTTGAGACATAAGCACCTATTTCAAAAACGTGATTTACGACTAGATGTTTACGTGAGGTCTTTTGGTGAAGATGACACAATAAACTATTACACAATATGAAGCTATTTTAAATGATAATTCAATTCAAACATAAACAGAAAATAAACACTTTCCCTAAAACCAACTTAAAATATATTGTGGACTTTGTGATCTTCAATGTGGAACTGAAAGAGGCCATTTAGGATTTATTGTAAAGATTAAATATGTGAACTTCTTTATTATGTAGTATATATCAGTTTTGCCTATAAAAGAAATAGTCTACCTAGGATTACCAGATTTAGCAGAAGAAAGCACACGATTCTAAGTTAAATATGAATTTCAGATAAATAATAGTTTTTCTTATAAATATACTCAGATAATATTTGAAACATACTTTCATTAGTACACATAATTTGTCACAGTCTGTATTTTACTTGGAAACTCTAAGTTTATGACAGTTAATCAACTTAAGTATCGTGTCTTTAAAATAAAACCAGTTGAACAAAATTCAAACATTATGCTCATTTGCTATTTGTTGAACTACTTGTAGATTGAGGACCCATCAGACAGCTTCTGGTATTATGCATTTCATGATTAAATTTTAAAGTCTGAACCTGGAAATCTAAGTGTCCTAAAGTTTGTGCAATTTTAACAACTAGGATACTACAGACTTCTTTGCCAGTTTTAAACCCAAAGCATAGACTAACCAGCAAAACCTGGTGAATATAATCTCATTACCTTTGTTACCTGGTAGGATAATTTATTATCATATTGCCTCTAAGTTCAAATGAGGATAATTCCTTTTAAATAGCAATGTCGAATGTGTTGATTTTCCAAAGCATCCAACCAATCTTCACATTGTTCTTTATACATTTGATCATTCTCCCCATATCCATTCTGTTTCTCTCTTTTAAAATCTTCTACTGGTCTACATGCTTAGTCAAAATCTATCTGGATTTAAGTCTCATTGTCAACAACCCTTCCCTGACCACTCCAGTTAGTAGCAATTTCCTATCTCCAGAGGTCTTACAGCATCTTATTAGCGCATTAGAAAAAAATTACAAGCTGGTGAAGCTACAGATGCATCTTGGGGCATATGCATGTATGGACAGAAACACACACACCTTTGGTAAGAATTCCTGTTGTAAGGATTACTATCAGACTAGTCCCACGGAGTTGGAGATTGAAGATGTCCCAACTCTTACAAGATGATGTTACTCTGCTCCATCTCCATCCCCTCACCACCACTCCTCCATTGAGTATAGTAACCCTTATGTCCCTGGGTTCTTCAATTCACTGCAGCATCTCAAAGAAACTCAGGAAACTTTAAGTAAATGTCTCCATAGTTGGGGTGCTGTTCAGTCCAAAATCCAAGAATCAGACAGGCGTGTGCCAAAGGCAGGATCCAGAGCCACACGCCAAAAACTAGCCCAAAGCCAAGCAGGTCCTCTTGCTTTTACCAAAGATCAGTAAGGAAACCAGAGGTCTGGGTTTCCAGGTAAGGCAAATGTGAATAGAACTATAGGGTGACACCCTAGTACAGCCAAGGGAAACAAAGGGTGTGGCCTGGTTCACACCTAGAACTTAGGTGGGACATTAAGATTTCCCTTGAGGAAACAAAGACTGTGTGCCTCAAGGTCAGGTCTCAGTGCCGCCACACTACTGTTCAGTAGCATCAAAGAGAATGTCCCCCAAAGGGAATTATAGTCTCAGTCATAGAAAGTCCAGGACCATAAGGCATCATATAAGGAACCATGGTTAGAAGGGCCACCTTAATTGATCATCTTCACCCCCCTACTAAAGAGAGTTCAATGTCTCCATTTTCTGTTTCTTCTTAGACAGTCTATTGAGAGAGCATCTAAGACTATCCCTGAGCGCTGATGAATCAGGACAGACAGGGGAAGGAGATAAAGTGTGGTGGCCGATACCTGAGTCTCCTTTGAGAAACAGATATAAATAATTTGAGTTATGTTTAGCTACAAACAGACCAAACTTACTGCCACTGAGTAGATTCCCATTCACTTCAATCCTGTAGAACCGTCCCTGTGAGCTTCTGAGACGTTAAACCTTTACCAAAGTAGACAATCTGAGCTTTCTCCCAGGGAGCAGACAGTGGTTCAGACGACTACAGCACAGGGGTTAGCAGCTTAGTGCACACCCCACTAGGTAACAGGCCTCTGAATTTGAGTTAGGAGAAACAAAATAAGAGTTTGAAAAAAGCAAGACTAGAGGTGCAGGCTGGAAGGGGTAAGATTTCCTAAGGATTCGTGTAGGATAACCTTGAAAGATGCGCAGGTGCATCACCATGATGGAAACATTCCCTCAGCACAGCTTTCCTGACCTTACTCTTGCAGATGGAGTTTTCAGTGTTCTTCAAACTTATATGAAGCACCCATGCTCTTCCTGTTTCCTCTGGGAAATTCATCAAAATAACTCCTTTGGCATCTCCCAAAATAATCACCTACCCTTCTGAGCTGACCTCTCTGCCGTGGATGGAACTGGCCCCGCAGACCCCATTGAGAGCCGTTCTTTTGCTTGGACGTGGTTTTAAAGCTAGTTTCACAAAATCATGACAAGTCCATTGCTGACAGAATTTGTGAGCAGTAATCCACTAATCACAGAGACATGTTTAAACACGTCTTATTTGGAATAAGATCATGCATGTTTGAACTGAAACCCCAGTGGAAATACTTTCTTACAGCATCTCATCTGTGTTTATTGTCTATTGTTGTTGTGAGGTGCCATCCAATCAATTCCAACTCACGGAATCCCTAGGGACCACAGAACGAGACGTCAGTCACCCTGTGCCATCTGCATAATGGCCATGTGTGAGCCACGGTGGCAGCCACTGTGCCAATCCATCTCATCCAGGCTCTTCCTCTTTCTCACTGCCCTTCTGCTTGACCAGGCATGATGTCCTTTTCAAGGACTGGTCTCTCCTAATCAAATGTACAACACACTCTCACCCTTCTCACTTATAAGGAATATTCTTGCTGCACTTTCTCCAACACAAATACAGTAGACAGTATTACAGCGGTTCTCAACCTGTGGGTCGCAACCTCTTTGGGGGTCGAATGATCCTTTCACAGGAGTTGCCTGATGCATAACAGTAGCAAACTGACAGTGATGAAGCAGCAATGAAAATAATTCTATGGTTGGTGGGTCACCACTACATGAGGAGCTGTATGAAAGGGCCATATCATTAGGAAGGTTGATTATATATCATGTAATATTATATAAAGATTCACGAGGCAAGACAGATGTGATGAGTATGGTCTGAAACAAGAAAAATCAAGGAAATTACAATTAGTTCTGTGTGCGATGAGGTGGAAGAGCAGGAGCTCTTAAAACAAGGTGTTTTATAATGAGAATTTAAATTTGCATCCACAAAGGCAGTTAGTCTACCCTGTCCTGTAGGGTTGCTTTGAGTTGGCATCACTCAATGGCAGTGAGTTTGAGTTTGAATATGTGAGACATACTGTTGTGAGAAATGCAAAGGTACATAGGTTATATGAATACTTATAAAAATTATTTGTAATGAAAATTAATTAATACACAAGGGGCAATCCACTCAACAGCATAGAACAAAGAAGAATTTTTCACATAGTTTAGGATTATAAATGAGAACCTTGTGATGAACAGGAAATAATAGAATAAGGCAAAGTAAGAAAAATCATAAAGGACTTCAGGTACTATGTAAAGGCCTTCGAATTGCATAAGAATGAGGTTTTTAAAAAATGAGTCATCATTTTAAATATAAGTCCAAATGTCTCAAAATACAGTCCAAACACCATCATCTACCATTCAAGCTTTGAACAAACCAGCACAGAGGATCTTTACTATCTTTAACTACTAATATCCCTTATCAAACCTATTAATTTATTTATTGGTGAACAAAATAAACCATTTTCCCTCTGTGTTCCATTTCCCCCACCCCACACTTTTATTGGTATATAGTTCACATATCATACAATTCAATAGTTCAATTACATCAAGAAAGTTGTGTGGGAAACAGAACAGGGAGGATAATGTATGCAGCCAGACTCTCAAAGTCCATGGTCAGTGAGTCTGGGCGGCTGGGCTCCTGTGGAGGGAGATCTTCGTGTTTGTAGGTTGGAAATGCGCTCCAATCGCATTCTCACAAGTAAACGTTATTCCCCATGATGTCCCCCAGTAATAATGCCAATGCTGAAATGTTTGCAAACACATGGTCGCTTACTACACTCCTGAAGGTCATCTGCTTGAAAGCTACCTGTATAAAGGTTATCTGTCATCAAAAGAAGTCAGACCATCTAACCCTAAGTACAGCCCCCTCCATTCTAAAAAAGAATTTAGATTATTCCCCTGGAGAAGAATTCAAAGACACCTAAGGTCAGGCCAGCTCAGAGACTACCAACGTTAGGCTACCTTTTTGACCCTAGAACTTGCCCATCTTGTTATGTATGTACCTTCCTGTCACGTGTATGCCTCCAGCACCTCATCTTCCTATTGAGTGTATACCCCTAGGTTGTCCCCCTCATGTTACATGTATGTCCCTAATACAACCCCTTCCTGTTACATTTGTGCTTACCATACATACCCGAGATTATATAAGGCTGTGAGAGAATACATTACTCCCTCTTTCTGATTCTGGTCTCCATCAGAAGTGAACCCTTGCGTTGCCTTGTCTCATGTCTCTTTAATTTACCCCTCAATTACACAACCGCCCCCTTAGGATCCATCTGAAAGTGAGGCTGGACCTTACGAAGTTGTGCAATCATCACTGAAAGCTGCTTTAAAACCCTTTCTGCATTCTTGTACTCAAGTTACTAGCTCCCCGTTACCCCTCAGCACCCCCCACCATATCCCCGTTTTTCATGCTTCTTGATGCCATTTTTGTACATTCAGTAGACATGTTTACGTGCATATGTGTGTGCACGCACACACAAACACACTATCCCTGTCAATGCTTAACTCAGATCTTTCTGTCTCTCTGAAGATTTTTCTATTACTGTTACTGAAGAATAACCCATTATAACATGGTTTCAACAACCAGTATCAGAATTCTTAGGAAAGCATACTTTTATTCTTAAAAATACCTCAATGGGTTATTTGCAGTGGAAGATAATTTTTTTTCCACATTATAATTTCTTGTCCTTTTCATTATTGACTATTATATTAGGGGACGCTTACAAATTTTGTAACAAGCCATCATTCAGTTATATTAAGCACACTTGTACATATGTTACCATCAACATTTCCAAAATATTTTCTTTCTACTTGAGCTCTTGGTATCAGCTCCTCTTTTCCCCCTTCCTCCCCCAATCTTTCATCCTCATGAATCCTTGTTTATATTATTATTGAATATATTATTATTATTATTAATGTTATTTTTTATCTTACACCATCTGTTTTCTTCCTCCACCCACATTTTTGTCATTCATCCCCCTTGGATATATATGCAAACTTATGATAGGTTCCCCCTTTTTCCCCCCATCCCCCTACCCTCAAGATATTGCTACTCCCACTACTATTCCTAAGGCCTTCATCCGTCCTGAATTCTGTATATGGAGAGCTCTTATCTGTACCAATGTGTGTCCTCTGGTGTAGCCGGATTTGTAAGTTAGAATGCTTTTGCGAAATCTTTAGTGCCTACTACTTGCCATCTTGTAATGTATTACTCCCATGTACCCTGGGCTAACTTCTGGCACAGCATTTGTCAATTGTGTTGTCATGGTCAGTGGACTTGTATGCAACCACACAGTCCACTACACAATGGGAGAAGGACTCGCTGAGGGCAGAAACTCTAGTATGTTTACTATTGTTTTGGAGTGCCTGGCTTGTAGTCCTGTTTTAAAAGATACTGCATGACCCCGAGGACAAAGAAGAGTTTTATGATTAGACTTGCTGGAGTAGTGAATGCCCTATAATTTCTGGATAACCATAAAATACATAAATCATACTTGGACAAAAAAGAATAAAAGATTTCCTACTGCTGGAAGAATGTTGCACTACCAATCTTAGCTGTGTTACGGCTAAGAAAAAATGACTTCAGTTGAATTAAATAGGCCATGAAGGCAAATTTACTTTGAATCACTAAATTATGTTTGTGCTCAGAAAGGGCCTGTGTATAAAATTGCACCTGGGGCAATCACACACTAAAGATGCTACTAAGTTGCCCTTTAGGTAGCGGAGGGATAATCAGATTTAGATGTGTTTTGAACTTTAAGTAACACTGCAGATCCACAGAGATCAGAGCGTCAGGAAGAAAGTAAAAAGGGTTGAGATAAATATTCCCTTATCTCTTTAAGATTTTCATCAAAGCAGCTAGAGTCCCAGTCTTGCTAGATGAATGTGATAATTATTTCTAATGGTCTGCATATAATAAAGGCAGTTCATGGTAGGTGTTTTTTCTTTCTTTGAATTTTCATCCAAGACGTTGTTAAATCTTAATAGACATAGGATTTTCAGCTATTTTCACTTATGATATTATGAATTCATTTACTTATTCATGAATTATTGAGTACTTAACAGGGCTTGTGCTAAGGGAGGAGAATATGGTGGTGAACAACACACACATCGTCTCTATTTTCACAGTGCTCAAAATATCATAGGAAAGGCAGGCATTGAAAAATAATTGAAAATATGTTGAGTGATCTTAAAAGAGCTGTAGAGATGGTCTGGGCAGCTTAGAGCTGAGAGATGTAACCTTACATTTCATTTCCATTTCAGATGAAGAAAATGGATGGAGCACCAGTGAGAACCTCAGTTGATCCACCCAAGATAAATTGAGAGGGAGTTTTGCCAAATTATATGATTTTATATCAAAGTGGAGAGTTTCCTGTACTAGAATTTAAAGGGTGAAAAATCTCACCCATATATGAACATCTCAAGATGCTCGGTAGCAAAAGGACAATCAAGTCAACTCATTGAGTCCAAACAAAAATTTAATAACAAAAGAATTAAAAAACAAAACTGCCCCATAATATAACTCAGATTACGCAATTTATACATAACAGAAATAGAATTCAAATTCAAGTGGCCAGTAAGCCTTCTCGAATAGTGTACAATCTGCACCTTCACCAGGTACTAGACAAGTGAGAGTCAAGACAAGTTAGTCTTCCATCAGGTTCTATTTTTCGCTGCCACCAATCAATATCTATTCACAGGAATCCTGAAGGACAGGGTGGAACTGCCCCCTTTGTGTCTGGGACACTGTAACTCTCTACAGGAGTAGAATGTCTCATGTTTCCCCCCAGAAGCAGCTGGGAGGTTTCAAACTGCTGACCTTGCGGTTAGCAGCCCAATGTGCAACCACTATACCAGGTAAGTATTTCGGATTGTGTTGTTGGAAGAGTAGTCATAGTTCTAAGTACTTAGAATGTTGTGAATGAAGAAGACGTAGATCTAAGACACGGGGCTTAGGAAAAACAGAAAGAGCCCAGGAAGTGAAAATAGACAGATGGAAACAGTCCTACTTCCAGCAGAGATTAAAAAACAGGGTGAGCTCTTCCTTCCCCCCACCCCCCCATCTTCTCTGCCCAGCGGTGAATCAGAGGCTGGACATGCTGTTGGAGCAGAAGATCTTAGGCTGCACCATCATTACTATCAGGCCCCTTCAGTGTTCTTTCATATGGACAACTGAATTTCTCAACCACCTATGTGTAAGCAACAGTATATTAAGTATGCTTTACCCTTCAAAACCAAACTGTAACATAAAATTTTTAAAATGTTTAAACCCTCGTCTTGGCAAATCACAAGCACTTCAAAGCAAGTCTCCAGCTTTATTCCTTCCCTACACCCCTCACTGCCAATTTGATTGCTTCCTTGGGATGCTGACCCAATATGGAGAGTGTGGACCACTCAACCCAGCCCGGGGTGAGTTGGTCACTGGTTGACCTATGTCATGGGCGACCTTGTAGTTTATACCAGGGAGACCTTCCTTTGATTGACCCCTGTAGTTGCTGGCTGCTTCATTCTTCCCACTGGATGACCCCATTGGTGACCCAGACACCACTGCCCGGAAACAAAGAGAAACAAAGGGTTCCCAGTGTAAAGAGGAGGTTTCTTTGACACACTAATACCAGAGGAGGTGTTTCAGTCCACTCTGCAGGGGGAGAAGCTAGGGGTCTTTTGTTCCTAGGTTTAATGTTTAACATTTCTTTAACAGCTCAGCCTTTAATGAGCTTTAACCTTTTCCCTTTGATCTCTTTGCTTCCTATTTAGGGAGGAGGAGCCCAGCTTCTGCCCACCCAATTCACAAGTCTTTTCAATGGTTTTCCCATTGGCCTTCCCAGGGTTCTGAAGGTCCTGGCACCTCTGCCATCCTATTTGTCACCTTCTTGATTAGCACCTCTGGCATTCTGCTTCATTCTCAAGTACTTGTGAGCCTTTTGTTCGGAAGGAGCTGTGAAGCTTCTGTGACATTTCTCCTCAAAGTGCACTTTCCTGACCACCTTCCTCCACATTTTCTTTCCAAGCAAAGGTGATTCATCCAGTGGAAAGATGAGGAAGTTTTCTGACCCCTCTCCTTTAGGCACGTGGAGAGACACAATTGTTTCTGACCCCCAACCATTCCTTGGGACATGGAAGTAACCGTATAAAAACTGCACTCTCGCTACTGCTCCTTGAGTGTTCACAAAGTATTTTCACAGAGGATTTTTCAGAACTCTGTTAAGTCATCAGGGCAGCGCAGGAGAGGGGAACTAAGCTTCTAGGGCAGTTGAGCGATTTACCAAGGCTGACAATGCTAGCGCTATACTGGGTATTAAACAACCGAAATTCCAAAAATACCTATTGGATAATAGCTGCTCCCTGGAGACTCTGAGTGCCACCCACTGTTCTCTCTCCCTCCACCACGCCTGCTTCTTTAGGGAGTGCGGGATCATTTGGCTGGCTTATTTGTTTTCTGAGGCGAAGAGTACGTACTCCTTATACCAGTTAGTTGTCCTGGTTGATACCCAAGATAGACTGGCTATTAAATATGCCATATCAATCTAGTACCACTTTTAAAATTGCACATTGATTGTGATTTAGGTGAAAATTCATAGACCATATTAGTTCCCCATTCAAATATCTGCAGACACAGAGAGCTTGTTTCCTGGCATTTGGTTCCATCCCTTCAAAGTAACAGCACTCTCCCAGCTCCCTGCCCCTTTCCATTCTGCCTCCTTTCTTCCTTCTGCACCTGCTGGTCCTTCACCTCTGATTGCTCTGACGGGTACCACCATCACCTTGTCCACTCTATAAGGCCTGTTTACCTTTAGCTGAGATCACTGGGGGTGGGTTCAGGAACCCAAGACCTTTCAAAAGGAAAACTTTAGCATTAGTTTGCTTGCTTGTTTGTTTGTTTACTGAGATGTGGAGTCATAAGGGGTACCACATAAGTGGTGTGATTCCCAGACACAAAGATGTCTCAAAGGACTTCTCAAAGGAAATTTTCTTTTTCCCCTGTTCCTATCTTATTAGATCTCAAATTTTGAGCACTCTCCTGCAAAGAGATACAATCTCAGAAATCCACAAAGGTGATCCTACCCTGCCCTGCAGGGTGGCCATGAGTTGGAATCAGTTTGGTGGAAGCTAGGTTTGTGTTTGTGTTTTCAGTGTGCAGCTGGCTACAGGTAAGAGTGGAAGCTCCCAAGTCCATTTGCAGCATGCCCACGTGGGTGAAGCCTGCACTGACTTCTTTCTGACCATGAACTAGGAATGTGAACAGTCCTGCCCCAGGCATAATGCATTTGAAAGTGGACTTCCTCCCTAACCAGCCCAGGGAGGGGCAGTCTCCATTAGGGACTCCCCTGGATGTGTCCTTAGAGACTTCCCTAGCGGATGTCATTGTCAGGAGTCATGCCTTGGTTGGAAGGCCCTGAACCAATCTTGTAATTTCTTCTGTCTAACATAATGTACATGTCTCAGTCATGGGCCTATGCCCATTTCCACAGTCCTGACTGCAACTATCATGCTTCTGGGACAGTTTTCCTCTGTCCACATGTGCCCTCTTTAAATCTCCGGCTCTCTGTAACCCTTGGACTGGATTACAACCTTGTGCTAATGTTCTCCTCCATCTGGATAATGTGTCTTTGTCTTGTCTTTTCCTATTTAAGACTTAGTAAATGTTCTCCTTAATTTATATTAGAGATTTGAGATCTCTTTTGTACTCTGAAACATGACTCAGAATCAAAGATGACACAGACAAGCATACCCATGCAGTGCAATGTGTTTTGTTCCCTGCGTATATATTGCTTTAGGTGTTAGCTTATGCAAGACTTACCTCCTTATCTTTCATTGTACTTGGGTCTTCAACTTTCTCCCACTGGCTTTCACTTACATAACCTAATTAAAGTGCAGACTCCAGGCTGTGCGAGATTGGAAACACCCTCAGGTAAATGCCAGACCCAGCATTTGATTCGACATCTGGATTGGAACATTTCTGGCCACTGATGAATTCCTTTACTTCTCTGCTAGTTCAGCTTTTAATAAGATTTAATATTTAATCCAGCATTTTGTAGGTGTTCGATATGGAGAGGGCTCCTTCTACCAGAATGCCAGAAACAGAAGCCTTTGACCCATAATTTGTTACGCTGTCCTTTATTGGCTGCCAGACATGCCGCAGACAACCCTCAAGAAAAAAGTGAACGCTCAAAATTGGCATGGAAACATGGAGCGAGGTTTCACGTCAGCTCGTGAAAAGGGAACCTAAGGTCCATGGAAGGCAGGGAAGTCATTGAAATTGCTGTCATTTGGAAAAGATGATGTGACCATAAACCAGACACATGGCTTTAACCAAGGAGAGTCACACATTTATTAACAAGGCTTGCTTTAGGAGAGAGAACTTTTTAAAAAGTTGGAGCAGCCACTATCATGGGAATTACTAGTAAAAGTACATTGTGGGGGGGGGGAGCGGGGGGTGGACTGTCGTGGGCCACAAGCCAAAAGAGATTGGGAACCACCAGTAAAGAGGAAAAATGGACTCATCTGATTTAGAAGAACGAGACAGTTTCATGTCCCCCTTTGTGCCAGGGAATACATGGGGTCCCCTTGGGGGGCAAGACACAGGCCCTCCCTCCATAGTCACCTATTCAGGCAGATTTACTCTCAGCCAAAGAGAACAGTCCGGCTCCAGCTGCAAGGGATCCTCCTGGCTTGTCTGCTAAGTGATTTGTTTGTTAAGGCAGAATTTCAAGCGCTATAGAGCGAGGGGAAACTGTCTCCCAAAGCATGTGGAAAAGCAGGATTATGTGAAAACCATCTCAATCAATTGACAAGAAATACATTTAGATAAACAAACACCAACGAATAAGAAAATAATTACGCCTCCAAATCTAGTTTAGCCCAGACGCTTCATTGAAATACCACTGCATTCTAAGATTCCCACTCCAGCAAAACATTAAATAATAGCAGTCCCTATAGGTGACATAGATAACCTACCACTGTCTATTGCCATCAAACTCTACATCGTCAGCCAGACACCAAACAAATATTCACTCAGTTTCTACTGTGTAACAAACCCTGTCCTAAATCCTTATTAATTGATCAGGGAAGAAAACACAGATTACATTTTTATAGAAGCTACGTGCTAATTTAATATTTTAATACAAATATGCATGGATTTCTAATCATTTCCCTTCCTCTATACCTTACAATTTTCCCTTCTTGTATTTCCCAGGGCTCACTCTTCCCTGCCCTGGATCATTGCCATTGTGAATTTTGTTGCCAAGAATGGTTTGGCCAGGTCCCAATCCCATGGGTAATAACTGTATGGACAAGGAAGGTCCCTATCCATGTTGCATAGAGCTCACCCTTTGTGCCTTCAAGCTCATGCTCTCCCCCAAAAAGATGATTCAGGATAATGATTCTGGCACATTATCTCATTAGGCCTCCTGATACTAAATGAAGAAGGCAGTTGAAAAATAATACTCCATTTCACAAGAGAGAATCTGGGGCAGGGAGAGGTTAAATAACTTCTCGAAATCAAACAGCCAGCATTGGGTCTGGGACAAGGACAGAGATCTTTAAAATTCACATCACATTCACTGTCCCTTACATCTCACTGACTTTAGATTAAATTTAAGGAATTCTGGCAAAAATCAAGGATGTACAGGAGGAAGATGTAAGCATTAAATACAGTTGCTATTTCAGAATGTGGCTAAAATTTGGATATTCTCAACACTAACCCAAGGTCACAAAAAAACATTGTTTAAACAATGCACTGATAAGTGTATGCATAAAATGAACTCTTGTTTTTCAGAATATAGAAAGCTACAGGATTATATTTTTTTAAGCAACTTAAATTCCAGATACTTCTTCTTCTAATACTGATAACGTGGCAATACACAAGTCCTGGAAATAATTTCATAATATTATGTTGCTATCTGAGGTTTTGAAATCCAAGCTTGGAAAATAAAATGCATGAAGGAAGGCGCAAGCAGAGGGAAACACATTTGTAAATAACCTGGAAACACGAAGGAAATAGATCAGGCTAAAACTGAATATCCAGCTGTGTAAACACATCTAGGAACTTTCTAAAAATCTCAACTGGATGGTATTCATAGGACGTTCTCCGAGCCAGACTCATATACTTCACATTAATTCTTCTGTAATTCCACATCCTTCCCCCCACCCCCGCCTCAGTCTAAACTGTCTAGCTCAGAGGGAACCACTTGAGTTCCTTGGATGTTTTTGTTTAATCAAGTGAACACTGTAAATGGTTGTTCTTGGTCATACACTCTCCTCTTAAATGAAAATAAGATTTTTGAAGATGAAAGGTTGCGGTGCAGGTGCTAAATATTTGCAAATACTCCCATTACTTCTCGGAATCAGAATGACAAGTGGGGAAGTTCGACCTCCGTTCCATTCCGTTCAGCAGAGTGGTGCGTAATGTTATCGGAAGAGGCAATGTCTCCCTGTCACAAAGAAAAAGTGTGACATTCCAGAAGAGTTCTCCGATCCACCAAGAATCACTATCACATAGTGCAATTCTCCTTCAAGTTGAGTGAAATTCATGACACGGGAGAGCCACAAGTTGACTGGCATTGCAAAAGGGGTTAATTTAAACCTCATTTGCTACCCTCATTGCAATGTTGGGAATATTAACGTTGATTAAACTGATTTCAAGGCAAATTCATGACAGAGTTTTAACTTTGGTCAATAAGAAAATGTCAACATCAGATTAATAAGAAAGTCATATTCATTTGTAAACTACAGGAACCTTATCTTTGATATTAAAATTTCGTGGCCTACAATTACATTGCTGGAGCTAAGTAGGAGGGAATTCCCAATATTTATGACCATTGATGCCGGGGTTCTCATGTCTTTATTTTACTCTTTCTTTTAAAGTTACTGGTGTTCATTTTATTCTTTAATTATTTTGGCCATTTTAGTGCTGTTTCAAGACAAACATCAATTTTAAACTGAAATTTAAGAGTGAAAAAACAACAGGTGATTATTGCGCACAGCATTTTAATATCGAAAGAAATTAAGTTACTGTTGTCAAGGCTAGGCAACATGACTTTTTCAAGATTTTATTTCTTTTCTTAATATTATATATATCACATATATATATCATATGATATATATCATATCATTCGGTGCAAAATTCTTATCTCCTAATTCATTAAATCTACCCTGACATATTAAATAAATATCCAATTAGACTAATTATTTTGCTAATCACATAAATTTAGGATTGAGAATGTAGCAAGTAAGAGGAGAGTATACCTTTTAAATTTGAATTTCATGTCCATAACAGATATTTCCTGCTTACTAATCCAGAGGAGCCTTTGCTGGAGTCATAGGATTCACATCTCAGAATCACCCCTTTAGGAGTGAACGGGTGAGTATTCACTTAACCATTGTAATTCCCGGGTGGTCCAGGATGGGCAGAAGTACACTGGTCGGCTGGCCCTCTGGAGTGCCCAAGAGAGAGTACCAATGGGTCCCCATGGATTCCACTGCATCACTGAAGAAACGTAGCATAAACTGCCTGAAAGGAGTCCCATCTGTTTGTACCTTTCTGGAGCTAGTCACTGCAGTCTTACATGTAAGAACTGGGAATAATGAGAAGATTGTAAATTATGCAGAAGAGTGAATGATAAACCTCTGAATCTGCATTCCCACCTGGGGAATTAAAACATATGTCTACATGATGTCTCTCTAGGGAGTAACTGAGGTAATGGGACACCTACTAAGCTCACAGTATTTTAAATCATTGCTTGTATTATGATGGTGATGTTTTAAAGGCTGTTCATGGTAATCATCATTATTAGGCAAAGTCATCTCTTTGACCCAAATATTGAGTGGGGCACATTTATAAAGGTGTCCCATTGCTTATCTGAAATTGAAATTTAACTGAGTGTCCTATATGTAGGCAGGCCTACTCAAAGGCATCACAGTAACTTAGAGTGGCATTGTGAAGTTACCCATAAGGCCCATAGTTCAAACCTACCAGCTACTCTGAAGGAGAAAGATGAAGCGGTCTGTCCTTTAAGAGACTTACACACTTGGAAACTCTGAAGAGCAGTTTCACATAGCGTCTGAAGAGCAGTTTTACATAGCGTCACTATGAGTTGGTTGCTATTATAGGTTTGGAGGATGTGAGATACTGAGCTGCATCTGTTTATTTTTAAATTGTACAATCTTAAATAAATCAAAACCAGCCTTGTTTCTTTGCTATTTTCTTATATGTCAGAAAAGTAGAAGATATAATGGTTGACTGAATGAACTTTTGGTCAAGAACTATGAATATATTTTTTGATTTAATTTTAAGATTAAAAATTGAAGTAGAATTCTGAATTGCTGGCCTTCAAAAAGAAAGGGGGAAAAGATTGGACTTTAAGATGACTGTTTTACTAAAGGAGTGATTGCATCTGTTCACCTTTTGAAAGGCATAAGTTCCCTCTAGTAAAATTTATATGAGAAAATAGAAAAGGGGGGAAGAATCTTTGTAAAGGTGATACTATTTATGAAATGAAAGTGTAGCAATTTATACCAGACCTAAGTGGTAGATGGTTATTGGAAATAGGGTAAGATATATATTTTAATCTATAATTTAAAATATATCTACATATAAAGATGCTAACATAATTCATATATAGTATAATATATTATATTTAAAGTATAATGTATATAGAAGTCCTGGTTGCACAGTGATTAAACGCTTGGCTACTAACCACAAGTCCAGCAATTCAAATCCACCAATTGCTCAGCAAGAGAAAGATGTGGCATTCTGCTCCCATAAAGACACACACACACACACACACACACACTTACATTTACATTGAGTCATTTCTGAATTACAGAAACAGACTGTGACATCTTTACCCCATGGAGAAACTGGTGGGTTCCAATAACCAACCTTACACTTCCTCATCAAGAACTTAGCAACTGTGCCACCACAGTCACTTCTTTAAAGATTATAGCCTTGAAAAGATGATGGTCCAGTCTTACTCTAGCCTATTAAGTTGCTATGAATCAAAATAGGGGCAATAGAAATGGTGTTACACTGTAAGCCCTCCCACCCCCACCACCCCCACCACCACCAACAACAAATACTAGAATCTGGAATTCCTGTTACTAAAATAGAAGATCTTTCTTTGGTTAAGGAGCCATGGAGGGGTAATGGTTGCATGTTACATTTTGGGTTGCTAACTGCAAGGTCAGTAGTACAAAACTAGAATCTATAATTTTAATTTAAAAATTTAAATATATATATATATTCATACATACACACAAAATTTTTAACATAATATATGTTTATTGTAATAAACCAACAGCCACTCGATAGGAGAAAGACAGGCTTTCTATTCCCCTAAAGAATACATCCTCCCAAAGAAACAGAATTAGAGTCTCAGAACCTCACAGGAGCAGTTCTACCTTGTCCCATAGGGCCACTGTGAGTTGAAATTGATGTGATGGTAGTGGATTTTTTTTATGTCCTGTTGAGATACCTGGATCTGGATTCTTGTTATTTAGACATCATTACTTAAGAAATGGCATTATAAAGGAGTTGAAAACAACTCAAATTTCCATCAACAGATGAATGGATCAAAAAACTGTGGTACATACACATAATGGAGTACTACGCATCCCTAAAAAGCAGCGACGAACGCATGAAGCACATTGCCACATAGGAAGAACTGGAGGAAATCATGCTAAGTGAAGTAAGCCAAGCACAGAAAGACAAGTACAACATGAGTCCACTCAGGTAAGCTTAAAAATAAAAACAAAATGAGGGTAAAAGGGAAAATCTACTATATACATACATCCCTGGAGAGGTCCAGCAACTATGGCAGGGGCAAAACCCAATCCAGGGATACATATGGCAGCCAACTAAATAAGAGGGGGAAAGAAAGAGGTGGGGGAAGGCATGGGTAGGCGGGGAGCAGGACACTAACCCACCCAAGGGGAGGGTATTGTGTATATCTCCACAGGAACCAGAGAGGTTAGAGACCAGGCTTCAACCCGATATGCCAAGATGTGCATGCAACATATCACGTTTTCCAGGGAATCAATAGAGAGGTCTGCGGGGCCGGCTCCAATCCCAACTATGTGGACACCCACCACCATGACCACCCTCCTCAGAAGAATGCACTTCAGAGGATAGCACTAGGGCTATAGCTTGGGGAGAGGAGTGCCTCTGATTAGACCATGTGGGAGAAATTAAAAGGGATGGAGAGGGAGGGAAGGACGTCCTAGCCCACCAAGCCCCAAGGACGATATTCCTGCTCAGAGAAGACAACACACACACAGAGAGGACCATAGGGCTGGCCCCACAATGAGATACGATGTCCCTCACTGAACCATAGCACTGCGGGGACAACACTGGAGACACGGTGCAGGAATTGTGCATAATCTGACCCCATCAGGCTGGGGTGAAACACTAAGGGCATGCAACAGAGCAACAAGGGGAGCAAAGTGATGAAATCCCTGGGGAATACCAAAAATAGACTTTGGAGCCAGAGTGCGGCATCCCATCAGACTCAACTAGAAAACACTCATAAAGGCCAACAAACAGACCTTGACCAATTTATAGGCTTTTCCATTTTGACCAGTGGCTTTCTTTTTGTTGTTGTTTAGGGTTTTGTTGTTGTTGTTTTATTATTTTTTTGGTCTTGACTTCCTTTGTTGTTTTATTTGACTTTGCCTGGTTTGTGCACTTATTAATGTATCAGCATGTCTATCTAGATAAGATAGGTGGGATAAATAATTTGGAGAACAGTAGATCTGGGGGATTACATGAGAAGGCGGGGGTAGGAGAAAGGAAGAGGGGGTGAACCAATCCAGGGACAAGGGAACAACAAGTGAACTAAAATCAATGGAGAGAAGGGTGTAGTGGGGTTTAATCAAGGGCAATGTAGCAGCGAGGAATTACTAAACCCTAATGAAGACAGAACATGATGGTGGGACAAGAGGAAAGTAAAAGGAAATAGAGGAAAGAACCAGGAGGCAAGGGGCATTTATAGAGATCTAAATACAGGCAAATCTATCTATCTATTTATACATATATCTATATAAATATAAATATATATATATAAAACAAGAAGGGAATAGAACTATGTACTCACATTTATATGTTAAGAATTAAGATTGCAGATGGACATTGGGCCTCGACTCGAATACTCCCTCAACACGAGAACACTTTATTCTAACAATCTGCAATCTGAAATGCTCACCTTCCCGACATGATCACTGAAGACAAAACGGGTGTATAAGCAAATGTGGTGAAGAAAGCTGATGGTGCCTAGCTATCAAAAGATATAGCATCTAGGGTCTTAAAGGCTTAAAGGTAAACAAGCAGCCATGCAGCTCAGAAGCAACAAAGCCCATATGGAAGAAGCACACTATCCTTTGTGGTCATGAGATGCCCATGGCATCGGGTGTCAGGCATCTAAGACCCAGAACAAAATCATACCCAATGTGAATGGGGGAGGAGGGTATGGAGTGGAGATCAAGTGCCCATCTGTAGACAATTGGACATCCCCTCACAGAGGGGTCACAAGGAAGAGAGGAGCCAGTCAGGTTAAAGTATAGCATCAATGAGACACACAACTTTGCTCTAGTTCTTTTATGCTTCCCCCCACTCTCATGACCTCCATTCTACCTTACAAATTGGTTTAGACCAGAGCATGCACACTGCTACAGATAAGTGCCTGCTACGCAGGGAATCCAGGATAGATAAAGACCTAAGGGCCGACAATTAGAGTAGAGACACCAGGAGGATTAGGGGACGGTGGGGGGAGAAAGGGGAAATGGATCACAAAGATCAACCTAGAACCCCCTCCCAGGAGTACTAATTACAGAAAAGTGGGTGAGGGACAATGCAGGATGATGTTTAAGATATGAAAATAATCATCTATAACTTATCAAGGGTTCGTGAGGGAGAGTAAAGAAATGGGGAGCTGATATCAGGGGCTCAAATGGGAAGAGAATGCTTTGAAAATGATGATGGCGGCCTATGTGCACACGTGCTTGACACACTGGAGGAATGTATGGATTGTGATAAGAGATGTAAGAGCCCCCGATAAAAGTATTTAAAGAAAAGAAAGAAACAAGATACTTGACATTAAACAATATTCCAAATGTAGCTGTCAACATAATTAAGCCTAATAAGCAATGAAAGTCAAGGCATAACAAGTCCGTGAAATTTCTAAAATCTAGAGAAAATAATTGTGTCATCTATATAATCAACTCAGGACTGTATAATTCAGTGGATTATTGATGCTCAATCCTGTGAACTCCTCCCGGAGCCTTTGGTAGTAGACCATCTCTCAACTGTCACTCCAGGGAAGAGAAGGGGAAGGATTCATGCACCTGTTCTCATGCCCCACTGCTTCAGGGTGATTATATTGACATCTTATCTACCACTCATCTCCACTGCCCAAGTGTGTGTGTAAGTTTGTTTTAAAATCAAGCCACCTCGGGGAACCCAGAGGGTTGACATTTGGTCATTAATGGCAAGATGGAAGTAGAGGCAATGATTAAGCAGTGCATATGATGCCGTTCTTCCAAGAACAGAAGCACCAAAGCTGAAGGATTTCCTTCTCTGTTGGACAGACCTGGGGAGGCACTCAGTGGAAGATGCCTGAGACGTTTCATTAGTTTTGAGTGAAAATAAATTTATTCTGTGGTAGAAGTATAGCCAAACTGTTCCTTAGGAATGAGGAGGGTGTGACTTCATCTCTTGTATTTTGGGTATATTGTCAGGAAGGATCAGTTCCAGGATGTGACATTATTCTGGAAAAGTAGGAGATGAAGGAATGAAAGAGAGGAAGACCTCGTCATGAGATGGATTTGTACTGTGGCAGCAACAAGGCTTGAGCATATGGATAATTTCCTGAGATGGAGAAGGCCAGGGCAGTTATTTTGTTCTGTGATATATAAGGTCACTATGAGTTGGCCTGATTCAATAGCCCCTAATAATGACAACAGTAATTCATAAAGAACATTTTATGGAATTTATTTCCTGTATATAGAAAAATGAATATATCAATATAACAGATTTTGCTTCCTTCTAAATTAGAATATGAACTATAAGATGCTCTAATTATAAAATATTTTCAACTCCTAAAAATACAATTATAAAACTATAAATTTTTCTCTAGTTCTGTAATTTTCTTATAAATCAGAAAGTATATTGTCACTGTCATAGAGTCTATTCAGACCTACAACAAGCCTACAGCTTGGGGCAGACTGCCCCTGTGGGTTTCTCAAACTGTAAGTCTATGGGAATAGAAAGCCTTATCTTTATCCCACATATCGGCTACTAGTTTCAAACTGCTGACCTTGTGGTTAGCATCTAAACTCATAATCAGATAGTAGAATAAAAACTTGTCCTGAGAGAAAAATTTCAATTCTGTATGACTTAATTATTATATAATGAGTATCCACATTTAGATGAGAGTCCATGTTCTATAGAAGGATAATCAAAAACATAAGGGTCAAGGAGAGGTAATTACTTTGATAACAATAATAATAGTAATGATCATTAACTTCCTAATAGCATCAGAACAACAATACAAATGATGGTCAATAATAGAGAATGCTTGCTGTGAATCAAACATCATACATTTATCAGTTTTTCTGGACAGCAACTGTTGTCAGGAGGCTTCAGTGACTTACCAGGTGGACCTCTTTACAGGGCAACTCAAGCTCCTCGCAGCATGACAGCTTACTATGTCAAGGGAGAGTGAACAAGAAGTTGGAAGGTAGACGTTGCTCTGTCTTTCAGGACTTGGTCTCAGAAGTCACATCTCATCGTGTCCAGAATGTCCTATTGACTAATCAGCCCTGTTCAGCGTGGGGAAAAACTACACACAGGCATGAATATCAGGAGACACGAATTCCTGGGATCCACCTTGCTCTACCAGTAAGGCAATTGGATTTATGCTACATGAAATAAGAAGTTATCAGATGATTTTTGAGCACAGTACTAAGACAAATTAACTTTTTAGGGGTCACAGGATAGGAGATTGAGAGTAATGGGGCAGGAGGCAATATCAAACATTGACAGTGGATGGGACGGGTATCAGGATGAAAGCGAAGGAGACTTGGAATCTTGAGATATTTGGAACGCACATGGTATGATTTGCTAATGGATTTTATGTGGGCTATAAAAAGTTGGACCAGTGATGAACTAACAGAGTTGGCTTGAATAGCTAGAAATGTTTTGTAAATAATAGAGACATTCATTAGTTGGTTAGAGAATATAGGAAAGGACTAACTCCTGGAGAATCATGAAAATATGCTGGAAGAAGATGACGTGAATGAATAAGTCAGAGCTAGCCGAGCAAAAGAAGAGGGGAAATTGAGATGAATGAACAACAGCAAAGAAGTAAAAAATACGGTGTCTGGGCATAGAAACAATACAATGATATGCTGCTGGAGGTTCCATTACGAGATATTTGGTGGGAAGATATTTTTATTCAGAAGATCTTATGCATTTGTTCAATGCACAAATGTTGTATATAATACCATCTACTTTGTGACCGGCGCTCTGTTCGTTGCAGAGGATGCAATGATAAACAAAATATTTATTGGAATTGTCCTCGTGTAATTTACAGCCCAATAGTACAGAGAAGAGCGGTGGTTAGTTTTATATATCAAGTAGGTGAGGCTTTGGTTTCCTACTATTTGGCCAAAAGTTACTCTAGTTTCCATCATGGTGTCGTTAGCTATATGTGATTAGATGTGTGGCCCTTGGGTAGGACAGCTGATTTCATAACGTGATGCCATCACCTTGTATCTAATGTAATGTGATGCCGCCACTTCTCATAATGTAATCGAATGTCTGCAATGAAGCCATTAGATCAAGGGACACCAGTGTGGAGTGTATCTTAGTCTTGCCACTTCTGCATTCTGAAAGTCTTGGAACAGATCAGAAACACAGGGTAAGACAGAAATTGCATGTAAAGGCCAAGGTGGCAGCAGACACCAAAACTAGGACAGAGGTTTCCAAAAACATCAGTATGACTGAGACCCTGACTTGGACTTTTATCTTCCAAAACGATGAGAAAATAAATGACTATTTTTAATGTCACCCCTTGTCTTTGTGCAGCCGCACTACGTAACTAAGATGAGAGGCATCAAACAAATCATAACAATTTAAAGAAAATTACCCATGGAATCACAGCTTCAATGGTGCACATGGTGGCGTTGCCAACATAAATAACAGGCTAAAGGGACCCCAAGAAGTACATCAAGAAACTTTGTGTCTGCTGAATAAATGCCTGGGTTGATTTTTGAGGGAATATTAAAAGCTATTTGCGTGGAAATACGTGCCAGGCATAAGGAAGAGCACTTCAGGAAGACGGCTTATGTACATCACAGCATGTGTACATTCCTGGGATGGGCGTGGAGGCAGGTGGAAAGTTGTGCCAGAGGACGGTGAGCAAGTCAAGAGCAGGATTAGATGTGGCTGAGATGAAAGAAAGGGAGCAGGTCACTTTAGGCATGAGGGACTATTACAAGGATTTATTTTCTCTTCTAAGACCTGTACGAAGACAAGAAGACTCTATAGAGACAATAAATGGATTAATGGTCCCTTTGGGGCATGGAAGGGGGGGAGATTGGGAGGAAATGGGGAACTAATAACAAGGAGTACAAGAATGAAGAACATGTTATCAAACTCACCATGGTGATGATTGCACAACTCTTCTTGATGTGATTAAACTATTGAATTGTATGATTTGTGAATGATATGCCAATAAAATTGTTTTTAAAAGAAAACTTTGGAACAAAGGGGTAAAAGTAAAGGGAGGGGAGAATGAAATAATGAGGTTTAGTTTGTCACTATCTCGTTGCCTGTGGGGAAAGGGTGGGAAGGCGGTTGAGGAGAAGTTGGAGAACTAGTTCAGAAGACGGGGCTGGTGAAGCTGTGCTGTTTATGAGGAGGTTCTTGGTGATGGAAATGATCTGATTAGAATCAAAACAAACCCCGAAGTCCCACTGCTGTGGAGTCCATTCTGGCTCAGAGAGACCTTCAGGACAGAGTCAGACTGCTCCATAGAGTTTCAGAGGCGACACGATTTGGGGGAAGCAGACCGTCTTGGACCAGTGATTCTCACCCCTGACCCACATTTAACCCATTGCAGTCCTTGGACCCCCCAGGTCTTGATTAGAGGCAACAAAAAGCTAGTTCAGAGGCTTTTCCTGTACTTTTTGGTTGTTAGTTTTTTGGGGGGTTTTTTGTCTTTAGAAAAGGAGATGGAAATATTGGTAGTAATGGCTCCAGATTTTAAAAACATAACACAATGAAAAGGAAAAAATAAAAAGGCTTGGGGATAGAGAATAGGCTAACAGGAGCTCGTTGTGAGCCAGTTTGCCCCGCCACAACACCATGTCTACTTCCGTGGTGTGCTGATCTGGGTGTCCTCGGAAGAGTGATGATGGACATTCTTAGGGAGTTACGCAACTCTCCAAGCCACCCTGGAAGCTACCCCTGGATGGCTTCTGACTTGGGTAACTGGGTGCTTATTGATGCCCTGTTGCAATTCAACCACTTGGGAAGGAGTTTTGTTTGGATTTGGCAGAAGATCCTAAATGAGCAAAATGCAGCCCTTTATTCATCATTAGCTAAAATATGAAAATCTTTGATGTTTAATGTTTAGGGTCACAGCAGAAGCACATTCAGGGTTCCATGCAATGGTGCTACATGACACAATCCTGGAACACACCAGTGCACACAGTGGAAGTCACTAAAGAAAGGAGCCGGTCCTGTGACGATGTGTTACATGCTGCGTGTCTTGCTGAAATATAAATCTGAGGCGACTGAAGTCCTTTCAGTAAGGTAGGCATCTTGTGTATTTACAGTAGTAGTCAGCAGTTTATATGAATTCACAATTTCCCTGATCTGTTGTTGGGGTACCTGGCGGGGGAATAAAACTGAGAGCCACTGTCAGAATATAGATCGTTAACTTGAAACTCAAAAGTAAACAAAAAAGCCAAACTCACTGCTACCAAGGCAACTCCTAGTGACCTTCTGTGGGCTTCTGTGACGGAAATTGTTTATGGGACTAGAAAGTCCAGTCTTTCTCCCAAAGAGCTTCTGGTGGTTTCAAACTGCTGACCATGCAGATTACAGCCCCACACATAACCACTACACCACCAGAGCGCCTCGTAGTGAACTTGAAGGCGACTGGAGCAACTAAACTTTAGAGCTGTGCATTTTCCTTTACTTTTTTAAAATGCTTGACTCTTGAGGATCGCCATCTCCTCTGGGGGGTATGTAAAACCCACCTAGCTATCATGGTAGCACAAACACTTAAGCACTTGACTACTAAGTGAATAATGGTCTCTCATACCCTCCCAGAAGCTTCTGTGAGGAAAGGCCTGGTGATTTACTTCTGAAAGGTAGCAGCCCTGAAATTCTACGGAGTACAGTTCGACTCTGAAATGCACAGAGTCAGAATTCATTCATTGGCAACTGGTACAACTGGCTCACAGCAAACCCGTAGGACAGAGTAGAACTGCCCCTTCGGGTCTCCAGGCTATAAATCTTTACCGGAGCAGAAAACCTTGTCTTCCTCCCATACAGAAGCTAGGAGGTCCAAACTACTGACTTTGTAGTTAACAGACCAACGTAGCCCACGGGGACACCAGGGCCCCTTCGGTAAAGCAAAAAGTCAGCAAAGAGTAACACCCTTTTGGCAGGAAAGAAAAGTACCATCTGTGAACAAAATAAAGCTTTTGCTATGTCGTCTTCTACCTGAGAGCACCTTGATTAGGACACTCGGATGGCCTGGCTGTTCCCAAGACTGTGAGACGGTGTGGGCTCCGGCCGTGAAGATTCTTCCACCAAAGCGAAGGGAGGCAGATGGAGAAGTGCCCGCACTGCTGCAAGCGCTGGGGAGGCAAGGGGTGTGGAGAGGAGGAGAGGGCAACTTTGGAAGGAAGACAGACGAAGTCAGGAGAATCTGGCCACGGCGTGCTCTGTGCTGGATCATGCAATAGGGACCCTCGTGGTACAATGGGGAGCATGGAACTCAGTGAAACTCACCCAGCAGGCCCTGCGGGAGCAAAGACCTCACAGCCCGCCTCTGTGAAGACTAAGACCGACCCCGAAAACATTGCTAGAGAGTCTGTTTCAACTCATGGTGACACTGCAGGACACAACACAACAGCTCCATAGCGTGGCCCACTTTACAGGAGCAGACTGTCCCCCAACAGGGTGACTGGTGGGTGAGTCCAAACCTCTGACGGTTCAGTTAGCAGCTGAGAAGTGCCCTGCCACAGCTGGTCCCATCAAGATGCAAAAGAGGAAATGTGGGAGAGGAGTTTTAGGGGCCCCACCGCATCCCGCATCCCGGTGATGACTCAGTGCCACCAACAACAGACCATATGAATGCTGCTTTGTTCTTGTCTCCCAAGGCTTCAATAGAAGCTTAAACGTGCACGAATGCCAGTTGGTTAGAAAAAGGAAGTGCAGGGTCCTATCCCAGCAAGCCCTGCGCTGTGCAAGAGCAGACCAAAGCCTCCCCAGAGACCTGCCCACCTCTGAGTGCCTGCGGCACAGGACCTCTCCCGTCACATCCTCTCTCTGTTGGAAACAATCCAATTCCCTTTGTAGTGTTCCCTTGCTTGAGTCTTGATTTCTGCCACCTATCAACCTCAGGTTCTCCCTTGCCCTTCTTAACCGCCCAAATATTCAGTGCCTGTGCTTTGTTCACCCAACTCTGTCTATGGTGTCACTAGTCCTGACATCTGCTCGGCTCTCATTTTCATCTCCTGATGAGACGGCTTCCAATTCAGCATGACCTCCTGCTTGCCTGTGAACTTTTAGCCTATGACTGTCTATGTTTTAGAGACAGAAATAACTGAAGAAAACTAGGGAGAGAGATGCTCTCGAGTGGAATATTCCAACAGTAGTACTCAGATAATTATATTCTATATACAGATCTAGTATGATGATGTTATAATCTATCATTGTTACTATTATAAATAAGGCTTATTGAGCTCTTATATCAGCTACTATGCTAAATACTTCGCAAACCTTATGCTAATTGGCTTTGAAAATAACTACACCATATTAGTATTATTCAAAAACAAACCTAGTTGCAGTCAGGTTGTTTCGGATTCGCGATAATCCCTGGTGTGTCAGAGGAGAACTGCGCTGCACAATGTGGTCAGTGACTGGTTTGAGGGAGGTAGATCTCTGGAATTTTCTTCTGAGGGGCCTTGGACTGGATTCAGACAGCATCCCTTTCACACTGCAGCCAAGTGCACGAACCATGTTTACCCTGCAGGGACTAGAAATCAAGGCCTAGAGAGGCCAAGTGATGTGCCCAAAGTTACATAGCAGACACCCCATCAAACCCAGACATGCAACCTTCAGATGACTCTCAGCTACTGTTATATACTGATATATATGTAGTTCTTTCAGACTCAAATGCTTGATACATGATGTTCTGATTCAGCATATAAAATGTTTAAAAAATAAACATGATTTTTTTTAATAAGGCCCAGGAGATATCATAGAAACAGAATTGGAGACCTGGGATATCCTAAAAGGACTTTTCAAAAACTAAAAAACAAAACAAAAAGCAAGCTCAATATTAAATTGCGTGTGTTCGTGAGAGAGAGAGAGAACCCCAAAAGGTAACCCACATGGGTGAAATGTAAAAAGTTAAAAAACAGGCACTCATAATTCAGGTTGTCAGTTTTCAAATTTTTCATCTTAGACTGGGTATCATGAGCAAACCATTGGTTCCTTACAAGGGTATTAAAAAAACAAAACAAAAAAACCCAACAGTTCTGGTGGCCAGGGGCGCAGTGAAGTAAATTGGAGTTTAGTTAGCAAAGTGAGGAGAACTAAAGCCCAGGAAAGAAGAAGAAGATGATGAAGCAGGAGGAGGAGTTTATCTAGAGACGTTTAAGTTCAAGCAAGCCTGAGGAAAATGGCTGTGGAAACAGTATGAATAGTGGCAAATGGACGACATTGACTCTGGGATTAATGGCAGTAGGAAAAGCCTGTCTCTGAGCTTTTATCCAAAGATTTCAAATGTTTTAAAAAAGAGTCCCATGGTCAATGCTTTCCAAAGAGACTGATAAATGGAACGTAATAAAAGCACAGATCAAGGCCCCGTCAGCCAACATTCTGGGGTCATTATGTTCTCCCTGCAGGCTGGTCTCTCCACCAGGATGGAGGCCCAGCGGCTGACAGCCACAACATATGACCCTGCCTCCAATAATCCCAAGAAAGAGGCAGCTCAGCTCCCAGCCTGCCTTCCCAGCCATTTCCTGTGCACAGAGAAAGTCAGCTTGGTCATAAATAACCTATTTGCTCATAGTCAGGGAGGACTATTTGACAACGAGATGAATAGAAACTATTTTGAAAATAGAGAAAAAATTACCCTTCACCGAGAAAAGGCTGATAAATGAGACGCTCACTCTGGTCTCAGTTAACCATTTAAAAAGTCCAAACAGCATGGATAGATCAGTTGGTGGTTAGACATAATCTCCAAACCATCTGTAGTGTCAGGCTCTGAGAAATCCGTGAGGCTCACGGCGAAGCAAAAGGTAAAGGGTGCTGTGCGTGGCACCACAGAAAAGCAATTAATGCTAACTTGGCTCAGCTTTCTATGTCGGGAGGGTAATTTGTCTTGACTGCTCCCTTGGCTAAACAAATATAGCTCCAAAGAGGAAGATACATGTGTGCGTGTGCGTGTGTAGCCCAAGTTGATTCTCATGTACATGGAATAGAGACACGGAGTGCAGAATCTGAAACTCAGGACAGCTCATAAGAAAGGCCGTCCCGAAGCCATCCAGTCATAGGAAGCAAGTTAGATGGGGGAAACATTGTTAGAGTGGAAAACAACCCAGGGTTTTTTTCCATCTGGGAGTCTGTGAACAAGGAGAATTTTGTATTTAAGTTAGTTTTGTAAAATTCAAATTCAACCCTCATGTTTGGAATCAGCATACTCGCAGAGATGCTTAATAATGTTGAGCACAGTCTGCCCCCTGAATAGAGCAAACTAGATTCAGATTGACTGGAAAGCTCTGGTCATCTCTCCCAAAGATCTGACCTTCTGACACGGACGAGAGGCAGCCCATGCAGCAATAGGGGCAGCCATGAATGCCAGGTCAGCATTTCACAGTGCTCTTAAGGAGATATCAACCGTGAACTTGAATCTCATTAAGGGACGTGCTGACCCACATTTTAGAAAAGGGCTTATAAGGAGGCATTGGGAAATAATATCACCATAATGGCTAAGTGGTCCTTCCCCACTTGTCCCACGGTCCACCTGCGGGATTCCCTCTCCCTTACTTGGTTTGGGGGAAGGAGAGGCATTGGGGATGCTTCCCCTCTTGCCTGCTCTCACAAAGATAACATTGCGTTTCTAATGGTTTCAGTAGCACGCTTCACTCGAAAATCATTTAACCTTGTAAACACAGTGCCCAGACCTCTCCTATTAGCAGACCCTTTCCTGTCCGGCCTGCTACCCCTGGAAGCAGCACTGATGTCCCGTCTGTAAAAACCCCACGGCAAATAAATGGATGTCCCTCAGATTGGCTCCAGGTCAGTTTCCAGTCTCTACATATAGGCGGTCTCTCCCCTTTGGGGGTTTCAGCCCCAACAGATGTCATAGTTTTCAACAACACCCCACCTCACCCCACAAACACTGCCCCCCCTACAAACACACACCACTCAAACTCATGATTTAAGACTAACTGGAAAGAAAACAATTCATATGTGAGCCTCTGGCAAAGTGAATGATGTTAAAGTACAAAAACAAGAACTGCCTCTTTCAGACTATTGATGAGACTAAATTGGAATTGATTTTCTCAAGGACCAAGTATTTATGAAAACCTTAAGATAGTCTTACTCAGTAACTCACTAATTCAACTTCTAGGAATCTGTCCCTGAAAGATATTTGAAGATCTGCATAAGGCATGGACACAGCTCATTCTGTATTATTTCTTAAATAGAAAAAATGAAAACAAAGTAACTGTCTACTAATAGGGTAGTAGTTCAACTATGAAAAATTTTCAGTATAGAATGCTGTGAAAATATTTAAACGAATACAAAAAACTATATTCTGTAACATTTGAACATGTCCAAGGTATATTATTAAATAGGAAAGGCAATAAAGAAATACATCTTTGTCAATCTATATGTATGTGTAATTTATAGAAGAGGGGGTTTCTAAAAGTTCAAGGAAAAATGACTATCTTTTTTCTTATTTTATTTATTTTTAAGAAACCATTTTATCAGGGGCTCTTACAGCTCTTATAACAATCCATACATTAATTATATCAAGCACATTTGTACATATGTTGCCATCATCCTTTTCAAAACATTTCTTTCTACTTGAGCCCTTGGTATCAGCTCCTCTCTTTTCTCTCTCTCATCCACCCTTGCCCCCTCATGAACCCTTGAGAAATCATTATTTTCATATCTTACACCATCCACTGTCTCCCTTCACACACATTTCTGTTGTTTGTCCCCCTGGGGGGCGGGCGTTATATGTTGGTCATTGCGATCAGTTCCCTCTTTTCTCCTCTCATGGTATCGCTACTCCCCTTACTGTTCCTGAGGGATTCAACTCTCCTGGATTCCGTGTGCTAAGAGCTCTTATCTGTACCAGTGTACATGCTCTGGTCTAGCCAATTTGTAAGATAGAACTGATATCATGGTCGTGGTGGGAGGACTATTAAAGATCTAGAGGAATGTTGTGTGTTTTATTGGTGCTATATTATACTGAACCCTGGCTGGCTGATCCCTTCCTTGTGACCCTTCTGTGAGGGGATGTCCAATTGTCTACAGTTGGGTTTGGTGTCTCCATCTCCACTCCAACTCGTTTGCATTGATACAATTGTTTATTTTGGATCTTCTGATACCTGATGCCTATTCCGGTCAACACCTCGTGATCACGCAGGCTGGTGTGCTTCTCCCTTGTGGCCTTTGTTGCTTCCCTGCTAGATGGCCACTTGTTTAACTTCAAATCTTTAAGACCCCAGATGCTATACGTTTTAATAGCTGGGCACCATCCATTTATCCACTAACTTTTTATTGTCCCCTCCTATGTCACCCTCCCACTGCCACCAAGTGGATCTCTATAGAAGAGATTAGATCTGCTCCCTAGGGTCTAAGACTATCAATCTTTCAGGGAACAGATAGCCTCATCTTTCTCCTCTTGAGAGACTGGTAGGTTTGAATTGCTGACCTCGCAGTAAGAAGCCCAACAGGTAACACACTAAAGGCTTCTTTCATACACCATTGTAAGATGAAAACCTGTGTGCCTATAATGTATGTGCAATCTCAAACAACCAACTCACTGTCATTAAGTTGAGTCTGACTCATAGGGACCATATAGGACAGAGTAAAGCTGCTCCTTGGGGTTTCTGAGACTTTAACTAGTTATGGGAGCTGACAGTCTCATCTTTCTCTGGAAGGGCAATTGGTAGGTTTGAACTGCTGGCTTTATGGCTATTACATAACCCACTGTATGTATTCCATCTATTAAATATAGTCATGACAAACGCATATGTAAACATGTTGTCAGTGGTTAGCCCTAGGGAAGAAAGTGGGTTTCAAAGGAGATAAAGAGATTTCTTTTTTTTTTTAAAGAACGGTCTGTCTTAACTAAATATTTTTTAATAACTATGGAGAAGAATTCAAAGTGAAATATTTTTAATTAAAAAGTTAACATTACTGAAAAGAGAATAGGGCCTACTTAGAATGGCTGAGACATGCAGTCATATAAAATAATAGCCTCTCTCAGTGCGTTCATCCCGTGCGTTACATTCTGCCAACAGCTCTTCCGCTTGGCCTTTCCTCTAGAATCCACACGAACAGGACAACCTGCCTCTGGGATGTTGGTGGAGCAAGGAGAGGAGACATGGGGACATATTCCTGTGTTCAACAGAGCGCCGATACACAACCTGCCTGTGGGAGGGTCCAGCCAGAAGCTTTTCCCCGAGACACAGGATGCCGCACAGCTTAATCACACACACTGTCTTTACGTCTTCCCTTTTCTACTTTCTAAATATCTTTAAAACGGAACTTCCATGCTCCCCAACATCCTCCTCCTGCTCTCAGACACTACTTCTTTCTTATCTCTTCGTCTTCCTTTGCTCTCCTGTTCCTCGTCTCCCCTCCCTTGCATTATGGTCCCTTGGGAGTGGGCACTAGAGAAATAGATCAAGAAGCTGGAGTGTGGATGCTTGTTTGAACCTCTGCCTCATGGTAGTATGGTAGTTTTTCTTCTTTGGCTAGCTGGAGGTCAGGTATGTCCTTGCAGTTTTCTGGAAAGAACATGGGAAGTTAAAGTTTTGATTGTTTTCTTGGTTGTTGTTTTTGGTTATTCCTCCTTTAAAATGGCAAAAATGCATATGATTAATGTATATTTTGAGCTCAGGGGGAGAAATTGCTGTTTGAATTTCTCAGAGATGCTACTAAGGGAAAATGGCTGACAGAAGGTCAAAATGGCTGACAGAAAGCTGGCTCTGGCTAGATGCTCTCAGAAGCCTAATCCCATATTTTGTATCAGTAGAAGAGTTTAGATAAGAATTTAGATTAGTTCAATAAGGATTGAACATGATTGCTTAAAGAATTGAGTTTAGTATGTGAATCTACTTTGTTTATAATGATTTCTTCTTATTATTATTGATATAAGAATTTATAGAAATGATTATTGGAAAGTATGAAAATAGAGAGCTTATAAACCCACTTGCTTGGAGCCATTCAGATTTGATCTCTAGATGAGTTTACGACAGACCTGCAAAGAAGACTCTGAAAAAATAAGCCCCACCCAGCACTTTGGGATACTCAGGATACTTATAATCCAAGAGACTGGCCTAGGGGATTGTTGACAGAATGAAGGGGAAAAAAGGGAACTCTTTGGATTTTTGAAGTTTGAACTAGTGGTTTTTGTCAGAAGCTGGAAAAATCTGGAAACATAAAAAAAAAACTCCTCTGTAGGACTGAATATTAAAGGGAGCCTTTGACAGCCTGAAATGTTTGCTAGGTGACCACCTAGATTCACTTGTTGAGTGGAATGGGAGAAATCCAGCAATAAGGAGATGAGCTGAGTCTGGCCACAGACACCTGTAGACATGGCTAACAGGAACTAGAGGAGAAGCTGAGAGCATGTTGACTGGTCTGAAGTTCATGACCTAGCGCAAGGGGGCTAGGATTACTGAGAATTTGTGATGGGGCCATGATCTAAAGGCAAGTTGACCAATGGGCACCCTGGTGAGGCTAAGTGAGGCAGCTCACGTTGAGTTGACCAGAACCTAAACAGATGAAGAGAAAATTTTTCAGCCTGTGAACTGGTGTATATTGCTGGAGACTTAATAGATGACCTGCCCTTATTTGACTTTGCTTATGGATGCGGAATTCCCAAGGTTCCAACTGGAATGAAGATTCTTCACATTAAAGAATATGATTGTTTCCTCATAGTACTGGTTGATGTAATTGGGCAGTATAGAGATTGGATACCCAAAACTGGGAGGAGAGAGGCACAGGGCAGTTGGCTTACAAACTTTCCTAGGTGGGGGAATATATTCATAGAATTATAGGATTAAGGTGTAGGTGTTATTTAACTGCAATTGTTAGGCATAGGATGTTTTTGTTTTGTTCACTTAGAAAATGTTATGTTTAAATGAAGTGGCACATATTGACTTATATGCATTGTAGTTTTATCCTAATGGCTATACATATGATTTTATTACTGTTTGAAAATTCTATATGGCTAAAAAGTTATGTGAAAGTGTCAAATTGACAAGGGTGGTCTGTAGTAGTTACATAATCTGTTGTCAATTTGAGTAAGAGTGAAGGGGTGGAGTTTAGTCTGTCAATCAGGTCACAGCTTGATGACCTCATCTGGAAGTGCTATGGAGATAAATAGCTCATTTGAGGCAGGACATATGCTCAGTCCCTGGGAGACATTCTTGTTGACAAGCCACATGGAGTCAGGCTGATGGCAGTCAGCGCCTCAGAGCTGGAGAAGCCACGTGGGGACCCCTGTCAGCACTGAGATGCTTACACTGCCACTGGATCCACAGGACTTTCCACCCACTGGCCTCTGATCTCACTGCATTTGTTGTCATTGCATGTGTTACATTAGTCTGAAAAGGACTTTAAAGATTGGTGTCAGAAATATGGGCTGATATCAGACATATGGACTTTATCTGGACTGGGATGGGATATTTTTTCAATATTCAATTGTTCTTGTATATAAACCTCTTTCTTTCTTTTTTTATAAACCTCTTTCTTATACATATATGTGTGTGTCTATGAATTTTTTTCACTAATCTACCCAGACTAACACCTCTCTCATTTGGCCCTCCCTTTTGCTCTCCTTCCCTATTCTCTCTCTCTCCTTCCATTTAGGACAACAGCTAGATTTCTTTCTCTACTAAAAAACCTTTTGTTCACCAAAACTCAATTAATGGAACCTTAAAAATTTTCTCTACAATCTCTGGTCTCACTCAAAGCTCTTCCTTCCTTTAGGAAAAGTGTCATCCGTCGCCCGAGCCAATTCAAGTGCCTTCAAACCAGTGGGCTCTGGGTTGGCCTACTAACCACAAGGTCAGCAGTTTGAAAGCACCGAGCCCTCTTCCTTGCAAGGAAGATGGGGCTTTGCATTTGGAATCAGCTTGAAAGCAGTGAGTGGCTGTTGCCTTGGGAGTTATATTTCCGGAGCACTGATTCAACCATATCAGTTTTCACCTTAAATTGCTTTGAGTCAGTCTTTCACCTTAGGATAACCTCTAAGCTCCTGAAGATTTTAAAGTGGTTTACAGTCTGACTCATGCCTGCCACACCCCCGCTTCTCTCTGGTGGTTCTCAGACACAGACTGCACAGTGCAGTGGTATCAACTCCTAACTCTTCGCCCGCCCTGCCAGCCGCTGGAGTGCCCAGGCCCGTTTCATGAACCCCTGCTTGTCTTGTAGGAGCAGACACAAGGGTATCACCATCCTGATGTGCTTGTCTGCCATCCTCATAAAGCTTGAAAGCAAAGACCAGTTGTCTTTCCATTTATTCTCACTCTGTGCTCAGTAATGGTGTCTGTAGCTATTTTAGGTGATGTGAGTAAGACATATAAATACTGTCAGGACACCTGAGGTTGGAAGGGTATAGGTAACTGTTCTATATGGCCCCTGCTTGGCATGCTTTTAGAATTCTTTCTAAGAAAGTGGATCTTTGGCCAGTATCTGAAATGGCTGACTTTATAAAGTTCTGATTTGATTCTTAGCTCTTGCTTCTGATCTTCTCCCCTGCTTTCTAGCTAATGTTCCATTTAACTGGTTTACTTTCCTAAATCTACATGACTCCAAAAGTGGCCACTATTGAGAAATACTGATTCTGAACCTTCGTTATCTTGAATAATCAAACCATCACGGAAGTAAACAACTTTTCCTTTTCAGTGGAACTGCAAGATCCTACCCGACTCCCAATTTAACCCTGACCTCCGTGTTCACCTCATGACCTTCATCTACCATCCAAAACTACACACACTTGGAACTAAGGTTATATTTCTACTAAAAATAAAATCAAAACTAGACATGAATTATCAAGGAAAATTTGTAATGGTATACTTCGATCTTACCCCAGGCCAACTGAATAAAAATGTATGACAGAGGAGTGTGCTTGGACTGAAATAGCAATCCTCCTGTCTTCTTGTATGTATGGATGACCCACAGAGAACCAAGTACTCTTCTACACACCGCTGTTCAAAGGAATGATGACTGTTAATTTGATTTCCATTTGAGACTATCAGTGTCTAAAATATATTCTAATTGTATCTTCTCTTTGTTCCTCTCTTTCTCTTTTTGGAGAATCTTCTGGTAATAAAATTAATGGTGTTAGGTCTGGAGGGACAGCCTCCTTAAAACTAAAGTTCTACTGAATTCTTCCCTCTGAAAGTGATCAAACATACGATCAAGATGCATTGATAATTAATGGTTGTTGTGATTCAAAAATTGAAAGCAAAGACAAAGGAACGGTAGTGGGAAAACGTGGCATTGGTGATACAAATTAAGCTAGAGATCACACGATAAAAATGTTCAAGATCAATGACTTCCTCATTGCAAATACCTGTTTTCAACCATATAAATAGTGACTAAACATGCAGATTTCACTAGGTAAAAAATACAGGAATCAAATTGATTATATTTATGGGAAAAGGATGATTGAGAAGTTCAACATCAGCAGACAAAATAAGGCCAAAGTCCAATTGTGGAACAGACCATCAATTACCCATATGTAAGTTCAGATTGAAGTTCACAAAAATTAAAGCAAGTCCATGATAGCTAATATACAAAATTGAATATACCTATTTAAATTTAGAGTATATATCAACAACAGATTTGATCCTTGAACATTAATATCAGAAGTAGTGACAATCTGTGGACGAAACCAAGAACAGCACACAGGAATAAAACAAAAGGTCATTAAAAAGACATGAAAAACAGGCAAGATCAAAATGGATATCAGAAGAGACCGAAACATGCACTTGATCATAGATAGAGTACTGAAAGCAGATGGAAAAAATGAAGTAGATATGCTGAACAGAAAAATTGAAAGAGAAACTTGAGAAGACCAAGTAGAGGATTATAAGAAAATGTGCATGTAGAGGCTTGGGGTAAGAAGGCCCAGAAGGGAGAACATGCTGGGCACATCTCAAACTGAAAGAATTAAAGAAAAAAATCTAAACTGCAGGTTGCAATATGGAAGGATTCCATGGACAAAATATTAAAAGATGAAGGAAGTATCAAAAGAAGATGGAGGGAAGACATAAACTCACTGTATGAAAAAGAATTGGTCTACATTCAACCTTTTCAAGAGGTAACATATGATCAAGAACCTGTGGTCCCGAAAGAGGATGTGCAGGCTGCATCATTTCACCATAGTCAAACTGTATACTGAGCAAATTGTTGGAGAAACTGGACTATAGGAAGAAGAATTAGGCATCAGGGTTGTGACCAGACTTATTAATAACCTGCGATATGCAGATAACACAACTTGCTCACTGAAAATCAGAAGGGCTTTAAGCACTTATTGATGAAAATTGAAGACTGCAGCCTTCAGGATAGATTGTAACTCAATGTAGAGAAAACCAAAATCCTTATAGCTGGTCCAATAGATAACATCATGATAAACAGAGGCAAGATTGACGTTGTCAAGGGTTTTATTTTGCTTACATGCACAAGCAATGCTCATGGAAGCATCATTGAAGAAATCAAATCACCCATTGCATTGGGCAGGTCTGCTGTACCAAGTCCTCTTGAAAGTGTTGAGGAGCTAGGACATCACTTTGAGGACTATGGCGTGTCTGACCGAAGCCATGGTATTTTCCATCACCTCATCAGCGTGTGAAGTTAGGCTGTAAGGAAAACCCTAATGGGGGATTTTTCTTTTACTCTAAAAAAAAAAAAAGGTTAAAAACCCAGCACACTGCCTCATCTCATGTACTTCCTCATTCCTGGAACGCACCCACCCTGCCCTGCCTCCCTTCTTGACGGACCACGTCTGCACTGGAAATCCCGCTCACCCCGCTTCCTTGTGGTCTGCTTGTGCAGACAAAGCAGAAAGCTGGGCTCTCCCAACAGTCAGATCTCCTGGGTGCCAGTTCCTTGGTCACCGGCTAATACATTTTTTCTCGTTCAAGTTCTCCAAGAGTACCTACCGCCTGGTCATTCCCAAGCCATGTTTTGCTGTTACCGGGCAATAGAAAAGGAAGACTGAAGAATATATGCATTTGAATTACGGTGCTGGCAACGAATATCGAAAGTCCCGTGGACTGCCAGCGAAACCAACACATCTGAATGGGAAGAAACAGCCAGAATGCTCCTTGGAAGCCAGGATAATGAGATCGCTTCTCAGGTACTTGGCACACGTTAGGAGGGATCAATCTCTGGAAAAAGGATATCATTCTCGGTAAAGTGGAGGATTGGTGAAAAGAGGAAAACTCCCAACTAGTTGGACTGACACAATGGCTGCAACAGTGAACTCAAACATGACAACTGTGTGATGCTGAAAGGCAGTGTTGTGCTTACTCCGCTCTCCAGCGCGCGGCTGTAAGTGGAATGGACTGGATTCGACCATGACCATCACCTCAACATCAACAAAGGAAGTCAGGAGGGAAGTCAGGGATGGAGAGGGGCTTGCTAAAAGTTCATTAAAGAAATGTACAGAAATCAATTTAGCTGAAGCTATTACCGGCCCTGATAAACTAGTTTGAAAAGATACAGACATCTGTTTTCTAAGATATGACAAGCCCATGATATTTCTGGTTCTACCTTCCATTTTGTACTAAGTAGCATATGTTTGAAACAATGCAACCTTTGGTATGGAAAGTATAGTGATCTTATTTTAACTTACTATCTCTTTCAGCTAAATTTTATTCACCAAATGCATACTAACCATGCAATGTTAGAATTGGTATCACAGGGCAAAGGTTTAAAGAGTCATTCCTCAGTCCGCGTATTAGGCCCACTCGTCTGCACTATCACAGAACAAGCTTTGTTTTGAGTTGAAGCCCTAGACTTCCCTATACATTTTTTTGGAAAGTGTCCATTTCCTCATTTCTGACATCATAAAAGTATCACAGTAGCTCATTTATTGAAACGTGTCTTTATTACTTTCTTAAATTTTAATTTAAAGCCTCTTTTCTTAGATTATATAGTTATTTTTTAAAAGGAAATTTAAATTACTGGGTCTCACCTACAGACAAAAATTACAATTTTCTGGTATTAAGAAAATTGCTGACATTTCTTGTCATAAAAGGCAGTCATGAATTTCAGTCTAGTAAAACTTTTTCCTAAAAATAACCCCTTTTTTCTGATTAAAAATATCCAATGTTTATCTCCATTTTACTGCTTAATCTTAGTTAATTTGTGGTGGTTTCTGTATGCCTTCTGTTGCAATCCAAAAGGTCAGCAGTTCAAAACCACCAGCCGCTTCAAGGGAGATAGGGCTTTCTACACCGACAAACAGTTCCTCTGGGAAACTCACAGGGGCAGTTCTACTCTGTTCTATAAAGTGCCTATGAGTTAGCATCAACGCAATGGCAGTGAGTTTGGTTTGGTTTGTTAAGTTCTTAGAATTTTACATGGTGCCAAAGCACTTTGGGAGAAGTGACAAGTTGGGACTGCCCAATACCTTCAAGGTCCTGAGATAAGCTTGCAGGTTCTGAGCACAGCAAGAGCATGAAAAAAACCTGAGAAAGTGTCGGACAGGCTCTCTGGGACCCAGCACTGCTCCAGGGCGTGCATGTAGGATTCACAAGGACAAACTTCTCATAGGAACCTCTGGTGACTTGCCTCCCAGAATCTCTGAGAAGAGCTGAAAAACTCATTGTTGTTTGTTTTTTTAAAAATCATTTTATTAGGGGCTCATCCAACTCTTTTTTACAATCCGTATATACATCATTTGTGTCCAGCACATTTGTACAAATGTTGCCATCATCATTCTCAAAACACCCACTCTCCACCTGAGCCCCTGGCATTAGCTCCTCATTTCCCCCTCCCTCCCCGCCGCTACCCCTCCCCCAGAACCCTTGATAATTTATAAATAACTATTATTTTATCGTATCTTACACCATCCGACGTCTTCCTCGCCCAGTTCTCCGCTGTCCGTCCTCCAGGGAGGAGGTTACATGTAGACCTGGTGATCTGTTTCCTGTTTCTCCTCATCCTCCCTCCACCTTCCCGATATCACCACATGCCAGTGTACATGTCCCGGTCCAGCTGGTTATGTAAGGTAGAATTGGGATCATGATAGTGGGGGGAAGGAAGCATTCAAGGACTAGAGGAAAATTGTATGTTTCATCATTGCTACACTACACTCTGACTGGTTCATCACCTCCCCACAGCCCTTCTGCAAGGGGATGTCCAATTTCCCCCAGATGAGACCTGGATCCCCACTCTGCACTCCCCCTCATTCACAATGCCATGTTTTTTTGTTTGTTTGTTTGTTTTTGTCTTTGATGCCTGATACCTGATCCCTTCGATGCCTTGTCATCTCACAGGCTGGTGTGCATTTTCCATGTGGGCTTTGTTGTTTCTCAGTTAGATGGCCCCTTGTTTATCTTCCAGCCTATGGGACACCAGATTCTATATATTTTGACAACTGGGCACCATCAGCTTTCTTCACCGCACTTGCCCATGTACCCGCTTTGTCTTCAGCTTTCGTGTCAGGGTAGGCTGGTGTGCTTCTTCCTTGTGGACTTTGCTGTTTCTAAGTTAGATGGCCTCCTGATTGTCGTCAAGCCTTTAAGACCTCTGATGCTATATCATTTGATAGCCTGGCACCATCAGCTTTGTTCACAACTCTTGCTTATGCACCCACTTTGCCCTCAGCGATCGTCGGGACAGGCCGGTGTGCTTCTTTCATGTGGGTTTTGTTGTCTCTCAGCTAGATGGCTGCTTGTTTCTCTTCAGGTCTTTAAGACTTTAGGTTCTATGTCTTTTGGTAGCTGGGCGCTATCAGCTTTCTTCACCACATTTGCCTGTGCACCCATTGTCATCAGCGATCGTGCCAGGCAGGTGAAACCCATTGTTTTGCTTGCTTCAAAGGCATCCAGCAAAATCTCCTCAGTGAACTGATGTTGTGGAAATGCGAAGCCCTGGAGACACCATTTTCCCTGACTTTCTGACACGCATTTCTTTCCTTCGTGGAGGCAGTGAGCTTACTGTGTACTGGAAGAGCAAGAAGTAGAACGGCGAAATACAGGAGAGGGGAAAAACCCTTCATAAATCTGAAATGGTATCTTACTTTACACATAGAAGGTGAAGAATTCAAATGATTTGTTGTTGTTGTTGCAGGATTTTGACTTTGTTTTTCAACACCGATTGTGCATCCAGATGGAGTTCACCCATGTTTCAGTCACCCCCACTTGAATTCCAGAATCCATTAGAGGTATGCATAAAATGCTGTTGAATTAAAATTTAAAATAAATTATAGGTACTCTAAAATCAAAATGCAAAGGAAGGAAAATATAAGTAAGGGTGAAAATCCAGATGTGATAACAGATGGCTCAGTTATATCAGATTTATATTTAACTCAATTATTCAGTGGGTGACTATGCTATTCAATCAGGAATTACACGGATCAGGGGAATAGTGCAGTTCCCAGATTGATATAAATGAGTTTGAACAGACAAAAATATAGGTCCACTAAGAGTGAGGAAGAGAGCCTTGTCCGTAACCCATGCAAATCTGAAAAGACACTTATTCAGAAGGACTTCCAACAGATTTCAAAAAAATGGTTTCAAGACAGAATAAAAGAAGTATTCGTGGCATGTTGCTGGTGCCACTGACTCAATCCCAACACACAGTGACCCTCTTTGAGGAAAACTGTCTCATGGAAATCCGAGGAAGTAATCCTTATAGAACATGTCCAGGCCTCTTCTTCCACCTCATTGTTGGTCAGCTCAAACCATCAACTTTTGGTTTAGTACTGAGTGTATTGTCAGCCAGCCTACATGTCCTTGTTCTGTTTTCGGGCAATTGGAATAAACCGGACACTGGATGCAGGAGAAACTCAAAGGAATTAGACCATCTGTGTGAGAAGGAGCAGAACTGGAGCTCCAGAAACGCACTGCCATCGCGCTGATCCCAACACATAGGACAGGGGAGAAAGTCTGGTGGGTTTTTGAGACTGTAACTCTTTATGCAAATAGAAATCCTCAGTTTGTCTCCAGCAGAGCACCCGGTGATTTCAAACTGTGGACGTTGCAGTTAGCCAGCCAACCAATGCACCGGAGCTCCTCCTCATCACCACAATACTCCCCAAATAGCCATGCTTCAGTGAAGTAGGCATCCCAGTTAGTACCATGAGCCCACTGGGATACTATTCACGACCCCCACCCCCAAATAACCAGGGTTTCACAGCACAGCCTGGGACATTGTGATGCTCTCTGCTTCCTCCCCTCACGAGCATAGCATGGTCCAAACCATGACGTTCCTTTTTCAGGGTAGGTTGGCTTGTGATGTGAAAGATTTTGTTGGATTTCTCAGGTGGGAAATACCTCGGTTCTTGGCTTCACATGAGAAGAGAATTCACTCAAAGCTTGGTTTGTGATCCAAATGGGTTTTTATAAAGGACAGAAGTTTCAGGTTTTAGTCTCAAAAGAGTACACGCTATTTTAGGGAAGGGTGCAAACTGCGCGTAAACTGCGCTGTGGCTCACCACTGACACGAGCACACTGATAGGGACTGTGCACCCACATGTGGTGTTCTGCGGCCAGAGAGGCCATGCACTTCTGAGCTGGTGCAGGATGGAGCTGGAAATAAAGGGGCCGGAGGTCCCACAGTCAAGGTATTTGAAGCTTCTGGCTGGGAGGTGTGGTCAGAGGTATTGGTTGACCCCATTAGCTGGGTGGGGTCATGGACCTAAGCCTAGTTTGGGCCACCAAGGTGTACCACCCACCTGAGTTCTTCCCAACCTCCTGAGGGGGGCTTCAGGCATGTAGAGGGACAGCCCCTATCCTGTCTCTTGCTACCTAATAATTTCAGTATCTTACCTCATTCAAACTCTAAAAAAGGTTCCCCCTGTGTGAGTTCCCTCAGTTGAAAATGTCCTGTCTAGTTGGCCACCACTGGAAACAGTACTAAGTCCCGGTCCATAAGCTCCCCCAAGGTAAATTAAATGATGCTTCTGAAGAGAGTTTTCCGTCTTTCACCACCTATGTATTCAGAGTCTCTAGTAGGGTTGAATCCAGTCACTCAGGATACTGAAATGGGGGACAACTGGGCCTTTTATACCCTGTTTTCTTGTTAGGTGTCCTCGAGTCCATTCCGAATCAACAGAACTAAGCACCACCCAGTCCTGCACCATCCTCACAATTGTTCCCATGTTGGAGCCTATGTTTTCAGCCACTGTGTCCACCCATCTCCAGGGCCTTCCTCTGTTTCGCTGCCCCTTCACTTTACCAAGCATGATGTCCCTGGAAGGAACTGGTCTCTCCTGATGATAGGCTCAAAGTACATGAGGCTTGCCATCCTTGTCCATGAGGAGCATCCTGGTTATACTTCCTAGACAGATTTCTTTGTTCTTTTGGTAGTCTATAGCACTTTCAATAGTCTTAGACGCCATAGTTCAAATGCATTGATTTTTCTTCAGTCTGTCTTATTCAATGTCAAACTTTCACATGCATGAGGCAATTAAAAATACCGTGGCTTGGGATGGGGGAATCTTTTTAGTCCTCAGAATAACATCCTAACTTTTCAACTCTTTAAGGAGTCTTGTGAAGCAAATTGACCTAATGCAATGTGTCCTTTGATAACTTGACTGCTGCTTTCAAGAGCACTGATTGTGGATTCAAGCAAATAAAATCCTTGACAAATTCAACCTTTTCTCCACTTATCATGATGTTACCTATTGGTCTAGTTGTGAGGATTTTGGTAGTCTTTACATTGAGTTGCAATCCAAACTGAAGTCTTCGATCCTTGATCTTCATCAGTAAGTGTTTCAAGCCTTCCTCATCTTCAGCAAATAAAGTGTGTCATCTGCATATTGAAGGTTGTTAATAAGCTTTCCTCCCATCCTGATGCTACTTTCTTCTTCATATGATCCAGCTTTTCTAATTATTTGCTTAGAGAGATTATAACCCTGATAAACACCTTTCCTGATTTTAAAGCAGGCCATCTTCCCTTGTTCTGTTCTCACAATGCTTAATCCATGTACAGGTTCCACATGAGCACAATGAACTGTTCTGAAATTCCTAGTCTTCCCAAGGATTTCTATAATTGTTTGATCCACGTAGTTAAATGCCTTTGCATAGTGGATTAAGTTTCCATTTGAATTTCATCTCATGATGAAAACAATATTGACTGAGGCAGATTGTATTGGAAAATGGATTACCTTCACCCCTCTCCAGCTAGTCCGGGGAGGGGCAATTAATCTTATGGGCTTGCCTGTGTGCATCCTTAATGGAAATCACTGTACTGGTGCCAGTCATAGGGGTTGCACAGCCGTGAGTCATGCCTGGACAGTTGTGTCCTGGTTAGCTGTATCCTGTCTTGGTTGAAAGTCCCGGGACCAATATGGTAAGGGGCTCTATCTGGCAGCATATTTAAGTGTCCTAATCATTGCCCTCTTACAGGGAGGAGGCTCAAAATTCAGTTTGAGCCTCCTTGTTTTTTGTCCCACTCACAAGAAAGGGACAATGTTCAGACCAGAATCAGAAAATATTTGAACAGGAAGAGTGAGTTTATTGAAGGAGATACTTCGGAAAAGAAATCCAAAGGGCCCTTAGGTAGTCTAAAAGGCCCAGCTGAATGTAGAGCCAAATCTTATTATGCTGATTGTGGACTTTCCACCACAGGCCAGCTTTCTGGAGGGTCTTCTGCTATTGGCTGGTCCTCTGTAACGTGCTTCCTCTTCTCAAGTATGTGCGTGCTAGCACTCTGGTCTTCCTGCTGTGTCCTTGTCTTAAACCCAGCCCCCAAGAGTCTATTCACTCATTGATCAGGAAAGTGCCTTATTGGTGCTTCATCTTCCTTTATGTTGGAGAAGTATGTGAGGGGGGGGACTGGGAAGCGGCGGGGAGCAGGGACATGCCTCCACCTGTCCTTTGTGTTACAATTGGCACCAGATTCCTACCCTTACCATCTCTTCTCCCTTTGTCAGCCTTTGTCTATCTAAAGGCCTTGGGATTGCTTCTAAATTCCCACCTATGATTGTGATGTCATCACCAGCCACGAATCATAAATGTGTGGCAATTTTCTTTGTACTCCATGCCTACTTAAGCAGCTGTGTGGCGATGAATCCTTGGACTTTATTTTAGCCCCTACGAATCATCTCCAGTCTCCTCAAGTGCCTTTGTCTTTGTCATGGTTTTGTCCCATTTAAGACTAAAAAATGTTCTCCTTCAACTCTGGTTGAGATTGGTGTCTTTTTTGTACCCTAAAACACAATTTATAGTGATTCCATATGACAAAGCAGAACTGCCCCCATAGAATCTTCTAGAAATGTCTTTCTCACCCAAAATCACATTGGACATAATGTGGAATGGGTTCAAATCACTAGCCTTTCAGTCAGCAATAAAACTATTGCACCACGAGGTCCATAAGGATTCCTTAATATGAGAAATACTCCATCCCATATTTTAGAAATAAGCAGTGTTAATTAGCATATCTAAGCCCTCCTAAGAGTTCTTCAGTAAAGGAAAGTGCTTCACTTTCCTGGTTACTATATTCCAAATTTCCTTAATCGTACTTTGGTATGGTTTTAATTATGTCACCCCTCCACCAAATATTTGTTATTAATTCTTCCCCCTACACCTGTTGTTAAGTGGCCCTGGAGGTAAAATGTGCTGCTGTTAATTGCAAGGTCTGGGGTTCAAACGCAGGGGCTCAAGCTCTAGGGAAGAGAAACAAAAAGAAGCTGTCTGCTCATGTAAAGATTTAAAGACTCAGGAATCCTAAACAGCAATTTTACTCTGCCCTACATATGATCTGTTTTGTTCTAAAAGAGCCACTATGAGTCGGAATTGACGTCAGGACATTAGGTTATACTTGTTGTCAATACTGGATCTGAGACCAGACTTTCTTTGCTATCTTGATGAGGTTGTTTATCAGAATCCATTTAATAACAGCGAGTAAGTTTGCTTGTTTGGGGTGTATCTTAAATTTACTTCTTTTTAAAGGTAAATCTATCAGATCAGGTACAGAGATGAAAGCACAGTTATTTAGGGGAAGACAGACAGATGCCATACCGGCAGATCACCAAGATACGATGAAGAAAGGTCTTCCCCGTAGCCAACGCAGAGTGAAAGCCTTCCCCTGGAGGCACCTTGAACTCTGACGCCTAATATGTGAGAAAATAAATGTTTGTTTCTTAAAACCAACCATGTGCAATACTTCTATTATAGTGGCCTTCAATAAGAAAGATATTTTCTGTATATTTATATATACAAGAGAGCTTCAAACAGTTCATAGAAAATCACATTATCTTTTAATTCTATTTTTCCATGAATATATTTTAATAATGTTCCTATTATCAGGGAACCCAAACATCCTGTGTTTTTTAAGTGAGTAAATTAGTTTTAAATCCATATCTCTTATGTGTTAAGGATCAAACGTCGTATCTAATCTCCAGCTACAAAAGGGAGGAAAATAATCCAATTCCTTATCTGCCCAAGGATGATTCCTATGAGCAGAGGTCAGACATGCCTCCATCCTTCTTTATTAAATTCTGATACAGAATGCCCCTCCCAAGAGACTCCACTTCTCTGCTATGTTTCAGAATCCGTTACAATGGACACACAGAGCCCATAGGCAATACTCACAGTTATGAGATGTATTAGGAAATTTAACAGGTTACTGCAAGTGACATTCAGAAAGCAATAGGATGCCTCTTTTCATCCTTAGCAGAGAGTCAAGCAGAGAACATATGAGACCCCTGCTTGAATAGCAAAGGTGTCATTGGAGCCCAAAGCCTTAGCACCAAGATGATGAGACAGAGCAGAAGAGCCACACTGAGGTCATGAGGCTCCATTTCATGACCCATGGAGTCAGAGGCTAAGGGATCATGCGGCAAAGAGGCTGAGGACCAGAAAGACATGCATGTCAGTATGGGTGAGATGCGGAGTTCAGGAAAAAACAAAATTGCATACATAATGTTTTATAACCTATTTTCCCCCTAATAAAGCTCAAATCGTGAGTATTGACTGAGTGTTCTATGTGACCCCTGAAACAAATCCTCAAACCCAACCAAAAAAGTAACATGCCGTGGAACAATTTCTGATGTGATGTATTATATTTCTGGAGGCTGTGCATCAATCTCTAAAGCTAGTGATGAACTTCAAGAATGCAACAATAGACTTCAGTCTGCAAGTAATCAAATATGCAATCAAGATGTATTGATAAGTATTGTCATTTGAAATGAAAAATCCGAAACTAAAAGGAAGAAACCATATGAAATTATGGTCTTGGTGCTGAAACAAAGCTGGAGATTGCAAGATGTAATTTTAAAAGACCAATGACTTATTCACAGAAAGTATTTTTTTTTCAACTACACAAAAGGCAACTATACACATGGACTTCTCCAGATGGAACATACAGAAATCAAATGGACTATATCTGTAGGAAGAAATGACAAGAAGCTCAACATCAGTAGCTAAAATGAGGCCAGGGGCTGACTGTGGAACAGATCATCAATTGCTCATCTGTAAGTTCAGGTCAAAGTTGCAGAAAATGAAAAGAGGCCCACAAGAGCCAAAATATGATCTTGAGTCCTCTTCCACCAGAATTTCCACCCTAGCTTGAGAACAGCTTTGATGCATTAACATTAATGACAGAAAACTGGATGAGCTATGGGAGGCCGTCAGAATATCACACACGAAGATAGAAAAGGGTTATGAAAAAGGCAGTCTAGAACAAAAGGTTCAAGTGGATGTCACAGGAGACTCTGAAACTCGAGCTTAATTGTAGAGCGGCCAAGGCAAATGGAAGAAATGATGATGTCAAAGAGCAGAGCAGAAAGTATCAAAGGACAGCTCAGGAATAAAATGCAACATGTCATGAGATAGGCAAAGACCTAGATCTAGCAAACCACAATGGACGAACACACCAAGCGTATCTGAAATCGAAACAACTGAAGAAAAAATTCCAGCCTCGAGTTACAATATGGAAAGATGATGTGGGCAAAATAGTAAACCATACAGGGGTCACGAAAAGAAGATGGAAAAACAATGTAGTCACTGTACCAAAAAGGAACTAGTCAATTTGCTACAATTTCAAAGGGATTGTCTGAGAAAGAACCAACGGAACCAAAGGAAGAAGTCCATGACGTGCTGAAAGCATTAGCCATAAACAAGGCTTCGGGAATTGATGGAATACCAGTTGAAATGTTTCAATAAGCTCACGAAGCACTGGAATCACTCACTCACTATGCCAAGAAATTAGAAAGAGTGCTACATGACTAACTGACTAGAAATGATCCGTATTTGTACCCTTTTCAAAGAAAGATGACCCAACAGAATATGGAAATTATAAAACTGATATCACTGATGGAAGGAAAATTTTTCTGAAGATCATCCAACAATGAATGGCTACAGAAGTACATTGACAGAGAGCTACCAGAGGCTCAGGCAGGATCCAGAAGAGGACATGGAGCAAGGGATATGGTCGATCATTGCTGATGTCAGATGATCTTGGCTTAAAGCAGAGAACACCGTAGATGTTTACTTGTGTTTTGTTTATTAAGTCAAGGCATTCCACTGTGTGGATCATTGAAGTGTTGAAAAGGACAGATGTTTCTCTGAGGGTTAATTGGTGCTTGACTCTATCCATGGTGTTTTTAATCACTTCCTATGAGGGGCAAAGAAGGCCATGTCCACACAGAGGTCTCATTGACTTTGATCCTATTGACAGACTAGACTCCACCCTTTCACTCTTAATCCTCTCAGATTGACACCAGATGATGTAACTACCACAGGGCTAGACAAGATGTCTGCAACAAAGGGCTCAGATCTAACAGCAAGAGAATGGTATAGATTAGGGCAATGTTTTGTTCCATTGTTCAGGGGGTACTCACTGTGAGTACGATCTGACTCAAGGTCACCTAACAACAGTGTCCTGTTTGTGGCTCAACTTCCCTCTCTTGGACAGAGCACTCTACGATAGGACAGTCCTGGTTGGTTGGTGGCTAGGCACTGAGCTGCTCCCCACTGGTCCATAATTTGAATCTACCAGCTGCTCAGCTGAAGAGAGACAAAGCTTTTCTGCCCTAAATAGCTTTATCTGGATAATTCACAGGAGTGGTTCTATAGGATCACTCGGAGGCAAAATCCACTCCATAGTTGTGAGCTTGTTGGTTTTGTTTGTTTGTTGTCTGCCTTATATTGATAGACAGAATTAAGTTGAATTAAATCCTGATCTTAGTAAATGTTGTGAATCAAATCACATTCTGTTTCCTTGGGGGTTTGGTTTGCTGAAAAACAAAAATCATACCTCCATCAAAGCTGTTTCTCTGTGTGTAAGAGCTATCGCAGATGCATAGAGAAAGCCCAGGCCCCTGAGACTCTGTGTGGAGTGGAGGAGACTGAGACCCGAAGCACCAGAGATCAAAGACTGAGACCAGAGGCATGGAGAACAGAGGAGGGAATGAGTCAGGCTGAGGCTGAGAGAGAACATAGAAACAGCACTGAGCTATGGGACTGTGAGGCAGGAAGGCAGGTGGCTACCCCGGTCCACATGTGCCCGAGAGCCAGAGTACAGGAGAGAGGCTCGAGGGCTGCCTGTGGAAAGGTGTTGCTGTGGACCAATGACTGTATCCTCACTGTTTTTAAAAAAAAAATTATCTGAGTTGTTTATCCTATTAGCTTCCCTAATAAACCATCATAATTGTGAGCATTCTGTGTGGCCATTACAGTGAAGTACAGAATCCAACAGGGAGGTAGAGTGCAGCTGGTGTCAGCATAGGTAAAGAAAGGTGGAGGGTGGAGGCCTATTTGACCTCTGTCTCATGGCAATAGGGAAGCCAGAAGAGGCCAGATATGGCCTTCCTGTCAACCCTATCTTCACCTGGAAACCAAATTGTCCATGCAGATCAACTTTTAGTGTCATAAAAAGTTGACATCAAAATAAAGAATATTGTCATGTGCTCCATTTAAAAACCAGCTACATGAGACCCAAACATCAGCAAAGCCAAGATGAACAGAGAAGGGCACTGGGAACCTAGAATACTAGAAATGAAAACACCAGAACAGAGTTCAAAAGAATATTGACATACTGCAGACTATGTAACTGATGTCACTGTGTAGAAATTGTTAAATGGGTACCCAACTTTCACCAAAAGCCGAACATTATTTTTCTATATTGTATGGGTTATCCAGGAGCCCTGGTGGTGTAGTGGTTAGGCATTCCGCTCTGATCTGCAAGGTCACCGGTTCAAAATCAACAGCCACTCTGTTTCTCCTCCTGTAAACAGTGACCGTCTTGGATACCCACAACAAGGTCACTATGAGTTGGCATTGACTTGATGGCAGTGAGTTTTGAGTTGAGTGTTAACCATCAGCAAAAGTTGAGACATCTTTGAGGATCCTTATCTAAGAGGGAAAACAATTCACCCAGCAGTGACGATGAGGCCTAGTCAGTTACCTTTTATGAGCAGTGTGGTAATTACAATGTGGTAGGTCAATTTGAGGATTCCGAGTAGGTGTGGCATCTAGCCTGTCAATCACATCATAGTCAATGAGGCCTCTGTGTGGGCATGGCCTTCTCCTGAGAATTCTGGGAAAGCCTCTATTCCTTCTTGGAAGTGGGAGATACCTCTCTCTCACTCTCTGTTCACTCCCTAGGAGACATACATGGACCTACCCTGATGCAACCAGACCTCTGAAGCAGGAGAAGCCATGTAGAGACCCCTGCCAGCGCTGAGATGCTTGCAACGCCAGAGACTTTCTACCCACTGGCCTGTGATTATCCTACATTCAGCGTCATTGCTTGTGTGTTGTGAGTCTGAAGAGGGCTTTATAGATTGGTAATGGACACATGGGCTAATACCACACTTATGGGCTTGGACTGGACTGGGTTGGGATGCTTTCTTAATGTACAATTGCCCTTTATATAAGACTCTCTCGTATACATATGAGTGTCCATGGATTTGTTTCTCTACTCTACCCAGACCAATACAAATGGGCAGGAAGTTTCCTTGGTGTTGTTTTTGTTGTTAGACTACCCAGTCTGTTCTTGATGCATGCTGACCCCAGTACCATGGAACAAATGCTGCCACCCATGTAATCAGTTACAGGTTGAACCATTGTGATCCACAGGATTTGCTTTGCCATGCTTTTTGCATGTAGATCACCAAAGGTGGTGACTGAAGTTGTTTCAATGTGGTACTTTTATGTATACCTGTCTGACTCCCAACAAATTATTGGGTGGGGGCATGCAAAAAAGGTGTGTGAGACACTGCTTCAGGGAATTGGTCAGTTTTGCTATTCCTTTGGGTATATAAGAGAAAATAATTTCTGAAGCAGAGAGAGGGAAAAATCCCTTAACTCTTAAGAAAGACGAGCCACCAGCAGAGTGTGTGCAAGATCCTTGAAGTACTGATCAGGTCCCTTAAACCTTCCCTCCCTTAGAAAAACCAAATCTTTTTCCTGGCTTTTCAAAGACATGTAATGATCTTCATCTGTAGTTTGCAAAGGATTGAATTTTTTCTAAAAGTAAAGCCTTCTACCAATATAGACATCCCAAGTTCTGTTTCTCAGCAACAAGAATTTCATGGAGCTTTTGTTTCACACATGAAGAAGTGCAGATGTTTTATCCCCATATTTCATTCACAGTTCACTGCAGGAATCCATGACACCAGAATATACATTAATCACAGGCTGTAATGTAAGCTTCCTGGTGTCCAACATGATTATCATTATTTACTCTTCCTGTGTTAAAATTTTAAAAAAGAGGGGGTAAGGTAATTTAGCAAGTAATTAAGGATAAAACAAGGCCTCTTACATCCCCTTCTTCCATTAATGTTGATAGTTATTTTTCATGTGGCAACTTAAACTGGGACATTATTAAATGTTTTACTAATATTAAAGATTATGCTGGAAATGTATGCTCATAGATGTTGATTGCAGTAATATTTTTGGAAGTGGTAGTTAACAACTGTTTGAATCAGTGATGGCGCAGCCAGCTATGTGAGTACATGCTATGAAGTCCTTAGAATCAGACTCGCAGGAGCACAACGGAGGAGCACGTTGGAGCTCTCCCTTGCAATGGGCTCAGTGGGAACCAGGGACTCATTCGGGTTCCTTAGTAGAGGCGGGAGTCCCGAGGGTGCACTCGTTGAGTGCTTGGCTGCTCCTGAAAGGTTGGCGTGGGAACCCACCCATGACTTTGTAGGGAGCTATGGCAGTTTGTGCTCACCGAGATTTGTGGCTTTGGAACCCCCTGGGGAGGTGTCACTGTTTTTAACGGGTTGCGCTGACTTGGCACCAGCTGGATAGAAAAAGACTTCAGTTTTATTTTTGGCTTTGTTGAAGGCTCACAGCTGTACTATGGAATGTGTCCATTCTTTAGCCTTGATTTCCTTTTTATTATCCAAGCTATTCCAGGATGCTCACCGTAGAAAGGATTTTGTCTCATTCTTTGCCGATCAGTGAGACATCTATCATTTGGTGGTTGACCTAGGTGAAGCACTCTAGACAAGGTGTCAACGTCTGAAATAGTTCAATATTTATGGCCAGATGCTTAAAAGTCATGTAATGTTGAGAGCAAACTGTCTTACAGCTTATCTTCAAAACAGTGCCTTGGTGGGCCACACGGTAGTCTAAGAAAAAATAAAAATCCATTAGACTAATTTGGTCTTTATTGACTCTGGGCTTTTTGCATTCCTGCCAATTTGAAAATATGTTGTATTGCAATATTATTCATCTTGATTACTGTGATGCGTTGGTGACCCCTGAATTTTCCTCTAGGCCTTGCTGGTTTCCCCTGGTCCACACCCTGATCCAGATAAGACTCTCTGTGTGTGTCTTAAGATGGGTAACTTTTGATTTTCCTTGACAGAAAGATCTTTCAAAGCATTTTTATTTTCCCTCCAAATACGTATTATGAAAATTCTCAGGATCCATCAAAATCAAAAGAATAGTACAATGAGACTTCTGTCTGCAATGAAACCACAAAGCTTCAACTATTTAGAATTTGAAAATATTTGCTTTATCTATTTAGCCTCTAATAGATTTTTCTTTTCCTTTTAGACAAACCACTTCAAAGGATGTTGCAAATACTTGGGACTACATCCCTAAAATAACGCTCTCCCACCTAACCATTATATAATTTCATCCAACATAAGAGACATATCACAATTCCCTCAGATGGTGTGGTTCCCAAACCATGTGCCATCGTGCCCATGACCCGTGAGTGCGGCAGCAAATTCAAAGAAGCTGTGGGTTGTTTCCTTAATTTCTGGAAAAGCACAGTGATTTTTGGCGTCATTTAGACACTGTGAATTCTTAGCTTTCATATCACATTAGATATGTTTTCATGACATCATAATATAGCTGGGGTTTGGGCAGTTGCTTTGATGAAAAGCAAATTCCCTTTAAGAATCAGTTTGAGACGGAGCATAAGATTGTACTTGGCCAGTCTGGTTACAAGATTTGAAAGTTCTGTAGTTCCTCAAGGTTCTCCAGCATATCAGCGAGTCATGGTGGTCATTTAAATGTGCAATACAATTTTTGTCTTTCGACTTACATTTTTGGAATTATAAGTTGTTAGGACATATATACGTTTTACTTTGTTTAGAGACCAACTTAATAAATCTGTTAGGCATTTATTTTGGTATAAGGGCCTATAGAAAAAATCCCACAGACATGCAGATATACTAAAGGTTTCAAAGTATCTGGTTGTTTTTACAGATCTAGCCCACAAGATTTATTGATGTTCCACACAAAGATGCATATATGATGGATGAATAATTACATAGCCTACTTTAAAGTTTTATAGCATTTTCAATTATTTACTATCTCTTGTGTGGAAATTTTCCTTAGCCTTTTATCACAGTCTTAAATAATTATATGCATGTAATAGAAGAACCTCCCACAAAGACAAGAACCATTTCTGTTTTGTTCTTTACTGTGTCTCTAGTCGTTAGCAGGTCATATATGAGCAAACATGGAATGTCCTCATTAGTGTAATTGTGAGTCTTCCTATCTGTCACTTAAGAGATATAGGATCTATTACATGAAGGGGGGAGGGTACAGATATTTAAGAAGCTCTGGGGGGTAACAATGGAAAAGCACTGGACAGCTGACTGCAAGGTTATCAAGGTGAATAGTTCGAACCCACCAGCCACTCCGAAGGACAAAGCTGAGGCTGTCTACTCCCATAAAGATTTGCAAAGCCTTGGAAACCGTCTGTAGGGCTATCATGGGTTCGAATCAGCGTGGTGGCAGGGGGCTTGGGGGTGTTGTGTAAGCAATACTCAAAAATGCTTGCTGAATGTACAAATGATTACATAAATGGCCATTCTTTTGCATGAAAGAATTGTGTTTAAAAGCATCCTGTTGAAAAGGTACCACAGTCAAGGACGGCAAACTATTAATCCTCAGGAACACATCATTGTGGTCCGTTTCTTTTCAGATCAAGGTAAGCAGAGTTAGAAATCCTAAAATCATTTAGTGTGAAAAGAAATTGGGTTCATGCCATTTCACATTTCATGCATTTTCTCTTCACTTATACAGCAACCTACTTCTGGTACACAACCTTGGTGGCACCGTAAGGTAAGCACTGGACTACTACCTTAAAGCTCAGTGGTTCAAACCTACCAGCCGCTCCTCAGGAGAAAATTGCACCTGTCTGTCTCTGTGAAGAGTCAGAGCTGTGAGACACTATAGGGCAGTTTAACTCTGTCCTAGAGGCTCTGAGTCAAAACTGACAGGGATTATTTCTCCTTTTTTTAATACTTCTGGATTGATTAAAGTAACTTCTAATAGTTCTTAAATATATTAGAAAAGCGCACATAGGATCATGATTACCTTGTAATTGAATTTTTTTGTTTACCTCCATTTGGGGCACATGGTAAGGCTCCACTTTTTGGCCTGGAGGTCATATTCAACTAAGGATTTATCAATGCCGGTTATATAGATCCCTTCTGGGTGAAAACATTCCTCTGAGAGCAATCTTCCTGAGCTCTTTTTCTGTCTAGCAGGGAAACTGGCAATACTCCAGGTAGAGATTGCTGTGTCTGCCTGGGTACATGACAGACTGAGCTTCCAGATGATCTCAGATGACCATAAAAAATGAGCCAGAGAGAATTCTCTGTTACTTTATAAAATAGAGATGCAAAGAACAGTGTGTCTGATCAAGCTATCTGCCACACTTAGAGATGAAGAAATCAAGGTACCGTGTGAACATCTAAGCACCCATCACACTGCCAGCACGGGGCAGAAGTGAAACTCCAACCAGACAATTAGCCCCAGAGTCTGCACTGCCAACACTCTGCTATCGGGCTCCAAGCGACAATCGCCACCTTCTGCCCATTACCTGTTCCTCCCACACCACGAACGCCTAGCTGCGTAGATCCCAAATGAGAAGTAGATCGTAATATAAAGGACTTGTTTAATAGGATCGAACCTCAGCTGGTTTTCTTCTCTCTCTCTCTCTCTCTCTCTCTCTCTCTCTCTCTCTCTCTCTCTTTCCTGACTGAGTGAGTACACTCTCATTTTAATGAGACAATCATAGTTTCACAAATCATTTAGTTAGGACAATTTCTGAGAGAATTACCTTGTGGTTAAATTATAAAATATTGAAATTAAGGTTGAAGCTTGAAAATTATTCACAGCTTTTGCTTTCTTCTCATTTTATAAAACTACCAGTTATGTCCAGAAATACATGAGTATCCTGATACTATAGCCCTGAGATCAAGTGAAGTGTGATCAGTTTTTCCCAGTGGTTAAAAGCACATGGAAGAAAGCATGTTTCAGCTGCCGACAGAGGCACAGACTTATTACTAAAATATAAAGTGACTTCTGTATATTTGTCAAAGCAAATTCTTCAAGAAATTAGTGAAACTGGTGTCTTTTTTAAAAACTCTATTTTTTTTATACTCATAATAGTAATGCACCTAAACTGCCCTTAAACAGGGAGTTTTTAATCTAAGCAATAAAGGGAAAAATAAAGTAGATTATGCTATGACTTTCATAATTTCCCTATAGTTGAGCATAATATGTATTTCCTTTCAGAAAGAGCCTAGAGCTGTATTGTTCATTTCAGTAACCACTAGCCATTCATGATTATTTCATTTTATAGACTTAAATAAAATATAAGATTCAATTCTTTTTATGTGGCCCTTATGATGGGAGGAAGACCATGTCAATATAATCTGAGCAACAAAATAGGGTAGTTGTTAACACTCTGCATGAGAGAACTCATGCTAGACATCAGTTCTGAGGTGAGATTTTACCCTCTCATATGGAAAAAGATAGGCAAATCAAAGCAGGGAGGGCACTTGATTAGAGGAAACAGATTGTGATAGGTAGGATTATAGTGCCAACCTAGCCAGTAAACACGTGTGGGGTTAATAAGGTTGTAGTTTAATTGAAGGGTAAAGAGATAAATGGCTTGGCGAGATTTGCCTTTCTGTCACTTGCTCTCTGATAATCAGACCAGTGTGCAGCTACCTTAGCTAGTTCTCTGCCTCAAGCTACACTACCTGTGGGACACCCAACCCATGAACCGTGTCGCTATAGTTTGAGGTCCCTTTGAGACCTGTTGCGCCACACTGCTGGCGTATACATCTCTTGAGCTGGGGACTGTTGGACCCTGTCATCTGGCTGACTGTTGGTGACCTGCCCTGCTGTTTGCGGCCTGTGGCTGGATTGCTTGTATTGCTCTACAGAAGACTCAGCTGTCTGCTTCCTTGACTTGCATCCAGCATCCCTCGTGAGTTGAAGGACTACCAATATATTAACTGTCTCAAGGAAGTGAGTTGAACTGAGCCATTTGTTCTGCTCTGTGGACTAATTAACTGTTTATTTCTTATGTTGTATCTATCTATCTATCTATCTATCTATCTATCTATCTATCTATCTATCTATCTATCTATCTAATCACATGTGTCCTGGCTTTGTTTCTCTAGAGAACCCTGTCTAAACACAGATCAAGTAAAGATAGAGACTGTGAAGTTCTTGTTGAATCTGTGCGATAAAAGTAGGTTAGTTTTACTATGAGTCCCTGGGGCTCAGTCAAAATTTAAGCATTTCACAGGGTAGCGTATGATGAGGAACTGAAGAAAGAAGTGCAAGATCGACCGAAGGCATTGTCCAAAAGCAAGGCCCCGGAATCAACAGAATAACAATTGAAATGAATGCAATATTGGAAGTGCTCATTTGTCTAAGCCAAGAACTGAAGAAGACACCTACCTGGTCAACTGACTGAATGAGATCCATATTTGTATCCACTCCAAAGAAAAGTGATCCAATAGAAGGTGGGCATTATCAAACAATATCATTAACATCATACTCAAGTACATTGTTGCTGAAGAAGACCTCCAAACAGTGCCACCAACGTATCTACAAGAGCTGCTAGAAATCCAAGTTGGACTCAAGAGAATATGAGAAAAGCAATATCACTGCTGGATGCCAAATGGGTCTTGGCTGGAAGCAGAGAATATCAGAAAGATGTTTATCTGTGTTTTATTGACTGTGAAAAGACATTTGACTTTGAATCACAACAAATTATGGATAACAGTTCAATGAAAGGGAATTCTTGACCACTTAATTTTGCTCATGTAGAACATGTCCAAAGATTTATAGGCAGTTGTTCCACCAGAATAAGGGGACATTGAATGGTTTAAAATAAGGAAGACAGTGTCGAGGTTGTGTTCTTCCACCATATTTATATAATTTGTTTTCTGAGCAAATAATCCAAGAAACTGAACTGTCTGCAGAACGTGGCATCACGATTGGAGATTCATCTACAGCCTGCAATATACACATGACACAACCTTGCTTGTTGAAAGCAAAGAAAACTTGAAGCACTTACTGATATACATCAAAGACTTCAGCATTCAAGATGGTTTATACATAAACATAAAGATATTTTAAAACTCACAACTGGACCAACAAGCAACATCATGATATGTGTAGAAAAGACTGAAGTTATCAAGATTTCATTTTACTTGGATCCACATAGATCCACTTTAATGCACATGGAAGAGTCAATAATTCAAACAATTTATGGCATTGGGCATATATGTTGCAGAAGATATATTAAAAGGGTTTAAAAAGTAAATATATCCCATTGAGAACTAAGTTTCATCTTATCCAATCCATAATATGTTCAGTTGTCTCTTATGCATATGAAATCTGGATAAAGAGTAAAGAAAATTGGAAGAATTAATTTGAATTATAGTGTTGGTTAAGGATATTGTATATACTATTGACAGTAAGAAAAATTAATTTGTTTTGAGGTAAGTACAGCCAGAATGGTCCTTAGACGTGCAGATGGTAAGACTTTGTCTCAGATACCTTAAGGCACATTGTCAGGGGGGTCTATTCCCTGGAGAAGGACGTCACGCTTGGTAGAGGATCCTGGTAAAAGAAGATCCTCGGTGAAATGAATTGACACGGTGGCTGCCACAGCGTGTTTGAACATAGCAACGATGGTGGGGATGGCACAAGCTAGACTGTGTCCTGTTCCATTGTACATAGGGCCTCTATAAGTCAGAACTAACTCAACAGCACCTAACACCAACAACAACAACAACACAGGGGTGCCTCCATGAGGCAAACATGGCTGAGACTCCAAAGGTTAGCTCCAGGCTACTCACAAGCACCTTGGAAGAAAGGTCTACTGATAGACTTTCAAAGCCAATTAGCCTTTGAAAACTTTGGGAACTATGTTCTACTCTGACCACTAAGGAATTTTATTATGCTTTGAAGTCAGCTTAGTGGTCACTGGTTTTGTTTTAGCAGAGAGGAATGAGTGATTGTGGGAGTTGGATGATTTTATGCCAATTTGTATTTATAGAGCTGACTTAATGACACAGTATGTTATCAAAGATATCCAACTCACATAATACTGATGATAAGTAAATGTCTTCAATAAACCTGAATTCATTTTGGATAAAACAACTAAGACTATGATAACCAAGCAACAACAACAAAAGTACCGGTCACCTGTCTTGGAGCAGACTAGCATCTAGAAATAGACCCCAGGAGAGCTGGCGGAAGGCCTCTGTCTTCCCGTGTGCCCGGGCTGCGAGCAGCACGTCCGGAGACCTTTGGGCATTCTGGCGCGGCTAACCGTACGGCTCACAAGTGGACATATCATGAGAACAGTTTGGCTTGGCTGTTTCTCAAGTGTGTGTTTTAGGGCTATAGATTGTCCACCTGCATTCTGCCCTTAGCTAAATACATGTAATCCTGGAACGTTCATGATTTAATAGACAAATATTTATTCAGTGACTAAGATGTTTCAAATCGTTTCAGTAGATATACAGGAATAAATGAGAGTCAGGCCAAAGAGTTTTGATCCCAAGATAATTCCCAAATGCGGGTGTGTGTGTGTGTGTGTGTGTGTGTGTGTGTGTGTGTGTGTTGCTGTTGTTAAAACATCTTTCCCCAAGAGAAATTTTCTAAGGCATTAACATGTAACTCCATTCATCTAAACAATATTTGCTGAACTCCCAGTACATGCCCTGATGGCATAGTGGGTTAGTGTTGGCCTGCAAACCACAAGGTCTGTAGTTCAAACCACAGCTGTTTGGCGGGAGATGAGGATTGATGAGACTTTTTACTCCAGTGAAGGATTGCAGTCACAGAAACCCAGAGGGTATTTTGAGTCTGTCGTGGAGGGTCGCTATGAGTCAGGGCTGACGCAATCGCAGTGAGCTTGGTTGTTGTTGTTTTTTAAATACCAAGAACAAAAGAAGCCCAGTGGCTCTGTCGGGGAAGCATTGGACTGAAATCATTTAGTTCAAACTCCTCAGCCATTTCGTGGGCGAAAGATGCTGGCGTGTATTCCCTTAAGGGCTACAGAAACAAGGACAGTGACACTCATCTGTGTACACGCAAGAACTTTATATCAAGGGGCCACTTGCATCGAGAAGGCCCTCCAGCCTGGTCCAACTCGGCCAATAGGTCCAAAGCTAGCCAGGGCCCTCTTTACATTCATGTAACCGTCGGCCACAGACACCAACCGTGACGTGTGGAGCAGGAAGGTCACCAGCTGGTGGATGCCGAGTCACGTGGAAACAGGCAGTTCCTTGGAAACATGGCTCGGAGCTGACAAACCGACCAGAAGGCCCATATGGGGCCCACCCCTGGAAGCAGGCAGAGTTCCCGCAACCAGAAAGGTGAAGGAGAGAGAGAGCAAGCGAAAGAGAGCAAGAGAGAGAGCGAGCAAGCGAGCACTCAGGCCATACCTCCCACGAAGCATGATCAGACTGTGACCTAATCGGCAGGTTGAACTCCAATCCTCCATAAATGTAAATTGACATACAATCATCCAGTTACCACAAGCTACTCAGTATGTGTGGGTTTGAGTGTGGGGTATATCAACAACCCAGAAAAATTAAACTCTGTCCTTAAAGATCTCAAGTAGTAACACTGTCATTCTAATAGATATTTTCACCTCTTCTTCCATTTCCTAAGGAGCCCTGTGTTGGGCTGTGATCCGAAAGGTTAGCAGTTCAAAACCACCAGTTGCTCCTCAGGGGAAAGCCAAGGCTTTCTCGTCTTGTCAACAATCTACCCTGTCCTCTAGGGTGGCTGGGAGTCAGGATTTCTGTGATGGCCAAGAGTTCCTTTCGGTTTTGCTCTTCCATTCCCTCCTGTCTTCTGGGGGATGCCAAAACTTACTTTCTTAATTAGAGCAAAGGGCACATCATTGACAGAGCAAACATCACCTGTATCAGTCCCTCAAGGAGCTCTGGTGATGCTTCATTGGGTAGCTCTCCCTGCTTACAGATAGGTCTGTGCTTTGAACCCCAAAGTCTCTGAGCAGAGAGCGATGTGACAGTCTGCTCCCCCAAAGAGTCGGCCTTAGCAACACGAAGGGGCAGCTCTTCTCTGTCTGTACCATCTCTGTGAGTTGGAATCACAACAATATCACCAGTTCCTTAATTAAAAAATAAAACCAAAGAAATAAACAACGAAGCGTAGGAGCAGAAGTGGTGGAGTCGGCAGGCGAGAGAAGACCCACAGAGTCCTCTCCAGCTCCCAGCACACCCCTCACCGAAGGGCAGCAGCTCCAGCCGTCACATTCAAAATCCAAACAAGCAAGCAAACGCCCTGCCAGCAAGTCAGTTCTGACCCAGGCCTTCCTAAGGGTTATCCAGTTCCCAAGGATAATGATTTCATCTCTCTATACAGTTACCTTCTAGGAAATTCTGAAACATAAAAGGATTTCTTTCCAGAAGAGGTGTAAATTATTTCTTTCCAATAATGAAGACTGGGTTATGATGAGACTGGCTAGCGGGGCATGAGCCATATTGTATCTAGTTCAGCCATCTGATTTCAGCCTTCTGTCCCTCTGAGTTTTCCAAGGCTTATTTTAAACCAACTTGGTGTTGCTGGTTCTCCCACTGATAAATTAGTTAAAATTTTGGCAAGTACTCGCTCGCTCTGTGACCATCACTTTATTGTTGTTTTTAATATTTAACAAGTTATATTTTGACTGGCCCAAAAGATAAAGTATCGCCAGGCATTTCTTTTTATTAACAAGCGGCCTATACACAACTAAAAGGAGCTCTGGTAACACATTGGTGAAATGCTCAACTAAAAGCTAACAGGCCAGTGTCTCTAACCCGCCAGTTCTCAAAAGAGAGAAATCACCTGGACATCTGTTTTTATTAAGAATTCTGCCTAGAAATGGTACCCTCGTCTGTCATGTAGGGATGCAACACCACCACCACCACATATACAAACTACCTCTAGGGGAGAAATGGAGTTTCAAAAAGAAAAATAAAGCATCTCTTTGATGGCAAATTGGACCCTGAAGCATCATTATGAGGAGCTAACATATTTGGTACCGTGCAACCTCTTTAGAAAACTGTTCCAAGGGCTCCATGCAACAGTTCCTCCAAACAGAAGTCCACAATGCAATCAAGAAATGATTTATAAGTTTGTATGTTTTTGTGGTTGTTATTTTTCTTGTTGCCTGTTTCCACCCAAAGAAATTTGAAACATCATCTATTAATGCTCGTAAAATGTTGACTTGTATGACTATTTTTCATAATATGTCTAAAACAATTATATGCTTAATACATCTAGAATTTCTAGGCAATGGGTATGTCAATTGGTAGCTTTCTTGTCTTAGGGTGCTTCTACCTTCAAGAAATAAAGAAAATATTTTTATATAATTTGTATCATATAGCTTTAATGTGGACAGCAAGCACCTCAATAGTTGTATTAATTATTAAGCACTCTAGAGTTTAGCTTTGGATCTTAAAAGGGTGGGGGAGGAAGGTTAAAAGAGACGGTCTCGATTTTATGGTGGTAGAATCAATACTTGAATGATGTGGGAGCATAGTCTGAGAAGCAGTGAAGTCACGGCCTCATTACAATGATGTCCTCATCTTTAAACTTAATTAACTGAAATAATAATCCATCTCCCCATGGTTTGTTAGAAAGTTAAGGCAAAAAAAAAAAGAAAGTTAAGGCTAAAAAAAAAAAAGCAAAGATCATTGACTGGCATAGAAGAACATGCCCTTTGCAGTTGTGTTTGTATCAAACTTTCATTTAGTGAAGTCATATTTAAAACACCCAAGAAAACTGGCCATCTTCCAGAAGCCAATGTTTTTGAAAGCGAGTCACAAGCCATGTCACTTTGGACAGTAAGGTCCTAGTAGAGTAATAGTGTTTGGATGCAAATTAGATGAACCCGGGTCACAAAGGCTTTAAATGAGAATGACTGCCTGGAGCCTTTGCCTGGACCAATTTAACATAAGATGTCAAAGACAGCTTCCTGGCACACTTACTTACTAGGAGGCTGTGGTGGAAAACTGGGCTAAATCAGAAAACAAAAACAAAACCAAAAGAATAATTTTCCCATAAAATTTGAGATGATAGTCTGAACTGTGATTGCTCATCAGAAGTAGAAGGTATTTATTAGACAACCCACTATTGGCTTACTAGTTGCCTCCGCCCCTTGTCAGTCAATTTGTCCTACTGTGGTGGCTTGTGAGTCACTGTGATGCTGGAAGTTATGGCACTAGCATTTCAAATAACAGCAGGGTCCCCCAAAGTGAATAGGTTTTGGGAGAGCTTCCAGACTAAGAGCAGGCTACGTAGAAGGAATAGGCTGTCCACTTGAGAGGAATTAGCCACTGAAAAGACTGTGAAAACCATCAAAGCATGGCCAGTTACTGCAGATCTAATGACTAGAAGCTGGACCTTCTTGGAGATAGTGCAGGAGATGAGTCCATGAGATGGGAGGCATACAAAATATGACTGAGGAAGCACGGCCTTTTCAAAGGAGCATCGACCATGGTCATGGATGGAGTGGAGCAAACACCCATGCTTGGAACTTGGACTGTAGCAAGTATGAATCTAGGGAAATTGGAAGTTGCTTAAAATCAAGTAGAATACATAAAGATTGATATTCTAAGTGCTGGCAAGCTGAATCAGAAAGTCATATAATTTACTATGCTGTGAATGACACAATCCAGAGAAATGGCATGCTTTCATCACCAAAACAGGCATTTGAAGACCAACCTTGATGTTCAATGCTGCCTGGATTAGGATAATGCCTATCTGCATACAAGGAAATCCAAATAATGCAACTATTACTCAAAATGCTCAAATCACACGTTAGAATTTTGACAGACTAACAACTTCCTCATTGCAAATACCCTTTATTCAACAACACACAAGGCAACTAGACACATGCACTGCTCCAGATGGAATATATAGAAATCAAATTGACTCCAAGTGTGGGGAGAGATGCTAAAGAAGCTCTATCAGCAGCTAAAACAAGGCCAGGGCTGGCTGTAGAAGAGATCATCAATTTCCATGTAAGTCAAGGTTGCAGTTGAAGAAAATTAAAATAAGTCCACAGAGCCAAAATATGACCTGGAGTACCAGATCAGCTCAAGAACATTTGATGCATTGAACTCGAATGTCAAAAGACCTGATAAGCTATGGGATGACATTTAGAACACCATCCTTGAAAAAAGCAAAAGGTCATTAACAGGAAAGAAAAAATCAAAACAGATGTTCAAGAGATTCTGAAATGTTCTCCTAATCATTGAGTAGCTAAGGCAAATGAAAGAAATAGTGAAGTTAAAAGAGCTGAACAGAGAAATTCATAGGACAGCTTGAAAAGACAAAGTAAAATATTATAGTGTAAAAATACCTAGAGTTAGAAAATAAAAAACAAACATGCTTAGTACATTGGAAACAGTAAGAATTCAAGCAAAAAGTCAAGCCTTGAGTTGCAATATTGAAAGATTCTATGGGCAAAATTCAGAATAATGTAAGAAGACACGCAAGAATAAGGTAACAATGTACAAAGTGACTCTACTCAAAATAACTAGTGAATATTCAACCATTTGAAGAGGCATCACGTAAGCAAGAATCAATGGAACTGAAGAGAGAAGTCAAAGCTGCCCGAAAGCATGAGGCAAAAATAAGGCTCCAGGAATTGATGGGATACGAATTGATATGTCCAACAAGCCGATGAAGCACTGGAAGCCCTCACTTGTCTATGCCAAGAGGTCTGTAAGATAGTTACTTAGCCAATCAATGGGAAGAGATCCATATATGCACCCGTTCCAGCATAATATAAAAATTATAGAACGATATCTCTGATAATCACCCACAATAATTTTTTCCTGAAGATCATTCAACAATGGTTGTAGTCGTACATTGACAGGGAATCACCAGAGGTTTAGGCAGGATTCAGAAGAAGACTTGGGACAAGAGACAGCATTGCTGATGCCAGATACATCTTGGATGCAAGCAGTAAATACCAGGAAGATGTTTTCTTGTGTTTAATTGACTATGCTAAGGTATTGGACTGTGCGGATCATAAGCAGCAACAACAACAAAGTAGAGCTAGCCTTGAGAAGAATGGGAATGCATAACACTTCACTGTGCTCATGCGGACATTGTACATGGTCAAGAGGCAGTTGTGTGAAGAGAATAGGGGAACACTGTGTTGTGAAATCAGGGAAAGTGTGTATCAAGGCTGTATCCTCTCACCACACTTATTCCATCTGTGTGCTGAGCAAGTCATCAGAGAAGCTGGAGTAGAGGAACCAGAATGCAGTATCAGGGTTGGAGAAAGGCTTACTAACCACCTAGAGGGGCAGATGACGCAACCTGGCTTGATGAAAGCGAGGAGGACTGGAAGCACTTGTTGATGGAGATTTAAGGTTTGCAGCCGGCAGTACGGATTACAACTCAAATGTAAAGAAAACCAAAATCCTCACAACTGGCCCAATAGGCGACATGATGGTAGATGAAGAAAAGAAATGACATTGCAGAGGGTTTCACCTCGCTTGGATCCACAAGCTGTGTTCACGGAGGCGGCAGTCAAGAGATCAAAGATGCATTGAATTAGGGACATCTGCTGCACAGAGTCTCTTTAATGTGTCGAAAAGTTACAAGATGAGCAGAGTTCCTCCTTATGCAATAGATCCAATAGACCGATCTGTCTCATCCATTTGGGACCGTCACAGTGGCTACTCTCCCTTCTCTAAGATGCATTAATGGCTGTCTACCTCGAAGCCAAGGAACACGTTCTGATTTCTCCCATCCTTAAAAACACTCTGACTCATTCAACATCCTGGGCCAGCTATGTTGTAATGCTCTCCAAGCCTCTTTCCCCATTCTCAATACTCTCTTAGGTTGCCCCATTCACCTTCTCACTAACGTTTCACTACTGATCACAGCTCGCTGCCTCCAGAGGGCCTGGTGCAGCTCTCGTTGCCCAGGACCCTGTGGAGTTTGCTGTAGTGCCCCATTGCTGCCATCTTGAAAATCTTTTCATACTTTAGAACAAGAGGTCTTGCTTATAAAGTTTTGCTCTGGGGTGTACACATCATGTAGCTAGCCTTGCCATTGGCTTTCAGGTTATTAATTCCAATGGATAACTCCTTACCTTCATGCTACTAGACTTTTTTCATGTTGGTTGCTCCTTCCTTCTTGACAAACGTTTCCTTGACTTTGTTTCCAGGATACCACACTCTTTTTTTAGGTCACAGACCCCTCCTGCTTGATTTCTGTTGCTAGTGTCTCATTTCCCACACGTGCTTTGTAAATCCTGTCTACATGTTAATTGGCACTCTGGTATCAGAGCTGTGTTGCTAATCGCAAGGGGAGCGGTTCAATCCCACCAGCAACTTAGCAGTGAAAGGCTGAAGCTGCCACAGAAATCCTACATAAAGCTGTTATGAATTCCGTTGGATTGGGTAATCAGTTTGGCTTAGGGTTTATAATGTTACTGGCTGTCTAACTCGTTTCATAGATCTACAAATCGACTTTTCTATTTGGATCTTAAATGCTGCCTGTACCAAATTTATCCTGGCTCTTCTTCATTCCTAATCTACTCCCCTCATAATATTTTACATGTTTACAGTACATCTATTCTTCTAGTTCAAGGGAGAGAGATGAGGCTTTTTACTCATGTAGAGTTAGTCTCAGGGTGCCCTCTCCTATAGAGTCACTGATTTAGCATCAATTCAATGGTATCAAGTTTGGTTTATTCGTCTAGCTGTTCAAGTGAAAAGTTTTGGACTGATCCTTAGCTTTCCCTTTTCCATTCGCACTCTGCATATAAGCAGTTTGCTCTATGGCCAAAATATTGAGTAATTGACAAGTGGAGTTTTGACCACTATTAACTAGAATTACGACGGTCCCTCTGCTCTTACCTTTACAGACATGACTGTGTTACTGCCTGGCTCCTTGCTTTAGGACTAGCATATAATTTATTGCAAAAATATAAGTAATAGGTCAAGTCCACACAGAAGCATACTTGTCTGTGTGATCCAAGGACTATAAGTAATAAAATCCAACTCTGGAGGAGTGAGTTATATTGGAGCTCAAATTTTGAAAACTCCAATTGCAGAATGCTATGCATGACAGTAGAAGGCCCAAAGCCATAGGCAGGTTTTCCACATGGAATAAGTCTCTATGGAATGCCCTCTGACCATAGTCCCGGGACATGAATAGTCTTGCTATCAGACAGACGAGAGCATTGTAAAGTCAATTATGGCAGATGCAGGTAGGTTAAAATTTAAGACCTTATCGTTTGATCTCCGTTTTGACCAATTTAAAGTTTATTCACTTTTATTTTCTTTCTTTTCTATTGAGTTATTTGTACTGTTATTGTTGTTGAATTTTTTTGTCTTATTTATGGAATTGTTTTTGTATATGAAACCCAGGGTAGGTAAATCTGTAGAGAATGTAACTAGGATTAACAATTACCTTTAGATATGGGAGGGAGGTTGGGGGAAATGACAAGCTTACAATAGGCACAAAAAAGAAAATGTCCTAAAATTGGTTGTGATGGTCATCGGGCAGCTCTTCTAAATATGTCAGAATTATTGAATTGTATGATATGTGAATTATATGTCAATAAAATGGCAACTTTGCCCCAAACACTTCCCAACTTCTGGCAGAATTCTATACTTCTTACAGAATGTCTAGTTTTATGTGGTTTAATCTTTCTCCTCCTTTCAAGCTTTGGTTTCTGAATCTCACACGTCTCTTCCCCTAGTTTGCCTTGGCACATCAGAATCCCTTCTTTCTCAGATTTACAAGGTACACTCACTCATCTTAGGCTCTTGTACCTGCTGGGTCATTGCGCATTCTTGCTTTAAATTTTGGCTCCAAAGGAGTCTATCATATTTCAAATGCTGTGCTCACTGCCATTTGAGTGGATTCTGACCCCTAGCAAGCTCTCAGGACCAAGTGGAACTGCCCCTGCACTTTCAAGCCTGTAACTCTGGACGAGAATCAAAAGCTTCATCTTTCATTTGTGGAGCAACTCATGCTTCCCCACCGCTGATCCTTCTTCCAGCCCCCACACACTTATCACCTCCTGACATGGAATGTGATTTCCCTATTTGTTCATCATGTGTGGCTGTTGTATGTCTCTCCTCCCTGTACACTGAATGGTGGGCATTTTATTTTATTGATATATATCCCAAATGCCTGGACACATAGTAGACACTACTTCTTAAGCGTGCATTAAAATCTGGAGGTGTACTCTCATGCCAAATGGACAATAACAGTGAAGATCACTTCAATGGAGGAAAAAAAAATCAAGGTTCTTGAGAAAAAATCTAATGAAATCAGATCTAGCAAACTATCAAGATGAAAGCAGACTTCATAACATTGATGTTATAGTCAGTTCAGGATACACCAACCACATTCAATGATATATCCTATGCAGAAACAAACTAAGCAAAGCAAACAAGCTCTCAGGAAAAAAAAAAGTTGGTTGTATACTTGCTAACTCTAAAAACTGTAAATATGGTGACAGGAGACACTGATTTTATGTCAGTGATCTAAGAAAAAGTCCATGGGACCTGGGTTCAAAAATTCCTAAGAAATAGTTTTCAGTTTTTTGCTTATGTTAGCTTAAATTGGACATTCATCATCTCTATGTAAATTCTTTTATGCAATCTCGATTATACTTGACTTCTCATAATTCTTGCTTTAGTTCATTGTATATGAGGGGATACCCCTGCAAAATGGATTTCCCCCCCAAAGATATGCATTTGATTTTTTTAAAACAAAACACCCTTATCACCTTCAAAGTTACACTTAATACATTTGCCAAATCTGTGATTCTTTCCTGGAAACATTTTTCAAACTCATCTGTTTGGATGGCTGGCAGCACCTCCCTTGTTTTTTCTTCACCTCTTCTATGTCATCAAATTGCTGTCCTTTCAATGTCCTTCTTCATTCATGGAAACAAAAAGAAGTTACCTGGAGTGAGTCAGGTAAGTAATGGCCTGGGGCAAGAGAGGCATCCTGTTTTTGCCCCAAACTGGCCCACTGAGATGGCTGCATAAGCAGGTACATTGTTGTAGTGACAAAACCAGTCCCTGGTCTGCCAAAAATTGGGCCTTTGTTGCAGTTATGCAATTTTTCCAGAACCTCTAAATAGAAAGCTTGATTAACAGTCTGACCTGGTGGAATGAACCCAATTCACACATTGACATTTTCATCCTTCAGGAAGTTGACAGAGGTCCAGAACAAGGTTTGTTATCAATTGACATTTCACCTTTTTTGAAATGAGAAAATCACTCCTACACTTGTGTTTTTCTCATTGCTCTATTCTTATAAGCTGTGTTCAACATCATGACAGTTTCTCTTGCATTTGTCCCAAACAGGAAACAAAAGTTCACAGCTGCATGCTATTCTCTTAAGTCAGCCATCACACACATAAAAAACGAGTTTCAAGTGAAACTATTTTTCAGAAAAAATTTGCTGGGACCCAAGAGAACTTTCCCCGATGACGCCACTGGGTGAACTAACTCAGATGGAATTGCCTGATGCTTGCCTAGCGACAATAATGTGTACTGCAAAAGCTCTGCTCCTCCCAGTACAATTCCATTTTGGGGGATAGGCCCTCATATTTGGAAAAAACAACCTAATATTTGTTCATATTTAGGTTTTTGATGATGTCGTGGTTGGTATGGTTGTTAGGAGAGTTGGTTGTTGCATGTATATTCTACATAAAACTGAAATATTATGAAAGATAGCCTTATAATTGACATCCTGCATATATTTGAGAACAATATTATGAGGCTAGCAATGTCTCAGTATAAAAAAATTGGTGTTTATAGGAATTCTTTGATTTAAATGACCACCTTGAACATAAAAATGTACCCTTGCCCTAAAGGCAAAAAAAAAAAAAAGCTTTATTTTACACCTCTCCCCCCATTTCCCCCCTCAGTTGTGACTTGGATAGATAAGGAAGAGTCTTTGGGGAATTTGATGACAACTTATGTACCTCCTAATACCTTCCCATTGTTTTGGCAGAAAACAAGGCTTCCCAGTCTTGTAAAGTGAGTCTCTGAAACCCAGAGGGCCAGCACTACCTCCCCTGGCCTGTATGGTTGCTATGAGTCAGAATTGGCTCACTGGCAGTGTGTTTGCTCATGTTTTGTTTGAATGCCTTGGGTGGCTCTTTTTTCATAGGGTAAATTTGGTTATATCAGCATATTAAAAACAACAGAACTGCAGTTACCAAGAGGAAGAACAAAGTACTAAGTCATTTGTCAACGTGCTTAGAAAGTCGTGGCTCATCCCTTTGTGCAAATGTTTTTGTTCCCGGCAAACTTGGTGCAGAAGGAACGTGGCAGGTGCGGCCGCTTGGTGCTTTTGGGTTTCTTGGCACAGCTGTAGATCCACTGGGACCTGAGACAAGCCCCAGAATCACAACTACCCTCAGCTCTTTGCATATGCTCCTCCCTGCCAGCTTCCGACATTAAAAAGCTAGAAAATGTCATATGAAATTTCTTTGTCCAATCCTCCCCCAAGCAACCCTCCCCGCCCCCCTCCTGAAAATTTTGGGAACAGTAGTCAGCATCCCTCCCTTAGGAATATTCTGAAATTCAGAGAAACTACTTTTGTCCATGGGGAAGGAGCCATCCCGCTTCTTCTCCACCCAGCTGACTTCAGAGTAGGCTGCTTGCCTGCTCCTTTTAGGCAACTGAGTTTATGACCCATCTGTGTGCCCCCCCCCACCCCAGGTGGCAGACCACAAGAAGTTGAGGTGGGGGCAACAGTGCTGACTCACTCCCCTGCCTCTGCTCCCCACAGACAATGGTACATAGCCTTCAGCTACAAGACTCTCCTTTCATGCGCTTCTGATCAATCTGGGTGAGAACAAGTGTGTTCAACTCTAACTGGAAAGGTGTCTGGGATGGGTCTGGATGGAAGAATCAGCTTCTATCAAAGGAGACGGCCTCACGAAGCCTGACTGTTGTCTAGAGGCTCCTGCCTCCAGCTGAAAAGCCCCTTAAAGAGTCTCCTCTGGGCTGTTGGCAAAACAAGGGAGAAGGGCAGGCGCTTGGGAGGAAAAAGAAGCGGGGGAGACATTATCAAAGGATTTGTTAATTTGGGTTCACAGAATTGAGCAATGAAGATTGGGCAAGGAGGGTAGACACCAATTAATGTGAGGTTTTCAAAACAAAGCTTCTAGAGGAAAAAAATTACATGGACTTGATGTCCCATTCCTTCGTTTATCCTTCTGGTTAACAACACTCAAGCAGTCTTCCCATGTCCTGTGTCCGTTTGGATCTGGAATTCTTCTACCTTTTACCTTCTGTCAAAATCATCCTTCAGGAAACCTCTGGCTAATTCCACTTTAAACTTAAAACACAAGGACATGATTGATGCCATTTTTTTCATGTGGGTTACTGAACTGAGGATAGACTTCAAAAGCAGGAATTCTGATATAACCCACAGCCAATACTCAAAACTCAATATTTGATACTCAATAGATATTTTTAAAAGAAACATAATTTTTATTGTTAATTTTCCTAAAGAAACTAATATATGTATATATTTTACACAAAACCTATGAATAAGAAAATGGTTGGTTAAAGGGGAAATATCAAAGCAAAACAACTTAAAAGAACCCAGGTTTTATCAAACTTAGTTATATATATGTATATATATATATATATTTAAAACGGTGAAATAACTTCACCATCTCAAGTAATCTATATTACAATGGTCTGTCTTCCCTCTTGCTTCTTGGATGAATGTGAATCCATAGAAACCATACCAACACCATTATGTGTAACTGGTGGTAAAACTTTATTATTCAAGTTTAGATGTAACAGACATCTTTTCTGCCTGAAGATTGTTTGCATAAGAAATACACCAAGGACATGTTTGTGAGTAAAAATGAACATGCACTATGAAAACAAAATAAAATGAAAAAAAATCCGTGTTGTAAGAACAGAACTATTATAACCAACATTCTAAAGCTCAAATCAGGACTACAAATTGAATTATTTTTCTTAGCAACATGAAATCATTCCATATGAAAGGCATTTTCTGCTGGTGAATATTGCTGTACGTTAATTTTACATTGGCATTTTGAGATGTTTCCCATCCCCATCTTACCCGCCCCCTGCAAAATAGTCATGTTGTTGTCAAATAGTTCCACTCTATGGAATTTGGCATGTTATTGTAATATTTGCCTTGTTGGTAGCCATTACGAAACTATGGTTTTATCAGCCTTGTAATAGTTTGCCTCTTTGTAGTCAACACTATAGGCTGTCTGATTATGATATTTACAGCTCATCTTAAAAAAACAAAACAAAACAAAACAACCCAACCTATCCTGGCCTTTGGGAACTGAGAATTTAAATAAGCCCCTTGGCCACATAATAATACTTGGCACGCTCATGGTGCCTTTCAACCAAGGATCTCAAAGTGCTTTACAAACAAGTACTACATTACCATTATTTTTATTAATATTATTAATATATTTTATTTTTTTCCCATTTTACAGCTGAGGAACCTGAGGCACAAAGAGAAAAAGTGATTTGCTGCAGGTCATATTAATGAAAAAACCCACCAGGAGTAAAAACCAGGATAGTTTGGGGGCATTAGGTGTCTGGAAGGACCGCTTTCTCTGACGCAGGTGAGACAGGATTCCCATGGTGGCTGTCCACAGGCTCTTCGCTGGTTGCTGGTTGGTGTACGGTGGCATGAAGCTTACCGCTTCGAGAACCACCCTTGAACATACACTATCCAGTTTGCATGTGGGCCTCAATGTTGAATTTCACATTTTCTTCACCCCTGCCAGGAGGCGTTCTGCCCTAGCATCTTCCAGAGGGCCTATGACTGCAAATGAGCGTGGAGGCCAGGCAATGCCTGCTGCTGCCATCAGGACCCTGAGTCCTCCGTCTGTGAAACAGCCCTGGGGAACCCCAAGAGGCGCTCTGCCAAGAAGCCATGCCTTCTACTCTTGGCCAAGTGTTTGGGAAACAGCACTGCCCTCCTGCGAGGTCCTGAAGCATGTCCTGACGGCCTCTTCCCATTTCCAGTTGCTTGCTGATCAAATTCCACCTGAGAGTACCTACCTCCAAGGAACACCTTTAGGCAGATCTTCAGGTTCGAAAGCAATGCCTTACTTTCTCTTGTGATCTTGGACTGTCAGCAAGCGTATAACGACTTGCTCACAAAGGTCGCCACAACCTTCCGCCGAAAGACAGGTAGCTGTGAATGCATCTAAGGTTTAGGCAAAAGGCTGGCACACAGCGCAAACCTTTTTTTGCTCCACTGGCGTTTTCACGGCTGGATGGCAGACAGTCCCCACCCCGCCCACCCTTCTAGAGAGGTCTTAGTGTTCCCAAATGCATCAGGCAGGCAGTTCTGAGGATCCATTCGTGATGTTTCGCAGTGACACACCAGGAAGCTAATAATGATGGTAATAGCATTATTGATACTCCTCGATTTATTAAGAAAAACGTACTTCCTCAGGCATTTTAAAATATACATACATTTAATATTTTTGGAGCTGTACTTGCATTGGATCACCAAGGATTATGTGCACATGTGCAGTCAGGAACATAATGTGCTGCCACAGGCTTCCACAAAGAGCTGTGAAGAATAAACATCTTCTTCTTCTTCTCATTAATATTACCTCAGAGAAGAGACCCCAGGCTAATTTTCTAAAATCTACCTTTACTAAGAGAACAGTCTGGAACAGAACGTCATTACCTCAACAGTTGATTTTTTCCCCCAAAAAGAACATCTCGATATGTCATTTAGAAAGAACTGGACACACTCTTTCCTCTGAGCGACAGAGATGTTTAACTTGCTGCTGTCTAGAGCTCCATCCTTTTCTCATACACATATGAGTCGCCTAGTGTCTCTCAATCCACAACCTTCAGAGGTGGGTTGGCTTGTAATGTATGGTTTCCTGTCCCAAACAATAGTACAACTATGTGGGTGAGAGATGATGAGAGAAAGAGGGAGAAAACGTGAAAATGCATGAGCTGGTGCTGGTCTAGAGTTTGATGCAAAGCTTGATTCAGAATATACACAAGGAGTCATGTGAAAAGACCTGCAGTTTTCAATGGCATTACTATTTTTAGCTGGCCTATAGTTTTCGGCATGGGGGAAACCTTTTCCAAGAGGGAACATTCCTAAATCATCTTGATAGTTTAAAAAAAAAAGTTAAGTACCTAAATAGCTCATTTAAAATCACACTTTAAAACTATTCAAAAATATTAAAACAAAAAAATACCATTTTTATAATATAGTATTTTCAGAGATGGAACAAAGGTTTTAAACAGATGAAAAGGGAAGAGGAGGGCTATTTTAGTGTTATCATAAGTTTTAGTCTTTTTTTAAAAAGCCCGTCTCTTCCTCACCAACCTAGGTATAAAAGTGAAAGAAAAAAATGAAAATAATCAATAATAGAATATGAAGTAAGAACTATCGTGTTAATGCAGACCAAGAATAGTCTGGTGAAAACAGACTGACCATAAATATTCCAAGAATAGTGATATGTATTTTCCAATGCTAGTCATTGGTAGTATGTTTGAGAAGAAAAAAAAACTGAATGAAAAACGATGTAAATGCAAGAAAACGAACCATCTATTTGTGTCTAACACAGTGGAGGAATTGCTGACAGGGTAGTTTTGCCCAAAAGTAACACCTGCACTACTGCCCACGTTCACTGAACTCCGGGGTTTTGTTATTTGGGGCAGTCCACAGGGAAAGTTGAGGATGGCAAAAGGATACTTTGTGTTTATTCTCTTCACTTCAAAGGAAAAAAAAATACTGTTTTGTGGTTTGGGAAGTCTCCTACATTTTAGGTCTTTAATTGCCACCTCTGAAGTCAGCCTATACATTCTGAGATGTGTGTATCAAAGGTCCTAAGAAAGATCAACTATGTTACATCATTTTAATGCCAAAGCTCCTCATTCCACCTCTTTATTTCGGTTTCTGTGAATATCAGAGCTACGTGCGACACGTGAGATCAGAATGGGGGCCCTTAACAACGAAACTGAAGCGGATGACTCAGTCCTGATTTCTCTCGTTTTCAACATGAAAATGAAAAACACAGAAATGGAAATGAGAACACTCCCTCCGGAGGACGCTGTTAACTTCATCCACTGCAACAGTCACAAACTGGGTAAACTCTACCTGCCAACCAACTTTTAAGGGACAAAGACCTGGCCCTGTGAAAAAGAAAACAAAGCCCAAACAAAACAAAACAGTACAAAGCAACTGCGAGTTGATGTAAAAATGGAGTGCAGATGCGACTACAGAATGCAATAAACGTCTCCCTGCTGCAGATTCCAGCAGCACGTATCAAAACAGCTTCTGAAACGTTTCTTCTGAAACACAGACAAAGCAATAAAAAGAAGATATATGTTTATCATTTTAAGTGTAACAATGTGAGTGAAGAGCTTAAAAATTAGGAAAAAAAAGTACTTGGAATGAATAGTGCTACCCTTTGTTTTTCCTAAGTAGGCATAAAAATATTTTCATTTCCTTCTTGTTTTCCATACCGTTCTATCAAGAACTCTCATTGTTTCATGTTACCGTTTACAACTTGAATGTGCGCGCACACACACCCACACACATACACACACGCACACATGCACACGATATCTACCGCAATAGAAATAGTTGCTTCATTACCTTGTTTGCTACATTTGCAAATGTAAACAGCTAGGCAGAGCCAGAACTGACTCTAATGCATGATGGAATATCTTTGTTGCATACGTACACTGTAGAAAATAATTATTCAATATGTCAGGCACCATTATTTGAAATGTAATACATTAATATTTACTAGAAAAATAAGTTTTTTTTCCTATTTGTTCTCCCAACTTCTTTAATGAAATAAGTTAATCTGACAGTGCATCCAGTAGCTTGTAATATCTTCTACATCTCCGTGGCAAAAAATAAACTACTGGTTGGGACAATATAATGCAAATTATCAAAGTCAGTCCCTGTACATACATCCTTGTAGCAAGCATTGAGGTTCGACTAACAGCACCTTTAACCAATGTTGTAATGTTCAGTTATTTAGCCCTATTTCCCTGAGCAGTTATGCTGAGGAGCTTTCCCTTCATGGATAGTTTTACAAAGCCTTAAAAGTATTAAAAGTACTATGAAGACATACTTCGAAGAATCCTATTTAATGCTACTTAACGAAACCTGTATAAATCTACTGAAGGGATTGACTAGCACATATACCAACTGTCAGTCTGTGGTAAGGAAACCCTAGACTCTGCCTGACCACAAAGTTTGGAAATTATGTAGAACCAAAGGAAAATAAATAAATACAGCAGGTTACCTTGTGTTTGAAACAAATTAAGCCCATGATCTGACTTTTGTGTACATCTCGTATTTTGAACTGAGGGGATGCCTGTCGTCACAATGTGCCAAGTGAGATTAGTGACCAAGAGGACGTTTGAAAAAACAAATCCCAACTGGTTCATCGCATCCGAGAGAGAAACGCCTGGCTGAAATAACAATACTACGTAAGCACTGAGGACGTGGTTTTTAAAAATGCGCATATATTTGGACAAAATGAACCTAAACGGTAAACAAAAAGGACTGCCGAGTATTCCACCATCTAAAGGACAAAAGTCACAGAGAGGGTGTGCATGTGTATGTACAGGCAGGGCCAGCCACAACCAGTGTGCCACATCTGTCCCTCGCCTTGCCGCTCTCGCACCACGCCTAACCACAGACCCTACGTCTGAGTCTCAATCTGAACCATGGCCAAAGGAGAGGGGGCTGGACTTGAGAGGGCGCCGTTTTCCTTTCCCTGTCCCAGAGGGTAAGAACTCCTCCTCTGCTTAGAATTTCATGATATTTCTCCACTTAGCCAATGGATGGATACGTTTTCAACCAATGAGCCAATGGTCCAGCCCCTTACGGCTGTAGTACCGCGATATGTAAACGCTTGCAAAATTTAGACAATGTTTCTCTGCATCTGGCGCTCTTTCCCAGGACCCATCAGCCAAGACGGGCTTGCCTTACTGGGTTCTACCAATCGGCTCTCCGCCATCTCTCTCTTTTTCTCAGTGACCACTGGCCTCACTTTTTAATCTTGGTAACCTACTCATCAAAAGAAAGAATAATAAAAAGGGAATTTCATGTTGGATAAGGCAGGCTCTATGAAAATTTTTTTTTGTTTTTGTGGTATTTTTTCCTTTTTATGTATTTTTAAAAATAGGTCTTCATAAGACATTACAAGCTATTGCGCTCCCATCAAGAAAACCTATTTCTATTTCATTGTGCTAATGCTGAGGTTTTACTCTTTCGGTTTCCCATTTTTTTCCGCTTGTGCATTGTTCCTGTGTAGGCCCCTCTGGATATGCGTGGTGAAGTCGTATCTGTCCGTGCAGAGATGCTGGCAGATGCTGCACTGGAATGGCCCGCTCTCACCATGACAACTCATGTGCAGCGCATACATCACGTCATCCAGGAAGACAATGCCACAGTGCGCGCACTTTGTGGACAGTTCGTCTTGGGTACTTCTATCCACTTTCTCGGCTTTGGCTACATTCGAGGGCCCTTCGTTTTTGACACTAGTGGGTGCCTTGCCTTTCTCCTTGGGGGCACCGTTGGCAGTTGGCCCAGGTCTGGAATGCTTGATCGCCAAATCTAGAGGAATGTCATTGTCTGATCCGACAGCTGAGAAATGAGGAGGCAGATTGAAGGTGGGATAAGGCACATAGTTTTGGCAAGGATTTGGTAGGCCAGGCACATGACTCAAGTAGTGCGGATTCCCAGGAACGGAGAGTTTATATTTACTCCAGAAGCGCAGCCAGTCAGCTTCACTCTGGAAGTCATTATGTACAAAGGGAAGTCCAAAAAGTGGGTACTGGTACTTTTCAATAGGGCTGCCCGGCGGTGAATAGTTTGGGTGCTTTGCGGGTCTCATGTACTTTTCGATGGGGCTGCCTCTCTCGGAACTTCCTTTCCCTTCCGAGACGGATGAGCTATGTCCCGGGTCTCCAGGACTTTCCTGAGGACTTTTGATCTGAATGTACAAAGGTGGCATCCTTTTGTGGCTCTCCAGAGTTTGGCTGACCAGGACTGGCTGCTGGGCGGAATGGCTTTTAGTCAATGAAGCCGGGGCTTCGTATTTGCTCAGGCTCGGGAGTGGAATTTCTCTCTGGTGCCCTTCAGTTACATGATCTTCTGACCTCCTCTCTAAGGGACTTCCATTGACCTGGTCCTCACTGCTACCCCTCGGTTGTTTGTTGAGCTGCTCGGCCTGCAGTGCCTCCGGGTTAAGGCGCTTTCTTGTTCTTCTCCTAATTATCTGTTCACCGTTGTTTTGTTTAATGATGTTTAAAGGTCTGGGAGTCTGCAGAGAACACACACACACAATACATAAAAGAGAAATGTTAAGAAACACATTAAAATGCATGGAAAAAAACCCCCTCACAATTATAAACCGTAGTTAAGTTCAAAGCAGGATAGGATTTATGTTATAGATGGACTAAATCCCCTCCTGCCTAGCAGGACAGGGCGAGCACCCAAGGCACACTGGGCTGACTTAATTAAAGCACGCTCATCTTTGTCCGAAACCGGAATCTGTTAGGACACGGCGCTCTCAAGCTTGGTAGATGTTTGGATTTCGTAATAAGATGATGGATACAATTAGTTAAAAAGCCGGGATTTATCTGCTATCAATATGATAATCTGGGAGCTATGCATTAATCATAATAGTGTGGAAACGATGCGTGCTTCCTATATAAATGCAAGCATGACTATAAAAATATGAAATATGAGAGCATGTGCAATTTCTTTTTTAAAAGGACAGAATTGTAGGGAAAGAAGTCAGATAAAGCCACTTAAGCGAGAGGATTTTTGTTGTTGTTGTTTGGTCTGTTTTTACCATTCACTGTTATTTCTCTTCCTTTAAGAAACAGTATTTTATATCAGCTATGGAAGGTTTAGCTTGTCAACAGTGGAGCATTCATTTTATATTGATAGTCTAAGCTCATGTGTGGCCTTGATCCAGATAACTGACCCGTGATTCAACTCTGTACTTAGAGTAACTGTGGACTTTTCTTCCGTTGAAGCATCATCTGATTGGTAAGTGAGTAAAGATTCAACAGGTATTTATACTAGATGATGACTCTCCATGGATCAGATTATAATAAAAACTTTAACTGCAACAAGAGTTCTAATTTTGATGAATAAATGCCTATTTAGAGATGAATGATTTTGAAGGATAAGCTTTAAGTATGTTAAAATCTGTTTCCCCCCTAAAAGATTACTGAAATTAGAAATAATTGCTATATAAAAATAAGATCTAGCTATCGATTATGTTCTTTTTAGGAATAGTTAAGAAATTTATGTACCCATGCACACACATACACATGCACACAAATACACATTCACACACACGGAGCCCTTGTAGCATACTGGGTTGTATGCAGGGCTGCTACCTGCAGAGTCAGTCACCAGTTCAAAACCACCAGCCATGAGGCTTTCTACTCCGCGAAGACTTCCAGTCTTGGGGACCCTGCCCTGTCTTATAGGGTTCCCAGGAGTTGCTATTGACTGGACAGCAGTGAGTTTAAAATTGAAAACAAGCACGCGTTGTTTCTAATGTTGTCCCTACACAAATTTCCTCCTATCCTCGCCAACTGAGTGCGATTTGTTTGTCACTGTTTTCTGTTGGGTTTCACAGGAGTGGCTGTACAATAAGTACTGCTGGAACAGGTGTTAGAGGGAATGCAGGGGAGGGGGTGCGTGATGGGGCGGGTAAAGGGAATTTGGGAAATAAGGAATGAGGGCAGGAGTGGGGAGTGAGTACTAGAACCGATCGTGATTGCACAACTCATATTGATTTATTCATGGGGCGAATGTGTATGATCAATCTGGGGGCGACTGTACAATTGCTGTGATATGATTTAATGATTGAACTACCCAACTGGATGATATGAAATTATGGGCCAATAAAACTGTTGGAAAGAGAAAAAAAATTTAATGTCTATGTATGGTTACATATACAGATATAGGAGTGTGTGTGTGTATGTTCACATATAGGCATGAGGGTTCTTCGAAAAGTGTGTAGAACAATCGAATGAAAAGATATTGGAATTTTCCCACAAGCTTTTTGAAGCATGTATGAGGGGGCGTCCATACTTTTCATGTCATTTTTCCGCAAACTTTCAAAGCACCCTCTTGTATGCTTATGTGTGTGCACACATGTATACACAGTTTGAGAACTATTCCTACAAAGAATGCACCTTCGCGCAAGAGAACAGCTTTATATACCAGGAACAATATGAATATTAATTCACTTTGTGCATTGCTCTTGTCACAAAGGTATTTTGAAAAAAAGGGAAAAAAATCATCTGCTTGTCATTAGCAATTCCATCGCTGGTGTCCAAATGAAAATACCACGGCTTTTGTACAGTTAGTTTGTTCAGGATTTTCCATATGCATAGAGTTCATTACTTATATTTAAAATATGTATTATTTCATTTCTGTGCAATAGAGAAACCTGAAACTTGCATTATAGCTTTTTAAAAAGTTCCATAATTTTGAGGGCAATCTTTGACATGAAATGTGAGCAAGGCAGCCTCTGTGCATTTCAATTGTGGTTCTTAACAACCTATAACTGAATCTACTGAGTATCAGGACAGATGAATAATAAAATAATGTTATTAAAGAATTGTGTTTATATCGGTGGTTTAAATTATCATAAACTAGCAGAGCAGCAGATTAATTAATTCTTGGCCTCTGATTGGTCAGAGTTCAATTAAAATCATTAATGTCATTGCTCATTAAATGGAGGCTTACTTATTTCTGTACTTGAATAGCGAGCGTTTTTTTAAAAAGTAGGTTGATAAGGGGAGGGGGAATCATTCTACTAGCTACATGTAGATAACGAAGTTTCTTACAGTTTAGCACCAATTAGTATTGTGAGCATCATGCACTTCTTTTTAAAAAGTGCTTCCAATGGTTAATTGATGAAGATTACAAATTATAGTAGCTATAATCTATTCACTATGAGCTATGGTACATGCCAAATTGGAAAATTTGAGGAAAAGGGAAAATAGATTTTTGTTAACTAGGTGTTCCCATTTCAAATTCGGCTCTTGACTTCAGATAAACTTGCTACACTAAAAATTCTCCATCAGGAAGTCAAATGCCTACTCCGATGAGGATTTGTGAGTTTACATGTGATGGAGAATTTTAACTAAATTTTTTTTCAAGAAAAATTATAGCACTTCTGTGAGACATTAAAAAAAAAAACAAGAAAGAGAAGGTAGCAAGGGATCTTGAGCTACCAGGAACCTATCTCCCTGCACGCAGAGGAGCCGGACACCGCTGTCTCCGGCACGGGTCCCCGTCTTCAGCGTGTCTCCTGAAGCAGCCCCCGGCTCCTGTCTTTCCAGCGCTCCGCTGTCCCCTGTCCTGCATTTCACTTACCGCTACAGGGTCTTTTCTAACTTTATTGTTTGCAATGTTTGCACATTTTGGGAACTTCGAAGAAAGTCAGAATCGACTCGATGGCAGTTGAGTTTGGTTGTGAGATTTTACCAAAATAATGTCACTGAGTCCTGATAACCCTTCCGGGGGTTATCTGTCTGTGAAGATGGCAGAAATCAATCATTTTCCTCTTTGATATCTCAAAAGAAGCATGATGCACCGCTCATGACTTCACATGCATCTCCCCATCACAGCCAATCCCTTTCCACCATTAATCACTTCGCACTCGCCAAGGAATGGTACCTATCATACCACAGAGCAGGCCGGCGCTGCCTCATAAAGCTTTTCCTGAAAAAAACTACCAGGCTCTTACCGAGTGAAGTTTCTGGTAGAGGCCACACGCGTTGCATACGTATCCGCCATTTGCATTCTTCCTCCAGAGCGAGGTCTTTGTGGTCAGGCAATTGGCACAGAAAACACCCGAGCCTCTTCGCCTCTGAAATGAGAGGGGGGCGAAAAAAGAAACCCACAGGGTCAGAGGTGAGTCACATGACCAGTGGAGTTAGACCCAATCCACCCCGGAGTTTGGTCTTTGGACCAGCAACAATGACGGTCTAAAACCACACAGCCCATAATGAGGTCAGGTTCAATTGTGTTTAATAGGCACCACGGAGTTTCATTATAATTAACCCTACAGTGATGGATGAGGTGTGGGGGACACCAAAGGCTTTTTCACAGAAACAGCTTTAACTTTTTGAACTTTGGGCCCTGCGTCTTCCATGATGGCGCCTAAATGCGGGGTCCTGAAATATACCTTTTAAAAGTGTCACAGCGTAAGCAGAAAGATAGGCAATGTGTTCAATACGCTTTGGAAACGAAGGGTGCACATGCCACCTGGGTTTTAAAACATAGTTGAGCTTGGAACAAATGCAGCCTGTGAGCCATCTGAGAATCCCTTGTGATCTGTGTCCCTTTTTGTACGCCATCTAAGTAACGCATCTAAGCGCTTACGAGGCATTGGACTCTGATACTTTGTTTGTGATGGTACAATCAGGAAGAAAGAAAGAAAAACAACAACAAAAAACCCCTATTTCTCAAAGCTGAGAGGGACTAATAAGAACTTCTGCCAATAAGGCCAAGGATATTACTAATCCGAACCCTTATGAGGTGGCCCCCACAGCCCAGACACCACCACCCCACCGGTGGCAATTTATCTCATTTGACTCAGACTCAGACATCCCAAGTGATTTCCAAACACAAATAGATTTTAGTAGTTGGCATTTTTTAACCACCAGGTTAAAAAAATCCTCTAAAAATATTTAAAAGTAGATCATTTGGATTGCTCAGTCGGTCCATTCTGGCTATCGGGTCATGATCTCATGAAACTCCCGAGTTAAACAAAACTCAGGCTGTACTGCGATTTGTAGGCACAAATGCTAACAGGCAGGAAATGGAATTCTCCTGCAGAAAAAAAAAATCCCAGAAAGAAAAATTCAGCCCTCTTTGTGACTCAGCCCTCCTTTCTCTAGGAAGCAAAACCATTAGTGATAAAATATAAATGTTAGATAAGGCATGGGGGGCTAAAGGTCTTGCTGGAACCCAATTTTATTATGAATTTAAAATTACAAACACAGTAAGTCAAAATTTCGAGGATTCGTAAAACGTAGGCAATTTATTTAGCTTGCGTCTATACTGTAGGAAAGTGGTCTCCCTGCCAAGAAAACACAATGGTTATAATTGTACTCCGAGACATTTCAAACGGAAAGCTTTCTGCAGACATAATTTTGGCTTTGAGACTGGAACACTTTCTTGGCATGGAAAGGGCATTTGATTCATCGGGTGTTTCACAATGTATCACTAAGAAGACCTGGTGAGCAGCCAGTTCCCTATAGGGTAATTTTTCCATCCAGATGCAAGTGCTGTTAGAGGCCCTCGTCAGCTAAACTAATTATGATCTTGCAATTGCTGATGCCTGCTCATTCTAACGTTCGACATCCTCCATTAATCATCAATACCAGGAAAAGAAATGAAACGTCAAGAGACGAGGGCTGGTAAACTGCACTGCCATAAAAATCTGAAACGGGGGCAATGATTTAACAAGATTGGGGGGATGTTTGTACTGAGCACAAAGTCGGGCTGACAATTGCCCTTTTAAACCAAGAGCACAGTTTCATGAGTGTAGCAGGTTGCGCTGCTGTAGGTGATGCAATCAAAGCTGGAGCCTTCCCAGAGATAACCTCTGACTCCCCGCTTCCCCCCCCCCTCACCCCACCGCCTGCTCAAGTCAGGCCCAGGGAAGCATCTTGTGCTTCTGCTTCCCAATAAGACCACCACCCAATGGGGTGTGTGTGTGTGTGTGTGTGTGTGTGTCTCGCTGTGACAAGTCCCAACTGGGACCTACTGCCAGAGTAGAGGCTGCCATTTCCTCCTAATCAAAGAACTATTAGAGGTGGTGCGTATCAAACACGCTGGGGACCCCATGATCGAAAGGAAGTTGGGCAGCCTAGTTACGTTATGGTTGTGAAACTTCCCTGGGGCCATGCGAGGCTTTTCCTAGATCTAAATAACGTGTTTGGCAAATAAACACCAACTCGAGCCACATAAAGGCGATGTAAATGTCCACGTGGAAAGTAGCCACATGGATGGCTGAGCCATTCTCCGCGGCCGGCTTTTCCTCCCTCATGCCCTGGGTGCCTGCCACAGCATGCCAAAGTGGGTGTAAGCCTGATTTCAGACAGCGTTTCAACCCTTGCACAATTCTGGGCTTAATTCTCTTGCAAAGAAATTGCCCTTCATTAGTTGGAGGGAAGATCCTGAAATTACAGCACTGGCTTCTCCAGGCACATCATGCTTTCTGCCGTCAGTTCTTGTGCTCTAATAAAGGTTGGTATATTTTAGGTAAAGTATATCTTGCTTTAAATACATCAGGGGCCCTTTGAATTCACTTAAACTGAGAGTCAGTATAGCGTGAAGGTTAATAATCAGACTCAGGTCTCAGATTTGTACTTCAAACTTGTCTTTGCCCTTGGCTAGGTGAAACTTTGGGCACATTGTTTAATCTCTCCAGGCTTAAATTTTCTGTCTTTAAAGTATGAATTGCTGTGAGTGTTTTGCTGGTTAATGGATGCAATTTGAATAGCGGGGATGTAATACGTACCCAATAAGCAGTGTATTTACCGAGGGAATTTTATTTTGGTGTATTTAGTTGAAGAAAATGGCTGGCCCCACTATGAGATATGATGCCCCTCAGTGACCAATGGCGCTACAGGGGACAGCATCAGAGACACAGTGTGGGCACTGCACCTGACCTGATCCCCAACAAGCGATCCTTGAACTAACTAAAAAAAAAAAAATAATAATAAGACAAACTTTGCTTTTTGAATCTACCTTCTCCATTTAGTTACTGTAAGTTTAAGAGATGCTTAAAAGATTTTGTTTGGTATTATCAAACGGATTTCACTAGTCCCAATCTTATCAAACACAACAATGGAAAGTTGAGTCAGAGTGAAATAACTTAGTGTTCACACCTAGAATTCATTAGAAGCTTGCCTGCAAGGGGGCAGAGAGTGGGAGGTAGGTGAGAAGTATTACACGTACAAAGTTGCCTCCTAGCTAAACACATTTAGCCCTTTGGTAAGCATTACAGAACCTTCTCTTCGGTACACTTGGAATTCCCAGAAGCAGCAGAGAGGGTGGGAGAAACTGATAGCAGCCTTTGCAGGGTGACTTCAGAACCATGTCCTATCTCTGTAAATCACAAAAGGGAAGCTCTGTCCTAGTCAAGCTGTGTAGCAGTTGACCTAACTAGATCCAGTAAGGCATTTCTTTGGAAGTTACCAACATCCTTAGCCCAGTCAAGTCCAGGGAAGCAGGCTGTTGCCAAAGTAAGAAGGCAGAGAAGAAACCTCTCCCAACCCACTTTTTCAAAACAAGGTTGGCCTTGTTAGAGAGAACGACAGTAACTGAAGACTTATTTCATTCCGAGCTTGTCATGCATGACAGAGTTTTAAAATATTTTGTCATTCTCTTTTATAGTATGTTTGTTCAGGTTGGAAATCACGTCTGCTAAAATTCATCCAATACTCTTGTTATGAGCTGCTTCAGATAATGTTCTGTCTTGAGCAGCTAATGGTGAATAAAGTCAAATATAAACTAACCTAAAATTATTTTTATCAGCAGTATGCATTCTTATTTGGGGGAGGGGGCAATTCTAGAGCTCTTTTTTAATATCCTGTTTGGATGGCTTCCATTCAGGTTGAAAACCACATTTATTGTGGAAACGTTTTTTCCTTCATTTCCTATATTTACATCATGGTGATGACACACTGTTAATAGTCCTATATGTGTATCTATGGATGTTTAAATAACATGACTGTACCCCTTTATATACACGTGATTTTTAAGAGATAGTAGTGATTTGGCTACCACCCACAATCAAGAGGACAATGACTAAGGAATGGAACAAGGAGCCCTGGGGACACAGTCCAGTTAAGTGTTGGACTGCAAGACCATAGAAGGAGAGAGGGGAAGTTGTCTGTTTCTGTAAGCATAGGTTCCCAAATTTAATTGTCCTATCACTCCTTTTTCAGAAGAAAAGTCATACTCAGCATTCCCTTGGCAATGAGCAACTTTCTGCATTATAGCCCATAATTTAGGATAAAGTGTAGGCATCTGCTCAGCAGCCTCCCTGGGGTGTTCCAGTGCCCCGGAAACAATGCTACACAGACTGCCATGATAATATTGAAAACAAAGAAGCAGGACCAGTAGTTGGAAAGTATGGTTTTGGTGATAGAAATGATGCAAGAGGGCATATGATAGATTTTGCAAAACTAACAACCTATTCATTGTTAGTATCTTTTTTTCAAAGGCATACTCCGTGACCATGTGCACGGACCTTACATCATCAGTTAGAACAAGGTCAGAAGTTCATTGAGAACAGACCATCAATTGCACAAATGCAGTCAAGCTGAAGCTGCAGAAAATTTTCAAAAGTCAAAGAACCAAAATGTCCCCTTGAGTATATCACACCTGAATTAAGAGACCATCTCAAGAAGAGACTTGATGTGTTGAATGTCGAACGACAAGCAAAAGCTAAGCAAAAGGTGAAGAATACAGGTTGGATCAGACAAAGTAAAGTATCATTAAAAAAACACATGCTAAGACCTGAAATTCAAAAACCAAAGGGAAGAGCAACACTTTGCAATTTTCACACTGAAAGAACAGAGGGGCAAGAAGATCCAAGCCGAATATTGTAATACTGAAACATTCAAGAGGCAAAATATTGGAACACCACCGAGTCATTGTACCAAAAAGAACTGGTTCAGGAAGTAATACATGATCAAGAACTTACAGGATTTGAGGAATACAAGCCACACTGAAACACATTGGCACTAAAGTAGCCCCCAGAATCGAATGCTATCAACTGAGATGTTGCAACACGTGTATGTAACACTGACGTGCTCACTCTCCAAGGCCAGGAAATTTGGAAGACAGTTACCTGGACAATTGGGAGAGATCCTATCGATGCCCTTCCCAAAGAAAGCTGACACAACAGAACGCAGAAATTGCTAAACAATATAATTACTATCAAACACAAGTGAAATTTTGCCAAAAATAAACTCAAAACCTTTGCAACAGTAGCTCCAGAAAGATGTTTACTTCTGTTTTATTGATTATGTGAAGACATTTGAGTATGCGGATAACATTACAAAAATTAAATTTCCACAAAACTTAATTGTGCTCACGTGAGAACTTAGACCTATACAAACCCCACCTCACTGCCAATGAATCAACTCTGGTTCAGAGCAAGCTTCTAGGGCAGGGTAGCAGTGCACTGGGGCTTCTGAGACTGCACATTTTTACAGGGGGAGAAAGCTTCGTCTTTCTCCTCAGGAGCAGCTAGTGGTTTTGAATGGCTCAACTCGGGATTCGCAGCCCAACGTGTAATACACTATGCCAGCAGCACGCCTGCAACAGGCGACTGTTAAAACACAAAATCCCCAAAGATATGCATCAGGGCTCTGTCCCTAAAGTACCATATATACTCATGTATAAGCCGAGTTTTGCAGCACAAAAAGGTGCTGAAAAACTGGGGTTTGGCTTATACACGGGTCAGTGGTACCCCAGCGAGGTGTAACATCTCTCGGGTGATTGCCATTCCTCTGCTGTTCATTCAAAGCCTCGCTGACACTGCAGGGCTTTGAATGTTTGTTTACTCACATCTAATCAATCAGAGCCATCCTGTGACATGGACAGCTCCAATTCGCAGAAGCACCCGTAGTGATTCACTTACACAGGTAGCTGAACTGGTAAGGATGTGTCTGTGGCTGTGCTCCGTCTCTCCCCTCTGGTCTCTGTGTTAATTCACATCCTGCATTTCCCACCCTAGGCTTATACTCGATTCAATCAGTTTTTCTGGGTAATCATTAGGTGCCTTGGCTTATACTCGGGTCGGCTTATACTTGAGTATATACGGTATGTTATTCAGTGTATGTTGAACAGCTATCTGAAAGCGAGAGTATCTGTCTAGACCATGCACCAGGATTGGAGGAAGACGCATTAACAACCTGTGAGAGAGAGAAGACAGAAACTTGCTTGCTGAAAGTGGGGAGGCCTTTAATCACTTACTGATTAAGAAAACAGACACCAAGGAAACAAAAATCCTCACTGCCGAAACAATGAGCAAAATCATGATCAAGGGAGAAAATGACTGAAATTGGCAAGAGTTTCATTTTATTTGGAAGCACACTCAATGCCCATTGAAGCAGTAGTCAAGGAATCAAATCTACAGCGTACTGGGTACATCTGGCACAGAACTACACAGTCATAATACTTTATATTGGGTCTTATACTGAACTGGGAAGGATTAGGTGTCACATACATATGGGCACTGCTGGGAGATGAACTGAGAGGAACATGAGCTGGTGGGCGACACCAATGAAAAGAACCCTGGTTGTACAATGATTAAAGCGCCTGGCAGCCAACTGAAAGGCGGCTGTTAAGCCCATCAGCTGCTTTATGGGGAGCGAGACGGGCTCTGCTTTGGTGAAGAACACAGTCTTGGGAATCCTATGGGAGCAGTGGCCTCCTCTAACCAACAGCACTGGCCTGGGTCCCGACGGCAAGGGTTTGGCTTGATTTGGGTAACACCAAAGGCACATCTGAGGGGCTTGCTTGAAGTGACTCTTAACTCTGCTCTTAGGCGGAGGGAGCGCTGCCCTCACGTAGCTAGAGTTACAGCATGGTCGTAGCATGCACTGCCCCCAGCTTCTCTAACCGTCCACCTTGCACGACGCCACGAGGGGCTCAGTCGGCTCGATGACACCTCTCTACAGAAAACATTACGGAATGAGTAATTCAATGAAATGATTGCTTTTAACCTTCATTGATCATGACTTAATGAGCAGTTGTTAGGCCTCGGTAGTTCCGCTTCTGTGCTGTTCTGCAGGCTGGTAGTTTCCGGTGAGAAAGAGGAAGAAACGATAGGGACATTTTGTGGCAAGGATTTTTGAGGCCAGGGCAGTGATTGCCCGGGCGCGTTCTTTTCAGCGGTAATTGCTGGGCACTCCTGCGATGGCACTGTCCTTCCCATCTAGCTAATGTGGGATAATCCACAGCACCGCCTCTCCTAGGAGCGATCACAGGTGAAGGTCTCCCATCCTAGTATTTGGAATAAAAAAGGGTGTGTGTGTGTGTGTGTGTGTGTGTGTGTGTGTGTGTGTGTCTCCAATTCAGAGTCAACACACATAGTTCCTGAGTCGGAGTAAACCTGGGAGAATAATAAATACATAATCACATAATCATGTAAGAAGGGAGAAAAAAACAACCTTTAGTGTGCAAGTTCATGGCTAACTATTATGCGACGATTGCTATCGTTCAATTTTTCTCAGAGCTACTTGTGCAAGTTTTACTTTACGGGAAATCCACAGTTACATATCGCTCTAGGCTGACAGTTGGCACAAATGCAAACCCAGATGTGACTTTAGAAAAAAGCAGAGAAAATGTTTTCAATTGGCTCAGTTGTTTTCCTTGCTTATTACATTTTTTTACTTAAAGATTAGCACCCCCAAGATCCCCCAAACAAAATGTTTTCAAATTTCATTATTAACAATGAACTGATTTAATCTGATTAATAGAAAGCAAATTTGATCGAATTATTCATTCAAGTAGCTTAACATTTAGGGCCATGGATATTCAGCATCAAGATACTAGAAGTCTCCATTGGTGAAAGAATTTGTGCAGAAATGATCCTTTATAATACTTTTCTAAGAATAAGAACCATACCAAAACCATGTAATTGCATAACAAGCCTTGATAGGCAGAGTATTTACTCACATTTTTTATGGTTTTTATATCTTAGCCATTTTAAAATTGAATCAATCTGAAATTTGATATATGTGCTGTTAGTCTGGATGTACCCCAAATAATTTTAACTCTTCAGATGATTTATGTGCTTGTTCAATTACATTAAGAATCCCCTGCAAACACCACTTTAGGGAAATGCACAAACTACTTGACAGAACATTCTGATACAGTTTTGCTGTAATAAAATTGCACTGGTGAACAAATGTGACTTAGTTGAGTTCAGGGATGAGGCAGGGAGCGTGTACCATGTGCCTAGTACTGTGCTACCTAGAGTCTAGGATCTGCAGTGATGTGTGAGGCGTACACAGACATCTCACAGGGTATCCAAGAGAGTCTGCTAAAAGCACAGTTAGGGTGGCATTGCATGCCACAAACTGAGATTGGTCATGAACATCGGCAGCTTAATTTGTGTAAATTATTCGGGGCATTTTCTGTACAAGAAAAAACAAACAAAAACAAGAAACATTTCCCATAAATGATTCTCATTTAATGCTGACCAATAACTGAAAGAAGACTTATCCTTGGTTCTCCTTTTAAAAATGGGCAGCAGTTCAGTCACTCAGATACAAGTTGACCAGAGGTATTGTCTCATCAGCAATCTTATCCTATCAGTTCCATTGTCCTATTCACCACCAGTATATAAACAACAACAACAACAACAACAAAAACACTTCACTCCCTCACCATCCCAGCAAGGTAGAATTGTCTCTGTAGGTTCTCAGAGCTGTTTACGGACTGTTCGCGGAAGTAGAAAGCCCCATCTTTCTCTTCGGAGTCGGTGGTGGTTTCAAACTGCTGACCTTGTGATCAACAGCCCAATGTGTAACCACTGTACCATCAGGGCTCCAATCAGTATTGCTGAGATGAATTAAATGTGTTCATGACTGTCATGCGTATAGGTATTCAGCTGTTGTTGAAGAAGTTATATTTTCATCTCTTTGAAGGAATGTTATTTTTTGTCCTTAGCACCGTTAAGCGCAACGAAGAGACCCAGAGAATTCCTTGCCTGCTCCCTGCCAATGTTATGGACAGTCTCTGGCTGCCACACCAGCAAACCCTCATGGATGGATACAGTACATGAGGGAGCAGCTAAATCACTAAAAAATACACTCTAGCGGACAATGAAGACCTCTGCAGTTTATGACCAGACTTGTACTTGAAGCATCACTGCCATCGGTTTGGCAAGCGCAGGAAAAGAACTCTCTGCCGATAGAAAGCAGTCATTGCCAACATCCCGGTGGACCGTTTTTCCCAAGAACTGGGAAGAATGAGTTGAAATGGGAGGCCCAGCAAGTCTGTGCTTGCTTTCACAACAGCCCTCTTTCCCCTTAGAATTCTTACCAGAAAACTAGAGAGATGTATCTGTTAGGTTCGGGAAACACTCATAACCATCTATTGCAGACTTTGTAAACAAACGCTGGTTCCTTACTTATTAAATTTGCTTCCTCGACACATCAGCAACGATAACGTAGACCAATATAAACTCAGCTGACATCACTGGCTTGAAGCAATGGACCAACTCCTGCCCCAGCACACGAGGCAACACATTCTCCAGGAATCAATCAGACATGGTGCCCAGGTCTGCTTGTGTCTCAGATGTGCCCCACTGGCTCGTCACCACTGGGGATGTGGCACACTGGAGAGGCAACAACTACCGACCTGCACACGAGAGCTCCATCTCTTCTGAGATGCAACTGATGGCCCTCGCAGTGAGATCACTGGGAAACCAAAATAGCCCAGACACACACCGCAGTGTACATCACTTCTGTGGGTTCTTCAAATCAGATGATCTTAATTGACATCATCACATGAACTTCTACGACCCACTGCATAGGTCTAAAGTACCCCAGCCCTCCACTGTTCTATTTGATAAATGAGCAAATCAAGCAATTCCATGCCATACCAAGATCAGATTGCAGAAACAGGGCTGGCAACCCCCCCCCCCCCCCCCCGATCTTTACAGTTCCAACCCATGCTGTTTCCACAGGATGCTCTGCCTCCGCAGGAAGCATGCAGTTGGCCAGTAAGAGAGAGAGCTGAGAATTGATGTCTGCGCTGTCTTGCTGCATTTCACCTTCAACTCGTTATTGTGAACATGCCTACTCACATCTCTGCCTGCTCTTCTCTCTGCCGCCATGCAGCTCTTCTCACCTTTCCTTCGGCTACAAAAAATGCTGGAAATTTTCTCTTTCTAAGATGGCACGGTCCAAATCTGATACTGAAAAGGAGTGGGGGTGAGGGTAGGTGGGGAACAAAGCTTTCCGGAGGTTCAGTTAAACAATCTTAGAAGTCATCCCCCACAGAAGGGTTACTTGGAAAGGGCAATTCGACCAGGGTGCAGTATAGCACTGGTGAAACACATCATTTCTCTAGTCCCTACATGCTTCCTCCTCCCACTTTGATGACCCAGTTCTACTTTACAAATCCTGCTAGACCAGAGTACACACATTGGTACAGATAAGAGCTCCAGACACATGGAATTCAGGACAGATAAAACCCTTAGGAACAGTAGTGGGAGTAGCAATGCCATGAGAGTATGGGGATGGGAGAGGCGGGGGGGAGGGGGACGGAGGAGGGAGGGGAAGAAAGAGGGAACCAATCACAAGGTTGAATATATAGCTCCCCTCCCAGGGGGACGAATAACAAAAATGTGGGTGAAGGGAGACTATGTGAAATAACAACAGTAATGTATCATTGATTAAGGATTTACTAGGTGGGGGAGGGAGAGGGGAAACACAAAGGAGCTGATACCAAGGGCTCAAGTAGAAAGAAATTATTTTGGAAATGTTGATGGCAACATATGTACAAGTGTGCTTAATACTATTGACTGATGGATTCTTATAAGATTTATAAAAGCCCCCAAACTAAAAGGATTAATTTAAGAATAGCAATAACAAAATACAACCTTAGAACCTCTCAAGCAGTCTTGGGCAAGAAATGAGTTTATTTTGGAATATGTTTTTACACAATATATTTAGCTGACGTGTTTATTATGGGAGTGTCCATGTTACAAAAGATACAGACAGCGTCAGTGATAAAGCGGAGACTTCTTTTGAAACCGTCTGGAGTCTGAAGGACTAAGCTTCTTCGTACTCAACTGAAGAGAAAACCTTTTGTTTTATGGATACAAAAGGAATCTTGGTAGTGTGGTGGGTTATGTACACTTGGGGCTGCTAACCTCAAGGTCAGCAGTTTGAAACCACCAGCTACTCTGTGGGAGCAAGATGAGGCTTTCAGTTCCTGTCAAGAATAACAGTGTCAGAAACCCCCCGAGGGGCAGTTCCATTTTTTCCTGGAGGGTCACTGTGGATTGAAATCAACATGATGGCAGTGAGTCTGGTTTGGTTTTACATATGCAATGCCTTCACCATAGTTAATGTGTTATTTTGAATGAATTAGAAATGTCAAATAATAATCAACAGTTCTTTTCATATTAGCAGATAGTAACTAGTCCCTGCAACTTTACCATGTTTAAAGGCACTTACACATGTATCAATAGTAGGTTCTTAAAGAATTCTCTAATTTTGGGGGAGATCATAAAACATGTTTTATAAACATTATGACCTTTCCCCCCAGAACAAACTAAACAGATGCAAAGTACTTTTTTTTTCCATTCTGAGAGCTCTTTTATAGCATTTATCCCTCCATCTATCTATTTATTTAAAAATCATTTTATTGGGGGCTCATACAACTCTTATCATAATCCATATATACATCCATTGGGTCAAGCACATTTGTACGTTTGTTGCTGTCATCATTTTCATTCTAGTTGGTTTTTTAAAAATCATTTTATTGGGAGCTTGTACAACTCTTATCACAATCCATACATCCATCCATCATGTCAAGCACATCTGTTGCCATCATCATTCTCAAAACATTTGCTTTCTACTTGAGCCCTTGGTATCAGCTCATTTTCCCTCTCCCTCCCTGCCCCCTCCCTTATGAACCCTTGATAACTTATAAATTATTATTATTTTGTTATATCTTACACTGTCCGACGTCTCCCTTGACCCACTTTTCTGTTGTCCATACCTCGGGGAGGAGGCTATATGTAGATCTTTGTAATTGATTATCACTTTCCACTCCACCCTCCCTCCACCCTCCTGGTATTGCCACTTTCAGTACTGATCCTGAAAGGATCATCTGTCCTGGATTCCCTGTGCTTCCAGTTCCTATCTGTACTAGTGTATATCTTCTGGTCTAGCTGGATTTGTAAGGTAGACTTGGGATCATGATAGTGGGTGGGGAGGAAGCATTTAAGAACTAGAGGAAAGTTGTATGTTTCATCGTTGCTACCCTGCACCCTGACTGGCTCGTCTCCTCCCCACGACCCTTCTGCCAAGGAATGTCCAGTCGTCTACAGATGGAACTTGGGTCCCCAGGCTGTTTCCCCCTCATTCACAATGATTTGATTTTTTTGTTCTTTGATGCCTGATACACATGCAAAGTATTTTACAAGCAATTTCAACATACACCCAAAGACGTAGATTTTAGATGCCTGTGTGTCTAAGGATAATCAGAACTATATAAATGATCCCATTGTAGAGTCAATTATTCCCCTCTTATTGATGACGTAAAAGGCAGAGGAGTTCTTTGGTTTATCTCAAAATCCCTCACTGCCCTCAATTCCATTTGACTCAAAACTTCCTCAGGAGTTTCCCAAGACTAACTATTTACAGGGGCAGAACATCTCCTCTCTTGGCTCTGGAGGGGCTGGTGATTTCTAACTGCAGACCTTGTGGTTCGCAGAACCCAGGTTGCCACCAGGAGCCCTCTGTGATTGACCTAGTGTCTAAAATCTCCAAGTCCAGGCCAAGAAAGACATGATTTTATCTTAAAAAGTATTCCAGGGACCAAATACCTGGTCTAGTCCTTCTGTCCAGCTGCTTTTGTGTCTTCCTTTGGTTATCGTCCTAAAAGCTAATATTTGCCAAGTACCAATTTTATGTAAGGTCACATACTATAGGTCCCATTTCATTAACTCACAGCTCTCCAAAGCAATCCAAAGAGGCAGGCATAAGAATGGTTACGATGTGGTCCATTTTACAGATGAGAAAGTAGAGGCTTAGAGACCTTTTTAAATTACAAAACAGCAAGTCTACCAGTCAAACCTTCCCCCCCCCCCTCCGCATTTCAAATACAGGCCCTATTACTAAAGGGGACATTTGGGAATGTTTTTTTTTTTTTTTTTTTTACCAAAACCATCTCACCAAAACCTCACTCTGAAGAGATCTTATCTCTTCAAACCACCCCATCACCGCTGATCGAACGTACGTAAGTTCTGAGCATCGGAGCGAAGTGACTCATTGTTTATCAGATAGGGAAGTGAGCTGTGTCCAGGTTGACAGATAGTCACTGCCACAAGAAGAGTGCACTTGGCCGAAGGGGAGGCAGAGGTGAAGGATGGGAGGAGGGGTGCAGTACATGAGTTTTGATCCTACTGTCTTAAAAAACAATCATAAAAGAAAGAAGGGGAATAAGTCTTGGATTAACCGTAGAATTAGTGGCATGACTGGCCTCGTCGCTGCTAACGGCAGTCCCCTGGGAGGGCAGTGGCATGTTAGCGTTTCTGCTTGATGTTACACTTGTCTGGAGATGGGGCAGAAATGGTGCTATGCTTTTGCCAAGGTCTGTAAACACAAGCTCAGGTCAACAGCTACATACTCGTATCTTTTCAGACAGAGGTCTTTCACAATGCTTGGTATCAAACACAGAATACCACCAATCCTGAAAGATGAGGCTGTCTTGCCAAATCCCCCGGGATTCAGAGACTACCAGAAGAGTTATGCTTCTTACCCCTTCACTATTCCAGTGTCAGGCATAAACATATGTGTTCCTCATCGATCCACAGAGCTTACTTTTAGACTCTCGTGTATGATGTGGTTGCCCCGTTGCATTACAGAACATTTATTTTTGATTCTCAACAACAGTTACAGTCTTATCCAATAGAGAGGACACGGTCGGTATGGCTCAGAGGTCAAGGCACAGTGCAGTCTGCTTATCAGAAAGATGGTAGCTGATAGTTAGGTGCATTTAACCAAGAATGAATAAACACACATTATGGGAGTACAAGACGAAGTATGCTGAGGTTCCAAATAGTTAGGAGAGATATTTTAAAATTGCAAACTTGTCAATATGCCAAGTAGGCAACTTGCCTAAGTGCTTTCGCCTTAATTGGGAATGTGTCATGTTATTCCCTAGGATTTTTACTAAGGCCTCCTGGAGGTAATGTTGGGTAAGGGTTGGGCTCGAACTAGAAGGCTGGAGGTCCAACCAAACCAGCTTCTCCACGAGGGAAAGATGAGGCTGTGTGCTCACATCAAGATTTACAGCTGTGGAAATCTGGTAAGATTCATAGGGTCACTAGGAGTTGGGTCAACTTGATGGCACTGGGGCACCAATTGTGAAGATGGCCCAGGACTGGTGGGTGTGCTGTTTTGTTGTCATTGCGTTGCCATGAGTCGGAATCCACTCTGTGGCACCCAACAACTACACACTTGTAAATAAATGATGGGTAGGGGTTGGGGGTGGGGGTCCAATTCCTACAGCAAATGAACTTGACTGTCACTTAACATTGGAATCTAGAAACGTTCTTCCTTTGATTGCATTTTAAATCTGTTTTACATTTCGAGAGGGTACATAAATTCACAGGGACGTAAATATACCGCCCCAGGGTTACAGTAAGTGGCTGGCTATTATCCCGTTGTTCAACTGGCAGATGCGTCTTTAAATACGAACTTTCTGACTGCTCTAGGCACAGCTGAACATGAGCCGATAATTTCATTATCGAGGTGCGGTGCAGACAGGGAAATCTAAGCTGATTTTTAAAGTTTTAATAACATCATTTAAAAAAGACAACTTGGAATTATGAATTTCCTTAACAATAATGATGTAATTTTGTAATAACTGAAATATATTCATGGGAAAACGGCTTCTTCAATAACTCACCCAGTCAATTACACAGGAAAGTACTGTAATAGGCTGCCCCCCGTCAAATTGCTCACGTACATGACTTCCTTTTCAATTACCGGCTTGTCTGCACTACCATCTGTAAAAACGCACACGCACCTAGTGCAGCCAGTTCCTGCTTTTCCACTGCCATTAGAGGGCCTGGCTGCAGCTGCTCAAGAAGAAAGCGATGATTGTCTTTGTTGCTATCTATGTATATATGAAAATATATAAATATATGCTCTCCCTCCAGTGCCGCCCTATCAGCTCAAAGTAATCCACGGTCTTGGGCTGGGGTGGTCTTCGGGAGGGAGCTGTACTCAAACGCCACCCCCCCCCCCGCCCCAACTCCGGGCCCGGCTCTCTCTGTGTCTGGAGTTTGTTAATGGCACTGTATCACATACCAAGGCAAGGTACCACTGCATCACATCAAGCATTCTTGAGACTACTCTTCAGTCACTCGCCCCACAAAGAACAGTTATAATAATTTTGGACTCTGACTTCTTGTACATTGAGGAAAATACCAGGAAAGCCACCCAGTGGCCTGGCAGCAACCCTGAGACACAACCCTCCTGGCGAGAGATACTGTTTCAGGAGAGGGGCCTCTGAAAATCTAGCACACGGGCCTGAAACTCTGTGGTCCCGTCTCCTATTCAGACTCCTTTTCCTGTTAAAATTATCTGACCTCCACCCCATCCAAGTATTAAACTGCTCACAATCCTTGCAGAAGATGCAAATGAGTTACAGCAACCAACAGACCGCTCTCAATCTGCTCAAGTGGTTCGCTCACCTAAAGGCAACATTGCTTCCTACTGCAGGTGATCAGAGAGAACAGATGGCTACTTATCAAACGCACCACCAAATAACAATATCAGCAGATGAGGAGATCCACAGAGCCAACACTTGAGGCAGTCAAAGGGAGCACAAGAAAAAACAGACACGGTTGTGACTAATCTTATGAGAGTTTCCATTTACAAATGTATCCCTGAGTCTCTCTGAAGCATTTGTCTGATTATTTACATATTACTACAGAGGACTGAAGGTGTCTAGCCGGACACATACACACGCGCACACACATATACCTCTTCTATCTCTGAATTGTACTGTGCATGGCACAGGGCATTGAATCATGACCAAGTTACATGGCATGGCTTTATTAGGAAAGCAAAGACACGGCAAATCTAATAGCTGAAGTCTTAAAACATAAATGTGTGTGTTTGCATATACACAATCTACATGATGGGGCTGAAGGGTTATCCCTCAAGTGTGGCTTTATTCATGAAATATAAGTGGCAGTCATTGCTAAGAAAAAAAGGCCTTCATTGAAAATATTTTCACTTTTGCGAAGAATGAATCTTTTTCATTATTATGCTCAGAGATTCCCCTAGATCAGAAATGAAAATGTAAAAGAAAATTAATACATTCTTTAGGTTTAGACTATATGTGTTTGGAGTACAGAGAACAAGGCTGGGGCTTTGATGACTAGCTTTCAGACAAACCTGTAGAACTTATAGAATCGGTGTACGTAGGCATGTGCGTATGTACGCCTACACACCTATACATGACTGCCTGGGAACAATCTCGGCACTATCGTGAAGTGAGATGTCACGCTTGCTCACTCACTGCCATTGAGTCTATTCCAACCCATAGTGACTCTACAGGACAGAGTAGAGCTACTCCTCCCGGTTCCACAGCTGATACATTTCAAACAAAAATCATTTTATTGGGGGCTTGTACAACTCTTATCACAATCTAGACTTCCATTGTGTCAAGCACATTTGTACATTTGTTGCCATCATCATTCTTAAAATATTTGCTTTCAACTTGAGCCCTTGGTATCAGCTCCTCATGTTTCCCCTCCCTCATGAACCCTTGGTAATTTATAAATTATAATTATTTTATCATGACTAAAGCCTCATCTTTGTCCCGAAGGACAGAAGGGCAGCTGGTGGTTTCAAACTGCTGACCTGGGGTGAGTAGCCCAACGTGTACTCCCTTACACCACACTCCCGATGTCACTAGTTAATTATATTTTTATAATTAACTTTTTGTAATTTATCATGCCAAAATGTTTAGGTTAAAAGAGGAAAAAATGTTGCAGTTTTCTTGGAGAGTTAAGAGTAAGTACAAATAGCTCCCATGTACAAAGGAATACCAAAAGCAAAAAGAAAAAGAGGGAAAGTGATTGAATACCAAGGAGGGTATCTTAATGTCAGCCTAATAATTGCTGAGTTTAACTGGTGGAAAATAAGGATTGATATTCTGTGATTCATGTTTATTGTGGATTCCTTTTTGTATTGCTGTTTAAGAGTTCTCTTAATTCATGTATACACAGGGTTCACATAAATAATTATGTATGAGAAATTACCTAATCCTGCGCTTGATACATAATGAGTACTTGGTGAAAAAAAGAAGAAAAAACCAATAGTAAAAAAACACCTCATTACCACCAAGTTGATGCTGATTCACAGTAACCATGTCGTGGACACTCAGTGGGCATCAAGTCCCTTCCCGCTCTCTGACTTTTCGTGCACACGGCTCCACCATCAGGTCTCCCAAGGTAAAATACAGGTGAGAAATCTTTCACGGGCTTTACAGACCTCTCAAGCTTGAGAAAGGAGAGATGCGTGCATGTGCTGATTAGCAACGAAGAAGAAATAAGAGAAATATACCCAGATACTCGCCTGCATACTTGTCAAGATGTTAATGCCTAGGTGATAGATTATTTCTGCTTGCTGTGATGTGAACATTTGCCTGCTTTCCACTGGCAGTAATGGAACAAACACTTTGACAGTTTAGATAATGATCATTTGCTGAGTATCAACCTTGAAATTTCTACATTTTAAACATGTAGACATGAATGAAACAGTATCTTTTAGTTACATGTTTGTGCGTAAAGCTTATGGGCCTGATAAATATTTATTTTATTTTGAGATGCAAAGCAAATATGGATTGTAGTTCTGAAACGTCCAGTTTAGTTTACCACGTCAATAATTATTCATTTAAAAAATATATATATGTCTCTGTCCTTGAACTCCCCTCTGCTTTCTTCCCTGTTCCCCTCCCTACCTCTCTCTCCTTTTTTCCATCTCTCTCTCTTTCTTTACCTCCTTACTCAAAGACCTTATAAGATTGATGACATAAACCAGCGTGGGGATGACTCATGTACTTGATGGAGTTATGTTGATCAAAGACTCATATTCTTCCCTCAAAAGCGAAATGGAAAAGTGAGGAGAGGGAGAGTGCCTTCTGACACTTTCTGGAACAGGATGGAGAGGGCTGTAGCTCCCTCAAGCAGATCCCTCAATTGTAAATCCCTGGATCGCAAACCCCTCAAATGTAAAATGTAAAGAAGCCAAGGGTAGTTTGCTTCTTTTCATACAGCGTGGCCTCATAAAGTATGTGCATTACCATAGTAGGTGATAAGGAATCGTTAGTCAAGAGATTAGATGTAAAGCTGATTTCACTTAGAGCTATAGAGATCCAGATTTAGAAACCTGTATGCACGCATTGTGCTTACTGGATGCCAATTTATATCTGTAAGTAAGTACCGTATTAGGAGTGTAAATGACTATTTTACAAATTCTCTACAAATTTATACTTTAATAGATATATTTGGCACCTATAATAAGAATACATATATGCTTGGAAAACACATTCTTTGGTTCTTTAAACAATGCTGCTTCAAGGTCCTCTACTTTAATACAATTTTAAAAATCCATAAACTGATGGAGGTGGGTGTTCCAATGTCTAACACCAAAGGGTCGCTAGCAGCACGGCAGCAGAAAGATTAGGCAGTTGCTCTCACAAAGGATAGAGTCTTGGAAACGCTCGGGGGAAGGTTTCCTCTGTCCTCTGGGGTCACTGTGAGTCAGAATTGTCTGGATGGCATTGAGTTAAAATGTCTAAGCAACAGTAAATCACTCTTCTCTTGGAAGTGTAGGGGAAAAAATCTCTCTGATTAAAAAGTAGATGCAAAAAATGGATGTCAGAATCAGAGAATCAAGGATACTTAAGAACCCAGCAGATAACATATAGAGGATAGATTATCTTTGTTTTTAAAACATGTACAAAGACTATATGCTCCAAAAGCGTGCATATTCGGAAGGAAAGAGCCAGCCTTCTTTTGTACCCATGGTTCATGATTTTACTTCATTGAACTGCACACCTACATACTTAGCTGGTCTATTTCTTTTGACAAACCCCAAATAGCTATCTTCTTTTAAAAGTCCAAGTGGAGACAGTTAATTCAAAAGTAAGTAGAATGGCCTGATTTGTGCCACTCTCAGATGCCAAGCAATTCACACTTACAAAAGACAAAAGAAAGACGGTTTAAAGAAAAGTGTATTAACCCTCATTAGCAGAGGTTTTAGCTAATTAGTCGATCTAATGCACAGCTTTCATGTGTGTAGGTCTACAAATTTCAGAAAATGAGCAAATTATTCCACTTACATCATTAACTTGCCCCTTTCCAGAATTCAACCTGCCTAATAGATTCGTTGATAGGATCTGACCTTGTGAACACCTGTGCTATCCTTGCTTGAACTTTTTTTTTTAATGATGCAAATGGGCTGGATGTCGTCAGACACGTGTACTTCTTGGTAACAGCAGAAAAAGGGGAGGATTGCAAGTGGGAAAGTGATGTTAGTTCCTATCCAAACCGGTCATTTGAAAACTCAGACACGAGTACTTACATATCACAAACATTTATGGCCAGTTTAAAAAATGATCCAGAAGAATTTGAAAATATCACCATGGATTGAACTCCTTTAGTATAGAGGAATAATTATCAAAATGGGGAAGCAATTTGTTGGGATGGTCTGATCTTCAAACCTCACCCACTGAGTGGAGGTGATCTTATGTCCACTGCAAATTGCAATGTATTAAAAAAAAAAGTCGGCGTAATAAAGCCCTCTCTAGGTTTCTGTTTACTTAAAGTAAAGAGAAATAAGAATTAAGTCAGACAACTTGCCAACTTTCTTACAGGACAAAATGAGTTGGAGATGTATTAAGATGCCAATCTGGCCTGAAAGTCTTCTTAATAGGTTACATTTAATGGAGCAACTGCACAGCACAGATTTTAATTTAAACGGAATTCTCGTCTTACTCTGAATTTTCTTAATAGTGGAAAGCAACGTGGCATTTATAGATGAGGTCGGAATGAGGAAAACCACAGGCTTCATAGTTACCATTTCTACCCCGACCCAAATCAGAGTCAAGTTCGGTCTTGTAAAGGTAGTCATGTGCAAGTGCTCATTTTCTACCTTGGCTCCAGAGGATCCTGACTTAACAAAGTCTTCAGAAAAGCAATAAATTGTAAGCACCGCACTAAAAGTACAAATGAAGTGATTTTTCATTTCAATTATGCTTTTAATACATTAATGATCTGTTTATCTGATGACAGCGTCTGATAGTTCACCACTGTCCGACAGCTCCACTGTTTGTTTTATAAGAGCGGGGAGGCAATTGGGCATTTGTGGGGGGGCGGGAATCAGACAACCCTGCTCTCAGTGTCTCCGGGATAATTGTACCTTTCTCCTTTTCAACTTTAAAAGAAAGTAGTGTCTATTTTGCTCAGGGCAGCTCTTTAAAGCTTCTGCTGTCAGGTTCTTTTCAATGAGGAGATTTAGGGTTATTTATTAGTGATCGGCCATATCACCCTGAGCAGGCAGGATGTCCGTACACAGTGCAGTAATTATCCCAGGGAACACCGATTCATATTCACCTCTGTGTGTGTATCCACATACACATATAATTCATGCAGGTGATTCCGAGTGGCTTATTTTGATTTAATAAAAATTAGACAAAGCTGTTATACAGGTTTGTAATATCTATAGGTTGACAGATCATAAAAATTATTATAAAATTCAGCCTTCTACTGATAGATTTGAACTTCATATTTCAAAACAAAGAGGAATTCTGAAAATAAGATGCACTTAAAAGAGACAGGCTTCTAGAAGGTGAGCCACTTGTTTATACTACTATGCAAGACACTCTTGTAATATAATTCCCTGAAAATTAGTAGTAAATCTTTTCTTTTAAAAATCTATCAAAATAAAATCCCCCAAATTATGATAACATTGGCAATGTCTTTCATAAAGGCTACTTTTACCTACCATTCAGTGGCATTTAACAAAATTAACTACAAATATTTTTTGCTAATATATATTTTTTTGAGTTCATGGTTTGCATGATTGAACTTGCTTCTTCTGAGTTAAGTATATACATTTGAACTTGGCAACACTATCTGATTTTCCATTAGAACTACAATTAAAATTCATTTTTGCTCTAGCCGTACATATTGGTTGTCTTTAGCTTCTTTCTAAGTTGACTTAGAATTTCCTTAGCAACCAATGCACAGCCTTCTCCACCCTTCAATTTCATTGAATGTTTATTACCTGGTGAAATCTTCTTGGCTTACAGAAGTAGCAGTCTGGAAAGGAATTATTTTACAACTAAATACTTAATATTTAATCAATAAAGATAGGGGTTTCCCTTCAGTGTTCCAGACATTTTCTCTCCTTTCTTCTTTCAAGAGCAAAATACTTTGCATAAAATCAAAAAATCCCTGAACGAGTACAATATATAGAAGAACATAGGAAAGAACCTCTTATTTATTTGTTGTTTGGTACATCTGCTAGGCACTCGCTATTACACAAAGATGGCCAAGCCTCCAAATCTAAAGTCACAGTTATATCTTGTAAATGTTTGGGAGGCAGGAACAGATCCATTCCAATGTGCCATATTTCCCCTGCACTGTTTTGTCAACATTCCATATATACGGATTTCAAGATTACATTTTCCTAGGGACTCACTAGAGATCAAGGCCAGATAGACAAGGGCTATCACTGATCAGTATCTACCTGAAAGACTACTCACAAGTACATAAATCTTTCCTAAGGATCTATCCCAAACCCGAAAACATTTAAGTTGACATAGAACTTAGAATATTCACAGAACAATTATGCCGATTGGTTGAGTAAAAAGAAATGCTGTGTCCACACATGAACTGTACTGGAAACCTTTCCAAAGCTGTAAATGTTAAAATCAATAAACTGTAAACTATTCACATTTAAAAATAAGCCCGTCAAATGTTATGTCAAAGAAACATCTGTCATATCAAGAAAAACAGAGGATTGAGAAATATTTTAAATGCAGCATGAACTATAGCTTACTACCAAGAAAACAAAACGTGTTCACTAGGATATCATCAGGAGTCCTGGTGCCACAGTTGAGTTGCCTTTGGGAGTGATAACCACAAGGTTTATAGTTCAAATCCACCAGTCACTGTGCAGGATAAAGATGAGGATTTTTACTTCTGAAAGTTACAATCTCCAAAACCTAAAGGGATAGTTCTATTCTGTCCTACAGGATCAATAAGAATCATAATCAACTCAACGGCAGCAAGTTTGACTTTTTAATTTTATATGTGCATATAATTAAAAAAATCAAACCAAGGCTGAAATATTTTCATTCAAAAAATAAATTCCTAGCATTGACTAGTCAATAATGACTTCATCTTGGTACTTCAATAAGTCTCAGTCAATACGTTTCATCCAGTAAGTCTAAATTTTTATAGGGAACACCTGTTATCTGAAGCTATTACCATGGAAAAGCACCACAGAATTAAATTTTTTTTAATGGAAGAAGACATTCATGGCTTCTCTACTGGCCTCAGTATGGCTCCAAGGTAAGTCAGCCATAAAAGTGAGGCGATCGGTGTCATTATAGCCAATTGTGTGCTATGGTCACTAAACTTGAACATGTCCCATCGTCTGCTTCAGACTATGTGATAGTTTATGTAACATTTAACTTAAGTCCATAAATAAACTGGCCGCATTAATGATGCATTATAATAAAAAGATATTCAGCAATAAATGCAAAACTTACTGTCACTCAGTAGATTGTTGATTCTGATTCACAGTAGCCCTGTAACAGTGGTGCTCAACCTTCCTAATGCTGCGACCCTTTCATACAGTTCCTCATGTTGTGGTGACCCCCAACCATAAGGTTATTTCTGTTGCTACTGTATCACTGTCATTTTGCTACTGTGATGAATCAGGTGACTCCTGTGAAAGGATTGTTTGACCCCTAAATGGGTCACGACCCACAGATTGAGAACCGCTGCCCTATAGGGCAGAATAGGACTGTCTCTATGGGTCTCTGAGACTGTTACTCTTGACAGGGGTAGAATGCCTTATCTTTCTTCTCAGAGAGCCAATGCTGAGTTTGAACTGCTGACCTTGCAGTTAGCAACCCACAGTGTAACCAGTACAAACACCAGGGATCCGCTTCAATTAACAACTAATATCTTCTAATAAGGGGTGGACTGCTAACTCCAAGTTTCAAACCCACGAGCTGCCCTGCTGGAGAAAGATGAGGCTATCTGATCTCAGAAATATTTTCAGCCTTGAAAACCCAGCTATCAGATGGTGTCTCCTCACTGGCCATGGGTTTGATTTGGGGTTTAGTTATCTCCTAAGGAAGGGGCTTGGGTAGCTTCAGTCAGTTGTGTATTAGATTGCTGACCACAAGGCTGGCCATTTGAGCCCACCAGCGCCTCGGGGAGAAAGATGAGGCTTTCTGCTCCCACAAAGACGTACAATCACAGCGCCAGTTCCAGCCTGTCGTCTAGGGCCACCATGAGCTAGAATCGACTGCATCGCAGTGAGGTTTGGTTGAGGAAACCTATGAAATATCCTATGAAATATTCTGCAGGCTGAAATTTAGTAACTGAGGAAGCAGTAAGATTAAGGTGAGTTGGATAACATTTTAAAGCTATGAAGTTCTGTTACACATGTGTATATACACACACACACCTTCCATCATTCATAACTGATTTGCCTTATATTTAAATTTTTTCTAAGTGGAGATCCAGCTTTAATGCTTTGTACTTATGATCGCATTGTTTAGATAAACTCTTATGCATAGAATTGCAATAATAAAATTTAATAACTGAAAACTTACATAAGAATTTGCACAAATTCCAACTTAATAAGGTTTTTCATGCTATTTCTTTCCATCTCCAGAAATACTATTTCAGAGAAACACTGCCTTCATGTAGAAGCAGGGACAATATTGCTATTTCTCTAGTTACCTTCTTGAGAACATGCTTTGGGAAGGTATTTTAAGCTGGTTTACCAATAATAGTGACTATTTGGATTCTTATTTCTTCTGTCCCCAATAATGGATAAAAATGTACTCAATACTTGTTTTTAATGATCACTACAGCTTTGTAGCTACAGGATAAATAAACATGAAAGATGGCTGACAATTAGATTTAGGACCAAACAGAAAGAAAATATTTAGAAAATGATGGAGGCAACATATGTACAAATGTGACTGATACATACAATTGGTAAATGGATTGTTATAAGAGCAATACAATGGTTTTTTAAATAATAAGAATAAAGTGATTTAAAAAGCTAGAAATGCTGACAAATGTGCCAAAAGTTACAATTTTGATGAGAACACGCTACAGATGTTCATGAATGTGAACTCTGCACACCTCACAAAGGTGAGAGAGACACTGCTGTAAATATTGCTTGCAACGATTTCAGGAGGGTATTAAGAATCGATGGCATAGCATATGTATACTGTGTTTACCTGACTTTCATATCTTGGATAGCTATGTCAGACAAGTACCCCACTATCTCCAAACAGAGATGAACAGCCAGCAGCGATGAAACAACAATGAAAAAAACTAAACCAAGAAAAAAAAAACCCAACAATCCACCAAAACACACGAGCAAAGTCTCACAGAAATGGAGGGAAGAGGGTCGAAAGCTAAACTCTGTCAAAACCACTGCTCTTAGCCGTCGAAAACCTGCTTTCCCAGGGAGTTGATTTCAGCTTTAAAAGAAGGTACAATTTATTCAGAGTAACTTCAATGGATGAAGTTTGCAGAAGAGCCTTGGGCACCTAAGGGTGGTAGTAACAGTATGGCAATCAGAATGGCTTGGGTGCTGACTGATCAGATCACCCAGAAGCAGACTCTGAAAACCCTCTCGTAAGTCGAGTCCCCACAAGGCACCAATTGTGAAGCACTTGGCTACTGCCTAAAATTTGAGATTGAACCCATTTAGACGTACCACCAAAGAGTGGTCTGGAAGATCACAGCCATTGACAATCATGTGTAGCATCAAAAACCCAAAAAGCCTGACATGGAATGGATTCTGATTCACAGTGCCCCTACATAAGATTTTGGAGACTATTGATCTTTATGGGAACACACAGTCTCATCTTTCTCCCTGGGAGTAGCTGGTGGGTTTGAACCACCAACCTTGCCGTCAGCAGCCCAGTGCCCAACAGCACAGCATCATCAGGGATCCTGCTAAGGAACACAGTTGCGGGATAACTGCGGTTTCCTAGAAGCGTTAGGGAGAAGTCAAGGCATCTGACACCTCTCTGACTTTAAGGGAATTCAAAGCTAGTTCCCAAGCAGAATTAGAATGCTTTAACATGGGTGAATATGAGCTCAGTAATAACTTTTTGTCAAAATCAAATGTGGATACGAAGCAAGTGGTGTGATCTCATGGCTCAAAAGTAAGTGCTGATCATTATTGGAAAGAGGGATAACAATGTTCTCTCCAAGATCAGCAAAGCCCGACTACATTGGCAGCTTTCTCCAGGGTGGTTTTGAAAGTCCACACTCATGTGGTATAAGTTCTGGTATGTTTATTTATAAACATCTTAATACTTTAAATTATCACCTTGTGAAAGAGAAGTTCGGAGCTTTTGAAGCGTTTATAATTTTGAGGAGCGGTAAGGTAAACGTACATGGGACAATGGCGAGAACAATACGAGAGCCGGTGTGTCACGGATCCGACCAAAACACCAGGGGAAGTGACAAGTGGGGACTACCCGCTTTGTCCTCGGAGCAGTCAGTGGCTCCGGAAAGCACAAGGTGAACCTTGGCTAGCGTCGTCTGACTCCACACTGCTTGTGTGACTCTGTGAATGGCACCTGGCAGAAAGTACAACTCAAACTGACGGGAAACGAAGGAAATCCGTTGACACAAGCGGCTGAACTTTGGGGGAGAAACTTTGACTGCAGGCATAGCTTAATCACAACTCAAAGGCGATCATGAACTCCGTGCCCTCTTGAAAACACACTTGGTCTGTGTTAATTCCAATCTGACTCACACAGGCTTTCCCACATGTGGAAAATGGCGGCTACACGTGCAGTCACCTGTGTCACTGACTAAGTCAGGGACAATCCTGAGCCTGTGATGCATAAGCTCAGCCCGTGCACATGTTCCCTGCACTTGTCACTTGGGTAGAATGTTTGGATTAGCTTAAATTTTGAACAGTTTTCTCAAACTGCCATGCACAGTACATCCGTCTAAATGAAGCTATGGGTGAAGTTGGTCCCACTGAATCAGGAGGGGAAGAAATATGAGTGAGGATAAAAAATGTGAGTGATAAAGGTCTAGGTCAGCTGTTCTCGACCTGTGGGTTGTGACCCCTTTGGGGTGGGGCGTTGTATGACCCTTTCACAAGGTTCCCCTAAGACCATCAGAAAAACCAAGATGTTGACTTTTTATGAATACGGTCGCAAAATGTAGCAATGTAGTTTACAGTTGTCATATTAAGATTACTTCCCATGCTACACCATGCTTCAAGACAATATGTCATGTAAATAGAAATATTTCACAATATATAATTACATATTGTTTCTATGATGAATCACTATGCTTAAATTATGTTCAATTTGTAACCATGAAAATACATCCTGCCTATCAGATATTTACATGACGATTCATAACAGTAGCAAAATGACAGTTTATGAAGTAGAAACAAAAATAATTTTATGGTTGGGGGTCACCACGACATGAGGAACAGTATGAAAGGGTCGTGGCATGAGGAAGGTGGAGAACCACTGGTCAAGGTTTTCAAAGAAGAATTAAAACTGTGATGGGAAGTCATAGCATTCCAAGACAGCAACAAAAATATCCATCAAACCAATGCATTTCTCCTATAATCTTGTGCAAGACATTGCTCTAGAACAATGGCCCCAAGGCCGACTGATGACAAGGAGAGAATTCTAGTCAAGCCATCAAGTATTTTGTTAGCCGTGAATACTGCCCCTCCTACGAGGCCATCCTTATCTCCGCGTCTGATGTAATTCTTTGGAAAATAGGGATTGGTGGCATTTTCTTTTCTGCAAAAGCCACGTCGCGAGAGGGAAGCACACTAGTCGGTGCTGCTGAAGAGCGTGCTCTCGAGAACCTGGCCGAGGCTCCCTGACACCGACAACAGGAGGATCCTCACACAGATGCCACAGTCAGTGAGTTGAGATTCAATCTATGCCACTTCCTTCGACCACGGTGCACGCACAGGAAGGCTCACAACAAAAGCCCGCGTGGCCAGTTCCCATGAGAACTCACCTGACATGTTATCTGGCCCTAAAAGGCAGGGCTTTCCAGTTGTCTCAGAGGTGACCAGAGTCCCATCAGACTTTTTTTCTGAATGCACGCATTTACCAAACCTATGTCATAGATCAGAAAGTATTAAGTGGGCCAACAATTGATCCCTTTGGGACATAAATGAGAAAGCTAAGGAAAGTACCTTGTTTATCTTCCAGTGGGACAAGGTACCCATCCTTTCACATCATAGGCATTTGAATAGGATTCAGAAAAATATATGAGGGGGCTTCATACATTTCGTGAAAAAGTGAAATTACAAAATAATCCAATTTTCTACCAACTTTTTTTTTACCTCATCCACTTCTTTATCTAGCTCTCGCACATACATGACGTAGATTACCCAGCATGCATTTCAACTTTTGCTCTTGCCATCTCCCTAAAGGGCCGGTATGGTCTTTGCTTAAATTCTACGTCACCAGGTGTGAGTCTAATGTAGTTACAGGTCAGATTCAAAGAGAACAAAGGCTACTTTTTATATTCTTTCTAAGGCAAAAAAGGACGTGAGTTTCATTTCCTTCTAAGAACTAAAGCGATTTGCTATTTATTAGCGAGAGAATTTATAAGTCTTTCTGGCTAGAATATCAAAACGGGTAAATATTTTCCCTCCACATGTAAATGAAAATAGGTCAGTAATACCAAAACCAAGCACCAACATCAAATAAAGCTGGGAAACAGAGCTCACTTAAAGGAAACCCAGTCACCCAGTCTTAGATCCACAGGATCGCGTGAGCACACAGGTCACAGCACACTACCTGAGATCACCAGCGGCCATGTATCCGTTCATTGATTTTAAATAGCTTTCATTCAGCATCTTTTCCTGGACTGGTATCACAGTAGGTGCTATGGGAAAATATTTATAAAAGACAACACCCCAAGGAGTCGAGTGGCTTACCACCTCTCAGAGACGCTCCACAGGCAAAGACATGACGATGATGATGATACAGTGTGATTCGTGTTCTAATAAAACTCTTCGCTAGGTTCTGGTTTGGGGAAGAGACCAAGTGCTTAATTGCTTGGGAGGGTTATGAATGTATGCCTTGCATTGTGCCTCTAAAATAGTCAGTGTTCAATAAACTAGCCCCTGCCTTCTTTCTTTGTGTATATAGGAAGGGAACCACAAAGAGTAACATGACATAGTCTCTCAAGCCTATTCTGGCTCTAGAATTCCAAGCAGATTGGCTTTGAGATCTCAATTCCTTTCTTTTTATCTCCTGCTTCCTGCCCATTATCTCTCCTTGCTTCTTTCTTCTTTGTCATTCCTCCATTTGTTCACAGATCACCCTAAACTAGAGGCATTCTTAAGGGGGTTATTAAAAACAATAAATCTTTGGCTCACAATATAAATCTCAGATAACCGTATCCAGTGAACTAAAATATGATTCAAATATATGACATGCCTGGTACAAACCAACAATCTATGAAGCGCTAGAGTGCATCCATATTACCTTGGTATCTTTTGTAAATGGTTGATGGGGGCCTATTAATACGCATATCACTCTTCCTAGGTTTGTCTTTTGTTGCAGTTTAGGGTGAGGGGTGAAGTGACAATATGATAGCACGGGATTGTTTCTTTGGCTGAGCTTACACTGTCATTTAAGCTCACGAGTAGGAGTGGACATGAATGACATCTGTCTAACAAATATTTTCTGTAAAGTAGGCCTGCTGGTACTCAACTAGTGTGCTTCTATGTCATGTGAGGTAAAACAATGAGTCTTCCAGGATGGTGGTGGGGCAATGTTAGTTCCTGGCAAAGTGCTGTGATAAGTCAGGAGACTGGGAGTTGGGACACATCCCGTCTAGTGTAGTTGATATTCTGAATTTATCAACTTATTTCTTTCTCTCGTTCATTATTTTCTTCTTTAGAAAAAAATCCCAAACCAAACCCACTGAACTCAAGTCAATTCTGACACACAGCCGCCCTCTACAGGGTTCCTGAGACCGTAAATCTTTATGGGAACAGACAGGCTCATCATTCTCTCTCAGAGTAGTTGAAGGGTCTGAACTGCCGACCTTGTGGGTAGCAACCTAATATCTGACACACACACACACACACACACCCCTTACAGGGCTCCTTTCTTGAGAACAGGGGAGACTGCACGACCATCACCAGTGGGGGCTCTGGGTGTGCACACCTTAAGTTAACCATTGGCAACCAGGTGGTCACTTGGTGGTTCATGCCCACCAACTGGCACCTAAGGAGAGTGGTCTGGTGGCGGGCTTCACAAAGGCCACAGGTATTCCCACTCAGACCAGGTGGCTGGCCACGAGTGGCCCTGACTTGACAAGAGCTGCCCCAGGTTTGGGTGTGTTAACAGGATGCAATGAACCCAGCCACGAGAAAGCGAAACACTCAGAGGAATTTGAAAGAGGAACAAAGGGATCCAAAGGGAACTTGTGAAAATGGCAGAGAGACGTGATGGCGTCATCAGCTTTTGTAATTGGCTCGTTGGTTATTTTCTGGACAAATTTAGTGAACTGTGTCATGTTCTTTGGGTTAAAAAACGTTTTTTTAAACAAAGTCTGTTTTTTGAAGTCCGCCGCTGGAGAAGGAAATTTAATAATGGAAAGAAGTTACACTGGAAGAGCAAAGTGTTTCCTCATTAGCCACAGGGGACGTTTTGTGCCCTGTTTATGTTATTGTTCGCACTGTGCCGCTCACTGCCACTTTCAACCACTCCTCAGCAACAGCTGTAAAACTAAACCTTCCAGCCGGCCGTCCCTTCTCCTGCAGAATGTCCAGAAAAGCAGTGTTGTGACATGTTCGAAGATCAACCTGAACTTGTCTTAAACGGAGGGCGCGCCAGCCGGTGCAAGAGCGCGCGGCAGCAGACACTCCCCGACTGTGCAGTGTCTCACGCGCTGGTTAGTGCCGGGCAGCAGCTGCTTTCTGTCTTCTCATTCCCTTCTCATATTAATGTTATTTCAATTGTGTTATGGGCTGCACTTTAGATCTAAAAAGAAACATTTAGTTTTATTTGAATGTTTAAATGATTAATGACCCTCTAGTGTAGTTGTCTTTGCCTAATTGCCAGAGAGGAGGCTGCAATGTGCCTTAAAACTCCAGACCTCTGAGCACCGTGCAGAGCAAACGAGACAGGACGGGAGAACTGGCCCCCAAGTGGAAAATTCCCCCTTTTCCCCAAGTATGCTCAGGGAACAGCATGTCTTAAATTGCATGTATGGTAAGTAAAACCAAACAAAAAAAGTGTAAAAATGTTACTGGTGAGGGGAGGTCCTGGAATACCCCTCCCGTTCCCTGGTGAGGGGCGAGGGGCGCGCCTGGGATGCAGAGGTTGCGGGGAGACAGGCACCAGGGGCCAGGAAGAGAAAAGCTGAGCAGAGGAGACCTGCCTTCGCGTCTCAAAAGGACATTCTTGTCTTGCATCCCGGAGCAAGCGCAGCTGTCCTCCGAAGGGGAAGGAAGTAGTTACAGGCTCCTCTCATGTAATCAGGAAAAGGTGCCTGGAAGTCATAACTGGACCCAGTGAGCCTGCAACCTGCGCGTTTTCTTCAGAGCCAGGGAAGAGGCAGAGGAACACCCGACTCTTACAAAGAGAGGTGTTTTTCACATTTTTATAACGGAAGAAGATGTGGCGCATGCGTCCCAAGATTTCAACAATGTCTGATCAAAGCTTTACAGGACGGTCCCTCCCCTTCCCTTCCTCCCTTTTGGGAACCATGACAGAACCTGGTGGAGCCCAGAGCCAGGTGCTGTTGGCCAGGCGCAGACTGCGGGGCACAGGGTGGAAGTTGGGCTAGCAAACCAGGTACCTGTGAGTTTTACCTAGGCTGGGCCAGCAGCACTTTCTTTTTAAGTCTTCTGGCTACAATGTTTTCTGACTTTTGTCTTGGCCAATTTGGGGCCACACTGAATGTTAAATAAACTATTATTTAATCAAACACAGGCACATTAGTCTCACTCCTGCTGACAACTTCAATTAGAATAAAAAAAAAACCTCTCATGATCTTTAAACTGTTATGGCCTCTGTACAACATCTGGTAACAATTTTTGATATATCCAACCATCAAACTTCTATCTCCATGAAGTGGTTTATCCAAGATTTGTTTTAATTAGCCTGCCTTTCTAACTTCACATGGCTTTCAAGAGGCAGAATCACGCAGATGTTTTAAGCTGTAAACTCACCGAAAGGTTTAGAGGCCATAATTAGACCTTCACAAAAGGTGGACGATTTCGGTTTATTAGTGAGATGGCCAGGTTAACTCAGTTGCCTCTCAAAGCTACAACGATAAACCGTCTCTAATTCAGGCACAAGGGTTTGGGTTTTATAAAAGCCTCTAGTCGCACTTTAACACCTGGCTCCACTTGTTTGGTTCTCAGACAGACGGGAGTTTGGGCCCAACCTTTCCACAGGAACCTAAATTCCTCTCTCTCTCTCTCTCTCTCTCTCTCACACACACACACACACACACACACACACACACTTACCGTGCAGTTTTGCAAGGCTGCCGTTTAATTTACGTCCGAGTTAGAGACCCGAGTGGCACTCTGAAGAAAACAAGATGGGCGTAGAATAGCGTAATCCTAAGTATAAAAATAAATCTACTCGAAGTCCTTTTTAATACAGCTTCTTCCTATCAACCAGGGCATCCTGTAAGCTGCTGTTTTCGTAAGAAATTGCATTTACCTTGGGTGTTCATTTTTAATATAATTTGCCTCTGTATAAACCTTGGGGAGTATAAAAATCCCCACTCATTTATTTGCATCACAGGCACAGATTAAAGGCAAAAGTAATGTGGAAACTTAAACTATTTATTTTATGAGGTAACTTATTTTAAAATCCACCGGGAAAATAATGAAAAATGGCCTCATTATCCCTCTTTTTTTGGTGAACCAATCTCTATTCCTTTATTCTTTCCAGATAGATGTGTGTGTTTGTGTGTGTGTGTGTGTGTGTGTGTGTGTGTGTGTGTGTGTGTAGTGTGGGTGCACACATTCAAGGAAAAGGGAGATGGGATCTGAGAGAGAGAGAGAGAGAGAGAGAGAGAGAGATGCCTGTGGCTGTCCTCCACCAGTTTTGATGTCATTCTATTTTAAGCACTAGCATAACTTTATAGCTTTTATTAGAAAACTTCATCAATGCAAAAAGTTTCTCATAGTGGTTCACAAAACCTAAGATAATTATTACTAGTTTGCTGGGCTTTTTGAACTTTTCTGGGGTACAGCAGTTGTACTGCAGTTCATTCTTCAGTCTACATGAGACAATATATGGAGATGTTTGGAAACATTTGTGGAGGAGCGATTTCAAACATCAGATTCACGGCATCAAATCCCCTGCGGAGATAGCAGTGGAGACAGGAAGAAACATTTTCATCCTTGATATTCGGAAGGGGGGAAATACATATAATTTTCTATTTTTACTTGTGGAAGAAATGTAGGACTTTGTACCCCGAATTTAAAGCTGCAGTGATATTTGTACCACAACGGAAAATGATCTCCTGTCCAAGATAAGGAATAGGACGCTCCACTGTCATATGGAGTATGTGCATGGATTTCAGAGGATTTTACTAAATCCAAATTCCTAGGCCTCTGTCTGGGCAGCTGACTTGGTGTTTCTGTTGGTCAGCTGGTTAGTATGCTTTTTGTTTGTGCTACCAAAGAAAAAGTTAAATAAGCTGTCAACATTTCAAAACTGGGAGATAACATAAAATCCATGTTTCCCTAGGGTTTTACTGGTGCTGGTAAAATCTACTGTCATTAAGTTCATGTTTTCACATGGGCAGAGACAGCTTTAACTGCCCCGCCAAACGTCCTTTTCTGTCTGAGTTGCCTTCCTCCTCTGCACTTGTGTGACACTGTCTGCCTGGGTTCAAATCCTGCCTCTGACCCCGACTAGCGGTGTAACTTTGCGGAAGTGGCATCTTTCTCTGTTATGAGTTTTTCACCCGCACAAAGAGTTCACTAATAAAAGTCCACGGCCAACGAGCCATAACGACGCTCCACAGGGTGCGGGAGACGGTGGATCATCACTGGAACAGACAGCCTCTCTTTTTTCGGAGGAGCAGCGGGTGCCTAAACCACAGCTCCACCAGGGCTCTTTCCCCAGGGACCCGGTAAGAACTGCTGTGAGGAGGAAGGGCATCAATTCAGAGTCTGGACACGTTATGTCCTCTATCCACGTAGCATCCTACTTCCCCATCCCTTTGCTCCTGCCACATGGTATCAGAGGCCCCTCCGACGCTACTCGCTGGTCTCTTTCCGCTGACTTGTGCTTTCTTGCCCTAGCCAGTGCCCACCACAGCCCCAGATGACAGATGGTCAATCAATTCATGGAAGGAAGAAGAACAGATGTAACCGTTCAGGCTTTCTTAGCCACACTCTAAGGTCCAGCTCAGGTTAGTTCTCCTATTGCCTCTTCTAGAAATCTCACAGGCCTTCCTGTTTGCCCACACTGTACCATACTGGTAGTTCTAACATTTTCCCAAGGGTATCTTTTTCCATAGTTTTGAGGATTTGACATCTCCCCAAAAATTAGGGACTTCCAGAGGGCAGAGGAAAAAAAAGTTTCATATTTAAAATAAACTTCTACAAGTGTGTTAAAAGCAAGGTGCTCATTTGTTCACTAGTTCTTCCCATTCTCCTCTGTCAGGGTGGCTCCACCCACCTGGACATTGTCAAGCATCTTACATGACTTCTCTTGCATCGCATCAGTCACCAACTCCAGTAGGTCCTTCCTTCTGTGAATCCTCCCTTTCCACTAGAAACACTCCCCACATTTGTCTCCATTTACTGGCCCACCAGGAGCACCATTTTTTAGGTTAAACTCCTAGAGATAGTATTAATTATGTCACTTTCTGGTTTGTAGCTTTTGTCTTTTCACAACACACGGCTAAGTTCCAGAATTCGTGGCTCCACATCTTTAGGTTCTCCCCAACCTAGAGTTTGCATATAAACTCCCATCATTTCCACCTGGGCCCTCCAGCCAAATTATCTTAGACCACGCTCCTGCACAGAGATCTTGCATTCCTAAATAGGTCCATTTGGCTAGACTGTTCTCTGCTTGCCAATAACAAAAACGGTGTCGTTTTTAGAGCCCAGCGCAAGACTCCAAACTTTATGATGTAAATGCTAAAAATTGGTATCCAGCATTTCTAAGGAGGCTCCAGGTAACTTGTCCGATATATACCATGTCCTTACCACATAAGGTGCTCTGATGGTACAGAGAATGAAGCACAGGGCTGCTAGCTGAAAAAAAAAAACCCCACAAAAACCCAACTATTTAAACCCAGCAGCCTTTCTGCAGGGGAAGGTAAAGCGGTCTGATCCCCTAAGGGTTACAGCCTTGGAAATCCAGTGGAGCAGTTCCCTGTGTCCTGTAAGGTTGCTGTGGGAATTGAGAGCAGTGGGTGTGGGCCTTTCCAAAGCCATCCCTATCAACTAAATCAGTGTTTCCCTAAGAGGGCCAGAGGAGGGAGGCTGCAAAAGCCGATCCCTACTTTATCTCGGAACAAGTGCGCTACAAGTCTTTCAACTGCCAGTGGGAGCTGCGTACTTTTTTGTTGTTGCTGCTGAAAAGGGGCAGTAGGTCACATAAGTTTAGGAAACTATGAAATGAACCAACATTTCACTCTTCCTTTCTAAAAGAAATATTTTATTTTAAAAGATCACTTTATTAGAGACTCTTACAGCTTTTATAACAACCATACACACATCCATTGTGTCAAGCACATTTGTGCATATGTTGCCATCATCTTTTTCAAAACATTTTCTTTCTACTTGAGCCCTTGATATCAGCTCATTCCCCCCTCCCCCATAAACTCTTGAAAATTTATAAAACACATTTTTTTTTCATGTCTTACACTGACCGCTGTCTCCCTTCACCCACTTTTCTGTAGTCCCCCTGGGAGATGTAGATCACTGCGATCAGTTCCCCCTTACTCCCCCCACCTTCCTCTTTCCCTCCTAGTATTGCTATTCTCATTATTGGTCCTGGGGGGTTTATCCGTCCTGGATTCCCTGAGTTTCGAGTTCTTAGCTGTACCCGCGTACATGCTCTGGTCTTTATTCTTCCTTTTTATTTATCTTTTTCTGAGACATTCTGAAACCTCCCTTCCTTGAGTCCTAGTCCATTACTTCCCAACCCTTATCATGCTATCGTGGGTTACATTCCACTGTAAAAGTTGGTCCAGAAGAATGTTGTAACCGAGTTAAGACTAAAATTCATCCACCACTTTAAATAATAAGAACCAATGGGAAGAAAAATAAATAAATGAGGGTAAGCCAGGGCTTGTTACTGTGTTCGATTTTGAAGTCTAAGAAGCAGGCACTGCGCGGCCTTTTTGCCCCACAAAACCGAATTCCCTAAAGAGGTGCAAAGGATCCACGGGTTCAATTGAGAAACCAAAGTCGGCGCACTAGTGTTAAAATTTAAAGACATTTTTATTTCAAAAGAGAGCATGGCTCTAGTAAAAGGATAAAGTGCTGCAGAACCAGGTAGACTAACCAGAGAAGCATTACAAAACAACTCCTTACTGCTATGCTGCCCTGCACATGTAATGGCTGTAAATGCCCATATGTGACAGTTGTCACACGAATCATAATATGCCAGTGCCCACAATATCACTCACTGTTAGACTTTAAAACAAGAGAGATAGACGTATAACCAGACGTATCACTACTGTTTTCCCGTTAAATCAAGACAATTCTCTCCAGCAAAACTTTGATTTTTTCCTTCCAAAAATCAATCACTTTTCAATTTCCAGGGCGGATCCATGTACTCTACGACCCGTTTTAGTTGGCGCACATTGGGGCTCTTCTGTTACTGTTGTTAGCGGGACGAGGGGGATCTACAGCTCGAATGAGCAACACTGTGTTTTGAGTTTTCAAGGAGCTTCTTTCTGGAGTTCAGTTCAACAGGTAAAGATGTGTTTAGCAGGGATGTTTAAAACACGCTTCTCAACTGATTTAGTAACATCATTTACCTAAAGAGCCATGTGCGGTGTATCAATTACTCCTCTATGTTTAGGACTTTCTTTCCCCCCTAGCAGACAGCCCCCCCCAAAAAAAGTGGTTTCCCCCTAATCTCACACTTTTCACCTGTGGCAGCTGCTTTCAATTACCTGCTTCCACCTGCAGGACCCCATCAGTTGTACTGAGATTGGTTCCTGTTTCAAAAACAACCATGAGTGACCTCAGCCCGGGGCAGTGGCTGCTTTAGTTAGGGGCAAGGATCTTGCACCAATCAACTGGTTGTTTTTCCTCTGAATTTTCTGTTTCTTCACTGTTGGTCAGTAGATCGCTTGTCTTTTTCAGTCGTGGATATAAACATCTTTCCAATCTCAGTCCAAGTGGGCAATCTCTTTCTATGCTTGGCTCCTCTTAGAATCTCGAACATGAGAAGTGAAGGTTTTAAAGTCAGTGAACAGGGGCCAGGTACAAAAGTGGACAGAACGACAGACAGGATCATGCACAAATGCAACTTTCTAGGTAAAATTCCTACAGTTCAACCGAAGAGGAGGCAGTGTCTGAGGCTGCAGATTCAGCCTTCCTTCCCTGCTCTGATGCTACCTGGGTGGGGTGCTCCCAACGCTCGGCCACGCCCCGGCTACCTGTGTCGGGCAGGGCAAAGCTCTGGATCGACAAGAGGGTTTTGTACAGATGGCTCAGAGACCACCTGCATTCGAGTCACTTCAGAGTGCTTGTGTGTCTTCTCAAAAGGGTGTTTTCTTTCACGTCACCGAGACTCTGCACAAACAATTGCTAGGGCCAAGGTCTAGAAAGCTGTATTTTTCCAACTCTCCTAGGGATTCTCAGGCATGTTCAAGGTTGAGAGTCGCCTCTGGCATGTACACGGGTACACAGAAGAGCTCATGACACACAGAGTCCAGGTCAGATCAATCCCTCAGGAACAGAAATGGGAGAATGGACATCAAGAGGGTAGGCGAAGGTGAAAGGAGGAGGCAGGAAGGGGGAACCAATCGCAAAGATGGATGCATTAAAGTCCTCCACCCCCTAGGGGGAACAACAACAGAAACAAAAGAGAGATCACAGAAGGGAGACAGCAATTGGTATAAGAAATGAAAGTAATAATTTCTATCAAGGGGTCGTGGCGGGGAGGGGGGAGGGTTAGTGTAGCCAATACCAAAGCCTCAAATAGAAAGTTAATGTTTAGAAAATGATGATGGCAACCTCTGTACAAATATGCTTGATACAACTGATGTATGGATTGTTATAAGAGCTGTAAGAGCCCCCAGTGAAATGATTAAAGGAGAGAGAAAGAGAGAGCGCTAGCTCTTGTTCTGTTAGATCCAGTTGCAATAGACTTTCTGAGTTTTGTAACAAGGCCTTACCAAACCCACTTACCACAGATTTGCTCCATGCTTGCTATCAAGTACTGGTTATCTTAGTCTTGTGATTACAACTTGAGTCAACATAAATGTTCCTTAGGTTGTTCCTGAATGTTCTTGAAGATATGCAGTCTCCTATGTTCGAGGGTGGTCTGGCAACTCAGACAGATTTTCCGCTTGTGTTATTCTTCTTCATTTGATTTTTTTTAAGTAAGCCTGGTGAATTTTCTAAGTCAGTACTCTTTATGGAAGTGAGACTGCCACACCTGTCTCCTAAAGAGCCACTCACAAGTTCAAAGAGATGGCCTCCTGGAGAGCAGTCAAGTACTTTAACC